>NC_052092.1:0-1325000 GCF_015852505.1 Tachyglossus aculeatus
CAAACCATATATTCATTCTGTCACCAAATCTTGATTGTTCAACCTTCACAACATCACTAAAATCCATCCTTTCCTCCATCCAAACTACCCCCTCATTAATCCTATCCTATCCCTCCCTTGATTACTGCATCAGCCTCCTTGCTGACCTTCCATCCTCCTGTCTCTCCCCACTCCAGTCCATACGTGACTCTGCTGTCCAGATCATTCTCTACAAAACCGTTCTGGCCAGTTTCCACACACCTCAAGAACCTCCAGTGGCTGCCCATCCACCTCTGCATCAAACAGGAACTCTACACCATTGGCTTTTAAGCATGCAGTAACCTAGCCCCATCCTACCTCACCCCACTACTCTCCTACTACAACTCAGCCCACATACTTCTTTTTTTAATGGCATTTATTAAGCGCTTACTATGTGTAAAGCACTGTTCTAAGCGCTGGGGAGGTTACAAGATGATCAGGTTGTCCCACGTGGGGCTCACAGTCTTCATCCCCATTTTACAGATGAGGGAACTGAGGTCCAGGGAAGTTAAGGGACTTGCCCAAAGTCACACAGCTGACAATTGTTGGAGCTAGGTTACTTCAACCTAGTAACTGCACTTGAGTCTCATCTCATCACCAAACCCTCGTCTATGTCCTGTCTCTGGCCTGGAACTCCCTGTTCCTTCACATCTGACCAGTGATTACTTTTCCCACCTTCAAAGCCTTATTAAAAGCACGTCTCCTCCAAGAGGCCTTCCTCAACTAAGCCCTCATTTCCTCTTCTCCCACTCCCTTCTGCATCACCCTTGCATGTAGACTCACATCCTCTACTCACCCCACCCTCAGTGTATCCATAATTTATTTACTCATTAATGTCTGTCTCCCCCTCTAGACTGTAAGCTCCTTGTGGTCAGGGAACATGTCTACCAACTCTGTTATATTGTACTCTCCCAAGTGCTTAGTGCAGTGCTCTGCACACAGTAAGGGCTCAATAAATATGATTGATCGATTGACTACTGCTTTCCTTTTTCAAGACTTTCCACCCACTCACCCACAGCTCAGCTCATTGCCCAGCCTGCCAAGAGCTGGCCCAGGCCACCACATGGGACAGCCTCAAGGGCTTCTCATGCACCTGTGATATCCCAGAGCACCTGAGATTTCTGTCTCCCCATTGGAACCTCTCTCCTTTCTGGCACCAGCCCCATCTCCTGCCTAGTTTCCCAGGAGTTATTATGTTATGCAAGTAGGAAGCAGCAGCCGGCAGAATTGCAAATGAATTTCCTTACAAGACTTAAAATCAATATTATAGTCAGCTTGGAAATCTCTTTCAGATTTATCAAAAACTTTATGGGAATCACTGAAGCAACTAAGCAATCAAGTATAACTGGCACCGTAGGGGGTTCAGTACTATACTAAGCACTTGGCAGAGTGAAAAAGTAGCAAAAAAAATTCCCTGACCCTGAAGAGTTCACATTCTAATGAGGGAGACAGACAAAAATTATTTATCGATAGTGAAAGCTGGAGGAAGAACAATTATGAGTGGTAGGTAGACCGAGCACATCAGGAAAAAAACACCAAAGAAATAATTGAATGTACAGTTTCATACATAAATAAAGCTTTTTATTAGTAGTAGTAGTTGTGTAAGTTCTATAAGAACTGTAAGCTCATTGTGGGCAGGGAATGTGTTTACTGTGGTGTTGTACTCTCCAAAGCATTTAATACAGTAAGCACTCAACAAAAATGACTGAATTAATAATTATTTTATTCATTAAGTGCTGGGTTAGGTACAAGTTTATCAGGTTGGACACAGGTATCGAATCTCCATTTTACAAATAAGGAAATATAGGCACAGAGAAGTTAACTGATTTGCCCAACATCACACAGCAAGCAATTGGCAGAGCCAGGATTAGAATGAAGGTCCTATGACTCTCAGGCCCATGCTCTTTCTGATATGTCATGCTAGTTCTTCCATTTGTATATTTATATCACATATACCCAAAAGCAGAGGAAAGAAGAAATACACAGTGGGAGTTCCAGGCTGGGGAGAAGCATGAGTGAAGAGAGAATCAGTGCATCAAGAGTTAGAAGGAACAGTTTAGAAGGTGAGCTTGGGAGAAGTGAAGAGGGGAGAATATGGGAGTGTTCCATAATGTGTTGGCACATTTTGATCTATGAACATTATTCAAGTTAAATCTTTCAAAATCAAATGGACATTTGACATTTGACAAATGGACAAATGGACATTTTTTACTGTGCACTAATTGATCCATTTCATAGTTTGAATTGCTAGGTCACCTGATAGTCCAAGGAGGAGGAGGCTCTGGGGAAAAGGGAGGCAGAACTTTCCGTGAAGTTCCAGAGAAGGAAGGAACTAGTGTACGGAATGAACAGACTGGGGAAAGGAGTGCAGAGTTTCCTCCGAAATCTAAGCATGTGTAGGTGAACCCGGAGCTGACCCCTGTGGCAGGGCAGTGGGGATTCCTGGGGCTCTCCCAGCCAATCGTGGGGAGCTGCAGCTGCTACAACCACCACTGCCAGTCTATGGGTTGAGGGGACACAGCCTCACTTGGTTTTCACTGCTGGATCCGAAGATAGAGAAGCTGCTCCAGCAAGAGCAGGGCAGGGGCCTGGCTCCTGAGTTGTCAGCCTGGAATCTGGAATGGAGAAGTCCTTTTCCCTCTTCTCAAAGCAGGAAAGTGGAGCAAACTAAAGTAACTCCATCCCAGATCCACAGGAGGGGCCATGCTGCCTGAGATCCATCTCCCCATTTGTCTCGGAGCTTCCTCTCCAGATCCTGGACCTTCTGACCCTGGCCACAGACCAGGTGGAGAAGATGAAATGAGAAGCCTCATGTTTAATTTCTTTTTATTTAAAAAACTAACAAACAATAAATCCCCCTGGGCCAGCAGCAGTCTGAGGCACGTGACCCCAGACTGGGGAGCACTACAGCTACTGGCCGGCCCAGTGTGGTTGCGTGAGGTGGATAGGCACTAGGCTGGTCTCAGATAACATCATATGACTAGCAGGGGGAGGCGGTGCCATGTTTGATCGCAGTTCAACCCCTTTGTCTCAGGATTGGTAGAATCGATAGATCACCCAGACAAATTTTCTTGTGCAAACTGCACCTCCATCACAGACCTGGCAGATGAAGAGAGCCTAGAGGTCGATGGTCAGGGGTTTCTGCTCAATGCAGTTATAACACAAATGGTAGAGTCTGTCACTCCAGGGCAAACATGGCTATACAAAGTGGTCACACCTCCCTCCCTCCCACTCTTCCCTGGCCCCCATTCTGCCTTAGGCATATGTTCATGCCATCTGTTGCCTCCAATGAGCTAAGCTCCCTGAGAGCAGGGCTAAATCTTTACTTTCCTGTAAGTCTCCCAAGCACCTAGCTCGCCAGTCTGTGCAACTTGGCTTCTTGGGACCTCCTGCTGATGGAGCAATAACGAAGAAGATGATGTTGAGAGCCCAGCTGGACCCCATGCCACCTGTGTGCAGGTCCTCATAAGTGGCCATATTTGAAGGCTCACCTCCTCCAGGAGGCCTTCCCAAACTAAGCCCACCTTTTCCTCAACTCCCCCTCCCCTCCCCATTGTCCTAACTCGCTCCCTTTGCTCTACCCCCCCCAGCCCCACAGAATGTGTGTATATATATATATATATATATATATATATATGTACATATCTATAATTCTATTTACTTATATTAATGCCTGTTGACTCATTTTGATGCATATGCATCTGTAATTCTATTTATTTATATTGATCCTATTGATGACTGTTTGTTTGTTTTGATGTTGGTCTCCCCCCTTCTAGACTGTGAGCCTGCTGTGGGCAGGGATTGTCTCTCTTTATTGCTGACTTCTACTTTCCAAGCACTTAGTACAGTGCTCTGAACACAGTAAGTGCTCAGTAAATACGATGAATGAATGAATGAATGAAAACCAAAAAAATCAGTCCTGAATTTCACTATGGATAAGCAGATCATTCATTCATTCATTCAATCATATTTTTTGAGTGCTTACTTTGTGCAGAGCACTGTACTAAGCGCTTGGGAAGTACAAGTTGGCAACATATAGAGATGGTCCCTACTCAACAACGGGCTCACAGTCTAGAAGGGGGAGACAGACAACAAAACAAAACATGTGGACAGGTGTCAAGTCATCAGAATAAATAGAGATAAAGCTAGATGCACATCATTAACAAAATAAATAGAATAGTAAATATGTACAAGTAAAATGAATATAGTAATAAATCTGTACAAACATATATACAGGTAGGGCAGGGGGGGTGGGGAGGGGAAGAGGAAGGAGTGGGCTCAGTCTGGGAAGGCCTCCATCCACTTAGCAATCTGACAGCCCACTCACCTGAAACACCTGGGTGCTGGTCAAAGACTGGCTACACTGGAATGGGACCCTGAGGGTTTGTGGGACACTCAGCCTCTTAATTTCCAGCTAGGCCAGTCCATTCTTGGCCTTTCCACTCACCACCAGGAGAGATACACCCTGCCATCTATTCTTGGGCCTCAGTCAATCAGTCAGATCAATGGTATTTATTGAGCACTATAGCAATCACTTGGAAGAGTGCAACAGAGCTGGTAAACACACCCTCTTTCCATAAGGAACTTAGAGTCTAGGCATTACTTTTTCATTTTTAATTCCCCTTTAGATAAACATTCAGGCCATGTTTCTCCACTCCTCTAGAAACTCCAGTGGTTGCCCATCCACCTCCACATCAAACAAAGAGTCATCATAGGCTTTAAAGCACTAAATCACCTTGCCCACTTCTACCTTTGCCTAGCTAGTCTCCTATTAGAACACATTTCACTTGTCTAATGCTAACATTCTCACTGTACCTCCATCTCATCTATCTCACCACTGACCTCTCGCCCCCATCCTGCCTCTGGCCTGGAGTGCCCTCCTGCTTCATATCTGACAGACAAGAACTCTCCCACCACTTCAAAGCCTTATTGAGGGCACATCTCCTCCAAGAGGCCTTCCCTGACTAAACCCTCCTTTCCTCTTCTCCTACTCCCTTCTGCATTGACCTGATTTCTCCCAGTACTCATCCCCCCTCCCAGTCCCACAGCACTTATGTACATATTTATAATTTATTTATTTATATTAGTGTCTTCCCTTCCCCTAGACTGTTAGCTCTCTGTGGGCATGATATGTGCTTGTTTATTGATACATTGTACTTTCCCAAGTGCTTAATACAGAGCTTTGCACACAGGAAGAACTAAATAATTATGATAGACTGACTGACTAGATTGGTAGCTCCTTTTGGGCAGGAAACATGTCTACCAACTCTGTTGTACTGTACTCTCCCAAGTGATTACTATAGTTAGCTGCACATAATAAATGCTCAATAAATACCATTGACTGATTGATTGATTGATCGACCAATATTAAAACAAATTAGGGATATGTCCATAAGTGCTGGGGAGCTGAGGGTGGGGCTTAAGTGCTTAAAGTTACAGATCCACGTGTATATGTGACACAGAAGGGAGGGAAAGTAGGGATAATGAGGGATGTAGAACTATTTCTATACCAGAAAAAGACAGATGCTATTCCAACCACTACCCTTCCAATTTTTTAGTGGTATTTATTAAGTGCTTACTACGTGCTAAGTACTGTGAGAAGCACTGGGTAGATATTTGGTAATCAGATTGGACAAAGTCCGTGTCCCTCATGGGGATCACAGTCTAAGCAGGAGACTTTAATCCCCATATTTTTACAAATAAGAAATCTAAAGCACAGAAAAGTGAAGTGACTTGCCCAAGGTCATTCAGCAGACAAGTGACAGCCAGGATTACAACTCAGGTCCTCTGACTCCCAGGCTTGTGCTCTTTCCACTAGGCCACACTGCTCCTCAACAACAACTTCTGAACAATACTCACCTGGCTCAGCTCCTTGGCCTGTGAAGCCCAAGATTAAGCTTTCAACAGGGCAGGGAATATGTCTGTTATACTGTACTTTTCCAAGCACTTGGTCATTCGTCTGCTAAGTGACCTTGGGCAAGTCACTTCACTTCTCTGGGCCTCAGTTCCCTCATCTGCAAAATGGGAGTTAAGACTGTGAGCCCCATGTGGGACAGGGACTGTGTCCACCCCGATTTACTTGTATCTACCCCAGCATTTAGTACAGTGCCTGGCACATAGCAAGCACTTAACAAATACCGTAATTATCATAATTATTATTATTACAGGGCTCTGCACAAAGTAAGTGATCAATCAATCAATCAATCAATCAATCGTATTTATTGAGCGCTTACTATGTGCAGAGCACTGTACTAAGCGCTTGGGAAGTACAAATTGGCATCACATAGAGACAGTCCCTACCCGATAGTGGGCTCACAGTCTAAAAGGGGGAGACAGAGAACAGAACCAAACATACCAACAAAATAAAATAAGTAGGATAGAAATGTACAAGTAAAATAAATAAATAAATAAATAAACAGAGTAATAAATATGTACAACCATATATACATATATACAGGTGCTGTGGGGAGGGGAAGGCGGTAAGGCGGGGGGATGGAGGGGGGAGAGGGAGAGGAAGGAGGGGCTCAGTCTGGGAAAGCCTCCTGGAGGAGGTGAGCTCTCAGCAGGGCCTTGAAGGGAGGAAGAGAGCTAGCTTGGCGGATGGGCAGAGGGAGGGCATTCCAGGCCCGGGGGATGACGTGGGCCGGGGGTCGATGGCGGGACAGGCGAGAGCGAGGTACAGTGAGGAGATTAGTGGTGGAGGAGCGGAGGGTGCGGGCTGGGCAGTAGAAGGAGAGAAGGGAGGTGAGGTAGGAGGGGGCAAGGTGATGGACAGCCTTGAAGCCCAGGGTGAGGAGATTCTGCCTGATGCGCAGATTGATCGGTAGCCATTGGAGGTTTTTGAGGAGGGGAGTGATATGTCCAGAGCGTTTCTGGACAAAGATAATCCGGGCAGCAGCATGAAGTATGGATTGAAGTGGAGAGAGACACGAGGATGGGAGATCAGAGAGAAGGCTAGTGCAGTAGTCCAGACGGGATAGGATGAGAGCTTGAATTAGCAGGGTAGCGGTTTGGATGGAGAGGAAAGGGCGGATCTTGGCAATGTTGCGGAGCTGAGACCGGCAGGTTTTGGTGACGCCTTGGATGTGAGGGGTGAATGAGAGAGCGGAGTCGAGGATGACACCAAGGTTGCGGGCTTGTGAGACGGGAAGGATGGTAGTGCCGTCAACAGAGATGGGAAAGTCAGGGAGAGGACAAGGTTTGGGAGGGAAGACAAGGAGCTCAGTTTTCGACATATTGAGCTTCAGGTGGCGGGCGGCATCAATAAATGCAATTGATTGACTGAAGGCCTACAGGATCCTGGGAGTAACCATGGGCTAGGTGTCCAGCTGGGGACCACCTTCAGTATTAGGAATAGATCATTCAATACCACCAACTCTTCCCCCTCTATTCCCAATTCTCCTCCATGTAACTGAGCAGGGACCTTATAACATATCTATCTCTACCATCCCCAACCCTGAGTATCCCTTCAATTCCCCAGCATAAACCATCCAACATTCTGTCTCCATCCCCTATTCCACCCCCCTGGACCAGCACACACCATCCAATGCCCCTTTGCTCTCTGATTCTCTCCTCCCCCCATGCCCCTCCAAGTGATCCATCATAGACCATGGAATTATCCAAGTCCCCGTGGGACTTGCTGAGGTATTTCTGGACATACAACTTCCTAGGGGAATAGATTTGCAGTGCATATTTCCTGCTGGGGGAAGAAAGGTTTCTTGCTATTTGTACTGAATCCTCACCCCTCCAGCTCTAGTGGGGACCCCTTGCCTTAGTGGGGTGGGATTCAAGAAACAGCAATTCCATCTTTGACCTGTCCACATCCCCCCCTAGCTCTGAAAACTTCAATGCTCCCCCCACCTCTCAGTCTGTGTCTGTCCAGGCTCTGGTGAATTGGCCCAGGCCTTCTCCAGACTAGCAAGAAACTTTTCATTCATTCAATAATATTTATTGAGTGCGTATTGTGTGCAGAGCACTGTACTAGTAATTGGGAGAGTACATTATAACAATAAGCAGAACTATTCCCTGCCCACAACAAGCTTACAGTCTAGAGGAAGCTGTTGGAAGTGGTCTGGAATTCCTAGTTGCAAGTCGCAGAGCTACATAGTACCCGGGGGTTCTGACTCCAGGACTCAGTGGCTCCTCTCACTCACCATGACCAGACAAAAACTCCTTCATAAAGCTGTCTTTTCTTCAAGTAAATCTCTATACTGGGCACCTACAGTGTCATGACCACTGAACCAGGTGTCCACTGTTTGGAGGACACTGTATTGGACATCTACTGAGTGCAGAGCCCTCTACATGGTGTCTAGTGAAAAGATTGCTAGGCTGGACCCTGGAGAGAAGCAGCACTGCCTAGTGGGTAGATCTGGATTCTAATCCCAGCTCCATCATGCATCTGCTGTGTGAGCTTGGGCAATTCACTTCCCTTCTCTGTGCCTCAGTTCCCTCATCTGTAAAATGGGGATGAAGACCATGAGCTCCTCATGGGACAGGAACTGTGTCCAACCCAATTTGCTTGTATCCACCCCCAGCGTTTAGTACAGTGCCTTAATAATAATAATGATGGCATTTACTAAGCACTTACTATGTGCAAAGTGCTGTTATAAGCTCTGGAGAGGTTACAAGGTGATTGGGTTGTCCCACGGGGGGATCACAGTCTTAATCCCATTTTACAGATGAGGTAACTGAGGCACAGAGAAGTTAAGTGACTTGCCCAAAGTCACACAGCTGACAATTGGCAGAGCTGGGATTTGAACCCTTGACCTCTGCCTCCAAAGCCCGTGATCTTTCCACTGAGCCATGCTGCTTCTCTGAAAAGAGAAGCACGCCTTCCACATAGTAAGCACTTAACAAATACCACGATTATTATTATTACTATTATTGAGAGAGTAGAAATGGAGGGAGAAGACACAACTCCGGCTGAATCAATCAATCAATCAATCAATCGTATTTATTGAGCGCTTACTATGTGCAGAGCACTGTACTAAGCGCTTGGGAAGTACAAATTGGCAACAAATAGAGACAGTCCCTACCCAACAGTGGGCTCACAGTCTAAAAGGAGGAGACAGAGAACAGAACCAAACATACCAACAAAATAAAATAAATAGGATAGAAATGTACAAGTAAAATAAATAAATAAATAAATGAATGAATAAATAGAGTAATAAATATGTACAACCATATATACATATATACAGGTGCTGTGGGGAAGGGAAGGAGGTAAGATGGGGGGATGGAGAGGGGGACGAGGGGGACAGGAAAGAAGGGGCTCAGTCTGGGAAGGCCTCCTGGAGGAGGTGAGCTCTCAGCAGGGCCTTGAAGGGAGGAAGAGAGCTAGCTTGGCGGATGGGCAGAGGGAGGGCATTCCAGGCCCGGGGGATGACGTGGGCTGGGGGTCGATGGCGGGACAGGCGAGAACGAGGTACAGTGAGGAGATTAGTGGTGGAGGAGCGGAGGGTGCGGGCTGGGCAGTAGAAGGAGAGAAGGGAGGTGAAGTAGGAGGGGGCGAGGTGATGGAGAGCCTTGAAGCCCAGGGTGAGGAGATTCTGCCTGATGCGCAGATTGATCGGTAGCCATTGGAGGTTTTTGAGGAGGGGAGTAATATGCCCAGAGCGTTTCTGGACAAAGATAATCCGGGCAGCAGCATGAAGTATGGATTGAAGTGGAGAGAGACACGAGGATGGGAGATCAGAGAGAAGGCTGGTACAGTAGTCCAGACGGGATAGGATGAGAGCTTGAATGAGCAGGGTAGCAGTTTGGATGGAGAGGAAAGGGCGGATCTTGGCAATGTTGCGGAGCTGAGACCGGCAGGTTTTGGTCACGGCTTGGATGTGAGGGGTGAATGAGAGAGCGGAGTCGAGGATGACACCAAGGTTGCGGGCTTGTGAGACGGGAAGGATGGTAGTGCCGTCAACAGAGATGGGAAAGTTAGGGAGAGAACAAGGTTTGGGAGGGAAGACAAGGAGCTCAGTTTTCGACATGTTGAGCTTTAGGTGGCGGGCAGACATCCAGATGGAGATGTCCTGAAGGCAGGAGGAGATGCGAGCCTGGAGGGAGGGGGAGAGAGCAGGGGCAGAGATGTAGATCTGGGTGTCATCAGCGTAAGAGATGATAGTTGAAGCCGTGGGAGCGAATGAGGTCACCAAGGGAGTGAGTGTAGATTGAGAACAGAAGGGGACCAAGCACTGAACCTTGGGGAACCCCCGCAGTAAGAGGATGGGAGGGGGAGGAGGAGCCTGCAAAAGAGACTGAGAAAGAACGACCGGAGAGATAAGAGGAGAACCAGGAGAGGACGGAGTCTGTGAAGCCAAGGTCAGATAGCGTGTTGAGGAGAAGGGGGTGGTCCACAGTGTCAAAGGCAGCTGAGAGGTCGAGGAGGATTAGGACAGAGTATGAGCCATTGGATTTGGCAAGCAGGAGGTCATTGGTGACCTTTGAGAGCGCAGTTTCCGTGGAATGAAGGGGACGGAAGCCAGACTGGAGGGGGTCGAGGAGAGAGTTGTTGTTGAGGAATTCTAGGCAGCGCGTGTAGACAACTCGTTCAAGGAGTTTGGAAAGGAATGGTAGGAGGGATATGGGATGATAACTAGAAGGTGAGGTGGGGTCAAGAGAGGGTTTTTTTAGGATGGGAGAGACATGGGCATGTTTGAAGGCAGAGGGGAAGGAACCAGTGGAGAGTGAGTGGTTGAAGATGGAAGTTAAGGAGGGGAGAAGGGATGGGGCGAGAGATTTCATAAGATGAGAGGGAATGGGGTCAGAAGCACAGGTGGCCGGAGTAGCACTTGAGAGGAGGGAGGAGAGTTCCTCTGAGGATACCGCTGGGAAGGATGGGAGAGTAGCAGAGAGTGTTGAGAGCCGGGGGGTTGGAGAAAGGGGGGAAGAGACTTTGGGGAGGTCGGACCTGATGGATTTAATTTTGTTAATGAAGTAGGAGGCCAGATCGTTGGGGGTGAGGGAAGGAGGAGGGGGAGGAACCAGGGGCCTGAGAAGGGAGTTGAATGTACGGAAGAGCTGGCGGGGGTGATGGGCATGGGTGTCAATAACTAATTGACTCGTACCCACCCCAGCACTTAGAGCAGTTTTGATACTTAACAACCACCTAATAAGCAACATTAAATGAAGAAATGCAACTCCAGCCCCAGCTGCAAGCTACCTCATTTCTGTCATTCTGGAGCAGTTGATTAATCCAGTGCTTAGCAAAGAGCTCGGCACAGAGTAAATGTTTAACAGATACCACAATTATATTAGGCATTCATTCAATCGTATTTATTAAGAGCTTACTGTGTGCAGAGCACTGTACTAATTGACTTAACTCACTGCCACCAACTTCTCCCCAGTCCTCTAGCCCTGCACCCAAAGGCCTAATCCATTGTCTGGCTTCCTTTTCTCCTCCAGCTGAAGCAAGAACTTCCAGCCTGGCCCTCAATGCCCCGGGCAATGGCCTCCGGTCAGCTGCCATCTTTCCACCCTTGTTTCTGGCTCCTTATCTTCTCAGCCTCCAGTTATGACCTCTGAACCTTGCCCAAGCTTTGCCCAATCTAATAATCTTCTACTGTATCTACCCCTGAGTTCAGCTCAGTCTTTGAGACATGATAAGCACTTAAAAAAATACTGTAACTAACTCTACACAGTAGCTGCTCGATTCAGCATCCTGCACACAATAGGTGACTTGTACAAGGGTTCATGCATAGAAGGATCTACATTCAGTAGGCATCCAGTATGGTATTTTGCACCCAGCAGGCACCAAGTAGAGACATCGCCAAGGTCTGCCCTTTCCTCTCCATCCAAACCGCTTCTTTGCTGGTTCAATCTCTCATTTTATCCCAACTGGATTACTGCATCTGCCTCCTTTCTGATCTCCCATCCTCCTGTCTCTCCGCACTTCAGTCTATACTTCACTCTGCTGCCCAGATTATCTTTGTACAGAAACGATCTGGGCATCAATCAATCAATCAATCAATCGTATTTATTGAGCGCTTACTGTGTGCAGAGCACTGTACTAAGCGCTTGGGAAGTACAAGTTGGCAACATAGGGCATGTCACTCCCCTCCTCAAAAATCTCCAGTGGGTGCCTGTCAACCTTTGAATCAAGCAAAAACTCCTCACTCTTGGCTTCAAGGCTCTGCATCACCTCTCCCGCTCCTACCTCACCACCATTCTCTCCTTCTGCAGACCAGCCTGCACACTCTGCTCCTCTGCCTCTAACCTCCTCACTGCACCTCCGTCTTTCCTGTTCCACTATCAACCCCTGGCCCACATCCTATCTCTGGCCTGGAATGCCCTCCCTCCACACATCGGCCAAACTAGCTCTCTTCCTCTCTTCAAAGCCCTACTGAGAGGTCACCTCCTCCAGGAGGCCTTCCCAGACTGAGCCCCCCCTTTTTTCCTCTCCTCCTCCTCCCCTACCCATCGCCCCCCACCCTACCACCATCCCCACCCAACAGCACTTGTATATAATTGTACATATTTATTACTCTATTTATTTTATTTGTATATATTTACTACTCTATTTATTTTACTAATGATGTGTATATAGCTATAATTTTATTTATTCTGATGGTACTGACACCTGTCTACTTGGTTTTTTTGTTTTGTTTTGTTTTTTGTCTGTCTCCCCCTTCTGGACTGTGAGCCCATTGTTGGATAGGGGCCATCCCTAAATGTTGTTGATTTGTACTTCCCAAGCGCTTAGTACATTGATCTGCACACAGTAAGCGCTCAATAAATATGAATGAATGAATGAATGAATGAATGAATGAATGATTAAATCCTTCTGGATGCCCACCTCCTCACTTTCTACCTCTGGCCTGAAACTCCCTCCCCCTTCATGTTTGACAGACCACCACTCTCTCCACCTTCAAATCCTACTAAAATCACATCTCCTCTAAGAAGCCTTCCCTGACTATGCCAGTTGGCCCTACCTTCTGCATAACCAATGCACTTGGGGCTTTAACCCTTTAACCCTGCCTGTTCACTTGTTTTGATGTCTGTCTCCCCCCTTCTAGACTGTGAGCCCACTGTGGGCAGAGATTGTCTCTATTGGTTGCTAAACTGTACTTTTCAAGCACTTAGTACAGTGTTCTGCACACAGTAAGTGCTCAATCAATGTGACTGACTGAATGAATGAAACATTTTGATCTTCACCCACCCCACAACACTCACGTACTCATTCATTTTTAATTAATTTCAATGTCTCTCCCTCTAGTCTGTAAGCTCTTTGGGACAGGGAGCATATCTACCAACTCTATTGTATTGTACTCTCCTAAGTACTTAGTATGGTGTTCTGCACACAGTAAGGGCTCAACAAATACCATTGATTGATTGATTGATTGATTGAACATAAGGTCTAGAGGTGGCTGGTGGATTTATATGCCTTGGGATGCTAGGAATTAATTGAGGAAGGCATGTTGGAGCAGGTGGATTTTCAGGAGGGCCTTGAACATAGAGAGGACTATGATCTGTTGGATTTGGGGTAGAAGAATTTCTGAAGCAGAGGAATAGATTAGAAGAATATTAGAAACAGCGTGGTCTAGTGGAGGGGGCACGGGCCCAGGAATCAGAGGACCTGGGTTCTAATCCCAGCTTTGCACATTTCTGCTGGGTGACCTTAGGTGAGTCATTTAACTTCTTTGTGCCTCGGTTACCTTATCTTTAAAATGGAGCTTAAGACAGTGAGCTCTATGCGGGACAGGGGCTGTGTCCAACCCAATTATCTTGCGTCCACCCATAACTTAGTACAGTGCCTGACACATAGTAAATGCTTAACAAATGCCATACAAAGTAGAGTAAGCGAGGGGGTGGAGGTGGGAGAGTCGAGAGTGAGGTACAGCTAGAAGTTTGGCTGGCAAAAATGAAGACAGTGTGTTGGGGAGTGTTGGTGACAGCCACCCTCCAACCAGAACGTATCAGAGTCCTGGTAATAGAACTCCCGCCCAAAGCAACCATGGCTCCACTGCCCCAGCATCCTAACATAGTTACCCAAAGAGCAAGGCAATATGTCAGTAAACAGCCATTTATCGGAGATAGGTCTAAACCATGAATATTGTGCACTGAGCTGTGGCCAGTGAGCCCTCAACCTGGGGAAAGCAGGGAGATCAGCAACCCAGCACTGTCACCCAAGTCCCCCTTCTACCCTCACCAATGTCCCACACCCCTCCCCTGTTCCATCCCTGAAGGTGAGGCTCCTTGCCTCCAACATCATTTCCTGGAGGGTCCAGGGCATTTCTGTCATATCCTGTCGTGGGTCTGAATTATTTGCATTGTTCCTGGCTAAAGGGTGACATATAGTTGTCTGTCAAATCCTACAGACAATTACTCTCCCCTACTTCAAAGAGAGGACTTCCCTGACTAAGCCCTCTTTTCCTCTTCTCCCACTCCCTTTTGGGTCTCCCTGACTTGCTCCCTGTATTCATTCCCCTCCCAGCCCTACAGCACTTAGGTACAAATCTGTATTTTATTTCTTTCTATTAATGTCTGTCTCCCCTTCTAGACTGTAAACTCATTGTGTCCAGGAAAGTTGTCTGTTTATTGTTATATTGTACTTTCCCAAGAGCTTAGTAATAATAATAGTAAAGGCTTCAAGGCTCTCCATCACCTCGCCCCCTCCTACCTCACCTCCCTTCTCTTCTTCTACTGCCCAGCCCGCACCCTCCGCTCCTCCAACACTAATCTCCTCACTGTACCTCGCTCTCGCCTGTCCCGCCATCGACCCCCGGCCCACGTCATCCCCCGGGCCTGGAATGCCCTCCCTCTGCCCATCCGCCAAGCTAGCTCTCTTCCTCCCTTCAAGGCCCTGCTGAGAGCTCACCTCCTCCAGGAGGCCTTCCCAGACTGAGCCCCTTCTTTCCTCTCCCCCTCGTCCCCCTCTCCATCCCCCCGTCTTACCTCCTTCCCTTCCCCACAGCACCTGTATATATGTATATATGTTTGTACGTATTTGTTACTCTATTTATTTTACTTGTACCTATCTATTCTATTTATTTTATTTTGTTGGTATGTTTGGTTCTGTTCTCTGTCTCCCCCTTTTAGACTGTGAGCCCACTGTTGGGTAGGGACTGTCTCTATGTGATGCCAATTTGTACTTCCCAAGCGCTTAGTACAGTGCTCTGCACATAGTAAGCGCTCAATAAATACGATTGATTGATTGATTAATAGTAAGTGATAATTTTGGTGCTTGCTAAAGAGCTTACTATGGACTGTTTGAAGCACTGGGATAGACACAAAATACTCAGGTTGGACACTGTCCCTGTCCTACCCAGGGCTCACACTCTTAATCCCCAATTTACAGATGAGGTAACTGAGGCCCAGAGAAGTGTAGTGACTGCCCAAGATCACACAGCAGACATGTGGTTGAGCCAGGATTAGTACACGCAGGCCCATGCTATAGTCACTGAGCCGTGCTGCTTCCCTAATTTTACAGTGCTCCTTTAGAGTACAGTGCTCTGCCCACAGTAAGCACTCAATAAATATGAATGAATGCATAAATGAATAATAATAATAATGATGGCATTTATTAAATGCTTACTATGTGCAAAGCTCTGTTCTAAGCACTGGGGAGGTTGCAAGGTGATCAGGTTGTCCCACGGGGGGCTGATAGTCTTAATCCCTATTTTACAGATGAGGGAACTGAGGCCCAGAGAAGTGAAGTGACTTGCCCAAAGTCACACAGCTGACAATTGGCGGAGCCGGGATTTGAAACCCTGACCTCTGACTCCAAAACCCGTGCTCTTTCCACTGAGCCACGCTGCTTCTCATATATGAATGAATATAGGGGGGTGGAGAAGTGACCTCATACCCACCCCTTCTATATTCATTCATTCATTCATCTTGACCTGCCCCCATCCAGGTAAATTGTATACTGCTCTTCCCAAAGTTTGCCATTTGTTCAGCTGTCATGTGTGCAGGGACTCTTCTTACTTCAGCAACCAGGATGGGGTCAGGGCTTTCCCTGTCCTTCAGCTTCTTCACTGTCACTACTGTCACTAATCTCCGTTGTTTAAAGGTCACTCCTCACTGACTCTTTTGTGACTGAGATCCTGTTCAATTTCTTGAAGACACTTTAGGTGGCTCTGCCTTTCTTTGGCTCACAGTCTATTTTTCCCAGAAGCTAATCTCCTCTTCTTCCTTCACTGCTGACAGGAGCCCTCCCACCCCATCCTTCCTGTTCATCTTATATTTTGCTTCCTCTGAACATTAGAAAGAAACTACTACAACATCCCCTCATGCTTTCTTCTAGTTCTGACTTAGATAATCTCACTGAAGCAGCATGGCTCAGTGGAAAGAGCCCGGGCTTTGGAGTCAGAGGTTGTGGGTTCGAATCCCGCTCCGCCACATGTCCGCTGTGTGACCTTGGGCAAGTCACTTCACTTCTCTGAGCCTCAGTTACCTCATCTGTAAAATGGGGATTAAGACTGTGAGCCCCACGTGGGACAACTTGATCACCTTGTATCCCCCCCAGCGCTTAGAACAGTGCTTTCCACATAGTAAGTGCTTAACAAATGCCATCAACATCAACATCATTGATAGTTTCTAGTTCTTGGACTGTTAGACATTGACACAAACATTAACCCAGAAGGCCCACACACTAAGATGTCCAATCCCCTACATTCCATGGAATCTGCCCTCTCAAAGGTCACCAATGATCTCCTGCTTGCCAAATCCAACATCTTCTACTCTATCCGAATCCTCCTCGACCTCTCAGCTGCCTTCGACACTGTGGACCACCCCCTTCTCCTCAGCGCACTATCCAACCTTGGCTTCACAGATTCCTTCCTCTCCTGGTTCTCCTCTTATCTCTCCGGCCGTTCATTCTCAGTCTCTTTTGCAGGCTCCTCCTCCCCCTCCCATCCCCTTACTGTAGGGGTTCCTCAAGGTTCATTTCTTGGTCCCCTTCTGTTCTCGATCTACACTCACTCCCTTGGTGACCTCATTTGCTCCCACGGCTTCAACTATCATCTCTACACTGATGACACCCAAATCTACATCTCTGCCCCTGCTCTCTCTCCCTCCCTCCAGGCTCGCATCTCCTCCTTCCTTCGGAACATCTCCATCTGGATGTCTACCTGCCTCCTAAAACTCAACATGTCCAAGACTGAACTCGTTGTCTTCCCTCCCAAACCCTGCCCCCTTCCTGACTTTCCCGTCACTGTTGATGGCACTACCATCCTTCCCGTCTCACAAGCCCCCACCCTTGGTGTCATCCTCGACTCCGCTCTCTATTTCACCCCTCACATCCAAGCCGTCACCAAAACCTGCCGGTCTCACCTCCGCAACATTGCCAAGATCCGCCCTTTCCTCTCCATCCAAACTGCTACCCTGCTCATTCAAGCTCTCATCCTATCCCGTCTGGATTACTGTATCAGCCTCCTCTCCAATCTCCCATCCTCCTGTCTCTCCCCACTTCAATCCATACTTCACACCGCTCTCGGATTGTCTTTGTCCCGAAATGCTCTGGGCATGTTACTCTCCTCAAAAATCTCCAGTGGCTACCAATCAACCTACGGTTCAGGCAGAGAATTTTCACTCTTGGCTTCAAGGCTCTCCACCACCTCGCCCCGTCCTACCTCACCTCCCTTCTCTCCTTCTACAGCCCAGCCCACACCCTCTGCTCTTCTGCCACTAATCTCCTCACCGGGCCTCGTTCTTGCCTGTCCCACCATCGACCCCCAGCCCACGTCATCCCCCTGGCCTGGAATGCCCTCCCTCTCCCCATCCGCCAAGCTAGCTCTCTTCCTCCCTTCAAGGCCCTACTGAGAGCTCACCTCCTCCAGGAGGCCTTCCCAGACTGAGCCCCCTCCTTCCTCTCCCCCTTCTCCCCCCCCCTATCCCCCGCCTTACCTTCTTCCCCTCCCCACATCACCTGTATATATGTATATATGTTTGTACGTCTTTATTACTCTATTTATTTATTTATTTTATTTGTACATGTTTATTCTATTTATTTTATTTTGTTAATATGTTTGGTTTTGTTCTCTGTCTCCCCCTTCTAGACTGTGAGCCCACTGGTGGGTAGGGGCCATCTCTATATGTTGCCAACTTGTACTTCCCAAGTGCTTAGTACAGTGCTCTGCACACAGTAAGCGCTCAATAAATAGGACTGATTGAATGAATGAAAGAGTGAATCCCCACACATTCTGTCCGCAACCTCAGCCACTCTATTAACAATATTGCCAGTGATTTCCCCCAACTCTCAGGTGCAGAGTTGACCATGGGGCCTGCCCCAGCATTCCATGCCTGACTTCACCTGGGAGACTAAATTTCTGATTGCTAATCATAGTGGTATGTGTTAAGTGCTTAATCTGTGTCAAAAACAGCATTAAGGACTGGGGTTTATAATCAGTTCAGACACAGTCCCTGCCTGATATTGGACTCACCATCCCTGTAGGAAGGAGAACAGTTATTGAATCCCCATTTTACAGATGAGGAAATGGTGGTACAGAGAAGTCAGGTGAATTGTCCAAGATTCACTCAACAGGTATGTGGTGGAGCCGAAATTAGAATCCAGGGCTTCTTACTCCCAAGCCTGTGTTCTTTCCACTCAGCCACATGGCTACTGTGACTGTGGGTTTTTCCTTGAAATATCTGCTGTGTCCCCCCCAGCCTCCTCCTTCTGAGTAAAACACCCCTGCACTCCCACCACCCATGGAGGGGGTGGGGGGAAGGGGACAAGGTAGACATTAATATTGGTGCCAATCAACCATCCACCCCCTTGCTCTTCAGCTCAGTGACCCTTATCATTTTAAGAATTTTCTATTATCTGTCTAGTGAGTCCCCTCTCAGGATCGCACCTGGAGAGTTTCCAGTACTCTACCAGTCTCGGGTAATAATAATAATAATAATAATGGTATTTGTTAAGTACTTACTATGTGCAAAGCACTGTTCTAAACGCTGGGGAGGCTACAAGGTGATCAGGTTGTCCCACGGGGGCTCACAATTTTAATCCCCATTTTACAGATGAGGTAACTGAGGCCCAGAGAAGTTAAGTGACTTGCCCAGAGTCACACAGCTGACAGTTGGCAGAGCCGGAATTTGAACCCATGACCTCTGACTCCAAAGCCCGGGCTCTTTCCAATGAGCCACGCTGCTTCTCCAAGCAGGATATGGGAGGGAGAGTCAAACAGAGGCATACCCACTCCATTTCTAGCTTGGGCAGTGGCTAACAAGTGGGAAAGCAATCTGCTATGAGTCAAAACTCACCTGTGCTGGGCAGCAGTGGCATGGGAGAGAGTCGAGGGTGGAGACTCAAGTTTACTGTGCGGAAGGAGGCAGTGGCAAACCACTTCGGTATTTTTACCAAGAAAACCGTATAGCTATGCTACCAGAACGATTGCAGATGGAAGTGGGGCATTCTGGGAGAGATGTGTCCATGGAGTCGCTATGTTGGCAGAATAAGACAACGTTAGACTAATGAGTGGAAGGAAGAAAGATTAGGGCATTCTGTTCTCCTCTGAGCCATCTTGTGGAACAGCACTGGTTTAAATGTTTGAAATGTTCATGAGAACTTGCTTCTTGACTTGTCCCATCACAGTTAGTCAACTGTACCATCTTCTTCACTCATCTTCCTGCCTCCAGTTTCTCCCCTCTCCAGTCGATCCTTCTCTCTTTTCCAAGATCATTTTGCTAAAATGCACATCTCCCCACTCCTTAAAAATCTCTGATGTTCACCCATTTCCCACCCCATCAGGCAGAAACTCCTCACCTGTGGCTCTAAAGCAGTCAGGTCTCTTCCAGCTTAGTGGAAAATGCATGGGCTTGGGAGTCAGAGGATGAGGGCGTTAATCCTGGCTATGCCACTTGTCTGCTGGGTGACCTTGGCCAAGCCACTTAACTTCTCTGTGCCTCAGTTACCTCATCTGTAAAAGGGGGATTGAAACTGTGAGCCCCACGTGGGACAACCTGGTTACCTTGTATATAAAGGCCTGGTTACATCACAGTTAGTCCCTGGTTACCTTGTATATAAAGGCCTGTATATACAAGGCCTTTAATTTAGGTACAAGGTAATAATAATAATAATAATAATGGCATTTGTTAAGCACTTACTATGTGCAAAGCACAGTTCTAAGCACAGGGGGAATACAAGGTGATCAGGAAGTCCCACGTAGGTCTCACAGTCTTAATCCCCATTTTACAGATAAGGTAACTGAGGCTCAGAGAAGTTAAGTTAAGGTCACACAGCAGGTATGTGGCGGGGCTGGGTTTCGAACCCATGACCTTTGACTCCAAAGTCCGTGCTCTTTCCACTGAGCCACGCTGCTCTCTGTAGACTGGTGCTTGGCACATAGTAAGTGCTTAACAAATACCATTATTATTATTACTTATCCTTACTCCTTTCCCACTACAAATCAGCCCACACTCTTCATTCCTCTCAAGCTACTCACTGAGCCCCGATCTCGTCTCGCTTGCTGCCAATCTCTTGCTTATGTCCTCCCCTCTGCCTGAAAGTCCTTCCCCCTTCACATCCATCAGATCATAACTCTCCTCATCTTCAAAGCCCTACTAAAATCACATCTCTTTCCCTGATTAATTTCTTATCATGCCACTTTATATTCTCCAACTGCAGAATCCACATTTATGTACTACCTAAGCACTCAAGTACTAACAACGCCCAATAGCACCTAAGTACATATCAATCAATCAACCAATGGTATTTATAGAGCACTTATTATGTGCAGAGCACTGTACCAAGTGTTTGGGAGAAACACTTTATCAGGCAGAATCAGGCAGAAACTCCTTAACAGGCAGAAACTCCTCACCCTCGGCTTCAAGGTTGTCCATCACCTCGCCCCCTCCTACCTCACCTCCCTTCTCTCCTTCTACAGCCCAGCCCACACTCTCTGCTCCTCTGCCGCTAATCTCCTCACCGTGCCTTGTTCTCGCCTGTCCCGCCGTCGACCCCCAGCCCATGTCATCCCCCTGGCCTGGAATGCCCACCCTCTGCCCATCCACCAAGCTAGCTCTCTTCCTCCCTTCAAGGCCCTACTGAGAGCTCACTTCCTCCAGGAGGCTTTCCCAGAGTGAGCCCCCTTCTTCCTCTCTCCCTCCTCCCCCTCTCCATCCCCCCTGCCTTACCTCCTTCCTTTCCCCACAGCACCTGTATATATGTATATATGTTTGTACATATTTATTACTCTATTTATTTATTTTACTTGTACATATCTATTCTACTTAATTTATTTTGTTAATATGTTTTGTTTTGTTCTCTGTCTCCCCCTTCTAGACTGTGAGCCCACTGTTGGGTAAGGACTGTCTCTATATGTTGCCAACTTGTACTTCCCAAGTGCTTAGTACAGTGCTCTGCACATAGTAAGCGCTATATAAATATGATTGATTGATTGATTGATTGATTGATTGATTGGGAAAGCACAATGCAACAAAATTAGCAGAAACATTCACTGTCCATTTCAAGCTTACAATGTACCATCTATGCTATTACTTTCTCCTATGTAATTCAATTTTGTGTCTATCACCCAGATAGCCTGTGAGCTCACTGAAGGCAGAGATCATGTCTACTAACTTTATTGTACTCTCCCAGTGCTTAGCACAGTATTCTGCTCACAGTAAGTGCTCAATAAATGCTACTGATTGATTTTGTCCGTTTTTCCTGATATATTGTAAGTTACTTGAGGGCAGGGATCATGTCTACTAATTCTATTGTACTCTCTGGAGCACTGAGTGTAGTTCTCTACACACAGTAGGTGTTAATTACATACCGCTGATGAATTGATTGACTTATGAACTCTTCGTGGGAGAGACAGGCCTTTAATTTATTTTTATGTACTCTTCTATTCCCAAGCACCAAGCACAAAATTGCATCCACTAAATGATTTTGAAAAAGATGTATATTTTTTGGCATTTATTAAGCACTTACTATGTGCCAGGCACTGTTCTAAGCACTGGGGTAGATCGGTCAGACCCCACATGGGGCTTGCAGCCTTAATCCCCATTTTACGGAAAAGGTAACCGAAGCACAGAGAAGTGAAGTCACTTGCCCAAGGACACAGCAAACAAGTAGCAGAGCTAGGACTAGAATCCAGGTTCTTTGGATTACCAGGCCCATGTTCTGCTAGACCTTGCTGCTTCTCGTGCATATATGCTCATTATACTTATAATACTTATATTTCACATGATGATAGCCCAGTGTATGGGAATACATTAACAAAGCTAGTAAAAGGGGAGCAGATGAAGTTCTATGCATTAACAAAGCTTATAATGTACACTGAGCTTAAGGGGGAGTCAATATTCCAGCATCCTGTAAGGCTCCAATGAAGGACTATGGGCTTATAGTAGAAGGAAGGAGTGGCAGAATAGAACCTGTTGGCTTGTTTGAAACTTGCGGTGGCAATAAATAAGTGACCTTGTCTCAAGGCAGAAGTCAAGATGGGGAAGCAACACCCACTGGACTAAGGGAAAGGATCGGACACAAGGAAAGTGCAACGAACCAATTCATCATGGAAGGATACAGACGGCGTAGAGAACCAAGAGCAAATACCCCCAATCAATGAAGCTGAGGAAGGGTGGATGTAAGCAGGTAGATTGTAATTCTCAGGGGGACTTTTTGGCTTATGTTGTCCCTGAAGGAGCTCACCTATCGGATGGTGATCACTGTGACTCCCCTTCTTGATATATGAAAGAAATAAAGTTGCAGCCGGGTACCTTCTCTATGTGGTTTTGCAGCAAAAATTCTTGGGGGATAACATTTCACAGAGCCAACAGGTCAGACAAGCATGAAGCGAGGCAGCAGAGACAGAGTTAGAGAAAAAACTGAGGAACAGAGAAGTTAAGTGACTTACCCTAGGTTACCAGCAGGGAAGTGGCAGCGATGAGATTAAAACACAGGGCTCCTGACTCTGAGGTACCTGCTCTTTCTCCTAGGCCATGTTGCTTCTCCCGGTAATGAGCTACAGTTCTTTTTGTGGAAGCAGTGGTGGTGCTGCTGGTAATGGTGGTAATGGAGGTCTCTTTATATGTGTGTCTATTGCACTCCTAACCCCACAATTTTAGTCTATGTGGACACTGAAGGACCTCATTTGAATGGATATCTTGCAGTTCAGCTTCCACTCGCTCCATTCCGTGGACAAGGCTTCTACCAACCCTGGTGAAGGGAATATTATTCACTCATTCATTCATGCAATTGTATTTATTGAGCGCTTACTGTGTGCAAAGCACCATACTGTTTGGGAGAGTACAATATAACAACAAAAGGACGCATTGCCTGCCCACATCGAGCTCACAGTCTAGTGATTATTGCCATGCCGTGGCCCCTGGTCCCCTATGGCGAAGAAGAAGGAGCCTGGAACAGCATAGTGGCAGCTCATTTCCATTGGGCTGGCCACCCTACCTTCCGTAGGGTCTCCAAAGACTGTCATGAGATCATGCATGGATACATTTCCAGTTTTCCCAGCTCACCTCTCCTCCCAACCCTCCTTGGTCTGCAGCTCTCATCAAACCAGGGAGAAAGACAAAGGTCACCCCCAACTCTCTGTTCGAGAAAAGTATCCTTATGAAACCCTCTCGACTGTAATGTCATTGTGGGCAGGGAATATGTCTGCTAACTCTGTTTTACTCCCCCAAGTGCTTAGCATAGTACTCTGCATATAGTCAATGTTCAACAAATACCTTGGATTGACTGATTGATCCCATCAGAGTCTGAGGATACCCGTTGTGACCATGGATGGCCTCTGGAAGTTCAGGAAACATGGGAAGAAAGAGAATAAGGGAGACAGAACAGGACTTCAGTTCTCTCTTCTACAGAATGGGAATTCAATGCCTGTTGTCCCTCCTACTTAGACTATGAGCCCCATGTAGGATCTAACACTCATTCATTCAAACGTGTTTATTGAGTGCTTACTGTTTGTTAATAATATTTACTGAGCGCTTACTGTGTGCAGAGCTCTGGACTAGGCGCTTGGAAAGTACAATTTAGCAACAGCCCACAACGGGCTTAAGGTCTAGAAATGGGGAGACAGACAACAAAAGCAGTAAACAGGTATTAATGTAAATAAATAGAATTATATTTTTGTACCTATGTACACAAGTTCTGGGAGGTGGAGGTGTAGAGCAAAGGGAGCTAGCGAAGGGAGTATTGTGTGCAGCACTCATTGCGGTGCTTGACACACAATAAACACATAACAAATATGCCAATTATTATCTACCCCAGAGTTCAGTACAGTGCTTGGCACATAGTAAGTATTTAACAAATACAATTTTTTTTTAAATCTCTTTGAGAAAGAGAAGATACTGGTGGGGCTGGGTCAGGTAATTTTCCATATGATCACGAGGTGGCAGAAAAGGCACATTTTTCCAGGCCATGGCAGAAGTTTCTGTGTGACCCTGTTTCCTTCCAGGATGTTCCCAGTGTGCTTTGCCCCCGTTTTCTCCCCATATGCTTCTCGCCCCTCTCGCGGGGTTCATTTCAACTGTCATCTGTTCACCCCGGCAACTAAATCAGCAAACTTTCTGTTACCGTCTACGCCTCCGTAGAGAAGCATCTTGGCCTTGCGGAAAGAGCACTGGCCTGGGAGTCCGAGGACCTGGGTCCTAATCCCAGCTCCGCAACTGGTCTACTGTGGGACCTTGGGTGAGTCATCAAACTTCTCTGTGCCTCAGTAACCTCATCTGTAAAATGAGGGTTAAGACTGTGAGCCCAGCATGGACAGGAACTGTGTCCAACCCAATTTGCTTGTATCCACCCCTTTGCTTAGTATAGTGCCTGGCACATAGTAAGCAGTTAACAAATGCAATTATTATTATTAATAATAATATCAGATTCAAATTAATCAGATTGGACACCGTCCCTGTTCCAAAGGGGAAAGAAGCGTGGTTCAGTAGATGGAGAACAGCCCTGGGAGTCAGAAGGACCTGAGGTAGTCATTTATTTATTCATTCAATCAATCATATTTATGGAGCGCTTACTGTGTGCAGAGCACTGTACTAAGAGATTGGGAAGTAGAAGTTGGCAACATATAGAGATGGTCCCTACCCAACAATGGGCTCACAGTCTAGAAGGGGGAGACAGACAACAAAACAAAACATGTGATCAGGTGTCAAGTCATCAGGATAAATAGAAGTAAAGCTAGATGCACATCATTGACAAAATAAACAGAATAGTAAATATGTACAAGTAAAATGAATAGAGTAACAAATCTATACAAACATATATACAGGTGCTGTGGGGAGGGGAAGGAGGTAGGTTGGGGGGATGGGGAGGGGGAGAGGAAGGAGGGGGCTCAGTCTGGGAGGGCCTCCTGGGGGAGGTGAGCTCTCAGTAGCGCTTTGAAGGGAGGAAGAGAGCTAGCTTGGCAGATGTGTGGAGAGAGGGCATTACAGGCCAGGGGGAGGACGTGGGCTGGGGGTCGATGGCGGGACAGATGAGAACGAGGCAAAGTGAGGCGGTTAGAGGAGCGGAGGGTGTAGGCTGGGCTGTAGAAGGAAAGAAGGGAGGTGTGGTAGGAGGGGGCAAGGTGATGGAGAGCCTTCAAGCCGAGAGTGAGGAGTTTTTGCATGATGTGTAGGTTAACTGGTAGCCACTGGAGATTTTTGAGGAGGGGAGTAACATGCCCAGGGTGTTTCTGCACAAAGATGATTCGGGCAGCAGCGTGAAGTATAGACTGAAGTGGGAAGAGACAGGAGGATGGAAGATCCGAGAGGAGGCTGACGCAGTAATCCTGTTGGGATAGGATGAGAGATTGAATCAGCAGGGTAGCGGTTAGGATGGAGAGGAAAGGGCTGATCTTGGCGATGTTGCGGAGGTGAGACTGGCAGTTTTTGGTGACAGATTGGATGTGAGGGGTGAACGAGAGTGGAGTTGAGGATGACACCAAGTTTGCAGGCTTGTGAGACGGGAAGGATGGTAGTGACGTCAACAGTGATGGGAAAGTCAGGGAGAGGGCAGGGTTTGGGAGGGAAGATAAGGAGTTCAGTCCTGGACATGTTGAGTTTTAGATGGTGAGCAGACATCCAGATGGAGATGTCCTGAAGGCAGGAGGAGATATGATCCTGGAGGGAGGGAGGGAGAGCAGGGGCAGAGATGTAGATTTGGGTGTCATCAGCATAGAGATGATAGTTGAAGCCATGGGAGCAAATGAGTTCATCAAGGGAGTTAGTGTAGATAGAGAACAGAAGGGGACCAAGAACTGACCCTTGAGGAACCCCTACAGTAAGGGGATGGGAGGGGGAGGAGGAGCCTGCAAAGGAGACTGAGAATGAATGGCCCGAGAGATAAGAGGAGAACCAGGAGAGGATGGAGTCTGTGAAGCCAAAGTTGGATAGTGTGTTGAGGAGAAGGGGGTGATCCACAGTGTCAAAGGCAGCTGAGAGGTCGAGGAGGATTAGGAGAGAGTAGGAGCCATTGGAATTAGAGTTCTAATTCTGGCTCTGTCACTTGTATGCTGGTGACCATGGGCAAGCCACTTAACTGCTCTGTGCCTCAGTTACCTCATCTGTAAAATTGGGATTAAGAGTGTGAGCCCCATGTGGGTTGGACTGTGTCCAACCTGATTAACTTGCATCTACCCCAGTGCTTAGAAATTACTATTTCTCCCTCTCCTTCTCTTCCTCAGCCCCTTTACTTACAGTTTCTTCATGTGAAGTGATCATTCATGAAAAATCTAGAATTCCCATCCTCGCTTTTCATTGTGATGCCACAGGCATCTTCTGTAGTGAAGCGGATCAGGTTTGGGGAGAGCAAAGCCAGAGCTGAGTGAGGGGGCTATTAGGAGGTGAGGACCTAGGGACAAAGTGAGCCCTCAATAAATGCCACTGATAGTAACACTCCCTCCCCTTTTATTCTGATTCACTGCTGACTCCCTCTTAATTTTTCCTGCAGTTTCCTGTGACCCTTTGTGCAACCTCATCAGGAGCCTGCCCATAGTGGGTCAGAAACAGTCAATCGATCGATGTCACCACTATTGATTAAACATTTACTGTGTGCACAGCACTGTACTATTAATAAATGTGGTATTTGTTAAGAATTTCTACATAGTGGGCACTGTACTAAGTGCTGGAGTGGATGCAAGCTAATCAGGTTGGACATATTCCCTGTACCACATAGGAGTCAACTCCCACCTACTTAGACTTGACGAACAAATGAGGAAACTGAATCCCAGAGTAGTAAAATGACTTGCCCAAGATCACAGAGCCAGAAGGTGGCAAAGCTGGAATGAGAACCAAGTCCTTGGAATCCCAGGACCATGCTCTTTCCACTAGGCCAGGCTGCTTCATGGTACTAAGAGTTTGGGAGAGTACAATACTGGGGATAAGGCGTAAGGGACCTAGCAACAGCTTGGAGAGGATCCATTATGGTGCAGGTCCTATGGTTCTGACACCTTGAGTTTTCCGGTCACTCAAGAGAACTTGGGGTACAATACACACCTTAAGGGGATGCTCATCCTGTCATGCAGCCCAGCACTCCTGCAGCAGTCATATGATTGAATTCAAGGATGCTGCTTATCAGGGTTAAAGAGAATGTGACCTCACCCCCACCTCCCAATCTCTTATAGGTAACAAAAGATGATATTCAGGATTTTCCTGCCCAATGAGGGATCCTCACAAGACCCCAATATACTACCAATCACCCTAGTCCACGGGACACTGTCTAGATGCTTTAAGACTTTCTGCCCCCTGGGGATTCTTCATCAGCATATCCAGTCCAGTCTTATAGGTAAACCCATAAACTGAGCCTCCCCAATTAGAGAGACTGAAACCGTAGAGCCCAAAGGGGGTTCACTCCAAAACTAACATAAGAAAAAGCATCACAGTGGGGCTGAGGTGGCTGAGGAAGCCAGGCATAAATGGTGGAACCCAGAGCCAAAACTAATATGGGAAAGAGCATCACAACACGGGCAGAGAAAACCAGGCATAAAAGGCAGGATGCAGACCCATTTGGTGTCAATCTGTCAGGGGGAGGCAAGCTGTCGCAACATTTGTGCATGGTGCTGTGAGTCAGAGCCTTATTACCAGTTGAAAGCTTGGTGATAGGCCCTAATAAACATTTGTTATAATTTAATCCTGTGACCCTGATTCATTATTATTAGGTGTGGCACCTGCTCAGCTGGGCAACATATAATAAAACAGAATTGGTAGACCTGTGCCCTGGCCACAAGGAGCTGACAGTCTACAAGCAGCATTGTCTAGTGGATAGAGCATGGGTCTGGGGGGGTCAGAAGGACCTGTGTTCTAATACTGGATCTGCTGCTTGTCTGCTGTGTGAACTTGGGCAAGTCACTTCACTTCTCTGGGCCTCAGTTACCTCATCTGTAAAATGGGGATTAAGATTGTGAGCCCCATGTGGGACAGGGACTGTGTCCACCCTGATTAGCTTGGACCAACCCAGACCTTAGAACAGTGTTTGACACATAGTAAGCTCTTAATAAATACCATCATCATCAGTATTATTGTTATTATTATTACTATTATTATAGAAGCACTCGCTGAACTAGTCTTGAGTATGTCACCTTCTGTGCAGAGTGGAAGTGGTGTTAGTGTCCTTAGTGCCTGCACAAGAGCTCTGCCAGCCAAGCTCCTGTTTCTGTCCAGGGTAAATGGGTTCCAGAAAAGCTCAGGCCCAGGATGTCACACTTCAGACCTAGAGGGGGTTGAAATAGGTATTCCCACCTGGCCATCCACTGCCCAATCAATCAATCAATCAATCAGTGCTATTTATTGAGTGCTTACTGTGTGCGGAGTACAATACTAAGTGTTGGGAAAGTTCAGAGAACCAGAATGAGGCTCTGACCTCCTGCTTGTCCTTGGCCTAGACATGGATGTCTTCCCCTCGGGTAGTACCACGCCAAACTTCCACACCTCTATGCTTCCAGCCATTTCCCCAAGTCAGGTTTTCAGGCAACCACATGGCTGAAAACCTTAGTGTCTGATTTCTGTTAATCAGCTTGTTAACTTGGCCCTTGCAGCTTTGAACTTCAGCGTTGCTAAATATTATCCTACAAACCTCGGCTTTGATATTTTCTTTCATTATCTCGCCCGGTTAGTGGTGCTGATTAAATCCGGACTTGGGTCATTATCTGTTTTGGAAATCTGGTTCAGCCAAGAGTCTCTGGGGTTTTCACAGAGCTCTCAGCTGAGTCCTGGCTGGGGCTTTTAATTTGATATTTTTTTCCTTGGATCACCTTGAACATGGGATAAACAGGAAGTTTAGTCCTAATTTGATGATATATTTGTCAAGCAAATGTTTCTAATTCTAATAGGCTGTGGGCAGGGTTATCAGCCACAGTGGCTTTAATCCCCAAGAAGGTAGATGAGGCTAAGGAAACTGCAAATCACACCTGAAATCACAGTGTCCTATGGAGGTTGGCCCTCTCCTCCAGCAGGAAATGATCAGTGAGCTTGATAGGGCCAGGAAAGTATGGCCTGTACCCTGAAGTCTAGCGGACAATCACTTTCCCGAGCCTGATGAGATACAAATCAATTGAAATGAAGGTAGATGAGATCGAAGTACAGTGAGTAGGTTGGCACTAGAAGAGTATTAGTAGGCTGTAGACTGTAATCTCATTATGGGCAGGGAATGTGACTGCTAATTCTGTTGAGTTGTAGTCTCCTAAGAGCTTTGTAAAATGCTCTACATATAGTAAGCGCTCAATAAATACCACTGATTGAGGGACTGAGGTTATTGGGTGATTGGAAGTCATTGCTAAGAAGTGTTCGGGGTCACGTAACACAGAGTAATCAGTCAATCAACCACTGGTATATTTTGAGTGCTTACTGTGAGCAGAGACTACTCTACTAAGTGCTTGGAAGAATCCAAGAATCATTTCCTTTTTTCCCACTCCCTTCAGAATCACCCTGATTTTCTCCCTTCATTCACCCTCAGCCCCAAGATACTCATATATACATTCATAATTCATTTATTTATATTAACGTCTATCATCCCCTCTAAACTGTAAGCTCATTGTGGACAGGGAATGTGTCTGTTATAATGTTATACTGTACTCTTCCAAGGGCTTAATATAGTGTTCTGCTTCCAACAAATAAGCACTCAATAAATATGACTGATTAATTAATCCAATACAATAAAGTTGATAGATGTGATCCCTGCCCCTCAAGGAGCTTACAGTTTAGGGAGAAGCATCATGGTCTAGTAGATAGAGCAGGGGACTGAGAGTCAGAATACCAGCTCCGTCACTTGTCTGGGTGACCTTGGGCAAGTCACTTAACTTCTCTGTGCCTCAGTTACCTCATCTGTAAAATGGAGAGTAATCCTGCAAGCCCTATGTGGAACAGAGCTCAGTTGTGTCCAACTCAATTATCTTGTATCTACTCCAGTGCTTAGTACAGTGTCTGACACGTTGTAAGTACTTAACAAATACCATAAAAAAGAGGATCTAACAATCCAGTGGGGGATCCTACAATCTAGTAGCACTATATCAAATCCAGCTGACTTTGCCTGAACCTCCACATATAGAGTGGCACCCCTGATCTGGCCCTTTGCACCAGACATGATGCATCCCTCTCCTTGGTCCCTTTGATCGCAAGTGCTTCTAGCAGAGGGAGGCTGACCTTAACACAGATCTTTCAGTGCCTGTTCCGCAGTGCATTCTGCATTCCAAATCAGCCAGCTTTCCACAAACACTGACTCTTTGTGACTCAGCATTCAGGAGTCCATTTTCATTTGGAATGTGGCCCAGACCCTCTCCACTGGAGGGTTTCACCCACACAAGCAAATGAGGCAGAGAAAGGCATTGAATCTATTTATTGAGCACAAAAAAGAGGAAAGCAGGGAGGCCCAAAGTGTCCCCAGACCTATGAAACAGGATGGAGAGCTGTGTGGGGAGCAGAAGCCAAGCTGGGTGTCTGGTTCTCTGGTCCTGGTGTAGGAGAGTCTCCCTGGGGCACAGATGATCTGCTGTCACTGGAAAACAAACACAATGCAAGGACTTAGACAGGGATGCACTGGCTGATGACAGAACAGTGTCATGTGATGGGACATTAGCCACCAGTGATGAAAGCAGATTCCTCATGGGCAAACTCAAGGGGCTGTTTCCAAAATGGGCCTGATAATACGAAGATAAGGCCCAGGCATAAGGTCTGGCGAAGACAGCAGAGTGGGTGATGGTTTCCCCAGTCCACCCCAGATCTGAGCAGCTCCTGTTCCCAAGTCAGCCTAAAATTGTCCCTGACCTCCCCAGGGCTCCAGATCTGGGCCAATCACATATTCTGGAGGCCTTCATGAATAATCTCTCATCTCTCTATGTCCACGCCGACCAAAGTCCTTGTTTGCTCATTCCCACCCCACACACTCCCTAGTAGCACTTTATGTGCAGATCTTTAAACTCTTTTCTTCTCCCACCTGTAATTTATTTTAGTGTCTGCCTCCCTCATTACGCTGTGAGAACCTTGTGGACAGGATTTATGCCTATTACCACTATTGTACTCTCTCAAGTACTTAGTATAGAGCTCAGCACAGAATAAGTGCTCCATCCATACTCTTGATTTATTGACAATTCAGGCATATCTGTTGCTCCTAGGCACTGACACCCCATGTACACATAGAAACACACATGCACACTCACACACATTTTCCTGTCACCAGAAGAGCAATGGTGACTGAGTCTTTTGTCTTCCATTTCTGGCCTATTCCAAGTCTAACACTGACACCCCTGACTGGGACCGGATTGGTGTGGCTTGGGGAGAACGCTTCCTGATTCAATCCATCAATCAGGCTCACGGGTCCCTTCTGAATAACGTGGTCCTTAGATGAGCTTAGGGAAGCAGCGTGGCTCAGCGGAAAGAGCCCGGGCTTTGAAGTCACGGGTCATTGGTTCAAATCCCGGCTCTGCCACTTCATCATCATCATCAATCGTATTTATTGAGTGCTTACTGTGTGCAGCTGTGTGACTTTGGGCAAGTCACTTCACTTCTCTGGGCCTGAGTTACCTCCTCTGTAAAATGGGGATTAAGACTGTGAGCCCCGCGTGGGACAACCTGATCACCTTGTAAATTCCCCAGTGCTTAGAACAGTGCTTTGCACATAGTAAGCACTTAATAAATGCCATCATTATTATTATTATGAGCTGAGCATTGCTACTTTATTCCAACGTGGTCTTTCTTGCAGGGATTTTCCTTGTTTCTTTGGCAGCCTGGAATGAGCCATGTTTGTACAGATCTTATGCTGAGCCCACGCACGCCTTTGTTTCTACTCAGTAAAGCAAAGGGGAGGGATATGAGGTGGGTCTGATTGAGACCAGGGGGTTCGGGAGCTTGGCTCTCTGTGGGCAGTAATGGTGTCTACCAATTCTATTGTAATTCTACTTTGTCAAGCGTTTAGTACACACAGCAAGGGCTCAATAAATACCACTGACTGATTAATTGAATGAAACCCTGTGGCTGTGTCATATTTTTCATCCTTAACTTTTTTTTTCTTATTTCTTTAGAACGAAAATCGTGGTATTTTTTAAGTGCTTACTATGTGTCAAGCACAGACTAAGCTCTGAAGTAGTTACAAGATCATCTGCCTGGTATAAGGGAAGCAGCCAGGTATAGTGCATAGAGCATGGGCTTGGGAGTCAGCAGGTCATGGGTTCTAATCCCAGCTCTGCCACTTGTCTGCTGTGTGACCTGGACAAATCACTTTACTTCTCTGTGCCTCATGTCCCTCATCTGTAAAATGGGAACTGTGAACCCAATGTGGGACAGGGACTGTATCCAACCCGATTTGACTGTATCTACCCCTGTGCTTACTACAGTGTCTGGCATATAGAGGGCACTTAACAAATACCATTATTATTATTATTATTATTATTATTATTATTATTATTATTATTATTATTATTATTATTATCAAGTCCAGCATGGAGCTCACAGTTTAGATAGAAGGGGGCAAAGGTACAGAATCCCCACTTTGCAGATGAGGGAGCTGAGGCACAGAGAAACTAAGTGACTGCCTTAGGCCTCCAAACTGACAAGTGGTAGAGCCAGGATTAGAACCCAGGTCCTCTGACTCCGAAGCCCCTGCCCTTTCTACTAGGCCATGCTGCTTCGCTATTCATTCAATCATATTTATTGAGCGCTTATAGTGTGCAGAGCAGAGAAGCAGCATGGCTCAGTGAGAAGAGCCCGGGCTTGGGAGTTAGAGGTCATGGGTTCTAATCCCAGCCCCGCCACTTGTCAGCTATGTGACTTTGGGCAAGTCACTTCACTTCTCTGGGCCTCAGTGACCTCATCTGGAAAATGGGGATTAAAAGTGTGACCCCATGTGGGACAACCTGACTACCTTGTACCCCGCCCCCCTCCGCCAGTGCTCCGAACAGTGCTTGGCACATAGTAAGTGCTTCACAAATGTCATCATCATCATAATCCGCACTGTACTAATCACTTGGGAAGTATACAGGTCGGCAACATATAGAGATGGTCCCTGTCCAACAACGGGATCACAGTCTCAAAGGGGGAGACAAAAAAAAAACCCAAAACATGTAGACAGGTGTCAAAATCGTCAGAACAAATAGAATTAAAGCTATATGCATTTCACTAACAAAATAAATAGAATAGTAAATATGTACAAGTAAAATAGAGTAGTAAATCTGTACAAATATATACAAGTGCTGAGGGGAAAGGAAGGAGGTAGGGTGGGGGAATAGGGAGGAGGAGAGGAAAAAGGGGGCTTAATCTGGGAAGGCCTCCTGGAGGAGGTGAGCTCTCAGTAAGTCTTTGAAGGGAGGAAGAGAGCTAGCTTGGCGGATGTGCAGAGGGAGAGCATTCCAGGCCAGGGGGAGGACGTAGGCTGGGGGTTGACAGCAGGACAGGCGAGAACAAGGCACAGTGAGGAGGTTAGCGGCAGAGGAGCGGAGGGTGCGGGCTGAGCAATATAGAAGGAAAGAAGGGAGGTGAGGTAGGAGGGGGCGAGGTGATGGAGAGCCTTGAAACCGAGAGTGAGGAGTTTTTGCTTGATTCATAGGTTGACAGGCAGCCACTGGAGATTTTTGAGGAGGGGAGTAACATGCCCAGAGCATTTCTGTACAAAGATAATCCGGACAGCAGAGTGAAGTATAGACTGAAGTCGGGAGAGACAGGAGGATGGGAGATCTGAGAGGAGGCTGATGCAGTAATCCAGTCGGGATAGGATGAGAGATTGAAACAGCAAGGTAGTGGTTTGGATGGAGAGGAAAGAGTGGATTTTGGCGATGTTGTGGAGGTAAGACCAGCAGGTTTTAGTGACCGATTGGATGTGTGGGGTGAACGAGAGAGCGGGGTCGAGGATGACACCAAGGTTGCGGGCTTGTGAGACGGGAAGGATGGTAGTGCCATCTACAGTGATGGGAAAGTAAGGGAGAGGACAGGGTTTGGGAGGGAAGATAAGGAGCTCAGTCTTGGACATGTTGAGTTTTATATAGTGGGCAGACATCCATATGGAGATGTTCTGAAGGCAAGGAGAGATGAGCCTGGAGGGAGGTAGAGAGAACAGGGGTGGAGATGTAGATTTGGGTGTCATCAATGTAGAGATGATAGTTGAAGATGTGGGAGTGAATGAGTTCACGAAGGGAGTGAGTATAGATAGAGAACTGAAGGGGGCCAAGAACTGACCCTTGAGAAACCCCTACTGTAAGGGGATGGGAGGGGGAGGAGGAGCCCACAGAAGAGACTGAGAATGAATGGCTGGAGAGATAAGAGGAGAACCGGGAGAGGACAGCATCTGTGAAGCCAAGGTTGGATAGCGTGTTGAGGAGAAGGGGGTGATCCATTCATTCATTCATTCAATCGTATTTATTGAGTGCTTACTGTGTGCAGAGTACTGTACTAAGCGCTTGGAACGTACAAGTTGGCAACATATAGAGATGGTCCCTACCCAACAACGGGCTCACAGTCTAGAGGGGGGAGACAGGCAACAAAACAAAACATGTGGGCAGATGTCAAGTCATCAGGATAAATAGAAATAAAGCTAGATGCACATCATTAACAAAATAAATAGAATAGAAAATATGTACAAGTAAAATAAATAGAGTAATAAATCTGTACAAACATATATACAAGTGCTGTGGGGAGGGGAAGGAGGTAGGGCAGGGGGAGGAGAGGAGGAGAGGAAAAAGGAGGCTCAGTCTAGGAAGGCCTCCTGGAGGAGGTGAGCTCTCAGTAGGGCTTTGAAGGGAGGAAGAGAGCTAGCTTGGCGGATGTGTGGAGGGAGGGCATTCCAGGCCAGGGGGAAGACGTGGGCCAGGGTTCGACGGGGGATGGGCGAGAACAAGGCACAGTGAGGAGATTAGCAGTAGAGGAGCGGAGGGTCCGGGCTGGGCTGTAGAAGGAGAGAAGGGAGGTGAGGTAGGAGGGGGCAAGGTGATAGAGAGCCTTGAAGCCAAGAGTGAGTAGTTTTTGCTTGATACATAGGTTGACTGGCTGCCATTGAAGATTTTTGAGGAGGGGAGTAACATGCCCAGAGCGTTTCTGCACAAAGAAACTCTCTCCCTACTGGAGGACTGTGCCACCCATGGCTCTATCTTGACCGCAGGGCAGGTCTGGGCGTTGTCCTCTTTCCACATTAGAAAGATGAGCTTCAAGGTTGGAGAGATTCATTGAGCAGTTTTTTTTAAATGAGTAGTAGTTAGATTCTGCCCTCGGCCATTCTGCCCTGAGCTGTGTGATGCCAGGGGGCTGTGGCTGTAGGGCTTCGAGCAGAGTGGACATGCAATTGTGGGAGCGGGGGTCCTCAGGACACACTCAGGCCTCCTCTGGGGATGGACAGAAGAACCTTGGTGTCATAGGAGCAAAGTGGCACTGGAGCTTTTCCTCTGGTCCCAGGCCATGGACATTTAGAGCTCTGGACTCTCTTCAGGTTTTGAGGTACCTAAATTAGCGATCCTAAGGGTCCAATCGGGACACCCACGTCAGAAGTGTTTCAAAGGAGTATGGCCCCCCTCAGCATGCCATCCTGGTTCAAGTCTTAGGTGATACACAGTGTTGAAGGCAGGCGAGAAGTCGAGGAGGATTGATAGCGTAGGAGCCACTGGATTTGGCAAAAAGGAAGTCATTGGTGACCCTTGAGAGGGCAGTTTCGGTGGAGTGTAGGATGCAAGCCAGATTGGAGGGGGTCAAGGAGAGAGTTGGCGTTGAGGAATTCGAGGCAGCGAGTGTAGACGACTCATTCTAGGAGTTTGGAAAGGAAGGGTAGGAGGGAGATAGGGAGATAACTAGAAGGGGAGGTGGGATCAAGAGAGGGGTTTTTGCGACTGGGGAGACATGGGCATGTTTGAAGGCAGAGGGGAAGGAACCAGTAGAGAGTGAGCGGTTGAAGATGGAAGTTAAGGAGGGGAGGTGGTCGAGATATTTCATAAGATGAGAGGGAATGGGGTCTGAAGCAACTGATGGATGGGGGAGCACTTGAGAGGATGGAGGAGATCTTATCTGAAGATACTGCTGGGAAGGATGGGAGAGTAGTGGAGAGGGTTGAGAGTGGGAGGGATGGAGAAGGGGGAGGGGTGACTTTGGGGAGCTCAGACCTGTTGGGGTTAATTTTACTAATGAACTGGGAGGCCAGATCGTTGGAGGTGAGGGATGGAGGAGGGGGAGGAACAGGGGGCCTGAGAAGGGAGTTAAATGTACGGAACAGCTGATGGGGATGATGGGCATGGGTGTCAATAAGGAAGGGAGAAATAGTTTTGCCTGGCAGAGGAGAGGGCAGCGTTAAGACAGGAAAGGGTAAACTATGTGTTTGTTGCTATATGTTTGTCACTAACCCCTTTCGCCCTCCTTACTCTTAGACTGTGAGCTCACCAATGTACTTCTTTCCCAGCACTTAGTGCAGTGCTTTGCACATGGTTGGCACTGAATAACTACTATTACTCCTGCTGCTGCCACTAAGTGGCTAGGAAACATATACTCCTCCTGGCACTAAGATTTCCCTCTCCCTCATCCTATCTCCAATTTGGGGGCCTCATTGCAGTCTGTTCTTTGCCACCTCTGGGGTCCAGTTACATTCCTTGGTCACCAGAAGAAGGGGGTGATGGGTGCAAAGGTTGACACCACGAAGTATGGACTCACCTCTAAAAGTTCTTTGCCACAAGCATCTGTGGAAAGAAATCAATACATCAATCAGTGGTTTTTACTGAGTTCTTGCTCTGCGCAGAGCACTGGACTATGTGCTTGGGAGGGCACAATATAACAGAGTGGGTTGACACATTCCCTGCCCATGACAAGATCGCAGTATAGAAGGGGAGATAGACATTAATATAAATGAATGAATTATCGAACTGGACTGAAGTGTCCTAGGGTGGAAGGAAGGGTGAATAAAGGGTTCAAATCCAAGTGCAAGGGTGATGCAGAAAAGAGAGGGAGAAGAAGGGAGCCTGAGGTACTCCCCTTCTTTGAGAAAATCTTCATCTTGGTGTGGTGCGTTACAGGGGTGACCTTGCATGGAGACAGAGGGCTGGCCAAAATGACTTCCCAGGGTCCCTTCCCACCCCATTATTCCCGAGAGCTGGGAGATAACCCTGGGGCCTCGGAAAGAATGAGCTGTCTGAGCAACATGGACCCGATTCATCAATGATGGCTGCCCTTCTCAGCTCCTGATTGGAAAGGGGCAGTCACAGTCAGGATTGGGCCACAGACCTGATTTGGGAAGCATGACCATCATGTCATCGCTGAGCCCCACGGTGGGGTAGAATTCTTTGAATTTCTTCAGACCTTCGGGGCTCACATCTTGCGTCCGACCTGCAGGCAGAAGGAAGGTTGACCTTGGGCAGTGACTTATCATTTCTACTTTCATCAGAGGGAGCAGGTACAGGCCTGGGACAGAAAGTAGCAGGGAACAGGGAGAGAAAAGGCAGGATGGCCTCCTCCCTTGCAGGGGAGGTTGGGGTTCACGCCACATCCAACTGTATCCCACCCCCAGCCCCTCTTCCCAGCAGTTTGCATGAATTTCTGGGCCTTGAGGTCTTCAAAGACCAAGCAGTGACTCCTACCAAGTGTGAATCAGCTACCTACCAGGAAATTCAGGCTTCCCCCAATACACTTTGGCCTCGGTTAGCCAGAAATATCAGGCAAGGGGCTACCGGGGCCCAGTTCCCGAGTCTCAACCCTCACACGTTGATCTCCACTCCCCACTTACTGTACAGTTGGATATTGGTGCTGGTAATGCCTTTCACATCGCTGAAAGCATAGAGAATACTGAAGTTCACATAGTCAGTCGCTACTACCCTCACGTCCTTCTGGGCCAGGGCTGGAAGGAAAAACAGAGGAGTCCTCAATCAGTCAGTGGTATTGAGTGCTTACTGATGCAGACAGCACTGGACTAAATACTTGGGAGAGCAGGACACAGTAGAGTTGGTAGACATGATTCCTGCCCTCAACTAATTTACGATCTAGAGGGTGCTTGGAGCCCAAACTTTCATCATCCCAAAGCACGGAGTTGGTCCACTCTGGTCCCACCCTATACCTCCATAAGGAGACACAACCAGTATGTGCTGAAACTGATCCCCCAGCCTCTGCTCCTCATTGTTCTTTGTTCCCACCTAGAATCAAAGCACCGAAAGCAAACTCACCGAGATTCGAGTAATGACCGTCTTGGGACTCCTTGATTAAGGTCGCCTCCATTTTTTTACATCCTTCTGGCCTGGAAGAGCAGCAAAACCCATCACCCCCTGCTTGCTGACTCTGCCAACACTCCCAACCAGGGAAAACAAATCTTCAGTGTGGAAGGAGCCTTGGCTCTACCGAAGCATCATTCTGGCTTCTGGCTGGCTCCACCTTCAGAAAGATCTAGGAGCTTAGTCCAGTAGACCAGATGTGCTTCCCTGGAGCTCTAACCCAAACCCCCTATTCTGGGATTCCAGATCAGTTTTCACCCCCTGCCCTTCCCCAGCCTCCAGTCCCCATGGAATCCTGGCCTGACCCTTTTACCAATTTTCCCATCCACAGGCAGATGTCTTTTTCTTTCTTCTCTGGCTTTCTCTGTCAGTAGATTCCCACTCTTCTCCTTTGGGATCCCATAAAACCCAACTATACCAACCTCATTAATAATAGTGTTGGTATTTATTAAGTGCTTACTATGTGCCAAGAACTGTTCAAAATGCTGGGGGAGATACAAGGTAATCAAGGTTGCCCACATGGGGCTCACAGTCTTAGAGAAGCAGCATGGCTCAGTGGAAAGAGCCTGGGCTTTGGAGTCAGAGGTCATAGGTTCAAACCCCGGCTCCACCAATTGTCAGCTGTGTGACTTTGGGCAAATCACTTAACTTCTCTGGGCCTCAGCTACCTCATCTGTAAAATGGGGATTAAGACTGTGAGCCCCCCGTGGGACAACCTGATCACCTTGTAACCTCCCCAGTGCTTAGAACTGTGCTTTGCACATAGCAAGTGCTTAATAAATGCTATTATTATTATTATTAATCCCCATTTTTTACAGATGGGGGAACCGAGGCCCAGAGAAGTGGAGTGACTTCCCAAAGTCACACAGCTGACAAGTGGCAGAACCAGGATTAGAACCCACGACCCCTGTCTCCCAAGCCCGTAACGCTGCTTCTCTTCTCATTCCATTTCTGCCCACACCAGGATCAGGTTGCAGCTTCCAGGGTGACCTTTCACCTGTGTCCCCAACTCAAATGCCAAGATGGATCAGAGAAGTACAGTGAACTGTATTGCATGAATTCATTGGTTTATCTGGGCACCCTTGGACTTAGGACGTAGTGACTGTGAGCCCCGTATGGGACAGGGAACCATGTCCAGCTTGATTATCATTTATCTACCACAATGCCTAGTGTATTACTTGGCACACAATGAGCATTTAGCAAATACCACGGTTTTTATGATTTTACTGAACTTTCTATGCCAGGTGCTTAGTTCAGTGCCTGGCACATTGGAAGTGCTTAACAAATACCATAATTATTACTATGAATATATAAATAGTATTAAATTAGTGGGTCACATCGAGAAAGCAGTGTGGCTTGATGGAAAGACCACTGGCTTGGGAGTCAGAGCATGTGGGTTCTAATCCCAGCTCTGCACTTGTTTGCTGTGTGACCTTGGGCAAGCCACTTAACTTCTCTGTACCTCAGTTACCTCATCTGTAAAATGGGGATTATGACTGTGAGTCCCACGTGGGACAACCTGATTAGCTTGTATCTACCCCAGCAGTTAGAACAGTGCTTGGCACATAGGAAGCCCTTAACAAATAGATTAATTATTACTATTATCATTAACAATGCACTGTAGCCCAATGACTTGCCCAAAGTCATGAAGTAGGCAAATGGCAGTACAGGGATAAGAACCCAGGTCCTCTGACCTGCAGGCCTGTGCTTCTTTTGTTTTTTGTTTGTTTTTTAAATGGCATTTGTTAAGCGCTTACTATGTGCCAGAAAGTGTTTTAAGCACTGGGGTCGATATAAGATAATCAGGTTGGATAAAGTCCCTGTTCCACATAGGGCTCCCAGTCTTAATCCCCATTTTACAGATAAGGTAACTGAGACACAGAGAAGTTAAGTGACTTGCCCAAGGTGACACAACAGACAAGTGAAGGAGCCAAGATTAGAACCCAGATCCACTGACCCCCAGGACTATCCTCTTTCTATTGGGCTTCCACTTTTCCTCTCCCCAGACGAGTTCTGGGACCCTCTGGGAGGTAGGGTCAATGGTGACCCTTGCTTGGCACATAGTAATTATAATGTTGGTAGTTGTTAAGCGCTTATTATGTGCCAAGCACCGTTCTAAGCACTGGGGGAGATACAAGGTAATCAGGTTGTCCCACGTGGGGCTCACGGTCTTCATCCCCATTTGACAGATGAGGTCACTTGAGGTACTGAGAAATTAAGTGACTTGCCCAAGGTCACATGGCAGACAAGTGGAGGAGCCAGGATTAGAACCCACGACCTCTGACTCCCAAGTCCGGGCTCTTGCCATAACACTTAACAAATACCATAATTATTATTATTATGTTCAGTCCACTCTGAGGTGTCACACTTACCCAAGTAAACTCATTTTGATATTCAGGTTCCCACCATCCAGAGCCTTGATGACAGCAATTGACATCTTCAGCATGTCCTTGGTGCTCAGAAAGTGCTTTTCGTCTGATACCACGGCCACCAAGTACCAGTACCCTGAATACTGGAGAGAGTATCCTCTAAGTGGGTCTCTTGATTCTTTTCCCTCTACCAGCATCTAAGGCCAGGCCACCTATAAGTTCTCCATCCTCCATTTACCGTGAGCCCCATGCAGGGCAGGGACTGTGTCTAACAATTCATTTGTACCTTCCCCAGTGTTTAAAAAAGCATTTGACACATAGCAAGCGTTTAAACAAACCTTCTTCATATGCTGTCAAGTCATTTCAGAGTCATAGCTGCTCTATGGACATACCCTCTTCAGAACGTACCATCTTCTACGGCAGTTCTGGCTTGGGAGTCAGAGCTCATGGGTTCTAATCCTGACATTTGTTCATTCTCCTGGGGGTTTGGTAGTGTCCGGCCGCCTCACTGGGCCCACGGACTGGGCCTGAGGCTGTTCTTGGAGGAAAAGAAGCCACGTGGCCTATTTGATAGCCCGTTGTTAGGTAGGGACCGTCTCTATATGTTGCCAACTTGTACTTCCCAACCGCTTAGTACAGTGCTCTGCACACAGTAAGCACTCAATAAATATAATTGAATGAATGAATGAATGAATGACTCTGCCGCTTGACTGCTGTGTGACCTCGGGCAGGTTATTTAACTTCTTTGTGCTTCAGTTACCTCATCTGTAAAGTGGGGATCAGGACTGTGAGCCCCATGAGGGACAACGACTGTGTCCAACCTGATTTCCTTGTATCTACTCCAGCACTTAGTTACTTGGCACATAGTTACTGCTTAACAAATACTCCAATCATTCTGGTGTGTGTATCTGTGGAGTTTCTCAGTAACAATACAGAATTGGTTTATCATTGCCTTCTTCTGCACAGTAAAAACTTGAATCTCTGCTATTGTCTTTAATCAATGTTTTGATCACTTGGTCATCCTCCTTTGAATCTTTCCCATGCCGCTGCTGCCCAGCACAGGTGAATCAACGTCGTCTGATGCTTTGGCTTAGATCTTTCCATTATGAGTAGCACTATATGACATAGCTCTAAGCTTCATCAGTGTATGCAAACTCTCTGCCATGATAAGATGTCGATTTAAAATATCTTCTCTCTGTCTGTGTCTACAGAATACTGGGGTTACCAGGATAGCTGTGTTGACACCCCCGATCTCTGTTCTTTCTCCTGTATCCAACATCGCCTTCATTGTGAACAACTCCCACAAGAAACTCCCAAGTCATTTCTAGGGCACATAATCTGATGTCACAATTCTGCTCCTTTTAGCCACAAGCTATGATTACTCCCTCTGTCCCAATTGCCACTGCTTCCAGATTTAATAACCCCTTGCCTGGACCACTGCAGGCTTTCCTTCAATGCCCACTTCTCCCTGCCCTCTACTGCCTTCTGTACCGTTCATTCGTTCATTCATTCAATTGCATTTATTGAGCGCTTACTGTGTGCAGAGCACTGTACTAAGCGCTTTGCTGGCCCTATCCCAGCCAGCCCCAATTTCTACTTCTACACCTTCTCCTACGTCTGCAACAAATATCTGAGATGCTATTCTGTAGACTGCCAAGCTCTCACCTGTCCTTTAATTAAATAACCCCAGAAAACCTTCCCCCCCTCTTCCAGGAAGGCTCCCTTGATTAGTTGAAAGAGAAATGCCAGTCTTTACCCCTACCATCTCACCCAGCCTCTCTGTGCAATTTAGTCATGCAAATTCCCTCTAAAATCACCCCATTAAATAGATTTCACCTCTGAGAGGCAGGACCTTAAGAGAGTAAGGCATGCAACTCTACTGAATTTCAGAAAAAGAGTCATTTGGGGAAGGAGTCTCTCTCTTTCTCTCTCTCTGTCTCTTTCTGAGGGAGCACCTCTGAGGGAGCAGAAGCCACAGGCCCTCAGGAGTAGAGGCAGGTCATTGCTTGTGCTGTGGCCCAGTATGGTCCTTAGGGTACCAGGACTTCACCATGAATACCCCTACCTGACCCTCTACTCACCACTTCCTGGCCTTCTTTCTCAGCGCCCTCCTCAAACCTCCCATCACACCCAGGATTGCATCCCATCAGCTCACTTCCAACCAACCCATCCCCTCTCCAGTTCCCCACCCCAGTGAGCCCTGTGGAAGCCCCGCTCTGTCAGGGGCAAAGTCACCTTCATCCTCGATCTGTTCCTGGCCAAGTCACTGCTCCTCCTAATAATGAATAATAATTTGTTAAGCTCTTTCTATGTGCCAGACACTGTACTAAGCTCTGGGATGGATACAAGCAAATCAGGTTAGACACAGTCCCTGTCCCACATGGGGCTCACAGTCTTAATCCCCCCTTTTACAGATGAGGTAACTGAGGCACAGAGAAGTGAAGTGACTTGCCCAAGGTCACACAGTAGACAAGTGGTGGAGCCGGGATTAGAACCCATGACCTTTGGACTTCCAGGTTTGTGCTCTATCCTCTAGATCATGCTGCTTCTTAAGACACACAGCAGGCAAGTGGCGGGGCTGTGACTGGAACCTATGATCTTCTGATTTCCAGGCTCCTCGCTGTCATGGGGGCCTGGCTCACTCCAGAAGAAATTCTCTCCATTGCTGCTCTCTTTCCCAAGGGGGATTGTTATTGTTAGTAATGTTATCATCATCATCATCATCATCATCATCATTATTATTGTATTTGAAAGCCCTGTTTTAAGTGCTGGGCTAGACACAAGTTAATCAGACTGGACAGAGACATTGTCCCATATGGGGCTCTGAATCTAAGTAGAAGGGAGAACAGGTATTCACTTTTCCCCACCCCCCAGGGCTCAAGAGGAAAGTAAGAGGAGCTGCCCAGCTTCTTGTCACCCACTGCTGCTTTCACAACATCCCACACCCTCCATTCCCCCCTTTCTCTTGCTGTAAAACCCTGACATCCCTCTCAATTGCCAATCACTGCAATTACTAGTTACCATCAGTTATCACCTCTACTTCCCTACTTCCAATATCCTGAATTTTAATACTTTTCTCACCTTCCTTCTCTCATCATCCACCCCTATATTTATCCTTAGGGGCTTCAATATCCCTGTAGAATTTCCTGAGGATCCCCCAGATGCCCGTTTCCTCTCATTCCTCAACCTCAGCGACCTCCTACTCCACCCCACCTCACCCTTTCACCAACTCAGACCAAGAAGCATCACTAGTTCTGACTCAGCCACCTGCCGGCTGTGTGACCTTGGCCAAGTCATGTAACTTCTCTGTGACTCAGTTTCTTCAGCTAAAGTAATGGGGATAAAACACCTGTGCTCCTGCCCTCTTACACTGTGGGGACCATGTGGGACAGGCACTGTGCCTGTTCTGATTGTAGTGTTTTCACACCCGTCTTAGTACAGTGTTTGGCACATGGTAAGCACTAAACAAATAATAATGCTATTACTATTATCAGTATTAGAAGCAGCATAGCCTAGTTGAAAGAACACAGGACTGGGAGTCAGGAGACATGGGTTCTAATCCTGGCTCTACCACTTGCTTACTGAGTGATCTTTTAACCTCTTTGTGCCTCAGTTTCCTCATCTGTTAAATGGGGATTAAATACCTGGTCTCCCTCCCTTTTAAGGTACTAGCCCCAGGTGGGATAGCAACTGTGTCTGATCTGATTGCTTTGTGCCAGGAACTGAACTAACCACTGGGGTAGATACAAGCTAATCAGTTTGGACACAGTCGATGTCCCATATGGGATTGAGAGTCTTAATCCTCATTTTACAGTTGAGAGAACTGAGGACCAGTGAAGGAAAGTGACTTGCCCAAGATCACACACAGCAAATGTAGGCAGAGTCAGGATTAGAACCCAGGTCCTTCTGATTCCCAGGCCCATGTTCTACCCAGTAGGTTAAGCTGCTTCACTTAGTAGAGTTCTCTGCACACAGTAAGCACTCGGTTTATGCCGCTGATTGATTGATTGAGGAAGGCACATTCAAGTTCATCACAATGATGGAATCTGGGATTACATATGTTCCGTGGGAGGATTTGAGGTAGTTCCATCCTTCAAAGAAATTCCAGGTGAGGTGACTGGAAAGGATCAAAGAACGAGTCTGGAGAAGACACTCCAGTGACAGAGTGTGGGTAGGACAGTTGGCAACAAGGGATTTCGAAAAACGCAGCACTAGAAGTCCCTGCTAAAATGCATCTGGCTGCTTTGGTTACCAGTTCCTGACACCGCAGTGCAGACCAAAAACTGATAGACTAGCTATCAGCCAAGATAATTAATCAGTAGTATTTCTTGTGTGTCTCCTCTGGATTCAGAAGCTGTACTAAGTATTTGGGAGACTTAAAATAGACGGAAAAGATAAGATCCCTTGGCCTGTGTCTATGGTCTAAAGGAAAGACAGACACTCAGTAATTTACAGATAGGAGGAAGAAGTGTTTATGGAACTAATGTGTACAAAAGTGTCATAGGAGGTGTGAGTGTGGAAGTGCTAAGTTGGTACAAAAAGGCTGAGATGATAGTTGAGGGGACGTAACTTGGGGAAAAGAAAAGTTAAATGAGGAAAGCCTTCTGGAGGAGGTGGGGTTTCAGAAGGCTTTTGAAGATGGGTAGAGGTGTAGTTTGTTGGATTTGAAAGGAAAGGGATTCCAAGCAGGAGGAAGAGTGAGAGACTGGGGTCTGAGGTGGGAAAGTTGAGAATGATTCACAGTGCGCTAGGTGAGCTTGGGAGGAACTGCGAGAGTGAGGTGGGGTGTAGTGGGAAAAGAATGGATAGGTAAGAGGGACAAAGTTATTGCACTGTCTTAAAGCCGATGGTCAGGAGTTTCAGCTTGTTGTGGAGAGGAATAGGTAAGATGGGGAGATTTTAAAGTAGTGGGGAGACTTGTACAGAATGGAATTTTGAAGCGATGATCCAAGCAGACGATAGAAGTAAAAATGGGAAAAGGTAGAGGCTGAAGACAGGGAGACCAGTGAGGAGGCTGATTCTGTAGATTAGGTGAGATATAACAAGGGCCTTAGATTAGAGTAGTGTCCGTTTGGATAGAAACGAAGGGGTCGATCTGAGAAATGTTGTGGATGAAAAACCAAAAGGAGATCACATCCTGAGTCAATCGATCAGTCAATCAGTGGTACCTATTGAGCACTTACTGTAATAGTCACTTGGTAAATACAGTGCTCTGCACATAGTAAGCGCTCAATAAATATGATTGATTGATCCCCGATATCAAGGAGCTTACAGTCTAATGGAGGATCTGACTGAATGTAAGAGTTGAAAGAGAGCCAGGAGTCAAGAACAGGGCCAGGGTATGGCTTCTGGAGGCAGGGAGGATGTTTGGTAGTTGACTAATAATTAAAAACTTAATACTCTTTTACTTAACTTGAAAAGACTTTCCTATCACTTTCTCCCACGATCAGAGCTGCTGAGCTCCAGGTTCATCTGGGATCATCTGAGTTTCCTCAGCGTTGGAACCAATAATCTCTGGCAGCCCAGCTCTGAAAGTAGGTGATATGAGCTAAATAGGCCCATCTTCTCTTCCTGGAGCCTGGAGTCCAGCAAGGGAACATGTTAAGCTTGTGGCGGTTATAGGCCAGTAGAGGATTCTGGGAGCAGTAAGTGGTGTGGCAGCAACAAGGTCATGGTTGGTGACTTGGGAAATACTATAGGATAGACGTAAGGAACACTTTCAGGAATGAAGGGAAGTGGCTTAGTGGAAAGAGCCTTGGGCCTGGGAGTCATACCATGCCGCTACCTTGCTGGTTCAGTCTCTCATCTTATCCCGACCGGATTACAGCATTAGGCTCCTCTCTGATCTCCCATCCTCCTGTCTCTCCCCACTTCAGTCCATACTGCATGCTGCTGCCTGGATCATCTTTGTGCAGAAACGCTCTGGGCATGTTATTCCCCTCCTCAAAAATCTCCAGTGGCTGCCAGTCAACCTACGCATCGAGCGAAACCTCCTCACTCTCGGCTTCAAGGCTCTCCATCACGTCGCCCCCTCCTACCTCACCTCCCTTCTCTCCTTCTTCAGCCCAGCCCGCACCCCCCACTCCTCTGCCACTAACCTCCTCACCGTACCTCGCTCTCACCTGTCCTGCCGTCGACCCCCGGCCCACGTCCTCCCCCTGGCCTGGAATGCCCTCCCTCCACACACCCACCAAGCTAGCTCTCTTCCTTCAAAGCCCTACTGAGAGCTCTCCTCCAAGAGGCCTTCCCAGACTGAGCCCCCTTTTTCCTCTCCTCCTCCCCATCCCCCACGCCCTACCTCCTTCCCCTCCCCACAGCACCTGTATATATGTTTGTACAGATTTATTGCTCTATTTATTTTACTTGTACATATTTACTATTCTATTTATTTTATTAATGATGTGTATGTAGCTATAATTCTATTTATTCTGATGGTATTGACACCTGTCTACTTGTTTTGCTAAGTTGTTTGTCTCCCCCCTTCTAGACTATGAGCCCGTTGTTGGGTAGGGACGGTCTCTACATATTGCCAACTTGTACTTCCCAAGCGCTTAGTACAGTTCTCTGCACACAGGAAGTGCTCAATAAATACAATTGAATGAATGAGTCAGAAGACCTGGGTTCTAATCCTACTCTGCCACTGGTCTGCTATGTGACCTTGGGCAAGTCACCTCATTTCTCTGTGCCTCAGTACCACATCTGTAAAATGGAGATTAATAATGATTATAATAAGCACTGTTCTAAGGCCTAGGGTAGATTCAAGGTAATCCCCATGTAGGACATGGCCTGTGGCTAACCTGATCACTTTGTATCTACCCCCAGCACTTGTTTTGTGCCTGACACATAGAAAGTGTTTTTTAAAAATCTCCTGCCCTCAATCTTGGAAGTTTCTCTTTCTCTGTGGACAGTTCTCCACCCTTTAAGCTCACTACCCTGTGCCAAACCACCAGAGCCATATCAATGAAGAATCTTGAGTCATACCTGTTTCACATCAAGTCCAGGTTGCACAGGGACCTCTGCCTGGGCCCGGAGACCCCAGACCAGCCCCAGAACAGCACTCAACAACACAAGCTTCATCTTCCCAGTTATCTGTACCGTACACCTTCAGACAACAGTGTCAGCTCAGAGCGGAAGATGGTCCCAGCCACTTCACAACCTGTGTATTTATATCCTCCCACACTATCCGGGAGGTGATAGCCTGTCAGTGAAAATGACAACAAAATCTCCCATTCATCTGGCTTTTCTTTATGTAATCAGTTGCACAAGAGCTGAAGAGCCTGTTTGGGGTATAAATTGGAGGTTGGTGTCAAGGTTTCTCCAGATGTGGCACATGATAAAGTGTTTCCCAAGAGCACGGGAGAAGAGGTGTTTTGTCTCTTGAGGAAACACAAGTGTTGGATTTCAGAGGACTGGGAGGCTCAATTGTATTTGTTACGGCATGTGTTAAGCTCTATGTGCCAGGTACTGTGCAAAGCACTGGGGTAAATGCAAGATAATCAGATTAGATACAATCCCTGTCCCACATGGAGCTCACAGTCTTAATCCAGATTTTACAGATGAGTTAACTGAGGCAAAGAGAAGTAAAGTGACTTACCCAAGGTCACACAGCAGACAAGTTGTGGAGCCGGATTTAGAATTCAGGTCCTCCTACTCCCAGGCCCGTGCTCTTTCCTCTAGGCCATGCTGCTTCCCTATTAAGGGAGAGATAAGAGTTTACATCTCCTCTTGGAGTTTTGAGGGTGATGTGGCAAGGATCCTATAGAGACATCTTTTCATTTCTTAAGTTACATCTTTGGTAACATTCTTCTATTTTATTCACTACACTGGAAATGGACAGCTTTATGGGCAAATATAGGAAGGCCACTTGAAATAGGCCCGACTTTTCCACTCTCCTAAGCCCTGGCTGAGGGCCCTCAAGATGAGGCAAACATTAGGGAAGTCCCTCCATACCTCTACCCAGAGGGTAAAACACAGTTGATGTTTGTGATCATGGAGATGGAAATAAGGGTAGAGATGATGGTGAGGGAGACTGGAGTTGATGATGATGATTTTAGAATTTGATTCCCTTGAGGACCAGGAACCATGTCTAATTCTGACCCTTTTATTCTTTCTCAGCACTTAGTGCAGTGCTCAACTTACTGCACACATTTAAATACTATTATTAATAATGATAATAATTGTGGTATTTGTTAAGCACTTACCTTGTTCCAGGCACTTTACTGAGCTCTGGAGCAAATTGGGTTGGACACCGTCCCTGTCTCACATAGGGCTCACCATCTCAATCCCTCTTTTACGGGTGAGGTAACTGAGTCCCAAAGAAGTGAAGTGACTTGTTCAAGGTCACACAGCAGACACGGGGTGAAGTCAGGATTAGAATCCATGACCTTCTGACTCCCAGGCCTGTGGTCTATCCACTACACGATGCTGCTGCTATTGAAAATAATAATGACAATAATAATGGTACTTTTTACATGCTTAATATGTGTCAGGCATTGTTCTAAGCACTGGGAGTAGATACAGGCTAATCAGGTTGGACACAGTCCACGTCCCACATGGGGCTGACAGTCTTAGTCCCCATTTTACAGACGAGGTAACTGAGGTCCAGAGAAGTGAAGTGATTTGCCCAAGGTCACACAGCAGACATGTGGCTGAGCCAGGATTAGGACCCAGATCCTCCTGATTCCCAGACCCGTGCTCTATCCACTAAACCACGCTGCTGCTGCTGCTCCTGCGACTGCTAATACTATTACTACGACTACAATAATGACAATTAGGCTGGGTTGAGTGATAGCAATGAAAATGCTGATAGCGGGGAGGGTGATGATGATTATGGTTATGATAATTTTATTTGTTAAGTGCTTACTATGTGTCAAGCATTGTTGTAAGTGCTAGGATAGATCAGCAGGTAGGACACAGTCCCTTGGAGTTTTGAGCAGCTGTCTCTGCTTCTTCCTGTCCCATTCTCCTGCCCTCAGAGAGTTGACCCTTCCTCATTTTTTGTGGTATTTATTAAGTGCTTACTAAATGCCAGACACTGTTCTAAGCACTGGGAGTAAATACAGGCTAGTCAGGTTGAACACAGTCCATGTCCCACAAGAGAAGCAGCATGGCTCAGTGGAAAGGGCCTGGGCTCTGGAGTCGGGGTCGTGGGTTCAAATCCCGGCTCTGCCAATTGTCAGCTGTGTGACTTTGGTCACGTCACTTTACTTCTCTGTGCCTCAGTTCCCTCATCTGTAAAATGGGGACTAAGACTGTGTGCCCCCCCCGTGGGACAACCTGATCTCCTTGTAACCTCCCCAGTGCTTAGAACAGTGCTTTGCAATCAATCAATCAATCAATCAATCATATTTATTGAGCGCTTATTGTGTGCAGAACACTGTACTAAGCGCTTGGGAAGTACAAGTCGGCAACACATAGAGACAGTCCCTACGCAACAGCGGGCTCACAGTTTAGAAGGGGGAGACAGAGAACAAAACCAAACATACTAACAAAATAAAATAAATAGAATAGATATATACAAGATAAATAAATAGAGTAATGAATATGTACAAACATATATCCATATATACAGGTGCTGTGGGCAAGGGAAGGAGGTAAGATGGGGGGAGGGAGACGGAGACGAGGGGGAGAGGAAGGAAGGGGCTCAGTCTGGAAAGGCCTCCTGGAGGAGGTGAGCTCTCAGTAGGGCCTTGAAGGGAGGAAGAAAGCTAGCTTGGCGGATGGGCAGAGGGAGGGCATTCCAGGCCCCGGGGATGACGTGGGCCAGGGGTCGATGGCGGGACAGGCGAGAACGAGGCATGGTGAGGAGATTAGCGGCGGAGGAGCGGAGGGTGCGGGCTGGGCTGGAGAAGGAGAGAAGGGAGGTGAGGTAGGAGGGGGCGAGGTGATGGGGAGCCTTGAAGCCGAGGGTGAAGAGTTTCTGCCTGATGCACAGATTGATTGGTAGCCACTGGAGATTTTTGAGGAGGGGAGTAACATGCCCAGAGCATTTCTAGACAAAGACAATCCGGGCAGCAGCATGAAGTATGGATTGAAGTGGAGAGAGACACAAGGAGTAAGCGCTTAATAAATGCCATTATTATTGTTATGGGGCTCACACTCAATCCCCATTTTACAGATGAGGAAACTGAGGTCCAGAAAAGTGAAGCTCAAGGTCACACAGCAGACATGTAGCAGAGCCAGGATTAGAATCTGGGTCCTTCTAACTCCTAGGTCCATCCTCTGTCCACTAAGCCATGCTGCTTCTCTGATTCTCCCAATTATTATATGGATGAATCTGTTCAGAGCCCACAATATTTTTGAAAGGGTGTTTCAAGTGGAAATAGCTACTTAATATCCAAAACTGATTGCCAGAAAAACCAGTAATCCACCTCTCCAACGAGGCTCAGTGGAAAGAGCCCGGGCTTTGGAGTCAGAGGTCATGGGTTCGAATCCTCGCTCCACCACGTGTCTGCTGTGTGACCTTGGGCAAGTCACTTAACTTCTTGGAGCCTCAGTTACCTCATCTGCAAAATGGGGGTGATAACTGTGAGCCCCATGCGGGACAACCGGATCACCTTGTATCCCCCCCAGGGCTTAGAACAGTGCTTTGCACATAGTAAGTGCTTAATAAATGCCATTATTATTATTATTATTATTATTATTATTATTATTATTATTATTACCCCCTCAGGCAAAGATTTGAAACCATGTAGTCCTAGTGCAATGGAGTTAAAGTAGTAGCAGGATTTATTAGGTAGTGGGAATTAGAAATGGTCCCTGTTCAATGAAGAGCTCACAACCTACGTGCCCCAAGTCCTGTCTCTAATCTTGCCTCTATGTACTCAGATTTTACCCAACTCCTTGCTATAAAGCAGAATTTCCTCCTCACCCCAGCCTTGTCTTATTTCTCTACATCCACGAGGAGGCCTTCCCTCTCCCTAGCAGGCTCCGGCACTTACATGGCTGTAATTTCAAAATTATAAATCCTCACTAATGCTTTAAAGATAAGGAAAGGACGTGGCTGAAACTTAACACCGGAGCCTTCTAGATGATCGCTGAGTATCACCAGTGTCTCTGGGCAGCAACAGTGTAGACTCCGATTTCATTGTTCACCTCCTCCAGGAGGCCTTACCAGACTAATCCCCTTTTTCCTCTTTTCCCCCCCATCTCCCCGGCCCTACCTCCTTCCCCTCCCCACAGCACTTGTATATATATTTGCACAGATTTATTACTCTATTCATTTTCCTTGTACATATTTATTATTCTATTTATTTTGTTAATGATGTGCATCTAGCTTTAATTCTATTTAATTCTATTTGTTCTGACGACTTTGACACGTGTCTACATGATTTGTTTTGTTGTCTGTCTCCCCCTTGTAGACTATGAGCCCGTTTTTGGGTAGGGACCATCTTTATATGTTGCCAACTTGTACTTCCCAATCGCTTAGTATAGTGCTGTGCACACAGTAAGCGCTCAATAAATACGATTGAATGAATGAATGGAGTGATTTAAAAAAAAAAACACTTTCAGCTGGTCTTTATTAAATGGGTAATTCTGATAAAACTCCCATGATGAATCTCCCAATGTCAATGATATGCAAGAATGTTCCTTTTAGGGTACAAGTTGATTTGGGAATCTTTTTGCAAAGAGACATTTGCTTTTACAGATTGGGATGGGTGTAGAAAACCGCAAATTTTCTGGCACTCTAGAGTGTAAGCTTGTTGTGGGCAGGGAACATGTCTATCAACTCTGTTATATTGTTCTATTGTACTCTCCCAAGGGCTTAGTACAGTGCTCTGCATACAGTAAGCACTCAATAAATACAGTTGATTGGTTGATTGATTGATTGATTGATTCAGAAATAGCATGAGATGGTGGATAAGTTTGTGATTAGGGATGCTTACCCAAGGAGATAGACCGAATAACCCCTTCTAAGATCATTATGGTCAGGGAACCTACCTACCAACTCTCTTGTATTGTCCTCTCCCAAGTACTTAGTACAGTGCTCGGCACATGGTAATAATTAGCACTGATTGATTTGTTGATAACAACCTTCTGTCCTCATTATCTTGGTCATAGCTGTCAATATCATAATGATCCATAGACTCATAATTATCCCGTGTTCATTGGGGCCCTGAGGCCGATTCACCCTGCCCAGCCACTGACCTCCCCACTTCTGAAGGGGACATTCCCCAAAATGATCCAGAGTCCAGTGAGGAGCTTCGAGCCTGGGTTTATTTCCCCTTGAGAGGGCAATTCCAAAAGAAAGCAGGCAGGATCCCAAACCCCGGGGTGGAGAGAGAACTGGGCTGGGGAGGGGGCGGAGATCCAGAAGGAGACGAGGAGAGAAGCCAGGGTTGATTCTGGCAGGATCCATCAGCGGTTTCCAGGAGAGAGATGAAGGTGACCATCACTGCAAAACAGGAAAGGGCCAGTCACTGACTAGAAATCCACATAGATGGCCACTTGGCTGGCACCAGAAATCCTGGGTTGCCTTGTGGCAAAGGGCATCTGCCTGTGAAGTAACCACTGAGTCATCACTCAGTCATATTTATTGAGTGCTTACTGTACGCAGAGCACTGTACTAAGCCCTTGGGAGAGTACAATGTAACAATAAACACATACAGTCCCTGCCCACAATGAGCTTACAGTCTAGAGGGGGAGAGACCATTTGTCTGACAATGATGAGGATGATGCTCGTACTTGTTAAGTGCTTACTATGTGCCAAGCACTGTTCAGATTGTCCCACTTGGGGCTCACGGTCTTAATTCCCATCTACAGATGAGGTAACTGGGGCACAGAGAAGTTAAGTGACTTGCCCAAAGTCACACAGCTGACAAGTGGTGGAATCAGGATTAGAACTCATGACCTCTGACTCCCAAGCCCGTTCTCTTTCCACTAAGATATGCTGCTCCTATTCAGTCTGGTTTATACTGGACAGTCTGGCTTTAAGCCAGCCTGTCTCCTGTTCTACGTAGGGCACCTTTATGTCTGACACAACTCTTTTAAGCTCCCAGTTTCCTTCCACCTCTCTCCTGATAATAATAATTAATAACTGTGGTATTTGTTAAGTGTTAACTATGTGCCAAACACTTCACTAAGCCCTGGGGTAAGTACAAGGCATTCAGGTCAGACACAGTCCCTGTCCTAACCAGTGCTCACATTCTAAGTAGGAGGGAGAACAAGATATTGAATCTCCACTTTACAGAAGAAAACTGAAGCACAGAAAAGTTAAGTGACTTGCCCGGGGCCATACAGGAGACATAAGGTGGAGCTGGGATTAGAACCCAGGTCCTCTGACTTCCAGGATTGTGTTCTTTTCTCTAGGCCATGCTGCTTCTTTGTAGCTGAGCCCTGCAGCTCTAGAGCAAATGTGAGGGATTAGGGGCTTTCCCAAACACTTTGGGTTTGGACAGACTTCCGTTAAATAGCATATAACATTATTTCGCTAAACACATGTTCAGCTTAGTGCTCATAGAGTCAAGTGCATCTGGTCATGGGCCACCCTAGCTTTCTGGCATCCCATGGCTCTCGGGTCTGGCTGGAAGCCCGGACTGGGTGGCCAGAGCCACTGAGGAAGGTATATCCAAAGACAAGAGTTTGGAGAAATAGTGACCTCGGCCAGGTCTGAAGGGAACACGAGGCCAGTTCTCCCCCGACCAGATCCCCACATCCAAAATCAGGGGCAGAACTGGAGCCATTTTCTGGGTAACTATGGCCAACACTCCTTGCCCCTACTATCATTCATTCATTCAATCATATTTATTGAGCGCTTACTGTGTGCAGAGCACTGTACTAAGCACTTAGGAAGTACAAGTTGGCAACATATAGAGACGGTCCCTACCCAACAGCGGGCTCAGAGTCTAGAAGGGGGAGACAGACAACAAAGCAAAACATATTAATAAAAGAAAATAAATAGAATAAATATGTACAAAGAAAATAAATAGAGTAATACGTACAAACATATATACATATATACAGGTGCTGTGGGGAGGGGAAGGAGGTAAGGCAGAGGGGATGGGGAGGGGAAGGAGGGGGAGAGGAAGGAGGGGGCTCAGTCTGGGAAGGCCTCCTGGAGGAGGCCCCCCCCCCCCGCCCTGCCCCTCAGCTCCTTCACTTCCCCACCAGACTCTGGAGTGGTGGATGCTCTATATCTACACCTGGCACTTACCTGAGTAAGAGCGTTGATGCACACATCTGTGGAGACAGAGAAACCCCATTAGCAGCTAGGAATGGCTCTAGGCCCAACCCTGGCAGCCCTGGGGGAGGAGAGGGATTCTGGGGCCCATCACTGGAGTCACCCATTTCCGAGGACGGAGAGAGAGGAGGCAGTCTGGGGCTCAGAGACCTTTACCTGTCTTGGGGAGCAAGCGTCCCTGATGAGGATAGAGCTTCAGTTTGGGCCCCATCATCTGCATTTTCAGGACAGCTTCTGCAACCAGGTCCTTGCCTCGGGCTGCAGGGTAAGAGATGGGATCAGAACTTTCTGTCAGGCTGGAAGACGGCTATCTGGAAAAGAAGGAAGTGTTGGGAAGGAGTGGACCCTGATGAGGGGAAAGGGCAGATTTACAAATGTCGATAGCACTGTCCTTGGTGTTTAGAGCTCGGAGTCCGCTGAGGCAGGTCACGGACATGAATGCTGTCCTCAGACTGGCCATGGCTAGAAGTGGCAATAAGGAAGAGGGAGTCAATCACCAGTATTTATTGAGTGGCTCCTGTGTGTATCATAATAATAATAATAATAATGACATTGAGAAGCAGCGTGGCCTAGTGGTTAGAGCACAGACCTGGGAGTCAGAAGGACCTGGGTTCTAGTACCAGCTCTGCCACCTGTCTGCTGTGCAACCTTGGGTAAGTCACTTCACTTCTCTGGACCTCAGTTGCCTCCTTTGTAAAATGGCGACTAAAACTGGGAGCCCCATGTGGGACAGGGACTGTGTCCAACCTGATTAGATTGTATCTACCTAAGTGCTTAGTAGATTGCTTGGCACATAGTAAATGCTAAACGAATACATAAATAATAATAATAATAATAATAATAATAATGGCATTTGTTAAACACTGTCTATGTGTCAGCACTTGGGTCAATACAAAATAGTCGTCACACCCACTTGTATCTACCCAAGTGCTTAGTAGATTGCTTGGCACATAGTAAATGCTAAACAAATACATAAATAATAATAATAATGGCATTTGTTAAACACTGTCTATGTGTCAGCACTTGGGTCAATACAAAATAGTCAAGTCACACCCACTCTCTGTTCCACACTGGGCTCCCAATCTAAGGAGGAGGGAGAACAAGTATTGAATCCATATTTTAAAGAGGTGGAAACTGAAGCACAGAGAAGTTGAGTGACTTATTTCCTGTCACACAGCACCCAAGTAGGGGAGCCGAGATTAAAATCCGGCACCTATGACTCCGAGGCCTGGGCTCTTTCTAACTAGGCCATCTGCTTTCCAGAACACAGCACTATACCACGCTCTTGCGGAGCATAGAGTACAACCAGGAGATATGGTCTCTGTCCTTGAAGGAGAAATGAACTTGGGCAAGGCTGGTTCTAGGTAGTTCCGAACCCGAGACTAAATTGAATCAGCCCCATTCCAGTGCGCAACCTCCACCTCCTGCTCTTCACTAGGGCTAGGGCAGTTTAAACCTGTCAGTGGTGCAACTGAGGCCTCAGAGTCAATCTTTGTTCCTGTTTTCTCTCCTCCTCCATTCCACTCTTTCTTGATCTTGACCACACTTCCAGACAGGCCTTCCAGAGAGGGCCTTGTTCCCCAAAGGGGATATGGAAGGAACAATGAAATCTAAAATGTTTCCGTCAGTTACAAGTCAGCTCAAATGTGCTTTGGCTCCCCAGGGGCTGCATCCGGAGACCTGGGTTCTAAGCCTGGCTCTGCCACTTGCTTAATAATAATAATAATAATAATAATGGCATTTATTAAGTACTTACTATGTGCAAAGCACTGTTCTAAGCACTGGGGAGGTTACAAGGTGATCAGGTTGTCCCACGGGGGGCTCACAGTCTTCATCCCCATTTAACAGATGAGGGAATTGAGGCCCAGAGAAGTTAAGTGACTTGCCCAAAGTCACACAGCTGACAATTGGCGGAGCCGGGATTTGAAGCCATGACCTCTGACTTCAAAGCCCATGTTCTTTCCACTGAGCTTCGGACAAGTCACTTAACGTCTTTAAAACGGTGTTCAATCCCTGTTGTCCCTCCCTCCTTAGACTAGAAGCCGGTGTGGGACATGGACTGTGCCCAGCCCGATCATCTTGTATCTGACTCAGCACTTAGCACAGTGCTTAGTGCGTAGTAAGTGCTTAACAAATATCTTTCTGGACTCTCTGTCGCTGTGGGTTTTTGAGGTTCCCAGCAGCAGCAGCCCAGTGGCACTGCCCTGGGCGTGCTCAGTCCGACCTCCCTCTCACTCTACTCAATGTGCTCACAAGGTGGAATCGAGCACTTGAAGGGCTGTCTGTGTGGCATTGGATTTGTCCTAGCCATAGCAAAAAAGGCAGGGTTATCTCTCCGCCAGTGTCTCCCCCCTCTAGACTGTAAACTCACTTTTGGCAGGGAATGTGTCTATTATATTTTTGTCTTGTGCTCTCCCAAGTGTTTAGTACAGTGCTGTGCACACAGTGAGCACTCCGTAAATACGATCGACTGACTGACTGACAGTTGGCACCTGAGCAAGTGAGGCAAGGAACGAGCTTTTGCTCTCGGACCCTGCACTGGTTTCCCCCATCCATGTTAATAATAATAATTGTGGTGTTTGCTAAGCACTTACTATGTGCCAAGCACTGTTCTAGGCGCTGAAGTAGATACAAGGTAAACACGTTGTTCCACATGGTGCTCACAATCAATCCCCATTTTACAGATGAAGTAACTGAGGCACAGTAACTGGGGCACAGAGAAGTTAAGTGGTTTGCCTGAGGTCACACGGTAGAGAAGTGGCAGCGCTGGGATTAGAACCCACGTCCTCAAGTCAAGTGACTTGTCCAAGGTCACACAGCAGACAAGTGGCAGAGCTGGGATTAGAACTCGTGGCCCTCTGACTCCCAGGTGTATCCACTACACTACGCTGCTGGAAGCCCGCCTCAGCGTTCTGTAGCCTTGCAAAACATCCAACTGTGGGGAGCACAGGTCACAGTTTCCCCTGTCACATTCCTGGGCTTCCAAGTTCTGATCCCTTGGCTCTGGTTATGGCTGCAGGGCCTCTCTCTGCTAGCTATGGGATAGGCGTGGATGGATGGTTGACCATGGAAAAGTGATTCCTTGAAAGGGCAGAGATGTGGTTTCTATAAAAGAGTGCAAACCCCTGACTTAGGTGGTGAGAAGTAGGGCGTTGAAAGTTGGGGCCCACCTCAGTCCGAGGCAAGGGGGACAGTGGGCATTCTCAGGAGTGGGGTGAGGGAGACAAATGGTCTCGGGATTGGAGCTGCTGGGGGAAAATGTAGAGCCAGCTCAGGACGAGAACAGCCATCATAGCCGGACATTAGGCAGGGTACTGAGCGCTGGGGTGGATTCAAGCAAATTGGGTTGGACATAGTCCCTGACCTACATGGAGCTCGCAGTCTTCATTCCCATTTTACAGATAAGGTTAACTGAGGCACAGAGAAGGGAAGCGACTTGCCCAAGGTCACACTGAAGACGAGTGGCGGAGCCAGGATTAGAACCCAGGAGAGAGGCCCCTAGTCACATCTCCCAGGGTCAGGGCCTGCTGGAGACCCAGTGCTTTACTTAACCTCCCTAGGCAGCGATGGATTAATGATGTGGCTCGTGGGGCTACAGTGCAGGGATGGATTAACATAAGGGCTCATGGGACTGAAGCTCAGGGACAGACTATCACAGGGGCTCAAAGGACTGAAATCCAGGGACAGATTAACCCAGGGACTCATGGGGTCAAAACCTCCAGCTAAAGAGCCCACTGGAACTCAGAAGCCCATCCCTCAATGTTACTGCCATAGGAAAATCACGTTAAAGTACTGCACGTGTGGTGCCATTATTATTATAATAATTGTTATTACATTTATTAAGGGCTTTCTGTATGTCAAGCACTCTTCTAAGCATTGGAGTAGATACATACAAGTTAATCAGGTCAAAGGGGTCTCACGGTCTACCATGCCAACTTTCAATGCCACCGCCCGCCTTCTCTTCCAACTCTCCACCATGACCTGCCGTCTTCTGCCCCACTTTGTCACTGCCACAGGTCCCGAGGTGACCACTGCTATTACATCCACCAGAGTTCCCCATCCCCATGGCTGAGAATGTCGCTGCCACCAGCTGCGGTCTGGAGAGATCCCCGTGTCCCAGTGCTGCTGCCATCACCACAAAAGTACATAGAGCCATGAAAGGGTGTGTGTGTGTGTGGTGTGTGTGTGGTGTGTGTGTGTGTGTGTGTGCATGCGTGCGTGCAAGCGTACACATTTCAGAAGGGGAAACTGGGGAGATCTGCGGTCTGGGGAATTTTCAGGAGGAGGAAGATACAGTCTGGTGATGAGACAGGATTTGAACCCGTGACCTCTGACTCCAAAGTCCGGGTTCTGTCCACTGAGCCACGCTGTTTCTCAGTAGTGTATTGTACTGAGCCCAAGCGTTTAGTACAGTGCTGTGCACAAAGGGCTCAATAAATATGATTGATTAATCAACTGATTGGTCCTCCTGCCTGCCACGCTGCTTCTCAGTAGAGCCCGGGCCTGGGAGTTAGAAAGACCCGGCTTCTAATCGCAACTCTGCCATTTGGGCAGGACCCTTCTCTGGGCCTCAATTAACCTCATCCATAAAATGGCGATGAAGACTATGAGCCCCAATGTGAGACATGGACCACGTCCACCCTGATTATCTACCCAGCGCTTAGAATAGTGTCTGGCACATAGTAAGTGCTAAAAAATTGCCATTTTTTGAGAGGAGCGTGACTCAGTGGAAAGAGCCTGGGCTTTGGAAGCAGGGGTTGTGGGTTCGAATCCCGCCCACCACATGTCTGCTGTGTGACCTTGGGCAAGTCACTTAACTTCTCTGTGCCTCAGTTACCTCATCTGTAAAATGGGGATTAAGACTGTGAGCCCCAAGTGGAACAACTTGATCACCTTGTAACCGCCCCCAGCGCTTAGAACAGTGCTCTGCACATTGTAAGCGCTTAACAAATGCCATCATCATCATCATCATCATGCTGCACTTCATGTGATGTCACCATGCAATAGAGGAAAAGACACTGTCTCTGGCGTAGGATACATGGGAGCCCCACAAGACATAAGAGCCCTGAGCCTGAGCCTTCATAAACACAGTCCTGTCCCCACATGCAAAGTGCTCAGTAAAGTGCCCTGCAAACAGTAACTGCTCAATAATACTGCCTTCAAAGCTCTCTGAGAATGGGTGTGTGGTTGGTTGAGTGCAGCAGAGACAGCGAATAGGCTGGGTTAGGAGGCTGTCTAGGCTTCCTCATGCTGGGGTGGAACCTTGGCCTATGGAACTAGGATCTGGTCACCAACTGAAGAAGCCAGGTTATTCCCCGCCACCAACTTGACCACCCCCGCCACCCCGCTGCCAGGCTGCAAGACCTAAAAACTAGGGATGGAAGTCAGCCAAGACGGCAGACCCTTCCATTCAGCCACATTGGCTGTGGACCGGCCCTTTCCCTGGCCCCCGGCCCAGGCCCTCTGCTCCACAGACTGCTGGGAGTGACGCCCAACACTTACTGTAAAGCTGCAGCATGTTGCTGGTCACACCATCCCTTTCCACCTGCATGTACAGGATAGCGTAGCGTTTGTAGTCAGTCTTGACCACATGGATTTTCTTCTGGTTAAAGTCTGAAATGAGAGCAGAGCCCCTGGGCCTAGATCAGCCCTTCCTCGTCTCGGCTTGAGGCTTCTCCCAACCCTTGGTTGGCTGTTAGTTTCCAGTGGCTCCTGGACAGTGGGGATGATGTAGGATGATTTACTGCATCAGCCTCCTCTCCTAGCTCCCATCCTCCTGTCTCTCCCCACTTCAATCCATACTTCCCGCCGCTGCCCGGATCGTCTTTGTGCAGAAACACTCTGGGCATGTTACTCCCCTCCTCGAAAATCTCCAGTGGCTACCAATCAACCTATGTATGCATCAGGCAAAAACTCCTCACCCTCGGCTTCAAGGCTCTCCATCACCTCGCCCCCTCCTACCTCACCTCCCCTGTCTCCTTCTACAGCCCAGCCCGCACCCTCTGCTCCTCTGCCACTAATCTCCTCACTGTACCTCATTCTCGCCTGTCCCACTGTCGACCCCCAGCCCACGTCATTCATTTATTCATTCATTCATTCAATCATATTTATTGAGGGCTTACTGTGTGCAGAGCACTGTACCAAGCACTTGGGAAGTACAAGTTGGCAACATATAGAGACGGTCCCTACCCAACAGTGGGCTCACAGTCTAGAAGGGGGAGACAGAGAACAAAACAAAACATATTAACAAAATAAAATAAATAGAATATGTACAAATAAAATAAATAGAGTAATAAATGAGTATAAACATATATACATATATACAGGTGCTGTGGGGAGGGGAAGGAGGTAAGGTGGGGGGGATGGGGAGAGGGAGGAGGGGGAGACGAAGGCGGGGGCTCTGTGTGGGAAGGCCTCCTGGAGGAGGTGAGCTCTCAGTAGGGCTTTGAAGGGAGGAAGAGAGCTAGCTTGGCGGATGTGCGGAGGGAGGGCATTCCAGGCCAGGGGGATGACGTGGGCTGGTGGTTGATGGCGGGACAGGCAAGAATGAGGCACGGTGAGGAGATTAGCGGCAGAGGAGTGGAGGGTGCGGGCTGGGCTGTGGAAGGAGATCCCCCTGGCCTGGAATGCACTCCCTCTGCACATCCGCCAAGCTAGCTCTCTTCCTCCCTTCAAAGCCCTACTGAGAGCTCACCTCCTCCAGGAGGCCTTCCCACACTGAGCCTCCTCCTTCCTCTCCCCCTCCTCCCCCCACCCCCCCGCCTTACCTCCTTCCCCTCCCCACAGCACATGTATATATGTATATATGTTTGTACATATTTATTACTCTATTTATTTATTTTACTTGTACATATTTATTCTATTTATTGTGTTTTGTTAATATGTTTTGTTTTGTTGTCTGTCTCCCCCTTCTAGACTGTGAGCCCACTGTTGGGTAGGGACCGTCTCTATATGTTGTCAACTTGCACTTCCCAAGCACTTAGTACAGTGCTCTGCACACAGTAAGCACTCAATAAATACGATTGAATGAATGACTGAATGTAGGAGATCCCATCCAAAGCTAAGGGATGATAGCAACTAGCACAATGCAAATGAAAATGTCGGTTCATAGGAAGTCAAGAATCCCGGAATTTTAAGGGATAAGGAACACCAAAAAATTCGACCGGCTCCTTTCCCTGGCCACAAAGATAAATAAATGTCTCTATCAATTTTCAAGATCTTTCTCAGTCCCCGAATAGTATTACTGAGCAGTTACTGTTTGCAGAGCACTTTACTAAGTGCTTGGGAGAGCATGACACAAAAGAGTCACCATATCACATCTATCTCACTTCTGAACCCCTGCCCACATCTTGCCTCTGGCCTGGAACGCCCTTCCTCCTCATATCCAACAATGACTCTCTCCTCCTTCAAAGCCTTACTGAATTCCCCTCTCCTCCAAGAGACCTCCCCTAACTAAGCCCTCCTTTCCTCTTCTCCCACTCCCTTCTGCATCAGCCTGACTTGCTCTCTTTATTCATCCTCCCTGCCAGCCTCACAGCACTTACGTGCATATCTGTCTGTAATTCATTTACTTATAGTAATGTCTGTCTCCCCCTCTAGACTGTAAGCTCCTTTTGGGCAGGAAATGTGTCTATTATTCTATTGTACTCTCCCAAGTGCTCTGCATGCACTAAGCGCTCAAGAAATACGATTGAATGAATAAATGAATATCAGGGTTTCAAAGTTGTCACCACTGACATTATAGTGCATTCCCATGTGCCCCCCAAGGGATGACACCATCAGCATCTGGGTGACAAACTATGCCCTCACTGGAGATGGCTTTGGCCCTTACCGGCATCGCTGAACTGCCCAGGCACCGCCCCTTTGACGAAGACTGAGTCCATGATTTGGCATCCTCCTTCAGGACTGCAAAGCAACAAGGTAAACTCACCCTCCCTACTGCTTACTCCCCGACTTGGGCTAGCCAGGAGGGTTGGGTCCCGCAGAACCTCCGACATGAGAAGCAGCATGGCCTAGTGGATAGAGCCCGGGCTTTGGAGTCAGAGTGCATGGGTTCAAATCCCGGCTCTGCCAACTGTCAGCTGTGTGACTTTGGGCAAGTCACTTCACTTCTCTGTGCCTCAGTTCCCTCATCTGTAAAATGAGGATTAAGACTATGAGCCGATTTGCTTGTATCTACCCCAGCACTTAAGAACAGTGCTCGGCACGTAGTAAGTGCTTAACAAATACCCTAATTATTACCGTTATTATTATTAGGGATGTCAATCCATTAAACCATCAGTAGATCAACCAGGCATTGATCAAGTATCCCTGTTGGGTGGGGCACTGCACAAAGTCTGACCCGCCCCCATGGTGACCCAGGCAATGAGGAAGCCCTCAGGTAGAAGTGGCAAAAAAGCTCATCCTCTGAATCAGCATAAGAAGCAGCACTACCTAAGTGGCAAGACCACGGGCCTGAAAATCAGAAGGATCTGGGTTTTAATCCTGGCTCCACCACTTGGGCAGGTCACTTCACTTCTCTGTTCCTCAGTAATCTCATCTGCAAAATGGGGATTAAGACTGTGAGCCCAAAGTAAGACAGGGACTGTGTCCAAACCAATTTGATTGTATCCACCCCAGTGCTTAGTAATAATAACGATGGCATTTATTAAGTGCTTCTATGTGCAAAGCACTGTTCTAAGCACACTGCCTGGTACAGAGTAAGCTCTTAATAAATATAAAAAAAATAACACTTACTTGGGGAAACCAAACTTGATGTTCAGGTCACCATTGGAAGCGGGTGCTACGATAGCAGTAGCCATCTTCATGGAATCCTTCTTGGACAGGAATACCTTGTCATTTGATCCCATTACAATGATGTTCCACATCCCGGAGAACTGGGGGAGGGTTTGGAAAGGCACCGTCTAAGCAAGAACTCAACTTTCTCTCTGGGGACCCCGTCCATTACCCCTACTCAAGGCTGGGAACCCTGAACTGCAGGAATGGGGTTCTTGGCCTTGCTCCTCCTAATTGGGAAATTTCGAGAATGCTGCCGGAGTTCACTGGACAAGCACCCAGGAGGGTTCTGAAATCTTTCCCTTGACATTCCCCCTCCAGCCCCGTCCCCTTGGGCCCGTGGCTTTTCATTCAGTCAGCTTCCATAGCCCCTCGCCCAGCTTAGGGGTAACTCATCCTGAATGGCACTAGTGCCCCTTAGCAAAACTTCTCTGACCTAGTCTCCTCCCTGCTCCTTCCCAACAGTTGCTCCGATGCCTCTCCCTCCCCACCACCCGCCTATCACCCCGCTGGTGAAATCACAAAAACCCTCTGCCATTACCTTGCTCGAATCAAAGTTTGGCTGGGTGCCAACTTCTGCTCTAACCCGGAGCCTCCAGTTCAACCCCAGTACAGCACTCAGCAGTAAAATCTTCATCCTCATCCTTTGTGTCCCAGCCTGGCTTCAGGAATCCCTAAATTTTCAGGGGGATTTATATTCCTGACTCCTTTGTGGCCCCTGAATTTATACCCCCTGGAAAATCCCGAAAAGGAGGCTGGGTGAGCACAGAGACAATAGCATCCTCTATCTGCCTGGCATTCAGTGGCTTGTTACTCCACCCCGATAGGGTTTTTGGTTCAGCTTGTTTAGGGAATTAGTCCGCAGCATTAGCTGGTGTCACATCCAGGTGAAAGGGATCACCCAATTCCAGACGTGTTTCCTCCTGGACAGGGAGAAGGACAAACTTTGCAGAAGCATAGAGATGTGGTGGATTGGGTTCTGTGAACAGTTGGGGCAGCAAAATGGAAAGGAGGAGGAAGAGAAAACGGACGGTTTGAAAGACCTCAAAGTCAAGCACACAGAGCTGTAACCCGGGGTAGAAATTGTAGCTGTAATAGTATTTATTAAGTGTCTACAGTCTGCAGAGCACTGTACTAATTGCAAGGGGAAAAATACCCGGGTGAGAATGTGACACGGTCCCTGGCCATCCAGGGACTCACAAATCTGAAAAATCAGAGGAGAAGGGTTTGGCCCCAGACACGTTAAGAAAGATGAGATAGTAATGTACGAAAGCAACATGAAAGGCAAAGTTCAGATTCTGACAGGTGGGCAGGAAAGAGCACCCAAGGGGACCACGGAGTACTGCCACCCGGTCATCGAGAATCTGATCAAAATCAAACCTTCTCAAATTTCTAGAATTTGTAGCACTCTTGCACTGCTGCTGCTTGACTCTCCACAGTCCAGCATGCACTGGACTAGAGGGCATGGGGGCCCAGGGTGGTGTGGAGGGAAGGTAGCAGGGAATCCAATCTGGCTTCCGTCCCCTACACTCCACCGAAACTGCCCTCTCAAAGGTCACCAATGACCTCCTTCTTGCCAAATCCAACAGCTCCTACTCTATCCTAATCCTCCTCCACCTCTCAGCTGCCTTCCATACTGTGGACCACCCCCTTCTCCTCAACATGATATCCAACCTTGGCTTCACAGACTCCGTTCTCTCCTTGTTCTCCTCTTATCTTTCCGGCCGTTCATTCTCAGTCTCCTTTGCAGGCTCCTCCTCCCCCTCCCATCCCCTTACTGTAGGGGTTCCTCAAGGTTCATTTCTTGGTCCCCTTCTGTTCTCTATCTACACTCACTCCCTTGGTGAACTCATTTGCTCCCATGGCTTTAGCTATCATCTCTACGCTGACGACACCCAAATATACATCTCTGCCCCCGCTCTCTCTCCCTCCCTTCAGTTTCGTGTCTCCTCCTGCCTCCAGGACATCTCCATCTGGATGTCTGCCCGCCATCTAAAACTCAATATGTCCAAGACGAACTCCTTATCTTCCCTCCCAAACTCTGTCCCCTCCCTGTCTTTCCTGTCACTGTAGACGGCACTGCCATCCTTCCCATCTCACAAGCCCGCAACCTTGGTGTCATCCTCAACTCTGCTCTCTCGTTCACCCCTCACATCCAATCCATCACCAAAACCTGCCGGTCTCACCTCCACAACATCGCCAAGATCCACCCTTTCCTCTCCATCCAAACTGCTACCTTGCTGGTTCAATCTCTAATCTCATCCCGACTGGATTACTGCATCAGCCTCCTCTCTGATCTCCCATCCTCCTGTCTCTCCTGACTTCAGTCTATACTTCACACTGCTGCCCGGATCATCTCTGTGCAAAAATGCTCTGGGCATGTTACTCCCTTCCTCAAAAATCTCCAGTGGCTGCCTGTCAACTTCCGCATCAAGCAAAAACTCCTCACTCTCGGTTTCAAGGCTGTCCATCACCTCACCCCCTCCTACCTCACCTCCCTTCTCTCCTTCTACAGCCCAGCACACACCCTCCGCTCCTCTGCCGCTAACCTGCTCCCAGTGCCTCGTTCTCGCCCGTCCCGCCGTCGACCCCCCGGCCCACATCCTCCCCCGGCCTGGAATGCCCTCCCTCCGCACATTCATTCATTCAATTGTATTTATTGAGTGCTCTCCATCCCCCCCATCTTACCTCCTTCCCTTCCCCACAGCACCTGTATATATGTATATATGTTTGTATATATTTATTACTCTATTTATTTATTTAACTTGTACATATCTATTCTATTTATTTTATTTTGTTAGTATGTTTGGTTTTGTTCTCTGTCTCCCCCTTTCAGACTGTGAGCCCTCTGTTGGGTAGGGACTGTCTCTATATGTTGCCAACTTGTACTTCCCAAGCGCTTAGTACAGTGCTCTGCACACAGTAAGTGATCAATAAATACAGTTGATGATGATGATGATGATGCAAAGCACTGTACTAAGCACTTGGGAAGTACAAGTTGGCAACATATACAGACGGTCCCTACCCAACAGCGGACTCACAGTCTAGAAGAGGGAGACAGACAACAAAACAAAACATATTAACAAAATAAAATAAATAGAATAAATATGTATAAATAAAATAAATAAATAGAGTAATAAATACGTACAAACATATATACAGGTGGTGTGGGGAGGGGGAGGAGGGGGAGAGGAAGGAGGGGGCTCAGTCTGGGGAGGCCTCCTGGAGGAGGTCTGCTCTCAGTAGGGCCTTGAAGGGAGGAAGAGAGCTAGCTTGGAGGATGGGCGGAGGGAGGGCATTCCAGGCCCGGGGGAGGACGTGGGCCGGGGGTCCAGCTCGCAGGCGGCCGCTGCCACCGCCCCAGACCTCAACAGCAGCAGCAGCAGGAGGAGGAGGAGGAGGAGGTGGAAGAGGCGGGGCAGGGCGGGCCCACCGCAGCCTCTGGGCCGCGATCATTGTGGCCAGGAAGGACCACGCGCCTCCGCCGCCCCTAATCCCGCCTCCGCCACTTGTCTGCTGTGTGCTCAAGTCGCTTCACTTTGCCTCAGTTTGGCAGATGAAGAATCACATCCACATCTCCTCTCCGTTAGGCCTCGTTCTCGCCTGTCCCGCCATCGACCCCCGGCCCACGTTATCCCCCGGGCCTGGAATGCCCTCCCTCTGCCCATCCGCCAAGCTAACTCTCTTCCTCCCTTCAAGGCTGTCCTTCCTCCCTTCACCTCCTCCAGGAGGCCTTCCCAGACTGAGCCACTTCCTTCCTCTCCCCCTCATCTCCCTCTCCATCCCCCCATCTTACCTCCTTCCCTTCCCCACAGCACCTGTATATATGTATATATGTTTGTACATATTTGTTACTCTATTTTACTTGTACATATCTATTCTATTTATTTTATTTTGTTAGTATGTTTGGTTTTGTTCTCTGTCTCCCCCTTTTAGACTGTGAGCCCACTGTTGGGTAGGGACTGTCTCTATATGTTGCCAACTTGTACTTCCCAAGCGCTTAGTACAGTGCTCTGCACACAGTATAGCGCTCAATAAATATGATTGATTGATTGATTGATCCGCCAAGCTAGCTCTCTTCCTCCCTTCAAAGCCCTACTGAGAGCTCACCTCCTCCAAGAGGCCTTCCCATACTAAGCCCCCTTTTTCCTCTCCTCCCGATACCCCCACCCTATGTCCTTCCCCTCCCCACAGCACCTGTATGTGTGTATGTACAGATTTATTACTCTATTTATTTTACTTGTACATATTTACTATTCTATTTTTTTTTGTTAATGATGTGCATTTAGCTTTAATTCTATTTATTCTGATGACTTGACACCTGTCCACATGTTTTGTTTTGTTGTCTGTCTCCCCCTTCTAGACTGTGAAGCCATTGTTGGGTAGAGACCGTCTCTGTATGTCACCAACTTGTACTTCCCAAGTGCTTAGTACAGTGCTCTGCACACAGTGAGTACTCAATAAATATGATTGATTGAATGAATGAACGAAATCCAGGTGGGTGGTCCACTGGGAAGAGAGGCCTGCAGCTGAAGGAGAAAGAGGGAATTGGACATGAAGTGTTGAGAAAAGCCTGAGGGCAAGAGGGACTTGGAGTGGCAGTAGAAGATGAGCTGAAGCGCTTAGAACAGTGCTTGGCACATAGTAAGTGCTTAACAAATACAATTCTTCTTCTTCTGAAGGGCAGTAAAGGCGGAAAGAAGGTCTGCCCAATGGTCAAGGACTGGCTAAGAAAGTAAGGTCAGTGTTGAAGCAGAGCCTGCCAACTATTAGCCATTCTGAGGAATAATAATCATGGTACTTGTTAAGCACTATTATGTGCCAAGCACATAGAGGTTAGTAGAAGAATAGAGTCAGAGGAGAGAGTCTGGAATTCTGTAGGGACACCCTTTAGGAAGCGATGGGAAAGGACATATCGTGACAGAAGGGCCCTGGACAGGCCGAACTTTCCTGGACCAATCAGAACTGACTGTGGTTCCAGCCCTACCTTTGGCCAATCAAGACATCCATCAATCCATCAGTGGAATTTGTTGAGTGATTACTGTGTTCCAGTAACACTAATAATAATAATAATTATTATAGTATTTGTTAAGCACTTACTATGTGCCAAGCACTGTACTAAGCGCTTGAATGGATACAAGCAAATTGGGTTGGACACAGTCCCTTGTCCCACATGGGGCTCACAATCCCATTTTACAGATGAGGTAACCGAGGCACAGGAAAGTTAAGTGATTCACCCAAGGTTACACAGCAGATAAGTGGCGGAAGCTGGGATTAGAACCCATGACCTTCTAATAATAGTATTTGTTAAGCACTTACTCTGTGTCAAGTACTGTTCTAAGCAATGAGATAGATACAAGCTAATCAGGTTGGACATAGGCCCTGTCCCACATGGAGCTCATAATCTTAATTCCCATTTTACAGATGAAGTAACTAAGACCCAGAGAAGTTAAGTTACTTGACAAGGTCACACAGAAGACAAATGCAGAGCCGGGATTAGAACCCACGTCCTTCTGAGTCCCAGGTCTGTGCTCAAGTGTTTTGGAGAGTATAATGGAGTTAGTAGTCCTCAAGGAGTTTACAATCCAGTGGAGGAGAAAGAAGTTAAAATAAATTACAGGTAACAGAAACAACTATGTACATAAGGACTGTGTTGGGGGTGGAGGGGTGTGGGGGGAGGACAGACAACAAAACAAAACATATTAATAAAATAAAATAGATACAATAGATAAGTACAAGTAAAATAAATAAATAAATAGAGTAATAAATATGTACAAGCATATATACATATATACAGGTGCTGTGGGGAAGGGAAGGAGGTAAGACGGGGGGGATGGAGAGGGGGACGAGGGGGCGAGGAAAGAGGGGAGCTAGCTGATTGCCCAAGCTGCATTGGTGCTGTGAGAAGGAAGGAGACAACATGGTCCCTGTTTTAAAATATTATGGAGGCCTCTGGGCGGATCATAAAGCATGAACACAAGTGCCTAAGAAAACACACACTTAAGGGAGAGAAATGATTTGAGGCATTTGTAGATGGGACTAGAACTATGCAGAAACAATCTGGAAAGCTTCATAGAAGTGGATGTTAGGCAGAGATTTGAAAAAAATGAACTGGGTGAAGAGGAATGAGGAGAGTATTATAAGCAGGGGAGTGGAGGTGGGAGAGTCGTATATGGAGAAGGAAGAGAGCGGGTTAGTTTGGCTGGAGCAGAGGGCTCAAATGGGGTGATAGGATGGATAGATAGGGAGTCGAAGTTTGCTGGATTCGATGCAATTGGAGGAAGGAAAATACTGAAAGCAGAGGACGTGTGAACTGAGAGATGCCAATGGAAGAAATTCAGGCATAGCTGAGATAGTTTGGGGCTGAAATGTTTCCCCTAGTATTAGTCAATCAGTCATTCAATACAGTCTTTATTGAATGTTTCCTCTGTGCAGAGCAGGGCTTTGGAGAGCATAATAAAGTTAGGAGACATGTTCCCTGCCCTCAAGGAGCTTACCACCCAGCAAGAACTATGACCAATTCCAGATATGACCAATTCCAGATAATATGGAGCACTTTCTAATAGCTTCATAAACTAGATATTCCCAAGGGGCAAATTCTTCTCATAGTGGGATGCCTGATAAGTCCCTCTCCTGCTTTGGATCTCAGTTTCCTTGATTCCTCTTGGGAAAGAAACAAGGCCACCTGGCAGGGAGATTGTGGTACTAAATTGGTCAGTTGATCAAGGAGAGGAGGTAGAGGCTGTAATCTAATGGATACAGCATGGGGCTGGGAGTCGGGAGACCTGGGTTCATTCACTCATTCATTCTATCATATTTACTGAGCGCTTACTGTGTGCAGTAAATATCAAAAATCTCCAGTGGCTACCAATCAACCTGCACATCAGGCAGAAACTCCTCACCCTCAGCTTCAAGGCTCTCCATCACCTCACCCCCTCCTACCTCACCTCCCTTCTCTCCTTCTACAGCCCACCCCGCACCCTCCGCTCCTCTGCCGCTAATCTCCTCACCGTACCTCATTCTCGCCTGTCCCGCCATCGACCCCCGGCCCACGTCATCCCCCGGGCCTGGAATGCCCTCCCTCTGCCCATCCACCAAACTAGCTCTCTTCCTCCCTTCAAGGCCCTACTGAGAGCTCACCTCCTCCAGGAGGCCTTCCCAGACTGAGCCCCTTCCTTCCTCTCCCCCTCGTCCCCCTCTCCATCCCCTCATCTTACCTCCTTCCCTTCCCCACAGCACCTGTATATATGTATATATGTTTGTACATATTTATTACTCTATTTATTTATTTATTTATTTATTTATTTATTTATTTTACCTGTACATATCTATTCTATTTATTTTATTTTGTTAGTGTGTTTGGTTTTGTTCTCTGTCTCCCCCTTTTAGACTGTGAGCCCACTGTTGGGTAGGGACCGTCTCTATATGTTGCCAACTTGTACTTCCCAAGTGCTTAGTACAGTGCTCTGCACAGAGTAAGCGCTCAATAAATACGATTGATTGATTGCAGTGCACTGTATTAAGTGCTTGGAAAGTACAATTCAGTAATAAAGAGGGACAAATCCTGCCCATTCCGTGTTCTGATTCCAACTCCCCGACTTGACTGTTGCATGACTTTTGGCAAGTCTGTGCTTCTCTGTGCTTCAATTTCCTCATCTGTCAAATGAGGATTGAGTGTCTGTTCTCCCTCCCTCTTAATAATTATAGTACCTGTTAGGTACTTTCTATGTGCCAAGCACCAAGTACTAGGGTAGATACAAATTAATCAGGTTAGACAAGGTCCCTGTACCACTCTCAATCCCCATCTTTCATATGTGATAACTGAGGCACAGAGAAGTGTAGTGACTTGCCCAAGGTCACAGAGCAGCCATGTGGCAGAGACAGGATTAGAACCTATATATGACCATCTGACTCCCAAGCCTGTGCTTTCTTCATTCATTTGGGTATCATCTGCATAGAGGTGGTAGTGGAAGCCTTGAGAGTGAATGAGTTCTCCAAGGGAGTGGGTGTAGAGGAAGATTAGAAGGGGACCCAGAATTGAACCTTGAGGAACCCTCATGCTTAGGGGGTTGGAGGCAGAGGAGGAGCCCACGAAGGCAACTGAGAATGAATGGCCAGAGAGATAAGAGGAGAACCAGGAGAAGACAGAGCCAGTGAAGCCAAGGTTGGTTAAAGTTTCCAGGAGAAGGTGGTGGTTCACAAGGTCGAAGGTGGCTGAGAGGTTGAGGAGGATTAGGATGGAGCAGAGGCCATTGGATTTGGCAAGGATATCATTGGTGACCTTTAAGAGGATGGTTTCTGTGGAGTGAAGGGGATGGAAACCAGATTGGAGGGGGTCAAGGAGAGAACTGGAAGAGAGGAATTTGAGACAGCAATGTAGACAACTTGTTCAAGGAGTTTGGAGCAGAACGGTAGGAGGGAGATGGAGGGATAACTGTAGGGAGCCGTGGGTCCAGAGAGGATTTTTTTTAGGATAGGGGAGACTTGGGCATGTTTGAAAGCAGTGAGGAAGAAGAAAATGGAGACCAAACAGTTGATAATGGCTGTTAAGGAGGGCAGAAGGGAAGGGGAGAGAGTTTTAATAAAGTACCAAGGAGTGGGATTGGATGTGAAGGTGGAGGGGGTGGCTTTTGAGAGGAGGCTGGAGATCCCCTCTAAAGGAGGATGGGAGAGTTGAAAAGGAGGCTAGAAGGGGGAGGGACTCAGGAAGGGCAGGGATGATTTTAGGAAGCCCACACCTGACAGTGTCTATTTTCTTAATAAAATGGGTGGTCAGGTCATTGAGGGCAAGAGATGGGGGAGATGGGGGGACAGGGGGCCTGCGGGGGAAGTTAAATGTCTGGAGCAACTGGTGAGGGCGATGGGCATGATTGTCAATAAGGGTGGAGAAATAGTTTTGCCGGGCAGAGGAGAGGGAAGAGTTGAAGCATGCAAGGATAAACTTGAAGTGGACAAAGTCAGCCTGATGTTCACCTTCCCTGCCCACAAGTAGCTTGCAGACTGAGGGAAGCAGCATGGCCTAGTTAATAGAGCACAGGTCTGTGCGTTAGAAGGACCTGGGTTCTAATCCCAGTTCTGCCAGTTAATAATTATGGCACTTGTTAAGCACTTACTATGTGCCAAGCACTGTTCTAAGCACTTGGGTAAATAAAAGGTAATCGGGTTGTCCCACATGGGGCTCACAGTCTCAATCCCCATTTTACAGATGAGGTAACTGAGGCAAAGAGAAGTGAAGTGGCTTGCCCAAGGCCACACAGTGGACAGGTGGCAGAGCTGAGATTAGAACCCATGACCTCTGACTCCCAAGCCTGGGCTCTTTCCACTGAGCCACGCTGCTTCTCACTTGTCTGCTGTGTGTCCTTGGGCAAGTCACTTAATTTATCTGTGCTTCAGTTACCTCATCTGTAAAATGGATAGTAAGACTGTGAGCCCCATGTGGGATAGGGAGTGTGTCAAACCCTATTAACTTATGTCTATCCCAGCACTTAGCACAATGCTTGACACAAGGTAAGTGCTTAACAAATACTATTATTATTATTATTATTATTATCATTATTACAGGATGACCACCCAGATCACAGTCCTTCATCTTCCCAGCCTCCCAGGAAATGACTCCCCCAGCTCTTTGCTCCACTCTGTAGGGCTCCAACTGGTTTCCTGTGTTTCCTGGGCCCAGCCTTCTATCTTCCCTCCCTGTAAGAGGAAGAGATAGGACGAAAGGGGGTGGGAGGGAAGCAGGCAGTGAAGGGGGTTTGCTCAGCAGAACTAATCTCCTCCATTATCTAAATCCCTTTCTTCTTCCATAAATCCTTATCAACAAGAGATCTAAATCCTTGAATCCCTGCTCTGGTACCTGCCCTGCCCAACAGAAGCAAAGCAGTTCCTTGGTCCATTTCTCCATAGTGGGAAAGAGAGAGAGGGGTCTTAGGGGGCCTCAGGACTTGGGACTGGACTTAGCCCAGGGCCAAGTTATCTCTTAGCAACCCTCACCCTCCCATGATACCCTCCAACCCAGCATTAAGGCCTAAGGGGACAGAGGTGGGAATTCACATTCTGAGCTAGCCCTCTCTTATAGTTTTATTATGGACCTCAATAATAATAATAATAATTGTATTTGTTAAGCACTTACTGTGTGCCAAACACTGTGCTAAGCAGTGGGGTGTAGACAAGCAAATCGGGTTGGACACAGTACATGTCCCACCTGGGGCTCACAGTCTTAATCCCCATTTTACATATGAGGTAACTGAGGGTCAGAGAAGTGAAGTGACTTGCCCAAGGTCATCCAGCGGACAAGTGGTCCGGCATTAGAACCCAGGTCCTTCTGAATCCCAGGTCCATGCTCTCTCCATTAGGCCACGCTGCTTCTCTGTAGTATATATAATACTATATATAATAATATATAATAATATATTATATATAGCTATATAATATTATCATAATTGTGGTATTTGTTCAGTGTTTACTATGTGCCAAGCACTGTACTAAGTAGTGAATAAGTATAAACTAATCAGATTGGACACAATCCATGACCCACACAGGGTCTCACAGTCTATGGAGGAGGGTGAAAAGGTGTTTAATTTTATAAGGAAACTGAGGTACAGAGAAGGGTTTTTGTTTCTTTTTAAATGTTTTTTTATTAAGTCCTTACTACGTGCCACAGTACATGAGTCCCACGTGGGGCTCACTGTCCTAATCCCCATTTTACAGACGAGGTAAATGAGGCTCAGAGAGGTGATGTGGCTTGCCCAAGATCACACAGCAGACAAGTAACAAAACGAGGATTAGAACTCAGGTCCTCTGACTCCAGCTACTGTTCTTTCCACTAGGCCTCACTGCACCTCGAGTTAAATGACTTACCGAAGGTCACACTGTGGGTAGTGTCTTCTGGTTCCAAGCATCCCTGGGCCTCCAGGTTGGGTCAGGATGGTGTTTGGAAGTCAGACTTCTATGCCCCATATGGGGGCCTGACCCTCTTCCTTCTCCCTCTGGTCTTGTTTTCCTCAGACACGAAGTGGATTCACTCTTCCACTCTCAGGAGCTGGGCAAGAAACAATTGAATCAAGTCCCTCAGGGAAGAGACCATCTGTCATGCTCCTTCCTCACAGCCTTGAGACACCTTTGGAAGGAGGTAAAATTAAATGGGGTAAGAACATTTTGCCTCAACTGTGCAGAGGCTACTAGCTCCATACTCCACAACACTTCTTAGGTAAATTGGGAGATTGGGAAAGTCTGGCTCCTATCCTACTGCTGTCGGATGGGGTGGCTCGAAGGTGATTCCCAGAGAACAGTTATCATGGTCAAGGGGAGGATCCAGAAAGCAGAAGTCAGAATGATGAAAAGTTCGGAAAATAGAGCCTAAGAGGAAAGGTTTCAAGAAAGTAGGGTTATCCAGCCTAGAAAAGAAAAGTTGAAGAGCTGACCATGATGATGCTGGGCTTTCCTGTTAAGGAAGATTGAGCCTAGGTCCAGTCACAAAGACTTTGGGATGAAGAAGCTGGAGGCAGGAATTGTGGATAGGGCTGATAAGCACAGCACCACTCTGTTACACCTTCCAACCACTGAGACAGGGGGATCAGTTAATGAAAAAGAGGCAGGGGAGTAGCACGTTACAAAGTGCGTGCAAAAATTTGGTGTACAAAACATTTTTACGGCCAAAGTGATCACAGCATAATAGCAGTAACAATAGTAATGATAGTAATAGTAATAATATTTGGTGCTCACTACATGCCGAGCACTGTGCTAAGCACCGTTGGAGGGACTACCATCCTTCCCGTCTCACAAGCCCGCAACCTTGGTGTCATCCTCGACTCCGCTCTCTCAGTCACTCCTCACATCCAAGCCATCACCCAAACCAGCCGGTCTCAGCTCCGCAACATTGCCAAGATCCGCCCTTTCGTCTCCATCCAAACCACTACCCTACTCGTTCAAGCTCTCATCCCATCCCGTCTGGATTACTGTATCAGCCTCCTCTCCGATCTCCCATCCTCATGTCTCTCCCCACTTCAATCCATACTTCATGCTGCTGCCGGATTGTCTTTGTCCAGAAACGCTCTGGGCATGTTACTCCCCTCCTCAAAAATCTCCAGTGGCTACCAATCAATCTGCGCATCAGGAAGAAACTCCTCACCCTGGGCTTCAAGGCTCTCCATCACCTCGCCCCCTCCTACCTCACCTCCCTTCTCTCCTCCAGCCCAGCCCGCACCCTCCGCTCCTCTGCCGCTAATCTCCTCACCGTGCCTTGTTCTCGCCTGTCCCGCCATTGACCCCCGGCCCACGTCATCCCCCTGGCCTGGAATGCCCTCCCTCTGCCCATCTGCCAAGCTAGCTCTCTTCCTCCCTTCAAGGCCCTACTGAGAGCTCACCTCCTCCAGGAGGCCTTCCCAGACTGAGCCCCTTCCTTCCTCTCCCCCCTAGTCCCTCTCTCCATCCCCCCCATCTTACCTCCTTTCCTTCCCCACAGCACCTGTATATATGTATATATGTTTGTACATATTTATTACTCTATTTATTTATTTATTTATTTTGTACATATCTATTCTATTTATTTTATTTTGTTAGTATGTTTGGTTTTGTTCTCTGTCTCCCCCTTTTAGACTGTGAGCCAACTGTTGGGTAGGGACTGTCTCTATATGTTGCTAACTTGTACTTCTCAAGCGCTTAGTACAGTGTTCTGCACACAGTAAGCGCTCAATAAATACGATTGATTGATTGATTGACGACAGGTATTTCTTCCCCATTTTTCAGATCAGGAGACAGACACAGAGAAGTTGTGGCACAGGGCTGATGCTGTGCAATAGCATCATAGATCAGCACATGGTTGCCAGGGTGGACCACCCTATAAGCCACCATGTTCTATGCCACCCATCTTAGCCAACTGGTTTTTAGACTTAGTAACTGTCAATCAATCAATCAATTGATAATATTAATTGGGTATCTACTGCATGCAGACCACTGTACTAAGTGCTTAGGGGAATACAACAGAGGTAGTGGCAACAAGCTGTCTTCAAGGAGCTTACAGTCTAGTGGAAGAGACAGGCATTCAAATAAATTATAAATAGGAGGAAGTGATAGATTTGAAAGATAATGAGTAAGGAATGGCTAAATGGGCAATGCTGCAGTAGCGAGATTGGTGGGAATCCCTAAAGGCTTAGGTGATTCTGAAGTGCTTCATTGGCAGTAGTAAGCTATAGAGAGGGAAGATGCAAAATCAATCTGGGAAGACTTCCTGGAAGAAATATGATTTCAGAAGAGTTTTGAAGATGGGGAGAAAAGTGGTCTTCTGAATTTCAAGGAGGTGGGGGCTGTGGCCAGAGAGAAGAGTTGGGGAGAGTTCCAGCCAGGAGGACAACAAGAGGTCAGCAACAAAAGACAGGAGAATGAGGCAGGGTGAAGAGATTGGTTTAAGAGGAATGAAGCATACAATCCAGAGGTTCCATGGGTGTGTGTTATATTAATTAATTAATTAATAATGGTATTTAGTAAGCGCTTACTATGTGCAAAGCACTGTTCTAAGCGCTGGGAAGGTTACAAGGTGATCAGGTTGTCCCACGGGGGACTCACAGTCTTAATCCCCATTTTACAGATGAGGGAACTGAGGCACAGAGAAGTTAAGTGACTTGCCCAAAGTCACACAGCTGACAATTGGCAGAGCCGGGTCTTGAACCCATGACCTCTGACTCCAAAGCCTGTGCTCATTCCACTGAGCCACACTGGTTCTAAGCAGCCTTATATATTTCTGCCTTCAGGAATATGAAGATTTTACAGGGAGGGAATGCTGACCAGGTGTCCTGTTGATTCCGCTGAGGACTAAATAAGAGGAAAAGAGCTTAAATTAAAGCAGGATAAATGTTGATTGGACATAAGAAAGAACTAGAGATAAAATATGTAACTAGGGTATGCAAGGAGGACGTTCAGTCTCCATTCCAGAGGATTTCTGAGAAGAAGCAACTTTTGTGTTCAGAAGTGAGAAGCAGCATGGTGTAGTGGAAAGAACCCAGGCCTGGGAATCAGAAGACTTAACTTTTCTGGGTGTCACTTAAGTCACTTAACTTCTCTGTGCCTCAGTTACCTCATCTGAAAATGAGGATTAAATCCTACTCCTAACTTCTTGGACTCTGAACCCCAAGTAGGACAGGTTAACTTGTATCTTCCCCAGAGCTTAGAACAGTGCTCAGCACATAGTAAGCATTTAAGAAGTACTTCCCAAGTGCTTAGTACAGTGCTCTGCACATAGTAAGCGCTCAATAAATATGATTGAATGAATGAATGAACAAGTACCATTATTATTATTATTATTATTATTATTATTATTATTATTATTATTATTATATTATTTTACTGACCATGAGGCCTTTTCCATGCCTATGACTCTGGCTGAGGATATCGATGAGAAGATCGACACACCCTTACTTAATTGTTAAATTAAGTAAGGATTGGTCATGGTTGTAATTCTGGTATACGTTAAGAGCTTACTATACACCAAGCACTATACTAAGCCATGGTTTTGTCTTGGTTTTATACAGTGTATTCAGATAGAGTCCCTGTCTCGCATGGTTGAGAAACAGTGTGGCTTAGTGGAAAGAGCCTGGACTCGGGAGTCAGAGGTTGTGGGTTCCGATCACTTATCTGCTTTGTGACTTTGGGAAAGTCACTCAACTTCTCTGTGCCTAAATTACCTCATCTGTCAAATGGGGATTAAGACTGTGAGCCCCACCTGGGACAACCTGATTTCCTTGTATGCACCCCAGCGTTTAGAACAGTGCTTGGCACATAGTAAACTCTTAACAAATACCATCATCATCATTATTATATTGTAGTATTTAATCCCCATTTTTACAGATGAGAGAAAGAGGTACAGAGAAGTTAAGTGACTTGCCCAAGATCACCCCACAGGTAAGTGGGAGAGCCAGGACGAGAACCCAGGTCTCCTGACTCCCAATCCTGTGCTATTTCCACTAGGCCAGGCTTTATCTCAGCATAATACAGATTATGCTAGTGGCTTTGTCCCAAATCAAACCTATCTCTGTTTTCATCTCTGACTCCTTAAATGCCAATTTTTATGAAGCTTTTCTCGAGGACCTGGGTTCTAATTCCAGCTCTGCCACTTATGTGCTGTGACCTTGGGCAAGTCATTTAACTCCTCTGTGCCTCAATTACCTCAAGAGGATGGGGTGAGCCATTTGTAGGATATGGACAGTGATAACTTATTCTGATACCATGCGCTTAGTACAGTGCTCTGCACATAGTTAGCACTCAATAAATATGATTGAATAAATGAATGAGTTGGCACCTGTCCACATGTTTTGTTTTGTTGCCTGTCTCCCCCTTCTAGTCTGTGAGCCCATTGTTGGGTAGGGACCATCTCTATATGTTGCCAACTTGTACTTCCCAAGCGTTTAATACAGTGCTCTGCACACAGTAAGTGCTCAATACATACGATTGAATGAATGAATGACAGTGTCCAACCTGTTTAGCTTGTAAGAGAAGCAGCGTGGCTCAAAGGACAGAGCCTGGGCTTGGGAGTCAGAGGTCATGGGTTCTATCCCCAGCTCTGCCACTTGTCAACTGTGTGACTTTGGGCAAGTCACTTAACTTCTCTGTGCCTCAGTTCCCTCACCTGGAAAATGGGGATTAAGACTGTGAGTCCCATGAGGGATAACCTGATTACCTTGTAGTCCCCCACAGCGCTTAGAACAGTGCTTGGCACATAGCTTAAAGTGCTATGTGCTTATAGTGCTTAAAAAATGCCATCATTATTATTTTTATTATTATTACCCCAGCACTTAAGCCCTTTTCCAAATACCATTTAAAAAACAAATAGCAGTCCTTTGCCTAATTTCTTCCACTAAGGATGTTCTGTCTCTTTCCTCTGCCTCACTGTAAAAACATGATGAAGAATAGTCTCAAAATTCCATGACCATTGGGAACAAAGAGGCCATCATCTATTCTTGACCAGCTGACCTAAAGCAGGGGCAGCAGAGCCCAGTTGGAAGAGCTCGGGACTGGGAAATTGGACATCCATAATTTTAATCCCAGCTCTGCCACCGGCCTCCTGGGGACAATCCATCAGTGGTATTTATTGAGGCTTACTGGGCACAAAGCCCTGTACAAAGCTCCTGGGAGAGTCAATAGGGTAAGTAGACATGATAAGTCACTAAATCGCTCTGTGCTTCAGTTTCTTCATCTGTAAAATAGGAGTCTGCTCATCCTGTTTCTTAGACTGTGAGTCCCGTGTAGGATAGAGGCTGTGTCTGATCTGATTATAATAATAATAATGATGGCATTTGTTAAGCCCTTACTATGTGTGAAGCACTTGAATAATCTTTCGTCTACCCCAGAACTAAATAAAAGTCATTCTTGTTTCCGGATAATCTTGTGTCTATCCCAGAACTAGATAAAAGTCATTCTTGTTTCCTCTTGGAATTCCTTCCAGCTCTAAGTTCCAAGGGAGGATTTCGGGGCCAGAGCTGATATTGTGTCTGATCTTTTCCTCCATACAGAAATCCATTCTATAGAGCCATATTGCGGCACTTTCAAGTTTCCGGACATCTCCCAGTGATTGTAACAACTCTACACTGGGCTGACCAGCTGACCTTAGGTAGTTAGAAGGTCAATCATTAATAATACTAATGGTGGTATTTGTTAAGCACCTACTATGTGCAAAGCACTGTTCTAGGCGCTGGGGGGGGGAATACAAGATGATCAGCTCGTCCCACGTGGGGCTCGTGGTCTTAATCCCCATTTTACGGATGAGGTTACTGAGGTACAGAGAAGTTAAGTGGCTTACCCAAGGTCACACAGCGGACAGGTGGCTGAGCCAGGATTCGAACCCAGGACCTCTGACTCCCAAGCCCATGCTCTTTCCACTGAGCCACGCTGCAAGGCCTACTTCCTTGAACTGGTTCCAGAGGACACCTTCCTCCAGCCAGGTACTGTCAGAGAGGGGAGTCAGGGACCTTCAGGGGTTTGACAGAGTTTGGACAGAATCACTGAGGCCTCCACGTACCTTCCCATACCTGGGAAGCAGGATGGTGTATTTGATAGGTTCACGGGCTTGGGAGTCAGAATAATAATAATAATAATAATAATAATAAATTATTGTTTCTAATAATAATGAAAATAATGATGGCATTTATTAAGTGCTTACTATGTTCAAAACACTGTTCTAAGCGCTGGGGAGGTTACAAGGTGATCAGGTTGTCCCACGAGGGACTCACAGTCTTAATCCTCATTTTACCGATGAGGTAACTGAGGCACAGAGAAGTTAAGTGACTTGCCCAAAGTCACACAGCTGACAAAAGCTCACCTCCTCCAGGAGGCCTTCCCAGACTGAGCCCCCATTTTCCTCTCCCCCTCCCTATCCTCCCCACCTCCTTCCCCTCCCCACAGCACCTGTATATATGTTGGTACAGATTTATTACTCTATTTTACTTGTACATATTTACTATTCTATTTATTTTGTTAATGATATGCATCTAGCTTTACTTCTATTTATTCTGATGACTTGACAGCTGTCCACATGTTTTGTTTCGTTGTCTGTCTCCCCCTTCTAGACTGTGAGCCCATTGTTGGGTAGGGACCGTCTCTATATGTTGCCAACTTGGACTTCCCAAGCGCTTAGTCCAGTGCTCTGCACACAGTAAGCACTCAATAAATACAGTTGAATGAATGAATGAATGAATGAATGAAGTGGTGGAGCTGGGATTTGAACCCATGACCTCTGACTCCAAAGCTCGGGCTCTTTCCACTGAGTCACGCTGCTTCTCATGGGTCACGGGTTCTAATCCCAGCTCCACCACATGTCTGCTGTGAGACCTTAAGCAAGTCATTTCAATTCTCTGTGTCTCTTCTACCTCATCTGAAAAATGGGGATTGATACTGTGAACCCCACATGTGACAGGGATTGGGTTCAACTCTATTTGCGTGTATCCACCCCAGCGCTGCTTGAGAAGCAGCATGGCTTATTGGAAAGAGCCCGGGATTTGGAGTCAGAGGTCATGGGTTCAAATCCCCACACCACCAATTGTCAGCTGTGTGACTTTGGGCAAGTCACTTCACTTCTCTGTGACTCAGTTCCCTCATCTGTAAAATGGGGATTAAGACTGTGAGCCCCCCGTGGGACAACCTGATCACCTTGTAACCTCCCCAGCGCTTAGAACAGTGCTTTGCACATAGTAAACACTTAATAAATGCCATTATTATTATTATTACATTATTACAGTACCTGGCACAGAGTAAGTACTTAGCAAATATCATCATCATAATTATCATTATTTCCTCTTTAGCCTGGAAGTCATATCCCCTGACCGGGGCCTAAGACCTGATCGGGTCCTTATCCAGCTCTTTTCGGGTGGTTTTCTTAAATGCTCTGGCAACTGCTGGAGGCCAATCCAGCTTTACAGAAGTGGAATTGAAGCTTCTGAATTGAGCTGAATTTAGAGAAGCTGAACCTGATCACCTTGTATCCTCCCCAGCGCTTAGAACAGTGCTTTGGACATAGTAAGTGCTTAACAAATGCCATCATTATTATTATTACTATTCACAGAGCAATTCCTGGCCACTTGTTGCTCTTTTTAACCTTATAGTAACAGTGATGGTGTTTGGAAGCAGCATAGTGAGTAGATAGAGCACGAGCCTGGGAGTCAGAAGGTCATGTGTTCTAATCCCCGTTCCACCACTTCTTTGCTGTGTGACCTTGGACAAGTCACTTTACTTCTCTGTCCTCGGTTGCGTCATCTGTAAAATGGGGATTGAGACTGTAAGCCCCAGGCTGAGCCCCCCTTTTCCTCTCCTCCTCCCCATCCCCCCCGCCCTACCTCCTTCCCCTCCCCACAGCGCTTGTATATATATTTGTACAGATTTATTACTCTATTTATTTTACTTGTACATGTTTACTATTCCATTTATTTTGTTAATGATGTGCATATAGCTTTAATTCTATTTGTTCTGAAGATTTTGACGCCTGTCTCCATGTTTTGTTTTGTTGTATGTCTCCCCCTTCTAGACTGTGAGCCCATCGTTGGGTAGGGACCGTCTCTATCTGTTGCCAACTTGTACTTGCCAAGCGCTTAGTACAGTGCTCTGGACACAGTAGCACTCAATAAATATGATTGAATGAATGAACGATAGGAACTATATCCAACCCGATCTATATGGTATTTACCTAACAAATACCATAATTATTATTACTATTACTATGTGCTGAGCTATATTCAAGAGAATCAGACCGGACACAGTCTCTGCTGTCCCTCATGGGCTCACAGTCTAAGGGAGAGGGAGAACAGGCATTGAATCCCCATTGTACAGATGAGGAAACTGAGGCACAGAGCAGTTGAGAGGCTTGCCCAACATCATGCAGCAGGCAGGTTTCAGGGTCAGGAATAGCACCCAGGCTCTCCGTCTCCCAGTCCTACATTTTTCCCGTAAGGCCATGCTGCTTCACGCTCTCTGGAATGTGTCTATCAACTGTGTGGCTCAGTGGAAAGAGCAGGGGCTTTGGAGTCAGAGGTCAGGGGTTCAAATCCTGGCTCTGCTATTTGTCAGCTGTGTGACTTTGGGGAAGTCACTTAACTTCTCTGTGCCTCAGTTACCTCATCTGTAAAAAATGGGGATCTAGACTGTGAGCCCCCCGTGGGACAACCTGATCACCTTGTAACCTCCCCAGTGCTAAAAGCAGTGCTTTGCACATAGTAAGCACTTAATAAATGTCATTATTATTATTATTGTTATTACTATTCTTTCCCAAGTGCTTAGTACAGTGCTCTTTCCACAGTAAGTGCTTAATAAATACCACCGATCGACCGATATCTCCACCAACCGCTTTCCTTTCTCCACATGCGCAGCTGAAATTAACTGGATCGTAGCTCTGATAGAGCAATCTGATAAAGTAATCTGATCTCCCGCTAGGTGTTTTTAAGTTATCACCAGCATCTCAGGGCTACTGCTATGAGCCAATAAGTCATAATAATAATAATTATGTGTCCCACGGGGGGCTCACAGTTTAAACCCTGGACGACAGGAGCCTTACCTGAGAGAGGATTGTCACCAGACAAGGAAGTTGGTTAGGACTGTAGAAGGTTTTTAAGATTATTTGTTTAAGGTGCCCAATCAGTTTTGTCCCTACTTCCTGTCCTTGCTCCTCTCCCATTACATCTCAGTTCTCACGCTTTGCTCCTTTAACTCCAACCTATTGATTGCACCTCTTCCTCAACAATCTTACCATCCTCCTCTTGCTCCTGTCCTCCCTCGTACCTGGGGCTCACTCTCCCTTCACATCCAAGAGATCACTACTCTCCCCTTTTTCTCCCCTAAAATCACATCTCCTGGAAGCTTTCCCTGACTAAGCTCGTATAGCCCCATCTTATTCTCCCACTCTTCTGCATCACTTGAACACCTAAGTCTGTACTTAAGACACAGCGTGGCTCAGTAGAAGGAGCCTGCGCTTGGGAGTCAGAGGTCATGGGTTCTAATCCCGGCTCTGCAACTTGTCAGCTGTGTGACTTTAGGCAAGTCACTTTACTTCTCTGTGCCTCAGTGACCTCATCTGTAAAATGGGGATTAAGACTGTGACCCAAGGTGGGACCACCTGATTACCTTGTATCTACCCCAGTGCTTAGAATAGTGCTTGGCACATAGTAAGTGCTTAACAAATACCATCATTTTTATTATTATTACCCCCTGCACATTTTGACACTCATCCCAGCCCTCAACACTTACGTACATATCCTTATACTCTGTTATTTCCCTTACCTGTAATTTATTTTCTTCCCTAACTAGATTCTAAGTTCCTTGAGGACAGGGATCATGTCTTCCTATCCTACTGTACCCTCCCAAGCTCTTAGTTTAGTACTCTGCACTTCGCAAATACTATGGTTGAACTGACTAATTAAAACCTAAAATCCTTCCAGATCGCCATCCCCTTCTTTGAAAATGAAACTTCAAATGGCTTCCCTCCTTCAATTTATTTTAATCCTTTTTCCCTTATCACCTCCACATTGTGGATTTGGGGATTCTTTTTTACTTTAAAATGTGTTTTGCCCCATGTAGATTTGGTGTGTGACTCTCTGAGGAGCGATTTTCTGGTTTTGATGCGTTACTATGTGGTGTCAGCAGTGGTTATTATTTCATTCGAGGGCTCTCTGGGAGGAACATCAGGAGCCCGCTTCCAGCATCTCCAGTCCTAATCAACAGCTTCATTTTCTTTCTACAGAGCTGCCAAAGACTCAGCACCAGGCCCTCATCTCTCATTTCTCACCTGCCACTTCTGACCGTGAGGCCCCACGAATAGCACAGGCTCCATGGGGGAATATTAAGCTTGGGTTTATTTCATCTTGAGAGGAAAACTCCAACAGAAATCAGGCAAGATCCCAAACCCCCCGGGGGAAGAGAGAACTTGGGGGGGAATCCAGAAGGAGACGAGGAGAGAAGCCTGGGTTGATTCTGGCAGGATCCAGCAGCGCTTCCCAGGCGAGAGATGAAGATGGACGTCACTGCAAAACAGGGAAGGGGCTAGTCACTGACCAGGAGTCCACAGGACTAGCTTCTTCGCTGGCATCAGAAACAATGAGGCCCTCTTTGGCGGTCAGCCAGTGAGACAGCATGGCTCTTGGGCCTTACTGGCAGCCCGAGTTGGGTGTCCAGAGCAACTGAGGAAGATAAATCTGAAGCGGGAGTTCAGAGGAAATGGTGACCTCAGCCAGGGCCCAAGGGAACCCAGAGGCCAGGCCTTCTCCTGGCCAGATCCCTGCAACCAAAATGGCAGCAGAATTGTAGCCATTTTCTGGGTTACTATGGCCAACACTCCTCATCCTGACTACCCCACTGGCTACTGAACTTCCCCACTGGACTTCGGGGTGGCAGAGACTCTGTAACTCCACCTGGTACTTACCTAGGCAAGGGCTTTGATGCACACATCTGTGGAGACAGAGAAATCCCATTATCAGCTGGGAGATGGCTCTAAGCCCAACCCTAGCAGCCGTGGGGGAGGAGAGGGATTCGGGGGCCGGTCTCTGGAGTCGCTCCTTTCCCAGAACGGGGAGGGAGGTGGCAGTCTGGGAAGTCTTACCTGTCTTGGGGAACAAGCGTCCCTGATGGGGATAGAGCTTCAGTTTGGGAGCCATCAACTGCATTTTGAGGGCCACATCTGGAATCAGGGATTTGCCTCGGGCTGAGAGAAGGTTGGGGGGTGGGGGTGGGGGAACGAGAACGTGTCAAAAACGATTACAACCACACTGCAAAGATAAAAAGATGCTGTAAACACCAAAAATAGAAAGAGGGTGAGGCCAGGGCTCAAAAATATGTGTGGACATAATACAGTGCATACTATAGCTCCACATGTTACTATGCGTTTGGAAGGGGACAGTAGAATAGAGTTGGTAGCCATGTTCCCTGCCCACAAGGAACTTCCAATGAGATATCGGTATTCAGTGGTCCCCTCCTGGGATGATTCAAAACTGGCAATGAATGGTGATCTCTATCTGGAGGCAATCAGGGAGCAGGGAACTCACCACAGTTTCAGAGAAGAACAAATTGGGCAGACCAAGAACACAACTGCCTCCAAGTAGTTCTGAACCCATGACTTGGTTGGACTGGCCACAGATGTATCTACCCTAGTACTTCACAAACACGTAAGTGCTTAATAAATACCATTAAAAAAAATTCAGCAGCATGCACCCCCTCACCTCCACAGCTCAGAGTAGTTTAAACTTTTCAGTGGAGCTATTGAATTGTTCCCATGTTCAATAATCCAGGGCTGGCCCTCCCTTCCTTTTCTCCTCCCATGCCATCTAGTATTATTATTATTGGAATTGTGGTACTTGTTAAGCACTTACTCTGTGCCAAGCACTGGGTAGATAGAAGGTAATCAGGTTGGACACAGTCTCTGTCCCTCCTGGGGCTCACACTCTTAATCCCCATTTTACAGGTGAGGTAACCGAGGTCCAGAGAAGTGAAGGTACTTGCCCAAGGTCAAACAGCAGACAAGGGATGATGACAATGATGGCATTTAAGTGCTTACTATGTGTCAAGCACTGTTCTAAGCATTGGGGAAGCAGCATGGCTCAGTGGACAGAGCATGGGCTTTGGAGTCAGAGGTCATGGGTTCAAATCCCAGCTCTGCCAATTGTCAGCTGTGTGACTTTGGACAAGTCACTTAACTTTTCTGTGCCTCAGTTATCTGTCAAATGGGGATTAAGACTGTGAGCCCCCCCATGGGACGACCTGATCACCTTGTAACCTCCCCAGTGCTTAGAACAGTGCTTTGTACATACTAAGCACTTAATAAATGCCATCATCATCATTATTATTATTATTATTATTATTATTATTATTGTTATTATTATTACAAGGTAATCAAGTTGGACATGGTCCCTGTCCCCCATAGGGATTCACAGTATTCATCCCCATTTTACAAATTAGGTAACTGAGGCCCAGAGAAGTGAAATGACTTGCCCAAGGTCACAGAGCAGACAAGTGGTGGAGCTGGGATTCAAACCCAGGTCCCTCTGACTCCTAGGCCACTGCTTGCCTTTGAAGGAGCACTTTACAGAGAAAAGGTGGAAGAGATGAGCTAAGCAGTGGAGATGGGAGCCCAGAAGCACAGTGCATCATCAGACCAGCCCTGAGGTGAAGGTTGAAAGCCTTGTCTCTTAAAGGGCACTAGGCTTCCAATTCCTGAGTCCTCCCTCATATCCCCAGGGCCAAAGAGGATAGCCATCAGAGCTCCCAGAGCCTGTACAGGAGGGTCATTGATTAGGATTTTTATTATTGGTGTTGTAATGATGGTATTTAAGTGCTTACTATGTGTTTTAAGTGCTGGGTAAATACAAGTTAAGTTGGATACAGTTCCCGTCCCACATTAGCCTCACAACCTAAGGAGGAGGGAGAACAGGTATTGAAGTCCCAATTTGCAGATGAGAGAACTGAGGCACAGAGCAGTGGCGTTTTCCAAGGTCATTCAGCAGATGAGTGGCAGAACGGGATTAAAACCTTGGTCCTCTGCCTCCCAGTTCTTTGCTCTTTCATTTAGGACTCACTGTTCCTCTGGACGATGGTAGGGGGAAGCTTAGTCTCCTTCAGGCCAAGGTGAGACCCTGGTCTGAAGAACTGGGATCTGGTCTTTGTCCAGATTGTCTTTGTCCAGAAACACTCTGGGCATGTTACTCCCCTCCTCAAATATCTCCAGTGGCTACCAATCAATCTGCGCATCAGGCAGAAACTCCTCACCTTTGGCTTCAAGGCTCTCCATCACCTCACCTCCCTTCTCTCCTTCTACAGCCCACCCCGCACCCTCCACTCCCCTGCTGCTGATCTCCTCACCGTGCCTCATTCTCGCCTGTCCCGCCATCGACCCCCGGCCCACATCCTCCCCCGGGCCTGGAATGCCCTCCCTCTGCCCATCCACCAAGCTAGCTCTCTTCCTCCCTTCAAGGCCCTACTGAGAGCTCACCTCCTCCAGGAGGCCTTCCCAGACTGAGCCCCTTCCTTCCTCTCCCCCTCATCCCCCTCTCCATCCCCCCATTTTACCTCCTTCTGTTCCCCACAGCACCTGTATATATGTATATATGTTTGTACATATTTACTACTCTATTTATTTATTTATTTATTTATTTATTTATTTTACTTGTACATATTTATTCTATTTATTTTATTTTGTTAGTATGTTTGGTGTTGTTCTCTGTCTCCCCCTTTTAGACTGTGAGCCCACTGTTGGGTAGGGACTGTCTCTAGATGTTGCCAACTTGGACTTCCCAAGCGCTTATTACAGTGCTCTGCACACAGTAAGTGCTCAATAAATACGATTGATTGATTGATTGGTCATCAGATGAAGAAGCCGGAGGAAGGCCGCCTCTCCTCCCTCCCCCTAGGACTCCCCTCCTCCCGTGCCCTGCCCCACTCCTGGGCTGCAGGTCTTAGTAGCCTGAGGTGGAACTCAGCCAGGACGCTGGAAGATCCGACGTGTCCCGACCACCATGTTTCCTGGCCCCAACCTGGGGCCTCTGCCCCACAGACTGCTGTGAGCGACACCCAACACCTACTATAGAGCTGCAGCATGTTGCTGGTCACGCCATCCCTTTCCACCTGCATGTACATGATGGCGTAGCGTTTGTAGTCGGTCTTGACCACGTGGATTTTCTTCTGGTTAAAGTCTGAAACGAGAGCAGAGTCCCTGGGTCTGAGTCAGTCCTGGCCTGTCTTGGGGCACCGAGTATGCAACCAGTCCTCCTGTAGGTCACGCAAGGAGAGGAATGTCACCCCTGACCCAGAAGTGCTGGGGCCCCAGTGTTGGGCTATCAAAAACACTCAGGGCCACCACAGAGTTTGGATCAGTGTTAGGACCCCCTGGGAGAAACAGCCCACCACCATTCCTTTCCCTCTTTGGGGGATGCTTGAGGTGTGAGTTGGCTGAGCGAAATGGGGATGGGCCCATGCCTGATCCGTAATCCTGGCATTGCTGACCCCTGTGACCACTCCAAAAGAGTAGCACTAGCATCTCCAAGAACTCGGCCCAGTGGTGAATTAGTGACTCAGACGTCTCTCTTGGGGGTTTGTGTCTGCTCCCCTACGTTGCATAGAGCACATTATTTGTGCCATCATCATCGTCATCAGTGGTATTTATTGAGCGCTTACTGTGTGCAGAGCTCTGTTCTAAGCTCTTGGGAGAGGATAATGCAACAGAGTTAATAGACACATTCCCTGCCCACAGTGAGCTTACAGACTAGAGGGGGAGCCCATTACTACCTCGTCAGTACCTGCATCGCTGAACTGGCCGGGCACAGATCCCTTGACGAAAACCGTGTCCATAATCTGGCAGCCACCATCAACCCTGCAGAATTATTATTATTATAATTATTATTATTATTATTATTATCATCATCATCATCATCATCATTATATTTGTTAAGCACTTACTATGTGCCAGGCAAATCAGGTCGGGGTGGACAGTCCCTGTCCCATGTGGGGCTCACAGTCTCAATACCCACTTTACAGATGAGGTAACTGAGCCACAGAGAAGTGACTTGCCCAAGGTCACACAGCACACAAGTGGAGGAGCCTGGATTCGAGCCCATGACCTTCTGACTCCCAGGACCGTGCTCTATTCACTCTCACTCGCCCCACAGCTGATTCCCCCACAAATTTAGTAGTTTCAGGAGACCAAACTCTTCAGAACTCTTACTCCGTGCCTCAGTTCTCTCCTTTGTAAAATGAGGATTAAAACCTGTTCTCACTCACCCTTTGATTGTGATCCCCATGTGGGACAGAGACCACCTCCTACCTGATTGTCTTGTATCTAGACCGCAGTGCTTGGCACATAGTAAGCACTTGACAGATATCACAATTATTAAGCACTTACTCTGTGCTAAACTCTGGAGTAGATATAATGCTGTGAGACAAACATAATTCCTCATGATTGATATCATGACTGATATCATCACCATTTTACAAATGAGAAAACAGAGGCTCTGAAAACTGAGGCTCTGACTTGCCCAAGGACACACAGAAAGTCAGAGACAGAGCTAGGGTCTTCCAACTTCCAGCCCTGTGTTCTTTCTGCTGGGTCACCTATTTCCATCCCCAGCCCGAAATAATAATAATGGCATTTGTTAAGCGCTAACTATCTGCAAAGCTCTGTTCTAAGCACTGGGGAGGTTACAAAGTGATAAGGTTGTCCCATAGGGGGCTCATAGTCTTAATCCCCATTTTACAGATGAGGTAACTGAGGCCCAGTGAAGTGACTTGCCCAAAGTCACATAGCTGACAATTGGCAAAGCTGGGATTTGAACCCATGACCACTGACTCCAAAGCCCGTGCTCTTTCCACTGAGCCACGCCGCTTCTACAGGCAACATAGCTTCTAAAGGAATACATAGCCCTACCCACCCATCCACTTCCTCTAGTTCTCCCCGACTGAGGCTTCTTTGATGGTGTAAGTGTCCGCTTTCTTTCTACTGATTCTATTTTCCTTCTTTCCTATCTCTCCAGTTCCCCAAATACAATCATTCCTTGAATTCCTTGACATTTCCCCAATTTTCACATCAGTTAGCTCACATCCTTCCTAGTGGCAGGAAATATTCTCCTCATTTACACACAGAGAAGGTGGAGCTCAGAGAAGATAAGAAACTTGCCCAAGTCACCCAGTAGATGAGAGGTAGACCAAGTGCTTTGCACATAGTAAGTACTTAATAAATGCCATTATTATTATTATTATTATTGTTATTGTTATTATTATTATTAGAACTCAAGACCCCTGGACTCAACTCTATGCTCTTTCCACTAGGCAAAATTGCCTTTATTTGAAAACTGTGCCCTCCTACTCCCTGTCTCCTCTCTTCTGCCAGCCCATCCCCATGAAAGAGCTTTTTAGACTTCACTCAAGGTGCTACTCTGTCATGGATTTTGCAGCAATTCCACAATGAGGCCCAATGGAACAAAGATCTAATAACTCCGTCAACCAATATTTCCATCGAACACCCACAGAAACACTCTGAACATGTCACCCCCACACAAAAAAAATATCCAGTGGTTACCTATCAACCTTTGTATCGAGCAAAGACCCCTCACTATTAGCTTCAAAGCTCTCCATCACTTTGGCCCCTCCTACCTCACCTCCCTTCTCTCCTTCTCCAGCCCAGCCCTCACACTCCGCTCCTCTGCCGCTAACCTCCTCACTGGGCCTCATTCTCGCCTGTCCCACCATCAATCCCTGGCCCACATCCTACCTCTGGCCTGGAATGCCCTTTCTCCTCACACCTGCCAAACCAGGACCTCCTAGCTCACCAAGCTCACCTCCTCCAGGAGGCCTTCCCAGACTTCCTCTGCTCCTCCTCCCCTCCTCACCACCCGAACTCCCTCCCTCCTCTCTCTCCCCCTCCCTGCCCCACAGCACTTGTGTATATAGGTCCGTATTCATTATTCTTTTTATTTTATTAATGATGTGTCCTTCCCTACCCCAAAACACCTGTATATATGTATATATGTTTGTACATATTTATTACTCTATTTATTTATTTATTTATTTTACTTGTACATATCTATTCTATTTATTTTATTTTGTTGGTATGTTTGGTTTTGTTCTCTGTCTCCCCTTTTAGACTGTGAGCCCACTGTTGGGTAGGGACTGTCTCTATATATTGCCAATTTGTACTTCCCAAGCGCTTAGTACAGTGCTCTGCACATAGTAAGCGCTCAATAAATACGATTGATGATGATGATGTGTATAGATCTATAACTATGTATTTATATTGATGCTATTGATATCTGTCTACTTGTTTTGTTTTGTCATCTCTCTCCCCCCTTCCAGACTGTGAGCCCACTGTTGGGTAGGGATTGTCTCTGTTGCCAAATTGTACTTTTCAAGCGCTTATTACGGTGCTCTACACACAGTAAACACTCAACAAATACGATTGAATGAATTAAATCCTGAGGTGGGTTTGGCTCTCATCCCAGGAGGTATCACAGCAAGGAAGTTTCCTGAAACTTTCCCATCCATGTCTCACTTACTTGGGGAATCCAAATTTGACATTCAGATCACCGTTGGCTGCAGGAGTCACAACGGCGGTCGGCATCTTCATGGAGTCCTTCTTGGAAAGAAACACCTTGTCGTTTGAGGCTGCGGCAATAATGTTCCAGAGCCCAGCAAACTGGAGAAAGTATTTGGAAAGAAACTGCTTAACTCTTTCCTGCCACCCCACCCCTTAATATAGGCTTTCCCTCCCTCCCAAAATATGCATTCAACTAAGAGGAAAGCACGATGGGGATTTCGGGAAGGATACAGGCCCATGGAAAATGGTATGTCTCCCAACTCTGTTGAGCCATCCTTAGCTTTTGATTTAGCGCGTGTCTTTTCTCAAATTATTTACTCTCCATTTCCCTTAGGAAGGGCCTCACCTTAGTCTCTACGATTCTGGGAGAAAGGTTGGGAAAGTAATCCAATCATTTTTACCTCAAACCATTTCTTTGGGTCCCACTTCTGGTGGGAAATCCATACCATTGCTCTCTGCTCCACTTATAATAATAATAATAATAATAATAATAATAATAATAATAATAATGGCATTTATTAAGCACTTACTATGTGCAAAACACTGTTCTAAGCCCTGGGGAGGTTACAAGGTGATCAGGTTGTCCCACAGGGGGCTCACAGTCTTAATCCCCTTAATCCCCTTTTAAATTAATCCACTTTTAAATTAGGCCCTGCTACCAGGAGTAGGAAACCAGTCACACACTGGAGATTTCCACATTCTCTCTCCCCTGCTGGGTTTCGAGCCAGATTGAGGTTCTTTTCACCTCTAGCCCAGGTAGAATCATTGACACCTGTCCACGTGTTTTGTTTTGTTGTCTGTCTCCCCCTTCTAGACCGAGAGCCCGTTGTTGGGTAGGGACTGTCTTTATATGTTGCCGACTTGTACTTCCCAAGTGCTTAGTCCAGTGCTCTGCACACAGTAAATGCTCAATAAATACGACTGAATGAATGAATGAAAGTAATAGCAGTACTATTACTGTAGTAATAGTAGTAGCATTAGTAGTAATGGTGCTTTTTAAAAGCTCTTAGTTTGTGCAGAGCACTGTTCTAAGCACCGGGAAAAAAACACAAGTGAAAATTAGACATAATAATAATAATAATAATGATAGCATTTGTTAAGTGCTTACTATGTGCAAAGCACTGTTCTAAGTGCTGGGAACTGTTCTAAGTGCTGGACCCTGGCCCTCAAATAATTCATAATCTAAGAATAAGGAAGGGAAGAGGGGATAGATAACAGACACTTAAAGACAAAAATGCAAAAACAATGAGAAAATGAGTTGGGCAGAGCCACTCTGCCCCTGAAGCTCCTTTATTTGGTCAGAAGAGGGTTGTGTTCTCAGTCCAGCCTGGAAGGCTGACAGAGGCTCAGGTGGTAAACAGAGGGTCTGTCTTATCTCCATTCAGACCAGGCAGCTTGGTGTGGCCCCCAGGGTCTCCTCTTACACTGGCCCAGCCGCAGATGTTGGCAGCAGATAATAATAATAATGGTATTTGTTCATTCATTCATTCAATCATATTTATTGAGCTCTTACTGTGTGCAGAGCACTGTACTAAGCGCTCACTTGGGAAGTACAAGTTGTTAAGCACTCACTATGTGCCAAGCTCTGGGGTAGATACAAGGCGATCAGGTCTTCAAGAGAAGCAGCGTGGTGCAGTGGAAAGAGCTTGGGCTTTGGAGTCAGAGGCCATGGGTTCATATCTTGGCTTCACCAATTGTCAGCTGTGTGACTTTGGGCAAGTCACTTCACTTCTCTGGGCCTCAGTTACTGCATCTGTAAAATGGGGATTAAGACTGTGAGCCCCTCCATTGGGACAACCTGATCACCTTGTAACCTCCCCAGCGCTTAGTACAGTGCTTTGCACATAGTAAGCGCTTAATAAATAAATGCCATCATTACTATCAGGTCATCCCACGTGGGGCTCGCAGTTTTAATCCCCATTTTACAGATGAGGTCACTGAGGCACAGAGGAGTTAAGTGACTTGCCCGAAGTCACACAGCTGACAAGTGGTGGAGCCGGGATGAGAACCCGTGACCTCTGACTCCCAAGCCCGGGCTCTTTCCACTAAGATCCCACTCTTATTGCCCCTGCTGAAATCTAGAACTGTCACCCTTCTAGACTGTGAGCCCGTTGTTGGGTAGGGACCATCTCTATATGTTGCTAACTTGTACATCCCAAGCGCTTAGTACAGTCCTCTGCACACAGTAAGCGCTCAATAAATATGATTGAGTGAATGAATGAATGAATGAATGAAAGGAAGATTCCCTTCCATCAACCCAGCTCAGGAGACTAGCAGGATTTCCAAGGGTCCTGCCCTCTGATGGGCTTCGCTGTTTGTGAGCACTCTTTGTGCCCCCCCAGACCCTAGCACGGGCCTCTCTTGTTGGATTCTAGACTGTAAACGTGTTATGGGCAGGGAATATGTATGTTCACTGTTGTATTGTACTCTCCCAGGTGCTTAGTAACAATAACAATAACAATGATGGTATTTGTTAAGCGCTTACTATGTGCAAAGCACTGTTCTAAGCGCTGGGGACGTTACAAGGTGATCAGATTGTCCCTCGTAGGGCTCACGGTCTTAATTCCCATTTTACAGATGAGGTAACCGAGGCCCAGAGAAGTGAAGTGACTTGCCCAAAGTCACACAGCTGACAAGCGGCGGAGCCGGGATTTGAACCCATGACCTCTGACTCCAAAGCCCGGGCTCTTTCCACTGAGCCACGCTGCTTCTCTACTCTTAGTACAGTGTTTTGCACACAGTAAGCACTCATTAAATACAATTGAATGAATAAATGAACTCTAAAGCCAGCCTGGAGCTTTGCGCCCCCAAACCACAGTAATAATAATAATAATAATTGTGGCATTTGTAAGGCATTTACTAAGTGCAAAGAGAAAATAGTGTCGCCTAGAGAACTCCCGGCCAGGGATCTCACCTGGAGAGTTTCCAGTACTGTACCAGTCTCAGCTACAAGACGGGGAGTCCGGCAGAGACCTATCTATTCCAATCCTACCTTGGATAATGGCTAGAGAGCGAAAAACAATCTGCTACAAGTTAAAACTCACCTGTGCTGGGCAGCAGCGTCATGGGAGAGAGTAGAGGGCGGGGACTCAAGTTTACTACACAGAAGAAGGCAATGGTAAACTAATTACGGATTTTGACCAAGAAAACTCCACTACCAGATGATGATGATGGCATTTGTTGAGCGCTTTCTATGTGCAAAGCACTGTTCTAAGCGCTGGGGGGGATACAAGGTGATCAGTTTGTCCCACGTGGGGCTCACAGTCTTCATCCCCATTTTACAGATGAGGTAACTGAGGCTCAGAGAAGCTAAGTGACTTGCCCAAGGTCACACAGCAGACATGTACCAGATCCACTATGAGAAGTAGCGTGGCTTAGTGGAAAGAGCACGGGCTCGGGAGTCAGAGGTCGTGGGTTCTAGCTTAGCTGTGTGACTTTGGGTAGGTCACTTAACTTCTCTGGGCCTCAGTTACCTCATCTGTAAAATGGGGATGAAGAATGTGAGCCCCATGTGGGACAACCTGATTACCTTGTATCTACCCCAGTGCTTAGAACAGTGCTTGGCACATAGTAAGCATTTAACAAATACCATTATTATTATTATTATTATTATTATTATTATTATTATTATTATTATTATTATTATCCACTACCAGAACAATTGCAGAGGGAGGTGGGGTGTTCTGGGAGAGATGTGTGCATGGAGTCGCCATGGGTTGGAGACAAGACAAATGGGTAGAGCAAGGCCCTGGGAATCAGAGGACCTGGGTTCTAATCTTGGGTCTGCCGCTTGTCTGCTGTGAGAAGCTGGGCAACTTCTCTGCGCCTCAGTTACCTCATCCATATAATGGAGATTAAAGACTCCGAGCCCCATGTGGGACATGGATTGTGTCCAACCTGATTATCTTGTACCCACTCAAATGCTTAGCATAGTGCCTGGCACATAGTAAGCACTTAACAGCATGGCTCAGTGGAAGGAGCCCGGGCTTTGGAGTCAGAGGTCATGGGTTCAAATCCCAGCTCCGTCAATTGTCAGCTGTGTGACTTTGGGCAAGTCACTTAGCTTCTCTGTGCCTGTGACCACTTCTGTAAAATGGGGATTGAAACTGTGAACCCCCCGTGGGACAACCTGATTACCTTGTAACTTCCCCAGCGCTTAGAACAGCGCTTTGCACATAGTAAGTGCTTAACAAATGCCATTATTATTATTATTATTATTATCATTATTAAATCATACCATAAAAACACTGTACTAAGTTTTGGGGAAAATACTTAATAATCAGGTTGGATCCATTCATTCATTCATTCAATCGTATTTATTGAGCGCTTACTGTGTACAGAGCACTGTACTAAGCGCTTGGGAAGTACAAGTTGGCAACCCACAGAGATGGTCCCTACCCAACAGTGGGCTTACAGTCTAGAAGGGGGAGACAGAGAACAAAACAAAACATATTAACAGAATAAAATAAAGAGAATAAATGTGTACAAGTAAAATAGAGTAATAAATGCATACAAACATATATACAGGTGCTGTGGGGAAGGGAAGGAAGTAAGGTGGGGGGGGGAGAGGAAGGAGGGGGCTCAGTCTGGGAAGGCCTCCTGGAGGAGGTGAGCTCTCAGTAGGACATTTATTAAGCGCTTACCATGTGCAAAGCACTGTTCTAAGCGCTAGGGAAGATACAAGGTGATCAGGTTGTCCCACGGGGGGCTCATGGTCTTAATCCCCATTTTCCAGATGAGGGAACTGAGGCCCAGAGAAGTGAAGTGACTTGCCCAAAGTCACACAGCTGACAATTGGTGGAGCCGGGATTAGAACTCATGACCTGTGACTCCAAAGCCCATGCTCTTTCCACTAAGCCACGCTGCTTCCCTGCAAGTCACTTGGTAAGTTCACTAAATAGGCCATTTCCCCCAGTCACCCTCCCTTCTTCATCAGCTGTCCCACTAAACTCAAGCACTTAGTACAGTGCTTTGCACACAGTAAGCACTCAAGAAATAGGATTAAATGAAAGGGGTTCACAATCTAGGAGAGAGAACAGCTTCTGAATCCCCATTTAACAGATGAGGAAACTGAGGCATAGTTTAAGCTCCTTGTGGGAAGGGACCCCGTCTGCCTACTCTATTATATTGTACTTTCCCAAGTGCTTAGCACAGTGTCCTACACACAGTGAAGGCTCAATAAATACCACTCACTTCTAGGCCTAAGCTTGAGAAGCAGCATGGCTCAGTGGAAAGAGCCCTGGCTTTGGAGTGAGAGATCATGGGTTCAAATCCCAGCTCTTCCAGTTGTCAGCTGTGTGACTTTGGGCAAGTCACTTCACTTCTCTGTGCCTCAGTTACCTCATCTGTAAAATGGGGATGAAACCTGTGAGCCCCCCGTCAGAGTCAGAGGTCATGGGTTCAAATCCTGGCTCCGCCAATTGTCAGCTGTGTGACTTTGGGCAAGTTACTTCACTTCTCTGTGCCTCAGTTACCTCATCTGTAAAATGGGGATGAAGCCTGTGAGGCCCCCGTGGGACAACCTGATCACCTTGTATCTACTCAGCACTTAGAACAGTGCTTTGCACATAGTAAGAGCTTAACAAATGCCATCATCATCATTAGACCATGATGCTTCTATCTCCAGATCAGTAGCATTTCTCAGCTTCACCTGGCTTTGGGGATGCCCTAGATCTTTTTGCATCTCCCCTGGATAATAAAATAGGTGTAAGTGCACAAAGGCGGAAGGGAAGGGATTTTAAAATGTCTTCAGCAACAGGAATAAGTGCCATTGACAAGGAGGATGGAGACCACCTTGGCACCCAGCTTCATCAAAACTCCACCCCAAGGTTACATATGAAACGTGAGTATGCCTGACTCCTGTGGAAACAATCCCAAACTGGGCAGCATGTTCATTCATGCATTCATTCAATCGTATTTATTGAGCGCTTACTGTGTGCAGAACACTGTATTAAGCACTTGGGAAGTACAAGTTGGCAACATATAGAGACGGTCCCTACCCAACAATGGGCTCACAGTCTAGAGCACACAAATCTGCTCTCACACTGTATTTCAGTGTCTTAACCTGACTGCAAATGGGTTTCAATCTCTGTGAAACTCTAGAAAAGGCCCTATCAGTGTAATCAATTCCGAGACTTGGACATTCATTCATTCACTCATTCAGTTGTATTTATTGAGCGCTTACTCTGTGCAGAGCACTGTACTAAGCGCTTGGGAAGTACAAGTCAGCAACATAACATTGATCAATATGTAGTAGAGTATTGTCAGAGTCAATCAAATAAAGGCAGGGTCCTGCTTCTGTAATAATAATTATAATAATGGCATTTGTTAAGCACTTACTATGTGCAAAGCACTGTTCTAAGCACTGGGGAGGATACAAGGTGATCAGGTTGTCCCACGTGGGGCTCACAGTCTTAATCCCCATTTTACAGATGAGGGAACTGAGGCACAGGGAAGTTAAGTGACTTGCCCAAAGTCATACAGCTGACAATTGGCAGAGCCAGGATTTGAACCCATGACCTCTGACTCCAAAGCCCGTGCTCTTTCCACTGAGCCACACTTGTAACTGATCTCCATCTGCCCTTTGGAGATAAGGTTGGTTTAATGAGACTGGAACATGCCGGCTAGAATTTCTTTTAGATAATGAGGGCGTGTATGATGTTATCTTTTCCCAATGAGACTCTAAATGAGCCCACCTTTCAAAGTCCCATCCCCCCACAGAGCCGGACATTCGAACGGAACCTGGTTTGGTGAATCCATGGGATTTTCCCAGAAGCACCAAGAATATCACCAAGGTTATCTGGGTTCCCTGGCTCTGATCTCCGCCTTCAAGTAAGGAATCACCTTGGAGAATTTCTGGAGATTGTAATGTGTCCGGGCAGAGAAGCTTTGGCCAATTTCTGATCCCCAGTGTCAATCAATGGTATTTATTGAGAAAATACTGCAAGAACAGCACTCTACTAAGCACTTGGGAGAGTATAATATGACAGTTGGTAGACATGTTCCCTGCCCACGGTGAGCTTACATTCTAGAAGGGGGAGTTGAAAAGGGGCAGCTAAACAGAGGCTGCTTAGGGACCAGGCTATTGAGCTAAACACCTGTTGACTCTTCACTGAGTTGCTAGAAAAACCACCCTACAGGAGCTGAGTTGGGCATTAATTAGCACATCCTGCCCCAGGGCTCCCATTTTCCTAAATCCAAGGCTCAGGTCAATCAATCAGTAATTCAGTGGTATTTACTGAGCGCTTTCTATGTGCAGGGAACTGTACTGAGTGCTCGGGAAAGTACAATATAACAGAGTTGGTAGTCACGTTCCCTGCCTGCAAGGAATTTGGGTGAGGCCAGGACCACCAAAGAGCAACAGTGAATTTCTGCTTCGCTCTGTTACTAATTTTGCTCAGAGGGAGAAGTGAAAGAAAGAACACTGCAGCAGGAGATGCCTCAAACCAAGGACAAGAGGGGGATAATAATTATTATTATTATGTACTTGTTAAGCGCTTTACTATGGCCAAGCACTCTGCTAAGCACTGGGGTAGATTCAAGGAGTCAGGTTGGATGCAGTCCCTGTCCCACATAGGGCTCACGCTCTTAATCCCCATTTTACAGATGAGGTAACCGAGGCCCAGAGAAGTGAAATGACTCGACCGAGGTCACACAGCCGACATGCGGCGGAGCTGGGTTTAGGACCCCTGAACTTTGGATTCCCAGGCCCGTGCTCTATCCACTAAGTCAGGCTGCTTCTAGTTCCACTGGTTCTTTGCTAATCACAGGAGATCTCCAGCGTTGGGTGAAGTCTAAAGGTAGCAGCATTGGAGGGTGGGGAGGGGGATGCTTTGGCCGCCAGCAGAAAATGTCTCTCCCAAGTTGAGATGTGCCTGGGACCCATGGTGTCAACAGAGCCTTCTGATGAGCAGAGATGTGGAACAATCAATCTATCAATTTATGGTATTTGGTGCTTATTTTTTAACAGTATTTATTAAGCTCTTATTATTTGTCAAGCACCTTTCTAAGCGTCGGGGTAGATGTACGCTAATTAGGCCAGATACAGTCTCTGTCCCACCTGGGGCTCACGATCTGAGTAGGTGGGAGAACAGGCAGCATGGCCTAGTGGAAAGAGCCAGGCCTGGGAGTTAGAGGACTTGGGTTCTAATCCCGGCTCTGCGAATTGCTCGCTGTGTGACCTTGGGCAAGTCACTTAACCTCTCTGTGCCTCTGTTTCCTTAAGTGTGAAATGGGAATTCAATACCTGCTCACCTTCCTACTGAAGACTGTGAGGCCTCATGTGGGACGGGGAGAGTGTCTGACCTAATTAATTGGTACCTACCCCAGGCTTAGAACAGTGTTTGACACACAGTAAGCGCTTAATAAGTACCATAAAACCAACCAACAAACGGGTATTGAATCCCCATTTTTCAGCTGAAGAAACTGAAGTACCGAGAAGTTAAGTGACTTGACCGAGGTCATACAGTAGGCAAGCGGCAGAGTCAGGATTAGAACCCAGGTCCCCTCTGGCTCCCAGGACCAGGCTCTTTCCATTAGGCCATGCTGCTTCATTCATTCAATTGTATTTATTGAGTGCTTACCGTGTGCAGAGCACTGTACTAGGCGCTTGGTAGAGTCCAATTCCCGTAAATCTAATAAGCACACCTTCTCTATGAGGCCTTCCCTGAGTAGGCCCTCATTTCTCCTTCTCCTAAACCCTTCTACTTTGCCCTCACACTACTATCTGCACTCTTTATTCACCCCTCCCTCAGCCCCACAGCACTTATGTACCTATCCGTAATTTATTTATTGATTTAAATTAATGTCTGTCTCCCCCTCTAGACTGTAAGCTCATTGTGGGCAGGGAATGTGTCTGTTACAGTGTTATATTGTACTCTCCCAAGCGCTTAGTACAGTGCTCTGCACACAATAAGTGCTCAACAAATATGATGTGTTTGAGTGATTGATTGAATAAATATGATTGGGTTTTTTTGATGGCATTTGTTAAGCACTTGCTATGTGCAAATCACTGTTCTAAGCGCTGGGGGCATACAAGGTGATCAGGTTGTCCCACGGGGGGCTCACAGTCTTAATCCCCATTTTACAGATGAGGTAACTGAGGCTCCGATAAGTGAAGTGACTTGCCCAAGGTCACACAGCAGACGTGTGGTGGAGCTGGGATTCGAACCTATGACCTCTGACTCCAGAGCCCATGCTCTTTCCACTGAGCCATGCTGCTTCTCTGATTGATTGATACATTCGAGTTGGTAGACACAATCTCTGCCCGCAAAGAGCTTCAAGTCTCGAGTGGCAGGGGCAGAATTGTTACTCAGTGTGGGGCGTCGACCCTCTTAACTGGAAGATCGGGAGAGCTCGGAGAACATTGTTCTGACGGAGCCCCATGGCAAATCCACTCAGGCTGGACCTGGGAGTTCTCCTGGGCTTCTGGCCCAACTCAAACAATCAGTCTTCCTTCAGCAAGCATAAGAGCTACTCACCCTTGGTGGCACTGGGAGCCCTGTCGCAAAACTACACCAACCAGAGTCTCTCTCTGCCCCTTACCATCAGGAGCCCTGATGCCTTCCCCGCTCCACTGGTGAGGACACGAAAACCCTCTGCCATTACCTTGTTCGGATCAAAGTTCGGTTGGGTGCCGACTTCCGCTCCCACCCGGAGCCCCAAGACCAGACCCAGCACGGCACTCAGCAGGAAAGTCTTCATCCTCAGTCCTTCCTCACCTGCCGGGTTGCAGGAAGCTGTGAGCGGTCACGGGGCCGTAGAGCCCTGAGCCCTCCAGGGCCCGTGGATTTATATCCCCCTCGAGCGTCCCGAGAGGGAGGCTGGGGGAGCCCAGGGACAATAGCATCCTCTATCTGCCTGACGTCTGGGGGTCGGTTACGCCACCTCGACAGGGATGCGGTTCGGCTTGTTTAGGTTATTAGTCCACAGCATTAGCGGGTTTCACGTCTAGGTAAAAGGTGTCACCCAATTCCAGACGTCTTTCCTCCTGGCCGGGGAGAAGGGTGAACTCCGCCGAACCAGAGAGGTGGGGTGGATTGGGTTTCGTGTGAGATGGGATGGCAAGGAGCAAAACCCCCAGATCGTATCTCTGACTGGATCGTTTGTCCTCCTGACGGCCTGGAGGCCAGTGATCCTTGACAGAATCGGAAATATAATCATCCGCTTGACCCCAGTTCCACATTTGCTCTGATTGAACCAAAGAGGAAATAGAAACCCGCCTTGGAAACGAGTCAGGCCCCAAATCCCTGAGCCTGGGAGAACTGTCCAAAACAGTGTCACTTGGGAGGTTGGCTTACCAAGCCTCTGCCCTCCATCTCAGCCCATTCAGGTCGGCGATGGGCCATGTCACAGTGCCAGGCATCAATCATCTGCAAACTCTCCAGCCTCTTATTCTCCCCCGTGAGGAGCCAAGAACGCTTTGGAAGCTCAGACACTGTAAGCTCATTTTGGGCTGGGAATATGTCAGTTTATCGTTGTATTGCGCTCTCCCGAGCCCTTAGTATGGTGCTCTGCACACAGTAAACGTTCAATAAATATGATTGACTGACTAAATGAAGCAACACAACCTAGTAGAAGAGAAGCAGGAAGAAGAAGAAGAAGAAGAAGAAGAAGAAGAAGAAGAAGAAGAAGAAGAAGAAGAAGGAGAAGGAGGAGAAGGAGAAGGAGAAGAAGAAGAAGAAGAAGAAGAAGAAGAAGAAGAAGAAGAAGAGAAGCAGTGTGGCTCAGTGGAAAGAGCAACTTGCTGTGGAGTCAGAGGTCATGGGTTCAAATGCTGGCTTCGCCAATTGTCAGCTGTGTGACTTTTGTCACTTCACTTCTCTGGGCCTCATTTACCTCACCTGTAAAATGGGGATTAAGACTGTGAGCCCCCTGTGGGACAGCCTGATCACCTTGTAACCTCCCCAGCGCTTAGAACAGTGCTTTGCACTTAGTAAGCACTTAATAAATGCCATAAAAAAGTCACTTGACTTCTCTGGGTCTGGGTTCCGTCATCTGTATTCAATAACTGTTCTCCCTCCCACTTCGTGGGACATGCGCCCAATTTTCATTCATTCATTCAATCGTATTTATTGAGCACTTACTGTGTGCAGAGCACTGTACTAAGCACTTGGGAAGTACAAGTTGATTGTGCTGTTTCTAGCCCAGTGTTTGGCACATGGTAAATGCTCAACACACACTATTATTGTTATTATTATTGTTGATAATAATAATAGTAATGACACCGCTAAACTCTTACTATGTGCCAAGCACTGTTCTAAGCTCTGGGAGAAATAAAAAATAATTGGTTTGGACTCAGTCCCTGTCCCACAGGGGGCTCACAGTCTTAACACACATTTTACAGATGAGGTAACCGAGGCACTGAGAAGTGAAGTGACTTGCCCAAGGTCACACAGCAGGCATGTGGCTGAGCTGGGATTAGAACCTAGAACCTCTGAGTCCTAGGCCCGGCTCTTTTCAGTAGGCTACGCTGCTTCATTATCGTTATCATTATTACTATCATTATCATTCTTGGTGGTTACAAAGAGTTTGCTACGGGGTTCAGTGCCCAAGAAATAGCCCCCTAAGACTAAATGCCAGAGAACTGTCTCTTTCTCCACAGTTTGAGGTGCAAGCATATTGGGATTAATGCAGGGGCTTTGGGAGTTACTGAAGTCCCTGGCTTTGGGCGAAAGGGAGTAATCCCAGATCCCACACAGTATGGCCTCCAGGCATGTAAACTGCCTCTGCAGCCCCCAGAAATCAGGACAGGATCAAGCGGGTTTTCCCCCCGACCCGTCACTCTCTATCAGTCTCCTTCTGTCTTTGGATGCTTCCTGAGATTCCTCTCCAGGTGTCCTGCCATCCTTCATCATCATCATCATCAATCGTATTTATTGAGTGCTTACTATGTGCAGAGCACTGTACTAAGCGCTTGGGAAGTACAAATTGGCAACATATAGAGACAGTCCCTACCCAACAGTGGGCTCACAGTCTAAAAGGGGGAGACAGAGAACAAAACCAAACGTACTAACAAAATAAAATAAATAGGATAGATATGTACAGGTAAAATAAATAAATAAATAAATAAATAAATAAATAGAGTAATAAATATGTACAAACATATATACATATATACAGGTGCTGTGGGGAAGGGAAGGAGGTAAAATGGGGGGGATGGAGAGGGGGATGAGGGGGAGAGGAAGGAAGGGGCTCAGTCTGGGAAGGCCTCCTGGAGGAGGTGAGCTCTCAGCAGGGCCTTGAAGGGAGGAAGAGAGCTAGCTTGGCGAATGTTGGGAGGGAGGGCATTCCAGGCCCGGGGGATGACGTGGGATGGGGGTCGATGGTGGGACAGGTGAGAACAAGGTACGGTGAGGAGATTAGCGGCGGAGGAGCGGAGGGTGCGGGCTAGTGAAATAGCCGCTGTGGAAGTTGAATGGGAATAAGCCTGGGCCAGGGGGATGGAGAGGAGGACTGGGTGAATGAATGTTCAGGAAACCTTGTGGGAGTCACTGAGAAATTGCCTGGGCACCCTGTGACCGTTCCAATCCACGGCCCCCCTGGCCTACTGGTCAGGCCTGGGTGCCTGTCAGCCTGGCCTGTGGTTGTGGAGGACTGAATCCCTGGTCTGGCTTGAGTTTGTATTTTGTTGCTTTAAAGCACCCATGAGAAGCAGCATGGCTCTGAGAAGCAGCATGGCTCAGTGGAAAGAGCGTGGGCTTTGGAGTCAGAGGTCATGGGTTCAAATCCCAACTCCTTCAATTGTCAGCTGGGTGACTTTGGGCAAGTCACTTAACTTCTCTGGGCCTCAGTTCCCTCATCTGTAAAATGGGGATTAAGACTGTGAGCCCCTCGTGGGACAACCGGATCACTTTGTAACCTCCCCAGTGCTTAGACCAGTGCTTTGCACATAGTAGGGACCGTCTCTATATGTTGCCAACTTGTACTTCCCAAGCGCTTAATACAGTGCTGTGCACACAGTAAGCACTCAATAAATACGATTGAATGAATGAATGAATAGTAAGTGCTTAATAAATGCCATCATCATTATTACTTCTTCCTCTTCCTCCTTCTCCTCCTATTTCTCTTCCCACCGTTGCTGTCTTCTCTTCCTCCTTGTCCTTCCCACCCTCCTCTTCCTTTCCCTCTTTCTCTCCCTCTTCTTCCCCCTCCTCGTTCTTCTCCTCTCTTCTTCCTCCTCTCTTTACTCCTCCTCTTTCTCCCCGCTTTTTCTCCCTTCTCCTCCTCTGCGAGGCATGCAATCAACTCTCTCTTTCTTACCTTGCCTTGCTGATCTACTACAACCAGTTAGTCAACCAGTCAACCGAATTTATTGAGCTCTTGCTGTGTGCAGAGCACTGTAGTAAGCACTTGGGAGAGTACAATACCAAAATAAACAGACACATTCCCTGCCCACACGAGCTTACAGTCTAGAGGAGGAGACAGAAATTAATATAAATAAATATTAAATAAATGTCAGATCTGGACACAAGTGCTGTGGGGCTGGGAGGAGGGATGGATAAAGGGGGCCAGCCAGGATGACGCAGAAGGGATTGGGAGAAGAGGAAAGGAGGGCTTAGTCAGGGAAGACCTCTTGGAGGAGACCTGCCTTCATTAAGTCTTTGAAGGGGAAGAGAATAATTGTCAAATATGAGGAGGGAGGGTAACATATGCTTCATTCCCCTAACACCTTCCGCCTGAGCATGGCTCAGTGAGAAGAGCGCGGGCTTGGGAGTCGAATCTCGGCTCCACCATTTGTCCGCTGTGTGACCTTGGGTGGGCCATTTAACTTCTCTGGGCCTCAGTTACCTCATCTGTAAAATGGGGATTAAGAGCCCCACATGGGACAGCCTGATCACCTTGTATCCCCCCAGAGCTTTGAACAGTGCTTCGCACAGAGTAAGTGCTTAACAAATACCACCATTATTATTATTATTACTCACTGTCCCTTGATCTTATCAGTCTCACCACCAACGCCTCATCCACATTATCCCTCTGGCCAAGAACTTCCCCTTCATATCCAACAGATTTCACCCTCAAGGCCCTCCTCAAATTACATCTCCAAAAGACCTTCCCTGACTATACCGTAATTTTTCCTCCCCGTCCTCCCCTCACCTATCCATCTGAATCTCCATCTTGATATTCATCCCACCTCCATTCACAGCACTTATGTATATGTAATTTCACCCTACCATGTCCCCTGTCTGTAATTTCTTATAATGTCAGGCCCCCACTCTGGACTGAAAGCTCCTTTTGGGCAGGGATTGCGTCTCTCCTAAGTGCATGGTGCTCTGCACACAGTAAGCACTGGTAATTATCATTGATTGATTGATTGATTCTCCTGGTCCTCCTCCTCCTCCCCACTCCAGCCAGCCTGGCCTCTGAGCCATGCAGAGCCAGAGGGTCTCCCCACTTGGGCAGCGGGATGGGATCAGGAGAGCCAGTGGGCCCTAGAGAGATCTGCCATGTCTACCAGATCCCCACTTTTCCTATCCTGTGGGGGCCTGAAGAGAGATGGAACAAAGCCAGGAGAACAGCCTCAGGCATCAGCGTGGGCACAGAGAGCCTTCTCACTGGGCACATACTTTGGAGTGCCACAATTGCACCATGCCCTCTCTACCCACCAGGCTAGGCTGTGACCTCTGGGTGGGAATGGGACTGGGGAGATAATAATAATAATAATAATGTCATTTATTAAGCACTCACTATGTACCAGGCACTGTTCTAAGCACTGGGGAGGTTACAAGGTGACCAGATTGTCCCACGGGGGGCTCACAGTCTTCATCCCCATTTTCCAGATGAGGGAACTGAGGCACAGAGAAGCGAAGTGACTTGCCCAAAATCACACAGCTGACAAGTGGTGGAGCTGGGATTTGAACCCATGATCTCTGATTCCAAAACCCGGGCTCTTTTCCACTGAGCCACACTGCTCCTGTTATGCACAGCATACTATTCTACTTATTTTATTTTGTTAATATATTTTGTTTTGTTGTCTGTCTCCCCCTTCTAGACTGTGAGTCCGTTGTTGGGTAGGGACTGTCTCTATATGTTGCCAACTTGTACTTCCCAAGCGCTTAGTACAGTGCTCTGCACACAGTAAGCGCTCAATAAATACAATTGAATGAATGAATGAATGACATCACGTTGCACCACACTTTGACAAAATGGCATCATTCATTCAATTGTATTTATTGAGCGCTTACTGTGTGCACAGCACTGTACTAAGCATTAGATGGAGGGCCTGCAAGATGGATCAGACCCAGGGCCCATGGAAGGGAGAATTTGATGTTGGGAACAGGCTACCATCATCAGTGGTATTTATTGAGCATTTGCTGTGTGTACAGCACCGGAGAACACATTGGAATAGGTAGACAGATGCCTGCCCTCAAGGATCTTCAGGAAGATAATTTACAGGTGGGGGAAGAGTTGAAAGAAGTGACTACTGATTGCATCGGGAAATGAGATAGTGTTTCATGATGAGGAGACAAAATCCAGTCAATGTGGGTAATGCTGGGTCAGAAATCAGCACGGAGCCTCGTGTTTCCCTGTGGTTGAGGCACACGTTGACAACATCCACTTCTAGAAAGCAACAGAGATCCAAATGGGAAGGAAAATGAAAAGGAGACCTGGAACAGTGGTTTCACTTCACAAATCTTAGTACCTGGAAGTCTCTGAAAGAGGACTGTGCCAGGGATGTCACCCTGCCCTGCCTCTCTCCCCCAGCCCCTTCTCTGCCTGACAGCTTCATTTATTTTACTCATGTACTCCTGAGTATTTTCCCAAGTCTTTCCAGGACCCAAAGACAAACTTCTTCCTCCTGCTTCTCAGGTCTGGCCCCCTCTCAGGGTCACACCTGGAGAGTTCCCAGTACTCTACCAGTCTCAATTATGGGAGGAAGAGTCAGGCAGAGGCCTACCCGTTCCATCCCTAGCTTGGGCAGTGGATAGTGAGTGGAAGGCCATCTACTACAAGGTAAAACTCACCCTTGCTGGGCAGCAGCAGCATGAGAGATAATCAAGGGTGAAAACTCAAGTTGATTGTGCGGAAGGGGGCAATGGTAAACCGTTTCCATATTTTTACCAAGAAAACTCTACGGTTGCTCTACTGGAATGATTGCAGGTGGAAGTGAGGCATCCTGGGAGAGATATGTCCACGGCATCGCTATGGGTCGAAGACGACTCGACAGCGTAAGACAAGACTGAGGCCTGGAGTTCGCTCTGGGATCTTCTATTGTATCTCCCAAATGTTTAGTTCAGCGCTCTGCACACAATCAACACTAATAGTAGAAATAATAGCAGAAGTAGTAGAAGTGGTAATAGTAGTAACAGAGTGATAGTACTAATAGCAGTTCTTGTTATAGTAGTAGTAATAATAATAATGATGGTGTTGGTTGTCTTACTATGTGCCAAGCACAGTTCTAAGAGCTGGGGTAGATACAAGGTAATCAGGTTGTCCCATGTGGGGCTCACAGTCTTAATCCCCATTTTACAGATGAGGGAACTGAGGCACAGAGGAGTGAAGTGACTTGCCCAAGGTCACAAGGGAAACAAGACCTCTCCCCCTTCTAGACTGTGAGCCCATTGTAGGGACCGTCTCTATATGTTGCCAACGTGTACTTCCCAAGCGCTTAGTACAGTGCTCTGCACACAGTAAGCGCTCAATAAATATGATTGAATTAATGAATGAATGAATGTAGTGGCAGAGATGGGATTAGAACCCATGACCTTCTGACTCCCAGGCTACACCATGTTCCTTCTCCTGTCTTCTCAGTGGCTGAAGAATATCAATGCTTGACACAGAGTAAGCACTAAACAAATATCACAGTTATTACTATTCTGATTATTATCGTTGCGGTTGTTGTCATTCCTCCCTGGAGTTCTCTCTGTCTTCTGCTCACTGAGCTGCTCTGAATCTCCATTTCTCCAGAAGCCCCTGTGAAGGAAGCATGGCCATCTAGTTGAGAGGCTAGAAGCAACTGTTAGGAAAATCAAAGGTCTGGAGGAGGCGGCCCTCTTTTAAAGGAGGTGACACCCAAATCCCCGCCACTATGAATTCCATATGCTGAATTCAACAGGGACCAAATAGCCCCCAAAACACACTTTGGAGATAGATCCAGATCAATGCTTCACCCCCTCTCATTGACACCTTGAGCCCAGGCCAATATTCATTCATTCAATCGTATTTATTGAGTGCTTACTGTGTGCAGGGCACTGTACTCAGCTCTTGGGAAGTAAAAGTTGACAACATATAGAGACGGTCCCTACCCAATAGCGGGCTCACAGTCTAGAAGGGGGAGACAGACAACAAAGCAAAACATATTAACAAAATAAAATAAATAGAATACATATGTACAAGTAAAATAAATAAATAAATAGAGTAATAAATATGTACAAGCATATATACACATGTATATTCACTACTCACCTCTGATCCCCTACCAGAACAATCAATCGACTGGTGATTAATAAGTTTCTCCCTAGGGCAGAACACTGACCTAAACCCATGGGAAAGTACAATAGAGGTAGAAGACACAATCCCTGCCTTCAGAGAGCTTACGTTCTAACCAAGGAGACAAAGACAAAATGATTTATAAGTAGGAGAAAGAAGAATGGAAAGATGAACGTGGAAATAAGTGCTTAAATAGTAGACTGTGTAAGTGTTATGGGCTGGCAGTGAGTGTGAAAGGGCTGAGGGGGTAGTAAGGAAGGTCTGACCTGTGGAGTAGAAAAATTGAGATGGGGAAAGTCTCCATGGGGAGGAAGAATTTCAAGAGGACTTTGAAGATGAGGCAAGTGACAGTCTTGATGACCAAGCAAAGGAAATAGAGCATCACCTTCTAAAAGCGTCCCAGGACATTCTTCTATCAATAAAAATGGTATTTGTTGAGTCCTTAGCACTTTGCTAAGTGCTTTGGACAGAATAGTAAAGTTTATAGACATGATCCCTGCCCTCAGGGAGTTAAGTGGGTCTAGTAGTGGAGTAGTTTGGAAAGACCTGGCCAGAGGGCTTCCCTCCACATCTGTGAGGAAGGACTGGATCAGAATAACTATCCCCCAACTTTGCAAAGCCAGAGTTACAAGCCAGGAAATAACTCCATTCACCTCATGTCTAGGGACAAGTCCTGAAGAGGTGATTATAGCTACTCCCAACATTGCAACCACTAAGGGCAGAAGAGGACTCCGGAGAAGCAGGGTGGCTCAGTGGAAAGAGCCCGGGGGGCTTTGGAGTCAGAGTCATGGGTTCAAATCCTAGCTCGGCCAATTGTCAGCTGTGTGACATTGGGCAAGTCACTTCACTTCTCTGTGCCTTAGTTCCCTCATCTGGAAAATGGGGATGAAGACTGTGAGCCCCCGTTGGGACAACCTGATCACCTTGTAACCTCCCCAGCACTTAGAACAGTGCTTTGTACATAGTAAGCGCTTAATAAATTCCATTATTATTATTATTATTATTATTATTATTATTATCCACTAGGTGCCAATCACTGTCTGTTCCCACCATTCCCAGCATGCTCCATGGTCCTGCCCCTATCCATGTCAGGGCTTTGCAAATGGTAAGTGCTCAAAAATGAATGATTAATGAATATTTCAACAAAAGAATGAATGAATATATGCTTCATGGGAAACAGTTGTTCACACACGCACACTCATAAATACACATATACACTCTTCCTCTCTCTCTCCCTCCCTCTCTCTCTCTCTCTCTCTCTCTCTCTCTCTCTCTCTCTCGTCCTCTGAGAGTTCTCTTGGCTCTAGGCCTTAGAGTGAATGACAGGGAGGTGGACGAGGCAGGAAGTGAATAAATTTTTTCTAATTTAATCCCTCCTGTAATATAAATCCTTCTCTCTTTAGATAAGCCTTATCCGTGTGCCATTCAAATATTCTAATCCTCACTTCAATCCCTCCTCTTGGCCCCTCCAGAGAGACCAGTTCCAAGATCTGGGTCTCCTGTCAGTGGCATTGAGGCCCAGAAGGGCAGAAGAGGACTCTAGAAACTACTGACATCTTTCCATGGGGCTGCCAGAGTCTCCTGGGCCAGCCTTACCCCTGTCAAGAAGGCGGCAACCATGGCTGGTGGGGCCCAGGAAACTTATTTGAAAACGCCTGAAGGCCGAGCCCAAGAGAATGGTTCCACAAAGGTAGCGTCCTGCCAGATAGCAAGCCCTGAGAGTGATAGAGTGGCTAGAACTCGATTATTATTATTAATCATATTTATTTAGCGCTTTCTGTGTGCAAAGCACTGTACTAAGCTCTTGGGAGAGTGCAATGTAACATCAAATACATTCTCCCCTAGTCTAGAGGGGGATTCACAGTCTAAGTACTCTGCTTTGGACCCTGTCGGCCGCCCACCCCAGAGATTCCACGTCCAAGGGCCGACCATCCAAATCACACGGAGAGCCAGGACAGAACCCGGGAGTCCCAATTCCCAGCTCCAGGTCTGGCTCTGGTCCCGGAGGCCTCTGGATGAAGAGGGTTGGAAAGAGAAAAGTTACATGGTTCTCTCTTGGAGTCACCCAACCACACCATGAGAAGGAAGGAATGGAACAGCCCACAGAGGAGTAGAGATACCATAACATGGAGGTGAGTGGGTTACAGCCAGGAGTACTGTTTCTAGGAAAATGACAGGATTATATGATAAATGCATGACCAGTTCATTAGCATTGCAAAGGGCACCAATAGCAATTATTTACAATTGTCCAAAGCAGAACTCCTCATCTGTCCTCCCCTTGTCTTCCCCATCACTGTAGCCGAGCCCACTATCCTCCCTGTGGATTATCCTTGACTCATCTCTCTCATCCATATTCAATCTCTTTCCTAATACAGTCCATTCAACTTTCACATCGCTAAAATCCTCCCTTTCCTCTCCATCCAAACTGCTACTACACTGATCCAAGCACTTATAATATCCCACCTTGACCACTGCATTAGCTAGCTTCCTCACTGAGCTCCCAGCCTCCTCTCCCCACTGTAATTCATACTTCACTCTACTACCTGGATCATTTTTCTAAAAAAACACTCAGTTCACATCTCCCCATGCTTCAAGAAACTCCAGGGGTTGCCCATCCAACTCTGCATCCATCAGAAACTCCTTACTACCGGGTTTAAAGCATTTAAAAAAACTCACCCCTTCTTTTTTTACCTCGCTGATTTCCAACTGTAGCCCAGCCCACACACTTGTTTGCTGTGCTTCAATTCAGTGGAAAGAGCCCGGGCTTTGGAGTCAGAGGTCATGAGTTCAAATCCCGGCTCCGCCACTTGTCAGCTGGGTGACTTTGGGCAAGTCACTTCACTTCTCTGGGCCTCAGTTCCCTCATCTGGAAAATGGGGATGAAGACTGTGAGCCCCCTTGGGACAACCTGATCACCTTGTAACCTCCCCAGCACTTAGAACAGTGCTTTGCACATAGTAAGCGCTTAATAAATACCATTATAAAAAAAAAACCCTTGCCCAGGTCCTCCGTCTGACCTTGAACTCTCTCCCCATCCATATATGCAGACCACTTCTCTCCCCACTTCAAAGCCTTATTAAAATCACAGCTGCTCCAAGAGGCCTTCCTCGATTAAACCCTCATTTCTCCTATTATGTTCAGGGTACTGTACTAAGTGCTTGGGAGAGTATATCATAATAATATAACAGAAACATTTCCTGACCACAGTGAGATTACAGTCTAGACAGATTAGTGTAAGAAAATGTCAAAGTTGCAAGTGAAGTACAGGTTCTAATCTGGCTCTGCCACTTGTCTGCTGTGGACCTTGGGCAAGTCACTTCAATTCTCTTGGTGTTGGTTACCTCATCTGTAAAATGGGGATTGAGACTGTGAGCCCCACGTGGGACAGGGACTGTGTCCAGCCTGATTTGCTCTGCACATAGTAAGCGCTCAATAAATACGATTGATGATGATGATGATGATTTTCTTGTATCCACCCCAATGTTTAGTAAAGTGCCTGAGACATAGTAAGCCATGTGGCTCAGCGGAAAGAGCTTGGGCTTGGGAGTCAGAGGTTATGGGTTCTAATCCCACTCCACCACTTGTCAGCTGTGTGACTTTGGGAAAGTCAGTTAACTTCTCTGTGCCTCAGTTACCTCATCTGTAAAATGGGGATTAAGACTGTGAGCCCCACGTGGGACAACCTGATCACCAGTGCTTAGAACAGTGCTTTGCACATAGTAAAAGTGCTTAATACCATCATTATTATTTTTAAGTGCCATAATTATTTTTCCTTATTATTATTATTATTCACATTATAGCCTTATAAAGCATGAAACAACTCTTTTATAGGGCTTTTCATCATCCACAACCCCTATGAGTTTTACCTAGAGTGATGAAAGCCAGGTATCGTTTCAATTGTAGCCAGGTACCATTTCAATTGTTTTAGAACTTTCTTCTCCTTCCCTAACCCCTTATTTCCCATTTAACATCTGTTGACACAACACAAGGTTTTTGATACTCCAGAAGTTTGCAGGAATGGAACTATTGTATCGTAAGAGGAATGGAGGTACAATAATCTGGATCATTGAATCCCCAAAGGGATCTACCCTTGCTGATAATTTCGGTTCTTGTCACCCCTGCCTCCTTCTAACGCAAACCACGGTTATCAGGAGCAGAAAAGAGTTAGCAGTAACAGTGTGTTTGTGTGCATGTGGGTAGATAGCATTCAAAGCTGACTCATTGGCATGGAAAGTCAGTTGTCAGCAGATGATCCCTTCCGAGCTCACTTGTTGCATTGGCTCTGTGTTTCCTATTCTGTCTCCCCGAGCCCCTGCTCTAAAAAGCCCCTTATGAGAAGGAGTGGGGCATAGTAAAGAAGTCAAGAGTCAAGAACCTCTTTTCTAATCCCAGCTCCACCACTTAGTTTTTCTAAGCCTCAGCTTCCTCACCTGAAAAATAGGGATAAAAAACCTGCTCTCCTTCCCCCTTACTTTGTGAGGCCCTTGAAGGAAAGGGACTGTATATTACCTGATTGAATTTGTATTTTCCCAAGCGCTTGGCACAGAGTAGCATTTAGCAAATACCACCATCATTAGTATTATTCCTGACTGGAGCAAACTGAGGTGTCTCTCTACCCTTGTTGTATTTCCCAATAGTCCCCAGTTGTGGCATACCATGAAGGTTGACCATTCAAAAGATAGCACCAACACATCTCCTGGGTTCACATATGGGCCAGATGTATACTGCACAGTATGGCAGGAGGCAGACAGCATAATATACAGTCAAATCCAACATGGCAGACCCAAGATGGCCAGGAGAAATGGAGATCTCCCTAGGGCACACGAATGCACTGGGGTCCTTTCGCCTGTCCTGCCATCGACCCCCGGCCCACATCCTCCCTCTGGCCTGGAATGCCCTCCCTCCGCACATCCGCCAAGCTAGCTCTCTTCCTCCCTTCAAAGCCCTACTGAGAGCTCACCTCCTCCAGGAGGCCTTCCCAGACTGAGCCCCCTTTTTCCTCTCCTCCTCCCCATCCCCCCCACCCTACCTCCTTCCCCTCCCCACAGCACCTGGAAATATGTTTGTACAGATTTATTACTCTATTTTACTTGTACATATTTACTATTCTATTCATTTTGTTAATGATGTGCATCTAGCTTTATTTCTATTTATTCTGATGACCTGACACCTGTCCACATGTTTTGTTTTGTTGTCTGTCTCCCCCTTCTAGATTGTGAGCCTGTTGTTGGGTAGGGACCATCTCTATATGTTGCTGACTTGTACTTCCCAAGTGCTTAGTACAGTGCCCTGCACACAGTAAGTGCTCAATAAATACAGTTGAATGAATGAATGAATGAATGAAGTACTGGAGGGAAGCAAGGTGAAGCGGGTTGTCATCCAACTGTGCCTAATAGTCTATTCCCTCAGATTCAGGTCAAAAATTCTTCTTACATAAATAAGTCCCTGTCCACTGCTTTCAAAATCCTTCCCCACCACTGTCTCCCTCTTATTTCTCTCCTCTCCTCTCCGGTTGCATTCTTCACGCCTTCCACTCTTAAATTGAGAGATTCTTGAGGACCAGGGATCATGTCTAATTCTTGCCTGTGTATTCTTTCACAGTATTTAGCATAGTGCTGGGCACAGAGTAAAAACACAATGCTCAAAAAATACTATTCCTACTACTAAGCTAGCCTAACCTCAGTTATAATAATATTAATGGCCTTTGTGGAGTGCTTACTATGTGCCAAGCATGGTAACATCACTGGGGAAGGTACAAGATAATTAGGTCCCACTAGGGGCTCGCAGTCTAAGAAGAAGGAGGGACAAGAGGCATTGAATCCCCACTTTGCAGTTGAGGGAACTGAGGCACAAAGTGGTCACACAGCAGATAAGTGGCAGAGTCTGAATTAGAGCCCCGATTCTCTGACTCCCAGGCGAATAGGCCATGCTGCTTATCATCTCTTCCAACTCTAGTTAATTGCACATACCTGTCCCCTGAGGTGGTACTTTCTCCCTCCCCATTCACAAAGCCTGGGGAAACCTCCATCTTCCATTCCACCCTAAACTATTATGTATAATCAAAGAAATTTACTTATTTTTTATGGTATTTGTTAAGCACTTACTATGTGCCAAGCACTACGCAAGATAATCGGATTGAATTCAGTACCTATCCCACGTATGGCTCCCAGCCTTAATCCCCATTTTCCAGATGAGGTAACTGAAGCACAGAGAAGTGAAGTGACTGGCCCAAGGTCACACAGCAGTCAAGCAGTGGAGCTGGGATTAGAACTCAGGTCCTTCTGACTCCCAGATTTGTGCTCTATCCAACAGGGAATGATGCTTCTCAAATAGAATGCAAGTATTTCATTTTGTTTTTATCTTTCTAAAAAATAATAATCATAATAGTATTTGTTAAGCACTTACTATGTGCCAAGCACTGTTCTAAGGACTGGGGAAGATACAAGATAATCAGGTTGTCCCACGTGGGGCTCAGAGTCTTTATCCCCATTTTACAGATGAGGTAGCTGAAGCACAGAGAAGTTAAGTGACTTGCCCAAAGTCACACAGCTGATAAGTGGTGGCAACAGGACTAGAACCCACAGCCTCTGACTCTCAAACCTGTGCTCTTTCCACTGAGCCCTGCTGCTTCTCCTATCAGGAGCCTCTGATAAGCACTGTGGCCTATGGAAAGCACACAGTCCTCCAAGTCAGGGAATATTGGTTCTAATTCCAACTTCTGCCACTGGCCTGCTGTGTAACCTTGTATAAGTCATTTAACTTCTTGTTGTCTCAATTTCCTCATCTGTAAAGTGGGAATTAAATATCCTATCTCCCTCTCCCTTAGACTTTGAGCCCTGTGAGTGTCAGACACTGTGCCTGATCTGATTGTATTTATCTAAACACTTAACACAGTTCTTGGTCCCTGGTGAGAATTTAACAAATGCCATAAAGGGTATAACTTTTCTCTTATTTTTCGACCAAGTGATTTAATAATAATAATAACGATGATGGCATTTATTAAGCGCTTACTATGTGCTTAATATACACATAGTATATACTATGTGTATTGCACATAGTAAGCGCTTAATAAATGCCATCATTATTATTATTATTATGTGCAAAGCACTGTTCTAAGCGCTGGGGAGGTTACAAGGTTATCAGGCTGTCCCCGGAGGGCTCACAGTCTTAATCCCCATTTTACAGATGAGGTAAATGAGGCATAGAGAAGTGAAGTGGCTTGCCCAAAGTCACACAGCTGACAACTGGCAGATCTGGGATTTGAACTCATGACCCATGATTTGTGTTTGTTTGCCTCATCCATTCAACGATAAACTCTTCAGGGTTTATCACTGAAGCAGGGTTTATCAGAGAAGCAGCATGGCTCAGTGGAAAGAGCCCGGGCTTTGGAGTCAGAGGTCATGGGTTCAAAACCCGGCTCTGCCAATTATTAGCTGGGTGACTTTGGGCAAGTCACTTAACTTCTCTGGACCTCAGTTACCTCATCTGTAAAATGGGGATTAAGACTGTGAGCCCCACGTGGGACAACCTGATCACCGTGTATTCCCCCAGAGCTTAGAACAGTGCTTTGCACATAGTAAGTGCTTAATAAATGCCAGTATTATTATTATTCAGGAGCAGAGATCCTGTTCATGCCCTTCCTCGGGAACTCCTTTAAAATCCATCACACTAAATTTTCCAGTCTTCAAAGTTCAGGAGGCTTTCTCCCACTAATTCCTGCCACTCCAGGTCGGTGGTTATGCTCTTAATTAATTTCCTATTATGTGTTGAGCACTGTGCTAAGCACTGGGGGAGGTACACTCTCATTAGATCAGACATCTCTGGCCCTCCAGAACTCATCCATCCAACACCTGTCATTAGCATTAAGTGGAAAGGGATGGGCCAGGGAGACAGAGGACCTGAGTTGATGATGGTGATGATGATTGCATTTGTTAAGCACTTACTATGTGCAAAGCACTGTTCTAAGTTCTGGGGAGGATACAAGGTGATCAGGTTGTCCCATGTGGGGCTCACAGTCTTAATGCCCATTTTACACATGAGGTAATTGAGGCCCAGAGAAGTTAAGTGTCTTGCCCAAAGTCACACAGCTGACAAGTGGCTGAGCTGAGTTCAAATCCTGACTCAGCCACTTGCCTGCCCTGTGACCTTAGCCAAGTCACTTAATGTCTCTGTGCCTCACTTTTCTCATCTGTAGAATGGGGATCTGGTACCTGTTCTTCCTCTCCATTAGAATGTGAGCCCTGTATTGGGTAGGGACTGTCATACTTAAATTACTTGTATTCAGTGTTCAGTACAGGGCTTGACACAAAGTAAGCACCTCTTAAACACCATAGTGATTATTATTATCGTCTCTGCATCCCACTGCACCAAGTTATTGCCTCACAGCTCTGCGCTCATTCCACTCTAAGCTCCTCAAATCAACTAATCTATCGATCAATATATTTACTGAGTGTTTACAGTGTGTGGAGGGTACTGTTCTAAGTGCTTGGTAGAACACTGCAATAGAGTCAGTAGACACATTCCTTGCCCACGTGGAGTTTATAGCCTAGAGGGGGAAACAGACATTAATAAAAATAAATAAATTGTGTGTCTGTACATAAGTGCTGTAGGGCTCTGGGGTGTATAGCAAGTGCTTAAAGGGTACAGATCCAACTGCAAAGGAGAAACAGAAGGGAGAGATGAAGGCATAGTTGAGGAAGGGCTCTTGGAGGAGATGTGATTTTATTAAGACTTGGAAGATAGTCTCCCCAGAGAGGGGGATCTGTCATATATAAATGGGGAGGGAGTTTCAGGCCAGAGACAGGATATGGGCAAGGGGTTAGTGTCGAGACAGGTGAGATCGAGTTACAGAGAGTACATTTGGTATTAAGGTAAGGTAGAAGGGGTTTCCCTGGAGAGTTTCCAGCCCTCTACCAGTCTTGGCTACGGGAGGGAGAGTCAAGCAGAGGCCTACCCATTCCATTCCTAGCTTGGCCAGTGGCTACTGAGTGGAAGGCAACCTGCTACAAGTCAAAACCCACCCATGCTGGGCCGCAGCAGCACAAGAGAAAGTCGAGGTTGGGGACTCAAGTTTACTGCATGGAAGGCGGCAGTGGAAAATCACTTCCATGTGTCTACTAAGAAAACTCTATCGATCCACTACCAAAACGACTGCAGATAGAGAGTGGGGCGTTCTGGGAGAGATGTGTCCGTGATGCTGCCGTGGGTCGGAAACAACTCGACAGCATTAGGCAAGACAAGACAAGGAGGTGTTGAGCTGATTGTTTTAAAACTGATGGTAAGGAGTTTCTGTTTAATGGGGAGTTGGAAGGGCAACCACTGGAAGTTCTTGAGGAGTGGAGAGCCATGGACAGAACCTTTTCTAGAAACATTATCTGGGTAATCATCAGTCAATCAATTTTACTCTATTTATTTATTTATTTATTTAATTTATTTGTACATATCTATTCTATTTATTTTATTTTGTTAGTATGTTTGGTTTTGTTCTCTGTCTCCCCCTTTTAGACTGTGAGCCCACTGTTGGGTAGGGACTGTCTCTATATGTTGCCAATTTGTACTTCCCAAGCGCTTAGTACAGTGCTCTGCACATAGTAAGCGCTCAATAAATACGATTGATGATGATGATGATTGAGGGCTTACTCTGTGCAGAGAACTGTATTGAGCACTTGGGAGGGAAAAATATAATAGAGCTGGTAGTCCTGTTTCCTGACCACAGCGAGTTTTAGTCTGGAGGGGTAAAGAGTGAAGTAGAGTAAAACAGAGAAGCAGCGTGGCTCAGTGGAAAGAGCCCGGGCTTCGGAGTCAGAGGTCATGGGTTCAAATTCCGGCTCTGCCAACTGTCAGCTGTGTGACTTTTGGCAAGTCACTTCACTTCTCTGGGCTTCAGTTCCCTCATCTGTAAAATGGGGATTAAGACTGTGAGCCCCCCGTGGGACAATCTGATCACTTTGTAACCTCCCCAGCACTTAGAACAGTGTTTTGCACATAGTAAGCACTTAAAAATGCCATTATTATTATTAAAGCAGAGTGAAGAACAGGCTGGAGTGGGGAGAGAGAGGATGCAGGGAGTTCAGCAAGGAGGTTGTCATCAAGGTGGAATAGGTTAAGTGCTTGGATCATACATGTCTGCTGTGTGACCTTGGGCAAGTCACTTAACTTCTCTGAGCCTCAGTTACCTCATCTGTAAAATGGGGATTACGACTGTGAGCCCCACGTGGGACAACCTGATCACCTCGTATCCCCCCAGTGCTTAGAACATAGTAAGTGCTTAACAAATGCCATTATTATTATTATTATTATTACCATGGAAACAGATATAAGAGACAGAGATAAAAGGGTAGATTTTATTAATGTTGTTAAAGTAGAACAGACTGGATTTGGTGACAGATTGAATATGTGGGTTGAATGAAAGAGATAAGTCAAGGATAACTCCAAGGTTATGGGCTTGAGAGGGAAGAAGGATAGTGGCATTGTCTACAGGGATGGGAAAGATAGTGGGAGAGCAAGGTTTGGTTGGGAAGATAAGGAGTTCTGTTTTGGACACGTTAACCTTGAGGTGTGGATAAGACATCTAAGTAAAGGTGTTCTGAAGGCAGGAGAAAATACGATACTGCAGGGAAGGAGAAACAGTGTTGTCTAGTGGAAAAAGCATGGTTCTGGGCATCAGAAAACCAGGTTTTAATCCTGGCTATGCCACTTGACTTCTGTGTGACCTTGATCAAGCCCCTTAATTTTCCTCAATTACCTCATCTGTAAAATGGGGATTCACACTTGGGACGTGGACTGTGTCCAAACAGATTGATTTGAATCCACCCCAGCCCTTAGTACGTTGCTTGATACATTTAATGGTGCAGATACCATTAAAAAAAAGAGAAAGGCCAAGGCTGGAGAGGTCGATTTGGAAATCATCCGTGTAGAGATAATAGTTAAAGACATGTGAGCCTATGAGTTTGCCAAGGGAGTGGGTGTAGATGGAGAAAAGAAGAGGATCCAGAACTGAGGCTTGAGGGTCTCCCACAGTTAGATGGCAGGAGCAAAGGAGGAGCCTTCAATAGAGACTGAAAAGGAGCTGTCCGAGAGATAGGAGGAGAACCGGGAGAGGACAGTGCTAGTGAAGCCAAGGTTAGATAGTGTTTCCAGGAGAAGGGGGTGGTCCAGAGAAGAGCAGGATGTGGTAGAGGGGATGGGATTTGGCAAGAGGAAGGTCATGGCGACCCTAAAGAAGGCAGTTCCGTGGAGAAAGGAGGTAGAATTCAGATTGGAGGAGGGTCGAGGAGAGAATTGGAGGAGAAGAAGTGACAGCAACACATTTAGACAACTCATGCAAGGAGTTTGGAAAGGAATGGTAGGAGGGAGATAGGGCGATGGCCTGGGGGACCAGTGGCATTGAGGGAGGTTTCTTTAGAAGAGTGGAGACATGATCATGTTTGAAAGCAATGGAGAGGAAGTCACTGGAAGGTGAATGGTTAAAAATGGTGATTACGGAGAGAAGAAGAGAGATGGTGATTGCTTTAATAAGGTGTGAAGGAATTGTGAAGGGGGTGACTGTGAGAAAGCCGGAGATTGCCTCTTGAACTACTGCTGGAAGAGATGGGAGAGGAGAAGAAGGGGCAGGAGGAGGAAGAAATGGAGAGGAACAGGGAACATTTTAGGGAAATCAAGCCTAATGGATTCAATTTTATCAATAATGTGACCAGATCATTAGGGGTAAAATGTGGTTGGGTAGCGGGGAAGAGAGATTTGAGGTGGAAGTTAGACATCTGAAACAAGCTGGCCCAAGCCAAAGGTAAGGGAGTCAATAAAGATGGAGAAATAATGTCAGTCCAAGAAGGCAGAATTAGAGCAGGTGAGGATGAAATTCACCAGGACAGCCTGGCATCTGAATTCCCACCAGTAGCATTCCACAGCTGGAGTGCAGGAGCAGAGGAAACATGTGCTCATTGACTCACTTGTGCTGATGCCCTACTGTAAATCGCTGGATGTTTTCACTGTTGGAGGTTCAGGTGATGAAGCGGTAACCAACAGTGCCTGGGAAACTTTCCAAAGATACCGATATTTGGAGAACAGCAGGAGTGTGGTGAAACCCCCTATGATGGATGTATGCTAGAACATTATTTTTAGCGTTTCTGCACTGTTGCACTGAACAGGTTTGGGTAAGTACAACTCAGTGCATTTGCTAACTTGGCTGAAAAACAGTGGTCTGCACACAGTAAGCGCTCAATAAATATGGTTGAATGAATGAATGAGAGAAGAGTTGCTGTTCATGTCCTTGTGGCTAGTTCTTTCTCTAAAGAGAAGCAATGTGGCTCCGTGGAAAGAGCCCGGGCTTTGGAGTCAGAGGTCATGGGTTCAAATCCCAGCTCCGCCACTTGTCAGCTGTGGGACTTTGGGCAAGTCACTTAACTTCTCTCTGCCTCAGTTACCTCGTCTGTAAAATGGGGATTAAGACTGTGAGCCCCTGTGGGACAACCTGATCTCCTTGTAACCTACCCAGCACTTAGAACAGTGCTTTGCACATAGTAAGCGCTTAATAAATGTCATTATTATTATTATTATTATTATCATCATCATCAATCGTATTTATTGAGCGCTTACTATGTGCAGAGCACTGTACTAAGCGCTTGGGAAGTACAAATTGGCAACATATAGAGACAGTCCCTACCCAACAGTGGGCTCACAGTCTAAAAGGGGGAGACAGAGAACAAAACCAAACATTCTCCGAGCCTCAGTCATCGCACCTGTAAAATGGGGATTAAGATTGTGAGCCCCACATGGGACAACCTGATCACCTTGTATCCCCCCAGCACTTAGAATGGTGCTCTGCACATAGTAAGTGCTTAACAAATGCCATCATTATTATTATTATTATACTGTGGAGGTGATCCAAGGCTGTAGGTTAATGGTATGAGATTGATGGAGGGACGGGGGATAGAGGGACTGTATCAGCCTCCTCTCTGATCTCCCATCCTCGTGTCTCTCCCCTCTTCAATCCATACTTCATGCTGCTGCCTGGATTGTCTTTGTCCAGAAATGCTCTGGGCATGTTACTCCCCTCCTCAAAAATCTCCAGTGGCTACCAATCAACCTACGCATCAGGCAGAAACTCCTCACCCTCAGCTTCAAGGCTGTCCATCCATCCCCTGGCCCCCTCCTACCTCACCTCCCTTCTCTCCTTCTACAGCCCAGCCTGCACCCTCCGCTCCTCTGCCACTAATCTCCTCACCGTGCCTCATTCTCGCCTGTCCCGCCATCGACCCCCGGCCCACGTCATCCCCCGGGCCTGGAATGCCCTCCCTCTGCCCATCCGCCAAGCTAGCTCTCTTCCTCCCTTCAAGGCCCTACTGAGAGCTCACCTCCTCCAGGAGGCCTTCCCAGACTGAGCCCCCTCCTTCCTCTCCCCCTCCTCCCCCTCTTCATCCTCCTGCCTTGCCTCCTTCCCCTCCCCACTGCACCTATATATATGTATATGTGTTTGTATGTATTTATTACTCTATTTATTTATTTTATTTGTACATATTTATTCTATTTATTTTATTTTGTTAATGTGTTTTATTTTGTTCTCTGTCTCCCCCTTCTAGACTGTGAGCCCACTGTTGGGTAGGGACCGTCTCTATATGTTGCCAACTTGTACTTCCCAAGCGCTTAGTACAATGCTCTGCACACAGTAAGTGCTCAATAAATACGATTGAATGAATGAATGCAGAGCACTGTACTAAGCGCTTGCATCGTCAGCTGTGTGACTTGGGGCAAGTCACTTAACTTCTGTGCCTCAGTTACCTCATCTGTAAAATGGGGATTAAGACTGTGAGCCCCCCGTGGGACAACCTGATCACCTTGTAACCTCCTCAGCACTTAGAACAGTGCTTTGCATGTAGTAAGTGCTTAATAAATGCCATTATTATTATTATTATTATTACTAAACACTTGGGAAAGTTCATTAGTAGAGAGTTGGTGGCACATTCTCTGCCCCCAGGAACAGCCAGAGACAAACATTAGGGACCTGTATATAAGTGCTAGGGGACTGAGAAGCAGTGGCGTGTCCCCTGGAAACATGATCTCTACTTGGTTTTACCAACATGATCTACTCCGGGCTCTCTTACCACTTCTCAATCTCTGTCACTGCTCCTACAATACCAATCACCCCTTAATAATAATGATAATAATAATGATGGCATTTATTAAGTGCTTACTATGTGCAAAGCACTGTTCTTTGGTTACAAGAACGGGGAGGTTACAAGGTGATCAGGTTGTCCCACGGGGGGCTCATAGTCTTAATCCCCATTTTACAGATGAGGTCACTGAGGCCCAGAGAAGTGAAGTGACTTGCCCAAAGTCACGCAGCTGACAATTGGCAGAGCCGAGATTTGAACCCATGACCACCGACTCCAAAGCCCAAGCTCTTTCCTACTGAGCCACGCTGCTCCTTAACTGTAGGAGTCCCTCAAGGCTCTGGGGGGTTTTTTTGTTTATTTGTTTGAATGGAATTTGTTAAATTCCAGGCTCTTTACTAAGCACTAGGTACAAGATAATTGTGTTAATTAAAGATAAATACGATTGATGATTGTGTTGGACACAGTCCCTGTCCCACATGGGGCTCACAGTCTAAATCCCCATTTTGCAGATGAAGTAACTGCCGTACAGAGACTTATCCAAGGTCACATAGAAGACAAGTGGTGGAACTGGGATTAGAACCCAGGTCTTCTGATTCCCAGGCCAGTGCTCTATCAACTAGGACATGCTGCTTAGCTAGTGTTTTGGGTTCCCTTCTCTTTCTTCTTTAATCTCACTTCTGTGAGGTGAGAGATTTCTTCTCTCCTGGCCATATATTCCAAGTACCACCATACTTCCGCTCCAGCCATGCACTTGGGAACTAGCACCTAAAATCCTTCTGCTCATGTCAATTTACATACCTGCATCTATCCTGCGTGATAATTAATAATTTTGGTATTTGTTAAGCACTTACTGTGTGCAAGGCACTGTTCTAAGCGCTGGGGTGGATACAAGGTGATCAGGTTGTCCCACGTGGGGCTCACAATCTTAATTTCCATTTTACAGATGAGGTAACAGGCACAGAGAGGTTAAGTGACTTGCCCAAAGTCACACAGCTGACAAGCGATGGAGCTGGGATTTGAACCCATGATCTCCAACTCCCAAGCCCGTGCTCTTTCCACAGAGCCATGCTGATTCCCTGTATGTTCTCAACTACATACCAATGCTTTCTTTTCCCTCTTCTTTTTGGGAATTGATCCCTGTCTGTCTCCGGGTTAGCTCTCTGGGGACAGGGATGGTGACTTTTAATTCTTTCATACTCTCCCAACTGCCTAGTCCTGTGCTCTCTAATAATAATAATAATGACATTTATTAAGCACTTACTATGTGCAAAGCACTGTTCTAAGCACTGGGGCGGTTACAAGGTGATCAGGTTGTCCCACGGGGGACTCACAGTCTTAATCCCCATTTTACAGATGAGGTCACTGAGGCACAGGGAAGCTAAGTGACTTGCCCAAAGTCACACAGCTGACAATTGGAAGATCTGGGATTTGAACCCCTGACCTCTGACTCCCAAACCCATGCTCTTTCCACTGAGCCATGCTGCTTCCCTCTGTACTGATTTATCCTTCTATACTTCTGCTTTATCATCATCATTATTATTACATTTGTTAAGCCCTAACAATGTGATGAACATTGTTCAGAGCACTGGGGTAGAAACAATTTGAGCAGGTCAGACCTAGTCCCTGTATCACGTGGGGCTCGCAGTTTAAGTAGGAGGGAGAGCAACTAATGAATCCTCATTTTTTGGCCAGCTGGGGAAACTGAGATACAGAGACGGTCTCACAGTAAGTGATTATCAGAGCAGGGACCTGTGTGAACTTTGAACAGTCATAGCATTTTGTGGAGGAAGAGAAAGAAGAGGAAAAGGGAGAGACTAGAGAGTAGGGCCCAAGAGGAATCTGGCCTAAGAAAATGGATTAAAAACCGTGCTTTCTATGAAATGGAGGAAACAGAGCTCACCCAACCAGGCAGGCCTTTTTAACCTACTTCTGGTGTGGGGAAGCAGTGTGGGCTCGTGGAAAGAGCACAGGAGAGCCGGGTTATAATCCTGGCTCTGACACTTGCCTGTAGGGTGATGTTGGGCTTCTCCGGGCCTCAGTTTCCTCAATTGGGGATTACACACTTGTTCTCCCTCCCATTAGATCGTGAGCCCCAGGTCGGTCAGGGACTGAACCTAATCTGATTAGCGTGTACTTACCCCAACACTTAGCACTTAGGAAATGCTTGGCAAAGAGCACAGTGATTATTGCTGGGACAGGAAAACCCCCCAACAGTCTTTGCTCAAGTCCAGTAGGACAGAGTTCTCCTTTGACCTCCTCCTTCCCTCCCGCCCTTCATTCATTCAATCGTATTTATTGAGCACTTACAGTGTGCAGAGCACTGTACTAAGTGCTGGGGTAGATACCAGGTAATCAGGTGGCCCCACGTGGGGCTCACAGTTTTCATCCCCCTTTTCCAGATGAGGTAACTGAAGCCCAGAGAAGTGCAGTGACTTGACCAAAGTCACACAGCTGTGGGAGTCAGAGGTCAGGGGTTCTAATCCCCGCTCCGCTGCTTGTCAGCTGTGTGACCTTGGGTAGGTCATTTAACTTCTCTGGGCCTCAGTTACCTCATCTGGAAAATGGGGTATTTTAGTATTTGTTTAGTAGTTAGTAGTTAGTATTCGTTAAGCGCTTACTATGTGCCAAGCACTGTTCTAAGCGCTGGGGGGGATACAAGGTCATCAGGTGGTCCCATGTGAGGCTCACAGTCTTCATCTCCATTTTACAGATGAGGGAACTGAGGCCCAGAGAAGTGCAGTGACTTGCCCAGAGTCACACAGCAGACAAGTGGCAGAGCCAGGATTAGAACCCATGACCGGGCCCTTTCCACTGAACCATGCTGCTTCTCAGTGAATCTCACAGTACAGAAGAGTGAAAGGAAAGAGCACAGTGGGGAAAGAGAAATGGATTCTTCAGAGCAGGAGATGTGGTGGGTGCAGAAGTTTTGTTTTGTTGTCCGTCTCCCCCTTCTAGCCTGTGAGCCCGTCGTTGGGTAGAGACAGTCTCTATATGTTGCCGATTTGTTCTTCCCAAGCGCTTAGTACAGTGTTCTGCACACAGCTGCCCCTAGTTTCTAAGATTCATTCATTCCACTGTATTTATTGAGCGCTTACTGAGACCCAAGAGAGAAAGCAGAAACTTAAAAATCCACCCACCACTCTCCGATGGCCTTGCTTGTTTTTGACCACCACTAGACCATTTCGGTTGGGTGACCGAAACAGAGAGAGGGGACAGGCGCCGGTCTATGCACTGGAGGAGACACAGAAATCCTCTAGACCGTAAGCTCGTTGTGGGCAGGGAATGCGTCGACCAACCCTACTATAATATAATCTCCCAAGCACTTAGTACAATGCTCTGCACACAATGAGCCTTATAATAATAACAATAATGGCATTTATTGTTTACTATGTGCAAAGCACTGTTCTAAGCACTGGGGAGGTTACAAGGTGATCAGGTTGTCCCACGGGGGGCTCACAGTCTTCATCCCCATTTTCCAGATGAGGTCACTGAGGCCCAGAGAAGTGAAGTGACTTACCCAAAGCTGACAAGTGGCAGAGCCGGGATTTGAACCCATGACCTCTGACTCCAAAGCCCGGGCTCTTTCCACTGAGCCACGCTGCTTCTCTGAGACCCAGTGAGTACCACTGATTGAAATCAGGGGTTGTCGCGTAAGGTTCATCTCTTTATTTGGGGAGTCACAGGGTGAAGCAGCAAGCCAAGGGGGCGGCGATGGGGTCGGGGCTGGAGGTCCCGGCAGGGGACCCGAAAAGCTTGTTCCATTCGAGGTGGATCCGGACCTAGCGAGAGTCTTCGGGGGCAGAGGTCGACGGCATCGTTTCACAGCCAGACCTGGGCAGGAGGAGGGAATGGAGATGATTGAAGCAAAAACTCTTCACTATCGGCGTCAGAGCTGTCCATCACCTCGCCCCTTCTTACCTCACCTTCCTTCTCTCCTTCCCCAGCCCAACCTGCACACTCCGCTCCTCTGGTGCCACTAACCTCCTCATCATCATCAATCGTATTTATTGAGCGCTTACTATGTGCAGAGCACTGTACTAAGCACTTGGGAAGTACAAATTGGCAACATATAGAGACAGTCCTTACCCAACAGTGGGCTCACAGTCTACTGGGCCTCGTTCTCACCTATCCTGCCGTCGACCCCCGGCTCACGTCCTACCGCTGGCCTGGGCTGCCCTCCCTCCTCAAATCCTCCAAACAATCGCACTTCCCCCTTCAAAGCCCGACCGAAGTTTCACCTCCTCCAGCAGACCTTCCCAGACTGAGCCCCCCTTTTTCTCCACTCCCCATTGCCCCATCTCACTCCCTTTTCTCTACCACAGCACTTGTGTAGCTGTGTGACTTTGGGCGAGTCACTTCACTTCTCTGGGCCTCCGTTCCCTCATCTGTAAAATGGGGATTAAGACTGTGAGCCCCCTGTGGGACAACCTGATCACATTGTAACCTCCCCAGCACTTAGAACTGTGCTTTGCACATAGGAAGCACTTAATAAATGCCATTATTATTATTATTATATTTATAATTCTATTGATTTGTATTAATGATGTGTATATATAGATCATTCTATTTATATTGATGCTACTGATGCCTGTTCACTTGTTTTGATGCCTGTCTCCCCGTTTCTAGACTTTGAGCCCGTTGTGGGCAGGGATTGTCTCTATTTGTTGCTGAATTGTACTTTACAAATGCTTAGTACAGTGCTGTGCATACAGTAAGCGCTCAATAAATACAATTAAATGAATTCAGGCGGTTGGGAGACGGGGAGGCCTGCTTGTCCCTTCCCTGCCCTCTCCCCAGGAGCTACGAGCTCTGGCCCAGGAGACACAGGGGACTAGCATTGTGGCGTAATGGAAAGAGTCCAGGCCCGAGAGTCGGAGGACCTGGATTCTAATTCCGGTTCCACCCCTCACCTGCTGTGTCACTTAAGGTCTCTGTGTCTCCATTTCCTCATTTGTGAAAGGGAGACCCAGTGCCTGTTCACCCTCCCCTTTAAACAGTGAGCCTCATGAAGGATGGGGACTCTATCAGACTTGATAATCTTGTATCACCCCCAGCGCTTAGTACAGTGCTTGGCACATACCACACGCTCAACAATACCATGATTATTATTATTAGATCAGAAGCCCTGCAGCAAGAAGATCAGCAGGAGTGGCCACCCTAGAGGGATCGGGGAGGGCCTAGCAAACCTCAGTGAATCCAGGATACTCACTCATTCGGTCTCCTCCATGCACTTGTCTGGGGAAATAAAAAGCACACACACACAATTTGCAAATAGAGTGTAGCCAGTAGAAAACCATCCTCATCGGGAAGCCGGGATCTGGGGAGCTCTGATTAGCTTCTGTGAGGTGGCAGGTTGTTTAGGATGGAGTGAACCCCCAAATCCACCTCTTAGGTCCTTCCTTAGGGGCCTCCCAAGGTTCGGGACCCATAGGGACATAGGAGGGGGGAAGGGAGGGAGAGATGGAGGAAGGGAAGATTTAGAGGTGTGGGACTCCTCAAATGGTCGCACCTCAGAAGGATACAGCATTTCCCAACCCCCATTTTGAAAATTCCCCTTTTGGAGAATGTTTTTATTCAAGGCGAGAACTTTGTACAAGGAGAATTCTTATCAAGGTGTCAGGCAGTCGGATGGGGATTAAACCATAACCCGCCCCGCATCGACTCTCTGGCCTGGATCAGGGCTGGGGCCCCAGTGGATTAATTCAGATTTGTTAGCAGACTGATTACAGTGTCTAACCCTGACCTTCCTAACACAGAGGGAGAAAACAAAAATCCTCAGACTCGTCCATCAGCCTCCACTGAAGATTCTAACACACCAGGATTTCTTCCCTCCGGCAAGGGAGGATTGTGAGGGGGTAGGGACGTCCAGAAAATTCCAGAATTATCCTGTGGCTCCCTGCCACTTTCACATCTTCCCCAGTTCCTATATCTCTGCCTTACCCTGCTTCTATCCTTATCTTATCTGAGGCCCTAATCTTCCCTAGCGTCCTTACCAGTCTTTGGCAGGAAGATAATAGAATCATCTGTGAAGCCTTGAGACTTTGCAAACTCGATGAAATTCTTCTTCAGCTCAGGTCTTAAGTCTTTGCTCCGACCTAAGAAAGCAAAATGGAATCAGGAGATAAAGGCCTCGGAGAGGTCATCGGGCCAAACCCAAATGACCGTGGATCAGCGGCCCGGTACTTCTTTTGAAAAAGTTTTTGCAGACGGATCTTCCCCGGGCCGTACAGTCTGACCACGCTGGCTCCCGTCTAACTGAAATTGCTTTCGCTTCGGGGCAGGTTCATATTTGGGGTCAGAAGTCATGGGATCAAATCCCGGCTCTGCCAATTGTCAGCTGTGTGACTTTGGGCAAGTCACTTAACTTCTCTGGCCCTCAGTTACCTCATCTGTAAAATGGGGATTCAGACTGTGAGCCCCCCGTGAGACAACCTGATCACCTTGTAACCTCCCCAGAGCTTAGAACAGTGCTTTGCACATAGTAAGCACTTAATAAATGCCATTACCATTATTATTATTCTCATGTCCTGGGTGAAAATTGGACTCTCCAGAGCCGGCCAAGGGGAGAGCTTGGGGCACGTACCGTAGAGAATGGCCATGCTGAAATTCCCAGAACCTTTGGACTTCGTCGTGAACATCACTGCATACTCATCGTAGTTGGTTTCCACCACCCGGACTTCATGGTCACTGCCCCACCCTGGAGGAAACACGGACAAGAGCTCTTACGGGGGCCATCCAGTCCCCATCCCCGGTCCCAATCCAAGGTAACCTGAAATCCCAGTCCTTTCCCCTCTTTATCCCCAGTTGTAGTTGCAGAGGGAGCATCAAATTGCCAAACTGGGCATCAGATGGCCTCCCAGTCTCCCCGGCCCCCTCATCAGGGTGGAGACCCACCTGTGTGGTAGCCAGTGAGAAGCTCTGGGTGATGATTCTGTAGGCCATGAAAGTTTGGGAGGTACTTCTCTGAACTGTACATCCCCGGGATTGTAAACTTCCAGAGCATGGATCACGCCTGCTAACTCTACTGTACTCTCCCAAGTGCTCAAAACCGTGCTTTCTGCGTACCACAGAGGGTAAGCTCTTTGAGGGCAGGAATCACGTCGACTATCTCCCCCTTCTCCCCCTCCCCATCCCCCCGCCTTACCTCCTTCCCCTCCCCACAACACCTGTATATATGTATATATGTTTGTAGGTATTTATTACTCTATTTATTTATTTTATTTGTACATATTTATTCTATTTATTTTATTTTGTTAATATGTTTTGTTCTGTTGCCTGTCTCCCCCTTGTAGACTGTGAGCCCGCTGTTGGGTAGGGACCGTCTCTATATGTTGCCAGCTTGTACTTCCCAAGCGCTTAGTGCAGTGCTCTGCACACAGTCAGTGCTCAATAAATACGATTGAATGAATGAATGAATGAATGACTAACTTTATTGGACTCTCCCAAGCACCCACTACGGTGCTCTGCACACAGTGGACTGGAAATTCCTCAAAGACCAGGATGATGTCTACTAACTGTAGTGGGGATTTAATAACTGTTGTCCCTCCTACTTTTCATTCATTCATTCATTCATTCATTCATGAACAACAAAACAAAACATTTAAATAAAATAAATAGAATAAATATGTACAATAAAATAAATAAGTAAATAATAAATCTATAAGTAATAAATCTATACATACATATATGCAGGTGCTGTGGGAAGGGGAAGGAGGTAAGGTGGGGGGGGATGGGGAGGAGGAGGAGGGGGAGAGGAAGGAGGGGGCTCAGTCTGGGAAGGCCACCATGGGGCTCACAGTCTTCATCCCCATTTTACAGATGAGATAACTGAGGCACAGAGAAGTGAAGTGACTTGCCCGAAGTCACACAGCAGACAAATGGCGGAGTCAGGATTAGAACGCATGACCTCTGACTCCCAAGCCCGGGCTCTTTCCACTAAGCCACGCTGCCACTTGTCTGCTGTGTGACCTCGGGCAGTCGCTTTACTTCTCTGTGCCTCATCTGTAAAATGGAGATTGAGACTGTGAGCCCCCCGTGGGACAGGGACTGCGCCCAACCCGATTTGCTCGTATCCACCCCAGCATTTAGTACAGTGCCCGGCACATAGTAAGCGCTTAACAAATACCCTAATTATTATTATTCTAATTACTTATCGGTTGATGGAAATCGAGGGCCCACGGATGCAGCCTTTCCCAGATTGTGAGAATCTGCCAAGACCCTTCTCAACCACGATCGGATTCAAATGGGGCATCGCCATCCCTGAGACAGAAATGGAATCTTCCAGGGAGATAGCCAACAGGGACAATAATCATAATAAACATGATGGTACTTGTTAAGCACTTCCTATGTGCCAAGCACTGTTCTAAGCACTGGGATAGATACAAGGTGGTCAGGTTCTCCCATGTGGGGCTCCCAGTCTTAATCCCAGTTTACAGATGAGGTAACTGAGGCACAGAGAAGTGAAGTGACTTGCTCAAAGTCACACAGCTGACAGGTGGTGGAGTCAGAATTAGAACCCACGACCTCTGACTCCCAAGCCCCTGCTCTTTCCTCTAAGCCACGCTGCTTCCGAGGAAGATAGAAAGTAATCAGGTTGTCCCGTGTGGGGTTCACACTCTCAATCCCCATTTTAAAGAAGAGGGAACTGAGGCTTGGAGAATAATAATGGTGGCATTTATTAAGTGCTTACTATGTGCAAAGCACTGTTCTAAGCGCTGGAGAATAATAATAATAATAATAATGCCATTTATTAAGTGCTTATTATGTGCAAAGCACTGTTCTAAGCACTGGGAAAGTTACAAGGTGATCAGGTTGTCCCATGAGGGACAGCAGCGTGGCTCAGCAGAAAGAGCATGGGCTTTGGAGTCATCAGAGGTCATGGGTTCAAATCCCGGCTCCGCCACTTGTCAGCTGTGTGACTTTGGGCAAGTCGCTTCACTTCTCTGGGCCTCAGTTCCCTCATCTGTAAAATGGGGATTATGACTGTGAGCCCCACGTGGGACAACCTGATCACCTTGTATTCCCCCCAGTGCTTAGAACAGTGGTTTGCACATAGTAAGCGCTTAATAAATGCCGTTATTATTATTATTATGAGGGGCTCACAGTCTTAATCCCCATTTTACAGATGAGGTAACGGAGGCCCAGAGAAGTGAAGTGACTTGCCCAAAGTCACACAGCTGACAAGTGGCAGAGCCAGAATTTGAACCCATGACCTCTGACTCCAAAGCCGGGGCTCTTCCCACTTGCCCAAGGTCACACAGCAGACAAGTGGCAGAGCAGGGATTAGAACCCACATCTTCTGGCTCCCAAGCCCTAATCTCAGCTCCGCCACTCGTCAGCTGTGTGACTTTGGGCAAGTCACTTAACTTCTCTGTGCCTCGGTTACCTCATCTGTAAAATGGGGATTAAGATTGTGAGCCCTATGTGGGACAACCTGATCACCTCGTATCTCCCCCAGCGCTTAGAACAGTGCTTGGCACGTAGTAAGCACTTAACAAATGCTATCTTCATCAACCCATGACCTCTGACTCCCAAGCCCCCGCTCTTTAGAGAAACAGCGTGGCTCAATGGAAAGAGCCCGGGCTTGGGAGTCAGAGGTCAAAGGTTCAAATCCCGGCTCCGCCACTTGTCAGCTGTGTGACTTTGGGCAAGTCACTTCACTTCTCTGTGCCTCAGTCGCCACATCTGGAAAATGGGGATTAGAACTGTGAGCCCCCCGTGGGACAACCTGATCACCCTGTAACCTCCCCCAGGGCTTAGAACAGTGCTTTGCACATAGTAAGCGCTTAACAAATACCATTATTATTATTATTATTATTATTATTATTATTATTATTATTATCCTCTGGACCTCAGTTCCTTCATCTGGAAAATGGGGAGGAAGACTGTGAGCCCCACGTGGGACAGTCTGGTCACCTTGTAACCTTCCCAGTGCTTAGAACGGTGCTTTCTAGACTGTGAGCCTGTTGTTGGGTAGGGACCGTCTCTATATGGGCAAGTCACTTCACTTCTCTGTGCCTCAGTCACCACATCTGGAAAATGGGGATTAGAACTGTGAGCCCCCCGTGGGACAACCTGATCGCCCTGTAACCTCCCCCAGTGCTTAGAACAGTGCTTTGCACATAGTAAGCGCTTAACAAATACCATTATTATTATTATTATTATTATTATTATTATTATTATTATTATTATTATTATTGTCCTCTGGGCCTCAGTTCCTTCATCCGGAAAATGGGGAGGAAGACTGTGAGCCCCACGGGGGACAGTCTGATCACCTTGTAACCTTCCCAGTGCTTAGAACAGTGCTTTCTAGACTGTGAGCCCGTTTTGTTGGGTAGGGACCGTCTCTATATGGACAAGTCACTTCACTTCTCTGTGCCTCAGTCACCGCATCTGGAAAATGGGGATTAGAACTGTGAGCCCCCCGTGGGACAACCTGATCGCCCTGTAACCTCCCCCAGTGCTTAGAACAGTGCTTTGCACATAGTAAGCACTTAACAAATACTATTATTATTATTATTATTATTATTATTATTATTATTATTAGCATTAGCATTATCCTCTGGACCTCAGTTCCTTCATCTGGAAAATGGGGAGGAAGACTGTGAGCCCCACGGGGGACAGTCTGATCACCTTGTAACCTTCCCAGTGCTTAGAACAGTGCTTTCTAGACTGTGAGCCCGTTTTGTTGGGTAGGGACCGTCTCTATATGGGCAAGTCACTTAACTTCTCTGTGCCTCAGTTTCCTCATCTGCAAAATGGGGATTAAGACTGTGAGCCCCCCGTGGGACAACCTGATCACCTTGTATCCTCCCCAGCGCTTAGAGCAGTGCTTTGCACATAGTAGGCGCTTAACAAATGCCATCATTATTATTACCCCCTACCCCCTGTTCCCTGCCCCTTTTTCCGAATGCCCTCCACCCTGCTCCTGAGTCTCTGCTCCTGCCCCCTCCCCTGTTCCTCTCACCCCTCCCCTCTTCATCTTGCCCCCTACTCTCTAATCCCCCCTACCTGTCCCTTCCCCTCTTCTCCCCTGAGTTGGAAATCCAAGCAGCGTGGCTCGGTGGAAAGAGCGTGGGCTCGGGAGTCAGAGGTCATGGGTTCTAATCCCGGCTCCCCCACATTCATTCATTCACTCATTCGATCGTATTTATGGAGCGCTTACTGTGTGCAGAGCACTGGACTAAGCGCTTGGGAAGTACAAGTTGGCAACATATAGAGACGGTCCCTACCCAAAAATGGGCTCACAGTCTAGAACCCACATTCATTCATTCATTCAATCGTATTTATTGAGCGCTTACTGTGTGCAGAGCACTGTACTAACCGCTTGGCAAGTACAAGTTGGCAACATATAGAGACGGTCCCTACCCAACAGTGGGCTCACAGTCTAGAAGGTGGGCTCACGGTCTGGAAGGTCGGCTCAGGTACATGTTCAGCACTTACTATGTGCCAAGCACTGTTCTAAGCTGTGGGGAAGATAAATGTTATTCAGGATGGACACAGTCTCTGTCCCACATGGGATTCACACACATCCCCATTGTACAGATAAGGTAACTGAGGCACAGAAGTGACTTGACTGAGGTCAAACAGCAGGTATGTGGCAGACCAGGGATTAGAACTCAGGTCCTTTTGACTCCCAGGACCATGTGCAATCCACTGAGCCCTGCTGCGTCCTCAGATGCCTTAAAGGAGCGTCTGTTGTGTGACCTTGGGCGAGTCACTTCACTTCTCTGAGCCTCAGTGACCTTATCTGTCAAATGGGGATGAAGACTGTGAGCCCCACGTGGGACAACCTGATCACCTTTATCTCCCCCAGCGCTTAGAATGGTGCTTTGCACGTAGTAAGCGCTTAACAAATGCCATCATTATTATTCATTCATTGATTCAATTGTATTTATTGAGTGCTTACTGTGTGCAGAGCACTGTACTAAGTGCTTGGGAAGTACAAGTTGGCAACATATAGAGACAGTCCCTACCCAACAGCGGGCTCACAGTCTAGGAGGGGGAGACAGACAACAAAACAGAACATATTAACAAAATAAAATAAATAGAACAGTAAATACGTACAAGTAAAATAGAGTAATAAATCTGTACAAATATACATACAGATGCTGTGGGGAGGGGAAGGAGGTAGGGAGGGGGGATGGGGAGGTAAATATGTACAAGTAAAATAGAGTAATAAATCTGTACAAATATATATATATATATATATATACAGGTGCTGTGGGGAGGGGAAGGAGGTAGGGCGGGGGGATGGGGAGGGGGAGAGGAATAATAATAATAATGATTATTATTATTATTATCTGAGCGTGCTCAGGCCAAGACCTTGGTTCAGGAGTCTCTCAGCTTCCCGCCCTGCCCGCCCGGCATACACTGGGGCCTGTGGTGCTGTTGCCAGTGGGCTGTGGCCAGGCAGGCTTCAGTAACTCATCCTCATCCTCTTTCCCTTTCAAATCCCTAATCCTCGATGATCCTGGGGCTCTGGAGGTGGAGGAGGAAGTGGGGGTGGCTCAGGGGCCCCTGGAGGAGTGGGAAGAAGGAAAACTATGGACAGTTGCCATCCTCCCACCAAAGCTCGAAACACAGAGAAGCAGCGCGGACTAGTGGGAAAAGACCAGGCCCGGGACTCAGGGGATCGGGATTCTAATAATAATAATGTTGGTATTTGTTAAGCACTTACTATGTGCCAAGCACTGTTCTAAACGCTGGGGGGGATACAAGGTAATCAAGGTTGCCCCAGGTCGGGCTCACAGTCTTAAGCAGAGAAGCAGCGTGGCTCAGTGGAAAGAGCCTGGGCTTTGGAGTCAGAGGTCATGGGTTCGAATCCCAGCTCCCCCACATGTCTGCTGTGTGACCTTGGGCAAGTCACTTAACTTCTTGGAGCCTCAGTTACCTCATCTGTAAAATGGGGATGAACTCTGTGAGCCCCACATGGGACAAGCTGATCACCTTGTATCCCCCCCAGCACTTAGAACAGTGCTTTGCACATAGTAAGCGCTTAACAAATGCCATCATTATTATTCTCTTTTAGACTGTGAGCCCACTGTTGGGTAGGGACTGTCTCTATATGTTGCCAACTTGTACTTCCCAAGCGTTTAGTACAGTGCTCTGCACACAGTAAGCACTCAATAAATATGATTGATTGATTAATCCCCATTTTACAGATGAGGAAACTGAGGCACAGAGAAGTTAAGTGACTTGCCCAAAGTCAGACAGCTGACAAGTGGGGGAGCCGGGATTTGAACCCACAACCTCTGATTCCAAAGCCCAGGTTCTTTCCACTGAGCCACACTGCTTCTCTAATGCCTGCTGGGTGTCCTTGGGCAAACCGCTCAACCTCTCTGGGCCTCCATTTCGTCATCTGTGAAGTGGGGCCTGCTCTCCCTCCTACTTAGATTGTGAATCCCCTATGGATAATAATAATAATAATAATAATATTTGTTAAGCACTTACTACATGCAAACCACTGTTCTAAGCGCTGGGGGGATACAAGGTGATCAGGTTGTCCCACGGGGGGTTCACAGTCTTAATCCCCATTTTCTAGATGAGGTAACTGAGGCCCAGAGAAGTGAAGCGACTTCCCCAGAGTCACACAGTCGATAAGTGGCGGAGCCGGGATTAGAACCCATGACTCCCAGAAGTGGGCTCTTTCCACTGAGCCACGCTGCTTCTGTTCTGATGATCTGATGATCTGATGAGAAGTAGTGTGGCTCAGTGGAAAGAGCCCGGACTTTGGAGTCAGAGGTCATGGGTTCAAATCCCCGCTCTGCCACTGGTCAGCTGTGTGACTTTGGGCAAATCACTTTACTTCTCCCTCATCTGTAAAATGGGGATGAAGACTGTGAGCCCCATGTGGGGCAACCTGATCACCTTGTATCCTCCCCAGCACTTAGAACAGTGCTTGGCACATAGTAAGCACTTAATAAATGCTATCATTATTACTATTATTATCTTGTATCTACCCCAGTGCTTAATTCAGTGCTGGGCACGCAGGAAGTGTCTAACAAATGTCTCAATTATCAAGATTAAGCGCCAGAGCGGGGATCTGGGGTGCTGAGTGAAGGGGGTAAGCACTACTTACGGAGGCTTTTGTAGCTGAAACGACCTGGTTGTGAGGTTCTCTCCAACAGCATGGTCCTCTTCTCACAACGGTCATTCCTAAAGCCCGCCAGTCCCGGGCACAGACACACAGACGCGGATTTAGCTGAGGCTGACCAACAGGTCACTCATCATCATCATTATCATCATCATCAATCGTATTTATTGAGCGCTTACTATGTGCAGAGCACTGTACTAAGCACTTGGGAAGTACAAATTAGCAACATATAGAGACAGTCCCTACCCAACAGTGGGCTCACAGTTTAAAAGGGGGAGACAGAGACCAAACATACTAACAAAATAAAATAAATAGAATGGATATGTACAAATAAATTAAATAAATAAATAAATAGAGTAAAAAAGATGTAAAAACATATATACATACATACAGGTGCTGTGGGGAAGGGAGGGAGGTAAGATGGGGGGATGGACAGGGGGACAAGGGGGAGAGGAAGGAAGGGGCTCAGTCTGGGAAGGCCTCCTGGAGGAGGTGAGCTCTCAGCAGGGCCTTGAAGGGAGGAAGAGAGCTAGCTTGGCGGATGGGCAGAGGGATTGGGGGCATTCCAGGCCCGGGGGAGGACGTGGGCCGGGGGTCGATGGCGGGATGGGCGAGAGTGAGGTGCGGTGAGGAGATCAGCGGTGGAGGAGCGGAGGGTGCGGGCTGGGCTGGAGAAGGACAGAAGGGAGGTGAGGTGATGGAGAGCCTTGAAGCCCAGGGTGAGGAGTTTCTGCCTGATGCGCAGATTGACTGGTAGCCACTGGAGATTTTTGAGGAGGGGAGTGATATGCCCAGAGCGTTTCTGGACAAAGATAATCCGGGCAGCAGCATGAAGTATGGATTGAAGTGGAGAGAGACACGAGGATGGGAGATCAGAGAGGTCAGAGATCACTCACTCTGGCTTCAACCCGAGACTCGGAGAGAACTGGCCTAAAATAGTCACACTCGTAGCCATGAAAGGAAAATTCTTGCCTGTGTGCCTGTGACATCAGGGGTCACTGAAGCACAGCATTAATGGGGTGATGTCGCGGACTCAGTTCCCCACCAGTTGAGCAGTGGGTAGGACTCTCCCCTATCCCGGGACGGGCTCCCCCCAACCTTCCCGTGCCCCCGACTCCCCACAGCCCAAGGGGAGCACCATCCCGCCATCTTCTAGACTGCGAGCCCGTAGGGACCATCTCTATATGTTGCCGACTTGTACTTCCCAAGCGCTTATTCAAGTGCTCTGCACACAGGAAGCGCTCAATAAGTACGATTGAATGAAGGAATGAATCCTACAGTTCAGGGTGTTGCGGGGCAAGGCCAGACCCAAGATTTCAGAGAAGCCACGTGGCTCAGTGACAAGAGCCTGGGCTTGAGAGTCAGAGGTTGGGGGTTCATTCATTCATTCATTCAATCGTATTTATTGAGCGCTTACTGTGTGCAGAGCACTGTACTCGGCGCTTGGGAAGTACAAGTTGTCAACATATAGAGATGGTCCCTACCCAACAGTGGGCTCACAGTCTAGAAGGGGGAGACAGAGAACAGAACAAAACATATTAACAAAATAAAATAAATAGAATAAATATGTACAAATAAAATAAATAAATAGAGTAATAAATCCGTACAAACGTATATACATATATACAGGTGCTGTGGGGAGGGGAAGGAGGTAAGTGGGGGATGGGGAAAGGAAGGAGGGGGAAATGAAGGAGGGGGCTCAGTCTGGGAAGGTTCTAATTCCGGCTCCTCCACTTGGCTGTATGACTTTGGGCAAGTCGCTTAGCTTCTCTGGGCCTCAATTCTCTCATCTGGAAAATGGGGATGAAGACTGTGAGCCCCATGTGGGCCAACCTTGTATCTACCCCAGAGCTCAGAACAGTGCTTGGCACATAGTAAGCACTTAACAAATACTGTGAGCCCGTTGTTGGGTAGGGACCGTCTCTATATGTTGCCAACTTGTACTTCCCAAGTACTTAGTCCAGTGCTCTGCACCCAGTAAGCGCTCAATAAATACGATTGAATGAATGAAATACCAACATTACTAACATTATTATTGTTATTTCCCTCTGCCACTCCCTGGGACAGCCCTCCAATCCCCGCCCTGGGCATCCCAATGGTGGGAGGATCGGAGGAAGGGAGAAAGGCTCAGGATGGGATGGGGGATGGCAGGCAGCAGTGGCCTGGGACCACGGTGGACGGCAGACAGAAGAGGCCGTGGAGCCGGGGTTAGGAGCTCGGGGTCGCTCCAGTCTGATCCAGTCCGGTCAGCCCAGTCCATCAATCAATCAGTCAATCAATCGTATTTATTGAGCACTTACTGTGTGCAGAGCGCTGTACTAAGCGTTTGGGAAGTACAAGTTGGCAACATAAGCCATCAGCCACTTTCTAGCTCCCAGAAGCCAAGTTCCGAGTCACTTGCCAACCCAACACCCGCCCTGGTCTCTCAGACTCACTGAGGGAACAGAAAGCCCCTAAACTGCTCATAGCTACCACCCCATAGCCAAACACTGTCACAGTGGCCTCTCCTGCTCTGTTTCTGGGTACCTTCCGCCATCCTGCCCCGGCGGCTGAAGCAGCATGCCACTGCTGCCCGCCTTCCCCATCCCATCCTGAGCCTTTCTCCCTTCCTCTGATCCTCCCACCACTGGGATGCCCAGGGCGGGGATTGGAGGGCTGTCCCAGGGAGTGGCAGAGGGAAATAAAAATAATAATGTTAATAATGTTGGTAGTTCATTCATTCAATCGTATTTATTGAGCACTTACTGTGTGCAGAGCACTGGACTAAGCGCTTGGGAAGTACAAGTCAGCAACGTATAGAGATGGTCCCTCCGGGCTCACAGTCTAGAAGATGGTGGGATGGTGCTCCCCTTGGGCTGTGGGGAGTGGGGGGCAAGGGAAGGCTTGGGGGGAACCATGTCGGTGGACAGAGCATGGCACTTGGATTCATGATGAAAGTGATAAAAGGATGATCCCTACCTTCAAGGAATTTACTGTTGAACTGGGGAGATGCGTCGTTCATTGACGACCCAGCAAAGAGTGGGGACCGGGGGCAATTGATGAGGTTGCCCCACGTGGGGCTCACAGTCTTAATCCCCATTTTACAGATGAGGGAACAGAGGCACAGAGAAGTGAAGTGACTTCCCCAAAGCACACAGAAGACAAGTGGCTAGGACCCCAGCAGAGACAAAAAATAGAGGCTAATGAATCGATAAACCGGAAAATCCGTGCCTGCAGAGAGAGTGGATGGGATGACTGTGTGTCTTTGGGCTGTGTGACTTCGGGCAAGTCACTTAACTTCTCTGGGCCTCAGTTACCAAATCTGTAAAATGGGGAATAAGACTGTGAGCCCCACGTGGGACAACCTGATCACCTCATATCCCCCCTCAGTGCTTAGAACAGTGCTTTGTACATAGTAAGTGCTTAACAAATACCAACATTAGTATCATTATTATGAGAGTTGATGAGAAAGTGGAGTGATTAATCAGGGGATGCCTCATAATAATAATAATAATAATAATAATAATAAAATAATAATAATAGCATTTATTAAGCACTTACTGTGTTAAAAGCACCGTTCTAAGCTCTGGGGAGGTTACAAGGTGATCAGGTTGTCTCATGGGGGGCTCCCACTCTTCATCCCCATTTTACAGATGAGGGAACTGAGGCCCAGAGAAGTGAAGTGACTTACCCAAAGTCATGGAGTAGAAGACATTCTAGAAGGAGCTTGAAGGAGAGAAGAGACATGTACCCTAGTGGAAAACCCAAGTCCGGGAGTCCGAGGGCCTGGGATCTAATTCTGGCTCTGCTGCTTGCCTGCTGTGAGATCTTGGGCAGGTCCCCTTAACTTCTCTGTGTCTCAGTATCCTCATCTGTAAAATGGGGATTAACTCGGTGTAGTGGCTAGACCATGGGCCCGGGAGTCCGAAGGTTACGGGTTCTAATGCCGTCTCTGCCATTTGTCTGCTGTGTGACCCTGAGAAAGTCATTTCACTTCTCTGGGCCTCAGTACCCTCATCTGTAAAATGGGGATTGAGACTGTGAGCCCCACATGTCCAACCGGATTTGGTTGTATCTACTCCAGCTCTTAGTACACTGCCCAGTGTGTAATAAGTGCTTAACAAATGCCATAAGTATTATTATTATTATTATTATTATTTAGATGGTGAATCCAAAATGGGGCAGGGGTAGTGACTGACCTGATTATCATGCATCTATCCCAGACAGACAGTCAATCTTATTTATCGAGCACTTACTGTGTGTGGATTCCAGTGTTTCGTACAGTGCTAGGCTCTTAGTGCTTAAAAAATGTCACATTTTTTGATGATTATTATTTCTACTCAGGGGAAACTGAGAGAGCAAACAGGGTGTTACAGGCCCGGGGAAATGTGTGGACAGTGGGTCGGGGGGAGAGAGTCCAGAGCAGAGACAATTAGGAGCTTCTCTTTGGAGGCAAAAATAACACATGCTAGAACAGAAGTGCAGAAGGGCGCAGATAAATCAATTAATCCATCAATAGTACTTATTGAACACCTACTGGGTGCAGAGCACTGAACTAAGAGCTTGGAAGAGTACAATATGAGAGAGTTGACAGAGATTTTCCCTGCCCACAACAAGCTTAGAGCCTAGGACAGGCCAGAGAAGCCAAATGAGGAAGAATCTTGAAGCCAATGGGCCAAACCTTTTGTTTTTCACGAGGCAATGGAGTCCCTTTGGAGGTTTCGAAGAACCATGCAAGTTTCCCCCTGGAGATTCCACTCTGCTCCCCACTTGCAGTATCCCGTAGCCCATAAGCCTGCACCAGGGATTCCCAGGCCCCTCCGGGAAGCAGACTCTTCCTCTGTCCGGAGTGAACAGAGGGTGGAAAGGAGAAGCCTCAGTCGGCCCTCTCTGCGCATCCCCAGAGGGGAGACCGAAGGTCACCGTCAGGGGAGGATGGAGGGAGGACCGGCCGGCAGTTAGGATCCCAGCCAGGCCCCGATCGGAATCCGGATCACCTCTGCAGTCCCCCTCCTTCATTCTTGTGCACAACCTGCAGAGCGTGGTTGATGGAAATCTATATATCAGGCTGATTTTGTCCACTTCAGGTTTATCATCATCAGTCGTATTTATTGAGCGCTTACTGTGTGCAGAGCACTGTACTAAGCGCTTGGGAAGTACAAATTGGCAACATATAGAGACAGTCCCTACCCAACAGTGGGCTCACAGTCTAAAAGACTGTCTAAAAGTGCTTTAATTCTGCCCTCTTCTCGGCCCGGCAAAACTATTTCTCCACCCTTATTGACACCCGTGCCCATCGCCCTCATCGGTTGTTCCAGACATTTAACTCCCTCCTCAGGCCCCCGCCCCCCCCCGCCCCGCCTCCCCTATTCATCCCCGCTCTGCCAATTGTCAGCTGTGTGACTTTGGGCGAGTCACTTCACTTCTCCGTGCCTCAGTGACCTCATCTGTAAAATGGGGATGAAGACTGGGAGCCTCCCATAGGACAACCTGATCACCTTGTAACCTCCCCAGCGCTTAGAACAGTGCTTTGCACATAGTAAGTGCTTAATAAATGCCATCATCATTATTATTATTTTTATCAGCCTCCTAGCTGACCTCCCTGATTCCTGGTTCTCCCCACTCCAGTTAGTATTCCATTCTACTGCCCGAGTCATTTTCCTTCAAAAAAGTTCAGACCGCGTTTCCCCCTTCCTCAAGAAACACCAGTGGTTGCCCATCCACCTCCGCAGCAAACAAAAACTCCTCATCATTGGTTTTAAAGCACTTAATCACCTCACCCCATCTTACCTCGCCTCGCTACTCTTACTACAACCCAGCCCGTCCACTTCATTCCTCTAATGCTAACCTTCTCACTGTACCTCCATCTCGTCTCGCTGCTGACCTCTCGCCAGCATCTTACATCTGGCCTGGAATGCCCTCCCTCCTCGTGTCAGACAGATAATTGCTCTCCCCCACTTCAAAGCCTTATTGAAAGCCCATCTCCTCCAAGAAGCCTTCCCTTACTAAGCCCTCCTCTTCTCCTCTCCCACTCTTTGCTGTGTCGCCCTGACTTGCTCCTTCATTCATCCTCCCTCCTATCTCCAAAGCATCTTTGTATATATCTGTAATTTATTTATTTACATAAGTATATTGATGTCTGTCTCCCCCTTTAGACTGTGAGCTCACTGTGGGCAGGAAATGAGTCTGCTTGTTGTTATATTTTCCTCTCCCAAGCACTTAGTACAGTGCTTTGCACACAGTAAGCGCTTAATAAATCGGAAGGAAAGAAAGAAAGAAAGAAAGAAAGAAAGAAAGAAAGAAAGGAAGAAAGATTGAAAAGGAAAGGAAAGGGAAGGGAAGGGAAGGGAAGGGAAGGGAAGGGAAGGGAAGGGAAGGAAAGGAAAGGAAAGGAAAGGAAAGGAAAGGAAAGGAAAGGAAAGGAAAGGAAAGGAAAGGAAAGGAAAGAAGGAAAGGAAAGGAAAGGAAAGAAAGGAAAGGAAAGGAAAGGAAAGGAAAGGAAAGGAAAGGAAAGGAAAGGAAAGGAAAGGAAAGGAAAGGAAAGGAAAGGAAAGGAAAGGAATTAAGGCAGGGCAGACTGAGAGAGGGAAATCAGTAGCTTCTGTGGGAATGCAGCAGGAGATCAATGTCAAAAAATGGAACCAGGGTGGGGAATGACTGGGTGATCACCCACATTGATATTGGATGCTCCCTTGCTGCTTTGCGGCTGCAGGGAAGAAGGGGGAGGAGCTAATAATAATAGTGCTTGTTAAACACTTACTATGTGCCAAGCACTGTTCTCTAGGGTAGATTCAACATAATCAGGTTGTCCCACGTGGGTCTCATAGTCTTAATCCCCATTTTACAGATGAGGTAACTGAGGCCCAGAGAAGTAAAGTAAACTTGCCAAGGTCACACAACAGATAAATTGGCAGAGCCGGGATTAGAACATACAATCCCTAGCAGCACTAAGCACAATCCCTTGGCAGCACTAAGCCGTGCTGCTCTGCCCTTCTGCACCCCAGGGAGCTCTTCCGTCCCTCTACTCTGGAAGCTCATTACCGGCGTGGAACGTGTCTACCAGCTCTGTTGTGTTCTGCTCTCCCAAGTGCTTAGTAAAGTGTTCTGCACACACTAAGCGACCAATAAATACCACCGATTGGAGGACCGATTGACAAGCCCTGCCTTCCTCCGTTTGGAAGTTAATAATAATAACCGTGGTGTTTGTGAACTGCTTCCTCTGCACTACATAGAGTCCCTGTCCCAAGTGGGGTTCACAGTCTAAATGGGAGGGAGGACAGGTTTTGAATCCCCATTTTACAGATTCATTCATTCAATCGTATTTATTGAGCGCTTACTGTGTGCAGAGCACTGTACTAAGCGCTTGGGAAGTACAAGTTGGCAACATATAGAGACGGTCCCTATCCAATAGCAGGCTACCGATGAGGAAACTGAGGCCCAGAGATGCAAAGTGACTTGCCCAGGGTCACCCCGTGGTGATCTTGGCCCCCCGTCCTGCATGCTGTCCACTAAGCCATGCTGCTTCTGGTTGAAATCCAAACCTGAGTCGAAGGATGAGGAAAGTAGGGCTGGTTAGGAGGTTTCCTGGCCTTAATCCAGGAGCTGCAGAGAGTTGGTTGGGGGGGGGGGGGGGGCGACACACAGGGTGGCCTGAGAGGGAGGACCTGGATTCTAATCCCAGTTCTGCCATTTGCCTGCCGTGGACCTTCTCTGGGCCTCAGTTTCCTCATCTGTAAAATGGGGATTCAATACCTGCTCTCCGTCCTATTTAGATCGGGAGTCCCATGTGAGACAGGGACTGTGTCCAGACTGACTGACTTTACCCCATCACTTAAAACAGTTCTTGACACATAGTAAGCGTTTTAACAAATACCCTGATGATAATTTGTTAGGAATTCCCTCAAGGGACCAGGGTGGGAGGAGACAGCAGGCTGAAATGTTAGGAAGAAGGCAAACACCGGGAAGTAACCCCTCTCCCAGGGGGAGGGGATTGGAGGGGAGGGAAGGGAGGCTCATACCTAGGAAAGGTGGAAGTCTGGTTCAGGTTGCCGTCCCCCACAGGGCTCACGATGGAGACGCATGTGGTCATGAGGTGCTTCTTGTCCTTAAACCACTGGGAGTTGGAGGCCATGCCAATGCTATACCACTTTCCTGTAAACTGCAAACAAACCTCTTCAATGTCCAGGTCGGGGCCCTGGGCACCAGGGGAGGGAACCACCAGACTCCGGGCCCGGGAGCGGAGGAGCAGGAGGAGGAGGGAGACTTGGGTTCTCATTCCCACTCCGCCACTTCTTTTATGGTATTTGTTAAGTGTTTAGTATATGTCAAGCGCCGTTCTGAATGCTTGGGGCAACTCAAGATAATCAGGTTCGACACAGTCCCTGTCCCACATAGGGCTCATAGTCTATGAAGTGGAGAAGCAGCCTGGCTCACTGGAAAGAGCCCGGGCTTTGGAGTCAGAGGTCACGGGTTCAAATCCCGGCTCTGCCAATTGTCAGCTGTGGGACTTTGGGCGAGTCACTTCACTTCTCTGGTCCTCAGTGACCTCATCTGTAAAAATGGGGATTAAGACTGTGAGCCCCGCGTGGAACAACCCGGTCACCTTGTAACCACCTCAGCACTTAGAACAGTGCTTTGACCATAGTGAGCACTTAATAAATGCTATTATTATTATATTATGAAGGAGGGAAAACAGGTATTAAATCCCCATTTTACAGTAGGGGATACTGAGGCACAGAGATGTTCAGTGACTTGTCCAATATCATAGAGCAGGCAAGTGGTGAAACGGGGATCAGAACCAGGCCACTGCTGTATTTGTTCATTCAATCGTATTTATTGAGTGCTTACTGTGTGCAGAGAACTGTACTAAGCGCTTGGGAAGTACAAGTTGGCAACATATAGAGAGGGTCCCTACGCAACAGTGGGCTCACAGTCTAGAAGAAGGCCACGATGCTCCCTGTCTACGGTGGGACCTGGGATGAGTCACTTAACTTCTCTGTGCTTCAGTTACCTCAGCTGTAAAATGGGGATTATATCCTCCTAACCCCAATTTAGACGGAGCCCCAGGTGGGAGAGGGACTGTGTCCAGTCTGATTCTCTCGTATCTATCCCAGCGCTTAGGACAGTGCCCGGCATGGAGTGGGCACTTAACAAACATCATGAAAAAGAAATAAAAAGGAGGGGAAGGAGGACGAGTGAGGGGTTAAAAGAAAGAGTGCAGGACACCCCCACTCCCCCCACCCGGGCTGTGAGCGGTGTCACACGATGCATCACCCAGGGGGACATACCAAAGAAGGCGCTCAAAGAGAGGACGCGAGTCGCCCTCCTTGGCATCCTGTCTTTTACCTCCCTGTCCCTCCTTCTGTCCCATCTCCACTCCCCCATGACCAGCGCGGGCCCAGCCTGTTCTCCCAAGAGATCCGGGGCTCCCGCTTACCTCATCCTGTCGGAAATTGGGCTGCACCGGAATAGCCGGGGGAGACTCGCTCTGAGCCTGGGTCGGCAGGACACAGAGGAGGCTCAGCCCAACGTTTAGCCAGATGGCCATCCTGATCCGGTCCCTGGGTGCACTGGATAGGGGCGGAGGCGGGAACTCGAGTGATGAGAGAAAGCCTCAGACTCCCTATTTATGGCCCCGGCTTGGCACCCAACCAGCTTAAAAGTGAGGAGGCCAGCCCCCACCCCCCACAGAGGCAGGGTTATGCAACCGAAAGTTGGGGGAGAGAAAGAGAGGGAGAGAGAGAGCGGATAGGCCGTCAGGGGCCAGCTCTAAAGACCGCATGGGAGTTGGGCCCATTCCCAGCCCCCGGCCCTACCAGTGTTTTCCTTTGAGATTCCCCGCAGCTGTCCGGTCACCTCATCCCTCTCAGGGCCCCAGGACCAGCCCAAGTAGAAGCAGCTGGGACATCCACGGGCAGAGCACTGTTGTAAGCGCTGGGGGGGATACAAGGTTTAGACTGTGAGCCCACTGTTGGGTAGGGACTGTCTCTATATGTTGCCAATTTGTACTTCCCAAGCGCTTAGTACAGTGCTCTGCACATAGTAAGCGCTCAATAAATACGATTGATGATGATGCTGATCCACCTCTGGAGAGAAGTCAGCCCCACGCTCCCACCGCGGCCCTTCAGGACAAATCTCGTAGCCGGCAACCTCCCCCTTCCTTGGAAAAGCCCGGTCCCGGCCCCTGGCAGGGAAAGAGAGTCGAGAAGCGGCGTGGCTCGATGGAGAGAGCACAGGCTTGGCAGCCAGAAGGACCTGAATTCTAATTCCAGCTCTGCCAATTGCTTGCTTTGTGAGCTCGGGCAAGTCTCTGAGCCTCAGTTTCCTCGTGTATAAAGTGGGGATACCTGTTGTCACTCCTGTTTGGAAGGGGAGCCCTGTGCGGGACTGGGATTGTATCTGACCTAATTAACTTGTAATAATAATGGTATTTGTTAAGCGCTTACTATGTGCCAGGCACTGTAATAATAATAACAATACTAATTTTGGTATTTGTTTTAGACTGTGAGCCCACTGTTGGGTAGGGACTGTCTCTATATGTTGCCAATTTGTACTTCCCAAGTGCTTAGTACAGTGCTCTGCACACAGTAAGCACTCAATAAATACGATTGATGATGATGATGATGATGATGATTTGTTAAGTGCTTACTGTGTGCAATGCACTGTTCTAAGCGCTGGGGAGGATACACGGTGATCAGGGACACACAGCAGACAAGTGTCCAAGGACACACAGCAGACAAGTTTCAGAGCCACTGTTGCCTCCAGGTAGAGAAGCAGTGTGGCTCAGTGGAAAGAGCCCGGGCTTTGGAGTCAGAGGTCATGGGTTCAAATTCCGGCCCTGCCAACTCTCAGGTGTGTGAATTTGGACAAGTCACTTCACTTCTCTGTGCCTCAGTTACCTTATCTGTAAAATGGGGATGAAGACTGTGAGCCCCCTGTGGGGCAACCTGATATCCTCGTAATCTCCCCAGTGCTTAGAATAGTGCTCTGCACATAGTAAGCACTTAACAAATGCTATTATTATTATTATTATCATTGTCACACACGAGCAGTCCGTGTCCCACGTGGGCCTTACCATCCCAATCCTCATTTTATAGATGAGGTAACTGAGGCCCAGACTTGCCCAAGGACACACAGCAGACAAGTTTCAGAGCCACTGTGCCCTCCACGGTTGTCACACACGAGAGCTAGCCCATCCTAGAGCTATTCACAAGAATTTCCAGGACCACAGCCGGAAACTCCCGTGCCGAGGCTTAGGATAATAATAATAATAATAATGGTATTTATTAATCGCTTACTATGTGCAAAGCACTGTTCTAAGTGCTGTGGAGGTTACAAGGTGATCCGGTTGTCCCATGTGGGGCTCACAGTCTTCATCCCCATTTTCCAGATGAGGTCACTGAGGCCCAGAGAAGTGAAGCGACTTGCCCAAAGTCACACAGCTGACAAGTGGCAGAGCCGGGATTTGAACCCATGACCTCTGACTCCAAAGCCCGGGCTCTTTCCATTGAGCCATGCTGCTTAGAATGGACCAGTTCTGGCGATGCGCAGTGATGCCCAGGTTGATAGCAGCAGTCCCAACAGAAGTTGGGCCCGTCCAACTGGGGTCATCTTCCTCCCCTGGTCCCACCTCCCTCGAGGAAGATGGGCAGGGGCTGGCGTAGCCGAACTGGCCTTCCCGGGGCTGGGTCGTTCCATTCATTCATTTAATCGTATTTATTGAGCCCTTACTGTGTGCAAAGCACTGTACTGAGCCCATTCCATTCATTCATTCAATCGTATTTATTGAGCTCTTACTGTGTGCAAAGCACACAGCCCTTGGAAGCCTTTAGGAGAAGCAGCTTGGCTCAGTGAAAAGAGCCCGGGCTTGGGAGTTAGAGGTCACGGGTTCTGATTCCGGCTCCGCCACTTGTCAGCTGTGTGACTTTGGGCAAGTCGCTTCACTTTTCTGGGCCTCAGTTACCTCATCTGGAAAATGGGGATGAAGACTGTGAGCCCCTCGTGGGACAACCTGATCACCTTGTGTCTCCCCCAGCACTTAGAACAGTGCTTGTCACATAGTAAGCGCTTAACAAATACCACAATTATTATTATCATTATTATTATTAAAACTGTGAGCCCCACATGGGACAACCTGATCACCTTGTATCCCCCCAGCACTTAGAACAGTGCTTGGCACATAGTAAGTGCTTAAAAATACCAAAGTTATTATTATTATTATTATTAAAACTGTGAGCCCCATGTGGGACAACCTGGTTACCTTGTGTCCCCCCCAGCACTTAGAACAGTGCTTTGCACATAGTAAGCGCTTAACAAATACTATCATTATTGTTATTATTACAATGTAACAATAAATGGACACATTCCCCTCCCGCAACAATCTTACACTGGAGCCATGGCTGCTTCTATAATAATAATAATAATAATGATGGCATTTGTTAAGTGCTTACTATGTGCAAAGCACTGTTCTAAGCGCTGGGGAGGTTACAAGGTGATCAGGTTGTCCTATGTGGGACTCACAGTCTTAATCCCCATTTTTACAGATGAGGTAACTGAGGGTCAGAGAAGTGAAGTGACTTGCCCAAGGTCACTAAGGTCACAGCTCTTTCCACTAAGCCATGCTGCTTCTACCCAGGAGGCGACAGAGGAGTCAATTATTCTCCTTCCTTTTTCTTTCCTGATCTTCCTTCCCCCTTCCCTTACTCCTCTCTCACCAGCCTCCTCTTCTCCCTCTCTGTCCTTCTCACTCTTCCCCATCCCACTTCACTCACCTTGCTGTTCATTCATTCATTCCGTTGTATTTATTGAACGCTCACTATGTGCAGAGCACTGGACTAGACTCTTGGGAGAGTACAATATAACAATAAACAGACACATTTCCTTGCCCTCCTCGAGTTTAAAGACTAGAGTGATCTCCAGCTGAACTTTGACCCTATCTCCCTTCCAGGCCCAGGGCCTGGCTATTAAGTAACCTACGGCAAAGATGGGAGGGACAAATCCGGAGTCTCATCAGCCCATTCTCTTCTCCCACCACACTCTGCTCCTTCAAGGTTTTCACTCTAATCTGTCCCTTGCTGTCAATTCTCCCCCAACCGACTCCCACCACTTCTAGATTAATCCCGTAGAATCCCGTCGCCTTCCGAGTCCTACCATTCCGTTAGCCAGCTCAGCACTTCTAAGCCCCGATTTGCTAGTTAGTAATTCAACTGAATTTATTCTTTTTATCTGTTTTCTCCCCCTTTACTCAGTATTTGTTTACTGCCTCCTCTAGGATCAAATAATCTACCCTTCAATCTGTAGAGAACTTTTGTTCTGTCCAAAGCACACTAGGGTGTAATCAGATTTTACATCGGAGAAGTTGATTTATTATCCTTATGTTTACAGATGAGGAAAACTGGAGCCCAGAGAGGCTAAGTGAGAAGCAGCATGGCTAAGTGGAAAGAGCCCAGGCCTGAAAGTCAGAAGACCTGGTTTCAAACTGTAGCTCCCCAACTTGTCTGTGGTGTGACCTCGGGCAAATTGCTTAACCTCTCTGAACCTCAGTTTCCTCACTAGTAAAATGGGGATCAAATATCAGTTCTCTCTCCCATTTAGACTGTGAGTCCCATGTGGGCCGTGTCTGACCTAATTAACTTATTTCAACACCAATGCAGGGCACAGAGTCAGGACTTCACAAATTTTAGTATCATGATTGCTATTATTGTTGCAATTATTATTATTATATGATTAGCCTGAGGTTATTTAGGAAACTAGCGGCAGAGCTGGGACTAGATTCCGCATCTGTTCACTCCCTAATCTGTGCTTTCTCCCTAATTGTGCTTGCTGCCTCCCTACGCACTTCTTCCGGCCCATCCCCCGAGTTCCCGATACAGTAGTGACCAGTCGGTATCGATGATGATGATGATAAATGGCCCTGACTCCAACCCATTAGCCTCCCTGCTTGACTCGTCTTGCCTTACGCCGTCGAGTCGCTTCCGAGCGACACCACGGACACGTAAAATGAGAAGCAGCGTGGCTCAGTGGAAAGAGCCCGGGCTTTGGAGTCAGAGGTCATGGGTTCAAATCCCGGCTCCGCCAATTGTCAGCTGTGTGACTTTGGGCAAATCACTTCACTTCTCTGGGCCTCCGTTACCTCATCTGTAAAATGGGGATTAAGACTGTGAGCCCCACGTGGGATAACTGGATCACCTTGTAACCTCCCCAGCGCTTAGAACAGTGCTTTGTACATAGTAAGTACTTAATAAATGACATTATTGTTATACTAATGATAATAATCTCTCCCCGCTCTCCATTTGCAATCGTTCTGGAAGTGGATCTATAGACTTTTCTTGGTAAAAATACAGAAATGGTTTACCACTGCTGCCTTCCGTGCAGTAAACTTGAGTCTCCACACTCGATTCTCTCCCGTGCCGCTGCTGCCCAACATGGGTGAGTTTTGACTTGATCGCCTTTCAGTCACTAGCCACTGCCCAGGCTAGGAATGGAATGGGTAGGCGTCTGCTTGACTCTCCCTCCCGTAGCCGAGACTGCTAGGGGACTGGAAACTCTCCAGGTGCGACCCTGAGAGGGGACCCTGTTTGACTAGGCTCATCAATACTATTGATTATAAGCTCCCGGAGGGCAGGGATGGCGCCTTATTGACTCTATTGTACCCTCCCAGGAAGTTGATACAGAGCTTGGCACACTGAATGCTCTCAGTAAATACCACTGATTGACTGACTGGTCAGTAATAATGATAATGGCATTTGTTAAGCGCTTACTACGTGCAAAGCACTGTTCTAAGCACGCACACTAAATGCTCTCAATAAATACCACTGATTGACTGACTGGTCAATAATAATAATAATAATAATAATAATGGCATTTGTTAAGCGCTTACTTCGTGCAAAGCACTGTTCTAAGCGCTGAAGTGAGAAGCAGAACAGTTATCACACTTAGCCAGGGTTGAACTGCTTGGAGTGGTCAAAGAACACAACAACCCTCACCTCACCCTCTTCCAAAATGCTGTTTTTTGGGTTTTTTTGTGGTTTTGTGAAGCACTTACTACGAGTCAAGCACTGTTCTAAGCCCTGGGGTTGAAACAGGTTCCTCAGGTTGAACACAGTCTCTGTCCCACACAATAATAATAATAATGGCATTTATTAAGTGCTTACTATGTGCAAAACACTGTTCTAAGCACTGGGGAGTTTACAAGGTGACCAGATTGTCCCCCGGGGGGCTCACGGTCTTAATTCCCATTTTACAGATGAGGTAACTGAGGCACAGAGAAGTGAAGTGACTTGCCCAAAGTCACACAGATGACAATTGGCGGGGCCGGGACTTGAACCGATGACCTCTGGCTCCAAAGCCCGGGCTCTTTCCACTGAGCCACACCGCTACTCGGGGAGTGGGGCTCACACTCCATGTAGGAGGGAGGATGGGTTCTGAATCCCCATTTTACATGGAGGAAATTGAGGCCCAGGGAAGTGAAGTGACTTACCCAGGGTCACACAGCTGACAAGTGGCGGTGACGGAATTGGAACACAGGTCCTCTGACTTTCAGACATGTGCTCTTTCCACTTGGCCATGCTGCTTCTGTACCAGGTCAGCCCTGACATAATAACAATTATAAAAATGGCATTTATTAAGCGCTGTGTGCAAAGCACTGTTCTAAGCACTGGGGATGCTACAAGGTGATCAAGTTGTCCCACGGGGGGCTCAGAGTCTTCATCCCCCATTTTACAGATGAGGGAACTGAGGCACAGAGAAGTGAAGTGACTCACCCGAAGTCACACGGCTGACAATTGGCAGAGCCGGGATTTGAACTCATGACTTCTGACTCCAGAGCCCAGGCTCTTTCCACTGAGCCACTCTGCTTCTCGACATCCACTTCTGTTACTGAGGTGAATTCACTTTGCCCCAAATCTTGGTCCCGCAGGGAATGGTGAGGCAGATAAGACCCGATTTGGTGAGGGAACCCATAAGATCCCAGTACGATTTGTAAATCAGCCGCTTAAATCATCTATAAACTCCTCACTCCTCAACTTCCCCTTTCTTTAGACTGTATAAGCTCTTTCTGTGCAGGGAACGTGGCTACCAACTCTGTTATCATTGTGCTTTCCCAAGCGCTTAGTGCAGTGCTCTGCACGCAGTAAGCACTCATTAAATGCCATTGATCGATTGATTCTGTAAAATGGGGAAGAGAGAAAGAAGAAAATTAGAACTTCCTGACTGTCCAGAGGCCGGTCATTCCCGGAGGAGGTGGTGGAATTGCCTTCCTGGGAGATTTCCAGGATAATAATAATAAAAATGATGGCATTTGTTAAGCGCTTACTGTGTGCAAAGCACTGTTCCAAGCACTGGAGCACCATTCTAAGCGCTGGGATTGGAGGACGCTCACCTGCCTGGGCTAAATTAGAGGCAAGAGGCAGGGGGACGGACCAAATGATCTTTTGGTCCCCTGAGCCTAGTAGTTGCACAACACCCCAGATGTCCGAAATTTTCTGGAAGGGGAGATAAAGGATCCCACATGGTTCCTAATTCCCCAATTATCCATTTACTGATTTGCATCCAGTAGGATGCAGCTGGGAGGCAGATGTAAGTGTATTGAATTCCGGGAACTTGCTGAGCAGGGAGGAAACCAGAGCCAAGGTAAAGAAATCCAATCATCCCATGCCTGGAGTCCAGCGGCCCTGTCCATGCCCCGGGCCCCAGAGTCTGTGATCTCTGATCTCGACTTGGGCCGCTCGTCTCCCTGCCCCAGGAGGCTGGAACCAGGCGGCGTTCCTAGAATTCCAAGGAAAATCACACGGCTTTCTCTCCGCTCAAGAGTCAATCCGAGCCCGGGCTGAGGTCAGAACTTCTGGGTTCAGCAGACAGCTTCCCTCCCCGTTTGCCCCGTGACTGGTCAAGCTCACAGCCCACTGAGGAGCCTCAGTTTCCCTGAAAAGGCATGGGATAATCTTCCTTTCCCTGCCCAGTTAAGCAACTCTGGTTAACGCTAGATCTCTCAGCCTGAAAGGAGCCAGGAGCCCTCAACTTGCTCGTCAGACTCCTCCATCAGTGATTGAAGTGTTCAATTTTGGACAGGCTGAATTGGAAGTCATCATCATCATCAATCGTAATTATTGAGCGCTTACTATGTGCCAAGTCGGTGAGACATTCGTGAAAAGATATCCCGGAGGCGAAAGGAAATGTGAGATTGCAGAGAAGAGGGTGTGCGAATAGCAAGGTACGCTTGGGAATCATTCACATAGACTCATTCATTCCTTCATTCATACAGTCGTATTTATTGAGCGCTTACTGTATGCGGAGCACTGTACTAAGTGCTTGAGAGAGTACAATACAACAATAAACAGACCCATTCCCTGCCCACAAGGAGCTTACGGTCTAGAAGGGGAGACAGACATAAATATAAATAAATAAATTACAGGTATGTACATAAGTGAGAAGCAGCGTGGCTCAATGGAAAGAGCCCGGGCTTTGGAGTCAGAGGTCATGGGTTCAAATTTCACCTCCGCCAATTGTCAGCTGTGTGACTTTGGGCAAGTCACTTCACTTCTCTGGGCCTGTTCCCTCATCTGGAAAATGGGGATGAAGACTGTGAGCCCCCCATGGGACAACCTGATCACCTTGTAACCTCCCCAGTGCTTAGAACAATGCTTTGCACATAGCTTAATAAATGCCATCATTATTATTATTATTATTATTATTATTATTATTATTATTATTATTATTATTATTATTAAGTGCTGTGGGGCTGGGCCGGGCGGATGAATAAAGAGAGCAAATCAGGACAATGCAGAAGGGAGTGGAAGAAAGGGGAAAGAGTCATAGTTGAAACCGTGGGAGTGGATTAGTATAATAGTAATAATAATAATAATATTTGTTAAGTACTTACCATGTGCCAAGCACCGAACTAAGGTAGATACAACTTTTGTTTGCTTGTTTTTATAGAATTTGTCGAGCGCTCACTACGTGCCAAGCACTGAACTAAGTGCTGGGATAGATACAGGCTAATCAGTTAGATACAGTCCATAGCCCACAGTCTTAATCCCCATTTTACAGATGAGTTAACTGAGGTCCAGAGAAGTTAATTGATGTGTTCCAAGTCACACAGTACACAAGTGGTGGAGCTGGAATTAGAACCCAGATCCTTCTGTCTTCTAGAACCGTGTTCTATCTACTAGGCCACACTGCTCATATTGGGAACCATCCCTGTCCCACTTGGAAGTCTGTGAGCTCGTTATTGGGTAGGGACCATCTCTTTATGTCACCAACTTGTACTTCCCAAGCGCTTAGTACAGTGTTCTGCACACAGTAAGCGCTCAATAAATACGATTGAATGAAGTCACGATCTAGAGAGGGAGAAAGGTACCGAATCCCCATTTTACAGATGAAGAAATTGAGACCACAGAGAAGTTAAGAGAAGCAGCGGGGCTCAGTGGAAAGAGCCCAGGCTTGGGAGTCAGAGGTCGTGGGTTCTATTCCCGGCTCCGCCACTATCAGCTGTGTGACTTTGGGCAAGTCACTTCACTTCTCTGGGCCTCAGTTCCCTCATCTGGAAAACTGGGCTGAAGACTGTGAGCCCTGTGTGGGACAACCTGATGACCTCGTATCTACCCAGCGCTTAGAACAGTGCTTGGCACCTAGTAAGTGCTTAACAAATACCAAAATGATGATTATTATTATTGGCATATAGTACGGGCTTAACAAATACCAAAATTATTATTATTGTCCAAGGTCACACAGCAGGTAAACGGTAGAGCCGGGTGAGAACCCAGGTCCTTTAACTCCCAGTTCTCTGTGTTTTCATTAGGCCGTGCCGAGAAATTACTTCACCAAATGACAGATTTAATTAAGCAGCCCTCGGAGTGTGCTTTTCCCCCTGTTCCTGGGGGCTTCATCTCCCTGGGGGAGCAGCATGCTAAAGAAGATGGAATTTAGTGTTGGTGGTTTCTGCCCCTCCATTTCCTCCCCTATTTTACCACAAACAGCAAGGAGGGAGCCTTCTAAACCTCCTCCCCTCCCCCAGTACACAGGACAGTGAGGGGCTCTCCTAATAATAATAATAATAATAATAATAATGGCATTTCTTTAGCACTTATTATGTGCAGAGCACTTTTCTAAGCGCTGGGGAGGTTACAAGGTGATCAGGTGGTCCCACTGGGGGGCTCCCAGTCTTCATCCCCATTTTCCAGAGGAGGTCACTGAGGCCTAGAGAAGTGAAGTGACTTGCCCAAAGTCACACAGCTGACAATGGGCAGAGCCGGGATTTGAACCCGTGACTTCTGTCTCCAAAGGCCGGGCTCTTTCCACTGAGCCATGCTGCTTCTAATAATAATGATGGCATTTATTAAGCACTTACTATGTGCCAAGCACTGTTCTAAGCGCTGGAGAGTTTACAAGGCGATCAGGTTGTCCCGCTGGGGGCTCCCAGTCTTCATCCCCCATTTTACAGATGAGGTCACTGAGGCCCAGAGAAGTGAAGTGGCTTGCCCAAAGTCACACAGCTGACAATGGGCAGAGCTGGAATTTGAACCCGTGACCTCTGACTCCAAAGCACATGCTCTTTCCACTGAGCCACACTACTTTTCATTTCCTAATGACAATAATGGTATTTATTAAGCGCTTACTACCTCCCCTCTGTCCTTCTCCAGCCCAGCCCGCACCCTCCGCTCCTCTGCCGCTAATCTCCTCATCGTCATCCTCGCCCATCCTGCCATCGACCCCCGGCCCACATCCTTCCCCTGGCCCGGAATGCCTTCCCTCCGCACATCCGCCAAACTAGCTCTCTTCCTCCCTTCAAAGCTCTACTGAGAAGTCACCTCCTCCAAGAGGCCTTCCATGACTGAGCCCCCTTTTTCCTCTCCTCCTCCCCATCGCCCCCCGCCCTACCTCCTTCCCCTCCCCACAGCACCTGGATATATGTTTGTACAGATTTATTACTCTATTTTACTTGTACATATTTACTATTCCATTTATTTTGTTAATGATGTGCATTTAGCTTTAATTCTATTTGTTCTGATGACTTGACACCTGTCCACATGTTTTGTTTTGTTGTCCATCTCCCCCTTTTAGACTGTGAGCCCATTGTTGGGTAGGGACCATCTCTATATGTTGCCGACATGGACTTCCCAAGCGCTTAGTACAGTGCTCTGCACACAGTAAGCACTCAATAAATTCAATTGAATGAATGAATATTGTACCAACCTCTGCGGGCGAGGCAAGATCCTGAGGTCAGACACAACTCCTGTCCCACATGGGGCAGATATAGGAGAGAGAACGTGTTGAATTCCCATTGTACAGTGGAGCAAACTGAGGCACAGAGAAGTGACGTGACTTGCCCAGGTTCACATAATAGAGAGAGCAGGCACTGTCAGCCCAGGCCTAATCCCCCAAACAGGAAATCTCACTAAGTAGTAATAATAATAATAATAATGGCATTTTATTATTATTATTATTAATAATAATTTATTATTATAAGTAATAATAATGATGGTATTTGTTAAGCACTTACTAAGTGCCATACACGGTTCTTAAGTGCTGGGGTAGGTACAAGGTAATCAGGTTTTCCCACATGGGGTTCACAGTCTTAATCCCCGTTTCCCAGATGAGGCAACTGAGGCACAGAGAAGTTAAGTGACTTGCCCAAAGTCACCCAGCTGACAAGTGGCAGAGGCAGGATTAGAACCCATAACCTCTGACTCCCAAGCTCCGGCTCTTTCCACTGGGCCACGCTGCCTCTTATAAGTCGTCTCCCCAACTCCTCCAGATAACCCAGAAATTCTCTCACACGAAAAGCCCTCGGTATGAGAGCCACAGAAATGAAAATCTGTTTTCAATCAATTAATAATATTCAATGAGTGCTAACTTTGTGCCAACTTGTACTGCCCAAGCGCTTAGTACAGTGCTCTGCACACAGTAAGTGCTCAATAAATACGATTGAATGAATGAGCAGTGTACTAAGCACCTGGGAAAGCACCATAGAATTGGTAGGCGTAATCTCCAACCTCAAGGAATTTATCATCTAGTGGGGAAGACAGGCATGCAGAAAATTTACAAGGAGAGGGAAGCAACACCCAAGTGTTTAGTACAGTGCCCTGCACACAGTAAATGCTCAATCAATCAATCGTATTTATTGAGCGCTTACTGTGTGCAGAGCACTGTACTAAGTGCTTGGGAAGTCTAAGTTGGCAACATATAGAGATGGTACCTACCCAACAGTGAACTCACAGTCTAAAAGGGGGAGACAGAGAACAAAACCAAACATACTAACAAAATAAAATAAATAAATAAATGCTCAATAAATACAATTGATTAATTGGTTGATTGAGTCCAAATTCAGGTGCAGGGAGGAAGTGAGGGTAGGGCTGGGGGATGGGAGCCAAGTATTTAAACATGGAAGTGATCAAGAGGCAGCAGTGAAGCAGTGTGGCCTAGTTGGAAAGAGCCCAGGCTTTGGAGTCAGAGGACCTGGGTTCTAATCCCAGCTTTGCCACTTTGCTGTGTGATCCTGGGCAGCTCATTTACTGTCTCCGTGCCTCAGTTTCCTCATTTATAAAATGGGGATTCAATACCTGTCCTCCCACCAGTGGGACAACCTGATTGTCTACCCTAGTGTTTAGCACAGTGCTTGACTCAGAGGAATAATAATAATGATGATGGTATTTGTTAAGTGCTTACTAGGTGCCAAGCACTGTGCTAAACACTGGATAACAAATACCACAATCATTAATAATAATGGCATTTATTATTATTAATAACAACATTTATTAATGATAATAATGGCATTTATTATTAATAATAATGATGGCATCTATTAAGTGCTTACTGTGTGCAAAGCACTGTTCTAAGTGCTGGGGAGGATACAAGGTGATCAGGTTGTCCCACATGGGGCTCACAGTCTTAGTCCCCATTTTACAGATCAGGTAACTGAGGCACAGAGAAGTTAAGTTCTTTCATTCATTCATTCATTCAATCGTATTTATTGAGTGCTTACTGTGTGCAGAGCACTGTACTAAGCGCTTGGGAAGTACAAGTTGGCACATCCACCAAACACAGTTCCCCCCTTCAAAGCCCTACTGAAAGCTCACCTCCTCCAGGAGGTCTTCCCAGACTTAAGTCCCCCTTGTCCTCTGCTCCTCTTCCCCTCCCCATTGTCCCCACTCACTCCCTTCGCTCTACCCCCCTCCCTGCCCCACAACTCTTGTGCATATAGGTACATATTTATAATTCTATTTATTTTTATTAATGATGTGTACATATTCATAATTCTATTTATTTGCAATGATGCTACTGATGCCTGTTTACTTATTTTGATGCCTGTCTCCCCCCTTCTAGACTGTGAGCCCGCTGTGGGCAGGGATTGTCCCTATTTGTTGCTGAATTGTACTTCCCAAGCGCTTAGTATAGTGCTCTGCACACAGTAAGCACTCAATAAATACGACTGAATGAATGAATTAACATAGTAAGCACTTATCACTTAGAGAAGCAGCGTGGCTTAGTGGAAAGAGCCCAGGCTTGGGAGTCAGAGGTCATGGGTTCTAATCCCGGCTCTGCCACTTTTCAGTTGTGTGACTTTGGGCAAGTTCTCTGAGCCTCAGTGACCTCATCTGGAAAATGGGGATTAAGACTGTGAGCCCCCCGTGGGACAACCTGATCACCTTGTAACCTCCTCAGTGCTTAGAACAGTGCTTTGCACATAGTAAGTGCTTAATAAATGCCATTATTACTATTATTCTCTGAGCCTCAGTTACCTCATCTGGAAAATGGGGATTTAGATTGTGAGCCCCACATGGGACAACCTGATTACCTTGCATCTCCTCCAGTGCTTAGAACAGTGCTTGGCATATAGTAAGTGCTTAACAAATACCAACATTATTACTATTATTAACAAGTACAATGTAAAAAAAAAGAACTGGCAAGATTTGGCAGCTAAACTGAATACAGGGGTTGAAAGGGAAAAAAAAATAATAATAATAATGGCATTTATTAAGTGCTTACTATGTGCAAAGCACTGTTCTTAGCGCTGGGGAGGTTACAAGGCGATCGAGTTGTCCCCCGGGGGGCTCACAGACTTCATCCCCATTTGACAGATGAGGTCACTGAGGCACGGAGAAGCGAAGTGATTTGCCCAAAGTCAAAGATAATCCCGAAGTGGCTCTCTGGAGAGATGGGGAGGATAGTGGAACTGGAAACAATGAAGGAAGAGTTATAGGAAAGAGAGGATTTGGGAGGGTCTGATGAGAAGTTCATTTGGGGACATGATACAGTTGAAGTGCCAGTGGGTACTTCATGTAAAGTTGTCCCAGAGGTGGCTCAGTGGAAAGAGCCCAGGCTTGGGAGTCAGAGGTCATGGGTTCTAATCCTGGCTCCGCCACTTGTCAACTGGGTGACTATGGCCAAGTCACTTAAATTCTCTGAGCCTCGGTTATCTCACCTGTAAAAGGGAGATGAAGACTGTGAGCCCTATGTGGGACAACCTGATCACCTCATTCATTCATTCAATCGTATTTATTGAGCGCTTACTGTGTGCAGAGCACTGTACTAAGTGCTTGGGAAGTACAAGTAACCTCCCCAGTACTTAGAACAGTTCTTTGCACATAGTAAGCGCTTAATAAATGCCATTATTATTATTATTCTCCGAGCCTCAGTTACCTCATCTGTAAAATGGGGATGAAGACTGTGAGCCCCACGTGGGACAACTTCATCACCTTGTATCCCCCCTAACGCTTAGAACAATACTTGGCACATGGTAAGCGTTGAACAAATGCCAACATTATTATTATTATTATATGAGATTGCAGAGAAGCAGAGAGGTCAGGACTAGTCTGGGGCATCCACATAGAGGTGGTAATCAATCGACGGTATTTATGGAGCACTTATCTTGCACAGAACACATTACTAGGCGCCAAGGATAGTACAATACAGCAGAGTTGGTAGACTCATTCCCTGCCCAGAATGAGCCAACGGTCTAGTTGAAGACTTTTGATCAAATGAGCTTCCCAGTGAGTGGGACTGGGTTGAGAATAGAAGGGGAGCCTCGAGGGACCCCCACAATTAGGGGGTGAGAGGCTCAGGAGGAATCAGGGAAAAAGACAGAGAAGGAGGGCCCGAAGGGTAGGAGGCTAACGAGGAGGGAGCAGTGTTAGTAAAATTAAGGTTAGGATTCTGTTTCCAGGGGAAGGAGTTGATTCCCAGTGTCGCCAACAGCTCAGCGGTCAAGGAGGAATAGGATGGAGTAGGAGCCACTAGATTTGTCAGGAAAGAGGTCACTGGGCCTTGAAGAGAGCAGTTTCAGTGAAGCAGAGGGGACCGAAGACGGTTTGCAGGGAGGTGGAGGAGAGGAAGTAGAGGCAGTGGATTTAAACAGCTAGTTTGAGGAATTTGAACAGGACCGTAAACTCGTTGTGGGCTTGGAATGTGTCTATCAACTCCTTTATAGCGTACTCTCCCAAGTGCTTTGTACGGTGCTCTGCTCAATAAATGTGATTGATTGATTGATTGAGGGAGGTAGGGTGAATACTGTCTGACACAGTGAGTCAAGGGAGGGTTTTTTAGGATAAGAGATAGGCGGGTGTATTTGAGAGCAGGAGAAAAGGGGTCATCGAGGGTGAGTGGTTGAAGAAAATAATAATAATAATAATAATGGTGGTGTTTGTTAAGTGCTTACTATGTGCAAAGCACTATGGGGATACAAGGTGATCAGGTTATCCCACGTGGGGCTCACAGTCTTAAAACCCATTTTACAGATGAGGGAACTGAGGCACAGAGAAGTGAAGTGACTTGCCCAAAGTCACACAGCTGACAATTGGCAGAGCCAGGATTTGAACCCATGATCTCTGACTCCCAAGCCCAGGCTCTTTCCACTGAGCCACGCTGCTTCTCTATGACAGTCAGGGAGGTTAGAAGAGTGGATGCAAGTGTTTTTATAAGGAATTCATTCCTTCAATCGTATTTATTGAGCACTTACTGTGTGCGGAGCACTGGACTAAGCGCTTGGGAAGTACAAGTCGGCAACATATAGAGATGGTCCTTACCCAACAATGGGCTCACGGTCTAGAAGGGGGAGACAGACAACAAAGCAAAACATGTAGACAGGTGTCAAAATCATCAGAACAGATAGAATTAAAGCTATATGCACATCATTAACAAAATAAATAGAATAGTAAATATGTACAAGTAAAATAGAGTAATAAATCTGTACAAATATATATACAAGTGCTGTGGGAAGGGGAAGGAGGTAGGGCAGGGGGGATGGGAGGAGGAGAGGAAAGATGGGGCTCAGTCTGGGAAGGCCTCCTGGAGGAGGTGAGCTCTCAGTAGGGCTTTGAAGGGAGGAAGAGAGCTAGCTTGGAGGATGGGCGGAGGGAGGGCATTGCAGGCCCGGGGGAGGACGTGGGCCGGGGGTCGACGGTGGGAAAGGCGAGAACGAGGCACAGTGAGGAGATTCGCGGCAGAGGAGCGGAGGGTGCGGGCTGGGCTGGAGAAGGAGAGAAGGGAGGTGAGGTAGGAGGGGGCGAGGGGATGGACAGCCTTGAAGCCGAGAGTGAGGAGTTTTTGCTCGATGCGTAGGTTGACAGGCAGCCACTGGAGATTTTGGAGGAGGGGTGTAACATGCCCAGAGCATTTCTGCACAAAGATGATCCGAGCAGCAGAGTGAAGTGTAGACTGAAGTGGGGAGAGACAGGAGGATGGGACATCAGAGAGGAGGCCGATGCAGTCATCCAGTCGGGATAGGATGAGAGATTGAACCAGCAAGGTAGCAGTTTGGATGGAGAGGAAAGGGCAGATCTTGGCGATGTTGTGGAGGTGAGACCGACAGGTTTTGGTAACAGAATGAAGGTGGAGGTGGAGGGGAAGACAATAAGCACTCAATAAATGCCATTTATTGGTAGGTTAAAGGAAGGAGACAACTTGAAATGAGGAGGAATTGGTAGGTTAAAGGAAGGAGACTTAACTTGAAATTGTGTTGCCAATTTGTACTTCCCAAGCGCTTAGTACAGTGCTCTGCACATAGTAAGCGCTCAATAAATACGATTGATGATGATGAGGAGGAGGAGGACTGCACCCGTCTACATGTTTTGTTTTGTTGTCTGTCTCCCCCTTCTAGACTGTGAGCCCGTTGTTGGGTAGGGACCGTCTCTATTTGTTGCCGACTTGTACTTCCCAAGCGTCTAGTCCAATGCGCCGCACACAGTAAGCGCTCAATAAATACGATTGAATGAATGAATGAATGAATGCTGGGTAGGGACCATCTCTATATGTTGCTGACTTTTACTTCCCAAGCACTTAGTCCAGTATTCTGTGCACAGTAAGTGCTCAATAAATACGATTGAATTAATTAGGTTTTGGCAGAAAAGCGGGCTGGGACATGAACCAAGCGGAAAGGGTCGGAAGGGACCAGGAGGCCAGACGTGGAAGGCCCATTCCGGGGCCTGGGAGAATCCCGGCCACAGCAGGGGAGCTGGCACTGGGCGTGGGACTGAAGCAAAACAAGAGAGCAAACATCTGAGAAAACAATTTCAGGGAATGCCGTGAGTGGGGCCGGCTTGGGGATCTGAGAGAAATGATGCCCAGCGCTGACAAGAATAATAATAATATTTGTTCAGCACTTACTCCGTGCCAAGCACCGAGGAAGAGATTATGCAATCAGGGCAGATACAGTCCCTGCCCTACATGGGGCTGTGACTTTGGGCAAGTCACTTAACTTCCCTGGGCCTCAGTTACCTCATCTGTAAAATGGGGATTAAGGCCACGAGCCCCACGCAGCAGAGCGACTGTGTCCAACCTGATTTGCTTGTATGTAGCCCAGTGCTTAGTAATAATAATAATAATGATGGCATTTGCTAAGCGCTTACTATGTGTGAAGCACTGTTCTAAGCGCTGGGGTGGATACAAGAAGATCAGGTTGTCCCACGTGGGGCTCCCAGTCTTAATCCCCATTTTACAGATGAGGGAACTGAGGCCCTGAGAAGTGACTTGCCCAAAGTCACACAGCTGATGAGAGGCGGAGCCGGGATTAGAACCCACGACCTCTGACTCCCAAGCCCGGGCTCTTTCCACTGAGCCACATTACTTCAGTGTGGAGCACATAGTAAGCGCTACTACTTCATTAGGTCTTTAATCTCCTTTTTATAGGTGAGGAAACTGAGGTCAGAGAGAAGTTATGTGACTTGCCCAAGGTCATCCAGCAGCCCAGTCAGTAGGCCCTGGGGGGCTCTGCATCATTCTGGGTGTTGAGATTGGAATTAGAGCCTGGGCTTTGGAGTCAGAGGTCATGGGTTCAAATCCCGGCTCTGCCAATTGTCAGCTGTGTGACTTTGGGCAAGTCACTTCACTTCTCTGTGCCTCAGTTACCTCATCTGGAAAATGGGGATTAAGACTGTGAGCCCCACGTGGGACAACCTGATCACCTTGTATCCCCCCAGCGCTTAGAACAGTGCTTTGCACATAGTAAGCGCTTAACAAATGCCATCGTTATTATTATTATTAGGAGAGACCCAGATCCTGCGACTCACTTCCTTAGGAACAGAAGCATTTACTTGACATTGTGTGCAAAACCCTGTACCAAGCACTGCATGCAGAGCACTGCGTGAGGTGCTGAATAATAATAATAATAATAATAATAGTGCATTTGATAATAATAATGATGGCTTTTGTTAAGCGCTTACTATGTGCCAAGCTCTGTTCTAAGTGCTGGGGGGGATACAAGGTGATCAGGTTGTCCCACATGGGGCTCACAGTCTTTATCCCCATTTTACAGATGAGGTCACTGAGGCCCAGAGAAGTTAAGTGACCTGCCCAAAGTCACACAGCTGACAAGGGGTGGAGCCGGGATTAGAACCCATGACCTCTGACTCCCAAACCCGAGCTCTTTTCACTGAGCCACGCTGCTTCTCTAAGTGCTTACTATGTGCCAGGCACTGTACTAAGTGTGGGGCAGTGGGGAGCAGCGTGCCCCAGTGGAAAGACCCCAGGCTTGGGAGCCAGAGGTCATGAGTTCTAATCCTGGCTCCGCCGCTTGTCAGATGTGTGGCTTTGGGCAAGTCATTTAACTTCTCTGTGCCTCAGTTACCTCATCTGTAAAATGGGGATTAAGCCTGTGAGCCCCAAGTGGGACAACCTGCTCACCTTGCATCCCCTCCCTCGCTTAGAACAGTGCTTGGCACATAGTAAGCGCTTAACAAATACCATCATTATTATTTTCTAGGCCTCAGTTACCTCATCTGTGAAATGGGGATTGAGACTGTGAGCCCCACGTGGGACAACCTGATCACCTTGTATCTACCCCGGTGCTTAGAACAGTGCTTGGCACATAGTAGGAGCTTAACAAATACCATAATTATTATTATTACTTTGTGTGGGGCAGTGTGGAGCAGCGTCGCTCCATGGAAGGAGTCTGGGCTTGGGAGTCAGAGGATGTGGGTTCTAATCCCAGCTCTGCCACTTGTCATCATCATCATCATCATCAATCGTATTTATTGAGCGCTTACTGTGTGCAGAGCACTGTACTAAGCACTCGCTTGGGAAGTACAAGTTGGCAGCTGTGTAACTTTGGGAAAATCGCTTAACTCCTCTGTGCCTCAATTACCTCATCTGTAAAATGAGATTAAAACTGTGAGCCTCACGTGGGACAACCTGATTACCGGGTATCTCCCCCAGCACTTAGAACAGTGCTTGGTACATAGCAAGCGCTTAACAAATGCCATCATCATTATTATTATTATTTTTACTAAGCGCTGGGGTGGATACAAGCAAATTGGGTTGGACACAGTCCCTGTCTCACCAGGGGCTTGCAGTCTCAATCCCCAGTTTTCAGATGAGGAAACTGAGGCACAGAGAAGTGAGGAGAATGCAGGTTTCCAGCCCCATTCCCCACTGCAAGCCAGGAGTCCCTGTTATCCCGCTCCCCTCCCATCCAGAACCAGGCCACCCTCACACCCAACAGGAATAGGGGACGAGTCTTGATCCTGAAACTTCGAGATTGAGAGCCTGCAGCGGGAAATTGATTCTAGGTCCCCTTTCACTTTCTCATCTCTCTTCAGTCACGTTCCCACTGGGATCCAGAGGCAACAAAGGTGTAGACAATCCTTTGCAAAGTGCCCAGGGCAGGTAAGAGAAATCCAAGTGCCCATCCCTGCCCTCAGAGAAAGGATACTTTAATGGGGAAGACCAGAAGACCCAAAATATCCGGAAGGCACCGCAGATGGAGAACTGATGATAATAATAATTCAATTCAATCGTATTTATTGAGCACTTACTGTGTGCATTCATTCATTCATTCAATCGTATTTATTGAGCGCTTATTGTGGGCAGAGCACTGTGCTGAGCGCTTGGGAAGAACAGGTTGGCAACATACAGAGACGGTCCCTACCCAACAGTGGGCTCACAGTCTAGAAGGGGGAGACAGAGAACAAAACAAAACGTATTAACAAAATAAAATAAATAGAATAAACGTGTACAAATAAAATAGAGTAATAAATACATACAAACATATAATTTAAGTGACTGTGCCCAAAGTCACTCAGCTGATAATTGGGGGAGCCGGGATTTGAACCCATGACCTCCTACTCCAAAGCCCGGGCTCTTTTCCACTGAGCCACGCTGCTTCTCACATCAGTCGGCCACCGTCCCCGCCAAACCCTACTACGGACCAAAGCCCAATTTACCTTCTCTCGCTGAATTTTCTTTTTGCCGCAGGCTTCGCAGGTCAAGGGGAACTTGGGGCAGGTCTCATCGTGGGCCTCATATTCAGAGCACTGTACTAAGCACTCGGGAAGTACAAGTACAATAATAATAATGTTGGTATTTGTTAAGTGCTTACTATATGCCAAGCACTGTTCTAAGCGCTGGGGTAGATACAAGGTCATCAGGTTGTCCCACGTGGGGCTCACGGTCTTTCATCCCCGTTTTCCAGATGAGGGAACTGAGGTCCAGAGAAGTGAAGTGACTGGCCCAAAGTCACACAGCTGACAACTGGCAGAGCTGGGATTTGAACCCATGACTCGCAAGCCCAGGCGAAATTTACCTGAGTGGAAAGGTCAATTCTGTACCCACAACTCGGACACACTGGGCTCTCACACATAGGACGTTTCTTGTTTTGTCATGAAGTTTATGTTTGCAGTGCCTTTTAGGAAGCGGTGTGGCCTAGTGGAAAGCGCAGGGTCCTGGAAGGAAGACTATGCTGTCTGGGGCAAGTCACTTAACTTCTCTGTGCTTCAGTTTCCTCAACTGCAAAACAGGGATTGAAAACCTGTTCTCCCTCCTACTTAAGCTGTGAGCCCTTTGTGGGACAGGAACTGTGCCCGACGTGATTATCTTATAATGGCATTTATTAAGCGCTTACTATGTGCAAAGGGGCTTAGAACAGTGCTGGACACATGATAAATACTGAACAAGTACCAGAGCCCGCTGTTGGGTAGGGACCGTCTCTATATGTTGCTAACTTGTACTTCCCAAGTGCTTAGTACAGTGCTCTGCACACAGTAAGCGCTCAATAAATACGACTAAATGAATAATTATTATCATTTTTGGTTTCACGACTTACGCTGTCCATACAGCAGCTATTGGGTTCTCTCCATGGGCTGGGCTGATTTTCTCCGTGTCTCCCATGTGGTATAATAATAATAATAGCATTTATTAAGCGCTTACTATGTGCCAAGCACTGTTCTAAGCTCTGGGGAGGTTACAAGGTGATTAGGTGGTCCCACAGGGGGCTCACAGTCTTCATCCCCATTTTACAGCTGAGGTCACTGAGAAGTGAAGTGACTTGCCCAAAGTCACCCTGCTGGCAATCGACGGAGCCGGGATTTGAACCCATGACCTCCGACTCCAAAGCCCGGGCTCTTTCCACTGAGCCACGCTGCTTCTGTGTTAAGGCCAGGGTAGCTTCAATGCTAGGAGACTGAGCGTAGGTACAAATGAGTTTTTTAAAGCAAGTGATTAAATAAATAAAGAGGTCTACAAGTTGTTGAGAGGAAACATGCCCAAAAAGGTGGAGAATTCATCCGAGAATGCCTCTTGGAAGCGGTGGCTTTTAGGAGGGCTTCGAAGGTGACGCGGGACAAGATTTGACAGATTTAAGCGGGGAGGGGATTGGAGTCAGAGGTCATGGGTTCAAATCCTGGCTCCGCCAATTCATTCATTCAATCGTATTTATTGAGCGCTTACAGTGTGCAGAGCACTGTACTAAGTGCTTGGGTAGTGCAAGTTGGTAACATATAGAGATGGTCCCTACCCAACAACGGGCTCACAGTCTTAGTACAGTGCTAAGCGCTTAGTACAGTGCTCTGCACACAGTAAGCGTTCCCTTCCCCACAGCACCTGTACATATGTATATATGTTTGTACATGTTTATTACTCTATTTATTTATTTATTTATTTTACTTGTACACATCTATTCTATTTATTTTATTTTGTTAGTATGTTTGGTTTTGTTCTCCGTCTTCCCCTTTTAGACTGTGAGCCCACTGTTGGGTAGGGACTGTCTCTATATGTTGCCAACTTGTACTTCCCAAGCGCTTAGTACAGTGCTGTGCACACAGTAAGCGCTCAATAAATACGATTGATGATGATGATGATGAATAAATATGACTGACATTGTCAGCTGTGTGACTTTGGGCAAGTCATGTCGCTTCTCTGTGCCTCAGTTGCCTCATCTGTAAAACGGGGGATTAAGACTGTGAGCTCCCCGTGGGATAACTTGATCGCCTCGTAACCTCCCCAGTGCTTAGAACAGTGCTTTGCACCTAATAAGCGCTTAATAAATGCCATCTTGATTGAAAGATGACGGCAGTGGGTTGGAGATGGGAGAGTTGCAAGTGACTAAAGGAAGCACCGTAACCTAGTGGAAAGCGCAGGAGCCTGGGATTCAAGGGACCTGGGTTCTAATCTCGGTTCTGTCACTTGCCCTCTGTGTGACCTTCTGCGAATCACTTTTTTGTGACTTCAGTTAAATGGGGATAAAATACCTGTTCTCCCTCCCCCTTAGACTGTGAGCCCCATCCGAGACAGGGACTGTGTCCGACCTGATTACCTAGCCCAGCGCTTAGTACAGAATTTAGCACATTATAAGAGCTTAACAAATGCCGCAGTTGCTATTTTATTTTCGGTTGAGAGAAGTAAAAAGGCTAGAGCTGGGAAAAGAGAGGAGAAAAAAGAGGATGGGGTTTTTCCCTTTGGGTTTTAGGATCTTGGACTGATTTATTATCCTTCACCTTTTTTCACCAACGCAATGCTCTGCAAAAAGTAAACACTTATGAAATGCAATTCATAATAATAATTGTAGCATTCTTTAAGCTTTTAGACTGTGAGCCCCTTTTAGACTGTGAGCCCACTGTTGGGTAGGGACTGTCTCTATGTGTTGCCAATTTGTACTTCCCAAGCGCTTAGTACAGTGCTCTGCACATAGTAAGCGCTCAATAAATACGATTGATTGATTGATTGATTGATTAAGCAATGACCATGTATTAAGCAGTCTGCTAAGCGTTGGGGACCATGGGCATTGTGTGAGACTGGGGCTGTGTCTGGCCTAATTAACCAGACTGTGAGCCCGTTGTTTGGTTCTGATGACTTGACACCTGTCCGCATGTTTTGTTTTGTTGTCTGTCTCCCACCTCTAGACTGTGAGCCCTTTGTTGGGTAGGGACCATCACTTTGTGTTGCCAACTTATACTTCCCATGCGCTTAGTACAGTGCTCTGCACACAGTAAGTGCTCAATAAGTACGATTGAATGAATGAATGAATGAATGAATAGGGACCGTCTCTTTATGTTGCCAACTTGTACTTCCCAAGCACTTAGTACAGTGCTCTGCACACAGTAAGTACTCAATAAGTATGATTTAATGAATGAATGAATGAATAGGGACCGTCTCTTTATGTTGCCAACTTGTACTTCCCAAGCACTTAGTACAGTGCTCTGCACACAGTAAGCACTTAATAAATACGATTGATTGAATCCCATTGCTTAGTAGACTTCGTAAGTGCTTAACAAATACCATACTAATAAGACAAAATAATCAGGTCACACACAGTCCCCGTCCCACATTGGGATCACGATGTAATGGGAAAGAAGGGGAATTTAATTCCCTTTCTACAGAGGAGGAAACTGAGGCCGAGAGAGGTTAAAAGACTTGCCCAAGGCCGCAAGCAGGCAAATGGCAGTCGGTATTAGAACCCAGGTCTCCTGACTCCCGGGAAAAGGCTCTCACTATTAGGCCGGATAGTTGGTGGAGAGACTTAAAGCTTTTCCTTTTCCGAGTGAAGGAATGGGTCTGGGGAGGTTTCTGCGTGGAGGAATGTTGTGATCCAAATGTCGATCTCGGGACACGAACGGAACTGAGACCATCAGGATTATAGGTTCGATCTATAAATCAATAAATCAATAAATATGATTGATGATGATGATGATGATCTGGCTCTTAGGCCCCCACTAATTAGGACTCAGGAACAGAGTGGGGACCCTCGAACTGGGGGTGGGGTCCAGAGAAGGGTAAGTGTTGCCCAGGGAATAGCCATCTTGGGAAATGGGAGAACGAAACAGTGTGGAGAAGCAGCGTGGCTGGAGAAGCAGCGTGGCTCAGTGGAAAGAGCCCGGGCTTCGGAGTCAGAGGTCAGGGGTTCAAATCCCGGCTCCGCCAACTGTCAGCTGGGTGACTTTGGGCAAGCCACTTCACTTCTCTGGGCCTCAGTTACCTCATCTGTAAAATGGGGATTAAGACTGTGAGCCCCCCCGTGGGACAACCTGAACACCTTGTCCCCTCCCCAGCGCTTAGAACAGTGCTTTGCACATAGTAAGTGCTTAATAAATGTCATCATCATTAGTGGAAAGAGCATGGACTTGGGGGTCGGAGGTCGTGGGTTCTAATCCCGGCTCCGTCACTTGTCAGCTGTGTGACTTTGGGCAAGTCACAACTTCTCTGTGCCATCTGTAAAATGGAGATTAATAATAATAATGGCATTTATTAAGCGCTTACTTTGTGCAAAGCACTGTTCTAAGCGCTGGGGAGGTTACAAGGTGATCAGGTTGTCCCACGGGGGGCTCACAGTCTTAATCCCCATTTTACAGATGAGGTAACTGAGGCCCAGAGAAGTGAAGTGACTTGCCCAAAGTCACACAGCTGACAATTGGCGGAGCCGGGATTTGAACCCATGAACTCTGACTCCAAAACCTAGGCTCTTTCCACTGAGCCATGCTGCGAGCCCCACGTGGGATAACCTGAGTACCATGTATCTCCCCCAGTGCTTAGAACAGTGCTTGGCACATAGTAAGCATTTAATAAATTCCATTATTATGAGAAGCAGCATGGCTTAGTGGAAAGAGCCCGGGCTTGGGAGTCAGAGGTTGTGGGTTCTAATCCCGGCTCTGCCACTTGTCAGCTGTGTGACTTTGGGCAAGTCACTTAACTTCTCTGTGCCTCAGTTACCTCATCTGTAAAATGAGGATTGAGACTGTGGAGTCCTATCTTCATCATCATCAATCGTATTTATTGAGCACTTACTGTGTGCAGAGCACTGTGCTAAGCGCTTGGGAAGTACAAGTTGGCAACATATAGAGACAGTCCCTACCCAACAGTGGGCTCACAGTCTAAAAGGGGGAGACAGAGAACAAAACCAAACATACTAACAAAATAAAATAAATAGAATAGATATGTACAAGTAAAATAAATAAATAAATAAATAGAGTAACAATAAATAGAGTCCTATGTGGGACAAGGACTGTGTCCAACCTGATTTGCTTGTATCCACCCCCAGCACTTAGTACAGTGACGGGCACATAGTAAGCGCTTAACAAATACCATTATTATTATTACCCTCCAAGTACTTTGATCATCACCCCAGCCCCACAGCACTTTCATCCATATCTTTATGCTCTACTGTTTCCCCTCTTGCTTGTCTCAGCGCTTAGAACAGTGCTTAGCACTTAGAACAGTGCTTCACACATAGTAAGCGCTTAACAAATGCCATCATTATCATTATTATTATTATGCTGGTACCATTCATTCATTCATTCATTCATTCAATCGTATTTATTGAGCGCTTACTGTGTGCAGAGCACTGGACTAAGCACCTGGGAAGTCCAACTTGGACACCAGGGGCCTATCTCTCAGCGTGGCTCAGTGGAAAGAGCACGGGCTTTGAAGTCACTGGTCATGGGTTCAAATCCCAGCTCCGCCAGTTGTCAGCTGGGTAACTTTGGGCAAGTCACTTCACTTCTCTGGGCCTCGGTTACCTCACCAGGGGATTGACTGCGAGCCCCCCGTGGGCCAACCTGATCACCTCGTAACCTCCCCAGCAATTAGAACAGTGCTTTGCACATAGTAAGTGCTTAATAAATGCCATTATTATTATTATTATCTCTCCAAGAACGCCCCACCTCCATCTGCAGTTGTTCCGGTAATAGATCCGTAAAAGTTTTCTTGGTAAAAATCCGGAAGCGGTTCACCATTGCCTCCTTCCACGCAGTAAACTCGAGTTTCCACCCTCGACTCTCTCACGTGCCGCTGCTGCCCAGCATGGGCGAATTTAGCCTTGTAGAAAATCGCTCGCCACTCGCTAGCCACTGGCCAAACTGGGAATGGAGTGGGAAGGCCTCTACTCGACTCTCCCTCCCATAGTCGGGACTGGTGGAAAACCGGAAACTCTCCAAGTGTGACCCTAGCCACAATTTATTTAAACATCTGTCTACTCAGGGGTTCAAATCCCGGCTCCGCCAATCGTCAGCCGTGTGACTCTGGGCAAGTCGCTTCACTTCTCTGTGCCTCAGTTCCCTCGTCTGGAAAATGGGGATTAAGACTGTAAGCCCCACGTGGGACAACCCGATCACCTTGTATCCCCCCAAAGCAGCATGGCTCAGTGGAAAGAGCCCGGGCTTTGGAGTCAGAGGTCATGGGTTCGAATCCCGACTCCACCAATTGTCAGCTGTGTGATTTTGGGCAACTCACTTGACTTCTCTGTGCCTCAGTTCCCTCATCTGTAAAATGGGGATGAAGACTGTGAGCCCCCCGTGGGACAACCTGATCACCTTGTAACCCCCAGCGCTTAGAACGGTGCTTTGCACATAGTAAGCGCTTAATAAATGCCATTATTATTATTATTATTAGAACAGAGAACAGGCCCTGCTGAGAGCTCACCTCCTCCAGGAGGTCTTCCAAGACTGAGCCCCTTCCTTCCTCTCCCCCTCGTCCCCCTCTCCATCCCCCCCATCTTACCTCCTTCCCTTCCCCACAGCACCTGTATATATGTATATATGGTTGTACATATTTATTAATCTATTTATTTATTTATTTTACTTGTACTTATCTATCCTATTTATTTTATTTTGTTAGTATGTTTGGTTTTGTTCTCTGTCTCCCCTTTTAGACTGTGAGCCCACTGTTGGGTAGGGACTGTCTCTATATGTTGCCAATTTGTACTTCCCAAGCGCTTAGTACAGTGCTCTGCACATAGTAAGCGCTCAATAAATACGATTGATGATGATGATGATGATAGTAAGCACTTAACAAATACCATCATTAATATTATTCTGTGGACTGTAGGCTCCTATGGGCAGGGATCATGTCTAACTGCTCTGTAGTATCATGTTCTCCACAGAGGGAGCGCTCAGTAAATATCGTTTATCGATTGATAACGGGTGGATGAAGCTAGAGAGATCCTGGAACATGAACGAAACACCCCCTGACCACACTTGCACTTATCCAGTCCAGCCCAGTCACTGAAGGTCACCAATCCCTTGATCTGCAGTGCTGGAGGGTCACAGGGGTGGGTGGGATAATAATAATAATGGCATTTATTAAGCACTCACTATGTGCAAAGCACTGTTCTAATAATATTAATGTTGGTATTTGTTAAGCGCTTACGATGTGCCAAGCACTGTTCTAAGCACTGGACAAGGTAATCAGATTGTCCCACGTGGGGCTCACAATCTTCATCCCCATTTTATAGATGAGGGAACTGAGGTCCAGAGAAGTGACTTGCCCAAAGTCACACAGCTGACAATTGGCGGAGTCGGGATTTGAACCCATGACCTCTGACTCCAAAGCCCGGGCTCTTTCCACTGAGCCACGCTGCTTCTCCTGATCTGTTGGGCTAGCGTCTGAGGCCTTAGGCTGGGCCCCTGCTCAATCATCATCATCAGTCGTATTTATTGAGCGCTTACTATGTGCAGAGCACTGTACTAAGCGCTTGGGAAGTACAAATTGGCAACATATAGAGACAGTCCCTACCCAACAGTGGGCTCACAATCCTTCCGAGACTCCAGAAATCATTCCTATCTTTAGGTCGTGAATGCATGTGTCCACTGGGGATTCGCTAATCCCGTCGGAATCCCATCGCCCGGAAGGCCTGGACCGGAAAGGGGCTTACACAAGAAGATGGCAGTGTGGCTCAATGGAAAGAGCCCGGGCTTTGGAGTCAGAGGTCATGGGTTCAAATCCCAGCTCCGCCACTCGTCAGCTGGGTGACTTTGGGCAAGTCACTTCACTTCTCTGCGCCTCAGTTACCTCATCTGTAAAATGGGGATGAAGACTGTGAGCCCCCCATGGGATCACCTTGTAACCTCCCCAGCGCTTAGAACGGCGCTTTGCACATAGTAAGCGCTTCATAAAATGCCATTATTCATTCATTCAATCGTATTTATTGAGCGCTTACTGTGTGCAGAGCACTGTTATTATTATTATTAAGTGGGCCGAGGATAGATGGACAGAGGAGAAGGGAGGGGCGGGCAAACCAGCGTTACGGCTGGGAACTCAATAAGGCTTCAACCTTCGGGGATAATGGACTGGGGGTGGGGATGGAGATGAGGGGAAGTAAGGGTTAAGGTAGCGAGATCCCTGAAATATTATAGTGAAAACAGCACGGACTTAAAAATATTTATTAAGTGCTTACTATGTGTCCATCCTGGTGAGCTTGGAATTACTTCGGCGCCTGACATGTAGTAAGTGCTTCACGTGAGAAGCAGCGTGGCTTAGTGGGAAGAGCCCAGGCTTGGGAGTCAGTGGCCATGGGTTCGAATAATAATAATAATAATAATAATAATAATAATAATGATGATTTTGGTATCTGTTAAGCACTTACTATGTGCGTAGAACAGTGCTTTGCACATAGTAAGTGCTTAACAAATACCATCATTATAATTATTATTATGTGCAAAGCACTGTTTTAAGCGCTGGGGAGGATACAGGGTGATCAGGTTGTCCCCCGGGGGGCTCACAGTCTTCATCCCCATTTTACAGATGAGATAACTGAGGGCCGGGGAAGTGAAGCGACTCGTCCAAAGTCACACAGCTGACAAGCGGCGGAGACGGGATTTGAACCCACGACCTCTGACTCCTAAGCTCCAACCTCTGAGCACTTATCCTCATCAATCAATCGTATTTATTGAGCGCTTACTGTGTGCAGAGCACTGTACTAAGCGCCTGGGAAGTACAAGTTGGAAACATATAGAGACAGTCCCTACCCAACAGTGGGCTCACTTGTCAGCTGTGTGACTTTGGGCGAGTCACTTCACTTCTCCGGGCCTCAGTTCTCTCATCTGGAAAATGGGGATTAAGACTGTGAACCCCATGTGGGACAACCTTATCACCTTGTATCCCCCCCAGCGCTTAGAACAGTGCTCAGCACATAGTAAGGACTTAACAAATCCTATAATTATAATCATCATTATTATTATTATTACCATAAAAATTAGTACAGAACCCTGAGCGAAATAGGCACTCAATAAGACTGTAAGCTCCCTGAAGGCAGGAAATGTGTCTGTTTATTGTTGTATTGTACTCTCCCAAGCGCTTAGTACAGTGCTCTGCACTCGGTAAGTGCTCAATAAATACGATTGAATGAATGAATGAGTGAGTGAGTGAATGAATGAATGAATAAGTGAATGAATGAATTATTCATTCATTCATTCATTCAATCGTATTTATTGAGCGCTTACTGTGTGCAGAGCACTGTACTAAGCTCTTGGGAAGTACTAGTTGGCAACATATAGAGACAGTCCCTACCCGACAGTGGGCTCACAGCCTAATTAATTAATTCATTAATTAATTAATGCCAAGCACTGTACTAAGCGCTCCAGTGGAAACACTCAAATCATGTTCATTACAGTCCCTGTCCCCCATGGGGCTCACCGTCTCAATCCCCATTTTCCAGATGAGTAAACTGAGGCACAGAGAGGTGAAGCGACTTGCCCGCGGTCACCCAGCAGGCGCGGGACTGGGAGATCGGGTGACCTCGACCAGTTGCTTAACTTCTCCATGCCTCAGTTTACTCATCTGGAAAATGGGGGCTTCAACGCCTCTTCCGACTGTATCGCGTCCACCTCGGCTCTTAAGCAAGCTCGTTGTGGGCAGGGAAGGTGTCTGCTAATTCTGTTGTGTTGTCCTCTCCCAAGCATTTAGTACAGTGCTGGGCATGTAGTAAGTGCTCAGTAAATACCACTGATTGGTAGTAAGCACCAGACAAACACTGCGATGGTTATTATATTAGGCAGGTGTTTTGTGGGGAAGCAGCATGGCGCAGTGGAAAGAGCACGTTCTTGGGAGTCAGAGGACGCGGGTTCTAATCCCGGCTCTGCCACTTATCTCCTGTGTGACCCTGGGCAAGCCGCTTAACTTCTCTGTGCCTCAGTTACCGCATCTGTAAAATAGGGATTAAAACTGTGAGCCCCCCTGTGGGATAACCTGATTACCTTGTATTTACCCTAGCGCTTAGAACAGTGCTCGGTACATGGTAAGCGCTTAGCAAATACCTTTTTTATTATTATTCGATTTATAATATATTCTATCATAAATAATAATAATAATAATAATAATAATGTTGGCATTTGTTAAGCGCTTACTATGTGCAAAGCACTGTTCTAAGCGCTGGGGGGATACAAAGTGATCAGATTGTCCCACGTGGGGCTCACAGTCTTAATCCCCATTTTACAGATGAGGTAACTGAGGCTCAGAGAAGTTAAGTGACTTGCCCAAGGTCACACAGCAGACATGTGGCGGAGCCGGGATTCGAACCCATGACCTCTGACTCCAAAGCCCGGGCTCTTTATAAATCCATTATCATTAATTATGATTGATTAATTATTATTAATTAATTATTATTATTAATTATTAACATTAATGATTATTAATTATTATGGATTATAATATAATAATATATTTATTAATATATACTATATTTATAAGCTATAATTCGATTTATTCTGACAGTATTGACACCTATCTGCCGGTTTAGTTTTGTTGTCTGCCTCCCCCTTCTAGGCCGTGAGCCCGTTGTTGGGTAGGGACCGTCCCTATATGTTATCGATTCGTACTTCCCAAGCGCTTAGTACAGTGCTCTGCACACAGTAAGCGCTCAATAAACACGATTGAATGAATGAATGAATATTACTGTTACTCGATTGTATTGTCCTCTCCCAAAGTGCTTAATACATCGCTCCGCACAAAGTATTAAGCATTCAATCGAAAAGCAGTTTGGCCTCAGAGGTCATGGGTTCTAATCCCAGCTCCACCACTTGTCTGCTGTGTGACCTTGGGCAAGCCACTGAATTTCTCTGTGCCTCGGTTCCCTCATCTGGAAAATGGGGATGAAGACTGTGAGTCCCACGGGGGACAACCTGATCAACTTGTAATAATAATAATAATAATGATGGCATTTATTAAGCGCTTACTATGTGCAAAGCACCGTTCTAAGCGCTGGGGAGGTTACAAGGGGATCAGGTTGCCCCACGGCGGGCTCACAGTCTTCATCCCCATTTTCCAGATGAGGGAACTGAGGCACTGAGAAGTGAAGTGACTTGGCCAAAGTCACACAGCTGACAACCACTGTTGGGTAGGGACTGTCTCTATATGTTGCCAATTTGTACTTCCCAAGCGCTTAGTACAGTGCTCTGCACATAGTAAGCGCTCAATAAATACGATTGATGATGATGATGATGACAATGGGCAAGCCGGGATTTGAACCCATGACCTCGGACTCCAAGGCCCGTGCTTTTTCCACTGAGCCACGCTGCTTCTCTGTACCTACCCTAACACTTAGAACAGTGCTTGGTACATAGTAAGCACTCGTCAGATACCATTATTATTATTATTGTCTGCTGTGTGACCTTGGGCAAGTGACTTAACTTCTCTGTTCCTCAGATATTTGATCGGTAAAATGGGGATTATTAATAATAATAATAATGGCATTTATTAAGCACTTACCATGTGCAAAGCACTGTTCTAAGCGCTGGGGAGGTTACAAGGTGATCAGGTTGTCCCACGGATTAAGAGTGTGAGCCCCCGGTTGGGCAGGGACTGTGTCCAACCTGATTAACTTGTATCATCATCATCAATCGTATTTATTGAGCGCTTACCGTGTGCAGAGCACTGGACTAAGCGCTTGGGAAGTACAAATTGGCAACATATAGAGACGGTCCCTACCCAACAGTGGGCTCACAGTCGAAAAGGGGGAGACAAAACCAAACATACTACAAAATAAAATAGAATAGGTGGGTATCTACCCCAGGGCTTAGCGCAGTGCCTGGCAGGTGGTAAGTGCTTAACACATACCGTTAAAAATGAATTAATACCATTTTTGATGAGGAGGAGGAGGGCGATGATGCCGGCCTGAAGTTCTGGCTATAAAGGCGGAGAAAATTAAGTAATCCAGATCCCCAGACTGTCTCTCCCCAATGTGTCCCTCCCCTCGGCCCCCTCTCCCCTCAAATGAGAGAAGGGTAGACAGGTGAGGACCAGGAGAAAGCATCTCCAATAATAATAATAATAATAATAATAACGACGGCATTTGTTAAGCGCTTACTATGTGCCAAGCACTGTTCTAAGCGCTGGGAAGGAGGTTGTCCCACGTGGGGTTCACAGTGGAAAGAGCCCGGGCTTTGGAGTCAGAGGTCATGGGTTCAAATTCCGGCTCCTCCACTTGTCAGCTGGGTGACTTTGGGCAAGTCACTTCACTTGCCATAATAATAATAATAATGGTATTTGTTAAGCGCTTACTATGTGCAAAGCACTGTTCTAAGCGCTGGGGAGGTACAAGGTGATCAGGTTGTCCCTCAGGGGGCTCACAATCTTAATCCCCATTTTACAGATGAGGGAACTGAGGCCCAGAGAAGTGAAGTGACTTGGCCAGAGTCACACAGCTGGCAAGTGGCGGAGCCGGGATTTGAACCCATGACCTCTGACTCCAAAGCCCGGGCTCTTTCCACTGAGCCACGCTGCTTCTCCGGTATTTATTAAGTGCTCTTACTATGTGCCAAGCACTGTTCTAAGCTCTGGGGGAGATACAAGGTAATCAGGTTATCCCACGTGGGGCTCGCAGTCTGCAGCATGGCTCAGTGGAAAGAGCATAGGTTTTGGAGTCAGAGGTCATGGGTTCAAATCCTGGCTCCGCCACTTGTCAGCTGTGTGGCTTTGGGCAAGTCGCTTCACTTCTCTGGGCCTCGCTGACCTCATCTGTGAAATGGGGATTAAGACTGTGAGCCCCACATGGGACAACCTGATCACCTTGTAACCTCCCCAGAGCTTAGAACAGTGCTTTGCACATAGTAATTATTATTATACTATATTATTATATTACTCTATTTATTTATTTATTTATTTTACTTGTACATGTCTATCCTATTTATTTTATTTTGTTGGTATGTTTGGTTTTGTTCTCTGTCTCCCCCTTTTAGACTGTGAGCCCACTGTTGGGTAGGGACTGTCTCTATGTGTTGCAAATTTGTACTTCCCAAGCGCTCAGTACAGTGCTCTGCGCATAGTAAGCGCTCAATAAATACGATTGATGATGATGATGATTATATTGTATTATTTTATATTAAATTAATTAATTAATTACAACTATAATTTATTATCAATGAATTCATTAATTAATTTGTTGGTTTAATTAATTAATAGTTGTTATTGAATAATTATATTATTGTTATATATTATTATATATTATATTTCTGGTTAATAATCAATTAATTAATTAAAATTGATTAAGGTTATTTAATGATCTATACAATGATTGTTATAATATTATTATTATTATTCATCCCCATTTTCCAGATGAGGTCACTGAGGCCCAGAGAAGTGAAGTGACTTGCCCAAGGTCACACAGCTGACCATTGGTGGAGTCGGGATTTGAACCCATGACCTCTGACACCCAAGCCCGGCTTCTTTCCATTGAGCCACGCTGCTTCTCGAGTTGGGGGCTCAAAGGGGCTCTGGGACCCGCGAAACATATCCCGTCCCCTCCCCGCACCCCAGTCGTCATCTTACCGTGATGACACTGAGACACAGTCCCTCTAGACTGTAAGCCCGTTGTGGGCAAGGGATCGTCTCTACTGCTGTATTGTAAATAAATAAATAATGATGGCATTTATTAAGCACTTACTACGTGCCAAGCACTGTTCTAAGCGCTGGGGAGGTTGTAAGGTGGTCCTGTTGTCCCACGGGGGGCTCACAGTCTTCATCCCCATTTTGCAGCGTGGCTCAGTGAAAAGAGCCCGGGCTTTGGAGTCAGAGGTCACGGGTTCAAATCCCGGCTCCACCTATTGTCAGCTGGGTGACTTTGGGCAAGTCACTTCACTTCTCTGGGCCTCAGTTCCCTCATCTGGAAAATGGGGATTAAGATTGTGAGCCTCACATGGGACAACCTGATCACCTTGTATCCCCCCAGCGCTTAGAGCAGTGCTTTGCACATAGTAAGCGCTTAACAAATGCCATCATTATTATTATTATTTAACAGATGAGGTAACTGAGGCCCAGAGAAGTGAAGTGACTTGCCCAAAGTCACCCAGCTGACAAGTGGAGGAGCCAGGATTTGAACCCGTGACCTCTGACTCCCAAGCCCAGGCTCTTTCCACTGAGCCACGCTGCTTCTCTACTTGTACTTTCCAAGCACTTAGTACAGCACTCTGCACACAGTGAGCGCTCAATAAATACGATTGAATGAATGAATGAATGACTATATGTGTGCGTCTAGCTTTAATTCTATTTGTTTGGACGATTTTGACACCCGTCTACGCGTTTTGTTTTGTTGTCTGTCACCCCCTTCTAGACCGTGAGCCCGTTGTTGGGTAGGGACCGTCTCTATACGTTGCCGACTTGTACTTCCCAAGCGCTTAGTCCAGTGCTTTGCACACAGTAAGCGCTCAATAAATGCGATTGAATGAATGAAGGAATGGCTTGAGAGCTGGGTCAGAGAACTCTGGTTCACTCCCCAGCTTGGCTCTTCCCCTCTGACCGAACCCTGGCCCTGGCCTAACCCATAAAATAATAATGGTGTTTGTTAAGCGCTTACTATGTGCAAAGCACTGTTCTAAGCGCTGGGGAGGACACAAGGTGATCAGGTTGTCCCACGGGGGGCTCCCAGCCTTCATCCCCCTTTTACAGATGAGGTCACTGAGGCCCAGAGAAGTGAAGTGCCTTGCACAAGGTCACACAGCAGACATGTGGCGGAGCCAGGATTAGAACCCACGACCTCTGACGCCCAAGCCCGGGCTCTTTCCACTGTGCCAACCCACCCCCAGCCCTGCTCTGATCCGTCCCCAAGTCCTAGTCTGGAGGAGCAGCGTGGCTCTGTGGAAAGAGCACCGGCTTGGGAGTCGGAGGTCGTGGGTTCTAATCCCGGCTCCGCCACCCGTCAGCTCTGTGACTCTGGGCAGTCACTTCACTTCTCTTGGCCTCAGTGACCTCATCTGGAAAATGGGGATGAAGACTGGGAGCCCCACATGGGACAAGCTGATGGCCTCCCCTCCTCCAAGAGGCTTCCCAGACTGAGCCCCCTTTTTCCTCTCCTCCTCCCCATCCCCCCCACCCTCCCTCCTTCCCCTCCCCACAGCACCTGGATATATGTTTGTACAGATTTATTACTCTATTTATCTTACTTGTACTTATTTACTATTCTATTGATTTTGTTAATGATTTGCATCTAGCTTTATTTCTATTTGTTCTGATGACTTGACACCTGTCCACATGTTTTGTTTGGTTGTCTGCATCCCCATCTAGACTGTGAGCCCGTTGTTGGGTAGGGACCGTCTCTAGATGTTGCCGACTTGTACTTCCCATGAGCTTAGTACAGTCCTCTGCACACAGTAAGCGCTCAATAAATAGGAATGAATGAGAGAATGAATGAATGTGCTTCTGTTACCTCATCTCTAAAATGAGGATTGAATCTTATTCCCTCCTATTTTGACTATGAGCCCGGTGGGGGACAGGGACTGTGTTTAGCCTGATTAGCTCTTTTCGACCCCAGAGCTTAGTACAGCGCTTGGCCCGTAGTAAGCTGTACGTTCATTATGGGCAGGGACCGTGTCTGCTTATTCTGTTTAATTGCACTCTCCCAAGCACTTAGTACAGTGCTCTGCACATAGTAAGCGCTCAGTAGACTGTAAGCCCGTTGTGGCTCCCCATCCCCCCCCGCCCTACCTCCTTCCCCTCCCCACAGCACCTTTATATATGTTTGTACAGATTTATAACTCTATTCATTTTACTTGTACCTATTTACTATTCTATTTATTTTGTTAATGATGGGCATTTAGCTTTAATTCTATCTGTTCTGACGACTTGACACCTGTCCCCATGTTTTGTTTCATTGTCCGTCTCCCCCTTCTAGACTGTGAGCCCGCTGTTGGGTAGGGACCGTCTCTATAGGTTGCCGACCTGTACTTCCCGAGCGTTTAGTCCAGTGCTCTGCACATGGTAAGCGCTCACTAAATGCTATTGAATGAATGGCCTTATATCTACCCCAGTGTTTAGAAAGGTGCTCGGCACATAGTAAGCACTTGACAAATCCTATAATTATGATTATTATTAAGTGCTCAATAAATATAATTGAATGAATGAACGAATGACTCAGGGTTCCAAGGAGATTGGGCAGCCAGGTTGCATTGACTCCGTCTTTATTTGGTGGCGTCACGTTGGGGAAGAGCTTAGAGAAGCAGCAAGTGGGGGACAGCGATGAGCGGGGGGCTGGAGGGGAGCGGAGACCCCCTCGCAGCCCCCCCAGGGCAGCTCTGAATCTCATGCCTTCCTTTGAGCGTGGAAACTGGGGCCGCGTTTCGTGTTTTGGCCTGGGCAGTGAGAAAGAGACACACAGAGGCAGACCAACAGAGTCAGGCAGGAAGGGGAGGGGGAGAAAAGAAGGCAGAGGGAGAAAAACAGTTGAGAGAAAGAATTGAGATGACAAGGACAAGGAAGATGAAGAAAGAACAAGAGACAGGACCAGAAGGAAGGGACACCGTTTCCCTTTCCTCCCTCCCCAGAGAATCAGAGAGGTTCTGATCCCAGGAGGGGCCTCTGTTCCCCCTTCTCATCCCCTTTCCCAGCTCTCCCTTCCCTCCCATCCTCCTCGCCATTCCCTTTTCCAGCCCCCACACCTCTCCATCCTCCCATCCTGCCCCCCACCAAAATCCAATTCTTTCCCAGAGAGGAATACTCACTCAGTTCTCATCGATGCATTCATCTGAGGGAAAAACAGAGACCGTGGTGAAGATGGTTTCCTTTCATTCATTTATTCATTCAATCGTATTTACTGAGCGCTTACTGTGTGCAGAGCACTGTACTAAGTGCTTGGGAAGTACAAGTTGGCAACATATAGAGATGTTTGTACAGATTTATTTTACTTGTACATGTCTACTATTCTATTTATTTTGTCAATGATGTGCATTTAGCTTTAATTCTGCTTGTTCTGATGACTTGACACCTGTCCACATGTTTTGTTTTGTTGTCTGTCTCCCCCTTCTAGACTGTGAGCCTGTTGTTGGGTAGGGACCGTCTCTATATGTTGCCAACTTGTACTTTCCAAGGGCTTAGTACAGTGCTCTGCACACAGTAAGCGCTCAATAAATACGATTGAATGAATGAATGAATATTTACTTTACTTGTACATATCTACTATTCTATTAATTTTGTCAATGATGTGCCTTTAGCTTTAATTCTGTTTGTTCCTGTTGACTTGACACCCGTCCACATGTTTTGTTTTGTTGTCTGTCTCCCCCTTCTAGACTGTGAGCCCATTGTTGGGTAGGGACCGTCTTTATATGTTGCCAACTTGTACTTCCCAAGCGCTTAGTACAGTGCTCTGCACACAGTAAGCACTCAATAAATTCGATTGATTGAATGAATGAATATTTATTTTACTTGTACATATCTACTATTCTATTTATTTTGTCAATGATGTGCATTTAGCTTTAATTCTGCTTGTTCTGACGACTTGACACCTGTCCACATGTTTTGTTTTGTTGTCTGTCTCCCCCTTCTAGACTGTGAGCCCATTGTTGGGTAGGGACCGTCTCTATATGTTGCCAACTTGTACTTCCCAAGCGCTTAGTACAGTGCTCTGCACACAGTAAGCACTCAATAAATTCGATTGAATGAATGAATGAATATTTATTTTACTTGTACATATCTACTATTCTATTTATTTTGTCAATGATGTGCATTTAGCTTTAATTCTGTTTGTTCTGAAGACTTGACACCTGTCCACATGTTTTGTTTTGTTGTCTCTCTCCTCCTTCTAGACTGTCGTTGGGTAGGGACCGTCTCTATAAGTTTCTAACTTGTACTTCCCAAGCACTTAATACAGTGCTCTGCACACAGTAAGTGCTCAATAAATGCGATTGAATGAATGAGTGAACTGAATGAATGTCTTTGGGCAAGTCAATTAACTTCAGTGCCTCAGTTTCCTCAACTGTAAAACGAGGATTAGAAACCTGTCCCCCCTCCTACTTAAGTGGTCACTCTCATGTGGGACGGGGACTCTGTCTGACCTGATTAACTTGTATCCACCCCAGTGCTTAGAACAGATAATAATAATAATAATAATAATAATGACATTTGTTAAGCGCTTACTATGTGCAAAGCACTGTTTTAAGCGCTGGGGAGGATACAAGGTGATCAGGTTGTCCTACGTGGAGCTCACAGTCTTAATCCCCATTTTTACAGATGAGGTAACTGAGGCCCAGAGAAGTGACAATTGGCAGAGCTGGGATTTGAACCCATGACCTCAGACTCCAAAGCCCGGGCTCTTTCCACTGAGCCACGCTGCTTCTCTATAGTAAGTGCTTAATAATAATAAATACCATAACTATAGTGCTGAATTGTACCTTCCAAGTGCTTAGTCCAGTGCTCTGCACACAGTAAGTGCTCAATAAATACGATTGAATGAATGAATAAAGGAGCAGAAATCTCGACTCCAGAATGGCAGAAGCCCCAGATTCCAAATCCCCTCTGGGGGATTTCCCTCATCCCACCTCTGCTCCAATCCCAGCTGAGACTTACCAATTTTGGGCAGGAAACCAACGTGGTCATCTCTGAGGCCCTGTTCCTCGGCCACCTGGACAAATCTCTCCTTCAGTTCTGATCTCAGCTCCTTTGTCCGCCCTGGAGCCGAAGAGGCAGAGTTAGAGGAGGCTTCCCGTCGGGGGTGAGGGGGAGGGTTGCTGGGATCAGCTCCTTGGAAGCTGGGACTGGAAACGGGGATGCAGCGTGGCCTAGTGGGAAAATCCCCGTCTTGGAAGACAAGAGACTTGGATGCCAATTCTGCCCCCTTGCCCGCTGTGTGACTTCGGGCCAGTCACTTAAGACCTCATCTGTAAAATGGGGATTAAGACTGTGAGCCCTCCATGGGACAACCTGATCACCTTGTATCCTCCCCAGCGCTTAGAACAGTGCTTTGCACATAGTAAGCACTTAACAAATGCCATCCTTATTATTATTATTATTATTATTATACCCCAAGGGAGGGTAGAGCAGGGAAGGAGCTGAGAGCTTACCATAAAGGGTTATCTTGTAGAATGTCTTATTGGCCACGTCCTTCCTAAAATGCACGATGGAATATTCCTCATAGTTTGTCTCCATAACACTGACAGTGTAGTCCTTCACTCTATGGGCTGTTCTCGGTCAGTCAGGCCGGCAAGGAATTAATCAGTCAATCACACAGAGGGGGAGACTGGAAGACACCCCACACACACACCCCGCCGTCCCCAGGATCCCACCCCTCTGCAATCAGGGCCTTCTGGAGGCTGAGCAAGGCAAGGGGGGAGCCCGGGACCCTCCCCTCCATGCCGTGACCCCCTTTCCCCCCCCAAAAAAAACAGCTGCCCAGAAACGAGGCCCAAAAATGAGGCTTCAAGGTCAACCTTCAGGGCAAGGGGAGGTAGGAGATAAGGGGAACTTGGACTTACCCCCTTTGTTGCTCAGGGTGAACCTGCCAGGCTGATCTTTCGGGACGAACGTCCTGATCCACTTGTCACACCGCTGTCCCCTGTGGGCCAAGTCGGCCGGCGTGAGGGAAAGGGGTCCGGAGGAAGTGGGGGGCGTTGGGGTGAGCATGTTCAACCCCCTCAAGATCCCCACTTCCCCCCTCCATTCCCCCCTCCCCCCCGCTCCAAGTGTGTGACCTTAACTACTCTGTGCCTCAGTCTCCTCCTCTGTATAACGGGGATTCAATACCCGTTCGGTCTCCTACTTAGACTGTGAGCTCCATGAAGGACAGGGACTATGCCCCCTTGGTAATTGAGTATCACCCTAGTGCTTGGCTCATAATAAGCACTTAACAGATACGATTACTAATAATAATAAAGGTAAGCGCTTAATACAGTGCTCTGCACACAGTAAGCGCTCAATAAATATGATTGAATGAATTAATATTTATTACGGTATTTTTATGGTATGGTATAATAGAGAAGCAGCGTGGCTCAGTGGAAAGAGCCCGGGCTTGGGAGCCAGAGGTCATGGGTTCTAATCCTAGCTCCGCTGTGTGACTTTGGGCAAGTCACTTCACTTCTCTGGGCCTCAGTTCCCTCCTCTGTCAAATGGGGATTAAAACCGTGAACCCCACGTGGGGCCACCTGATCATCCTTGTATCCCCCCCAGTGCTTAGAACAGTGCTTCGCACATAGTAAGGGCTTAATAAATGCCATCATTATTATTATTACTATTTGTTAACCGCTTACTATGTACTGTCACAGGTAGAGAGGTTTTGTCCCACCCTTCCAGGTGGCTTGGCAGAGAGATGCCAAAACCCAGCCTGAGACCCCTCGGCCATCAAAGGGGCCCAGGGTATCCGCCTCCCCGAACATCAGCGATTTCTCCTGGCAAACAACCCCTTCCACGGCCTCTCCCACGTCCATCTCCCTCTCCGGCCTCCGACGTGCCAGGAGGCCTCCGACCTTACTCTCCCCCCACCTTCAAAGCCTTATTGAAGGCCCATCTCCTCCAAGAGGCCTTCCCAGACTAAACCCTCCTTTCTTCTTCTCCCAATCCCTTCTGCATTGTCCTGACTTGCTCCCGTTATTCATCTCCCCATCCCAGCCCCACAACGCTTATGTCCGTATCTGTAATTGTTTATTTATATTAATGCCTGTCTCCCCCCTAGACCGTAAGCTCGTCGTGGGCAGAGAACGTTAGATTGTACTCGTGGGCGGGGAATGTGTCTGTTTATTGTTAGATTGTACTCTCCCAAATGCTCTCCCATTGCTCTGCACGCAATCAACACTCAATAAATACGATGAATGAATTAAAGAATGAAGAGTCTCTACAACACTTCCCTAATTCAAGGTATGTCATTCCCCACTCTAAAGAAGCAGCCTTGGCTTAGTGGAAACAGCCCAGCGCTGGACACCCGGACTCCTGGGTTTTAGTTGTTGTGACCTTGGGTATCAGAACTTCTGTGGGCCTCATTTTCCTCATCTGTAAAATGGGTGTTCAATACCTGTCACCCCCCTCCTCCTTAGATTGGGATTCCCATATGGGGCAGGGACAGTGTCTCACCTGATTATCGTATATCGACCCCAGTGGTTGGCGAATAGCAATTGCTTAACAATTGCCACAATTACCATAACCCTGTGCCACCGTCACTTTTTGTACAACCCTAAATGTGGTTTTTCAAACGCCTTCACTTCCTGATGGCTTCCAAGGGCTCCCCGCCTCCTCTCCCAAGCCACTTGCTAGCCCCCCAACTTACAGAGAAAAGAGGCCCATAATGGGGGAGAGGGAAGGGGGACAGTTGAAGAAGGAAGAAAAGGGAGGTAAGGGAGAGGGGAGGACCGAGCAGAGGGGTGGAGTGGTCAGCTACAAGAAGGGAACTCTAATAATGTACAGATTTATTACTCTAATTATTTTACTTGTACATATTTACTATTCTATTTATTTTGTTAATGATGTATTTCTAGCTTTACTTCTATTTAGTCTGATGACTTGACACCTGTCCGCATGTTTCGTTTTGTCGTCTGTCTCCCCCTTCTAGACTGTGAGCCCGTTGTTGGGTGGGGACCGTCTCTGTATGTTGCCAACTTGTACTTCCCAAGCGCTTAGTACAGTGCTCTGCACACAGTAAGCGCTCAATAAATATGATTGAATGAATGAATGAATGAATATTTATTTTACTAGTACATATTTACTATTCTATTTATTTTGTTAACGATGTGCTTCTAGCTTTACTTCTATTTATTCTGATGACCTGACACCTGCCCGCATGTTTTGTTTTGTCATCTGTCTCCCCCTTCTAGACTGTGAGCCCGTTGCTGGGTGGGGACCGTCTCTGTATGTTGCCAACTTGTACTTCCCAAGCGCTTAGTACAGAGCTCTGCACACAGTAAGTGCTCAATAAATACGATTGAATGAATGAATGAATGAATATTTATTTATTTTACTTGTACATACGTACAAGTAAAGCAGTATGGCTCGGTGGAAAGAGCCCGTGCTTTGGAGTCAGAGGTCATAGGTTTGAATCCCGGCTCCACCAATTGTCAGCTGTGTGACTTTGGGCAAGTCACTTCACTTCTCTGTGCCTCAGTTACCTCATCTGCAAAATGGGGATGAAGACTGTAAACCCCATGTGGGACAACCTGATCACCTTGTAACCTCCCCAGCACTTAGAACAGTGCTTTGCACATAGTAAGTGCTTAATAAATGCCATTATTATTATATTTACTATTTTACTATACTATAATATATTACTTACTGTATTACTATATTACTAATTTACTATATTTACTATTCTATTTATTTTGTTAATGATGTGCTTCTAGCTTTACTTCTATTTATTCTGATGACTTGACACCTGTCCACATGTTTTGGTTTGTCCTCTGTCTCTGCCTTCTAGATTGTGAGCCTGTAGTTGGGTGGGGACCGTCTCTATATCTTGCCAACTTGTACTTCCCAAGCGCTTAGTACAGTGCTCTGCACACAGTAAGCTCTCAATAAATACGATTGAATGAATGAATGAATAATAATAATAATAGTAATAATAGTTAAGGGTTAGGGTTAATAATGCTAAGCACTTAATAAATGCTATATAATGGTATTTGTTAAGCCCTTACTATGTGCCAAGCACTAAGCACTGAGGTAGACACGAGGTCATCAGGTCTTCCCACGGGGGGCTCGCGGTCTTCATCCCCATTTTACAGATGAGGTAACTGAGGCTCAGAGAAGTTAAGTGACTTGCCCGAGGTCACCCAGCAGACAAGCAGAGGAGGCAGGATTAGAACCCACAGCCATTGTTGACTCCCAAGCCTGTACTCTTTCCATTAAGCCACGCCGCTAGGGATCCTCTCTGGTGGAGGTGGGTTTTCCTTCCCCCCCCCGCCCCAGGATCTCTGAGCCGATAATAATAATGACGGCATTTATTAAGCGCTTACTATGTTCAAAGCACCATTCTAAGCCGATCTCAGCCAATTCATTCATTCATTCAGTCGTATTTATTGAGCGCTTACTGTGTACAGAGCACTGTACTAAGCGCTTGGGAAGTACAAGTCAGCAACATATAGAGACGGTCCCCACCCAACAACGGGCTCGCAGTCTAAAAGGGACAGACAACAAAACAAAGCACGTGGACGGGTGTCAAGTCATCAGAATAAATAGAAGTAAAGCTAGACGCACATCATTAACAAAATCAGTAGAATAGTAAATAGGTACAAGTAAAATAAATAGAGTGATAAATCTGTACAAACATATATACAGGTGCTGTGGGGAGGGGAAGGAGGTAGGGCGGGGAGGAGGAGAGGAAAAAGGGGGCTCAGTGTGGGAAGGCCTCTTGGAGGAGGTGAGCTCTCAGTAGGGCTTTGAAGGGAGGAAGAGAGTAAGATTGGAGAATGTGCGGAGGGAGGGCATTCCGGGCCAGGGGGAGGACGTGGGCCGGGGGTCGACGGCGGGACAGGCGGGAATGTCAGTGTCACTCACCTGAGCAGGATAGAGGTGACGTTGAAGCTCTGGTCAGGGAGCAGCTGGTAGGTAGTGGAGTACATCTTGAAATAGCCCCCCTTGACCGGCTTGGAGCTCAGAGCCAGTCCAACGACGTACCATTTCCCTTGGAACTGCGGAGGATGCCCTGTGACTCTCAGCTCGGACCAATTCCCGCCCGCTCCATCCCGCCCCTGATTTTCCCCGAAGCCAGTTGGAGAGGGAGAGCATCCTGCGCTGGCGGCATCTTGGGGACACCAGCCCGCTGTGTGTCGAGGGAAAGCTGCTTGCCCGCTCTGGTCCTCAGTTTCCCTGAGTTACTGAGGTAACTTGAGGTGATTGAGATACCCTGAGTACCCTCAGTTACTCCCCTCCAACCAGGAGGAGAGTGAAAGTGGCCTGCAAACTTCAGAGCTACCAGATGGATTGGGGGTTTGGGCAAGAGAGATAAGAATGTGTGTGTGTGTGTGTTTATCTGATGATGCAGGTAAGCAGGGTTATTAATAATAATAATAATAACAATAATTCTGGTTTTGGTTTATCTCTTACTACGCACCAAGCACCGTTCTGAGTGCTGGAGCCGATACCTGGTAATCAGGTTGTTCCACATGGGCCTCACAGTCTTAATGCCCATTTGGCAGATGAGGTAACCGAGGCACAGAGAAGTGACATGGCTTACCCAACGTCACACAGCAGGCAAGAGGAGGAACTGGGATCAGACCCCGCAGCCTTTGACTCCCGAGCCCGTACTCTTTCCCCTAAGCCATGCTGCTTTTCTGTCATTCCATCTAGAGAAGCAGCGTGGCTCAGTGGAAAGAGTGCAGGCTTTGGAGTCAGAGGTCAGGGGTTCAAATCCCGGCTCCGCCACTTGTCAGCTGGGTGACTTTGGGCAAGTCACTTCACTTCTCTGGGCCTCAGTTCCCTCATCTGTAAAACGGGGATTAAGATTGTGAGCCCCGCGTGGGACCACCCGATCACCTTGTAACCTCCGCAGCGTTTAGAACGGGGCTTTGCACATAGTAAGTGCTTAATAAATGCCGTCATTATTATTATTATCGGTTGCACTTGGGGCTGACCCCTAATCACTAAGTGACTAGGTGGCAGAGAAAAATGGAGAGCCTGGGCGGAGTAGCAGGTGGGCAACCCCCCTTCCTTCCTTCTGGGAGCTCCGGCGTCAGTCACTATACATCCACGGGGGTCAACGTCGCATAACTGGGTGGTGCGGCCGGGTTGGGGGAGGTCACGGACTGGCTGAGTGGCGCACATACATGTGTGTGTGTCCACGAGTACAGCACTTCGACATTCCCAGAAGCTCTAGGAAGACCGGGAAACCGGAGCCAAATGGCAAAGAGCCACGGGCCCCGTGAATATAATAATTATAATGATGGCATTTATTAAGCGTTTACTGTGTGCCAAGCACATAGTGGAAAGAGCCCGGGCTTTGGAGTCAGATTTCATGGGTTCAAATCCTGGCTCGGCCAATTGTCAGCTGTGTGACTTTGGGCAAGTCACTTCGCTTCTCTGGGCCTCAGTGACCTCATCTGGAAAATGGGGATGAAGACTGTGAGCCCCCCGTGGTGAGCCCCCGATCACCTTGTAACCTCCCCAGCGCTTAGAACAGTGCTTTGCACATAGTAAGCGCTTAATAAATGCCATCAATATTATTATTATTATTATAACTGCTGCTGCCCTCAGCCCCAAGCCCCTACCCCAATAATAATAACGGCATTTATTAAGCACTTACTATGAGCAAAGCACTGTTCTAAGCGCTGGGGAGGTTACAAGGCAATCAGGTTGTCCCACGTGGGGCTCACAGACTTACTCCCCGTTTTCCAGATGAGGTCACTGAGGCCCAGAGAAGTGAAGTGACTCGCCCAAAGTCACCCAGCTGGCAGGTGGAGGAGCCGGGATTTGAACCCGTGACCTCTGACTCCAAAGCCCGGGCTCTTTCCACCGAGCCACGCTGCTTCTCCACCACGGGGCTCAGAGTGCGGGCCTTTCCGGCTTACCCTGTCCGGCTGAAAATCGGGCTGCACGGGGACGTCGGTCTGAGCCGACGTCTGGGTCCAAGTCTGCAGGGAGCAGAACAAGGCCACCAACCCGACGGGCAGTAGGGCCGTCTTCATCCCGATGCTGCCCGGGCCTTCCTGGAAGAGACCGGAGTGCCCCCGGAGCGCTGGGCCGGCCACGGAGAGAGGGACTGGGAACGAACCGAGGGAGAGCGGGAGGCGGGAGGGCGGCCACCGAAGTGAGATCTGCACAGACCGCTATTTATAACCCCGAGCTGGAAGTCCGCCAACTGTTGAGAGAGCACGGAGGTGTCTTTGCCAGTCTTTGCCAACTCCAGGAAAGATTGGTAAATCCACAGACGGGAAGTCTTGGTAGATGGCCGGATTATTTCTCCTTGAGCCGGATTGCTCAAGGGAGAAGGAAATGAGCTGGGGTCGAGCTGGGGGCGTAAGGGGAAGCAGAATAATAGTAATAATAATAATAATAATGACATTTATTAAGCGCTCACTATGTGCAAAGCACTGTTCTAAGCGCTGGGGGGGATGCAAGGTGATCAGGTTGTCCCACGTGGGGCTCACAGTCATCACCCCCATTTTACAGATGGGGTAACTGAGGCTCTGAGAAGTGAAGTGACTTGCCTAAGGTCACACAGCAGACAAGTGGTGGAGCCGGGGATTCAAACCCATGACCTCTGACTCCAAAGCCCAGACTTTTTCCACTGAGCCACGCATAAGATTCCCCTCCTGCTCCAGAGCTCTTTTCCCACTCTTGGGCTGCTCGGTGAGGAATTAGATGAAGAATCCTTTCGCCACTCACATCCCACCCTCCTGTCTCCGGGCGATCCCTACTGCGTGGCCAGGTGATCCCAACCCCTTTCAGTCTGTGAGCCTCATGTGACCCTATCCGACACGATCATCTCTATCTACCCCAGTGCTCAGCAGAGCGCTTGGCAAATGGAAAGCACTTAAAAAAGATCCTCATTATTTTTTATGGCATTTGTTAAGCGCTTACGATGTGCAAAGCACTGTTCTAAGCACTGGGGGGGTTATAAGCTGATCAGGTTGTCCCACAGGGAGCTCACGGTTTTAATCCCCCTTTTACAGATGAGGTCACCGAGGCCCAGAGTAGTGAAGTGACTTGCCCAAAGTCTGACAGTTGCCGGAGCCGGGATTTGAACCCGTGACCTCTGATCCCAAGCCCAGGATCTTTCCACTGAGTCACACTGCTTCTCCATTATTACCGGTAGTAACAGCAGCGTGGGAAACGGCTAGTACGAAGAGCACGGCTCTGGACGTTAGGTTCTATACTTGTTCCTGCCACTTACCTGCCATGTGATCTTGGGAGTGTTGCTTAATTTCTCTGTGCCTCAGTTTCCCCCATCATCTCCAAGATGGGGTTTCAATACCTAGTCTCCCTCCTACTTAGCCTCATGGGAGATGTTGCCAACTTGTACTTCCCAAGCGCTTAGTACACTGCTCTGCACAGAGTAAGCGCTCAATAAATATGATTGAATGAATGAATGTGTCTACCTCAGTACTCCGTTCAGTGGCCAGATACACCATTACTACTACTACTAATAATAATAATGGTATTTGTTATATAAATATTATATTATATGACATTATAACATATAATATATTATATAACATTATTATACCACACAGCACTTACTATGTGCAAAGCACTGTTCTAAGCACTCGGGGATACAAGGTGATCAGGTTGTCCCACATGGGGCTCAAAATCTTAATCCCCATTTTACAGATGAGGTAACTGAGGCCCAGAGAAGTGAAGTGACTTGCCCAAAGTCAAACAGCTGGCAAGTGGTGGAGCCGGACAGCTGACAAGTGGTCGAGTGGTCTCGATCCCCATTTTACAGATGAGGTAACTGAGGCCCAGAGAAGTGAAATGACTTGCCCAAGGTCACGCAACAGACCGACGGCGGAGCCAGAGTTAGAACCCGCGACCTTCTGACTCGCTGGCCTGGGATCTAACCACTATGCCACTTGTCTACTGTGTGACCTGGGACAATTCATTTCACTTCTCTGTGCCTCAGTTACCTCATCGGTAAAATAAATAATAATAGTAATGATGGTATTTGTTAAGCGCTTACTTTGTGCAAAGCACCGTTCTAAGCATTGGGGGGATGCAAGGTGATCAGGTTGTCCCACGTGGGGCTCACAGTCTTCACCCCCATTTTACAGATGAGAGAACTGAGGCCCAGAGAAGTGAAGTGACTTGCCCAAAGCCACCCAGGTGACAATTGGCGGAGCCTGAATTGGAACCCACGACCTCTGACTCCAAAGCCCGGGCTCTTTCCACTGAGCCACGCCGCTTCCCAAATGGGAATAAGATAAGTGTTCCGCCTTCCTCTTAGACGGAGAGCCCCATGGGGGGCAGGGGCTGGGCTCGATCTGATCTCTTGCGTCTAGCACAGTGCTTGGGGCAGAGGAAGCGCTTAACAAATACCAGAATCGTTCTTATTTTCCTCCAGTTATAAGTGAAAATCACAGATGAAAATGGCAGTTTCTCATCTCCTCACCTGATTTCCCCCTGTGTTGTGTCACCTGCACCCTCAAGTCCTCGTCCTCTAAGCACTTCATTCATTCCTTCATTTATTCAATCGTATTTATTGAGTGCCCATCTTGTGCAGAGCACTGTACTAAGCGCCAGGGAGAGCACAATATAACCATAACCAGATACATTCTCCGCTTACAAGGAGCTTCCCTACAACTCCATTGCTTCCTCTTACCTCTAACATATTTCACTGTCACCTCCTGGAGTAGACTGGAAGTTCCTTGAGGGCAGGGACAGCGTCTACTTACTCAACCCAACTCTTCCAAGCGCTCAGCACAGCGCTCCGCACCGAGTAAGCACTCAACAAATGCCACGGCTTGTTTGAGTGTTGGATGGAGTCGAGCTCTAGGCCGCAAACAGGAAGGCGAAGGGTTAGGGGACAGAATCGGTCAATGGCGTCTAAGCACTGAGTGGTATCGTAACTCAGTGGAAAGAGCCCGGGCTTGGGAGTCAGAGGTCATGGGTTCGAATCCCGGCTCTGCGACTTATCAACTGTGTGACTTTGGGCAAGTTGCTTAACTTCTCTGTGCCTCAGTGACCTCATCTGTCTGATGGGGATGAAGACTGTGAGCCCCACGTGGGACAACCTGATCACCTCGTATTAGAACAGTGCTTTGCCCATAGTAAGCGCTGAACAAATGCCATTATTATTATTATTATTATTATTATTATTACTGTATCTGCCCCAGTGCTTAGAACAGTGTTTGGCACATAGCTATCGCTTTACAAGAACCGTAATTATTATCTTTAGGCCTCTGTTTGGTCACTCCGCTCCTGCCAAGGTTCTGAATCAGGGCCCCGACCAGACTCAGTCGACCGGGCTTGGGAGTCAGAGGCCGTGGGTTCTAATCCTGCTCCGCCGCTTGTCCGCTGGGTGACTTTGGGCGAGTCACTTCACTTCTCTGGGCCTCGGTGACCTCATCTGGAAAATGGGGATGAAGACTACGAGCCCCCCGTGGGACAACCTGATCAACTTGTATCCCCCCCCAGCTCTTAGAACGGTGCTTGGCACGTAGTAAGCGCTTAACAAATACCATCATTATTATTATAATTATTTATTGAGCACTACCCGTGTGCAGAGCACTGAACTGGGCGATTGGGAGAGGACGATACAACAGGGTGGGTAGCGGGGACGGAGTCGGGGATGAAGAATTAGGCGGATGCTGACACCTTGCTTCTTGGAGCCTTCGTTGTCCGTCGTGGCCAGAACTCCCAACCTTCTCTCTCCCGGTCAGCCTCTCCGTTCTGGAAACAGAAACCCCCGGTTGGCCCCAATCGATCAACGATCTATCATATCGATCATATGTATTCATATTTATTCATTTTTTCATATTTATTCATATTTATATTATATTATAATATATTTATATTTATAAAAATATCTTATATATTATATTATATTATATTATATTATATTATATTATATTATATTATATTGTATTGTATTGTATTATATTATATTATGTTATATTATATCATGCTATGATATATTATAAAATAATATGTGATATAATATGTTATATTATATTATATTATATTATATTGTATTATATTGCATCATATCAGATTATGTATTATATTGTATATTTTATTATGCGTTATATTTTATTATTATATTATATATTATATTATATTATATTATATTATATTATATTATATTTTAGGTTATATTATGTTATATTATATATTATGTTATATTGTATTGTATTTTATTGTATTATATTATATTGTATTATATTGTAATATAATATATAATAATGTATAATGATATATATTATACATAATATGTATTATAATATATATTACTGTATATATTATATATATATCATATATATTATATTATATTATGTTATATTATATTATATTATATTATAGTCATATTTATTCATTCATTCAACGGTCTATCATACCGATCATATTTATTCATTCATTCTCTCGTATTTATTGAGTGCTTACTGTGTGCAAAGCACTGTAATAATAATAATGATAATAATAAAGGCATTTATTAAGTGCTTACTATGTGCCAAGCACTGTTCTAAGCGCCGGGGAGATCAGGCGATCAGGTTGTCCCACGGTGGGCTCCCAGTCTTAACCCCCGTTTGACAGATGAGGGAACTGAGGCCCGGAGAAGCGAAGTGACTTGCCCGAAGTCACCCAGCTGACAATTGGCGGAGCCGGGATTTGAACCCGTGACCTTTGACGCCAAAGCCTGGGCTCTTTCCACTGAGCCACGCTGCTTCATTACTACCGCTCACCCTACTAAGAGCTGGGGAGAGTAGAGCACTGTTCTAAAGGCTCAGGAGAGGACAATATATCAGAGTTGGATAATTTTCCCACACACAAGGAATTTAGAGGCCAGACGGGGAGACAGACACTAAAATCGTTTACGGATACAGACGGAAATGCTGCGGGGATGAAGGTGGGTTGAATGAAGTGTGCAAATTCAAGTGCAAGGGTGACATGGAAGGGAAAGGGAGTAGGACAAATGAGGGCTTACTTGGGAAAGGTCTTTAGTAATAATAATAATAATAATAATAATAATAATGGCATTTATTAAGCGCTTACTATGTGCAAAGCGCTGTTCTAAGTGCCGGGGAGGTTACAAGGCAATCAGGTTGTCCCACGGGGGACTCGCAGTCTTAATCCCCTTTTTACCGATGAGGCAACTGAGGCCCAGAGAAGCGAAGTGACTTGCCCAAAGTCACCCAGCTGACAGGTGGAGGAGCCGGGATTTGAACCCGTGACCTCTGACTCCAAAGCCCGGGCTCTTTCCACAGGTTTGAATGTGGGGAGAGAGAAAATCAGAACACCGTGAAGCGGGAGGGAGTTCGAGGTCAGTGGTGAGTTAGACGAATCTTGCCACCTGGCCCTCCAGCAGAACAGCCGCAGCAGAGCCCGGTTCTCAGCAGGTGACTGTCCTCAAGAGAAGCAAATTCCTCTCCTCTGGAAGTCTCGGAAATCAGGCTAGGCCTCTATTGGATCCTTTTCCCAGCAGATCCCTTTCCCAGTGGCCCCTTCCCACTGCTCCACCGGGACTCCCAGCATCCCCTGCTTCTCCAGACGGGAGAATGACAAGATCCACGGAATAGGGAGAGAATCCGGCCTCTCCCTCCCATCCCACCAAAACTCCCACCATCCCCCGCTTCTCCAGCTGGGAGAGTGACACCGTCCATAGGGCGAGAGAGGTCGGTCCCTTCCCACTTCTCCACGGGGACTCCCAGCATCCCCTGCTTCTCCAGACGGGAGAATGACAAGATCCACGGAATAGGGAGATAATCCGGTCTCTCCCTCCCACCCCACCAAAACTCCCACCATCCCCCGCTTCTCCAGCTGGGAGAGTGACACCATCCGTAGCTGAGAGAGGCCGGTCCCTTCCCACTGCTCCACCAGGACTCCCAGCATCCCCTGCTTCTCCTGATGGGAGAATGACAAGATCCATGGAATAGGGAGAGAATCCAGCCTCTCCCTCCAACCCCACCGAAACTCCCACCATCCCCCGCTTCTCCAGCTGGGACAGTGACACCATCCTTAGCCGAGAGAGGCCGGCCCCTTCCCGCTGCTCCACCGGGATTCCCAGCATCCCCTGCTTCTCCAGATGGGAGAATGACAAGATCCACGGAATAGGGAGAGAATCCAGCCTCTCCCTCCCACCCCACCAAAACTCCCACCATCCCCCGCTTCTCCAGCTGGGAGAGTGACACCATCCATAGCCGAGAGAGGCCGGACCCTTCCCACTGCTCCACCGGGATTCCCGGCATCCCCTGCTTCTCCAGATGGGAGAATGACAAGATCCACGGAATAGGGAGAGAATCCGGCCTCTCCCTCCCACCCTACCAAAACTCCCACCATCCCCCGCTTCTCCAGCTGGGAGAGTGACACCATCCGTAGCCGAGGGAGGCCGACCCCTTCCCACTGCTCCACCGGGACTCCCGGCATCCCCTGCTTCTCCAGAAGGGAGAATGACAAGATCCACGGAATAGGGAGAGAATCCGGCCTCACCCTCCCACCCCACCAAAACTCCCACCATCCCCAGCTTCTCCAGCTGGGAGAGTGACACCATCCATAGCTGAGGGAGGCCGACCCCTTCCCACTTCTCCACGGGGACTCCCAGCATCCCCTGCTTCTCCAGACGGGAGAATGACAAGATCCATGGAATAGGGAGAGAATCCAGCCTCTCCCTCCCACCCCACCAAAACTCCCACCATCCCCCGCTTCTCCAGCTGGGAGAGTGACACCATCCATAGCCGAGGGAGGCCGACCCCTTCCCACTGCTCCACCGGGACTCCCAGCATCTCCTGCTTCTCCAGATGGGAGAATGACAACATCCACGGAATAGGGAGAGAATCCAGCCTCTCCCTCCCATCCCACCAAAACTCCCACCATCCCCTGCTTCTCCAGCTGGGAGAGTGACACCATCCATAGCGGAGAGAGGCCAGCCCCTTCCCACTGCTCCACCGGGATTCCCAGCATCCCCTGCTTCTCCAGATGGGAGAATGACAATATCCATAGAGAGTGAGGTCAACCATTTTCCCCACCCCACCGGGACTCCTGGTATTCCCCGCTCCTCCAGCCGGAAGGGCGAGAAGCAGGAGCAGAGTGAGGCCTTCTCAACTCTGAGAACGTGGTGAGGGAGGGCTATGCCACCGCCGCGAGTGATGGACACTTTTTGTCCAAAACTTTGCTCCTCCAGACACAGTGTCTAGTCCTTGTCTCTTATATTGTTTTCATGTGTTGATCATTTCATCCTTCCTTATGTGTCCATCGCTCATCCCCTCTCCCCGCCCCCTTGTTAGATTGTGAGCCTTTTGTTTAGTTTTCATTCATCCGTTCATTCAATAATAATAATAATAATAATAGCATTCATTAAGTGCTTACTATGTGCAAAGCACTGTTCTAAGCGCTGGGGAGGTTACAAGGCGATCAGGTTCTCCCACATGGGGCTCACAGTCTCAATCCCCATTTTACAGATGGGGTAACTGAGGCACCGAGAAGTTAAGTGACTTGCCCAAGTCACACAGCTGACAATTGGTGGAGCCGGGATTTGAACCCATGACCCATGACCATTCAATCGTATTTATTGAGCACTCACTGTGTGAAGAGCACCATACTAAGTGCTTTTCATGGTATTTATTAAGTACTATGTGCTAGGCACCCCGTGGCTCAGTGGAAAGAGCCCGCACTTTGGAGTCAGAGGTCATGGGTTCAAATCCCGGCACTGCCACTTGTCAGCTGTGTGACTTTGGGCAAGTCACTTCACCTCTCTGTGCTTCAGTTACCTCATCTGTAAAATGGAAATGAAGACTGTGAGCCCCATGTGGGACAACCTGATCACCTTGTATCTACCCCAGCGCTTAGAACAGTGCTTGGCACATAGTAAGCACTTAATAAATGTCATAATAATAATTATTATTATTCTACGACATAATCAGGGTGGACGCCTTCCCCGTCCCACGTGGGGCGTCTAGTCTTAGTCCCCATTTTACAGACGAGGTAACAGGTACAGAGAAGGGAAGTGACCTGCCCAAGGTTCCACAGCAGACATGTGGTGGAACCAGGATTAGAACCCAGGTTCTCTGACTCTCGGATCTGTGCTCTAACCACTAGGCCGCATTGCTCTGTTGCTCCTTTGGGGCCTAGGGATCCTGTCCGATTTTCACACGTGCATTTTCCCCAGCTTCTAGTATGAAAGGTAGTCCCCTGTACACAGTAAGCCCTTAATAAAAACCATTACGACAACTATTAATAGTAATAACAATCCTAATAATGGTGGTATTCGTTAAGTGCTTAATATAATATTGATAATTATTATAATTATATTATGTAATAATAATAATAATAATGGCATTTATTAAGCACTTACTATGTGCAAAGCACTGCCAGCTTGTACTTCCCAAGCCCTTAGTACAGTGCTCTGCACACAGTAAGCGCTCAATAAATATGATTGAATGAATGAATGAATATTAACAATCCTAATAATGTTGGTATTCGTTAATCGCTTAATATAATATTAATAATTATTATACTTATATAATAATGGCATTTATTAAATGCTTACTATGTGCAAAGCACTGCCAACTTGTACTTCCCAAGCACTTAGTACAGTGCCCTTCACACAGTAAGCGCTCAATAAATACGATTGAATGAAGGAATGAATAATAATAATGATGGCATTTCTTAAGCGCTTCCTATGTGCAAAGCACCTTTCTAAGCACAGGGGAGGTTACAAGGTGATCAGGTTGTCCCACCTGTGATCATCCCCATTTTCCAGATGAGGGACCCGAGGCCCAGAGAAGTGAAGCGACTTGCCCAAAGTCACCCAGCTGACAAGTGGCGGAGCCGGGATTTGAACCCACGACCTCTGACTCCCAAGCCCGGGCTCTTTCCACTGAGAAAGCGCTCAATAGATGAGATCGACTGACGGATTGCCGGTCTCCGGTCTCAGCTATAAGCCCTGATCCCAATCCAGATCCTAACGTGGACCGTCGGCCACGGGAGCCAACTCTGATCCCAATGCTTCCCTCATTTATTTATTCGGATTTGGGAGATTGGGACAGTTGAGGGAACTTTCTCTGCGGATAATTGAGCGGCCTTTGAGTCCAAACCCCCTTCCCACCCCTACTATCGCCACTCACCATCAAGAACGTGGAATTCGTCCGCGGAATCGCAGAAGCCTGCGCGTGGGAGAGAAGGAGTTAGGAAAACTGTCAGATAGGCTGGGAGAGGGATGGGAAGGGGTGGTGGGGAGAAGTCGGGGAACGGGGAAGAGGGATAGGGAGGATGGGTGGAGGGAAGAGATGGGAATAAGAGGCAGGGAGGAAGGGCAGGGCGGAAAGGTGGGAAGAAGGAATCAGGAGAAGGGGTGTGGAGGAGAGAAGGGGAGGAGGGTTGGGGAGGGGAGAATAATACTAATAATAGCCCTGGTAACAATAATAATAACAATAATACTTCCCAAGCGCTTAGTTACAGTGCCCTGCACACAGTAAGCGCTCAATAAATACGACTGAATGAATGAATAATAATAATGATGGTAGCTGTTAAGTGCTTACTATGAGGGAGGAGGGGTGGGGAGGGGAGAATACTAATAATAACCATGGTAATAATAATAATGTTGGCATTTGTTAAGTGCTTCCTATGTGCCAAGCACCGTTCTAAGCGCTGGGGAGGTTACAAGGTGATTGGGTTGCCCCACGGGGGGCTCACACAATTTTAATCCCCATTTAACAGATGAGGGAACTGAGGCCCAGAGAAGTGAAGTGACATAATAATAATAATGATGATGGCATTTCTTATGCGCTTACTATGTGCCAAGCACTGTTCTAAGCGCTGGGGAGGTTACAAGGTGATCAGGTTGCCCCACGGGGGGCTCACACAATTTTAATCCCCATTTAACAGATGAGGGAACTGAGGCCCAGAGAAGTGAAGTGACATAATAATAATAATGATGGCATTTCTTATGCGCTTACTATGTGCCAAGCACTGTTCTAAGCGCTGGGGAGGTTACAAGGTAATCGGGTTGTCTCACGGGGGGGCTCACACAATTTTAATCCCCATTTAACAGATGAGGGAACTGAGGCCCAGAGAAGTGAAGTGACATAATAATAATAATGATGATGGCATTTCTTATGCGCTTACTATGTGCCAAGCACTGTTCTAAGCGCTGGGGAGGTTACAAGGTGATCAGGTTGTCCCACGGGGGGCTCACACAATTTTAATCCCCATTTAACAGATGAGGGAACTGAGGCCCAGAGAAGTGAAGTGACATAATAATAATAATGATGGCATTTCTTATGCGCTTACTATGTGCCAAGCACTGTTCTAAGCGCTGGGGAGGTTACAAGGTGATCGGGTTGTCCCACGGGGGGGCTCACACAATTTTAATCCCCATTTAACAGATGAGGGAACTGAGGCCCAGAGAAGTGAAGTGACATAATAATAATAATGATGATGGCATTTCTTATGCGCTTACTATGTGCCAAGCACTGTTCTAAGCGCTGGGGAGGTTACAAGGTGATCAGGTTGTCCCACGGGGGGCTCACACAATTTTAATCCCCATTTAACAGGTGAGGGAACTGAGGCCCAGAGATGTGAAGTGACTTAAAATAATAATAATGATGGCATTTCTTATGCGCTTACTATGTGCCAAGCACTGTTCTAAGCGCTGGGGAGGTTACAAGGTGATCGGGTTGTCCCACGGGGGGGCTCACACAATTTTAATCCCCATTTAACAGATGAGATAACTGAGGCCCAGAGAAGTGAAGTGACATAATAATAATAATGATGGCATTTCTTATGCGCTTACTATGTGCCAAGCACTGTTCTAAGCGCTGGGGAGGTTACAAGGTGATCAGGTTGTCCCACGGGGGGCTCACACAATTTTAATCCCCATTTTCCAGATGAGGTAACTGAGGCCCAGAGAAGTGAAGTGACTTGCCCAAAGTCACACAGCTGACAGTTGGCGGAGCCGGGATTTGAACCCATGACCTCTGACTCCAAAGCCCGGGCTCTTTCAACTGAGCCACGCTGCTGCTCTGTGATATTTGTTAAACCACTTACTATGTAGGGACCGTCTCTATATGTTGCCGATCCGTACTTCCCAAGCACTTAGTACAGTGCTCTGCACACAGTAAGCGCTCAATAAATACGATTGAATGAATGAATGTGTCAGTCATCGCTCTGGGGAGATAAAAGATCATCAGGTTGGACGCAATTCCTGTCCCTTATAGGGCTCACAGTCTTAATCCCCATTTTACAGATAATAATAATAATAATAATAATAATAATAGTAATAATAATAATAATAATAATAGTGGCATTTATTAAGCGCTTACTAGGTGCAAAGCACTGTTCTAAGCGCTGGGGAGGTTACAAGGTGATCAGGTTGCCCCACGGGGGGCTCACAGTCTTAATCCCCATTTTACAGATGAGGTCACTGAGGCACGGAGAAGGGAAGTGACTTGATTTAAGCTAAGTGACTTAAGTGACTTGCCCAAGGTCACATAGTGGACAAGTGGCTGAGCCGGGATTAGAACCCAGGGCCTTCTGATTCCTAGGCCCTGGGCCCTATCCATTGGGCCACACTGCTTAGGAGAGGAGGGGTGGGGAAGGGAGGGAGGATGGGTGGGCAGGGAATGTGTCTATTATATTGTATTCTTTCATTCATTCATTCAATCGTATTTATTGAGCGCTCACTGTGTGCAGAGCACTGTGCTAAGCGCTTGGGAAGTCCAAACTGGCAACATCTAGAGACGGTCCCTACCCAACAGCGGGCTCACAGTCTAGAAGAGGGGGACAGACAACAAAACAAAGCGTATTAACAAAATAAAATAAATTCATTCAATCGTATCTATTGAGCGCTCACTGTGTGCAGAGCACTGTACAAAGTGCTTGGAAATTACAATTCAGCAATAAAGAGAGGCACCATGACTCAGTGGAAAGAGCCCGGGCATTGGAGTCAGAGGTCATGGGTTCAAACCCCGGCTCCTCCAATTGTCAGCCGTGTGACTTTGGGCAAGTCACTTCACTTCTCTGGGCCTCAGTTCCCTCATTCATTCATTCATTCAATAGTATTTATTGAGCGTTTACTGTGTGAAGAGCACTGGACTAAGCGCTTGGGAAGTCCAAGTTGGCAACATATAGAGACGGTCCCTACCCAACAATGGGCTCACAGTCTAGAGGGGGAAGACAGACGACAAAACAAAACATGTGGACGGGTGTCAAGTCAACAGAATAAATAAAAATAAAGCAAGATGCACATCATTAACAAAATAAATAGAATAGTAAATATGTACAAGTAAAACAAATAGAGTAATAAATCTGTACAAATCTGTAAAATGGGGATGAAGACAGTGGGACAACCTGATCACCTTGTATCCCCCACAGCGCTTAGAACAGTGCTTTGCACATAGTAAGTGCAAATCAAGTCACTTCACTTCTCTGGGCCTCAGTTACTTCATCTGTGAAATGGGGATTAAGACTGTGAGTCCCCTGTGGGACAACTTGATCACCTTATAACCTCCCTAGCGCTTAGAACAGTGCTTTGCACATAGTAAGCACGTAATAAATGCCATTATTATTATTAATAATAACAATAATAATAATAATAATAAATACTATTATTATTATTATTATTATAAAGAGAGACAATCCCTGCCCACAACAGGCTCACAGTCCGGAAGTGGGGGAGACGGACATCAAAACCCCCTGTTGGATAGGGACCGTCTCTATATGTTGCCAACTTGTACTTCCCAAGCGCTTAGTCCAGTGCTCTGCACACAGTAAGCGCTCAATAAATACGATTGAACGAATGAATGAAAACAAAACTCTCCTAAGCGCTTGGTACAGTGTTGTGCACACAGTAAGGACTCAATAAATATGATTGATTGAGGTTTTGGAGGGCGGGGAATGGAGTTGGGGGCCGGGAGGACGGTTTGGGTAGGGAATGAGTGATTTGGGAGAAGCAGCGTGGCTCAGTGGAAAGAGCCCGGGCTTTGGAGTCAGAGGTCATGGGTTCAAATCTCAGCTCTGCCAACTGTCAGCTGTGTGACTTTGGGCAAGTCACTTCACTTCTCTGGGCCTCAGTTCCCTCATCTGTAAAATGGGGATTTAAACTGTGAGCCCCCCATGGGACAACCTGATTCATTCATTCATTCAATTGTATTTATTGAGCGCTTACTGTGTGCAGAGCACTGGACTAAGCGCTTGGGATGTACAAGTTGGCAACATATAGAAACGGCCCCTACCCAACAGTGGGATCACCTTGCAACCTCCCCAGCGCTTAGAACAGTGCTTTGCACATAGTAAGCGCTTAACAAATACCATCATCATCATCATCATCATCATCAATCGTATTTATTGAGCGCTTACTATGTGCAGAGCACTGTACTAAGCACTTGGGAAGTACAAATTGGCAACATCTAGAGACAGTCCCTACCCAACAGTGGGCTCACAGTCTAAAAGGGGAAGACAGAGAACAAAACCAAACATACGAACAAAATAAAATAAATAGAATAGATATGTACAAGTAAAATAAATAGAGTAATAAATATGTACAAACATATATACAGGTGTATATACAGGATATATACATCATCATCCCCCCCCTTTTAGACCCCCCTTTTAGACTGTGAGCCCACTGTTGGGTAGGGACTGTCTCTATACGTTGCAAACTTGTACTTCCCAAGCGCTTAGTACAGTGCTCTGCACACAGTAAGCGCTCAATAAATACGATTGATGATGATGATCATCATCATCATCATCATCCGGGGAGCCTCACCGTAAGTGGGGAAGTAGTAAGTGACGTCTTCACTCAGTTTGGCATCCAGAACCCGCTGCTCGAACCTGCTGAGGACTTGGTCACTGGCGGGGACTGCCCGGACTGCGGAAGGACAGGACAGGGGGGATGACCGGGAGAACCGGGATGGGGCACGGCGGAGGGCAACGGGATCAGGCTTGAGGAAATAACACGGCCCGTGCCTCAAGAGACGCCGGTGGTTGTCCATCCGCCTCCGCAACGACGGACAAAAACTCCTCAGCGTTGGTTTTCAATCACCTCGCCCCCTCCAACTTCACTTCGCTCCTCTCCTTCTACAACCCAGGCCACACACGTGGCTCCTCTAGTGCTAACCTTCCCGCTGGGCCTCCATCTCTCCCATCCTGCCGCCCTCCTGCCTCTGGCCTGGAATGCCCTCCCTCCTCACATAATAATAATAATAATGCCCTCCCTCTGCCCATCCGCCAAGCTAGCTCTCTTCCTCCCTTCAAGGCCCTGCTGAGAGCTCACCTCCTCCAGGAGGCCTTCCCAGACTGAGCCCCTTCTTTCCTCTTCCCCTCGTCCCCCTCTCTATCCCCCCGTCTTACCTCCTTCCCTTCCCCACAGCACCTGTATATATGTACATATGGTCGTACATATTTATTACCCTATTTATTTATTTATTTATTTATTTTACTTGTACATTTCTATCCTACTTATTTTATTTTGTTGGTATGTTTGGTTCTGTTCTCTGTCTCCCCCTTTTAGACTGTGAGCCCACTGTTGGGTAGGGACTGTCTCTATGTGATGCCAATTTGTACTTCCCAAGCGCTTAGTACAGTGCTCTGCACATAGTAAGCGCTCAATAAATACGATTGATTGATTGATTGATTTGTTAAGCGCTTACTACGTGCAGAACACTGTTCAGTTTACAAAGTGATCAGGTTGCCCCACGTGGGGCTCACAGCCTTCGCCCCCATTTTACAGATGAGGGAACTGAGGCCCGGAGGAGTGAAGTGACTTGCCCAAAGTCACCCAGCTGACGAGTGGAGGAGCCGGGATTTGAACCCATGACCTCTGACTCCAAAGCCCGGGCTCTTTCCACCGAGCCACGCTGCTTCCCTTACGCCAAACTAGCTCCCTTCCCCTTTTCAAAGCCCTGCTGAGAGCTCACCTCCTCCAGGAGGCCTTCCCACACTTTTCCTCTGCTCCTCTTCCCCTTCCCATCGTCCCGACTCCCTCTTGTACATTTGTACATATTTATCCCTCTATTTATTTTATTAATGATTTGCACATGGCTACAAGTCTATTTATTCTGATGCCATTGACGCCTGTCTACTTGTTTCGTTTCGTTGCCTGTCTCCCCCTTCTAGACCGCGAGCCCGTTGTTGGGTAGGGATTGTCCCTCTCTCTCGCCGAATTGTACTTTCCAAGCGCTTAGCACACAGTACGCGCTCAATAAATACGATTGAATAGAGGGGAAGACAGACTATAAGAGAAATAAATCTATTAGGCAAGAAAGGCGTGAACTGATTTATTTTACTTGTACATTTCTATCCTACTTATTTTATTTTGTTGGTATGTTTGGTTCTGTTCTCTGTCTCCCCCTTGTAGACTGTGAGCCCACTGTTGGGTAGGGACTGTCTCTATGTGATGCCAATTTGTACTTCCCAAGCGCTTAGTACAGTGCTCTGCACATAGTAAGCGCTCAATAAATACGATTGATTGATTGATTGATTGATTGATTGATTGATTCCGTTCCCCAGCCTGGCCCTCTTCCCGGGGGCTCACCATACAGCTTGATGGAGAGTCTCCTCTGCTTCTGGAAGTACAGGATGGCGTACTGGGAGTAATCCGTCTCTCCCACCACGAGGTCCACGGAGCCACCGGAGCCGCGGCCTGCGGAGACGAGCCCACCGTCAGCTCAAAAGGCGTGCGGCCCCTCGCCCACCTTGGAGCGAGCGGAGACGGCGGGCACGCGGAGAGAGCTCAGGATCCCACCAGTGCCTCCCCCCGAGCCCCCCGACCAGGAAGCGGGGCAGAGCCGTGGGCTCGGAGGTTAGGCCACACCGCACGCCGGGTCGTGGGAGCCGGGAGTCCCCCGTGGGGATCACCTTGTAACCTCCCCGGCGCTTAGAACAGTGCTTTGCACATAGTAAGCGCTTAACAAATACCATCATTATTATTATTATGGAGCCCTCTCCATCCAGCAGTAGCGGCTGACTGGACGTATTGTTTCCTGTCTCTCTTCACTTCCGTCTATACTTCATACTGCTGCCCGGATCATCTTTGTGCAGAAACGCTCTGGGCAGGTTACTCCCCTCCTCAAAAATCTCCAGTGGCTTCCAGTCAACCTACGCCTCGAGCAAAAACTCCTCACCCTCGGCTTCAAGACTCTCCATTCCCTCGCCCCCTCCTACCTCCCCTCCCTTCTCTCCTTCTCCATCCCAGCCCGCACCCTCCGCTTCTCCTCCGCCGCTAACCTCCTCACTGGGCCTCATTCTCACCCGTCCCGCCATCAACCCCCGGCCCACATCTTACCTCTGGCCCAGAATTTCATTCAATCCCTCTGCCCATCCGCCAAACTAGCTCTCTTCCTCCCTTCAGAGCCCTACTGAGAGCTCACCTCCTCCAAGAGGCCTTCCCAGACTGAGCCCCCTTTTTCTTCTCCTCCTCCCTCCCTCCTTCCCCTCCCCACAGCACCTGTATATATGTTTGTACAGATTTATCACTCTATTTATTTTACTTGTACATATTTCCTATTCTATTTTGTTAATGATGTGCATCTAGCATTAATTCTATTTGTTCTGACGACTTGACACCCGTTCACGTGTTTTGTTTTGTCGTCCGTTACCCCCTTCACTTCTCTGGGCCTCAGTTACCTCAACTGGAAATTGGGGATTAAAACTGTGAGCCTCGTGTGGGACAGGGACTGCAAACAACCCAATTAGCTTGTAATAATAATAATAAAAATAATAATAATAATCATGGTATCTGTTAAGCACTTACTATGTGCCAAGCACTGTTCCAAGTGCTTCTAGACTGTAAGCCCGCTGTTGAGTAGGGACCATCTCTGTATGTTGCCAACTTGTACTTCCCAAGCGCTTAGTACAGTGCTCTGCACACAGTAAGCACTCAATAAATATGATTGAATGAATGAATTCTGGGGGAGACAGATACTGTTCTCTCTGTGTAGATTCAGAAGCATTTCTCTATTTTTCAAAACAAAAGTTTTCCAGGTTCTTTTTAAAGTAATATCTTTGACTCACTCATTCAAACGTATTTATTGGGTACAGACTTCGTGCAGAGCACTGTGCTATCCCAGCTCCGCCGCTTGTCAGCTGTGTGACTTTGGGCAAGTCACTTCACTTCTCTGGGCCTCAGTTCCCTCATCTGGAAAATGGGGATGAAGACTGTGAGCCCCCCAGGGAACAACCTGATCACCTCGTAACCTCCCCAGCCCTTAGAACAGTGCTTGGCACATAGTAAGTGCTTAATAAATGCCATCATTATTACACAAGGTAATCAGGTTGTCCCACAGCCTTGATCCCCATTTTACAGATGAGGTAACTGAGGCACAGAGAAGTGACTTGCCCAGAGTCACACAGCTGACCAGCGGCGGAGCCGGGATTCGAACCCACGACCTCTGACTCCCAAGCCCGGGCTCTTTCCGCTAAGCCACGCTGCTTCTCTTTCTACCACAGCGCTTGATACGGTGCCTGGAACAGAGTAAGCGCTTCAAAAATACCATAAAAAATAGGACACAATTGACTTCAATTCTCTGTGCCTCAGTTACCTCATCTGTAAAATGGAGGTTAAATCCTCCTCCCTCCAATATAGACTGTGACCCTTGTATCTTGTATCTGCCCTAGCGCTTAGTACAGTCGCGGCTCAGCGGAAAGAGCCCGGGCTTGGGAGTCAGAGGTCATGGGTTCAAATCCCAGCTCCGCCGCTTGTCAGCTGTGTGACTTTGGACAAGTCACTTCCCTTCTCTGGGCCTCAGTTCCCTCATCTGGAAAAGGGGGATGAAGACCGTGAGTCCCCTGTGGGACAACCTGATGACCTGGTATCTCCCCCAGCGCTTAGAACAGTGCTTGGCACGCAGTAAGCGCTTAACGAATACCAAATTTTTTTATTATGATTATTACAGTGCCTGGCACATCATAAACAATTAACAACTGCCATATAAATAAATTTTAAAAAAGAAGTTTCATGTCAGGGGAAATTAACTGCCAACTCTCATTCTCTCTCTCAATCAATGGTCTTTATTAAGCTCTTACGGGGTGCAGATCACTGTACTAAACACTTGGGAAAGTCCACGACGACAGAGTTGATAAAAATAATGATGGTTACTTGTTCATTCATTCATTCAATCGTATTTACTGAGCGCTTACTGTGTGCAGAACACTGTACTAAGCGCTGAGTTCTTTCTCTGTGTTAAGCACTGTTCTAAGCTTTGGGGTAGATACAACCTAATCAGGTTGGACACAGTCCCTGTTCATTCATTCAGTTGTATTTATTGAGCGCTTACTGTGTGCAGAGCACTGTACTAAGCGCTTGGGACGTACAAGTCGGCAGCATATAGAGACGGTCCCTACCCAACAGTGGGCTCCCAGTCTAGAAGGGGGAGACAGACAATAAATACGATTGAATGAACAAAAGAAAACATGGAGACAGGTGTCAAAATCGTCAGGACAGGTAGAATTAAAGCTAGATGCACATCATTAACAAAATAAAGAGAATAGTAAATACGTACAAGTAAAATAAATAGAGTAATAAATCTGTACAAATATATATAAAAGTGCTGTAGGGAGGGGAAGGAGGTAGGGCGGGGGGGATGGGGAGGAGGAGAGGGAAAAGGGGGCTCAGTCTGGGGCTCACGATCTTAATCCCCATTATCCAGATAATAGTAATGATGGTATTTATTAAGCGCTTACTATGTGCAAAGCACTGTTCTAAGCACTGGGGAGGTTACAAGGTGATCAGGTTGTCCCATGGAGGGCTCACAGTTTTAATCCCCATTTCACCGATGAGGGAACTGAGGCCCAGAGAAGTTAAGTGATTTGCCCCAAGTCACACAGCTGACAGCTGGCAGGGCCGGGCTTTGAACCCATGACCTCTGACCCCAAAGCCTCTTTCCATTGAGCCACGCTGCTTCTCTAGATGAGGTCACCGAGGCCCGGGGATGTGAAGTGACTTTCCCAAGGTCACAGAGCGGACAGGTGGCGGGGCCGGGATCAGAACTTCCGACTCCCAAGGCCCTATCCACGAGGCCGTGCTGCGAAAAATAAAAAGAAACTTCCTGTCAGCTCCCTCACCTCTCAGGAGGAACCTCGCGTTGGTCTTCGTCGGGCCGTACCACTGTTTAACGTTCCAGCAGATCCCGTCGCTGGGCGGAGACGGGGGAGACGTGCCTCAGTTTCCTGCGTCGTGGCTTCCCGGCCGGGGGCTTTGGGAGGGGACGGCCCCCCGACAAAAGCCCCCGGGCGCCAGGCTGACCCAAGGGCACCCAAAACTTCCTCACGGGGCGCGGGGAAGGTGGTTAGGGGAAGGGAGGCAGGGGGTTGGATCCCGTGGCCAGCTGAAGGACTCTCGGGGCGGGCCTTTTCATCATCATCATCATCATCACCATCATCATCAATCGTATTTATTGAGCGCTTGCTGTGTGCAGAACACCGTACTAAGCGCTTGGAAAGTACAAGTTGGCAACCTATAGAGACAGTCCCTACCCAGCAGTGGGCTCACAGTCTAATTGTTATCATTATTGCAATATAACAATAAACAGACACATTCCCACCAAGATCAACGCGGGTACGTTGCCAACTCGTACTTCCCGAGCGCTCAGTACGGTGATCTGCACACAGTCAGCGCTCAATAAATACGATCGAATGAGAGGTAGGGAGGCAGGCCTCATTATCACCATCATCAATCGTATTTATTGAGCGCTTACTGTGTGCAGAGCACTGTACTAAGCGCTTGGGAAGTACAAATTGGCAACTGATAGAGACAGTCCCTACCCAGCAGTGGGCTCACAGTCTAATTGTTATCATTATTGCTGTTTATTAACAATAAACAGACACATTCTCACCAAGATCAACGCAGGTATGTTGTCAGCTCGTACTTCCGGAGCGCTCAGTACAGTGATCTGCACACAGTCAGCGCTCAATAAATACGATCGAATGAGAGGTAGGGAGGCAGGCCTCATTATCACCATCATCAATCGTATTTATTGAGCGCTTACTGTGTGCAGAGCACCGTACTAAGCGCTTGGGAAGTACAAACTGGCAACCGATAGAGACGGTCCCTACCCAACAGTGGGCTCACGGTCGAAAAGGGGGAGACAAAACCAAACGTACTGCAAAATAAAATAGAATAGAGATGTACAAATAAATAGAGTAATAAATATGTACAAATATATATACATATATACACACCGTCCTGGGGGCGGGAAGACCCCCCCCCCCCCGCCGCTTTAGCCCAGGTCTGAGGTACGAGTGGGACCGGCCCGGCGCGGTCAATGGGGGATGCTTGGGGGTCTTCCCGCCGACCCCGGAGGGGCCGGGGAAGGGCCACTCACAGTTTACGGAAGGTGCCGAAGGCCAAAGACCGGTCCACGGCCTCCGCGTGCAGGGCTGTGGCCTCCAGCTGATGGCTGTGGTCCCTCAGGTAGCCGCATTCGGAGGCCATGCCGACCAGGAACCAAGTCCCTGTGAACTGAAGCGGAAGCCGTGGGCTCCTCCGGGGCGCTTTCGGGCCAGTCGCCCAACCATCCGCCGTAAATAATAAGGATGGCATTTGTTAAGCGCTTACTATGTGCCAAGCACTGTTCTAAGCGCTGGGGGGGGGGATACAAGGTGATCAGGTTGTCCCACGTGGGGCTCACAGTCATCATCCCCATTTTACAGATGAGGTAACTGAGGCTAGGAGAAGTTAAGTGATTTGCCCAAGGTCACACAGCAGACGTGTGGCGGAGCCGGGACTCGAACCCATGACCTCTGACTCCATAGCCTGTGCTCTTTCCACTGAGCCACGCTGCTTCTCTATGTTAATTATATAAATATTAATTATTCCGTCCAAGCTGAGCGCTCCAGGAGGGAAAGTCCTTTCCCTTCCTTCTCCCTGCCCATCCGCCAAGCTCGCTCTCTTCCTCCCTTCAAGGCCCTGCTGAGAGCTCACCTCCTCCAGGAGGCCTTCCCAGACTGAGCCCCTTCTTTCCTCTCCCCCTCGTCCCCCTCTCCATCCCCCCCGTCTTACCTCCTTCCCTTCCCCACAGCACCTGTATATATGTATATATGGTTGTACATATTTATTACTCTATTTATTATTTATTTATTTTACTTGTACATTTCTATCCTACTTATTTTATTTTGTTGGTATGTTTGGTTCTGTTCTCTGTCTCCCCCTTTTAGACTGTGAGCCCACTGTTGGGTAGGGACTGTCTCTATGTGTTGCCAATTTGGACTTCCCAAGCGCTCAGTACAGTGCTCTGCACATAGTAAGCGCTCAATAAATACGATTGATTGATTGATTGATTCTCCCCCGAGAGCATGGATGCCGCAGGAGGGATTTTGAAGCTAATGATTTTGTAGCTAAGAGGGATTTTGAAGCTAACTCCCCCCCCCCCCGCCCCCTTTTAGACTGTGAGCCCACTGTTGGGTCTCTGTATGTTGCCGATTTGTACTTCCCAAGCGCTTAGTACAGTGCTCTGCACACAGTAAGCGCTCAATAAATACGATTGATGATGATGATAATGAGGCCCGCCTCCCTACCTCTCATTCGATCGTATTTATTGCGCGCTTACTGTGTGCAGAGCACTGTACTGAGCGCTCGGGAAGTACAAGGTGGCAACATACCTGCGCTGATCGTGGTGGGAATGTGTCTGTTTATTGTTATATTGCAATAATAATAACAATTAGACTGTGAGCCCACTGCTGGGTAGGGACTGTCTCTATATGTTGCCAACTTGTACTTCCCAAGCGCTCAGTACAGTGCTCTGCACACAGTAAGCGCTCAACAAACACGATTGATGATGATGATGATGATTTGTTAATAATAATAATTGGCATTTGTTAAGCGCTTACTATGTGCAAAGCACTGTTCTAAGTGCTGGATAATGATGACATTTATTAAGCACTTACTATGTGCACAGGGTGATCAGGTTGTCCCACGTGGGGCTCACAGTCTTAATCCCCATTTTACAGATGAGGTAACTGAGGCCCAGAGAAGTTAAGTGACTTGCCCAAGATCACACAGCAGACGTGTTGTGGAGTTGGGATTCGAACCCATGACCTCTGACTCCAAAGCCCGTGCTCTTTCCACTGAGCCACGCTGCTTCTCTGCTTAAGCGCTTACTAGGTGCGAAGCACCGTTCTAAGCGCTGGAGGGGGGGGATAGAAGGTGATCAGGTGGTCCCACGTGGGGCTCACGGTCTTAATCCCCATTTTCCAGATGGGGGAACTGAGGCCCAGAGAAGCCACGTGACTGGCCCAAAGTCACACAGCCGACAAGCGGCGGAGTCGGGATTAGAACCCACGACCTCTGACTCCCAAGCCCGGGCTCTTTCCACCGAGCCACGCTGCTTCTCCCAAGCGCTTAATACAGTGCTCTGCACCCGGTAAGCGCTCGATAAATCCGATTGAATGGATTCAATCTGCGCTCACGGTGTGCACAGCACTGTACTAAGCTCTTGGGAGAGTACAAGTAAACGTACATGTCTACCTGGGTCTGTTGGTTGTTGTATTGCCCTCTCCAAAGTGCTTAGCACAGTGCCTTGCACACAGTAAGTGCTCAATAAATCCGATTGAATAAATGAATGAGTACAATTTGACAATAAACAGACGCATTCCCTACCCGAGTTCACAGTCTAGGGAAATTATAATACCTGTGTTTCTGTTTGGTGCTTTTATTACCAAAGCAGCTTACATTATTAATAATAATGATTATAATTATAATCATTATAATTATACAATAATACATAATAATACATAATACAATAATGATCATAATTATAATCATTATGGTATTCGTAAAGCACTCACTATGTGCCAGGCACTGTACTAAGTGCTGGGGTGGATGCAAGCAAATCGGTTTGGACGCAGTGCCTGTCCCCCGTGGGGCTCACAGTCTCAATCCCCATTTTCCAGATGAGGTCACTGAGGCCCGGAGAAGTGAAGTGACTCGCCCAAGGTCACACCGCGGACAAGTGGCAGAGACGGGATTAGAACCCATGACCTCCTGATTCCTGGGCCCAAGATGCCATCCACTATATCATTACGTCCTACAACATCCCTCGAGGTAGGATTCAAATATTATCATCCCCAATTTGCAGCTGGGGAAACTGAGGCATGGGGCGGTTAAGTGGCTTGCCAAGGCCACAGAGGGAACGGGTGGCAGTGCCAGGACTAGAACCCAGGACGTTCGACTTCCATCACGCCATGTTGCCTCCCCGTTCATTCAATATTCAGGTTGTCCCACGGGGGTGGGGGGGGGTGGGGGCTCACAGTCTCAATCCCCATTTTCCAGATGAGGTCACTGAGGCCCGGAGAAGTGAAGTGACTCGCCCAAGGTCACACCGCGGACAAGTGGCAGAGACGGGGTTAGAACCCATGACCTCCCGATTCCTGGGCCCAAGACTCCATCCACTATATCATTACTTCCCACAACATCCCTCGAGGTAGGATTCAAATATGATCATCCCCAATTTACAGCTGGGGAAACTGAGGCATGGGGCGGTTAAGTGGCTTGCCAAGGCCACAGAGGGAACGGGTGTCAGTGCCGGGACTAGAACCCAGGACGTCCGACTTCCATCACGCCATGTTGCCTCCCCGTTCATTCGATATTCAATTATATTTATTGAGTGCTTACTGTGTGCAGAGCACTGTACTAAGCGCCTGAGAGAGTACAACATAATAATAATAATAATGATGGCATTTGTTAAGCGCTTACTATGTGCAAAGCACTGTTCTAAGCGCTGGGGAGGTTACAAGGTGATCAGGTTGTCCCACGGGGGCGGCTCACAGTCTTCATCCCCATTTTCCAGATGAGGTCGCTGAGGCCAGAGAAGTTAAGTGACTTGCCCAAAGCCACCCAGCTGACAAGTGGTGGCGCCGGGATTTGAACCCACGACCTCTGACTCCAAAGCCCGGGCTCTTTCCACCGAGCCACGCTGTTTCTCTATTTATTTATATTAATGTCCGTCTCCCCACCTCTAAACTGTAGCTCACTGCGGGCAGAGAATGTGTCTGCTTCTTGTTGTAGTGTCCTCTCCCAAGCGCTTAGTACAGTGTTCCGCACACAGTAAGTACTAAGCGCCTGGGAGAGTACAACATGACAATAAACAGACACATTCCCTACCCACAGCGATCTTACAGTCTAGAAAGGAAGACCGACATCGATAGAAAGAAATAAATTGCTATGCGTCCCACCCCACGGCATGCCACAGATTCCCAGATTTGGGAGGAAAACAGAGGTTTACGATCTCCAGCCCCCAACTTGGGAAGGTGAGGAGCTGGGAAAACTTCCTGGGAAGTACAGGTTGGAGCCGCAGACCCTACCTTGGGAAAAAAGAGCCCAGAGCCGGGAGTCAGGAGGTCTGGGTTCAAATCCAGCTCCATCGCTTGCCTGACTTGTGACCTCGGGCGAGTCACTTGGCTTTCCTGGGCTGCAGTTTCCTCGTCCGCGAAATGGGAATTCAATCATTCATTCAATCGTATTTATTGAGCGCTTAATGAGTGCAGAGCACTGTACTAAGCGCTTGGGAGGTACAAGTGGGTAACATAGAGAGACGGTCCCTACCCAACAACGGGCTCACGGTCTAGAAGGGGGAGACGGACAACAGAACAAATGTTCTGTTCCCCACAGCACCTGTATATATGTATATATGTTTGTACATATTTATTACTCTATTTATTTATTTTATTTGTACATATCTATTCTATTTATTTTATTTTGTTAGTATGTTTGGTTTTGTTCTCTGTCTCCCCCTTTTAGACTGTGAGCCCACTGTTGGGTAGGGACTGTCTCTATACGTTGCCAATTTGGACTTCCCAAGCGCTTAGTACAGTGCTCTGCACATAGTAAGCGCTCAATAGATACGATCGATGATTGATGATGATGATAACAAACGGGAATCCAATGCCCGTCCTCCCTGCCAGCTCCGCCAGATGAGACAGGAACTGTGACCGATTAATAATAATAGTGATAATGATTATGGTACTTGCTGAGCGCCTATCATGTGCCGGCCACTGTTCTAAGCGCTGGGGTGGATACAAGCAAATCAGGTTGGATACAGTCCCCGTTCCCCGAGGAGCTCACAGTCTCAATCCCCATTTTATAGATGAGCTCACTGAGGCCCAGAGAAGTGAAGTGACTTGCCCACGGTCACACAGCAGACAATGGCGGAGCTGGGATTGGAACCTATTGCCTAGAGAAGCAGTGTGGCTCAGTGGAAAGAGCCCGGGCTTTGGAGTCTGAGGTCACGGGTTCCAATTCCGGCTCCGCCAGTTGTCAGCTGGGTGACTTTGGGCAAGTCACTTCACTTCTCTGGGCCTCGGTTCCCTCATCTGTCAAATGGGGATGAAGACTGTGAGCCCCCCAGGGGACAACCCGATCACCTTGTAACCTCCCCAGCGCTTAGAACAGTGCTTTGCACATAGTAAGCGCTTAATAAATGCTATAATTATTATTATATTATTATTCTGTCTCCCAGATCCTTTCTCTAACCACCACGTCATTCTATCCCAGCGCTTAGCACAGTGCTTGTGCAATTTAACCAATTCCACAGTCGTCGTTGTTCTTATTGATGAGGATGATGGCATTTATTAAGCGCTTACTATGTGCAAAGCACTGTTCTAAGCGCTGGGGAGGTTAGGTAGGGACCGTCTCTATACGTTTCCAACTTGTACTTCCCAAGCGCTTAGTACAGTGCTCTGCACACAGTAAGCACTCAATAAATACGATTGAATGAATGAATGAATACATATCTATTCTACTGATTTTATTTTGTTAATGTGCTTTGTTTTGTTCTCTGTCTCCCCCTTCTAGACTGTGAGCCCGCTGTTGGGTAGGGACCGTCTCTATATGTTGCCACCTTGTACTTCCCAAGCGCTTAGTACAGTGCTCTGCACACAGTAAGCGCTCAATAAATACGATTGAATGAATGAATGAATAGATATCTATTCTATTGATTTTATTTTGTTAATGCGTTTTGTTTTGTTCTCTGTCTCCCCCTTCTAGACTGTGAGCCCACTGTTGGGTAGGGACCGTCTCTATATGTTGCCACCTTGTACTTCCCAAGCGCTTAGTACAGTGCTCTGCACGCAGTAAGCGCTCAATAAATGCGATTGAATGAATTAATGAATGAATGAATACATATCTATTCTATTGATTTTATTTTGTTAATGTGTTTTGTTTTGTTCTCTGTCTCCCCCTTCTAGACTGCGAGCCCACTGTTGGGTAGGGACCGTCTCTATATGTTGCCACCTTGTACTTCCCAAGCGCTTAGTCCAGTGCTCTGCACACCGTAAGCGCTCAATAAATACGATTGAATGAATGAACGAATGAATGAATACATATCTATTCTATTGCTTTTATTTTGTTAATGTGTTTTGTTTTGTTCTCTGTCTCCCCCTTCTAGACTGTGAGCCCACTGTTGGGTAGGGACCGTCTCTAGACGTTGCCACCTTGTACTTCCCAAGCGCTTAGTACAGTGCTCTGCACACAGTAAGCACTCAATAAATACGATTGATTGATTGAATGCAAGGTGATCAGTTTGTCCCACGGGGGGCTCACAGTCTTCATCCCCATTTCACAGAAGAGGGAACGGAGGCCTGGAGAAGCGAAGTCACACAGCTGACGACTGGCGGAGCCGGGATTCGAACCAGTGACCTCTGACTCCAAAGCCCGGGCTCTTTCCACTGGGCTTGGGGCTCCCTTGGACTTTCCAGAAAGGGAGCGGAGAAGGCCGGACCAAAATCAGATCATTTCCATCCCCTCGCAGCGCGTGCGCTTCTGCCTCAGTCTCCCCACCCAGTCCCCCCCTCAATCCTCAGATCTGCTAACTGGGCCAAGGTGGAGCTGGAATCCCCAATCCCTGACATCATCGTCATCATCAATCGTATTTATTGAGCGCTTACTATGTGCAGAGCACTGTACTAAGCGCTTGGGAAGTACAAATTGGCAACACATAGAGACAGTCCCTACCCAACAGTGGGCTCACAGTCTAGAAGGGGGAGACAGAGAACAAAACCAAACATACTAACCAAATAAAATAAATAGAATAGATATGTACAAGTAAAATAAATAAATAAATAGAGTAATAAATATGTACAAACAGATATACAGGTGCTGTGGGGAAGGGAAGGAGGTAAGATGGGGGGGATCAGAAAGCTAAACCTTCTGGGTGTTACCGTAGCTCGTTCACGGAGATTTAAGCCGAAGTCTCCATCATCCTCATCATCATCATCATCAATCGTATTTATTGAGCGCTTACTATGTGCAGAGCACCGGACTAAGCGCTTGGGAAGTACAAATTGGCAACATATAGAGACAGTCCCTACTCAACAGTGGGCTGACAGCTGGGCCCCCCTGCCCTCTCGGAGCTCCGTTTGGAGTCGCCACTCCCTGTCGCCCGACGGCCTTGGCCGGCCCGAGGACCGATCTCTGCCGGCTTCCTTCCCCGCTCGCCCCCGGGAGCCCCTAAAATAGCCCCCCACTCCGGGCTTCGGCCCCACAGACCTGTTGAAGGTCGAAGGGGTCCTGCCCTCGGACGTCGTCCAGGGGAGCCTTGGGCTGGGGACGCTTCCTCTGCCTCTGGCCTGGAGATCCGGGCGCGAGGAGGAGGGCGAGGATCACGGCGGCTCCGGCCTGCCGCATGGCTCCGAGTCCCTGGGCCTGAGCGTCCAGGAGGTCGGGAGGACTGGAGGGTCACTGAGTCGCGGACTCACGCCAACCAACAGATAAGATTCAAGGCCCACGGGCTGGCCGTCCCCCAGAACAACCCGAATCACGGAGGCCGCTTCCGCCCGCCCATGAAGACCCAAGGTCCACCTTGTGACTGAGCCGGATCCGGGGAGGGGTCAGCTGTCTGAGCCCCTGACCCAATTATCACCGAGCATCCCCTCTCCCCCCTCTAATAATAATAATAATAATAATAATGGCATTTATTAAGCGCTTACTATGTGCAAAGCACTGTCTAAGTGCTGGGCAGGTTACAAGGTGATCAGGTTGTCCCCCCTCTAATAATAATAATAATGATGGCATTTATTAAGTGCTTACTATGTGCAAAGCACTGTCTAAGTGCTGGGGAGGTTACAAGGTGATCAGGTTGTCCCCCCTCTAATAATAATAATAATGATGGCATTTACTAAGCGCTTACTATGTGCAAAGCACTGTCTAAGTGCTGGGGAGGTTACAAGGTGATCAGGTTGTCCCCCCCTCTAATAATAATAATAATGATGGCATTTATTAAGCGCTTACTATGTGCAAAGCACCGTCTAAGTGCTGGGGAGGTTACAAGGTGATCAGGTTGTCCCCCCTCTAATAATAATAATAATGATGGCATTTATTAAGCCCTTACTATGTGCAAAGCACTGTCTAAGTGCTGGGCAGGTTACAAGGTGATCAGGTTGTCCCCCCTCTAATAATAATAATAATGATGGCATTTATTAAGCACTTACTATGTGCAAAGCACTGTCTAAGTGCTGGGGAGGTGACAAGGTGATCAGGTTGTCCCCCCTCTAATAATAATAATAATGATGGCATTTATTAAGCCCTTACTATGTGCAAAGCACTGTCTAAGTGCTGGGCAGGTTACAAGGTGATCAGGTTGTCCCCCCTCTAATAATAATAATAATGATGGCATTTATTAAGCGCTTACTATGTGCAAAGCACTGTTCTAAGTGCTGGGGAGGTTACAAGGTGATCAGGTTGTCCCCCCTCTAATAATAATAATGATGGCATTTATTAAGCGCTTACTATGTGCAAAGCACTGTTCTAAGTGCTGGGGAGGTTACAAGGTGATCAGGTTGTCCCCCCTCTAATAATAATAATAATGATGGCATTTATTAAGCCCTTACTATGTGCAAAGCACTGTCTAAGTGCTGGGCAGGTTACAAGGTGATCAGGTTGTCCCCCCTCTAATAATAATAATAATGATGGCATTTATTAAGCGCTTACTATGTGCAAAGCACTGTTCTAAGTGCTGGGGAGGTTACAAGGTGATCAGGTTGTCCCCCCTCTAATAATAATAATGATGGCATTTATTAAGCGCTTACTATGTGCAAAGCACTGTTCTAAGTGCTGGGGAGGTTACAAGGTGATCAGGTTGTCCCCCTCTAATGATAATAATAATGATGGCCTTTATTAAGCGCTTACTATGTGCAAAGCACTGTTCTAAGTGCTGGGTAGGTTACAAGGTGATCAGGTTGTCCCCCCTCTAATAATAATAATAATAATAGTGATGGCATTTATTAAGCACTTACTAGGTGCAAAGCACTGTTCTAAGTGCTGGGGAGGTTACAAGGTGATCAGGTTGTCCCCCCTCTAATAATAATAATAATAATAATGATGGCATTTATTAAGCGCTTACTATGTGCAAAGCACGGTTCTAAGTGCTGGGGAGGTTACAAGGTGATCAGGTTGTCCCCCCTCTAATAATAATAATAATAATAATAATGGCATTTATTAAGCGCTTACTATGTGCAAAGCACTGTTCTAAGTGCTGGGGAGGTTACAAGGTGATCAGGTTGTCCCCGCTCTAATAATAATAATGATGGCATTTATTAAGCGCTTACTATGTGCAAAGCACGGTTCTAAGTGCTGGGGAGGTTACAAGGTGATCAGGTTGTCCCCCCTCTAATAATAATAATAATAATAATGATGGCATTTATTAAGCCCTTACTATGTGCAAAGCATGGTTCTAAGTGCTGGGGAGGTTACAAGGTGATCAGGTTGTCCCCCCTCTAATAATAATAATAATGGCATTTATTAAGCACTTACTATGTGCAAAGCACTGTTCTAAGCGCTGGGGAGGTGACAAGGTGATCAGGTTGTCCCATGAGGGGCTCCAAAGCTAGACTGCGAGCTCCTTGTGGGCAGGGATTGTCGCTGTTTATTGTTGCATCGTACTTTCCCAAGCGCTTAGTACAGTCCTCTGCACACAGGAAGCGTTTACTAAATACTATTGAATGAATGAATGAATCCCCAGGGACTTAATGATAATAATAACGACGATGATTGCATTTGTTAAGCGCTTACTATGTGCAAAGCACTGTTCTAAGCGCTGGGGAGGTAACAAGGTGATCAGGTTGCCCCACGGGGGGGGGCTCACAGTCTTCATCCCCATTTGCCAGATGAGGGAACTGAGGCCCAGGGAAGTGAAGCGACTTGCCCAAAGTCACACAGCTGACAATTGGCGCGGCTAGGATTCGAACCCGTGACCTCTGACTCCAAAGCCCGGGCTCTCTCCACTGAGCCACGGCTGCTTCTTTAGTTAGTTATGTACATATCCTCCTGTTCTGTTGCCTCACTGACGTGTAATTTCCTTTGTAAATTTATTTTGTAAGTTCCTTGTATGCAAGGATCCCGTCCAACAACCGCATTGTATTCTCAAACCCCTTAGAAGAGTACAGAGTAGGTATTCAATAAATACTAGCAATTGATTGATGGCCCTTTTCTCTTCATCCAAACTGCCTCTGGCCTAGAATTCCCTTCCTCTTCATGTCTTTTTATTTATTTTACTTGTACATATCTATTCTATTGATTTTATTCTGTTAATATGTTTTGTTTTGTTCTCTGTCTCCCCCTTCTAGACTGTGAGCCCGCTGTCGGGTAGGGACCGTCTCTATATGTTGCCAACTTGGACTTCCCAAGCGCTTAGTACAGTGTTCTGCACACAGTAAGCGCTCAATAAATACGATTGATCTGACAGATGATCAGTCTCCACACACCAAAATTTTATTAAAAGTACATAATAATAATAATAATAATGGTATTTGTTAAGCGCTTACTATGTGCAAAGCACTGTTCTAAGCACTGACATCTCCAATAACTAGTGAGCGGGAATATTGTTCTATGTTATATTTTACCTTCTCAAGCGCTTAGTGTGGTGCTCATCCCCCCTCCCAGCCCCACAACACTTATAATTATGTGTTAAGCACCTACTGTGTGTCAGGCACTGTGCTTAGGTACACATCTGTAATTTTATTTATTTATATTAATGTCTGTCTCCCCCTCTAGACTGTAAGCTCATTGTGGGCAAGGACTGTGTCTGTTATGTTGTTATATTGTACTTTCCTGAGCGCTTAGTACAAAGCTCTGCACACATTGTTTCTAGTCTGTAAGCTCGTCTAGACTGTAAGCTCATTGTGGGTGGGGAATCTGCCTGTTTATTGTTGTACTCTCCCAAGCGCTTAGCACAGTAAGCGCTTAATAAATATGATTGAATGAGCGAATGGCAGTAAGCCCTCAATAAATACAATTGACTGCTTCCAATCTAGAGAAAAAAAAGAATCACCATTAATAATAATAATGATTTTGGTATTTGTTAAACGCTTACTATGTGCCAAGCACTGTTCTAAGCACTGGGGGTAATCGGGTTGTCCCACATGGGGCTCACAGTCTTCACCCCCATTTTACAGATGAGGTAACTGAGGCACAGAGAAGTGACTCGCCCGAAGTCACAAAGCTGACAATTGGCAGAGCGGAATTTGAACCCACTACCTCTGACTCTCAAGCCCGTGCTCTTTCCACTGAGCCGCGCTAGGATTGTCTGAAGGTGCCAACTCTGCCGTACTGGATTCTCCCAAGTGCTTAGTACGGTGCTCTATCCGTAGTAAGCGCTCAATAAATACTACCAGTTGATGATGCTGATGACCTGTATATATGTTTGTACATATTTATTACTCTATTTATTTATTTATTTTACTTGTACATATCTATTCTATTTATTTTATTTTGTTAGTATGTTTGGTTTTGTTCTCTGTCTCCCCCTTTCAGACTGTGAGCCCACCGTTGGGTAGGGACCGTCTCTAGATGTTGCCAATTTGGACTTCCCAAGCGCTTAGTACAGTGCTCTGCACATAGTAAGCGCTCAATAAATACGATCGATGATGCTGATGACGGTGAAGTGTTCTTTGGGTCTCCGGTCCTTTCACCCTCGAGAAAGTTTCCAAACCCCCGGGCCTTCTAGTCCCTTGGTTTCTCACAATCAACCCCTTCCTGAATTCCCCCGTCTTTCACCAGACAGGAGCCCTGCCCTGTTCAGTTGCCTCACGTTTATTATTGAGATACACATTGCACAACACACACCCAGTTGAGAAATCAGGAATTCGGAGCAATTTCCAACGTGTTGAAAGGGTGACCTTGTTTTTGTGTGGGGTGCAAAATAGGTTAACCAGTGTAAATGGGCCGCAGGGCTCGATTTCGCGGATGGGAAAAAACGACTCGGAGACGTGAGTTCGGATGGAGCAGGAAAGGAGGAAGGTTGACTACCAGCCCCTTCACTTCCCGAGAGGTACGAGTGGCGAGCAGCCCCGATCCCGTTCCCACTGTCTCTTTTATTGAGTTACAGCAACGCGGGGGCGAGCAACGGGAATTTCAGGGATCCAATTAGGACCGACAGGATGTTATGGATTCTCATTACTCTCCGTTCTCACTGTCTTGTGCAGGAGGTTGTTATCCGCTCTACGACCTTGCATGGATAGGTGTTACTTGTTATTGGCCTTGAAGACATCCTGTTGTTGAGCCTTGCATAAATACGAAAAGGAGTTGCTCTCGGCCTGCACAAAATTCATTTATTCATTCATTCAATCGTATTTATTGTGTGCATAGCACTGTACTAAGCACTTGGGAAGTACAAGTCAGCAACATATACAGCATATAGAACATATAGAGCACTCAATAAATACGACTGATTGATTGATATAGAGACAGTCCCTACCCAACAACGGGCTCACAGTCTAGAAGGGGGAGACAGACGACAAAACAAAACACGTGGACAGGTGTCAAGTCGTCAGAATAAATAGAAGTAAAGCTAGATGCACATCATGTACAAAATAAATAGACTAGTAAATATGTACAAGTAAAATAAATAGAGTAGTAAATCTGTATAAACGTATATACAGGTGAAGGGTTACTGCCGGTATTCATTCATTCATTCAATCGTATTTATTGAGTGCTTACTGTGTGCAGAGCACTGGACCAAGTGCTTGGGAAGTACAAGTCGGCAACATATAGAGACGGTCCCTACTGTTGTCGACAAGTAGGGTGCAAAATAGGTTAACTCGGTGTAAATCGGCCGCAGGGTTCTTGTACCCAGGGTGGTGACGCAGATAGGAAAAATGACTCGGAGACGTGAGTTCAGATAGAGCAGTAAAGAAGGAAAGTGGCTACCAGCCCGTTCACCTCCCGGGAGAGGTACGAGTGACAAGCAGCCCCGATCCCATTCTCACTGTGTCTTTTATTGAGTTACAGCAACATGGGAGCGGAGCATTTGGGAATTTCAGGAATCCGATTAGGACGGACAGGATGTTACAAATTCTCATTATGCTCCGTTCTCACTGCCTTGTGCAGGTTGTTGTTATCTGCCCTATGGCCTTGCATAGCTGCTTGTTACTTGTTACTGGCCTTGAAGACATCTGTTGCTGAGCCTTGCGTAAAATACAAAAAGGAGCTGTTCTCTCGGCTTGCACAAAATGGAGGGTTACTGTCATTCATTCATTCATTCAATCGTGTTTATTGAGCACTTACTGTGTGCACAGCACTGTACTAAGCGCTTGGGAAGTACAAGCTGGCAACATATAGAGGCGGTCCCTACCCGACAGTGGGCTCACAGTCTAGCTCTTTCCACTAAGCCACGCTGCCCCTGCCCCTCCACTTTCACAGACCGATGGGGTAGCATCCTGCGCGCGCACACAGTACTAGCAGGAATAGCATTTAAGCGCGTACATAGCGCTGTGCTAAACGCTGAGGAACAATACACGGGTGGAAATTAGGTGTATAGTCCCTGGTCCTCTAGGGTCTCACAATGTCATCAGCAGGTGAGACACAAAATCAAAGGCTACAGCTTATGATCAAGATGAAGTTAGAGAGCGGTAGGGCATTTTTGACTAGATTTCCCTTCTCTTTTTACACCTAGAGAGCACGTCATTCGGCCTCTGCTTCCGAGCTACCCATTTGGCATCCCCCACCCGGTCTTTCCACGGGCTCACGGTGTTCCCAGTGTTGTGATCGGGTTTGTCTGATATCCATTTTGTTTTCCCATCCCTTCCTCCCATCCCTTTGTACACCCTTCTTCATGGAAGAAGAATGCCCGCCAAAACTTCTCGCCACAAAACCTGCCTAACAAAGGCCTCCCCCACCCTGACCTGCCTGACAAAAGCCATCCCTGTTGTCCACTAGTGGACTTGACATGACTGACTCCATTTTGTGCAGGCTGAGAGAACAACTCCTTTTTGTATTGTCTGCAACAGATGCCTTCAAGGCCATTAAACAAGTAACACTTATCTATGTAAGGTCGTAGGTCAGATGACATCCTGACAAGACAGTGACAACAGAAGATAACAGAATTTACACACCTATTTATACAAGGCCATATGGCAGATAACAACAACCTTTGCAAGGCAGTAAAAACAGAATTTACAGCATCCTGTTGGTCCTAATTGGATTCCTGAAATTCCTAAATGCTCCCTCCCATGTTGCTGTAACTGAATAAAAGACACAGTGAGAATGGGATCAGGGCTGCTTGATCTGGGTCCCTGGCCCCTTGCAGTCGCGCGCTAATAAAATCCACTTCTAAATTTCTACCTGGGTCTCACTCGCTGATTCTCGGCACAACACCAGCTCCTGTATAAACGTATATATGGCTGTCAGCATACACAAAATGGAGTCAGTCACGTCAAGTCCGCTAGCGGACAACACTACCCAACAGGGGAATGGAGTCAGTCATGCCAAGTCCGCTGGCGGACAACAAAGGGTGACTTTTCTGCGACAGGGTTGGGAGGGTTTATGGGAAGGAGAGGGGTGCTGCCCAGGGTTCGTTTAGTTCTTCGGGACACACCTGGGCCCTGAAAAGACAATGAAACCTTCACCCTTACAGAGAAAGGTCACCTAGGCCAAAGATGGAGGAGAAAAGCAGGGGAAGGCTGCACACGTCACTCTACCAAGGGATCACGTGGGCCGGGAGCAGAGGGGCGGTGCGCACGTCACGTCACCCGGGGGTCACGTGGTCCGGGCGGGGAAGGGAGGAGCCGAGGGAGTTGCACACGTCACACTAACAGGGGGGTCACGTGGGCCGGGGAGCAGAGGGACGGTGCGCACGTCACGCTACCCTGGGGTCACGTGGTCCTGGCGGAGCGGGGAGGAGCTGAGGGAGAGGCACACGTCACTCTACTGGGGGTCACGTGGTCCGGGAATGGCTGGGAGGGACCGGGCGGGTTTGCGCACGTCACTCCGCCAGGTGGTCACGTGGTCTGGGTGAGGCGCTGAGGTGGGTTGCGCACGTCACTTTACCAGGGGTCACGTGGGCCGGGAGAGGCTTGGCACGCGGCCCATACAAATAGTAATAATAATAATAATGGCATTTGTTAAGCGTTTACTATGTGCAAAGCACTGTTCTAAGCGCTGAGGGGTGTACAAGGTAATCAGTTTGTCCCACGTGGGGCTCACGGTCTTAATTCCCATTTTCCAGGTGAGGTAACTGAGGCCCAGAGAATAATAATAATAATTATAATGGCATTTATTAAGCGCTTACTAGGTGCCAAGCACTGTTCTAAGCGCTGGGGGAGGCACAAGGTAATCAGGCTGGCCTACGTGGGGCTCACGGTCTTAATCCCCACTTTCCAGGTGAGGTAACTGAGGTCCAGAGAATAATAATAATAATAATGGCATTTATTAAGCGCTTACTATGCGCAAAGCACTGTTCTAAGCGATGAGGGAGATACAAGGTAGTTGTCCCACGGGGGGATCAAAGTCTTAATCCCCATTTTCCTAGTGAGGTAACTGAGGCCCAGAGAATAATAATAATAATGGCATTTACTAAGCACTTACTATGTGCAAAGGCACTATTCTAAGCGCTGGGGGAGGTACAGGGTAATCAGGTTGTCCCATGTGGGGCTCACGGTCCTAATCCCCATTTTACAGGTGAGGTAACTGAGGCCCAGAGAATAATAATAATAATGGCATTTATTAAGCGCTTAGTATGTGCAAAGCACTGTTCTAAGCGCTGGGGAGGTTACGAGGTGATCAGGTTGTCCCATAGGGAGCTCACGGTCTTAATCCCCATTTTCCAGGTGAGGTAATTGAGGCCCAGAGAATAATAGTAATAATGGCATTTATTAAGCACTTACTATGTGCAAAGTACTGTTCTAAGCGCTGGGGAGGTTACAAGGTGATCGGTTGTCCCATGTGGGGCTCACAGTCTTAATCCCAATTTTTACAGATGAGGTCATTTAGGCACAGAGAGGTTAAATGACTTGCCCAGTCACCCAGCTGACAAGCGGCGGAGGGGGGATTAGAACCTATGACCTCTGACTCATTCATTCGTTCAATCGTATTTATTGAGCGCTTACCGTGTGCAGAGCACTGTACTAAGCGCTTGGGAAGTACAAGTTGGCAACATATAGAGACAGTCCCTACCCAACAGTGGGCTCACAGTCTAAAAGGGGGAGACTGACTGGATGAATGGATGAATACTGGATGAATTAACGAATGACTGGATGAATGAATGAATGACTGGATGGATGAATGACAGTGAATGAATGAGTTACCGGATAAATGAATGAATGGGTGGATGAATGAATGAGTTACTGGATAAATGAATGAATGGGTGGATGAATGAATGAGTTACTGGATAAATGAATGGATGGATGAATGAATGAATGAGAAGCAGCGTGGCTCAATGGAAGGATCCCAGGCTTTGGAGTCAGAGGTCATGGGTTCAAATCCCGACTCCGCCAACTGTCAGCTGTGTGACTTTGGGCAAGTCACTTAACTTCTCTGTGCCCCCGTTACCTCATCTGTAAAATGGGGATTAAAACTGTGAGCCCCCCGTGGGACAACCTGATCACCCTGTAACCTCCCCAGCATTTAGAACAGTGCTTTGCACATAGTAAGCGCTTAACAAATATCATCATCTTCAATGAGTTACTGGATAAATGGATGGATGAATGACTGAATGAATGAGTTACTGGATAAATGAATGAATAAATGACTGGATGAATGAATGAATGAGTTACCGGAAAATGGGGATGAAGACTGTGAGCCCCCCACCATGGAACAACCTGATCTCCTTGTAACCTCCCCAGCGCTTAGAACAGTGCTTGGCCCACAATAAGCGCTTAATCAACGCCATCATTATATATGTATATATGTTTTTACGTATTTATTACTCTATTTTACTTGCACATACCTATTCTATTTATTTTATTTTGTTAATTTGTTTTTGTTCTCTGTCTCCCCCTTCTCGACTGTGAGCCCACTGTTGGGTAGGGACCGTCTCTATATGTTGCCAACTTGGACTTCCCGAGCGCTTAGGACAGTGCTCTGCACACAGTAAGAGCTCAATTAATACAATTGATTGACTGATAAATGAATGAATGAATGAATGAATGGAAGAGGAATAAATTTATCCCCATTTCCCCGCCGTTTGTACATATCTATTCTATTTGTACATATCTATTCTATCTATTTTGTACATATCTATCTTCTTGTATAAGCTCATCCAGCAAGCGGCCTCAGAGGATGGGGGCAGGGGCGGTGGAGCGATTAGCCCTGTATATATGTATATATGTTTGTACATATTTATTACTCTATTTATTTATTTTATTTGTACATATCTATTCTATTTATTTTATTTTGTTAGTATATTTGGTTTTGTTCTGTCTCCCCCTTTTAGACTGTGAGCCCACTGTTGGGTAGGGACTGTCTCTATATGTTGCCAATTTGTACTTCCCAAGAGCTTAGTCCAGTGCTCTGCACATAGTAAGCGCTCAATAAATACGATTGATGATGATGATGATGATCTATTCTATTTATTGTATTTTGTTAGTATGTTTGGTTTTGTCCTCTGTCTCCCCCTTTTAGACTGTGAGCCCGCTGTTGGGTAGGGACTGTCTCTAGATGTTGCCAATTTGTACTTCCCAAGCGCTTAGTCCAGTGCTCTGCACATAGTAAGCGCTCAATAAATACGATTGATGATGATGATGATGATCTATTCTATTTATTGTATTTTGTTAGTATGTTTGGTTTTGTCCTCTCTCTCCCCGTTTTAGACTGTGAGCCCGCTGTTGGGTAGGGACCGTCTCTAGATGTTGCCAATTTGTACTTCCCAAGCGCTTAGTACAGTGCTGTGCACGCAGTAAGCGCTCAATAAATATGATTGATTGATTGAAATCGCCCGGGGCAGGCGCTGCCCTCTAGCGGTTGCCGGTGGGATTTGAGGACGCGGCCGGTAGGGGGCGCCGCGGAGCCGGGCGGCCGAGGACCATAGAGACGCGGAAGTGGCGGCGGGGGAAAGAGCGGCCGGCCGAGCGGAAGGGGGTTTTCGGGAAGGTGGCGGGGCCAGGGCCCAGGCGTCCTCACCGCCCCCTTGGGGGGTCCCCTGTCCAGTAAGTAGCCACTCTGTCACCGCACTGACACCCCCCCAACACCCCCTTTTTCCTCCCCTCCTCCCCCCTCTGCCCTTCCCCCTCCCCCCACCTTTATTACTGTATTGATTTCATTCATTCACTAATCATTCATTCAATAAATTCATTCACTCCTATTTATTGAGCGCCTCCTGTGTGCAGAGCACTGGACTAAGCGCTTGGGAATGATGCGTCCATAGCTAGAATTCTCTGGCTTCCGATGGCCTGGCTCCTGGTTGTGTTGTCTGTCTCCTCCCCTCCCCTTCTAATAATAATAATGGTATTAGTAATAATAAGGGTGGTACCTAATAATAATCGTGGTAATAATAATAATTGGCATTTGTTAAACGCTTACCATGTGCAAAGCACAGTTCTAAGCGCTGGGGAGGATACAGGGTGATCAGGTTGTCCCACGGGGGGCTCATCGTCTTAATCCCCATTTTATCAATCAATCAATCAATCGTATTTATTGAGCGCTTACTATGTGCAGAGCACTGTACTAAGCGCTTGGGAAGTACAAATTGGCAACACATAGAGACAGTCCCTACCCATTTTACAGGTGAGGTCACTGAGGCCCAGAGAAGTATTGGTTGAGCGCTTGCTGTGGGCCAAGCACCCGGTTCTAAGCGCTGTTCTGGACTGTGCGCCTGTTGTGGGCAGGGATTGTCTCTCTTAATTGTAATAATATATGTATATATATATATATATGTATATACATTTGTACATATTTATTACAATATTTATTTATTTTACTTGTGCATATCTATTCTATTTATTCTATTTTGTTAGTATGTTTGGTTTTGTTCTCTGTCTCCCCCTTTTAGACTGTGAGCCCACTGTTGGGTAGGGACTGTCTCTGTATGTTGCCAATTTGTACTTCCCAAGCGCTTAGTACAGTGCTGTGCACATAGTAAGCGCTCAGTAAATACGATTGATGATGATGATCGTGATAATAATAATAATAGTGGTATTTGTTAAGCGCTTTCCTAATTCAAAGCACCCTGTTCTAAGTGCTGTTCTGGACTGTGGGCCTGTTGTGGGCGGGGATTGTCTCTCTTAATTGTAATAATAATGATAATAGTAATAATAATAATGGTTTTTGTTAATCAGTCAATCAGTCGTATTTATTGAGCACTTACTGTGTGCAGAGCACTGTACTAAGCGCTTGGGAAGTACAAGTTGTGTTAAGCGCTTTCCTAGTTCAAAGCGCCCTGTTCTAAGCGCTGTTCTGGACTGCGAGCCTGTTGTGGGCAGGGATTGTCTCTCTTAATTGTAATAATAATGATAATAGTAATAATAATAATAATAATGGTATTAAGCGCTTTCTATGTTCAGAGCACCCGGTTCTAAGCGCTGTTCTGGACTGTGAGCCTGTTGTGGGCAGGGATTGTTTCTCTTAATTGTAATAAGAATGATAATAATGGTAGTAATGGTATTGTTAAGCGCTTACTATGTGCAAAGCACCCTGTTCTAAGCGCTGTTCTGGATTGTGAGCCTGTTGTGGGTAGGGATTGTCTCTCTTAATTGTAATAATAATGGTAATAGTAATAATAATGGTATTTGTTAAGCGCTTACTATGTGCAAAGCACCCAGTTCTAAGCGCTGTTCTGGATTGCGAGCCTGTTGTGGGTAGGGATTGTCTCTCTTAATTGTAATAATAATGGTAATAGTAATAATAATAATAATGGTATTTGTGAAGCGCTTTCTATGTTCAAAGCACCCTGTTCTAAGCGCTGTTCTGGACTGCGAGCCTGTTGTGGACAGGGATTGTCTCTCTTAATAGTAATAGTAATAATAATAATAATAATGATGGTATTTGTGAAGCTCTTTCTATGTTCAAAACACCCTGTTCTAAGCGCTGTTCTGGACTGTGAGCCTGTTGTGGGCAGGGATTGGCTCTCTTAATTGTAATAATAAGGTTAATAGTAATAATAATAATAATAATAATGGTATTTGTTAAGCGCTTACTATGTGCAAAGCACCCGGCTCCCAGCGCTGTTCTGGACTGTGAGCCTGTTGTGGTCAGGGATTGTCTCTCTTAATTGTAATAATAATGATGATAATAATAATAATAATGATGGTATTTGTTAGGCGCTTGCTGTGTGCAAAGCACCCTGTTCTAAGCACTGTTCTAGACTGTGAGCCTGTTGTGGGCAGGGATTGTCCCTCTTTATTGTAGTAATAATAATAATAATAATAATAATGATAGTATTGCTTTGTACATAGTAAGTGCTTAATAAATGCCATCACTATCATTACTACATGCGAAGCGCTGGGGAGGTGACAAGGTGATCAGGTGGTCCCACGGGGGGCTCACAGTCTTAATCCCCATTTTTCAGATGAGGTCACTGAGGCCCAGAGGAGTGACTTGCCCCAAGTCACCCAGCTGACAATTGGCAGAGCCGGGATTTGAACCCATGACCTCCGACTCCAAAGCCCGGGCTCTTTCCACTGAGCCACGCTGCTTCGTATCTACTCCAGCGCTTAGAACAGTGCCTGGCACATGGGAAGCGCTTAACGAATACGAAAAAAGAAAAAAGAGATGGGATTAAGCACTTACAAAAGCACTGTGCTAAACACTGTGGTTGGTATAGGATGATTTCAGTGGACAAAGTCCCTGGACCTCATGGGGCTTGTACTCTAAGGGAGAAGGAGAAATCTTCCCCGCGACGTTGTGTCCAACTTTATCATCCTGTATCTAATAATAATAATAATGGTATTTGTTAAGCGCTTACTATGTGCCAAGCACTGTTCTAAGCGCTGGGGAGGGAATACAGGGTGATCAGGTTGTCCCACGTGGGGCTCACAGTCTTCATCCCCGTTTTACAGGTGAGGTCACTGAGGCACAGAGAAGTGAAGTGACCTGCCCCCGTCCGTGTGCGGTGCTTGGCACATAGTAACGGCTTAACCAGAATCATCATTAGTTGAGGAAACCGAGGCCCAGAGAAGTTAGGTGACTTATCCAGGGTCACTCGGCAGCCCCGGGACTCCTGACGCCCATATCCGGACTCTTCCCTCTAGGCCACACTGTAGACGAAACAGCGTGAGAGAACTTCTCTTCCCCCAGTAACTTGTTTGCTCCGGTTCGGGAAGACAGGGTTGGTTTTTATCTCCTAATTCCCAGGAATTCCCAGGAAATTCCCATTTTTACCGGTAGAGACTGGCCTCGGTCACCCAATCACCTCAAAAAATAGGTCGGGACGCCGGGTAATTACCGATTGGATTGTAGAGTTTCTCCTGGTTGTGCACGGCAAGAAATAATAATTGTGGTGGTGATCCATCTCCCTGTCCATTCATTCATTCAGTCGTATTTATTGAGCGCTTACAGTGTGAAGAGCACTGTACTAAGCGCTTGGGAAGTCCAAGTTGGCAATGTATAGAGATGGTCCCTACCCAACAGTGGGCTCACAGTCTAGAAGCCCACAGTCTTGGGAAGCAGTGTGGCTCAGTGGAAAGAGCCCGGGCTTTGGAGTCAGAGGTCATGGGTTCGAATCCCGACTCCGCCACATGTCTGCTGTGTGACCTTGGGCAAGTCTCTTAACTTCTCTGAGCCTCAGTTCCCTCATCTGTAAAATGGGGATTAAGACTGTGAGCCCCATGTGGGACAACTTGATCACCTTGTATCCACCCCCAGCGCTTAGAACAGTGCTCTGCACATAGTAAGCGCTTAACAAATGCCAACATTATTATTATTATTATTATTATAGAAGAAGTCGAGAAGCAGCGTGGCTCAGTGGAAAGAGCCCGGGCTTTGGAGTCAGAGGTCATGGGTTCGAATGCCGACTCCGCCACATGTCTGCTGTGTGACCTTGGGCAAGTCACTTTTCTTCTCTGAGCCTCAGTTGCCTCATCTGTAAAATGGGGATTAAGACCGTGAACCCCACATGGGACAATCTGATCACTTTGTATCCCCCCCCCCCAGCGCTTAGAACAGCGCTTTGCACATAGTAAGCGCCTAACAAATGCCAACGTTGTTATTGTAGAAGAGTGGGCTCGCGGTCAAGTCTGGACCGTAAGTCCGTTGCGGGCAGGGAATCCGCCGGCTAACCGTGCCGTGTTGTCCTCTCCCAAAAGCATTTAGCGCAGTATTCCGCAGAGAAGCAGCGCGGCTCGGTGGAAAGAGCGAGGTCATGGGTTCAAATCCCAGCTCTGCCGATTGCCAGCCGTGTGACTGGGCAAGCCACTTCTCTGCGCCTCAGTTCCCTCATCTGTAAAATGGGGGTGAAGACCGTGAGCTCCACGTGGGACAACCTGCTCACCTCGTATCCCCTCAGCGCTTAGAACGGTGAGCGCTTAACAAATGCCAGCATGATTATTATCATCATCATCATCAGTCGCATTTATTGAGCGCCTACTGTGTGCAGAGCACTGTACTAAGCGCTTGGGAAGTCAATCAATCAATCAATCAATCATATTTATTGAGCGCTGACTGCATGCAGAGCACTGTACTAAGCGCTTGGGAAGTACAAATTGGCAACATATAGAGACAGTCCCCACCCAACAGCGGGCTCACAGTCTAAAAGGGAGAGACAGAGGACAAAACCAAACATACTAACAAAATAAAATAAATAGAATAGATAGGTACAAAATAAATAGAATAGATATGTACAAATAGAATAGATATGTACAAACGGCGGGGAAATGGGGATAAATTTATTCCTCTTCCATTCATTCATTCATTCATTCATTTATCAGTCAATCAATTGTATTTATTGAGCGCTTACTGTGTGCAGAGCACTGTCCTAAGCGCTCGGGAAGTCCAAGTAGGCAACATATGGAGACGGTCCCTACCCCACAGTGGGCTCACAGTCTAGAAGGGGGGGACAGAGAACCAAACCAAACATCCTAACGGAATAAAATGATCAGTACAGTATTCCGCACATCGGAAGCACTCGATCAATCCCATCGAGGAATAGACTGTCACGTGGGAAAAGCCGTCCGGAGCTCGAGAAAATGGTGGCGGAAAAACGTCACCGTGGGGACGGTGTCGGGAGCGAGACGCGTCTCGAGGCCTGGTTCCAAGCGTGTTTGGAAGGTCACCAGGCCGAGGGGCACGAGGGGGGTTTTCCTGCCAGCTCGTCTCCTCCGGTAACAATAGCTCTTTCCCTCCGCAGGGCCAGGCCGCCCCCGATCCCGTTTTTCCGCTTCCATAACCCCTGGATCCCGAGGTGAGAAAGGGATCGGACGGGAAGAGAGGCGGCGCGGTTCAGTGGAAAGAGCCCCGGCTTGGGTGCCAGAGGTCGGCGGTTCCGCTCCTGGCTCACTTGTCAGCCGAGTGACCCTGGACGAGTCACTTCCAGTGCTTAGAACAGTGCTTGGCACATAGTAAGCGCTTAATGACGATGATGGTACTTGTTAAGCGCTTACTATGTGCAGAGCACTGTTCTACGCGCTGGGGGGGGATACAAGGTGATCAGGTTGTCCCACGTGGGGCTCACGGTCTTCATCCCCATTTTACAGATGAGGGAACCGAGGCCCAGAGAAGCGAAGCGACTTGCCCAGAGTCACCCAGCTGACAGTTGGTGGAGCTGGGATTTGAACCCGTGACCTCTGACTCCAAAGCCCAGGCTCTTTCCATTAAGCCATGCTGCTTCGCTAACAAATACCAACAGTGTTATTATTATTCGCTGGGCCTCAGTTCCCTCGTCTGGGAAATGGGGATGAAGACTGTGAGCCCCATATGGGACCACCGGATTACCTTGTATCTCCCCCTTCCCCCTCGTCCCCCTCTCCATCATCATCATCGATCGTATTTATTGGGCGCTTACTGTGTGCAGAGCACTGTACTAAGCGCTTGGGAAGCACAAGTTGGCAACATATAGAGACGGTCCCTACCCAACAGTGGGCTCACAGTCTGAAAGGGACTCTCCATTCCCCCCCATCTTACCTCCTTCCCTTCCCCACAGCACCTGTATATATGGATATATGTTTGTACATATTTATTACTCTTTTTATTTATTTTACTTGTACATATCTATTCTATTTATTTTATTTTGTTAATATGTTTGGTTCTGTTCTCTGTCTCCCCCTTCGAGACGGTGAGCCCACTGTTGGGTAGGGACCGTCTCTATATGTTGCCAATTTGGACTTCCCAAGCGCTTAGTACAGTGCTCTGCACATACTAAGTGCTCAATAAATACGATTGATGATGATATGTTTGTACATATTTATTACTCTATTTTACTTGTACATATCTATTCTATTTATTTTATTTTGTTAATATGTTTGGTTTTGTTCTCTGTCTCCCCCTTTTAGACTGTGAGCCCACTGTTGGGTAGGGACTGTCTCTAGATGTTGCCAACTTGGACTTCCCAAGCGCTTAGTACAGTGCTCTGCACACAGTAAGCGCTCAATAAATACGATTGATTGATTGATTAGAACAGGGCTTGGCACATAGTAAGCACTTAATACCAACATTATTATTATTATTATTAATCCCGACGCCGCCACTCGTCTGCTGTGTGACCGTGGGTGTGTCGCATCACTTCTCTGTGTACCTCGTCTGCAAAATGGGGCTTAAAACTCTAAACCCTTTGCGGGATAAGGACTGTGTCCCAACTTGCTTGTAAGCACCCCAGCGCTTAGTACAGTGCCTGGCACATAATAAGCACTTAACAAATACCATAAAAAAGAGAGGCCTTAGAAGATTTTCAGAAACAATCCTGGTGTTTATCGAGTGCCCACTATTATTTTTATAGTATTAAGCACCTACTATGTCCCTAGCTCAGAGAAGCAGCGGGCTTTGGAGTCAGAGGTCGTGGGTTCAAATCCCAGCTCCGCCAATTATCAGCTGTGGGACTTTGGGCAAGTCACTTCTCTGGGCCTCAGTTCCCTCATCTGGAAAATGGGGATTGACTGGGAGCCCCCCCATAGGGCAACCTGATCACCTTGCAAGTTCCCCAGCACTTAGAACAGTGCTTTGCATGTAGTAAGCGCTTAATAAATGCCATCATCATTATTATTATTGTTATTAGCTACAGTGCCAGGCACTGTATTGAACGCCGGGGTAGATACAAAGTCGGACACAGTCCGTGTCCCACAAAGGGCTCATAGTCGTAGTCATTTTTCATTCATTCATTCAGTCGTATTTACTGAGCGCTGACTGTGTGCAGAGCACTGTACTAAGCGCTTGGGAAGTACAAGTTGGCAACATATAGAGACGGTCCCTACCCAACAACGGGCTCAAGCAGCGGTCAGTCAGTATCATAAGGTTTGAATATTGGGTGTCATGGGGATTGGGTGTTTAGTTGAAGAGAAAAGGAAGCAGTGTAGACTAATTGATGGACCCCTGGGTGACCTTAGTCGAGTCATTTCACTTCTCTGTGCCTCCTCGTGTCCAAGAATCCCCATTTTACAGATGAGGGAACCGAGACACCTGTGGGCCCTTGGTTCTGTCCAACCGGAATAGCTCGTATCTGCTCCAGCGCTTAGTACAGTGCCTGCCACATAATATGCACTTAACAAATAGCATTAAAAAAATGGGTGTCGGTAGGTAACGCGAGATGCGAGATTGCGGTGGTTTTTCTTATTCACGGGAAGAGCCAGTGAATAATAATATAATAATAATGACATTTATCATCATCATCAATCGTATTTATTGAGCGCTCACTGTGTGCAGAGCACCGTAAGCGCTTACTATGTGCAAAGCACTGTTCTGAGCGCTGGGGAGGCTACAAGGTGATCACGTTGTCCCATGGGGGGCTCACAGTCTTAATCCCCATTTTACATTTGAGGTCACTGAGGCTCAGTGGAAAGAGCCCGGGCTCTGGAGTCAGAGGTCATGGGTTCGAATCCCGACTCTGCCGCATGTCTGCTGTGTGACCTTGGGCAAGTCACTTAACTTCTCTGAGCCTCAGTTCCCTCGTCTGTAAAATGAGGATTAAGACTGTGAGCCCCACGTGGGACAACCTGATCCCATCGTATCCCCCCAGCGCTTAGAACAGTGCTTTGCACATAGTAAGCGCTTAACAAATGCCATCATTATTATTATTATTATTATTATTATTAAGTGACTGGTGAAGGGCCTGGGTTGGGGCGAGGGATGGAGGAGACCTGAAGTCCTGGCGATGATGATGGTGATGATGGCATTTGTTAGGCGCTTACTATGTGCCCAGCACACTGTTCTAAGCGCCGTTCTTGACGGTGAGCCCGCTGTGGGCAGGGATTGTCTCTCTTTTATTGTAATAATCATAATCATCAGTCGTATTTATTGATCGCTTACTATGTGCAGAGCACTGTACTAAGCGCTTGTACTACTAATAATAATGGTATTTGCTAAGCTCTGACTGTGCAAAGCACTGTTCTAAGCGCTGGGGGAGATACAGGGTCATCCGGTCATCCCACGTGGGCCTTCGCAGTCTTCAGCCCCCATTTTCCAGAGGAGGCAAACTGAGGCCCGGAGAAGCGCCTGGCCCAAAGTCACCGGGCTGACCCGTGGCGGAGCCGGGAACCCCCGACTCCCAAGCCTGGGCCCTTGTCACCGAGGCCCCGCCGCTTCTCTCTCGGCCATCGCGGTGGGGGTATCCAAACCATGCTCGGGGGTCTCTGCCCTTTCCTGTTGGGCTACCCCAACCCCGTCCCCCGTTTCAAGCGCACTGCAGGCAGGGAGCGGGGGGCTGGTTTGGAGGGAAAGTCGGGACTCTGTCGCGCTGCCCCCCAAGTCCTCCCACTCGTGACGAAAACCTGCCGGTCTCAGCTCCGCAACATCGCCAAGATCCGCCCTTTCCTCTCCATCCCAACCGCTCCCCTGCTCTTTCAAGCTCTCATCCTATCCCGCCTGGACTACTGCATCAGCCTTCTCTCTGATCTCCCATCCTCGTGTCTCTCTCCACTTCAATCCATACTTCACGCCGCTGCCCGGATTATCTTTGTCCAGAAACGCTCTGGGCATATCACTCCCCTCCTCAAAAGTCTCCAGTGGCTCCCAATCAATCTGCGCATCAGGCAGAAACTCCTCACCCTGGGCTTCAAGGCTCTCCATCACCTCACCTCCCTTCTGTCCTTCTCCATCGCAGCCCGCACCCTCCGCTCCTCCGCCGCTGATCTCCTCCCCGTACCTCGCTCTCGCCTGTCCCGCCGTCGACCCCCGGCCCACGTCATCCCCCGGGCCTGGAATGCCCCCAATCCCTCTGCCCATCCGCCAAGCTCTCTCTCTTCCTCCCTTCAAGGCCCTGCTGAGAGCTCACCTCCTCCAGGAGGCCTTCCCAGACTGAGCCCCTTCTTTCCTTTCCCCCTCGTCCCCCTCTCCATCCCCCCGTCTTACCTCCTTCCCTTCCCCACAGCACCTGTATATATGGATATATGGTTGTACGTATTTATTACTCTATTTATTTATTTATTTATTTTACTTGTACATTTCTATCCTACTTATTTTATTTTGTTGGTACGTTTGGTTCTGTTCTCTGTCTCCCCCTTTTAGACTGTGAGCCCACTGTTGGGTAGGGACTGTCTCTATGTGATGCCAATTTGTACTTCCCAAGCACTTAGTACAGTGCTCTGCACATAGTAAGCGCTCAATAAATACGATTGATTGATTGATTGATTGATCCTCCCCAGGGCCTGGAATGCCCCCAATCCCTCTGCCCCTCCACCAAGCTAGCTCTCTTCCTCCCTTCAAGGCCCTGCTGAGAGCTCACCTCCTCCAGGAGGCCTTCCCAGACTGAGCCCCTTCCTTCCTCTCCCCCTCGCCCCCCTCTCCATCCCCCCGTCTTACCTCCTTCCCTTCCCCACAGCACCTGTATATATGGATATATGGTTGTACGTATTTATTACTCTATTTATTTATTTATTTATTTTACTTGTACATTTCTATCCTACTTATTTTATTTTGTTGGTACGTTTGGTTCTGTTCTCTGTCTCCCCCTTTTAGACTGTGAGCCCACTGTTGGGTAGGGACTGTCTCTATGTGATGCCAATTTGTACTTCCCAAGCGCTTAGTACAGTGCTCTGCACATAGTAAGCGCTCAATAAATACGATTGATTGATTGATTGATTGATCCTCCCCAGGGCCTGGAATGCCCCCAATCCCTCTGCCCATCCGCCAAGCTGGCTCTCTTCCTCCCTTCAAGGCCCTGCTGAGAGCTCACCTCCTCCAGGAGGCCTTCCCAGACTGAGCCCCTTCCTTCCTCTCCCCCTCGTCCCCCCCTCCATCCCCCCCATCTTACCTCCTTCCCTTCCCCACAGCACCTGTATATATGGATATATGTTTGTACATATTTATTACTCTATTTATTTGTCCATATCTATTCTATTTTATTTTGTTAGTACGTTCGGTTTTGTTCTCTTGTCTCCCCCTTTTAGACCGTGAGCCCACTGGTGGGTAGGGACCGTCTCTCTATGTTGCCAATTTGGACTTCCCAAGCGCTTAGTCCGGTGCTCCGCACATAGTAAGCGCTCCATAAATACGATTGATGATGATGAGCCGGTCCCCGCCGCCGAGCCCGCCGGAGGTGGACCGCGGGCTCCCTCCGGGCCGGGGACGTTACTGAGAGCGGGCGTTGTGTCCGGCAGGGAGACGGAGACGGCGGCGGCGATCCGGGAGCGGCCCCGGGCCAGAATGAGCCAGGATGGATGAAGCGGGCGCCCCGGCCCTGCTTCCCGACAGCCTGCTCTACCAAATCTTCCTGAACCTGGGCCACGCCGACGTACTGGCCGCCGGCCTGGTTTGCCGCCAGTGGCAGGCCGTGGCCCGCGACGAGTTCCTCTGGAAGACGCTCTTCTACCGCTACTACCGCGTGGACCGGCACGTGCCCCGCCATCCGGGTCAGTCGGGGGGCGAGGGGCCCCCAAATCGCGTCGGCACTTCCCCGCGGGCCGACCCCCGGGGGGTTGGCTCAGTGGGAAGAGCGCGGGCTTGGGAGTCGGGGGGCGGGGGGTCGAATCCCGGCTCCGCCACTCCTCAGTCAATCAATCAATCGTATTTATTGAGCGCTTACTATGTGCAGAGCACTGTACTAAGCGCTTGGGAAGTACAAATTGGCAACATATAGAGACGGTCCCTACCCAACAGTGGGCTCACAGTCTAAAAGACAGTGGGCTCACACAGCTGGGTGACTTTGGGCAAGTCACGTCACTTCTCTGGGCCTCAGTGACCTCACCTGGAAAATGGGGATGAAGACCGGGAGCCCCAGGTGGGACAACCTGATTACCCAGTGCTTAGAACAGTGCTTGGCACATAGTAAGCGCTTAACAAATACCAAAATGAGTATTATTAGGTGGGACCCAGGGCAAGTCACTTCACTTCTCTGGGCCTCAGTGACCTCATCTGGAAAATGGGGATTAAGACCGGGAGCCCCAGGTGGGACAACCTGATTACCTTGCGTCTCCCCCAGCGCTTAGAACAGTGCTTGGCACATAGTAAGCGCTTAACAAATACCAAAATGAGTATTGTTAGGTGGGACCCAGGGCAAGTCACTGCACTTCTCTGGGCCTCAGTGACCTCATCTGGAAAATGGGGATTAAGACCGGGAGCCCACGTGGGACAACCTGATCACCTTGGAACCTCCCCAGCGCTTACAACAGTGCTTTGCATGTAGTAAGCACTTAATAAATGCCATTATTATTATTATTATTATTATTTGAGGTTATCTACAGAGAAGCAGCGTGGCTCAGTGAAAAGAGCCCGGGCTCTGGAGTCGGAGGCCATGGGTTCAAACCCTGGCTCTGCCAGTTGTCAGCTGTGTAACTTTGGGCAAGTCACGTCACTTCTCTGGGCCTCAGTGACCTCATCTGGAAAATGGGGATGAAGACCGGGAGCCCCAGGTGGGACAACCTGATTACCTTGTGTCTCCCCCAGCGCTTAGAACAGTGCTTGGCACATAGTAAGCGCTTAAAAAATGCCAAAATGAGTATTATTAGGTGGGACCCAGGGCAAGTCACTACACTTCTCTGGGCCTCAGTGACCTCATCTGGAAAATGGGGATTAAGACCGGGAGCCCCACGTGGGACAACCTGATTACCTTGTGTCTCCCCCAGCGCTTAGAACAGTGCTTGGCACATAGTAAGCGCTTAAAAAATACCAAAATGAGTATTATTAGGTGGGACCCAGGGCAAGTCACTTCACTTCTCTGGGCCTCAGTGACCTCATCTGGAAAATGGGGATTAAGACCGGGAGCCCCACGTGGGACAACCTGATTACCTTGTGTCTCCCCCAGCGCTTAGAACAGTGCTTGGCACATAGTAAGCGCTTAACAAATACCAAAATGAGTATTATTAGGTGGGACCCAGGGCAAGTCACTACACTTCTCTGGGCCTCAGTGACCTCATCTGGAAAATGGGGATTAAGACCGGGAGCCCCACGTGGGACAACCTGATTACCTTGTGTCTCCCCCAGCGCTTAGAACAGTGCTTGGCACATAGTAAGCGCTTAAAAAATACCAAAATGAGTATTATTAGGTGGGACCCAGGGCAAGTCACTTCACTTCTCTGGGCCTCAGTGACCTCATCTGGAAAATGGGGATTAAGACCGGGAGCCCCACGTGGGACAACCTGATTACCTTGTGTCTCCCCCAGCGCTTAGAACAGTGCTTGGCACATAGTAAGCGCTTAACAAATACCAAAATGAGTATTATTAGGTGGGACCCAGGGCAAGTCACTACACTTCTCTGGGCCTCAGTGACCTCATCTGGAAAATGGGGATTAAGACCGGGAGCCCCACGTGGGACAACCTGATTACCTTGTGTCTCCCCCAGCGCTTAGAACAGTGCTTGGCACATAGTAAGCGCTTAAAAAATACCAAAATGAGTATTATTAGGTGGGACCCAGGGCAAGTCACTTCACTTCTCTGGGCCTCAGTGACCTCATCTGGAAAATGGGGATTAAGACCGGGAGCCCCACGTGGGACAACCTGATTACCTTGTGTCTCCCCCAGCGCTTAGAACAGTGCTTGGCACATAGTAAGCGCTTAACAAATACCAAAATGAGTATTATTAGGTGGGACCCAGGGCAAGTCACTACACTTCTCTGGGCCTCAGTGACCTCATCTGGAAAATGGGGATTAAGACCGGGAGCCCCACGTGGGACAACCTGATTACCTTGTGTCTCCCCCAGCGCTTAGAACAGTGCTTGGCACATAGTAAGTGCTTAACAAATACCAAAATGAGTATTATCAGGTGGGACCCAGTCCCCGTCCCACATCATCATCATCATCAGTCGTATTTGTTGAGCGCTTACTATGTGCAGAGCACTGTACTAAGCGCTTGGGAAGTACAAATTGGCAACATATGGAGACGGTCCCTACCCAACAGTGGGCTCACAGTCTAAAAGGGGGAGACAGAGAACAAAACCAAACGTACTAACAAAATAAAATAAATAGAATAGATATGTACAAATAAAATCAATAGAGTAATAAATACGTACAAACATCTATACAGGTGCTGTGGGGAAGGGAAGGAGGTAAGATGGGGGGCATGGAGAGGGGGACGAGGGGGAGAGGAAGGAAGGGGCTCAGTGTGGGAAGGCCTCAATCCCTATTTTACAGATGAAATAACCAAGACCCAGAGAAGCGAGGCCACTTGCCCAAGGTCACCCAGCACACAGGTGGCGGAGTCGGGATTGGAACCCAGATCCATCCGACTCCTAGGCCCGGGCTCTTTCCTCGAGGCCGGGTCGCTTCGGCTGGAAAAGTCCGGGCGGGCCGCGCTTCCGAGACCTCGCCGCCCCTTCTGGGAGGACCGGATTTCCAGGGGGGGAACGCCGGGAGGTCAAGGGTCACGGGTTCCCAGCGAGGGGCAGCCTTAGATGGTGGAGGAGAGAGGAGAGGTCGGGTCTCTGCCCCTCACCCTCTCCGTACTGGGCACCCAAAACTCCGGCTCTGTAGCCTCCCTTCCCCGCCCGGCCACTGTCTCTTGGGCAGACCCCCCCAGTCCCGTCGATCTGGGGGCCGCCGAAGAAGCTGTGCAGTGCTCTGCACGTAGTAAGCGCTCAATAAATACGATTGATTGATGGATTGATTGAAGAGTAGAACTCAGTACGGAGGGCTTTGAGATCCCCGAGGGGAGGCGGTGAAGAATGAAAAGATCGAAACGGACCCGGGGGGGGGGGAACCCGGCTCAAGAAGTCGGCCCGGGGTAGGGTCTGGAGAGGATGGACGCGGAGAAACAGAGCATGGGGCCCAACTAGCTCAGCGCGGCAACCTGGGTAACGCTTCACTCATTATTTTCATCATTATAATTAATCAATCAATCAATCGTATTTATTGAGCGCTTACTATGTGCAGAGCACTGTACTAAGCGCTTGGGAAGTACAAATTGGCAACACATAGAGACAGTCCCTACCCAACAGTGGGCTCACAGTCTAAAAGTACCGATAATTACTGTCGGTGACATTCGTTAAGCGCTTACTACGCGCGAAGCACTGTTGTAAGCGCTGGGGAGGTTACAGGGTGATCAGGTGGTCCCACAGGGGGGCTCGCAGTCGTCTTCCCCATTTTACAGGTGAGGGAGCTGAGGCCCAGAGAAGTGAAGTGACCTGCCCAAAGGTCGCCCAGCTGACAATTGGAGAGGCAGCGTGGCTCAGCGGGAAAAGCCCGGGCTTTGGAGTCGGAGGTCGGGGGTTCAAATCCCGACTCCGCCACACGTCTGCTGTGTGACCTTGGGCAAGTCACTTCACTTCTCTGAGCCTCAGCTGTAAAATGGGGATTAAGACCGTGAGCCCCACGTGGGACAACTTGATCACCTTGTAACCCCCCCCACCCAGCGCTTAGAACAGTGCTCTGCACATAGTAAGCGCTTAACAGATGCCATTATTATTATTAATTGGCGGAGCCGGGCTTTGAACCCATGACCTCTGACTCCCGAGCCCGGGCTCTTCCCGCTGAGCCCCGCTGGTATCCGTTGAGCACTAATTCAGGGCTAAGCCCCGGCTTGGGATCATCAACCCGAACGCGGTCCCCGTCCCACGTGGGGCTCCCGGCCTCAAAGGGAAAGACGGCGGATCTTTAATCCCGTTCGGAAGCCGCGGTCCAGGAGAGGGAAGGGACTCGGCCGAGGTCACCCAGCAGGCAAGTGGCGGGGGCCGGATTAGTAGCCGGGCTCGCCGCCTCTTGGGCCTCCCGTCGAATCGCTTCGGACGAGCTTCCCGTTCCTCCCGCTTGCGCCCGGAATTGGTTCCCCGCCCTCGGCCCGGAGCTTCTCCTCGGTTTGTCCGGAGGGAAGGTTGGCAGGCCCCGTGGCCCCCGGCCGGTCCGCCCGTGTCACCGGCGGGATTGGGTGTATCCCAGCTGCCGTCTCCTGGTACGAGGAATTCCGGAGGCTCGCCGACACCATCCCCTGCGTAGAAGTCCAGACCCTGAGGGAACACAGCGACCAGGTGCTGCACCTCAGCTTCTCCCGAAAGGGCCTCCTCTTCGCTTCCTGCTCCAAGGACTGTACCGTCAAGGTGAGACGGGCGCTCCTCACCCCCCCCGGGACCGCGGCAGGCGAAGGCGCGAAGCCCCCTCCCCGCCGGGACCCCTCTGCCCTCTTCCCCCAAATCACCTCGGTCAGTCGAGCGAGTCAGTCGGTGGGATTTACCGGGCGCTCACAGCGTCCGCAGCACTGTAATAATAACAGTTACGGCATCTGTTAATCAATCAATCAATCAATCGTATTTATTGAGCGCTTACTATGTGCAGAGCACTGTACTAAGCGCTTGGGAAGTACAAATTGGCAACACATAGAGACAGTCCCTACCCAACGGCGGGCTCACAGTCTAAAAGGGGGAGACAGAGAACAGAACCAAACATACCAACAAAATAAAATAAATAGGACAGATATGTACAAGTAAAATAAATAAATAAATAAATAAATAAACAAAGCAAGGTCATCATCATCATCAATCGTATTGAGCGCTTACTGTGTGCAGAGCACTGTACTAGGCGCTTGGGAAGTACAAATTGGCAACGTATAGAGACGGTCCCTACCCAACAGCGGGCTCACAGTCTAAAAGGGGGAGACGGAGAACAAAACCGAACATACTAACAAAATAAAATAAATAGGATAGAAATGTACAAGTAAAATAAATAAATAAATAAATAAAGCAAGGTCATCATCATCATCAATCGTATTGAGCGCTTACTGTGTGCAGAGCACTGTACTAGGCGCTTGGGAAGTACAAATTGGCAACGTATAGAGACAGTCCCTACCCAACAGTGGGCTCACAGTCTAAAAGGGGGAGACGGAGAACAAAACCGAACGTACTAACAAAATAAAATAAATAGAATAGATATGTACAAGTAAAATAAATAGAGTAATAAATATGTACAAACATATATACGGGTGTTGTGGGGAAGATAGAATAGATAGAATAAATATGTACAGGTAAAATAGAGTAATAAGTACGTACAAACATATATACATACACCCAGGTCATTTGGCCTTCCAAAGACCGCTTTGGCTTAGTTTGCTCCAAAATCAATTTGGAGCCCAGGCTTGGGAGTCAGAGGTCATGGGTTCAAATCCCGGCTCCGCCGATTGTCAGCCGTGTAACTTTGGGCAAGTCACTTCACTTCTCCGGGCCCCAGTTCCCTCATCTGGAAAATGGGGATTGACTGTAAGCCCTCTGAGGGACAACCTGATCACCTTGTAACCTCCCCAGCGCTTAGAATAGTGCTTTGCACGTAGTAAGCGCTTAATAAATGCCATCATTATTATTATTATAATCGGGTTGGTCACGGTCCCTGTCCCTCACAGGGCTCACGGTCTTCATCCCCGTTTTCCAGACGAGGGAAGCGAGGCGCAGAGAAGCGAAGCGACTTGCCCAAGGTCACACAGCAGACAGGTTTTGGAGCCAGATGAGAACCCGTGATCTCCCCTGTCTCCCAGGCCCGGGCCGTAGCCACCAAGCCATGCTGCTTGTGAGCCCGCTGTTGGGTAGGGACCGTCTCTATATGTTGCCAACTTGTACTTCCCAAGCGCTCAGTACAGTGCTCTGCGCACAGTAAGCGCTCAGTAAATACAACTGAATGAATGAATGAATACTGCTTCAATTGGGAGACCCATCCCTGCCCAAAAAGAGCTTATAGAAAAGCAGCGTGGCTCAGTGGAAAGAGCCCGGGCTTGGGAGTCCGAGGTCATGGGTTCGAATCCCAGCTCCGCCACACCTCAGCTGGGTGACCTTGGGTCGCTTCACTTCTCTGAGCCTCAGTTCCCTCATCTGTAAAATGGGGATGAAGACTGGAAGCCCCACGTGGGACAACCTGATCACCTTGTATCCCGCCCCAGCGCTTAGAACAGTGCTTTGCACATAGTAAGCGCTTAACAAATGCCATTATTATTATTATTGTAGTCTACGGGGGCAGTTTACACCCGCTCCCAAGAGCTCATGGGAGAGCTTCAGGGAGCTCACCAACTTCCCTCTCGGCTGCTCTCCCCTGAACTCGTACCCTGATCATCATCAATCATCATCAGTCGTATTTACTGAGCGCTTACTATGTGCAGAGCACTGTACTAAGCGCTTGGGAAGTACAAATTGGCACCTCCGCTTGATCCCTCCGCTATATTCCCTCCGGTCGACAAGGCGGCAGGCATCCAACCGATCGCATCAGAACCCGTTGTCCTGCGGGCCGGGAATCTCCCGGCTCGTGTCATCCGGAGACTTCAAACTTCCCCCTTTTGACCGGAAGATTCTGGGGAAGAAGAGGTTCGCCTCCGGACGGAGAGGATGTGGTCCGATCCAGTCCCCACTTGGGGGCCGCTGGAAATAAATTATTTATATTAGTGTCTCCCATTCCAGAGCGTAAGCTAGTTTTTTTTTTTTTTGTTTGTTTTTTATAATGGCATTTATTAAGCGCTTACTATGTGCAAAGCACTGTTCTAAGCGCTGGGGAGGCTACAAGGTGATCAGGTTGTCCCACATGGGGCTCACAGTCTTCATCCCCATTTTACTGATGAAGTAACTGAGGCCCAGAGAAGTGAAGTGACTTGCCCAAAGTCACACAGCTGACAATTGGCAGAGCCGGGATTGGAACCCGTGACCTCGGACTCCAAAGCCCGGGCTCTTTTCCACTGAGCCACGCTGCTAGTTGTGGGCAGGGAACGTGTCTGCCGGTTCGGTTGTGTTGTCCTCTCCCGCGCGCTCTGCACGTAGTAATCAATCAATCAATCAATCGTATTTATTGAGCGCTTACTATGTGCAGAGCACTGTACTAAGCGCTTGGGAAGTACAAATTGGCAACACATAGAGACGGTCCCTACCCAACAGTAAGCGCTCAGTAAAATGGGCTCGGAGGTAGGGTTTCTAATAATAACGATAATTATTGTAGGATTAAGCGCTTACCGTGTGCCAAGAACTGTACAAAGTGCTGGGTAGATAGTCAGTCGATTGTATTTATCGAGTGCTTACTACATGCAGAGCATTGCATTAATAATAATAATAATAATAAAGGTATTTGTTAAGCGCTTACTATGTGCAAGCCCTGTTCTAAGCACTGGGGAGGTTACAAGGTGATCATGTGGTCCCATGGGGGGCTCACAGTTTTCATCCCCATTTTCCAAATGAGGGAACTGAGGACCAGAGAAGTGAAGTGACTTGCCCAAAGTCACCCAGCTGATAGTTGGCGGAGCCGGGATTTGAACCCATGACCTCTAACCCCAAAGCCCGGGCTCTTTTCACTGAGCCATGCTGCTTCTCTGTAGAGAATCTCAAATAATAATAATAATGGCATTTATTAAGTGCTTGCTATGTGTAAAGCACTGTTCTAAGCGCTGGGGAGGTTACAAGGTGATCAGGTTGTCCCACGGGGGGCTCACAGTTTTCATCCCCATTTTCCAAATGAGGTCACTGAGGCCCAGAGAAGTGAAGTGACTTGCCCAAAGTCACCCAGCTGATAGTTGGCGGAGCTGGGATTTGCACCCCTGACCTCTGACTCCAAAGCCCGGGCTCTTTTCACTGAGCCATGCTGCTTCTCTGTAGAGAATCTCAAATAATAATAATAATAATAATAATAATAATAATGGCATTTATTAAGCGCTTACTATGTGCAAGGCACTGTTCTAAGCGCTGGGGAGGTTACAAGGTGATCAGGTGGTCCCACGGGGGGCTCACAGTCTTAATCGAGAAGCAGTGTGGCTCAGTGGAAAGGGCACGGGCTTTGGAGTCAGAGGTCATGGGTTCGAATCCCGGCTCCGCCACGTGTCTGCCGTGTGACCTTGGGCAAGTCACTTAACTTCTCTGAGCCTCAGTTACCTCATCTGTAAAATGGGGATTAAGACTGTGAGCCCCACGTGGGACAACCTGATCACTTTGCATCCCCCCAAGCGCTTAGAACAGTGCTTTGCACATAGTAAGCGCTTAACAAATGCCAACATTATTATTAACATTATTATTAATCCCCATTTTCCAAATGAGGTCACTGAGGCCCAAAGAAGTGAAATGACTTGCCCAGAGTCACCCAGCTGACAGTTGGCGGAGCCGGGATTTGCACCCATGACCTCTGACTCCAAAGCCCGGGCTCTTTCCACTGAGCCACGCTGCTTCTCTGTAGAGAACCTCAAATAATAATAATAATAATAATAATAATAATAATAATAATGGCATTTATTAAGTGCTTACTATGTGTAAAGCACTGTTTTAAGCACTGGGGCGGTTACAAGGTGATCAGGTTGTCCCACGGGGGGCTCACAGTCTTAATCCCCATTTTCCAAATGAGGTCACTGAGGCCCAGAGAAGTGAAGTGACTTGCCCAAAGTCACCCAGCTGACAGTTGGCGGAGCCGGGATTTGAACCCCTGACCTCAGACTCCAAAGCCCAGGCTGTTTCCACGCTGCGGAGCCCAATCCAACAGAATTAGCAGAAACGTTCCCTCCCTGCAAATTAATCGGGTTCACAGTTTGAGAAGGGAGAACGGGGATTGAATCCTCATTTTGCAGGTGAGGGGACCGGAGCACAGAGAAGGGGAGTGACCCACCCAAGGCCACACAGCAGACAAGTGCTAGACCTTCTAGACTGTGAGCCCACAGTTGGGTAGGGACCGTCTCTATATGTTGCCAACTTGGACTTCCCGAGCGCTTAGTCCAGTGCTCTGCACACGGTAAGCGCTCAATAAATACGATCGATGATGATGATGAAGTGACGGAGTCGGGATGAGAAGGCCGGGCCGGGGATCTTTCCGCTGGGCTTTGTTCCCAAAGGCCAAGTCAGGGAAGGAGGGAAGGAGGGTGGCAGCCCTCCCTGCTGAAGAGGAGCCGCTCGCCGTCCTGAGAGCTTTTACTTCCGGAGAAATCGGATGAAAACCTCAATGATAATAATTACGGTATTTGGTAGGTGCTTACTATGTGCCCAGCACTGTTTTGAGCAGTGGAGTAGATACAAGGTGATCAGGTTGTCCCCCATGGGGCTCACAATCTTAATTCCCATTTTACCGATGAGGTAACTGAGGCACAGAGAAGTGAAGTGACTCACCCAGGGTCACCCAGCAGACGAGTGGCGGAGCTGGGATTAGAACCCACGTCCTCTGACTCCCAAGCCTGCGGTCTTGCCACTAATAATAATAATAATGATGGTATTTGTTAAGCGCTTACTAGGTGCAAAGCACTGTTCAAAGCGAACCGTAATGAGAATAATTACGGTATTTGGTAGGTGCTCACTATGTGCCAAGCACTGTTTTGAGCAGTGGAGTAGATACAAGGTGATCAGGTTGTCCCCCGTGGGGCTCCGTCTTAATCCCCATTTTACCGATTGAGGTAACTGAGGCACAGAGAAGTGAAGCGACTCACCCAGGGTCACCCAACAGACGAGTGGCGGAGCCGGGATTAGAACCCACATCCTCTGACTCCCAAGCCTGCGGTCTTGCCACTAATAATAATAATAATGATGGTATTTGTTAAGCGCTTACTAGGTGCAAAGCACTGTTCTAAGCGCTGGGGAGGTTACAAGGTGAACAGGTTGTCCCACGAGGGGCTCCCAGTCTTCATCCCCGTTTTCCAGATGAGGTCACTGAGGGCCAGAGAAGTGAAGTGACTTGCCCAAAGTCACACAGCTGACAATTGGTGGAGCCGGGGTTTGAACCCCCGACCTCTGACTCCGGAGTCCGGGCTCTTTCCACTGAGGCAGGCTGCTTCTCTGTAGAGAACCTCAAATAACAATAATAATAATAATAATAATAATAATAATGGCATTTATTAAGTGCTTACTGGGTGCAAAGCACTGTTCTAAGCGCTGGGGAGGTTCCAAGGTGATCAGGTTGTCCCAAGGGGGCTCACAGTCTTCATCCCCATTTTCCAGATGAGGAAACTGAGGCCCAGAGAAGTGAAGTGACTTGCCCAAAGTCACACCGCTGACAATTGGCAGAGCTGGGATTTGAACCCACGTCCTCTGACTCCCAAGCCTGTGGTCTTGCCAATAATAATAATAATAACAATTATAATGGCATGTATTAAGTGCTTACTAGGTGCAAAGCACTGTTCTAAGTGCTGGGGAGGTTACAAGGTGATCAAGTTGTCCCACGGGGGCCTCACAGTTTTCATCCCCATTTTCCAGATGAGGTCACTGAGGCCCAGAGAAGTGAAGCGACTTGCCCAAAGTCACACAGCTGACAATTGGCGGAGCCGGGGATTCGAACCCATGACCTCTGACTCCAGAGCCCAGGCTCTTTCCACTGACCCACACTGCTTCTCTGTAGAGAACCTCAAATAATAATAATAATAATGGCATTTATTAAGTGCTCACTACGTGCAAAGCTCTGTTCTAAGCGCTGGGGAGGTTCCAAGGTGATCAGGTTGTCCCACGGGGGGCTTACAGTCTTCATCCCCATTTCCCAGATGAGGAAACTGAGGCCCAGGGAAGTGAAGTGACTTGCCCAAAGTCACCCAGCTGACAATTGGCGGAGCCGGGGTTTGAACCCACGTCCTCCGACCCCCAAGCCTGTGGTCTTGCCACTGGGCTTAGTACAGTGTTAAGCGCTTAGTACAGTGCTCTGCACATAGTAAGCGCTCAATAAGTACGATTGATGATAAATTGATGATAAATACGATTGATGGGCCTTCCTGCTAACTAACGACCAACAGGAGAATCCCGGGCCCCGCCGGCGATCACTCCCGCCCTCTCCGGGAGCGATTTGAGGTTCCGGCCTAAGTGTCACCCCGACGTTTTCCCATCAAACTCACCTGCCGCCCCCCCTTAGCTCTAAGAATCGCACTTCATCCTCCCCGAGGGGCCTTTCTGGCGTCATCACCATCAATCGTATTTATTGAGCGCTTACTACGTGCAGAGCACTGTACTAAGCGCTTGGGAAGTACAAATTGGCAACATCTAGAGACAGTCCCTACCCAACAGTGGGCTCACAGTCTTAAAGGGGGAGACGGAGAACAAACCAAACATACATATATCATCATCATCAATCGTATTTATTGAGCGCTTACTATGTGCAGAGCACTGTACTAAGCGCTTGGGAAGTACAAATTGGCAACATCTAGAGACAGTCCCTACCCAACAGTGGGCTCACAGTCTAAAAGGGGGAGACGGAGAACAAAACCAAACATACTAACAAAATAAAATAAATAGAATAGATAGGTACAAGTAAAATAAATAGGGTAATAAATATGTACAAACATATATCATCATCATCAATCGTATTTATTGAGCGCTTACTATGTGCAGAGCACTGTACTAAGCACTTGGGAAGTACAAATTGGCAACATCTAGAGACAGTCCCTACCCAACAGTGGGCTCACAGTCTAAAAGGGGGAGACGGAGAACGAAACCAAACATACGAACAAAATAAAATAAATAGAATACATAGGTACAAGTAAAATAAATAAATAGGGTAATAAATATGTACAAACATATATCATCGTCATCAATCGTATTTATTGAGCGCTTACTATGTGCAGAGCACTGTACTACGCGCTTGGGAAGTACAAATTGGCAACATACAGAGACATCCCTACCCAACGTTGGGCTCACAGTCTAAAAGGGGAAGACAGAGAACAAAACCAAACATACTAACAAAATAAAATAAATAGGATAGGTACAAGTAAAATAAATAAATAGGGTAGTAAATATGTACAAACATATATCATCGTCATCAATCGTATTTATTGAGCGCTTACTATGTGCAGAGCACTGTACTAAGCGCTTGGGAAGTAAAAACTGGCAACATCTAGAGACGGTCCCTACCCAACAGTGGGCTCACAGTCTAAAAGGGGAAGACGGAGAACAAAACCAAACATACTAACAAAATAAAATAGATAGGTACAAGTAAAATAAATAAATAGGGTAATGAATATGTACAAACATATATCATCGTCATCAATCGTATTTATTGAGCGCTTACTATGTGCAGAGCACTGTACTAAGCGCTTGGGAAGTACAAATTGGCAACATCTAGAGACGGTCCCTACCCGACAGTGGGCTCACAGTCTAAAAGGGGGAGACAGAGAACAAAACCAAACATACTAACAAAATAAAATAAATAGAATAGATAGGTACAAGTAAAATAAATAAATAAATAGGGTAATAAATCTGTACAAACATATATCCATATATACAGGTGCTGTGGGGAAGGGAAGGAGGTAAGACACGGGGGATGGAGAGGGGGACGAGGGGGAGAGGAAGGAAGGGGCTCAGCCTGGGAAGGCCTCCTGGAGGAGGTGAGCTCTCAGCAGGGCCTTGAAGGGAGGAAGAGAGCGAGCTTGGCGGGTGGGCAGAGGGATTGGGGGCATTCCAGGCCCGGGCGTCCAGCTAGCCGATCCCGCCTCCGTGGATGCCGTGGGCCAGGGGTCCGGAGGTCCTGCCCAGCCCTCTGGTAACTCCTGCCCAACAGACGTGACGCCCCCCGAGCCCCCCAGCACCGCTTCACCCACCCTCCCGCCGTTCACGCGGACCCCAGAGGCTCTTCATTAGAACCAGTTTTTAATTCGACACTCCCTAGTAGGTCACCAGAGGATGATGATGGCATTTGTTAAGCGCTTACTATGTGCCAAGCACCGTTCTAAGCGCTGGGGGAGGTTACAAGGTGATCAAGTCCCACAGGGAGCTCACAGTTTTAACCCCCAGTTCACAGATGAGGTAACTGAGGCCCAGAGAAGCGAAGTGACCTGCCCAAGGTCACCCAGCCGACAGTTGGCAGAGCCGGGATTTGAACCCATGACCTCTGACTCCAAAGCCCGGGCTCTTTCCGCTGAGCCACGCTGCTTCTCCAGAGCGGGGCCCGGAACAACGGTGTAATCGGCAGCGTCTCTTTATAAACAGTCGGGCATCAACGCCTGTCCTTGAAGCTAATACTTTTACAGTCAGTGGTACTTGCTGAGCGTTTACTATGTTCAGAGCACTGTACTAAGCGCTTTATTTTATTTTATTTTGGTAGTATGTTTGGTTTTGTTCTCTGTCTCCCCCTTCTAGACTGTGAGCCCGCTGTTGGGGAGGGACCGTCTCTAGATGTTGCCAGCTTGTACTTCCCAAGCGCTTAGTACAGTGCTCTGCACACAGTAAGCGCTCAATAAATACGATTGATTGATTGATTGATTGGGAGAGGACAACGAAAGGGGTAACTTCAGCCGGCCCGAGACGACTTCCATCGCCGCAGTCGCCCCTGGCCTTCCCCGACTGAACCGTCATTTATTCTTCTCCCGCTCCCTCCTGCGTCACTCTCGCGCTTGGATTCGCGCCCTTTTTTATTCATCCCTCCTGCAGCCTCACAACCCTTACGTCCATAGCCGTAATTCATCGTTGATGACGACGGTGTCTGTTAAGCGCTTACTATGTGCCGAGCACTGTTCTGAGCGCTGGGGTCGATACAGAGTAATCAGGTTGGCCCACGTGGGGCTCACGGTCTTCATCCCCGTTTTACAGGTGCGGTCACTGAGTCACGGAGAACAACGATAGTAATAACGATGGCATTTGTTAAGCGCTTACTGCGTGCCGAGCACTGTTCTAAGCGCCGGGATAGACACAGGGTGATCAGGTTGTCCCACATGGGGCTCACAGAAGCAGCGTGGCTCAGTGGAAAGAGCCTGCACTTTGGAATCAAAGGTCATGGGTTCGAATCCCGGCTCCGCCACTTGTCGGCTGTGTGACTTCGGGCAAGTCACTTCACTTCTCTGGGCCTCAGTTCCCTCATCTGTAAAATGGGGATTAAAACTGTGAGCCCCCCGTAGGACAACCTGATCACCTTGTAACCTCCCCAGCGCTTAGAACGGTGCTTGGCACATAGTAAGTGCTTAACAAATACCATCGTCATTATTATCATCCCCATTTTACAGACGAGGCAACCGAGGTACAGTGAAGTTAAGTGACTTGCCCAAGGTCACCCAGGAGCCAAGTGGCAGGGCCGGGATTAGAACCCACGTCCTCCGGCTGCCAAGCCCGGGCTCTTTCCGCTGAGCCACGCCGCTCCTCCGTTTTTAGACTGTGAGCCCGCTGTTGGGTAGGGACCGTCTCTATGTGTTGCCAATTTGTACCTCCCAAGCGCTTAGTACAGTGCTCTGCACATAGTAAGCGCTCAATAAATACGATGGATGATGATGATCCCAACGTCCTATCTTCTTTACCTTAATGTCCGTCTCCCCCTCTAGACTGTAAGTTGGCTGTGGGCAGGGAACGTGTCCACCAACTCTGATACATTGGACTCTCGCGAGCGCTTAGAACAGTGCTCCGCATTCGTTCAACCGTATTTGTTGAGCGCTTACCGCGTGCAGAGCGCTTGGGAGGTACAAGTTGGCGACCTAGAGGGACGCACGCCGTAAGAGCTCGGTGAATACGATCGGTCGGCCTCGCCCTCCGAACGGGGAGTGTTCTCTTTAGCTTTTCCCCCTTCTTAATTAGCTTCTCCCCCCTTCTTAATCAGCTTTTCCCCCCTCCTTAATCCTCCCCTGGGACCGGCTGAATTCCAGGTGGTCCGGGAGGCGGGTTTTCCGCCGCGGCGACGCTCCCTGGGCCGCTCTTTCCTCCTCCTCCCGCAGATCTGGGACAATGACCTGGCCATCTCCCTGCTGCACAGCTCCAACATGCGACCCTACAACTGGAGCTACACCCAGTTCTCCCAGTTCAACCGGGACGACACGCTGCTCCTCGTGTCCGGGGTCTTCGTGGGACCCCACAACTCCTCTTCGGGAGAGATCGCGGTCATCAGCCTGGGTGAGCCCCCCGGGCCGGGCGCCGGGGACGGACAAGGGGAAAGGAGGGAGATCCTGGGGTGGGCCGGGGCCGTTCCGGGTTCCCTGCGCGGAAGAAGAATGATCATTTTGGTATTTAAGCGCTTACTATGTGCAAAGCACTACTCTAAGCGCCGGTGAGCCGTGGGAGCGGCCTGGCTCAGTGGAAAGAGCCCGGGCTTCGGAGTCAGAGGTCGGGGGTTCATTTAATGATAGCATTTATTAAGCGCTTACTATGTGCGAGGCACTCTTCTAAGCGCTGGGGAGGTCACAAGGTGCTCAGGTTGTCCCACACGGGGCTCACAGCCTTAATCCCCATTTCACAGATGAGGGAACTGAGGCCCAGAGAAGGGACTTGCCCAGCTGGCAATTGGCGGAGCCGGGATTGGAACCCGTGACCTCCGACTCCAAAGCCCGGGCCCTTTCCACCGAGCCGTGCTGCTTCTCTGTCCGCCATCTGTCATCTGTGTAACTCTGGGCGAGTCACTTCACTTCTCCGGGCCTCAGTTCCTTCATCTGGAAAATGGGAAATAAGACCTGATCACGCCGTAACCTCCCCGGCGCTTAGAACAGTGCTTTGCACATAGTAAGCGCTTCATAAATGCCCTTATTATGGCACAGAACCAGGGTGGAGGATGCGGAATCAGTGGGGAAGGATGGGGCCTTCCCGCCTTATGGCCCCGCGGGGGGCTCCGCAGCGCGGGCCTGGAACCCCCGGGGAACGTTCGTCAGTCGGGTGTATTTATTGGACGCCTGGACAGGGTAGTACACTCACCTGCCCGGGTGCCAACCTGGGGGAGACCGGAGACAGGCGTGGCCAGCGGGCATCACACATTCATACATTCATACATTCATACATACATACATACATACATCATACAGGGAGAAGCAGCATGGCTCAGTGGAAAGAGCCCGGGCTTTGAAGTCCGAGATCATAGGTTCGAATCCCGGCTCTGCCCCGTGTCTGCTGTGTGACCTTGGGTAAGTCACTTAACTTCCCTGAGCCTCAGTCACCTCATCTGTAAAACGGGGATTAAGACCGTGAGCCCCGCATGGGCCAACCTCATTACCTCGCTTCCCCTCCCCGGCGCTTAGAACAGTGCTCTGCACATAGTAAGTGCTGAACAAATGCCATCATTAATACATCCAGTCGTATTTATTGAGCGCTTACTGGGTGCAGAGCACTGGACTAAGCGCTTGGGAAGTCCAAGTCGGCAACCCATAGAGACGGTCCCTACCCAACAGCGGGCTCGCAGTCTAGAAGGGGGAGAGGGACAAGGAAACCAAACATGTGGACAGGTGTCAAGTCATCATCATCATCATCAATCGTATTTATTGAGCGCTTACTGTGTGCAGAGCACTGTACTAAGCGCTTGGGCAGTACAAATTGGCAACATGTAGAGACAGTCCCTACCCAACAGTGGGCTCACAGTCTAAAAGGGGGAGACGGAGAACAAAACCAAACATACTGACAAAATAAAATAAATAGAATAGATAGGTACAAATAAAATAAATAAATAGAGTAAAAAAAAAAGTCGTCGGAACAAAACACGAAACACGCGGGAGTGCGCAGAGAGGGGCCGGGTCGCCCAGACCGGTGGCTAGGAGGACGTGAGAAGGCGTCAGTGGGAAGTATATATGTATATATGTTTGTACATATTTATTACTCTATTTATTTTATTTGTACATATCTATTCTATTTATTTTATTTGGTTAGCATGTTTGGTTTTGTTGTCCGTCTCCCCCTTTTCGACTGTGATCCCACTGTTGGGTAGGAACCGTCTCTATATGTTGCCAACTTGGACTTCCCAAGCGCTTAGTCCAGTGCTCTGCACACAGTAAGCGCTCAATAAATACGATTGATTGATCGATTCTTCCTCACTGAAGCCGGAACCGGGCACTGCCGCGACCACCCAAAGACCGGGATCGAGCGCTTAGTACAGTGCTCTGCACACAGTAAGCGCTCAATAAATACGATTGAATGAAGGAATGAATGACCGTGGCTGCTTTTGACCTGGGTGTGTTTGCTCCGGCGCTTAGTACGGTGTTGCGCACAAGAAGCAGCGTGGCTCAGTGGAAGGAGCCCGGGCTTGGGAGACAGAGGTCGTGGGTTCTAATCCCGACTCCGCAACTTGCCGGCTGGGTGACTTGGGGCAGGTCACTTCACTTCTCTGGGCCTCCGTTCCCTCATCTGTAAGAAGCAGAAGCAGAGAAGCAGCGTGGCTCAGTGGAAAGAGCCCGGGCTTGGGAGACAGAGGTCATGGGTTCAAATCCCGGCTCCGCCAGTTGTCAGCTGGGTGACTTTGGGCAGGTCACTTCGCTTCTCTGGGCCTCAGTGACCTCATCTGTAAAATGGGGATTAAGTCTGTGAGCCCCACGTGGGACAACTTGATTACCTTGTATCTACCCCAGCGCTTAGAACACTGCTTTGCACATAGTAAGCGCTTAATAAATGCCATCATTATTATTATTATTATTATAGGAAGCGCTTAATAAATGCCATCATTATTATTATTAAAATGGAGATCAAGACTGTGAACCCCCCGTGGGCCAACCTGATCACTTTGTATCTCCCCCAGCGCTTAGAACAGTGCTTGGCACATAGTAAGCGCTTAATAAATGCCATCATTATTATTATTAAAATGGGGATCAAGACTGTGAGCCCCCCGTGGGCCAACCTGATCACTTTGTATCTCCCCCAGCGCTTAGAACAGTGCTTGGCACATAGTAAGTGCTTAATAAATGCCATCATTATTATTATTAAAATGGGGATCAAGAATGGGAGCCCCACGTGGGCCAACCTGATCACCTTGTATCCCCCCCCAGCGCTTAGAACAGTGCCTGGCACAAGCAAGCGCTTAATAAATGCCATCATCATTATTATTATTAAAATGGGGATGAAGACTGTGAGCCCCCCGTGGGCCAACCTGATCACCTTCGAACAGTGCTTGGCACATAGTAAGTGCTAAACAAATCCCATCATCATCATCATCGTTATTATTATTATTATTATTATTACTGCTACTGCTGGCTCAAGGCGGGGAAGGGGCGGTAGCCTCCCCCCCGTCCTCTCCGGCCTCAGAGTTCATCCATTCATTCGGTCGTATTTACTGAGCGCTTACCGTGTGCAGAGCACTGGACTGAGCGCTTGGGAAGTGCAGGTCGGCAACGTACAGAGACGGTCCCTACCCGACAGCGGGCTCGCGGGGTCGAAACGGGCTCACGGAGTCGGCGCCCACGCCGGGCCCCACGGGCCCCGATTCAGGGGGAAGTGGGCATCGAAAGGGGGCAGAGGGCTCCCTCTCGGGCGCCGTCCCCCCGCCGCCGCCGCCGGTCCCGCCGACTCCCCTCTCTCCCTCCGTCCCTCCTCCGCAGACAACTTTACCCTCCTGTCCCGGGTGCGGAACAAGCCCTACGACGTGTTCGGCTGCTGGCTCAATGAAACCAACCTGATCTCCGGGAACCTGCACCGCATCGGCCACATCACGTCTTGCTCCGTGCTGTGGCTCAACAACGCCTTCCAGGTGAGGCGGGGAGCCGGGCCGGGCCCCCATTTGTCGTCTTGGGGCCCACGGGGGCCACCCTCCCCTCACCCCGGCGGGTCGGGGTCGGGGCCCGGGCGGGCGCGGGCCGGCCTCCCCCCCGGGGGTCCAGCGCCCGTCCCCGTGGCCGCAGGGCGTCGAGTCGGAGAACGTGAACGTGGTGAAGCGGCTGTTCAAGATCCAGAACCTGAACGCCAGCACGATCCGCACGGTGATGGTGGCCGACTGCGGCCGCCACGACTCCCCCGACCTCCTCCTGGACTACGGGGAGCAGCGGGCCGCCGCCGGGCCCTGCCGCGTCTTCGACCTGGGCGACGACGACGACGACGACGACGACGAGGAGGGGGGCCGGCCCAAGCTCCCCGCGGGGGCCGAGGGGCTGCGGCGCTTCTTGGACGACCTCCTGGAGGGGCGCGGGAGGCCCCTCCTCGGCGAGCAGGAGCTGGAGAGCCGAGTGGCGGAGCTGCTGGCCAGGGGCAGGACTAAGCCCCCCGCCGCCGAGCGGGAGGCCGAGAAGAAATATCTGATCTTCACCACTGGCTGCCTCACCTATTCCCCGCACCAGATAGGTAAGGCCACGGGACTCGGGGGACCCCCCGCTCGCCGCCCAGCTCCAGAACCTGGGGATTGGATCGGGAGGGAGGGAGGGCGACCCGCGGACCGCTGCGGAATCGGTGGATAAGGCCCCCCAAGGGCCCGGCTTTGGTTCCCCGGGGCTGCCCGCCCAGGGTTCCCAGCTCTCCGGCGGGCCGGGGGTGAAATAACGGAAAAGCCGGGGCGGGGGCCGTCGTCCTCTCGGAGCACCTGCCGACGAAACCCTGGGCGGCGACGCGGGCCGACGGGAAGAGCCCGGGCCTGGGAATCGGAGGACCTGGGTTCCGATTCCGGCTCCGCCTCTCGCCCGCTGGGTGTCACCTTGGGTAAGTCACTCCTCTGTGCCTCGGTTGCCTCCTCCGTAAAATAATAATAATAATAATAACGGCGTTTATTAAGCGCTTTCTACGCGCCAAGCACCGTTCTAATAACAATAATAATAATGACGGCATTTGTTAAGCGCTTACTATGTGCAAAGCACTGTTCAATCAATCAATCAATCGTATTTATTGAGCGCTTACTACGTGCAGAGCACTGTACTAAGCGCTTGGGAAGTACAAATTGGCATCACGTAGAGACAGTCCCTACCCAACAGTGGGCTCACAGTCTAAAAGGGGGAGACAGAGAACAGAACCAAACAGACCAACAAAATGAAATAAGTAGGATAGAAATGTACAAGTAAAATAAATAAATAAATAAATAAATAGAGTAATAAATATGTACAACCATATATCCATCTATACAGGTGCTGTGGGGAAGGGAAGGAGGTAAGACGGGGGGATGGAGAGGGGGACGAGGGGGAGAGGAAAGAAGGGGCTCAGTCTGGGAAGGCCTCCTGGAGGAGGTGAGCTGTTCTAAGCTCACTGTTCTAAGCACTGGGGGGATACAAGGTGATCTGGTTGGCCCACGTGGGGCTCACAGTCTTAATCCCCATTTTGCAGATGAAGGAACTGAGGCTCAGAGAAGTTAAGTGACTTGCCCGAGGTCACACAGCAGACACGTGGAGGAGCCGGGATTCGAACCCATGACCTCTGACTCCAAAGCCCGGGCTCTTTCCACTGAGCCGCACTGCTTCTCTAAAATACGATGACGTTTGTTAAGCGCTCACTATGTGCAAAGCCCTGTTCTAAGCGCCGGGGGGGATACGGTGTGATCAAGTTGTCCCACGTGGGGCTCACAGTCTTAATCCCCATTTTACAGATGAGGGAACTGAGGCTCAAAGAAGTTAAAGTGACTTGCCCAAGGTCACACAGCAGACACGTGGAGGAGCCGGGATTCGAACCCATGACCTCCGACTCTAAAGCCCGGGCTCCTTCCACTGAGCCACGCTGCTGGGGAGGTTACAGGGGGATCAGGTGGTCCCACGGGGGGCTTACCTTACGGGCTTCATGGAGATGGCGGGATGGGGGGCCCGAGCGGCCCCGCGGGAGGCGGCCCAGCGGCGATTTCCAAAACTGGGCCACGAAGGTTTTCCCGGCACTCCCGGGTGTCCCCGGAGCACTCTTCCCCCGTCCGGGGAACGCTTCGGGATGGCGGCTCCGGAAGCGGAGGACAGCACGGCGGGGAATGGATCGGATACCGGCCGCATCGGGCCTCGATACCAACGGGAGAGCCCAACCGGCCAGCGGATTTGGAAGGGGGCGGGGGCGGCGGGAGCAGGGAGGGCTTCACGGAGGCGTCCTCCAAGATGGTCTGAGTCGGGGGGGCTCCGGGAGCCCGCTGGACGCTAGTCGCACGTGAGGTTTAGGAAGAGGAGGAATTGGAAAAGCCAGGACACCGTGGATGAAATAACGGAAAAGTTGGGCAGGGGGAGTCGTCCTCGTAGATATATTGCAGATTATAATAATAATGACGGCATTTATTAAGCACTTACTATGTGCAAAGCACTGTTCAAAGCGCTGGATGAAACCTTGGGCAGCAACGCGGGCTAATGGAAGGAGCCTGAGTCAGAGGACCTGGGTTCGGATTCCGGCTCCGCCTCTTGCCCGCTGGGTGTCACCTTGGGTAAATCACTCCTCTGTGCCTCGGTTACCTCCTCTGTAAAGTAATAATAATAATAATAATGGCATTTATTAAGCGCTTACTATGTGCCAAGCACCGTTCTAAGCGCCGGGGAGGTTACGAGGTGATCCGGTTGTCCCACGGAGGGGGGCTCACGGTCTTCATCCCCATTTTCCAGATGAGGTCACTGAGGCCCAGAGAAGTGAAGTGACCTGCCCAAAGTGGGGATTAAGATGGTGACCCCCATGTGAGGCGGGGACTGGGTCCAACCTGATTAGCTTGTATCTATCCCAGTGCTTAGCGCGGTGATGGGCACATAGTAAGCGCTTAACTAAATACCATTTTTTTTTTAAAAGATGCCTCGATAGACCAGGGGGAATCTCATTTTACTGAGAATAAGCGGGCCCAGAAGAAGGCAGAGAAAAGTTAATATCGGATGATGGTCTAATAATAACCATAATAATAATGATGGCATTTATTAAGCACTTACTATGTGCAAAGCACTGCTCTAAGCGCTGGGGAGGTTACAAGGTGATCCAATGGTTCCCCCCGGGGGGCGCACAGTCTTCATCCCCATTTTCCAGATGAGGTCACGGAGGCCCAGGGAAGTGAAGTGACTTGCCCAAAGTCACCCAGCAGATGTGTGGCGGAGCCGGGATTCGAACCCATGACCTCCGACTCCCAAGCCCGGGCTCTTCCCACTGAGCCACGCTGCTAGTCTAATGAATCGCCAACTTGCTTAGAATTAAAGCAGCGGTGTACTTCCCAAGCGCTTAGTACAGCGCTCTGCACACAGTAAGCGCTCAGTAAATACGATTGAATGAATGAATGAAGGGTTGTCCAGTCCAGTGTAGAGCTCACAGTCTAGAAGGGGAGACGGATATGGACATTCATTCATTCATTGATTCAATCGTATTTATTGAGCGCTTACTGTGTGCAGAGCACTGTACTAAGCGCTTGGGAAATGCAGGTCGGCAACGTATCGAGACGGTCCCTACCCAACAACGGGCTAGTAGGGGGTGAATAAAAGGTACAGATAATAATAATAATAATAATGATGATGATGATGGCATTTGTTAAGCGCCTAACTATGTGCAGAGCACTGGTCTAAGTGCTGGGGAGGATACAAGGCGATCAGGTCGTCCCACGGGGGGCTCACAGGCTTCATCCCCATTTTGCAGATGAGGGAACTGAGGCCCAGTGAAGTGACTTGACCAAAGTCCCACAGCTGACAAGTGGCGGAGCCGGGATTTGAACCCGTGACCTCCGACTCCAAAGCCCGGGCTCTTTCCACTGAGCCACAAATATAACGAGAAATTTGACCCCTTTTAGGCTGTCCAAAGTTTGATTTCATTTTGGAGGGAAGAGTCAATTGGAATTTATTGACGTCTGTCTCCCCCTCTAAACCGTAAGCCCGTTATGGGCAGGGAACGTACCTACTAATTCTGCTGTACTCTCCCAAGCGCTTAGTACAGTGCTCTGCACATAGTACACCCTCGATAAATACGATTGATGGATTGAATTTGAAGACCGCTGTCATTTTGGTGTTCGAATTTAGATCATCATCAATCATCAATCGCATTTATTGAGCGCTTACTATGTGCAGAGCACTGTACTAAGCGCTTGGGAAGTACAAATTGGCAACATATACAGTCCCTACCCAACAGTGGGCTCACAGTCTAAAAGGGGGAGACAGAGAACAAAACCAAACATACTAACAAAATAAAATAAATAGAATAGATATGTACAAGTAAAATAGTAATAATAATGGTATTTGGTAAGCGCTATTCTAAGCGCTGGGGGGGATACAAAGGTAATCAAGTTGTCCCACGGGGGGCCCACGGTCTTCATCCCCGTTTTACAGATGAGGTCACTGAGGCACAATGAAGTGGCTCGCCCAAAGTCACACAGCTGACAGGTGGCGGAGTCGGGATTTGAACCCACGACCTCCGATTCCCACGCCCGGGCCCTTTCCACTGAGCCACGCTGCTTCTCTAGACCGTAAGCTCCTTGTGGGCAGGGAAGACGTCCACCAACTCTTTGTGCCTAGCGCTTAGTACAGTGCTCTGCGCACAGTAAGCACTCGGTAAATCTTTGGTTTTAAAAAAAAAAATGTTACTGCCCTCAGTGATCCCGCCACAGGAAGGGAAAAAGCTGCTTGGAGGAGGAAAAAAAGAAAGTGGAGGCGGGAAAATCCAGAGCCTACTTGGATGTCTCCATGTTTTGTCGCCTGTCTCCCGCTTCTAGACCGCGAGCCCGTTGTTGGGAAGGGACCGTCTCTAGATGTTGCCGACTTGGACTTCCCAAGCGCTCAGTACAGTGCTCTGCACACAGTAAGCGCTCAATAAACACGACTGAATGAATGAGTGAACGAACTGGGGCCTGAGGGATGGAAACTCCAGGGGCTCGAGGCAATTAAGTCTTGATCAATCCCCCGTTCCCGGTCATTTAATAATAACGATGATGGCATTTGTTAAACGCTTACTCTGTGCAAAGCCCTGTTCTAAGCACTGGGGAGGTTCCCAGGTGATCAGGTGGTCCCACGGGGGGGCTCACAGTCTTCATCCCCATTTTCCCATTTTCCAGATGGGGGAACTGAGGCCCGGAGAAGTGAAGTGACTCGCCCAAAGTCACACAGCTGACAAGCGGCGGAGCCGGCATTTGAACCCGTGACCTCTGACTCCCAAGCCCGGGCCACGCTGCTTCTCTAGTGTCAGAATTGCATTTTGGAGGAGAGACTGAGGCGGACAGACCCTCTAGGCTGTCCGAAGGGAAAAGTCAATCAATCAATCAATCAATCGTATTTATTGAGCGCTTACCGTGTGCAGAGCACTGTACTAAGCGCTTGGGAAGTCCAAGTTGGCAACATATCGAGGCGGTCCCTACCCAACAGTGGGCTCACAGGCTAGAAGGGGGAGACAGAGAACAAAACCAAACATATTAACAAAATAAAATAAGTAGAATAGATATGTACAAGTAAAATAGAGTAATAAATCCGTACAAATATATATATACATCAATCAGTCAATCAATCGTATTTATTGAGCGCTTACTGTGTGCAGAACACTGTACTAAGCGCTTGGGAAGGCCAAGTTGGCAACATATCATCATCATCATCAATCGTATTTATTGAGCGAGAAGGGGAGCCCGAGGAAACCCGGAAAGTGGGTCAAAAGTGAGTCCGGCTGTGGCTTTCAGGCCATCGGTGGCATTTATTGAGCGCCTACTGTGTGAGTACGATACAGTAGAATTGGCAGACAAGTTCCCCGCCCACAGTGAGCTTACAGTCCGGAGGGGGAGACGGGCGTTAATATAATTAAAAGGAAGCCCCGTGGCTCAATGGAGAGATCCCAGGACTGGGAGTTGGAGGACCCGGATTCTAGCCCGGTTCTGTCCGTTGGGTGACTTCGGGGCCGGTCACTTAACTTCTCTGTGCCTCAGTTTCCTCCTCTGCGAAACGGAGAGTCAGTGCTTCATCTGTGGCCCAGAAGGGGGGACCGCGCCGGAGGGGCGGGCTCGGTTGGGTGGTGCAACTTAGCAACAGAGAGAGACCATCCGCTGTATATATGTATGTACATATTTATTACTCTATATATTTTACTTGTACATATCTATTCTATTTTATTTTGTTAATAGGTTTGGTTTTGTTCTCTGTCTCAATCCATCAATCAATCAATCGTATTTATTGAGCGCTTACTATGTGCAGAGCACTGTACTAAGCGCTTGGGAAGTACAAATTGGCATCACATAGAGACAGTCCCTACCCAACAGTGGGCTCACAGTCTAAAAGGGGGAGACAGAGAACAGAACCAAACAGACCAACGAAATAAAATAAGTAGGATAGAAATGTACAGGTAAAATAAATAAATAAATAAATAAATAAATAGAGTAATAAATATGTACAACCATATAGACATATATACAGGTGCTGTGGGGAAGGGAAGGAGGTAAGATGGGGGGGATGGAGAGGGGGACGAGGGGGAGAGGAAAGAAGGGGCTCCCACTGTTGGGTAGGGACTGTCTCTATGTGTTGCCAACTTGTACTTCCCAATCAATCAATCAATCAATCAATCAATCGTATTTATTGAGCGCTTACTATGGGCAGAGCACTGTACTAAGCGCTCGGGAAGTACAAATTGGCATCACGTAGAGACAGTCCCTACCCAACAGTGGGCTCACAGTCTAAAAGGGGGAGACAGAGAACAGAACCAAACATACCAACAAAATAAAATAAGTAGGATAGAAATGTACAAGTAAAATAAATAAATAAATAGAGTAATAAATATGTACAACCATATATACATATATACAGGTGCTGTGGGGAAGGGAAGGAGGTAAGATGGGGGGGATGGAGAGGGGGACGAGGGGGAGAGGAAAGAAGGGGCTCCCACTGTTGGGTAGGGACTGTCTCTATGTGTTGCCAACTTGTACTTCCCAAGCGCTTAGCCCAGTGCTCCGCACACAGTAAGCGCTCAATAAATACGATTGGTGACGATCCCCGTCCTCAGCGGGCTCACGGGCTAGAAGGGGGGGACCAGGCTGGAGGGGTGGGCTCGGCTGGGTGGTCTTGGACTCTGCTGGAGGATGGAGACGTAGAGCGGCCCCGGAGGGTCAGGGGCTCGGGTGGGGGCTCCTCGAGCTAACGGGGCGGTGGGGAAGGAGCAATAAGGCAGCGCGGCTCAGTGGAAAAGAGCCCGGGCTTTGGAGTCGGAGGTCATGGGTTCGAATCCAGTTGCCAGCTGGGTGACTTTGGGCGAGTCACTTCACTTCTCTGGGCCTCAGTTACCTCATCTGTCCAATGGGGATTAAGACTGGGAGCCCCCTGTGGGACAACCTGGTCACCTTGTAACCTCCCCAGCGCTTAGAACAGTGCTTTGCACATAGTAAGCGCTTAATAAATGCCATCATTATTATTATATTATTTAAAAAGCGTCCCACATGGCCCGAGGGGCGCGCTTCCCACCACACGGGGATTTTCCTTCGCCTTCAGGGAAATTAAAATGAAAAGAAGACTCGCGGTTCCCTTCGGGGAAATTAAAATGAAAAGGAGACTCGCGGTTCCTGCTGGGCTGACTCGGGGGAAGCCCAGAGACGCCCTCCGATGATAATGATGATGATGATGATAATAATAGTAATTGAGGCATTTGGTAAGCTCTCACTATGTGCCAAGCACCGGGAGATAAAAGCATCGGGGGCCACACGGGGCTCACAGCCAACGGGGGAGGGAGAACAGGTTTCGACCCGTCGTTTCGCCGATGAGGGAACTGAGGCCTGGAGAAGTTAATAATAATGGCATTTTAACAAATGGCGCTTAACAAATGCCATTATTATTATTATTATTATTTTATTAAGCGTTTACTCTGTGCCAAGCACTGTTCTATGCGCTGGGGAGGATACAAGGTGATCGGGTTGTCCCACTTGGGGCTCCCGGTCTTCATCCCCATTTTCCAGATGAGCGAACGGAGGCACAGAGAAGTGAAGTGACTTGCCCCAAGTCACACAGCTGACACTTGGCAGAGCGGGGATTTGAACCCAGGACCTCTGACTCCAAAGCCCGGGTTCTTTCCACTGGGCCACGCTGCTTCCCCAAGTTACAGCAGATAAGTGGCAGAGCTGGGATTTGATTGGATTAACAAATACCATTATTATTATTATCATTATTATTATTATTAATTACCACTACCCGGGTCTCCTGATTTGCAGGCCTGGGCTCTTCCCACTAGGCCACTCTGAGAAGCAGCGTGGCTCAGTGGAAAGAGCCCGGGCTTGGGAGTCTGAGGTCGCGGGTTCAAATCCCGGCTCCACCACTTGTCAGCTGGGTGACTTTGGGCAGGTCACTTCGCTTCTCTGGGCCTCAGTGACCTCATCTGTAAAATGGGGATTAAGTCTGTGAGCCCCACGTGGGACAACTTGATTACCTTGTATCTACCCCAGCGCTTAGAACACTGCTTTGCACATAGTAAGCGCTTAATAAATGCCATCATTATTATTATTATTATTATTATTTTCTGGCCTTCCAACCCTCCTGGAGAGAGGGATCTGCAGTCCTGCACCATTTTTCCTCCTCCTCCTCCTCACCTTCCTCCTCAGGGGTCCAGCAGATCCTGCCCCACTTCTCCTCAAGAGTCAAACATCGTTCCCCCCCCACCCCCCCACTTCTTCTCCCCCACTTCCTCCTCCTCCTCCTCCTCCTCCTCCTCTCTGGGGGTCAGAGGAGATCCTACCCCACCTCTCCTCCTCCTCCTCTCTGGGGGTCAGAGGAGATCCTACCCCACCTCTCCTCCTCCTCCTCCTCTCTGGGGGTCAGAGATCCCACCCCACCTCTCCTCCTCCTCCTCCTCTCTGGGGGTCAGAGATCCCACCCCACCTCTCCTCCTCCTCCTCCTCCTCTCTGGGGGTCAGAGATCCCATCCCACCTCTCCTCCTCCTCCGCTCTGGGGATCAAAGGAGAACCCACCCCACCTCTCCTCCTCCTCCTCTCTGGGGGTCAAGGAGATCCCACCCCACCTCTCCTCTTCCTCTTCGTCTCTGGGAGTCAGAGGAGATCCCACCCCACCTCTCCTCCTCCTCTCTGGGGGTCAGGGAATCCCACCCCACCTCTCCCCCTCTCTGGGGGTCAAGGAGATCCCACCCCACCTCTCCTCCTCCTCCTCTTCGTCTCTGGGGGGGTCAGAGGAGATCCCACCCCACCTCTCCTCCTCTTTTCAGGGGGTCAGAGGACATCCCAACCCACCTCTCCTCATCCTCCTCCTCCTCTCTTGGGGTCAGAGGATCCCACCCCACCTCTCCTCCTCCTCCTCCTCCTCCTCCTCCTCTCTGGGGGTCAGAGGAGAACCCACCCCACCTCTCCTCTTCCTCCTCCTCCTCCTCTCTGGGGGTCAGAGGAGATCCCATCCCACCTCTCCTCCTCCTCCTCTCTGGGGATCAGAGGAGATCCCACCCCACCTCTCCTCCTCCTCCTCTCTGGGGGTCAGAGGAGATCCCATCCCACCTCTCCTCCTCCTCCTCCTCCTCTCTAGGGGTCAGAGATCCCACCCCACCTCTCCTCCTCCTCCTCTCTGGGGGTCAGAGGAGATCCCACCCCACCTCTCCTCCTCCTCCTCCTCCTCCTCCTCCTCCTCTCTGGGGGTCAGAGGAGATCCCACCTCTCCTCGCCCTCCTCCTCCTCCTCCTCCTCTCTGGGTGTTCAAAGGAGATCCCACCCCACCTCTCCTCCTTCTCCTCCTCCTCCTCTCTTGGGGTCAGAGGATCCCACCCCACCCCTCCTCCTCCTCCTCCTCCTCTCTGGGGGTCAGAGGAGATCCTATCCCACCTCTCCTCCTCCTCCTCCTCCTCCTCCTCCTCTCTGGGGGTCAGAGGAGATCCTATCCCACCTCTCCTCCTCCTCCTCCTCCTCCTCCTCCTCTCTGGGGGTCAGAGATCCCACCCCACCTCTCCTCCTCTTCCTCTCTGGGGATCAGAGGAGATCCCACCCCACCTCTCCTCCTCCTCCTCCTCCTCCCTGGGGGTCAGAGGAGATCCCACCCCACCTCTCCTCCCCCTCCTCCTCCCCCCCCCCCAGGGATCAAACAGATCCTGCCCCACCAGATGACCACGGCAGGGCCGGTCCTCGGAGAGGAGCGGCGGTCCGACGAGTTTTTCGACTCCCTGGACCACGTGATCGACGTGCACGGGCACATCATCGGGATGGGCCTGTCGCCCGACCAGAGGTAGGGCTCCCCCCCGGCCCACCCCGACCCCGCCAGCCGGGCCCCCGGGGGAGGGGGCCGGGCGCCCCCCGGCCCGCCGGCCCGCCCGCCCGCCCGTCACCGAATCCCCCGCGGCTCCGCCCCAAGGTACCTGTACGTCAACAGCCGGTCCTGGCCCGGCGGGTCGGTGGTGTCCGACCCGATGCACCCGCCGCCCATCGCCGAGGAGATCGACCTGCACGTGTTCGACCTGAAGACCATGCGGGAGGTGAAGCGGGCTCTGAGGGCCCACCGGGCCTACACCCCCAATGACGAGTGCTTCTTCATCTTCCTCGACGTCAGCAGGGACTTCGTCGCCAGGTAGGCCCAAGGGGCCGCGCCTCAGACCGGCCCCGGTGCCCACTCGAGGGGAACGGGAGGGAAGTTGGCCAGCGGATCCAGTGCCCTTCTCCTTTCCCAACCACTTAGTACAGCGCTCTGCCCACGGGGAGCGCCCAATAAATGCCATCGGCCGGTCGGCTCCCTTCCCTGGCGGCCCCCGTGCCCACTCGAGGGGAACGGGAGGGAGGTTGGCCAGCGGATCCAGTGCCGTTCTCCTTTCCCAACCACTTAGTACAGCGCTGTGCCCACGGTGAGCGCCCAATAAATGCCATCGGCCGGTCAGCTCCCTTCCCTGGCTGCCCCCGTGCCCACTCGAGGGGTACGGGAGGGAAGTTGGCCAGCGGATCCAGTGCCGTTCTCCTTTCCCAACCACTTAGTACAGCGCTCAGCCCACGGGGAGCGCCCAATAAATGCCATCGGCCGGTCAGCTCCCTTCCCTGGCTGCCCCCGTGCCCACTCGAGGCGTACGGGAGGGAAGTTGGCCAGCGGATCCAGTGCCGTTCTCCTTTCCCAACCACTTAGTACAGAGCTCTGCCCACGGGGAGCGCCCAATAAATGCCATCGGCCGGTCGGCTCCCTTCCCTGGCTGCCCCCGTGCCCACTCGAGGGGAACGGGAGGGAGGTTGGCCAACTTCTAGAGAAGCAGCGGGGCTCAGTGGAAAGAGCCCGGGCTTTGGAGTCAGAAGTCACGGGTTCAAATCCCGACTCCCCCACTTAGCTGGGTGACTTCGGGCAGGTCATTTAACTTCTCTGGGCCTCAGTTCCCTCATCTGGAAAATGGGGGCGAAGACTGTGAGCCCCCCCGTGGGACGACCCGATCACCTTGTAACCTCCCCGGTGCTTAGAACAGTGCTTGGCACGTAGTAAGCGCTTAGTGGAAAGAGCACGGGCTTTGGGGTCAGAGGTCATGGGTTCGAATCCCAACTCCGCCACATGTCTGCTGTGTGGCCTTGGGCAAGTCACTTAACTTCTCGGAGCCTCAGTTCCCTCATCTGGAAAATGGGGGCGAAGACTGTGAGCCCCCCCGTGGGACGACCCGATCACCTTGTAACCCCCCCAGTGCTTAGAACAGTGCTTGGCACGTAGTAAGCGCTTAGTGGAAAGAGCCCGGGCTTTGGGGTCAGAGGTCATGGGTTCGAATCCCAACTCCGCCACATGTCTGCTGTGTGACCTTGGGCAAGTCACTTAACTTCTCCGAGCCTCAGTTCCCTCAGCTGTAAAATGGGGGTTAAGACCGTGAGCCCCACTTGGGGCAACTTGATCACCTTGTATCCCCCCCAGCGCTTAGAACGGTGCTCTGCACATAGTAAGCTCTAAGCGCTTAGTACAGTGCTCTGCACATAGTAAGCGCTCAATAAATGCGATTGATGATGATGAACAAATGCCATCATTATTATTATTACTAATAACTGATCCAGTGCCATTCTCCTTTCCCAACCACTTAGTACAGCGCTCTGCCCACGGGGAGGGCTCGATAAACGCCGTCGGCCAGTCTACTCCCCCAGCCTTCCGTCTGACCGATAGAGGGTAACCCCCCTGGGGGCAGGGCATGAGTGTTTCCACCAGCGCTTTACAGGAATAATAATAACGACGGCATTTCTTAAGTGCTTACTATGTGCGGAGCACTGCTCTAAGCGCCAGGGAGGTCACGTGGCTCAGTGGAAAGAGCCCGGGCTTTGGAGCCAGAGGTCATGGGTTCCAATCCCGGCTCCGCCAATTGTCAGCTGGGTGACTTCGGGCAAGTCACTTCTCTGGGCCTCAGTTCCCTCATCCGTAAAATGGGGATGAAGACCGTGAGCCCCCCGCGGGACAGCCTGATCACCTTGGATCTCCCCGGCACTTGGAAGAGTGCTCGGCACATAGTAAGCGCTTAATTATTATTATTATTACAAGGTCATCAGGTTGTCCCCACGGGGGGCTCCCAGTTTTAATCCCCGTGTTCCAGACGAGGTCACCGAGGCACAGGGAGGTGAAGCGACTTGCCCAAAGTCACGCGGCCGACAGTTGACGGAGCCCCCGACCTCTGCCAACCTGTGCTTCCCAAGCGCTTAGTCCGGCGCTCTGCACACCGTAAGCGCTCGATAAATAGGAATGAACGAACGGCCCCAAAGCCCGGGCTCTTTCCACGGAGCCCCGCCGCGGTGTCCGACGCGGGCGCCCAGTAGATAGGGCGCGGTGGGGGGGGGGCGTTGGAGCCGTCCCCCGCCCCGCTCCGCCGTCGGGCCCGGGGGCTCCCGGGGGGAAGGGCCGCGGGCCTGACCCCCCTCGTCCCGTCCGGCCGGCAGCGGCGCGGAGGACCGGCACGGCTACGTCTGGGACCGCCACTACGACATCTGCCTGGCCAAACTCCAGCACGACGACGTGGTCAACTCGGTGGCCTTCAGCCCCGCGGACCAGGAGCTCCTGCTGAGCGCCAGCGACGACGGCACCATCAAGGCCTGGCGCTCCCCCCGCGTGGTGCGCGTGGGCCGGCCGCCGCGCCCCCGGGCCCCCGGGCCCCTCTTCTCCTGGCTCCTGGCTCCTTCCCCGCCGCCGGATCCGGCCTCTCCCTCGTTTCCGAGCGGCTCCTGAAGGCCCGGGAGCGGGGGCGTGGAGCGGACGCGCCGGGCCGGGGCTCGCCCGCTTCCTCCGGGAGACCCGCGGCCCCTCGGAAGGTGGCCGGACCGTAACCCGCCGGGCCTTCGGAGACGCGCCTTCCGACCTCCGCGCCGGGGTCGCCGCGAAGGGTTTTGCTTTCAGAAACTGCCGCCCCCGTCCCCTCCCTCCTGACCTCGGAAGACGGGCCGGAGCGCGGGTGGGTTTCCCGTCCGTGTCTCGTCTTGGAGGTTCCCCAAAGCTCGTCTGGTCCGAGGGAGGCGGGAAAGTGGACGGCCTCACGTCCCTTAGCGCGGCACGAGTGTCCCAATCGTCCATCGGCGGTGGAAGCGTAGCCCCACGGGAGAAGAAACCACTCGGACGGTGGGGCTTCCTTTCACCTCGGTTCCGTCCGTGACACCGGAGAAGAAACCACTCGGACGGTGGGGCTTCCTTTCACCTCGGTTCCGTCCGTGACACCGGAGAAGAAACCACTCGGACGGTGGGGCTCCCTTTCACCTCGGTTCCGCCCGCGACACCGACGGAGCTCGACGCTCCGCGTTTCGCCGTTTCCCGGATCTCGAAAGAGACCGCCGTCCCCGCCGAACCGGGGGAGAAGCCCGCGCCCTCCTTTGACGGGATCGTTTTTGAAGCCCGGCCCGGGCGTCTGCGCCGTCTCTCCGAGCGAGAGCGCGGCAGTGGATGTTCGGGCCTTTTTCTGCTCCCAGATCCCGGGGTCGCGGACAAGGAAATCCGGAACTTCTAGTTCGTTTTTCTTGCGTGTGTGTGTGTTCACGACACCCCCGTTGCCTTCACGCCCCGCCGGGAGGGAGCCCTTACCCCTCTATGTCGGACTTTACCCGCCCTTCCTCGCTCCCTAACTTATTCTGACCACCAGCCGGCTGCCCTCTGCCTGGTTTTCCTGTTAGATGGGCACTGGCCTCCTCGGGGAAGCGGGGTGCGGGCGATGGGGGGGAACCATCCCTCTCCTTTGCTCCTTTCGGCTGGGCCCCCAGGGGCCCACGTGGCAATCACGCTGCATGTACCCCCTTCTAGTGCCTCGGAGTGTCGGTTTCTCACAACCTCACTGAATAAAACCCACCTCAAGCGCCTCTACGGTCTCGGCCCCGTAACGGAAACGGGGGCTCCGGATGCCCGCGAGACACCTCACCCGGGATGTGGCTCAGTTTACCCGCTATCGGATGGCCCTGCCACCCGAGGAAGCGTTCGCTTCCTGCCCTCTCCGGTGTCACCCCCGAAACACACGCACACTCACACTTCTCTCTCACTCTTTTCCTTCCCCAAAACCTGCTCAGGCAGGGACAGGGCGTCCGTTTCTTCCCCACCCGCTTCAGGTGAGAAGGAACGATCCGTTCCTAAGCCGCCCCGGGCCACACGTTGGGTGCTTCCATGGTCCGGTGACACCCACGAGGAAAAGGAGAGCGCGGTGGTGATGGTTTTTTTTAATGCTACAGAGTGGAGCGGTCGGAAGGTGAGCGCGGACACCGGGCTGCTTCCCGGGTGCGCGCACACGGGCTCCGATTCCCATTCGTCCCCCCAAAACACCCACCCGGGACTTCCTTTGAGCCACGGGGAATTCGGCCTGAGACGGGAGCTCAAGCCGAGCCGTGGGATCCTCGGAGCGGGGAGCGCGGGCAACCGGGGCTCCAGATCACCCTCCCGGCCCGCCGTCCGCCCGTCCTTGTCCGCCGTCTTCGGCCCCGTCCCTCGAATCCGGCCGCCCCCCTGGATTTCCCCGTGTTCGCCTGGGCCCGGAACAGGCCCGATTCGCGATTCCGCTCTCCCGCCTAGCAGCCACGGGCCTCTGGAAGTTGCTGGGTCCAAAAAGAAGCCAGGAGTCCCAGGGACGACCTACTTCGGAGGCAATCCAGGTGCTTTCCCAACTACGGGTGTTCCCGACGCTTCAACTCTCTGCAGGTGATGAGGAGGGCTTCCCACGGAGGAGGGAGGCCCGGGGCTTTCGGCCTCCACGGTTTGCTCCTTTTAAGGCACTCTCTGGGATCGAGTTCAGATTTGGGAAGGGGAAAAGAGGGAAAGAGCAGCGGGGTAGCGGGGGGAATTCCCGGCCCTGAGCCCTTCCTTCCTGCTTCCGCAGACAGGCGGGGAAGTTCTGTACTCGGGGAGGGGTCCGAGGCCCGCTCCGTGCCACAGGAAACCCCGCTCCTCGGTCCGGCGAGGACTCCGGGGGTCCCCCCGGGCGCCCGATGGGCGACCGTGGCCGGCTCTCCCGGCCCTTGGGTGGAAGAAGACGCCAATCCGAGGGTCCCGTGCCCATCGAGGGGCTCGGGGATGAAGAACTGAAGACTCTCGGGGCCTCGTCTTTCTCCCCGCGGGCCTGGGGCCGGCCCAGTCGCCGCCGCCACGGTGGATTCACGTCGAGTACCGGCCCCCGGTTCTTCCCGGTGGGCGAGAGGGAGGGTCTCTGTCCCCGGGCCCACCGCACGAGGATCCCGGGACGGTCCGGTGCGGAACGCTCCTCCTCCCTACCCCCACAAAGACGCCTAGGCCGACACCAGAGCGGGCCGGAGCCCCCGAGGAGGAACAGAGCTGACCGCCGCCGGGTTCGCCCCGCCCACGAACGGGCCGGACTTCCTTAGAAAAACCCAAGCCAAAAAAGCCCCGACGCCTCAGTCGTCTCGCTCTACTTCCTACTGCCCACGGCGGTAACGGGGCCAGGCGGTTCTCTGGAACCGAACGCCAACCGGCTTTCCCGCCCGGAGTCCGGGGCGGCCGACGGACCGGAGCGGGCCTGAAAGGGGGGAAGAAAGAGAAGAACGAGTCCTTCCCGCCACCGGCAGCGGACAGCCGTCCTCCCGGCTTCCTTCCGCTCCCGCGTCTTCCCGGGAGGGGCCGCGGATGGCTCGCCGAGCGGCCCCTGCGGAGAAATCTCCTCCGTCTCGCCGTCGCCCGGCTCCCCATCCGAGTCCTCCGAGGACCGGAGCCGGCGGGCGACGGAGCCCTTCCTCGGCACCGCGCGGGGACCGGCGGCCGGAGTCTGCGCTCCTAAGGTCATCCATCCTCTCCGTCCACCCCCTCTCCCGGTGCGGGGGCCGAGGGCTCTTCCCCCGCCCAGCCCCCCGAGGCCCCGGAGCGTGCCCTCCGGCCTCGGCCGGGGCCCCGTCTGAGCCGTTTCTGAAGCGGACCGGCCCCGGGCTCCCGTCAGAGGCCCGTCAGGTCGACGATGGCCTTGACGAAGATGGCGTCGTCGCGCACGTACGAGTTCTTGGACTCCATTTTGGAGACGGGGCAGAAGAGGGGACAGCCGCTGGCGATGTTCATGTCGCCGACGGGCCTCTGGAAGGACGACGAGCTCACGTCCGGCCTGAACGCGTCGATGACGTGCTCTCTGTTGTTCTGATCCAGCAGCATCAGGGTCACCTGCGGGGAGAAGGCGGGGGGGGAAAAGTCATTCGTTCCTCCGATCGTATTTATTGAGCGCTTACTGCGGGCACGGCACTGGACTGAGCGCTTGGGAAGTCCAGGTCGGCGGCCTGTAGAGCCGGTCCCCGCCCAACGAGGGGCTCACGGTCTAGAAGGGGGAGACGGACGACGGAACCGGACACGCGGACGGGTGTCAAGTCGTCCAGCCAAAATCGAAACAAAATCCATCGAACAAAAAATCGAAACGTCGCCCTCATTCCGCCCACCGATCGTCATCATCGTCAGTCGTATTTATTGAGCGCTTACTATGTGCGGAGCACTGGACTAAGCGCTTGGGAAGTCCAAATTGGCAACGTATAGAGACAGTCCCTACCCAACAACGGGCTCACGGTCTAGAAGGGGGAGACGGACGACAGAACCGGACACGCGGACGGGTGTCAAGTCGTCCAGCCAAAATCGAAACAAAACCTAATCCATCGAACAAAAAATCGAAACGTCGCCCTCATTCCGCCCACCGATCATCATCAATCGTATTTATTGAGCGCTTACTATGTGCAGAGCACTGGACTAAGCGCTTGGGAAGTCCAAATTGGCAACGTATAGAGACAGTCCCTACCCAACAACGGGCTCACGGTCTAGAAGGGGGAGACGGACGACAGAACCGGACACGCGGACGGGTGTCAAGTCGTCCAGCCAAAATCGAAACAAAACCTAATCCATCGAACAAAAAATCGAAACGTCGCCCTCATTCCGCCCACCGATCGTCATCATCGTCAATCGTATTTATTGAGCGCTTACTATGTGCGGAGCACTGGACTAAGCGCTTGGGAAGCCCAAATTGGCAACATATAGAGGCAGTCCCTACCCAACATCATCATCATCATCAATCGTATTTATTGAGCGCTTACTATGTGCAGAGCACTGGACTAAGCGCTTGGGAAGTACAAATTGGCAACATATATAGACAGTCCCTACCCAACATCATCATCATCATCATCATCAATCGTATTTATTGAGCGCTTACTATGTGCGGAGCACTGGACTAAGTGCTTGGGAAGTACAAATTGGCAACGTATAGAGGCAGTTCCTACCCAACAGTGGGCTCACAGTCTAAAAGGGGGAGACGGAGAACAAAACCAAACAGACTGACAAAATAAAATAAATAGGATAGGTATGTACAAGTAAAATAAATAAATAGAGTAATAAATATGTACAAACATATATACATATATACAGGTGTTTTGGGGTAGGGAAGGAGGTAAGATGGGGGGATGGAGAGGGGGACGAGGCGGAGAGTGGGCTCAAAGTCTAAAAGGGGGAGACAGAGAACAAAACCAAACATACTGACAAAATAAAATAAATAGGATAGGTATGTACAAGTAAAATAAATAAATAAATAAATAGAGTAATAAATATCTACAAACATATATCCATATATACAGGTGTTTTGGGGTAGGGAAGGAGGTAAGATGGGGGGATGGAGAGGGGGATGAGGGGGAGAGCGGGCTCACAGTCTAAAAGGGGGAGACAGAGAACAAAACCAAACATACTAACAAAATAAAATAAATAGGATAGGTATGTACAAGTAAAATAAATAAATAGAGTAATAAATATGTACAAACATATATACATATATACAGGTGTTTTGGGGTAGGGAAGGAGGTAAGATGGGGGGATGGAGAGGGGGATGAAGGGGGAGAGCGGGCTCCCAGTCTAAAAGGGGGAGACAGAGAACAAAACCAAACATACTGACAAAATAAAATAAATAGGATAGGTATGTACAAGTAAAATAAATAAATAGAGTAATAAATATGTACAAACATATATACATATATACAGGTGTTTTGGGGTAGGGAAGGAGGTAAGATGGGATGGAGAGGGGGATGAGGGGGAGAGTGGGCTCACAGTCTAAAAGGGGGAGACAGAGAACAAAACCAAACATACTAACAAAATAAAATAAATAGGATAGGTATGTACAAGTAAAATAAATAGAGTAATAAATATGTACAAACATATATACATATATACAGGTGTTTTGGGGTAGGGAAGGAGGTAAGATGGGGGGATGGAGAGGGGGATGAAGGGGGAGAGCGGGCTCCCAGTCTAAAAGGGGGAGACAGAGAACAAAACCAAATATACTGACAAAATAAAATAAATAGGATAGGTAGGTACAAGTAAAATAAATACCGCCCAGCCCTTCTCTCGGCTGGGCAGGTCCGGGAAGGCCCGGCCGTCTTTCGGGTTGCCGTTTCCCAGCTCCTAGACGTGGCTACCGTCCACGCGGGATGTAGCCCGAGGCTATTAGGGAGCCTCTTTGCAGGCCATCACGACCACGAGGGCTCACACACTGAGGTGTGGGGGTTTTTTTCCTCATTATCATCACTGTTATTACGGCACTTGTTAAAAAATTATCATTATTGTTACAGCACTTGTTAAGCCCTAATTAGGGGCTGTTCGAAGCCCTCAGGAAGATATGAAATAATCCAGTTCATCATCATCATCATCATCATCATCGATCGTATTTATTGAGCGCTTACTATGTGCAGAGCACTGTACTGAGCGCTCGGGAAGTCCAAATTGGCAACGTCTAGAGACGGCCCCTACCCACCAGTGGGCTCACAGTCTAAAAGGGGGGAGACGGAGAACAAAACCAAACGTACTAGTTCGAAGCAGTCCCTGTCCCACATGGGGCTCACGGTCTAAGTAATAATAATAATAATAATGATGAAGATGGCATTTGTTAAGCGCTTACTATGTGCAAAGCACTGTTCTAAGCGCCGGGGAGGATACGAGGCGATCGGGTTGTCCCATGTGAGGCTCACAATCTTAATCCCCATTTTCCGGATGAGGGAACTAGGCACAGAGAATAATAATAATGATGATGGCATTTATTAAGCGCTTACTAAGTGCAAAGCACTGTTCTAAGCGCTGGGGAGGTTACAATAATAATAATAATAATAATGGCATTTATTAAGTGCTTACTATGTGCAACTACTGTTGTAGGCGCTGGGGAGGTTACAAGGTGATCGGGTTGGCCCACGGGGGGCTCACGGTCTTCATCCCCATTTTACAGATGAGGTCACTGAGGCCCAGAGAATAATAATAATGATGATGGCATTTATTAAGCGCTTATAATATGCAAAGCACTGGGGAGGTTACAATAATAATAATAATAATGGCATTTATCAAGTGCTTACTATGTGCAGGCACTGTTGTAAGCGCTGGGGAGGTTACAAGGTGATCGGGTTGTCCCACGTGGGGCTCACGGTCTTAATCCCCATTTTACAGATGAGGTCACTAAGGCCCAGAGAATAATAATAATAATAATGATGGCATTTATTAAGCACTTACTAAGTGCAAAGCACTGTTCTAAGCGCTGGGGAGGTTACAATAATAATAATAATGGCATTTATTAAGCGCTTACTATGTGCAAGCACTGTTGTAAGCGCTGGGGAGGTTACAAGGCGATCGGGTTGTCCCACGGGGGGCTCACGGTCTTCATCCCCATTTTACAGATGAGGTCACTGAGGCCCAGAGAATAATAATAATAATGATGGCATTTATTAAGCGCTTACTGTGTGCAAAGCACTGTTCTAAGCGCTGGGGAGGTTACAATAATAATAATAATGGCATTTATTAAGCGCTTACTATGTGCAAGCACTGTTGTAAGCGCTGGGGAGGTTACAAGGCGATCGGGTTGTCCCACGGGGGGCTCACGGTCTTCATCCCCATTTTACAGATGAGGTCACTGAGGCCCAGAGAATAATAATAATAATGATGGCATTTATTAAGCGCTTACTAAGTGCAAAGCACTGTTCTAAGCGCTGGGGAGGTTACAATAATAATAATAATAATGGCATTTATCAAGCGCTTACTATGTGCAACTACTGTTGTAGGCGCTGGGGAGGTTACAAGGTGATCGGGTTGGCCCACGGGGGGCTCACGGTCTTCATCCCCATTTTACAGATGAGGTCACTGAGGCCCAGAGAATAATAATAATGATGATGGCATTTATTAAGCGCTTATAATATGCAAAGCACTGGGGAGGTTACAATAATAATAATAATAATGGCATTTATCAAGTGCTTACTATGTGCAGGCACTGTTGTAAGCGCTGGGGAGGTTACAAGGTGATCGGGTTGTCCCACGTGGGGCTCACGGTCTTAATCCCCATTTTACAGATGAGGTCACTGAGGCCCAGAGAATAATAATAATAATAATGATGGCATTTATTAAGCACTTACTAAGTGCAAAGCACTGTTCTAAGCGCTGGGGAGGTTACAATAATAATAATAATGGCATTTATTAAGCGCTTACTATGTGCAAGCACTGTTGTAAGCGCTGGGGAGGTTACAAGGCGATCAGGTTGTCCCACGGGGGGCTCACAGTCTTCATCCCCATTTTACAGATGAGGTCACTGAGGCCCAGAGAATAATAATAATAATGATGGCATTTATTAAGCGCTTACTGTGTGCAAAGCACTGTTCTAAGCGCTGGAGAGGTTACAAGGTGATCGGGTTGTCCCACGTGGGGCTCACGGTCTTAATCCCCATTTTACAGTTGAGGGAACTGAGGCCCAGAGAAGTGAAGTGGCTTGCCCCAAGTCACACGGCTGACAAGTGGCGGAGCCGGGATTTGAACCCACGACCTCTGACTCCAAAGCCGGAGGGAGGAGGGTTATTCCCCATCGTGCAGGTGAGGTACAGAGAAGTGACTTGGCCAAGGTCAATCGGCAGGGAAGTGGCGGAGCCGGGATTAGAACTCAGAACCTCTGAGTCCCAGGCCCCTGCTGCTTCCCAGCCACCTCTACGACACCTCCAACGGATGCCGCCACGAACTTGTACGTTCTCCTGGGCGCAATCCAGACTCATTTTATAATAATAATAATAACGATGGCATTTATTAAGCGCTTACTATGTGCCAAGCACTGTTCTAAGCGCTGGGGAGGTTACAAGGTGCTCAGGTTGTCCCCTGTGAGGCTCATGGTTTTAATCCCCATTTTCCAGATGAGGGAACTGAGGCCCAGAGAAGTGAAGTGACTTGCCCCAAGTCGGGATTTGCCAGGATTTGAACCCACGACCTCTGACTCCAAAGCCACTGAGCCACGCTTCTTTCTCCGTGGTGTCACGGAGATAAAGGATTTTATCTTTTAGCTGACACAGGTAATAATAGTAATAATAAAAATGGCATTTATTAGGCGCTTACTATGTGCAAAGCACCGTTGTAAGCGCTGGGGAGGTTACAAGGTGATCAGGTTGTCCCACAGGGGGGCTCACAGTCTTAATCCCCATTTTCCAGATGAGGGAACTGAGGCCCAGAGAAGTGAAGTGACTTGCCCAAAGTCACCCAGCTGACAATTGGCGGAGCCGGGATTTGAACCCACGACCTTGGACTCCAAAGCCCCCGGGCTCTTTCACTGAGCCACGAGAGAAGTTAAGTGACTTGCCCAAGGTCACCCAGCAGACGAGCGGCATTAGAACCCAGGCCCACGATCGGGTTGGACGCGGTCCTAATCCCCGTTTTCCAGATGAGGTGACTGAGGCCCAGGGAAGTGAAGTGACTTGCCCAAGGTCACCCAGCAGACGAGCGGCGGAGCCGGGATTTGAACCCGTGACCTCTGACTCCGAAGCCCGGGCGCTTTCCACTGAGCCACGCTGCTTCACAGTAAGCACTTCGGCAATTATGCCAACTTGGACTTCCCAAGCGCTTAGTCCAGTGCTCTGCACACAGTAAGCGCTCAATAAATACGAATGAATGAATGAATGAATGAATTATAATAATAATTGTGGTATTTGTTAAGGACTTGCTACGTGCCGGGATCTGAACCCGGGTCCTTCTGACTCCCGGGCTGTGCTACTTCTCTAATCATCGTCTATCGACCCCAGCGCTTAGTACAGTGCTTGGCACATAGTAAGCGCTTAACAAATAGTATCATTATTTACGCCCACCCCCACCACGTGATCCGTTTCCATCTCTCCCTCCCCTCTTCCTCCTACTGCCGTACCAGGCCTAAATCCTTCTATTCATTCAATCCTATTTATTGAGCGCTCGCTGTGCGCAGAGCACTGTACTAAGCGCTTGGGAAGGACAAATCGGCAACCTATAGAGACGGTCCCTACCCAACAACGGGCTCACGGGCAGTCCATGCCTGCCATCCAGAAAAACGAGTCGTTCTCCGGGCTTTTCCCAAACCGGAAGCCCACGCCTCTCCAGATCCCTGGGAAGCAGCGTGGCTCAGCGGAAAGAGCCCGGGCTTTGGAGTCAGGGGTCGTGGGTTCAAATCCTGCCTCTGCCAATTGTCGGCTGGGTGACTTTGGGCAAGTTACTTAACTTCTCTGGGCCTCAGTTCCCTCATCTGGAAAATGGGGATTAGGACTGTGAGCCCCCCGTGGGGCAACCTGATCACCTTGTAACCTCCTCAGTGCTTAGAACAGTGCTGTGCACATAGTAAGCGCTTAATAAATGCCATTATTATTATTATTATTATTATCCCTTTATTTTATTTTGTTAGTATGTTTGGTTTGTTCTCTGTCTCCCCCTTTTAGACTGTGAGCCCACTGTTGGGCAGGGACCGTCTCTATATGTTGCCAATTTGTACTTCCCAAGCGCTTAGTACAGTGCAGGGACTGTCTCTATATGTTGCCAATTTGTACTTCCCAAGCGCTTAGTACAGTGCTCTGCACATAGTAAGCGCTCAATAAATACGATTGATGATGATGATGATCCCTTCTACAATTTCTCCGACGGCCCTAACCTAGTAGGGATGTTGAGGTTTAGGGCAGATATAAAGATTACTATTCTATTTATTTTTATTCATGATGTGTATATAGCCATAATTCTATTTATTCTGATGGTATTGATGATGATGACGATGATGGCATTTATTAAGCGCTTACTATGTGCAAAGCACTGTTCTAAGCGCTGGGTATTGACACCTGTCTACTTGTTTTGTTTTGTCTTCTGTCTCCCCCTTCTAGACTGCGAGCCCGTCGTCCGGTGGGGACCGTCTCTATATGTTGCCGACTTGGACTTCCCAAGCGCTTAGTACAGTGCTCTGCATGCAGTAAGCGCTCAGTAAATACGATTGAAGGAATATCTTTATATTCACGCGAGTTTTGACCCGAAACAGAACAGAATCGGCGTGGCTCAGTGGAAAGAGCCCGGGCTCGGACGTCAGAGGCCGTGGGTTCTAATCCCGGCTCCGTCACTTGCCAGCTGTGGGACGCTGGGCAAGTCACGTCACTCCTCTGGGCCTCAGTTCCCTCATCTGGAAAATGGGGATGAAGACTGGGAGCCCCCTGTGGGACAACCTGATCACCTTGTATCTCCCCCAGCACTTAGAACAGTGCTTGGCACATAGTAAGCGCTTAACAAATAGCGTCATTATTATTATTATTATTACAATGTAACAATAAATGGACACATTCCCCGCCCACAACAATCTTACACTGGAGCCGTGGCACATAGTAAGCGCTTAGCATTCATTCATTCATATTTATTGAGCGCTTACTGTGTGCAGAGCACTGTACTGAGCGCTTGGGAAGTCCAAGTTGGCAACATATAGAGACGGTCCCTGCCCAACAACGGGCTGAGAGTCTAGCAAATACCATCATCGTCATTATTATTATTAGAACAGGGAAGGGGAGAAGAAACGTGGATTTCCTGGCTGGGTGGGACACAAGTGGAATAAAAAGAAGGAACAGGGTGAAAAATAAAAGCCACAAAGCCGGGTAGGATAGTGAAGCAGCGTGGCTCAGTGGAAAGAGCCCGGGATTTGGAGTCCGAGGTCCTGGGTTCAAATCCCGGCTCCGCCGCTTGTCAGCTGTGTGACTTGGGGCAAGTCACGTAACTTCTCTGGGCCTCAGTGACCTCATCTGGAAAACGGGGTTAAAACTGGGAGCCCTCCGTGGGCCAACCTGATGACCTTGTCACCTCCCCAGCGCTCTGCACATAGTAAGCGCTTAACAAATACCATCGTTATCGTTTTTATTATCTTGATTTAATGGCTTACGTTTTGATTGATCAAACGCTTAGTCCAGTGCTCTGCACACAGTAAGCGCTCAATAAATACGACTGAATGAATGAATGATCTGCCAAAGACGGTGCTCGTCAATGGATGAGTTTCTGTTTGGGAGCCGCTGACGAGTGGAATTTGTTGAGGACTGCACTTTGGGTTTTCAGTTTTAGATTGCCATTAATGTTGTTGTGTCCTGAGAAATAATAATAATAATGATGGCATTTATTAAGCGCTTACTATGTGCCAAGCACTGTTCTAAGCGCTGGGGAGGTTACAAGGTGATCAGGTTGGCCCACATGGGGCTCACAGTCTTCATCCCCATTTTACAGATGAAAAGAGAAACCGCACGTTCCCAGGGGAAAGCTGTATTCCCTCTTCTCATTCATTCATTCATCCAATCGTATTTATTGAGCGCTCACTGTGTGCAGAGCACTGTACTAAGCGCTTGAGAAGTCCAAATTGGCAACATATAGAGACGGTCCCTACCCAACAGCGGGCTCACGGTCTAGAAGGGGGGGGAGAACGAGCACAAAAGTGGCTCAGTGGCAAGAGCCCGGGCTTTGGAGTCAGCGGTCACGGGTTCGAATCCCAGCTCCGCCACTTGGCAGCTGGGGGACTTTGGGCAAGTCACTTCCCTCATCTGGAAAATGGGGGTGAAGACCGTGAGCCGCCCCGTGGGACAACCTCATCACCTTGTAAGCTCCCCGGTGCTTAGAACGGCGCTTTGCACATAGTAAGCGCTTAACAAATGCCATCATCGTTATTATTATTATAGTAAGCGCTTAATAATAAAAAACAAAACTAATTAACAAAATAAAAAATAGAATAAATTGAACTCTAACTAATCTATTTGAATGCCACGGCCTCTGAGGTCCCCCCGTAAACCGAAGCTCCTTGTGGGCAAGGATCGCGTCTTCCGACTCCGCCGTCCCGCCCTCTCCCAAGCGCTCCGTGCGGCGCTCCGCGCGCAGTAGGCGCTCAATAAATACGACTGAACGAATGACCGACGGAGGGTCCGGAGCCGCGGGGTCCCTCGTCGCGGGGGGCTTACCTTCTGGTTGAAGGGCCAGCGGAGTAACGCGTCGTTTGGTCCTTTCATCACCACGAAAAACAGAGAGAGGTGAGTCCCCCGGCCGGTGCCGTCCCCGTTGAGATAAATCCGCAGACACATCTTATAGCCGTACTTGCTCGTGTAGAAGGCTACGGGAACGGGGAGGGGCGGGAAAAAAACATAAATTCATTCGTTCAATCGTATTTATTGAGCGCCTACTGTGTGCAGAGCACTGTACTAAGCGTTTGTACCCGTGCGAAACTCGGAGAGCGGGTAGGGAGGAAGCAAGCCGGACTTTATTCCCCTAGGATTGGCGTTGGCTCCATCTCAGCTCCGACCGGGCTTTCGTTTCTCCGGAAACCCTGAGAGCGGGCCGGAGCCTAGGCTGGACCACTCAGCGACCGGTCGTATTTTACTTGTCCATATCTATTCTATTTATTTTATTCTGTTAGTATGTTTGGTTTTGTTCTCTGTCTTCCCCTTTTAGACTGTGAGCCCACTCTTGGGTAGGGACTGTCTCTAGATGTTGCCAATTTGTACTTCCCGAGCGCTTAGTACAGTGCTCTGCACATAGTAAGCGCTCAATAAATACGATTGATGATGATGATGATGATTTACTGAGCGCTGCCCGCGTGCAGATCACTGTCCATATCTATTCTATTTATTTTATTCTGTTAGTATGTTTGGTTTTGTTCTCTGTCTTCCCCTTTTAGACTGTGAGCCCACTGTTGGGCAGGGACTGTCTCTAGATGTTGCCAATCTGTACTTCCCGAGCGCTTAGTACAGTGCTCTGCACATAGTAAGCGCTCAATAAATACGATTGATGATGATGATGATGATTTACTGAGCGCTGACCGCGTGCAGATCACTGTCCATATCTATTCTATTTATTTTATTCTGTTAGTATGTTTGGTTTTGTTCTCTGTCTTCCCTTTTTAGACTGTGAGCCCACTCTTGGGCAGGGACTGTCTCTATATGTTGCCAATTTGTACTTCCCAAGTGCTTAGTACAGTGCTCTGCACATAGTAAGCGCTCAATAAATACGATTGATGATGATGATGATGATTTACTGAGCGCTGCCCGCGTGCAGATCACTGTCCATATCTATTCTATTTATTTTATTCTGTTAGTATGTTTGGTTTTGTTCTCTGTCTTCCCCTTTTAGACTGTGAGCCCACTCTTGGGTAGGGACTGTCTCTAGATGTTGCCAGTTTGTACTTCCCGAGCGCTTAGTACAGTGCTCTGCACATAGTAAGCGCTCAATAAATACGATTGATGATGATGATGATGATTTACTGAGCGCTGCCCGCGTGCAGATCACTGTCCATATCTATTCTATTTATTTTATTCTGTTAGTATGTTTGGTTTTGTTCTCTGTCTTCCCCTTTTAGACTGTGAGCCCACTGTTGGGCAGGGACTGTCTCTATATGTTGCCAATTTGTACTTCCCAAGCGCTTAGTACAGTGCTCTGCACATAGTAAGCGCTCAATAAATACGACTGATGATGATGATGATGATTTACTGAGCGCTGACAGCGTGCAGATCACTGTCCATATCTATTCTATTTATTTTATTCTGTTAGTATGTTTGGTTTTGTTCTCTGTCTTCCCCTTTTAGACTGTGAGCCCACTGTTGGGCAGGGACTGTCTCTATATGTTGCCAATTTGTACTTCCCAAGCGCTTAGTACAGTGCTCTGCACATAGTAAGCGCTCAATAAATACGACTGATGATGATGATGATGATTTACTGAGCGCTGACCGCGTGCAGATCACTGTCCATATCTATTCTATTTATTTTATTCTGTTGGTATGTTTGGTTTTGTTCTCTGTCTTCCCCTTTTAGACTGTGAGCCCACTCTTGGGTAGGGACTGTCTCTAGATGTTGCCAATTTGTACTTCCCGAGCGCTTAGTACAGTGCTCTGCACATAGTGAGCACTCAATAAATACGATCGATGATGATGATGATCACTGTACCAAGCGCTTGGGAGAGGACAACAACAACAACAACCTCACTTCTCTGGGCCTCAGTTCCCTCATCTGGAAAATGGGGATGAAGACCGTGAGCCCCCCGTGGGACAATCTGATCATCTTGTAACCTCCCCAGCGCTTAGAACAGTGCTTTGCACATAGTGAGCGCTTAACAAATGCCATTATTATTATTATTATTAAAACACATAGACAGGCATTGCAGGTATTAGTCCTGACAGTAACTATCTACCTCTCCCCTGAACGGATTTGTCATCCTGGAGAAGCAGCGTGACTCAGTGGAAAGAGCCCGGGCTTTGGAGTCAGAGATCATGGGTTCGAATCCCGGCTCTGCCACACGTCAGCTGTGTGACCTCGGGTAAGTCACTTAACTTCTCCGAGCCTCAGCTCCCTCATCTGTAAAATGGGGGTGAAGACCGTGAGCCCCACGTGGGACGACCTCATTGCCTTGTTTCCCCTCCCCAGCGCTTAGAACAGTGCTTTGCACACAGTAAGCGCTTAACAAATGTCATTATTATTATTATCCTTCCCCTGAAGGACTTGGGAATTTTTAAATTGGAATTTTTAAACTGGGGAGTCAAATCCTGAAGGCCACATCTTATCGGGAGTTTGCTCTTCCCGCAAGGGCGGACAGTTTGTTTCCCCGCTGGTTGCCATCGACAACTAGGATTTGTTCATTCCTCTCCTTACGGTCGGGGCTGAAAGGGTTGGTTTGGAGGCGGAAAGCGTCAGTCTTCCAGGTGGGAAGCAGCGGCCCGTTTAAACCCCAAACGCATTTAAACCCCATTTTACAGACGAGGTCACTGAGGCCTACTAGAGAAATGAAGGTGGCTCGCCCAAGGTCACGCAGCGGACCAGGGGAGGAACGGGGATTAGAACCCAAGTTCTTTAGGCCCGAGCTCTACCCGCTAGACCCCACTGCTTCTCTGGCCTCTCCTCCCAACTCCATAGCCGAGTTGGGCTGCTGCACTGCTGCCTGGGATCCTCGTGTTTGGAAGAACGGGTTGCTTTCCGGAGACCCGGGAAAAGGTTTAAGATTAACGAAGACTGTCGTTTGTCGGTCAGTTTACGGAACGCTTCCTCCTCGGTGCCTTTCCTCCTGCCTTCAAGACATCCCTTCCCAGACTGAGCCCCTTCCTTCCTCGTCCCCCTCTCCATCCCCCCATCTTCCCTCCCTCCCTTCCCCACAGCACCTGGATATATGGATATATGTTTGTGCATATTTTTTTTACTCTATTTATTTGTACATATCTATTCTATTTATTGTATTTTGTTAGTATGTTTGGTCTCTGCCTCCCCCTTTTAGACTGTGAGCCCACGGTTGGGTAGGGACTGTCTCTATATATGTTGCCAATTTGTACTTCCCAAGAGCTTAGTCCAGCGCTCTGCACATAGTAAGCGCTCAATAAATACGATTGATGATGATGATGATGACGATGATGATCCCTACTTGGATGTCCTGCGGGCAGCTGAAATTAACCACGTCCCAAACTGAACTTCTTTATCTTCCCACCCAAGCCCTGTCCCCCTCCTCTCTTTTCCATCGCTGTAGACTACACCACTCTCTTCCCTGTCTCTCAGACCCACAACCTGGGCACTGTCCTCGATTCAGCTCTCCCTTTCCACCCCCGTATCCAGTCTGCCGTCGAATCCCTTCAGTTCTGCCTTCGCAACGTTGCTCAAATCCGGTCTTTCCTCCCCATCCGAACGGCCACCACACCGATTTCGAGCATTTTCCTACCCCGCCGCCCCAACTACCGCCTCCTCGCTGACCTCCCGGCCTCCTGTCTCTCCCCGCTGCAATGATTCTGCTACCCGAATCATTTAGCAACAAAAACGTTCAGCTCACGTCTCCCCCACTCCTCGAGAACCTCCAGTGGCTGCCCATTTAGCCCGGCATCACAGAAACTCAATCGTATTTATTGAGCGCTTCCTATGTGCCGAGCACTGTACTGAGCGCTTGGGAAGTACAAATTGGCAACACATAGAGACGGTCCCGACCCAACAGTGGGCTCACAGTCTAAAAGGGGGAGACAGAGAACAGAACCAAACATACTAACAAAATAAAATAAATAGAATAGATAGGTACAAGTAAGATAAATAGAGTAATAAATATGTACAAACATATATACATGGATACAGGTGCTGTGGGGAAGGGAAGGAGGGAAGATGGGGGGGATGGAGAGGGGGACGAGGGGGAGAGGAAGGAAGGGGCTCAGTCTGGGAAGGCCTCCTGGAGGAGGTGAGCTCTCAGCAGGGCCTTGAAGGGAGGAAGAGAGCGAGCTTACCCTTACCCGTCGGCTTGAAAGCCCTCAAACATCTCGCCCCCTTCTACCTCCCCTCGCTAATCTCCTACTCCAGCCCGGCCCGCACCCACTCCGCTCCTCTCGTGCCAGTTTACTCGCTGTGCCCCCATCTCGCCCGTCTCCTCCTCCTCCTCATCATCAATCGTATTTATTGAGCGCTTACTATGTGCAGAGCACTGTACTAAGCGCTTGGGAAGTACAAATTGGCAACATATACAGTCCCTACCCAACAGTGGGCTCCTCACCAACCCCTTTCCCACTCCCACCCCCTCCATATACGGTAGACCTCCCTCTCCACCTCCAGAGCATTACCGACTTCCCGCCTCCTCCAGGAAGCCTTCCCCAATTAAGCCCTCTCTTCCCTGGCTCGCTCTCTCTTCCGCGTCATCTATGCACTTCGATCTGCGACCTTTGGACACTTGATATTCTCCCCACCCCTGCAGCACTTCCCTACGTATCTTTAAATCGTTATCTTATAAATTGTTTATTCATATTAACGGCTGTCTCCCCTTCTAGACTGTAAGCTCATTACGGGCAGGGAACCTGTCTGCTAATCCCGCCTCCCCCTTCTAGACTGCGAGCCCACTGTTGGGTTGGGACCGTCTCTAGATGTTGCCAACTTGGACTTCCCCAGCGCTTAGTACAGTGCTCTGCACACAGTAAGCGCTCAATAAATAGGATTGAATTGAACGAATGAAAGCAGCGTGGCTTAGTGGAAAGAGCCCAGGCCTGGGAATTAGAAGACCTGGGTTCTAATCTCGGTTCTGCCACTTCTCTGCTGGGTGACCTCGGGCAAGTCACTCCACCTCTCTGGGGCTCAGTGACTTCACCTGGAAAACGGGGATGGGATGAAGACTGTGAGCCCCATGTGGGACACGGACTATGGCCACCCCGATGATCTTGAATCTATCCCAGTGATGAGGATGGCATTTATTAAGCGCTTACTATGTGCAAAGCACTGTTCTAAGCGCTGGGGAGGTCACAAGGTGATCAGGTGGTCCCACGGGGGGCCCACAGTCTCAGTACAGCGTCCGGCACGTTGTAAGCGCTTAACAACTACTATTAAAAGATTAAAAAAAGTGCAAAAAAGTCCTTCAAGGCCCTGCTGAGAGCTCACCTCCTCCAGGAGGCCTTCCCAGACTGAGCCCCTTCCTTCCTCTCCCCCTCGTCCCCCTCGCCATCCCCCCATCTTACCTCCTTCCCTTCCCCACAGCACCTCTAAATATGTATATATGTTTGTACATATTTATTACTCTATTTATTTACTTTACTTGTACATATCTATCCTATTTATTTTATTTTGTTAGTACGTTTGGTTTTGTTCTCTGTCTCCTCCTTTTAGACTGTGAGCCCACTGTTGGGTCGGGACTGGCTCTAGATGTTGCCAATTTGGACTTCCCAAGCGCTCAGTACAGTGCTCTGCACATAGTAAGCGCTCAATAAATACGATTGATGATGATGATGATGCAGAGGCGAACGCCAAGTCTGAATCAGCCCTTTTTCCCTCCCGAAACAAAGTGGGATGGCTTTTTCTACGCCCTCCTTCTGGCCTGGAATTCCCTCCCCCTCCATATCCAACAGACCACCACCCTCCCTACATTCCAAGCCTTCCTGAAATCCCACTCCTCCGTGAGCCCTTCCTCAATTAAACCTCTTTTCCCCCAATCCCTCTCTCTTCTGTCTTCTACACCCTCGTACCTGTCCCCTTCAGACACTCGACACTCACCCCTCCCTCCGTCCCACCGCCCTTCTGCCACATCTGTAATTTATTTTCTTTTTTAAATAATATCTATTAAGCGCTTACTACGTGCAAAGCACCATTCTTAGCGCTGGGGAGGTTACAAGGTGATCGGGTTGTCCCACGGGGGGCTCACGGTCTTCCTCCCCATTTTCCAGACGAGGCAACTGAGGCCCAGAGAAGTGAAGGGACCGGCCCAAAGTCACCCAGCTGACGAGCGGCGGGGCCGGGATTTGAACCCGTGGCCTCTGACTCCAAAGCCCGGGCTCTTTCCACTGAGCCACGCTAAATAAATGAATATTTGTTTATAGTCACGCCGGCCTCCCCCTCTAGACCGTAAACTCCAGCAGGGGAGGGAACGCGTCCCCCGACTCTGCCGTACCGCGATCTCCCAAGCGCTCAGTACGGTGCTCCGTACACGGTAGGCGCTCGGTAAGTACCGCCGATGGACGGATTGGCAAAACAGCTCATTCCCGGCCCCTCCGCTTTATCCATCTCAGCATCCACACTCTCCAGGCCCACGCGAGGGATTCCCGGGGATTCCCGGGAAGGGGGACGGAAGTGCGCTCGGTAAGTACTGCCGATGGACGGATTGGCAAAACAGCTCATTCCCGGCCCCTCCGCTTGATCCATCTCAGCAGCCACACTCTCCAGGCCCACGCGAGGGATTCCCGGGGATTCCCGGGAAGGGGGACGGAAGCGCGGGGGGCCCATTTCTCGATTCCGACCTGGGGAGAAGATGGCGGGAGAGCGGCCGGCAAGAGCCTCCTGGCGTTTCCTGGCAAAGTCGGTAATCTTCCAGATGAAGATGCCGTCGTACGTGGACGCCTCCATGTCGTGGATCTGCTGCTGCATGTCGGCCATGGCCAAGTCTTTCAACCCGATGCTCCTTTCCAGCTGCTGGACCTGACGGTTGGTTAGACACGGTCACGACAGCCCGCCCCCCAATCAATCAATCAATCGTATTTCTTGAGCGCTTACTACGTGCAGAGCACTGTACTAAGCGCTTGGGAAGTACAGATTGAGCCCCCACGGAAGACGGGGCTCCTCGGAGGAGTGGGGGCCCAACCGCAGTCCCCGTTCAACCGGGGGCGGCTTCCGGAGGACGCTTCTCCCAGCTCGGCGCCCCAGGACGAGGAAAATCGAAAAGAGGAAGAAACCAACGTCCCCCCCAACGCGGGCCCCGCTTCCCCTCTCCGAGCTTCCACTCGGCTCCAGATGAGGATAATCCACTCGGCACGACGGGACAGCCGGAGGAAAACCGCGAGGGACGGAAACCATTTAATATGGGAGAGGAGAGTCCCACGGGGGAAAGCCGGGGCCACCGAGGCGGCTTCCCTGAAGAGCGGCAGGAGGGCTGCCAGGGAGAGGACGCCCGCGGACCAGCCGATTCCCGACGGGAATGCCGACGCTACAGACCTTGGAACTAAGCGCTTCGATTTTCTCCTGGTCCAGTCGGTGCTGCCGGCTGCAGGCCTCGGCTGTCACGGAGACCCGCTCTACCTCGCGGTTCAACACGCAGACGATGTTCTCGAAGGTGACGGTTTTCCTCTGCAGGGCTTCGCACCTGTGCAGGAGCTCGGCGGAGGGGGCCGGCCCGGGCCCGCCGGAGAAGGAGATGGTCAACGGGACGTTCCCGTCGCCCGGCCCCGGGACATTCCCGCCATTCCCGTGCCGGGCCTCGGTCTCCAGGACGTAGCTCAGCAGCATGCAGAGGTGTCGGGCCACCCACTGACTCTCGTGCTCCTGCAGCTTCTCGTTCTCCACCTACGGGAGACGGGAGGGCCACGGGGGGGATTATTAGTCGGAGTAAAGCGCTCCGGCGCTCAGAACACTGCTTTGCATCGTCATCATCATCATCAATCGCATTTATTGAGCGCTCACTATGTGCAGGGCACCGTAATCGTATTGAGGGCTTACTGTGTGCAGAGCACTGTACTAAGCGCTTGGGAAGTACAGGTTGGCAACATATGGAGACGGTCCCTACCCAACAGTGGGCTCACAGTCTAGAAGACTTGCGACGTTCCCAGCGCTTAGAACGGTGCTTTGCATCATCATCATCATCATCAATCATATTTATTGAGCGCTCACTATGTGCAGGGCACCGTAATCGTATTGAGGGCTTACTGTGTGCAGAGCACTGTACTAAGCGCTTGGGAAGTACAGGTTGGCAACATATGGAGACGGTCCCTACCCAACAGTGGGCTCACAGTCTAGAAGACTTGCAACGTTCCCAGCGCTTAGAACGGTGCTTTGCATCATCATCATCATCATCAATCGCATTTATTGAGCGCTCACTATGTGCAGGGCACCGTAATCGTATTGAGGGCTTACTGTGTGCAGAGCACTGTACTAAGCGCTTGGGAAGTACAGGTTGGCAACATATAGAGACAGTCCCTACCCAACAGTGGGCTCACAGTCTAGAAGACTTGCGACGTTCCCAGCGCTGAAAGCACATAGTAAGCACTTAATCAATGCCATTATTATTAGGAGTCAGAGGTCATGGGTTCTAATTCTGGCCCCACCGCTTGTTGGCTGTGTGACGCTGGGCAAGTCACTTCACTTCTCTGTGCCTCAGTTACCTCATCTGTAGAATGGGGATGAAGACTGTGAGCCCCCTGTGGGACAACCTGATCATCTTGCAGCCTCCCCAGTGCTTAGAACAGTGCTTTGCACATAGTAAGCACTTAATAAATGCCATTATTATTATTATTATTATTATTATTAGGAGTCAGAGGTCATGGGTTCTAATTCTGGCCCCACCGCTTGTTGGCTGTGTGACGCTGGGCAAGTCACTTCACTTCTCTGTGCCTCAGTTACCTCATCTGTAGAATGGGGATGAAGACTGTGAGCCCCCTGTGGGACAACCTGATCATCTTGCAGCCTCCCCAGCGCTTAGAACAGTGCTTTGCACATAGTAAGCACTTAATAAATGCCATTATTATCATTATTATTATTATTATTAGGAGTCAGAGGTCATGGGTTCTAATTCTGGCCCCACCGCTTGTTGGCTGTGTGACGCTGGGCAAGTCACTTCACTTCTCTGTGCCTCAGTTACCTCATCTGTAGAATGGGGATGAAGACTGTGAGCCCCCTGTGGGACAACCCAATCATCTTGCAGCCTCCCCAGCGCTTAGAACAGTGCTTTGCACATAGTAAGCACTTAATAAATGCCATTATTATTATTATTATTATTATTATTAGGAGTCAGAGGTCATGGGTTCTAATTCTGGCCCCACCGCTTGTTAGCTGGGTGACGCTGGGCAAGTCACTTCACTTCTCTGTGCCTCAGTTACCTCATCTGTAGAATGGGGATGAAGACTGTGAGCCCCCTGTGGGAGAACCTGATCATCTTGCAGCCTCCCCAGCGCTTAGAACAGTGCTTTGCACATAGTAAGCACTTAATAAATGCCATTATTATCATTATTATTATTATTATTATTATTATTATTAGGAGTCAGAGGTCATGGGTTCTAATTCTGGCCCCACCGCTTGTTAGCTGTGTGACGCTGGGCAAGTCACTTCACTTCTCTGTGCCTCAGTTACCTCATCTGTTGAATGGGGATGAAGACTGTGAGCCCCCTGTGGGAGAACCTGATCATCTTGCAGCCTCCCCAGCGCTTAGAACAGTGCTTTGCACATAGTAAGCACTTAATCAATGCCATTATTATTATTATTATTATTATTATTAGGAGTCAGAGGTCATGGGTTCTAATCCCAGCTCCACCACTTGTCAGCTGGGTGACGTTGGGCAAGTCACTTAACTTCTCTGGGCCTCAGTTCCTTGATCTGGAAAATGTGGATTAAAACTGTGAGCCCCATGTGGGACAACCTGATTACCTCGTATCCCCCAGCGCTTAGAACAGTGCTTTGCACATAAGTGCTTAATAAATGTATTATTATTATTATTATTATTAGGAGTCAGAGGTCATGGGTTCTAATCCCAGCTCCACCACTTGTCAGCTGGGTGACGTTGGGCAAGTCACTTAACTTCTCTGGGCCTCAGTTCCTTGATCTGGAAAATGCGGATTAAGACTGTGAGCCCCATGTGGGACAACCTGATTACCTTGTATCCCCCCAGCGCTTAGAACAGTGCTTTGCACATAGTAAGCGCTTAATAAATGCCATTATTATTATTATTATTATTATTATTATTATTATTACTAAGCGCTTGGGAAGTACAAATTGAAACACTGTTCTAAGCGCTGGGGGGGCTACAAGGTGATTACATTGTCCCACAGTCTTCATCCCCATTTTACAGATGAGGGGACTGAGGCTCCGAGAAGTTACGCGACTTGCCCAAGGTCACGCAGCAGACATCATCATCATCAATCGTATTTATTGAGCGCTTACTATGTGCAGAGCACTGGACTAAGCTCTTGGGAAGTACAAATTGGCAACACATAGAGACAGTCCCTACCCAACAGTGGGCTCACAGTCTAAAAGGGGGAGACGGAACAAAACCAAACATACTAACAAAATAAGATAAATAGAATAGATATGTACAAATAAAATAAATAGATAAATAAATAGAGTAATAAATACGTACAAACATATATCCATATATACAGGGCTAATCGCTCCACCGCCCCTGCCCCCATCCTCTGAGGCCGCTTGCTGGATGAGCTTATACAAGAAGATAGATATGTACAAAATAGAATAGATATGTACAAACGGCGGGGAAATGGGGATAAATTTATTCCTCTTCCATTCATTCGTTCATTCATTCATTTATCAGTCAATCAATTGTATTTATTGACATGTGGCAGAGCTGGGATTCGAACCCACGACTTCTGGCTCCAAAGCCCACGCTCTTCTCCACTGAGCCCCGCTGCTTCTCTGGCGCTTAACAAATGCCATCATTATTATTACTATCCTCCTCCTCATCATCATCAATCGTATTTATTGAGCGCTGACTGTGTGCAGAGCCCTGTCCTAAGCGCTTGGGAAGGACCAGTGCCGTGCACACAGTAAGCGCTCAATAAATACGAGGGAATGAATTTATTGCTCTATTTATTGATTTATTTTACTTGTACATATCTATTCTATTTATTTTATTTTGTTAGTATGTTTGGTTCTGTTCGCTGCCTCCCCCTTTTAGACTGTGAGCCCACTGTTGGGTAGGGACTGTCTCTATATCTTGCCAATCTGTACTTCCCAAGCGCTTAGTACAGTGCTCTGCACATAGTAAGCGCTCAATAAATACGATTGATGATGATGATGAAGTTGGCAACATATAGAGACAGTCCCTACCCAACAGTGGGCTCACCGACTACTATCGTCATTAGCGCGTATTCCGCGTCAAGCCCTGTTCTGAGCACGGTGGATGGACGCAAGAGCGGCCGTTCGGACAGAATCCCTGTCCTCCTCGAAAGCCAAGCAGGAGGGAGAACGGGGATTGAACTGGAATTTTGGGATGCAAACTGCCCGGTCGGAGAAGTTGCTCACCCCTTTTGGCTTTATTTTTAACATTCCCAAGCCTAGTGGGTACAGCCCCGGCCTGGGATTCAGAAGGACCCGAGTTCTAATCCCAGCCTTGTCTGCTGGGTGACCCAGGGCAAGTCGCTTCGCCTCTCTGGGCCTCAGTTCCCTCATCTGTAAAATGGGGATTAAGCCCGTGAGCCCCCCGTGGGACAGGACTGCGTCCAACCAGCCTGTCTCTACCCCGGCGCGGAGGACGGTGCTTGGCGCGTAGTAAGCGCTTCACAGATACCGTCCTCGCCGAGGAAACACAGAGTAACCCGAGAGTTGATCCCCTTTTCCGGCCCGTGGGGTCTTCGGCTCCCAAGTCGGGCCTCTGATCCCAAACAATCAGAAGTAGTAATAATAATAATAATAATGATGGCATTTATTAAGCGCTTACTATGTGCCAAGCACTGTCCTAAGCGCTGGGGAAGTTACAAGGTGATCAGGTTGTCCCACTGGGGGCTCCCAGTCTTCATCCCCATTTTCCAGACGAGGTCACTGAGGCCCGGGGAAGTGAAGCGACTTGCCCAAGGTCACACAGCTGACCGGTGGCGGAGTCGGCATTTGAACCCATGACCTCTGACTCCAAAGCCCTTGCTCTTTCCACTGAGCCACGCTGCTTCTCTAAAGTATTTCCTGAGCGCTTACTGCGGGCCAAAGCCCTGTACTAAGCGCTCAGGAGGACAGCAGGCAACAACGGGCCCTTTAATCAGTCAATCAATCCTACTTATTGAGCGTCTACTGCACTGTAGTAAGCGCTTGGGAGCCACGTTCCCTGCCCACGACGAGCTCACGGCCTGGAGCGGGGAGACCGACATTAATATAAATAAATCAGGCACGTGTATATAAGTGCCGGTCATTTTAAGGTCATTTTAGGCCCATTTTCCCCCCAGAAATAAAGCCCGTCAAAAGAGTTAGTGGCTAGGAAAATTCCAATGAAGAGATCCGGATGCCCAGCGGAAGTTCTTCCTTGGAACGTAACCAGATTTGGCACTTTTCATTTCTTCCAGGGAAACCGCCTTTCATTTTTGAAGGGGACATCCTTTTCCGTTTCAGAGACTTGCTCAGTACAAACTGTAAAGGGACGGTGAGAGGTTTCCGAACTTATCCCTCAGGGAATTCTGTGACAAGTTTGGAAAACAGACGGAAAAAGAGGTTCTGGGGCGAGGGGTATCTTCCTTATTGAATCTCCTGGCTTTACCAGAGAAGCAGTGTGGCTTTGGAGTCAGAGGTCACGGGTTCAAATCCCGGTCCCGCCGCTTGTCAGCTGTGTGACTTTGGGCAAGTCACTTCACTTCTCTGGGCCTCAGTGACCTCATCTGGAAAATGGGGATTAAGACTGTGAGCCCCACCCTGGGACCACCTGATCACCTTGTAACCTCCCCAGTGCTTAGAACAGTGCTTTGCACATAGTAAGCACTTAATAAATGCCATTATTATTATTATTATTATTACTGATTCCTACCTCCAAAAAAAAAGTTACGGTTTTACATTTTCTGTTGTATGGTTCCTGGTTTTTTGTTTTGCGCTTTTTTAAACGATTATTTTAATAATAATAATAATAATAATTGGCATTTGTTAAGCGCTTACTATGTGCAAAGCACTGTTCTAAGCGCTGGGGAGGATACAGGGTGAACAGGTTGTCCCATGTGGGGCTCACAGTCTTAATCCCCATTTTACAGGTGAGGTAACTGAGGCCCAGAGAAGTTAAGTGACTTGCCCAAGATCACACAGCAGACATGTGGTGGAGTCGGGATTCGAACCCATGACCTCTGACTCCAAAGCCCGGGCTCTTTCCACTGAGCCACGCTGCTTCTCTAAAGCAGCTTTCTACGTGCTTTCTACGTGTCCAGCAGTGTTCTAAAACTGGGTGGCTATTCAATCAATCAATCAATTGGATTTATTGAGCGCTTACTGTGTGCAGAGCACTGTACTAAGCGCTTGGGAAGTCCAAGTTGGCAACATATAGAGACGGTCCCGACCCAACAGTGGGCTCACAGTCTAGAACGGGGCTATTCATGCCAGTCGGGTTGGACACAGTCCCTGTCCCAAATAGGGCTCAGAGGGAAGGGTGGTAGATTTAATCTCCATTTTACAGATGAGCTACTTGAGGCCCAGAGAAATTGTCACATGGCGAGCAACTGGCAGAACAGGGATATTTATTCATTCAATTATTTATTTTATTTGTACATATTTATTCTATATATTTTGTTAAAGATAGTTATTTATTTTAATTGTACATATTTATTCTATATATTTTGTTAAAGATAGTTATTTATTTATTTTAATTGTACATATTTATTCTATTTAGTTTATTTTGTTAATATGCTTTGTCTTGTTGTCTGTCTCCCCCTTCTAGACCGGGAGCCCACTGTTGGGTAGGGACCGTCTCTATATGTTGCCAACCTGTACTTCCCAAGCGCTTAGTACAGTGCTCTGCACACAGTAAGCGCTCAATAAATACGATTGAATGAATGGATATGTTGCCAACTTGTACTTCCCAAGCGCTTAGTACAGTGCTCTGCACACAGTAAGCGCTCAATAAATAAGATTGAATGAATGAATATGTTGCCAACTTGTACTTCCCAAGCGCTTAGTACAGTGCTCTGCACACGGTAAGCGCTCAATAAATACGATTGAATGAATGAATATGTTGCCAACTTGTACTTCCCAAGCGCTTAGTACAGTGCTCTGCACACGGTAAGCGCTCAATAAATACGATTGAATGAATGAATATGTTGCCAACTTGTACTTCCCAAGCGGTTAGTACAGTGCTCTGCACACGGTAAGCGCTCAATAAATACGACTGAATGAATGAATGAATGAATCCTCCGACTCCCGGGCCTGTGCTCTTTCCATCAGACCAAGTTGCTTCAAGCGCTTACTACGTGCCGGGCACTGTACTAAGCGCAGGGGTAGATACAAGCTAATCAAGTTGGACCCGGTCCACAGGCCCCGTAAAGTCAGAATCAGAACCCAGGACCTGAATCCCAGGCCCGGCAAATAGGCTGCTTCCCACGATTAAAATCAGAAATCAATTTATGATTGGTCTCAGTCCGGGGTCCTAAAGGAGAGAATAATAATAATAATAATAATAATAATGATGGAATTTATTAAGCGCTTACTATGTGCAAAGCACTGTTCTAAGCGCCGGGGAGGTTACAAGGTGATCAGGTGGTCCCACGGGGGGCTCAAGTGGCTTAGCGGAGAGAGCGCGAGCTTGGGAGTCAGAGGACGTGGGTTCTAATCCCGCCTCCGCCGCCCGTCTGCTGTGTGACCGTGGGCGAGCCACTTCACTTCTCTGGGCCTCAGTTACCTCATCTGTATAATGGGGATTAAGACCGTGAGCCCCACGTGGGACAATCTGTCCCAGCGCTTCACAAATATTATCATTATTATTATTTTAGATTCCTCTTGTTGAACGCTTCCAACGAGGGCATTTTAAAAGGACCCGGAGCGATCGTTCCGGACGCCCTCCTCGGCTAGTTCCGGCCCGAAAATCCCCCTTACCATTTCAGGGCAGCCGACCACCTGAAACTTGCAGGGAATTCTGCATTTGCCGCACGTCTTTACGTGGTCCTGAAACTGAAGGAAGAGAAAGTCAACACGACGGGCACGCGGCCGGTCACCGGCTTGGCTCCATCCCGCCGTTCCCGCTCCCCTCCCTCGGTCCCAGACGAGGCAGGAAGGGATAATTCGCCGGGAAGTGGGCAGTTCTAAATCCTCCTTTGCGCCGGGGTCCGGGAAATCCGACTCGCCCGCTCCCTGGCCCTCGAGTCTGCCGGCTACGCGAAGGCGACTTAATAATTTGCTTTTTAATATTTTTCACGCGACTCGGAAGTTGAGAGTCTGGATTACGGACTTCTAGACCGTGAATCCACTTTGGGTAGGGACCGTCTCTATACGTTGCCGACTTGGACTTCCCAAGCGCTTAGTACAGTGCTCTGCACACCGTAAGCGCTCAATAAATACGACTGAATGAATTACAGCCGCGAACCTGGAGGGAGCCCCAAGAAGACTTCTCCGGGTGATCGGCCGGGCGTGACCCCATGATGGGGTTGATGGTCTAAGAAAGGATTTTATACCCGGGTTTTACTCCCCGATTGCGATTTTTGGGAGAATGAGAGAAGTCCGTACACACATTCCCGGCCCGCGCCGGCATTTACATACATATCCTTAAAATGATATTAATCATAACTGTGGTATTTATAAAGTGCTTTCTAGGTGCCAAGCACCGTACTATGCGCGGCGTAGATAATGTAATAAACTCATGGGACAAAATCCCTGTCCCACATGGGGCTCACGGATGAAAGGGGAGGGAGAACACGCATTTAATCCCAATTTTATTTTAGATTCCTCTTGTTGAATGCTTCCGGTGACAGTACTTTAAAAGGACCCGGAGCGATTGTTCCGGATTGTTCCCGAGAACACTGCTCCGGGTTATCGGCCGGGAATGACCCCATGATGGGGTTGATGGTCTAAGAAAGGATTTTATACCCGGGTTTTACTCCCCGATCGCGACTTTTGGGAGAACGAGAGAAGTCCGTACACACACTCCCCGGCCCCTCGGCATTTACGTACATTTCCTTAAAATAATATTAATCATAACTGTGGTATTTATAAAGTGCTTTCTAGGTGCCAAGCACTGTACTATGCGCGGCGTAGATAATGTAATAAGCTCATGGGACACAATCCCTGTCCTACCTGGGGCTCACGGATGAAAGGGGAGGGAGAACACGCATTTAATCCCAATTTTATTTTACATTCCTCTTGTTGAATGCTTCCAGTGACAGCATTTTAAAAGGACCCGGAGCGATTGTTCCGGATTGTTCCCGAGAAGACTTCTCCGGGTTATCGGCCGGGAATGACCCTATGATGGGGTTGATGGCCTAAGAAAGGATTTTATACCAGGGTTTTACTCCCCAATTGCGACTTTCGGGAGAACGAGAGAAGTCCATACACACACTCCCCGGCCCCTCGGCATTTATGTACATTTCCTTAAAATAATATTAATCATAACTGTGGTATTTATAAAGTGCTTTCTAGGTGCCAAGCACTGTACTATGCACGGCGTAGATAATGAAATAAGCCCACGAGACACAATCCCTGTCCTACATGGGGCTCACGGATTAAAGGGGAGGGAGAACACGCATTTAATCCCAATTTTATTTTAGATTCCTCTTGTTGAATGCTTCCAATGACAGTACTTTAAAAGGACCCGGAGCGATTATTCCGGATTGTTCCCGAGAAGACTTCTCCGGGTTATCAGCCGGGAATGACCCCATGATGGGGTTGATGGTCTAAGAAAGGATTTTATACCCGGGTTTTACTCCCCGATTGCGATTTTTGGGAGAACGAGAGAAGTCCGTACACACACTCCCCGGCCCCTCGGCATTTACGTACATTTCCTTAAAATAATATTAATCATAACTGTGGTATTTATAAAGTGCTTTCTAGGTGCCAAGCACTGTACTATGCGCGGCGTAGATAATGTAATAAGCTCACGGGACACAATCCCTGTCCTACATGGGGCTCACAGATTAAAGGGGAGGGAGAACACGCATTTAATCCCAATTTTATTTTAGATTCCTCTTGTTGCATGCTTCCGGTGACAGCATTTTAAAAGGACCCGGAGCGATTGTTCTGGATTGTTCCCGAGAAGACTTCTCCGGGTTATCAGCCGGGAATGACCCCATGATGGTCTAAGAAAGGATTTTATACCCGGGTTTTACTCCCCGATTGCGACTTTTGGGAGAACGAGAGAAGTCCGTACACACACTCCCCGGCCACTCGGCATTTATGTACATTTCCTTAAAATAATATTAATCATAACTGTGGTATTTATAAAGTGCTTTCTAGGTGCCAAGCACTGTACTATGCGCGGCGTAGATAATGAAATAAGCTCATGAGACACAATCCCTGTGCTCATGAGGCTCACGGATTAAAGGGGAGGGAGAACACGTATTTAATCCCAATTTTATTTTAGAGTCCTCTTGTTGAATGCTTCCAGTGACAGTACTTTAAAAGGACCCGGAGCGATTGTTCCGGATTGTTCCCGAGAAGACTTCTCCGGGTTATCGGCCGGGAATGACCCCATGATGGGGTTGATGGGCTAAGAAAGGATTTTATACCCGGGTTTTACTCCCCGATCGCGACTTTTGGGAGAACGAGAGAAGTCCGTACACACACTCCCCGGCCCCTCGGCATTTACGTACATTTCCTTAAAATAATATTAATCATAACTGTGGTATTTATAAAGTGCTTTCTAGGTGCCAAGCACTGTACTATGCGCGGCGTAGATAATGTAATAAGCTCATGGGACACAATCCCTGTCCTACCTGGGGCTCACGGATGAAAGGGGAGGGAGAACACGCATTTAATCCCAATTTTATTTTAGAGTCCTCTTGTTGAATGCTTCCAGTGACAGCATTTTAAAAGGACCCGGAGCGATTGTTCCGGATTGTTCCCGAGAAGACTTCTCCGGGTTATCGGCCGGGAATGACCCCATGATGGGGTTGATGGGCTAAGAAAGGATTTTATACCCGGGTTTTACTCCCCAATTGCGACTTTTGGGAGAACGAGAGAAGTCCGTACACACACTCCCCGGCCACTCGGCATTTATGTACATTTCCTTAAAATAATATTAATCATAACTGTGGTATTTATAAAGTGCTTTCTAGGTGCCAAGCACTGTACTATGCGCGGCGTAGATAATGAAATAAGCCCACGAGACACAATCCCTGTGCTACATGAGGCTCACGGATTAAAGGGGAGGGAGAACACGTATTTAATCCCAATTTTATTTTAGATTCCTCTTGTTGCATGCTTCCGGTGACAGCATTTTAAAAGGACCCGGAGCGATTGTTCCGGATTATTCCAGAGAAACCGAGCCACAGAGAGGTTATTTATTTTATTCTGTTAGTATGTTTGGTTCTGTCTCCCCCTTTTCGACTGTGAGCCCACTGTTGGGTAGGGACTGTCTCTAGATGTTGCCAAAATTTGTACTTCCCAAGCGCTTAGTCCAGTGCTCTGCACACAGTAAGCGCTCAATAAATACGATTGATGATGATGATGATGATGATGAAGTGACTGGTCTAAGGACAACAGCAGCAGGAAGCGGTAGAACGGAGCTCAGAAGCCAGGTCTCCTGATTCCCGGGCCCAATGCTCTTTCTACTATCCCACTCAGCTTCCAAGGTGTTAATAATAATAATAATAAATAATAATAATAATAATAATAATAATGAGGGCATTTATTAAGCGCTTACCATGTACAAAGCACTGTTCTGAGCGCTGGGGAGGTTACAAGGAGATCACGTTGTCCCATCACGGTCTTACTCCCTATTTTACAGATAACTGAGGCCCAGAGAAGTGAAGTGACTTGCCCCAAGTCACCCAGCTGACAATTGGCAGAGCCGGGATTTGAACCCGTGACCTCGGACTCCAAAGCCCGGGCTCTTTCCACTGAGCCACATTCAATGTCCCTCTCCCTAGTTTTAGTTCTATCACTGCTTGTCTTCCCGGCTCGACTCTTAGCTTCTCGAAGGAAGGGAAAGCGGCGATCTAGGCTATCGTACTCTCCCAAACGCTTAGTACAGAGCACACAGTAGGCGCTCAATAAATACCATGGAGTGAGACATTTTCAGCATATAAACGTTCTGATTCACTACTTGTTTTGTTGTCCGTCTCCCCCTTCTAGGCTGTGAGCCCGTCGTTGGGTACAGACCGTCTCTATAGGTTGCCAACTTGGACTTCCCAAGCGCTTAGTACAGTGCTCTGCACACAATAAGCGCTCAATAAATACCACGGACCGAGACGTTTTCAGCATATAAATGTCCTGATTCACTACTTGTTTTGTTGTCTGTCTCCCCCTTCTAGACTGTGAGCCCGTCGTTGGGTAGGGACCGTCTCTATAGGTTGCCGACGAGTACTTCCCAAGCGCTCAGTACAGTGCTCTGCACACAGTAAGCGCTCAATAAATACCATGGAGCGAGACGTTTTCAGCATATAAATGTCCTGATTCACTACTTGTTTTGTTGTCCGTCTCCTCCTTCTAGACTGAGCCCGTTGCTGGGTAGGGACCATCTCTATAGGTTGCCGACGGGTACTTCCCAAGCGCTCAGTACACTGCTCTGCACACAGTAAGCGCTCAATAAATACCACGGAGCGAGACGTTTTCGGCATATAAATGTTCTGATTCGCTACTTGTTTTGTTGTCTGTCTCCCCGTTCTAGACTGTGAGCCTGTTGCTGGGTAGGGACCGTCTCTATAGGTTGCCAACGGGTACTTCCCAAGCGCTCAGTACACTGCTCTGCACACAATAAGCGCTCAATAAATACCATGGAGCGAGACGTTTTCAGCATATAAATGTCCTGATTCACTACTTGTTTTGTTGTCTGTCTCCCCTTTCTAGACTGTGAGCCCATTGTTGGGTAGGGACCGTCTCTATAGGTTGCCGACGGGTACTTCCCAAGCGCTCAGTACAGTGCTCTGCACACAATAAGCGCTCAATAAATACCATGCAGCGAGACGTTTTCGGCATATAAACGTTCTGATTCACTACTTGTTTTGTCGTCCATCTCCCCCTTCTAGGCTGTGAGCCCATCGTTGGGTAGGGACCGCCTCTATAGGTTGCCAACTTGGACTTTCCAAGCGCTCAGTACAGTGCTCTGCACACAGTAAGCGCTCAATAAATATCATGGAGCAAGACGTTTTCAGCATATAAACGTTCTGATTCACTACTTGTTTTGTTGTCCGTCTCCCCGTTCTAGACTGTGAGCCTGTTGCTGGGTAGGGACCGTCTCTATAGGTTGCCAACGGGTACTTCCCAAGCGCTCAGTACAGTGCTCTGCACACAGTAAGCGCTCAATAAATACCATGCAGCGAGACGTTTTTGGCATATAAACATTCTGATTCACTACTTGTTTTGTCGTCTGTCTCCCCCTTCTAGGCTGTGAGCCCGTTGTTGGGTAGGGACCATCGCTATAGGTTGCCGACGGGTACTTCCCGAGCGCTCAGTACACTGCTCTGCACACAGTAAGCGCTCAATAAATACCATGGAGTGAGCCGTTTTTGGCATATAAACGTTCTGATTCACTACTTGTTTTGTTGTCCGTCTCCCCCTTCTAGGCTGTGAGCCCGTCGTTGGGTACAGACCGTCTCTATAGGTTGCCAGCTTGGACTTCCCAAGCGCTTAGTACAGTGCTCTGCACACAATAAGCGCTCAATAAATACCATGGACCGAGACGTTTTCAGCATATAAATGCCCTGATTCACTACTTGTTTTGTCGTCTGTCTCCCCCTTCTAGACTGTGAGCCCGTTGCTGGGTAGGGACCGTCTCTAGATGTTGCCAACTTGGACTTCCCAAGCGCTCAGTACAGTGCTCTGCACACAGTAAGCGCTCAATAAATACCATGCAGCGAGACGTTTTCGGCATATAAACGTTCTGATTCACTACTTGTTTTGTTGTCCGTCTCCCCCTTCTAGACTGTGAGCCCGTCGCTGGGTAGGGACCGTCTCTATAGGTTGCCGACGAGTACTTCCCAAGCGCTCAGTACAGTGCTCTGCACACAGTAAACGCTCAATAAATACCATGGAGCGAGACGTTTTCAGCATATAAATGTCCTGATTCACTACTTGTTTTGTCGTCTGTCTCCCCCTTCTAGACTGTGAGCCCATTGTTGGGTAGGGACCATCTCTATAGATTGCTGACAGGTATTTCCCAAGCGCTCAGTACAGTGCTCTGCACACAATAAGCGCTCAATAAATACCATGGAGCGAGACGTTTTCAGCATATAAACATTCTGATTCACTACTTGTTGTCTGTCTCCCCCTTCTAGATCTGTCTCCCTCTCTAGACCGTGAGCCCGCTGTCGGATAGGGACCGTCTCTATATGTTGCCAACTTGGACTTCCCAAGCGCTCAGTACAGTGCTCTGCACACAGTAAGCACTCAATAAATACCATGCAGCGAGACGTTTTTAGCATATAAACATTCTGATTCACTACTTATTTTGTCGTCTGTCTCCCCCTTCTAGACTGTGAGCCCGCTGTTGGGTACGGACCGTCTCTATAGGTTGCCAACTGGACTTCCCAAGCGCCTAGTACAGTGCTCTGCACACAGTAAGCGCTCAATAAATACGACTGGATGAATGAATGAGGCGTGTGGATTCCTTGGAAGGCCGTGGAGAAAAACAGTTGAGTGCGATATGCTCCTGCCTTGATGATTTAACCTGACACGAGCAGATATTTAAAGAAATTTAAAGATATTTAAATATTGTACCTATTTATTCGATTTATTTTATTTGGTTAATATGTTTTGTTGTCGGTCTCCCCCTTCTAGACCGTGAGCCCGCTGTTGGGTACGGACCGTCTCTAAATGTTGCCAACTTGGACTTCCCAAGCGCCTAGTACAGTGCTCTGCACACAGTAAGCGCTCAATAAATACGACTGGATGAATGAATGGGGCGTGTGGATTCCTTGGAAGGCCGTGGAGAAAAACAGTTGAGTGCGCTATGCTCCTGCCTTGACGATTTGACCTGACACGAGCGGATATTTACAGAAATTTAAAGATATTTAAATATTGTATATATTTATTTTATTTTGTTAATCAATCAATCAATCGTACTTATTGAGCGCTTACTGTGTGCAGAGCACTGGACTAAGCGCTTGTTGGGAAGTGGACTGTGAACCCGCCGTTGGGTAGGGACCGTCTCTATAGGTTGCTGACTTGGACTTCCCAAGCGCTCAGTACAGTGCTCTGCACACAGTAAGCGCTCAATAAATACGACTGACTGAATGAATGACTGAATGAATGAATGAATGAAGAAGCAACACGCGCTCAGAGCAGTGCGGCCTAGTGGAAGGAGCCCGGGCCCGGGAGTTGGAGGATCCGGGTTCCAATCCTGGCTCCGCCGCCACGCGCCTGTTGTGTGACCTTGGGCGAGCCGCTTCACTTCTCTGGACCACGGGTTCCTCATCTGTGGATTCCAGACCTGGAATTCCCACAGAGGCCGGGGCCCGGGGCCGACCTGAGGACCGTGGATGGGAATTACGGTTTCGGTTAAGCGCTTACTATGTGCCAAGCACTGTTCTAAGCGCTGGGGTGGAGCAGCGCGGCTCAGTGGGAAGTCAGAGGGCGTGGGTTCAAATCCCGGCTCCGCCGCTTGGCAGCTGGGTGACCTTGGGCGAGTCGCTTCACTTCTCGGGGCCTCAGTGACCTCGTCTGGAAAATGGGGATTGACTGTGATCCCTCCGTGGGACAACCTGATCACCTTGTAACCTCCCCAGCGCTTAGAACAGTGCTCTGCACATAGTAAGCGCTTAATAAATGCCATCATTATTCTTGTTATTCTCTGTGCCTCAGTTACCTCATCTGTAAAATGGGGATGAAGACCGTGAGCCCCACGTGGGACAACCTGATCCCATTCATTCATTCATTCATTCAATCGTATTTATTGAGCGCTTACTGTGTGCAGAGCACTGTACTAAGCGCTAGGGAAGTCCTAGTTGGCAGCATAGAGAGACTGTCCCTACCCAACAGTGGGCTCACAGTCTAGAAGGGGGAGCACTGTATCCTCCCCAGCGCTTAGAACAGTGCTTGGCACATAGTAAGCGCTTAACAAATGCCATCGTTATTACTATTAAGGTAACTGGGTTGGAAATCAATCAATCAGTCGTATTTATTGAGCGCTTACTGTGTGCAGAGCACTGTCCTAAGCGCTTGGGAAGTACAAGTTGGCAACATATAGTACAGCGCTGACCACATAACAAATACCACAGTTATCATAATCGCTATTATTATTTAGACCTTGCAGCTCCTCAGAGGAGAGGAACTATAGAAATTCAGGGATCGCTGGACTTCCTTAAATCATAATAATGATGGCATTTATTAAGCGCTTACTATGTGCAAAGCACTGTTCTAAGCGCTGGGGAGGTTACAAGTGATTGGGTGGTCTCACAGGGGGCTCACAGTCTTCATCCCCATTTTCCAGATGAGGTCACTGAGGCCCAGAGAAGTGCTTGGCACATAGTAAGCGTTTTACAAATACCATCATGTTTATTATTATTACCGTAGCGTATCTACCCCAGTGCTTAGTATTCATTCATTCATTCAATCATATTTATTGAGCGCTTACTGTGTGCAGAGCACTGTATTTATTATTATTACTGTAGTCTATCTACCCCAGGGCTTAGTATTCATTCATTCATTCAATCGTATTTATTGAGCGCTTACTGTGTGCAGAGCACTGTATTTATTATTATCACCGGAGTGCATCTACCCCAGTGCTTAGTATTCATTCATTCATTCAACCGTATTTATTGAGCGCTTACTGTGTGCAGAGCACTGTATTTATTATTATCACCGGAGTGTATCTACCCCAGTGCTTAGTATTCATTCATTCATTCAATCGTATTTATTGAGCGCTTACTGTGTGCAGAGCACTGTATTTATTATTATCACCGGAGTGTATCTACCCCAGTGCTTAGTATTCATTCATTCATTCAATCGTATTTATTGAGCGCTTACTGTGTGCAGAGCACTGTACTAAGCGCTTGGGAAGTACAAGTTGGCAACATACAGCACAGCGCTGACCACATAACAAATACCACAGTTATCATAATCACTATTATTATTTAGACCTCAGAGCTCCTCAGAGGAGAGGAACTAGAGAAATTCAGGGATCGCTGAACTTCCTTAAATCATAATAACGATGGCATTTATTAAGCGCTTACTATGTGCAAAGCACGGTTCTAAGCGCTGGGGAGGTTACAAGGTGATCGGGTTGGCCCATGGGGGGCTCACAGTCTTCATCTCCATTTTACAGATGAGGGAACTGAGGCACAGAGAATTTCATTCATTCATTCATCCATTCAGTCGTATTTATTGAGTGCTTACTGTGTGCAGGGCACTGTACTAAGCGCTTGGGAAGTACAAGTTGGCAACATATAGCACAGCACTGACCACATAACAAATACCACAGTTATCATAATCACTATTATTATTTAGACCTCGGAGCTCCTCGGAGGAGAGGAACTGTATTAATTTAGGAACCACTGGACTTCCTTAAATAATAATAATAACGATGACATTTATTAAGCGCTTACTATGTGCAAGGCACTGTTCTAAGCGCTGGAGAGGTTACAAGGTGATCAGGTTGGCCCACGGGAGGCTCACAGTCTTAATCCCCATTTTACAGATGAGGGAACAGGCATGGAGAATTTCATTCATTCATTCATTCAATCGTATTTATTGAGCGCTTACTGTGTGCAGGGCACTGTACTAAGCGCTTGGGAAGTACAAGTCGGCAACATATAGTACAGCACTGACCACATAAATACCACAGTTATCATAATCACTATTATTATTTAGACCTCGGAGCTCCTCGGAGGAGAGGAACTATAGAAATTCAGGGACCTCTGGACTTCCTTAAATAATAATAATAACGATGGCATTTATTAAGCGCTTACTATGTGCAAGGCACTGTTCTAAGCGCTGGGGAGGTTACAAGGTGATCAGGTTGGCCCACGGGAGGCTCACAGTCTTAATCCCCATTTTACAGATGAGGGAACAGGCATGGAGAATTTCATTCATTCATTCATTCAATCGTATTTATTGAGCGCTTACTGTGTGCAGGGCACTGTACTAAGCGCTTGGGAAGTACAAGTCGGCAACATATAGTACAGCACTGACCACATAAATACCACAGTTATCAGAATCACTATTATTATTTAGACCTCGGAGCTCCTCGGAGGAGAGGAACTATAGAAATTTCAGGGACCTCTGGATTTCCTTAAATAATAATAATAACGATGGCATTTATTAAGCGCTTACTATGTGCAAGGCACTGTTCTAAGCGCTGGAGAGGTTACAAGGTGATCAGGTTGGCCCACGGTGGGCTCACAGTCTTCATCCCCATTTTACAGATGAGGGAACGGGCACGGAGAATTTAATTCATTCATTCATTCATTCATTCAATCGTATTTATTGAGCGCTTACTGTGTGCAGAGCACTGTACTAAGTGCTTGGGAAGTACAAGTAGGCAACATATAGCACAGCACTGAACACATAAATACCACAGTTATCGTAATCACTATTATTATTTAGACCTTGGAGCTCCTCGGAGGAGAGGAACTATAGAAATTTCAGGGACCTCTGGACTTCCTTAAATAATAATAATAACGATGGCATTTATTAAGCGCTTACTATGTGCAAGGCACTGTTCTAAGCGCTGGAGAGGTTACAAGGTGATCAGGTTGGCCCACGGGGGGCTCACAGTCTTCATCCCCATTTTACAGATGAGGTAACAGGCATGGAGAATTTCATTCATTAATTCATTCATTCAATCGTATTTATTGAGCGCTTACTGTGTGCAGAGCACTGCACTAAGCGCTTGGGAAGTACAAGTTGGCAACATATAGTAAGCACTGACCACATAAATACCACAGTTATCATAATCACTATTATTATTTAGACCTCGGAGCTCCTCGGAGGAGAGGAACTATAGAAATTTCAGGGACCTCTGGACTTCCTTAAATAATAATAATAACGATGGCATTTATTAAGCATTTACTATGTGCAAGGCACTGTTCTAAGCGCTGGAGAGGTTACAAGGAGATCAGGTTGGCCCACGGGGGGCTCACAGTCTTCATCCCCATTTTACAGATGAGGGAACGGGCACGGGGAACGGAAAGAGCCCGGGCTTTGGATTCAGAGGTCATGGGTTTGAATCCCGGCTGCACCACAAGTCTGCTGTGTGACCTTGGGCAAGTCACTTCACTTCTCTGAGCCTCGGTTACCTCATCTGTAAAAATGGGGATTAAGACTGTGAGCCCCACGTGGGACAACTCGATCACACTGTATCCCCCCCAGCGCTTAGAACAGTGCTTGGCACATAGTAAGCGCTTAACAAATGCCATCATTATTATTATTCATTCATTCATTCATTCAATCGTATTTATTGAGCGCTTACTGTGTGCAGAGCACTGGACTAAGCGCTTGGGAAGTCCAAGTTGGCAACACCTAGAGACGGTCCCTACCCGACAGCGGGCTCACGGTCTAGAAGGGGGAGACTGAGAACAAAACAAAACGTATTAACAAAATAAAATAAATAGAATAAACGTGTACAAATAAAATAGAGAAGCAGAGAGAATAAAATTAGAGAAGCAGCGTGGCTCAGTGGAAAGAGCCCGGGCTTTGGAGTCAGAGGTCATGGGTTCGAATCCCGGCTCCGCCACAAGTCTGCTGTGTGACCTTGGGCAAGTCACTTCACTTCTCTGAGCCTCGGTTACCTCATCTGTAAAAATGGGGATTAAGACTGTGAGCCCCGCGTGGGACAACTTGATCACATTGTATCCTCCCCAGCGCTTAGAACAGTGCTTGGCACATAGTAAGCGCTTAACGATTGCCATCATTATTATTATTCATTCATTCATTCAATCATATTTATTGAGCGCTTACTATGTGCAGAGCACTGGACTAAGCGCTTGGGAAGTACAAATTGGCAACACATAGAGACGGTCCCTACCCGACAGCGGGCTCACGGTCTAGAAGGGGGAGACTGAGAACAAAACGTATTAACAAAATAAAATAAATAGAAGAAACGTGTACAAATAAAATAGAGTAATACGTACAAACATACAAACACGTCATTTAAGTGAATTTGCCCCAGATAGAGTAATAAATACATACAAACGTATATACATATAATTGAAGTGACTTTGCCCAAAGTATCCCGCTGTATATATATGTATATATATGTATATACATATAATTTAAGTGAATTTGCCCCAAATAGAGTAATAAATACATACAAACGTATATACATATAATTTAAGTGAATTTTCCCCAAATAGAGTAATAAATACATACAAACGTATATACATATAATTGAAGTGACTTTGCCCAAAGAATCCCGCTGTATATATATGTATATATATGTATATACATATAATTTAAGTGAATTTGCCCCAAATAGAGTAATAAATACATACAAACGTATATACATATAATTTAAGTGAATTTTCCCCAAATAGAGTAATAAATACATACAAACATATATACATATAATTGAAGTGACTTTGCCCAAAGCCACCCGGCTGACAGTTGGCGGAGGCGGGATTTGAACCCAGGACCTCGGACTCCAAAGCCCGGGCTGTTTTCCACTGAGCCCCGCGGCTTCTCGCCTATCGGTCGGCCACCGTCCCCGCCAATCCCTACTCCGGACCAAAGCCCAATTTACCTTCTCTCGCGGAATTTTCTTTTTCCCGCAGCCTTCGCACGTCAAGGGGAACCGGGGGCAGGTCTCATCGTGGGCCTGCCAAGAGAAGAAACCAGGGATCGTTCGTTCATTCCCTCCATCGCACTTATTGAGCGCTCACTGTGTGCAGAGCGCTGGACTGAGCGCTTGGGAAGTCCGAGCCGGCGACCTCTGGAGACGGTCCCTACCCGACAACGGGCTCTGGAGTCGGGGGTCCTGGGTTCAAATCCCGGCTCCGCCAATTGTCAGCTGGGTGACTTTGGGCGAGTCACTTCGCTTCTCCGGGCCTCAGTTCCCTCATCTGGAAAATGGGGATTGTGACTGTGAGCCCTCCGTGGGCCAACCTCATCACCTTGTAACCTCCCCAGCGCTTAGAACAGTGCTTTGCACATGGTAAGCGCTTAATAAATGCCATTATTATTATTATTATTATTCTCTGGGCCTCGGTTCCCTCATCTGTAAAATGGGGATTGAGACTGTGAGCCCCACATGGGACAACCTGATCACCTTGTACCCTCCCCAGCGCTTAGAACAGTGCTTTGCACATAGTAAGCGCTTAACAAATGCCATCATTATTATTATTATTATTCTCTGGGCTTCGGTTCCCTCATCTGTAAAATGGGGATTGAGACTGTGAGCCCCACATGGGACAACCTGATCACCTTGTACCCTCCCCAGCGCTTAGAACAGTGCTTTGCACATAGTAAGCGCTTAACAAATGCCATCATTATTATTATTATTATTATTCTCTGGGCCTCGGTTCCCTCATCTGTAAAATGGGGATTGAGACTGTGAGCCCCACATGGGACAACCTGATCACCTTGTACCCTACCCAGCGCTTAGAACAGTGCTTTGCACATAGTAAGCGCTTAACAAATGCCATCATTATTATTATTATTATTATTCTCTGGGCCTCAGTTCCCTCATCTGTAAAATGGGGATTGAGACTGTGAGCCCCACATGGGACAACCTGATCACCTTGTACCCTACCCAGCGCTTAGAACAGTGCTTTGCACATAGTAAGCGCTTAATAAATGTTATTATTATTATTATTATTCTCTGGGCCTCAGTTCCCTCATCTGTAAAATGGGGATTGAGACTGTGAGCCCTCCGTGGGCCAACCTGATCACCTTGTAACCTCCCCAGCGCTTAGAACGGTGTTTTGCACATAGTAAGTGCTTAATAAATGTCATCATTATTATTTTATTCTCTGGGCCTCGGTTCCCTCATCTGTAAAATGGTAATTGAGACCGTGAGCCCCCCCGGGACAACCTGATTGCCTTGTAACCTCCCCAACGCTTAGAACAGTGCTTTGCACGTGGTAAGTGCTTAATAAATGCCATCATTATTATTACTATTATTATTCTCTGGGCCTCGGTTCCCTCATCTGTAAAATGGGGATTGAGACTGTGAGCCCCCCGTGGGCCAACCTGATCACCTTGTAACCTCCCCAGCGCTTTGCACATGGTAAGCGCTTAATAATGTCATCATTATTATTATTATTATTATTATTCTCTGGGCCTCGGTTCCCTCATCTATAAAATGGGGATTGGCTGTGAGCCCCCTGGGGACAACCTCATCACCTTGCATCTCCCCAGCGCTTCGAACAGTGCTTTGCACATAGTAAGCGCTTAATAAATGCCCTCATTATTATTATTATTATTATTAGAAGGGGGAGACGGACGACAAAACAAAACATGTGGACCAACAAAACATATCTATTCTATTTATTTTATTTTGTTAATATGTTTGGTTTTGTTGTCTGTCTCCCCCTTCTAGCCTGTGAGCCCACTGGTGGGTAGGGACCGCCTCTAGACGTTGCCAACTTGGACTTCCCAAGCGCTTAGTCCAGTGCTCTGCACACAGTAAGCGCTCAATAAATACGATTGATTGATTGATAATGATAATAATAATTTTGGTATTTGTTAAGCGCTCTCTATGTGCAAAGCACTGTTCTAAGCGCTGGGGAGGATACAAGGTAATCAGGTTGTCCCATGGGGGGCTCCCAGTCTTCATCCCCATTTTGCAGACAAGGCAACTGAGGCCCAGAGAAGTGACTTGCCCCAAGTCACACAGCTGACAAGCGGCGGAGCCGGGATTTGAACCCATGACCTCGGGCTCCCAAGCCCGGGCTCTTTCCGCTGAGCCGCGCTGCTTCCACTGCAGCTGCCTCTCAGTATTTACTGAGCGCTTCCCGTACGCAGAGCACTGTACTGCGCGCTTGGGAAAGTGCAATCCAAGCCCTGCCCTCCAATCATTCATTCATCATCATCATCAATCGGATTTATTGAGCGCTTACTAGGTGCAGAGCACTGTACTAAGCGCTTGGGAAGTCCAAATTGGCAACATACAGAGACAGTCCCTACCCAACAGCAGGCTCACAGTCTAAAAGGGGGAGACAGAGAACAAAACCAAACATATTAACAAAATAAAATAAATAGAATAGATATGGACAAGTAAAATAAATAGAGTAATAAATATGAACAAACATATATACAGGTGCAGTGGGGAAGGGAAGGAGGTAAGATGGGGGGGGATGGAGTGTACTAAGCGCCGGGGTGGATACAAGGTAATCAGGTGGTCCCACGGTCTTCATCCCCCTTTTCCAGATGAGGGAACTGAGGCCCAGAGAAGTGAAGTGACTCGCCCAAGGTCACACGGCAGACGAGCGGCGGAGGCGGGATTAGAACCCACGCCCTCTGACTCCCAAGCCCGGGCTCTTCCCGCTGAGCCACGCTGCTTCTCAACACAACAAACGCGCACCTCCTGTCCCTCTCTTTGCCTCTCAGCCATTGCTCTGTCCGTCCCTGTTTATTGATGATAATAATAATAATAATAATAATTGTGGTATTTGTTAAGCGCTTACTATGTGCCAAGCACTGTACTAAGCGCTGGGGAGGATACAAGGTGATGAGGTTGGCCCACGGGGGGCTCACAATCTTAATTCCCATTTTACAGATGAGGGAACTGCTCTGTCCATCCCTGTTTACTGATGCTAATAATAATAATAATAATAATAATAATAATGATTTTGGTATTAAGCACTCACTATGTGCAAAGCACTGTTCTAAGCGCTGGGGAGGATACAAGGTGATCAGGTTGGCCCACGGGGGGATCACAACCTTAATTCCCATTTTACAGATGAGGTAACTGCTCTGTCCATCCCTGTTTACTGATAATAATAATAATAATAATAATAATAATAATAATAATAATAATTTTGGTATTTGTTAAGCGCTTTCTATGTGCAAAGCACTGTTCTAAGCGCTGGGGAGGATACAAGGTGATCAGGTTGGCCCACGGGGGGCTCATGATCTTAATCCCCATTTTACAGATGAGTTAACTGCTCTGTCCATTCCTGTTTACTGATGATAATAATAATAATAATTATTATTATTATTATTATTTTGGTATTTGTTAAGCACTCACTATGTGCAAAGCACTGTTCTAAGCGCTGGGGAGGATACAAGGTGATCAGGTTGGCCCACGGGGGGCTCACAGTCTTAATCCCCATTTTACAGATGAGGGAACTGCTCTGTCCACCCCTGTTTGCTGATGATGATAATAATAATAATAATAATAATTGTGGCATTTGTTAAGCACTCACTATGTGCCAAGCACTGTTCTAAGCGCTGGGGAGGATACAAGGTGATCAGGTTGGCCCACGGGGGGCTCACAATCTTAATCCCCATTTTACAGATGAGGTCACTGCTCTGTCCATCCCTGTTTGCTGCTGATGATAATAATAATAATAATAATTTTGGTATTTGTTAAGCGCTCACTATGTGCCAAGCACTGTTCTAAGCGCTGGGGAGGATACAAGGTGATCAGGTTGGCCTATGGGGGGCTCCCAGTCTTCATCCCCATTTTGCAGACGAGGCAACCGAGGCCCAGAGAAGTGACTTGCCCCAAGTCACACAGCTGACAAGCGGCGGAGCCGGGATTTGAACCCATGACCTCGGGCTCCCAAGCCCGGGCTCTTTCCGCTGAGCCGCGCTGCTTCCACTGCAGCTGCCTCTCACTATTTACTGAGCGCTTCCCGTACGCAGAGCACTGTACTGCGCGCTTGGGAAAGTGCAATCCAAGACCTGCCCTCCAATCATTCATTCATCATCATCATCAATCGGATTTATTGAGCGCTTACTATGTGCAGAGCACTGTACTAGGCGCTTGGGAAGTCCAAATTGGCAACATACAGAGACAGTCCCTACCCAACAGTGGGCTCACAGTCTAAAAGGGGGAGACAGAGAACAAAACCAAACATACTAACAAAATAAAATAAATCGAATAGATAGGGACAAGTAAAAGAAATAAATAAATAGAGAATCAGTGGTATTTATTGAGCGCTTCCCATGTGCAAAGCGCCCGGGAGAGCACAGCACCACAATAAACGCACACATTCCCTGCCCACAGCGAGCTTACAGTCCAGGGAGCTTATCGTCATCAATCGTATTTATTGAGCGCTTACTATGTGCAGAGCAATCAATCAATCAATCAATCAATCGTATTTATTGAGCGCTTACTATGTGCAGAGCACTGTACTAAGCGCTTGGGAAGTCCAAATTGGCAACATATAGAGACCGTCCCTACCCAACAGCGGGCTCACAGTCTAAAAGGGGGAGACAGAGAACAAAACCAAACATACTCACAAAATAAAATAAATAGAATAGATATGGACAAGCAAAAGAAATAAATAAATAGAGAATCAGTGGTATTTATTGAGCGCTTCCCATGTGCAAAGCACCCGGGAGAGCACAGCACCACAATAAACACACACATTCCCTGCCCACAGCGAGCTTACAGTCCAGGGAGCTTATCGTCATCAATCGTATTTATTGAGCGCTTACTATGTGCAGAGCGCTGTACTAAGCGCTTAGCGCTGTATCTTTTCGAAAGTTAATTCATTCCCATGATGGTTTACGGGAAACTAAAGCCCAGGCGCCGACCCCGTCGGCGCTTACTATGCGCCAAGCGCTGTCCTAAGCGCTGGGGAGGTTACAAGGTGATCAGGTTGTCCCGCGGGGGGTTCACAGCCTTCATCCCCATTTTCCAGATGAGGCCCAGAGAAGTGAAGGGACTTGCCCAAAGTCACCCAGCTGACGAGTGGCGGAGGCGGGATTTGAACCCGCGACCTCGGACTCCAAAGCCCGGGCTCTTTCCACTGGGCCACGCTGCTTCCCCGCTATGACGGCCTGGCAGGACGTTTAACAAATAGCATGCGGCCTCGTGGCTAGAGCACGGGCTCGGGAGTGCGAAGGACCTGGGTTCCAATCCCGCCTCCGCCACTTGAGCGCCGTGTGACCTTGGGCGACTCCCTTCATTTCTCTACGCCCCCAGTTTCCTCATCTGGAAAATGGGGATTCAACCCCCGCTCTCCCCTCAATTAGACCGTGAGCCTCAAATTATCATCAATCGTATTTATTGAGCGCTTACTACGTGCAGAGCACTGTACTAAGCGCTTGGGAAGTACAAATTGGCAACATATAGAGACGGTCCCTACCCAACAGTGGGCTCACAGTCTAAAATGAGGCAGGGAAGGAGCCGCGTGGCTCAGGGGAAAGAGCCCGGGCTTTGGAGTCCGAGGTCGTGGGTTCAAATCCCGGCTCCGCCACTTGTCGGCTGGGTGACTTGGGGCGAGTCATTTCACTTCTCTGGGCCTCAATTCCCTCATCTGTAAAATGGGGATGAAGACTGTGAGTCCCCCGTGGGCCAACCTGATCACCTTGTAACCTCCCCAGCGCTTAGAACGGTGCTTTGCACATAGTAAGCGCTTAATAAATGCCATCATTATTATTAGAAGCAGCGTGGCTCAGTGGAAAGAGCCCGGGCTTTGGAGTCCGAGGTGGTGGGTTCAAATCCCGGCTTCGCTACTTGTCGGCTGGGTGACTTGGGGCAAGTCATTTCACTTCTCTGGGCCTCAGTTCCCTCGTCTGCAAAATGGGGATGAAGACTGGGAGCCCCCCGTGGGCCAACCTGATCACCTTGTAACCTCCCCAGCGCTTAGAACGGTGCTTCGCACATAGTAAGCGCTTAATAAACGCCATCATTATTATTAGAAGCAGCGTGGCTCAGTGGAAAGGGCCCGGGCTTTGGAGTCCGAGGTCGTGGGTTCAAATCCCGGCTCCGCCACTTGTCGGCTGGGTGACTTGGGGCAAGTCATTTCACTTCTCTGGGCCTCAGTTCCCTCATCTGTAAAATGGGGATGAAGACTGTGAGCCCCCCCAAGGGAAAGCCTGATCACCTTGTAACCTCCCCAACGCTTAGAACGGTGCTTCACACACAGTAAGCGCTTAATAAATGCCATCATTATTATTAGAAGCAGCGTGGCTCAGTGGAAAGAACCCAGGCTTTGGAGTCCGAGGTAGTGGGTTCAAATCCTGGCTCCGCCACTTGTCAGCTGGGTGACTTGGGGCAAGTCATTTCACTTCTCTGGGCCTCAGTTCCCTCATCTGGAAAATGGGGATGAAGACCGTGAGCCCCACATGGGACAATCTGATCGCCTTGTAACCTCCCCAGCGCTTAGAACGGTGCTTTGCACATAGTAAGCGCTTAATAAATGCCATCATTATCATTAGAAGCAGCGTGGCTCAGTGGAAAGAGCCCGGGCTTTGGAGTCCGAGGTGGTGGGTTCAAATCCCGGCTCCGCCACTTGTCAGCTGGGTGACTTGGGGCAAGTCACTTCACTTCTCTGGGCCTCAGTTCCCTCATCTGTAAAATGGGGATGAAGACTGGGAGCCCCCCGTGGGCCAACCTGATCACCTTGTAACCTCCCCAGCACTTAGAACGGTGCTTCGCACATAGTAAGCGCTTAATAAATGCCATCACTATTATTAGAAGCAGCGTGGCTCAGTGGAAAGAGTCCGGGCTTTGGAGTCCGAGGTGGTGGGTTCAAATCCCGGCTCCGCCACTTGTCAGCTGGGTGACTTGGGGCAAGTCACTTCACTTCTCTGGGCCTCAGTTCCCTCATCTGTAAAATGGGGATGAAGACTGTGAGCCCCATGAGGGACAACCTGATCGCCTTGTAACCTCCCCAGAGCTTAGAACGGTGCTTGCACATAGTAAACGCTTAATAAATGCCATCATTATTATTAGAAGCAGCGTGGCTCAGTGGAAAGAGCCTGGGCTTTGGAGTCCGAGGTTGTGGGTTCAAATCCTGGCTCCACCACTTGTCAGCTGGGTGACTTGGGGCAAGTCATTTCACTTCTCTGGGCCTCAGTTCCCTCATCTGGAAAATGGGGATGAAGACCGTGAGCCCCACGTGGGACAACCTGATCGCCTTGTAACCTCCCCAGCGCTTAGAACGGTGCTTTGCACATAGTAAGCGCTTAATAAATGCCATCATTATCATTAGAAGCAGCGTGGCTCAGTGGAAAGGGCCCGGGCTTTGGAGTCCGAGGTGGTGGGTTCAAATCCCGGCTCCGCCACTTGTCAGCTGGGTGACTTGGGGCGAGTCATTTCACTTCTCTGGGCCTCAGTTCCCTCATCTGTAAAATGGGGATGAAGACTGTGAGTTCCCCGTGGGCCAACCTGATCACCTTGTAACCTCCCCAGCGCTTAGAACGGTGCTTTGCACATAGTAAGCGCTTAATAAATGCCATCATTATCATTAGAAGCAGCGTGGCTCAGTGGAAAGAGCCCAGGCTTTGGAGTCCGAGGTGGTGGGTTCAAATCCCGGCTCCGCCACTTGTCAGCTGGGTGACTTGGGGCGAGTCATTTCACTTCTCTGGGCCTCAGTTCCCTCATCTGTAAAATGGGGATGAAGACTATGAGTTCCCCGTGGGCCAACCTGATCACCTTGTAACCTCCCCAGCGCTTAGAACGGTGCTTTGCACATAGTAAGCGCTTAATAAATGCCATCATTATTATTAGAAGCAGCGTGGCTCAGTGGAAAGAGCCCGGGCTTTGGAGTCCGAGGTGGTGGGTTCAAATCCCGGCTCCGCCACTTGTCGGCTGGGTGACTTGGGGCAAGTCATTTCACTTCTCTGGGCCTCAGTTCCCCATCTGCAAAATGGGGATGAAGACTGGGAGCCCCCCGTGGGGCAACGTGATCACCTTGTAACCTCCCTAGCGCTTAGAACAGTGCTTCGCATGTAGTGGGCTCACAGTCTAAAAGGGGGGGAGACAGAGAACAAAACCAAACATACTAACAAAAAAAAATAAATAGAATAGATATGGACAAGCAAAATAAATAAATAAATAGAGTGATAAATATTAAACATAATATTACATAATTATTACATAAATATTACAAACCTAATTAAATAAGCATATGTTGCCACCGTACTCGCCCGGGCGCTTAGTCCAGCGCTCTGCACCGGGTAAGTGCTCAATAAATACGACGGATTGAGACCTGGGTTCTACTACGTGCGTCCTCAGAGGGCCGGGCACGTAGTAGATGCCGTTCGTCTGTAAAATGGGGATGAAATACCGCTCCTCCCTCCGTTGGTGAGCCCCGTGAGGGATGGGGGATAATAATAATAATAATAATGATGGCATTTATTAAGCGCTTACTATGTGCCAAGCACCGTTCTAAGCGCTGGAGAGGTTGCAAGGTGATCAGGTTGTCCCACGGGGGGGGCTCACCGTCTTCATCCCCATTTGCCAGATGAGGTCACTGAGGCCCGGAGAAGTGAAGTGACTTGACAGTGGGCGGTGCCGGGATTTGAACCCGTGACTCTTTCCGCTGAGCCGCGCGACTTCTCTGCGGTTCGATCTGGCCGTGCTGCATCGGCCCCGGCGCTCAGCGCAGAGTAGACATTTTAAGCGCTTAGTCCAGTGCTCTGCACGTAGTAAGCGCTCAATAAATACGACTGATCACTGATCATCATTTTAAGTCTCGGTCTTGTGTGGGATGGGATGCGTCTGTTCCTGATTTCCTGCCCTGCTGCCCGGGGTGCATTCACAATCAATCAATCAGGCGTATTTATTGAGCGCTTACTGCGCGCAGAGCACTGTACTAAGCGCTCGGGAAGTACAGGCTGGCAACCCCGGTGGGGTTGTGATCCTGCCACTCGCATTTTGTTCCTTCGTGGGAAAGAAAGCTGCAAGTCCTCGGAGCCATCTTCAAAGCGGGAATGACCGCCCCGACAAGGAGCCGCGGCAAATGAAAACACGAAATCTTGTCTCCTTGAAGTGAAAAAGTGTTTTCATTTCCCACGAATCCTTGTTGGGATCTCGTCTCCTTGAAATGAAAAAGTTCCCTCGTCTGTAAACTGGGGGGTTAAGACTGCGAGCCCCCCGTGGGACCACCTGATGATAATAATAATAATAATAATGGCATTTGTTAAGCGCTTACTATGTGCAAAGCACTGTTCTAAGCGCTGGGGAGGTTACAAGGTGATCAGGTTGGCCCACGGGGAACTGAGGCACAGAGACATTAAGTGACCTGCCCAAAGTCACCCAGCTGACAATGGGCAGAGCTGGGATTTGAACCCATGACCTCTGGCTCCAAAGCCCGGGCTCTTTCCACCGAGCCACGCTGCTTCTTGTAACCTCCCCAGCGCTTGGATCAGTGCTTGGCACGTAGTAAGCGCTTAATGGATGCCATCATTATTATTATTATTATTATTACGGGGAGGGTGAGTCGGGGCGGGTTGGAAGCGGGAGAGAATTCCAGGCAGGGAAGGAGGCGGGAGGATGAATTTGGGATACAGGAGGGAGAGGCAGGAAGGAAGGACGGTACAAAGTTTAGGTCGGGAGGAGCGAAGAACCCGGGCCAGAGCGCTGAGGATTAAGAGAACAGATCCGTAAGAAGGAGACGAAACAGCAGGATGTAGCGGAAAGAGCCCGGGCTTGGGAACCGGAGGTCCTGGGTTCAAATCCCGCCTCCGCCGCTTGGCAGCTGGGTGACTTCGGGCGGGTCACTTCACTTCTCTGGGCCTCGGTTACCTCGTCTGCAAAATGGGGATTAAGACTGCGAGCCCCCGCATGGGACAACCTGATCACCCCAGTGCTTGGAACAGTGTGTGGCACAGAGTAAGCACTTAACATTTATTCATTTATTTATTTATTTATTCATTCATTCATTCAATCGTATTTATTCATTCATTCAATCGTATTTATTGAGCGCTTACTGAGTGCAGAGCACTGGACTGAGCGCTTGGGAAGTCCAAGTGGGCAACATCTAGAGACGGCCCCCACCCGACAAGGGGCTCACAGTCTAGAAGGGGGAGACGGAGAACAAAACGTATTCACAAAATAAAATAAATAGAACGAATATGTACAAATAAATAGAATAAATCCGTAGAAACATATATCATCAATCGTATTTATTGGGCGCTTACTGTGTGCTGAGCACTGGACTAAGCGCTTGGGAAGTCCAAGTGGGCAACATCTAGAGACGGCCCCCACCCGACAAGGGGCTCACAGTCTAGGAGGGGGAGACGGAGAACAAAACGTATTCACAAAATAAAATAAATAGAACGAATATGTACAAATAAATAGAATAAATCCGTAGAAACATATATCATCAATCGTATTTATTGGGCGCTTACTGTGTGCTGAGCACTGGACTAAGCGCTTGGGAAGTCCAAGTGGGCAACATCTAGAGACGGCCCCCACCCGACAAGGGGCTCACAGTCTAGAAGGGGGAGACGGAGAACAAAACGTATTCACAAAATAAAATAAATAGAACGAATATGTACAAATAAATAGAATAAATCCGTAGAAACATATATCATCAATTGTATTTATTGAGCGCTTACTGTGTGCTGAGCACTGTACTGAGCGCTTGGTAAGTCCAAGTGGGCAACATCTAGAGACGGCACCCACCCGACAAGGGGCTCACAGTAGAGAAGGGGGAGACGGAGAACAGAACAAAACGTATTCACAAAATAAAATAAATAGAATGAATATGTACAAATAAATAGAATAAATCCGTACAAACATATATCATCAATCGTATTTATTGAGCGCTTACTGTGTGCTGAACACTGTACTGAGCGCTTGGGAAGTCCAAGTGGGCAACATCTAGAGACGGCCCCCACCCGACAAGGGGCTCACAGTCTAGAAGGGGGAGACGGAGAACAAAACGTATTCACAAAATAAAATAAATAGAACGAATATGTACAAATAAATAGAATAAATCCGTACAAACATATATCATCAATCGTATTTATTGGGCGCTTACTGAGTGCAGAGCACTGGACTGAGCGCTTGGGAAGTCCAAGTTGGCAACCTATAGAGACGGTCCCTACCCAACAGTGGGCTCACAATCTAAAAGCAACGTATGTTTGTACATATTTATTACTCTATTTATTTATTTTTTTTATTTTACTTGTACGTATCTATTCTATTTATTTTATTTTCTTGGTATGTCTAAAAGACATATATGCAGGTGCTGTGGGGACGGGGAGGAGGTAAGGTTGGGGGGCCTGCATCTGCCTAAAATGTTTTGTGACCGTGTCCAACCCGATTATCTTGTATCGACCCCAATGCGTAGAACAGCGCTTAACACATAGTAAGCGCTTAGCAAACGCCACAATAAAAAATAGGGAAAATATCAGATTCAAAAAGTTCCTCCTATCCTACCCCGTCCTATCCTTCTATTTGAGGCCGCGATCCTACTAACAACTGGAGCATTTGTTAAGCACGCACTGTGTGTCCCTCGCAGTACTAAGCACTGGGTTAAATACAAGCGCTCAGTCCAGTGCTCTGCACGCAGTAAGCGCTCAATAAATACAACTGAATGGATACTACGTTCATTCATTCATTCAATCAGATTGATTGAGCGCTTATTGTGTGCAGAGCACTGTACCGAGCGCTACGAATGCCATCATTATTATTATTCTAGACTGTGACCCCCTTTTAGAGTGTGAGCCCGTTGTTGGGTAGGGACCGTCTCTATCTGTTGCCGAATTGTACCTTCTAAGCGCTTAGTACAGTGCTCTGCACACAGCAAGCGCTCAATAAATACGATTGAATGAAAAAGGAGACCCTGTCTTCCAATCTGTGAGCCCCCTTCTAGACCGTGAGCCCGTTGTTGGGTAGGGACCGTCTCTATATGTTGCCGACTTGGACTATCCAAGCGCTTAGTACAGTGCTCTGCACACAGTAAGCGCTCAATAAATACGACTGAATGAAAAAGGAAGCCCTGTCTTCCAATCTGTGAGCCCCCTTCTAGACCATGAGCCCATTGTTGGGTAGGGACCGTCTCTATATGTTGCCAACTTGGACTTCCCAAGCGCTTAGTACAGTGCTCTGCACACAGCAAGCGCTCAATAAATACGACTGAATGAAAAAGGAAGCCCTGTCTTCCAATCTGTGAGCCCCCTTCTAGACCATGAGCCCATTGTTGGGTAGGGACCGTCTCTATATGTTGCCAACTTGGACTTCCCAAGCGCTCAGTACAGTGCTCTGCACACAGGAAGCGCTCAATAAATACGATGGAATGAATGGATGAAAGGCCAAACACTCTTCCTCTCGACTGTGAGCCCGCTGTTGGGTAGGGACCGTCTCTATAGGTTGCCAACTTGGACTTCCCAAGCGCTTAGTACAGTGCTCTGCACACAGTAAGCGCTCAATAAATACAACTGAAGGAACTGAATAAATACCAGAGTGGACGGCAGGCGCGTCCACTTCGTGGAGGCCTCGTCTCCCAAAGGGCACCGTGGGTGGGATGTCGTTAGCTCCGGCCCCTCCGGCTTTCTGTCCAGGGGGTCTCCAGAAAGAGGACAGGGTGATGAGATGGACGCCACCATGTCCCCGGTCTTTGGGGGACCGCTGTGGCCGGGAAAATAATAATCACGATGGCATTTATTAAGCGCTTACTATGTGCCAAGCACTGTTCTAAGCGCAGGGGAGGTTACAAGATGATCAGGTCGTTCCACGGGGCGCCTCACGGTCTTCATCCCCATTTGCCAGATGAGGGAACCGAGGCCCGGAGAATAATAATAAAAATGGCATTTATTAAGCGCTTACTATGTGCCAAGCACTGTTCTAAGCGCAGGGGAGGTTACAAGGTGATCGGGTGGGCCCACGGGGGGCTCACAGTCTTCATCCCCATTTTCCAGATGAGGGAACCGAGGCCCAGAGAATAATAGTAATAATAATAATGGCATTTATTAAGCGCTTACTATGTGCCAAGCACTGTTCTAAGCGCAGGGGAGGTTACAAGGTGATCGGGTGGGCCCACGGGGGGCTCACAGTCTTCATCCCCATTTTCCAGATGAGGGATCCGAGGCCCAGAGAATAATAATAATAATGATGATGGCATTTATTAAGCGCTTACTATGTGCAAAGCGCCATTCTAAGCACAGGGGAGGTTACAAGGTGACCGGGTGGGCCCACGGGGGGCTCACAGTCTTCATCCCCATTTTCCAGATGAGGGAACCGAGGCCCAGAGAATAATAATAATAATAATGATGGCATTTATTAAGCGCTTACTATGTGCAAAGCACTGTTCTAAGAGCAGGGGAGGTTACAAGGTGATCAGGTGGTCCCATGTGGGGCTCACAGTCTTAATCCCCATTTTCCAGATGAGGTCACTGAGGCCCAGAGAATAATAATAATAATAATAATAATAATAATGGCATTTATTAAGTGCTTACTACGTGCAAAGCACTGTTCTAAGCGCTGGGGAGGTCCCAAGGTGATCAGGTGGTCCCACGGGGGGCTCCCAGTCTTCATCCCCATTTTCCAGATGAGGTCACTGAGGCCCAGAGAATAATAATAATAACAATAATAATAATGGCATTTATTAAGCGCTTACTATGTGCCAAGCACTGTTCTAAGCGCTGGGGGGGGTTACAAGGGGATTAGGTGGTCCCACGGGGGGGGCTCCCAGTCTTCATCCCATTTTCCAGATGAGGTCACTGAGGCCCAGAGAAGTGAAGTGACTTCCCCAAGGTCACCCAGCTGACAAGTGGCGGAGCCGGGATTCGAACCCATGACCTCGGACTCCAAAGCCCGGGCTCTTCCCACGCTGCTTCTTATCCACATCAGCGTATACGTGAGACGCCCCAGGACGCCCAGCAAGTGACTAGACCGCGAGCCCGCCATCGGGTAGGGACCGTCCCTATATGTTGCCAACTTGGACTTCCCAAGCGCTTAGTACAGTGCTCTGCACACAGTCAGCGCTCAATAAATAGGACTGAACGAAATGAAGGGCTAGTAGTACTGAGCGCTCGGAAAAGGCGCCTCTCCGGCCCTCAGTTCCCTCCTTCCTTCATCCAGTCGAATCGATGGAGCGCCCACTGTGTGCGGAGCACTGGACTAAGCGCTCGGGGAGGGCTCTGTGACCTTGGGCAAGCCACTTCACTTCTCTGGGCCTCAGTGACCTCCTCTGGAAAATGGGGGTGAAGACTGGGAGCCCCCCGTGGGACAACCTGATCACCTTGTATCCCCCCCCAGCGCTTAGAACAGTGCTTCGCACACAGTAAGCGCTGAACAAATGCCATTATTGTTATTATTATTATTGGGAGGCCGAGGTCATGGGTTCAAATCCCGGCTCCGCCACTTGTCAGCTGGGTGACTTTGGCCAAGTCACTTCTCTGTGCCTCAGTTCCCTCATCTGGAAAATGGGGACGAAGGCTGTGAGCCCCCCGAGGGCCAACCCGATCACCTTGGAACCTCCCCAGCGCTTAGGACAGTGCTTCGCACATAGTAAGCGCTGAACAAATGCCATTATTGTTATTATTATTATTTGGAGGCCGAGGTCATGGGTTCAAATCCCGGCTCCGCCACTTGTCAGCTGGGTGACTTTGGCCAAGTCACTTCTCTGTGCCTCAGTTCCCTCATCTGGAAAATGGGGACGAAGACTGCGAGCCCCCCGAGGGCCAACCTGATCACCTTGGAACCTCCCCAGCGCTTAGAACAGTGCTTCGCACACAGTAAGCGCTTAACAAATGCCATTATTATTATTATTATTTGGAGGCCAAAGTCATGGGTTCAAATTCCACCTCTGCCGCTTGTCGGCTGGGCGACTTTGGCCAAGTCACTCCACATCTCTGAGCCTCGGTTCCCTCATCTGGAAAATGGGGACGGAGACTATTATTAAGTACAGAGCTATAATTTATTGATCAGTCAATCCATCGTATAATTAATATTATACGCTATTAATGCCTGTCTCCCTCTCGAGGCTGTGAGCTCGTTGTGGGCAGGGAATGTGTCTGTTATATCGGACTCTCCCAAGCGCTTAGTACAGTGCTCTGCACACAGTAAGCGCTCAATAAATGCAATTGACTGACTGGCAGGTAACGCGTCCACCGACTCTGTTGTTTTGTACTCTCCCCAGCGCTTACTACACTGCCGTCGTTGGGTAGGGACCGTCTCTATATGTTGCCGACGTGTACTTTCCAAGCGCTCAGTACAGTGCTCTGCACACAGTAAGCGCTCAATAAATACGATTGACTGACTGGCAGGTAACGCGTCCACTGACTCTGTTGTTTTGTACTCTCCCCAGCGCTTAGTACACTGCCGTTGTTGGGTAGGGACCGTCTCTATATGTTGCCGACGTGTACTTCCAAGCGCTTAGTACAGTGCTCTGCACACAGTAAGCGCTCAATAAATATGATTGAATGAATGAATGAATGAGCCCCCCGAGGGACAACCTGATCACCTTGTATCCCCCCCGCCAGCGCTTAGAACAGTGCTTCGCGCATAGTAAGCGCTTAATAAATGCCATCATCATTATTAGTATATTTATTTTATTTTATTTTGTTAGTATGTTTGGTTTTATTCTCTGTCTCCCCCTTTTAGCCTGTGAGCCCGCTGTTGGGTAGGGCCTGTCTCTAGATGTTGCCAATTTGTACTTCCCAAGCGCTTAGTCCAGTGCTCTGCACGTAGTAAGCGCTCAATAAATACGATTGATGATGATGATGATGATAGTAAGTGCTCAATAAATACGATTGATTGATTGATTGATTGATTAGCAGTAGTAGTAGTAGTAGCGGTGGTAGCAATGTATTCTGAAGCCTGAGCCCACTGTTGGGTAGGGCCCGTCTCTATATGTTGCCAATTTGTACTTCCCAAGCGCTTAGTCCAGTGCTCTGCACATAGTAAGTGCTCAATAAATACGACTGATTGATTGATTGATTGGTAGTAGTAGTAGTAGCGGTGGTAGCAATGTATTCTGAAGCCTGAGCCCACTGTTGGGTAGGGACCGTCTCTAGATGTTGCCAATTTGTACTTCCCAAGCGCTTAGTCCAGTGCTCTGCACATAGTAAGTGCTCAATAAATACGATTGATGATGATGATGATAGTAAGTGCTCAATAAATACGACTGATTGATTGATTGATTGGTAGTAGTAGTAGTAGTGGTGGTAGCAATGCATTCTGAAGCCTGAGCCCACTGTTGGGTAGGGACCGTCTCTATATGTTGCCAATTTGTACTTCCCAAGCGCTTAGTCCAGTGCTCTGCACATAGTAAGCGCTCAATAAATACAATTGATTGATTGATGGATTAGCAGTAGTAGTAGTAGCGGTGGTAGCAATGTATTCTGAAGCCTGAGCCCACTGTTGGGTAGGGCCCGTCTCTATATGTTGCCAATTTGTACTTCCCAAGCGCTTAGTCCAGTGCTCTGCACGTAGTAAGCGCTCAATAAATACGATTGATGATGATGATGATGATAGTAAGTGCTCAATAAATACGACTGATTGATTGATTGATTGGTGGTAGTAGTAGTAGTGGTGGTAGCAATGCATTCTGAAGCCTGAGCCCACTGTCGGGTAGGGACTGTCTCTATATGTTGCCAATTTGTACTTCCCAAGCGCTTAGTCCAGTGCTCTGCACATAGTAAGCGCTCAATAAATACGACTGATTGATTGATTGATTAGCAGTAGTAGTAGTAGTAGCGGTGGTAGCAATGCATTCTGAAGCCTGAGCCCGCTGTTGGGTAGGGACCGTCTCTATATGTTGCCAATTTGTACTTCCCAAGCGCTTAGTCCAGTGCTCTGCACATAGTAAGCGCTCAATAAATACGATTGATTGATTGATTGATTGATTAGTAGTAGTAGCGGTGGTAGCAATGTATTCTGAAGCCTGAGCCCACTGTTGGGTAGGGACCGTCTCTATATGTTGCCACTTTGTACTTCCCAAGCGCTTAGTCCAGTGCTCTGCACATAGTCCAGTGCTCTCCACATGTCTGCTGTGTGACCTTGGGCAAGTCACTTCACTCCTCTGGGCCTCAGTTCCCTCATCTGGAAAATGGGGATTAAGACTGTGAGCCCCCCGTGGGACAACCTGATCACCTTGTATCCCCCCCAGCGCTTAGAACAGTGCTTTGCACATAGTAAGCGCTTAACAAATGCCATCATTATTATTATTATTATTATAGTAAGCGCTCAATAAATACGACTGATCATCATCATCATCATCAATCGTATTTATTGAGCGCTTCCTACGTGCAGAGCACTGTACTAAGCGCTTGGGAAGTACAAGTTGGCAACGTATAGAGACGGTCCCTACCCAACGGCGGGCTCACGGTCTAAAAGGGGGAGACGGAGAACAAAACCAAACATACGAACAAAATAAAATAAATAGAATAGATATGGACAAGTAAAGGTTGATGATGATGATGATGATGAAAACATTGAGAAATGACAGGAAGCAGGCTAATTTTGGGGTTTTTTCCACCCGCAGTGGGAGGGAGGGGGTTTCGTTTCTTGCTTATCCCTCCGGCCTTACTCATTTTCGAAGCTCCGGAGGAGGTTTATTTATCGCTCACCGCCAAAGGGCGGCCAGACAAGAGTCCCTCCAGAAATACATTCTGCCCTTTTCAAAATAACAAAGAATGACTGTCTTCTAGGTGCTTTCCGCGGCCGCTGGCGAATCGCACGATAAAATGAGGGACTTTCCACCGCGCCCGCCGGGGCCGGCCGAGAGAGCTCGTCAAATGTTCCCAAGAGGCCTGACCGGGGGATATAACCATAAGAATAATCATAATCGTGGCATTTATTAAGCGCTTACTACGCGCAGAGCCCTGCCCTAAGCGCTGGGGAGGTTGCAAGGTGATCAAAGCGGCCTGACTGTAGGATATAATAATAATAATAATGGCATTTATTAAGTGCTTACTACGTGCAAATCACTGTTCTAAGCGCCGGGGAGGTTGCAAGGTGATCAAAGCGGCCTGACCGCAATAATAATAATAATAATAATGGCATTTATTAAGCGCTTACTACGTGCAAATCACTGTTCTAAGCGCTGGGGAGGTTGCAAGGTGATCAAAGCGGCCTGACCGTAATAATAATAATAATAATAATAATGGCATTTATTAAGCGCTTACTACGTGCAAAGCCCTGCCCTAAGCGCTGGGGAGGTTGCAAGGTGATCAAAGCGGCCTGACCGTAGGATATAACGATAAGAATAATAATAATTGTGGCATTTATTAAGAGCTTACTACGCGCAAAGCCCTGTTCTAAGCGCTGGGGAGGTTGCAAGGTGATCAAAGCGGCCTGACCGTAGAATATAATGATAATAATAATAATAATAATGGCATTTATTAAGCGCTTACGACACGCAAAGCCCTGCCCTAAGTGCTGGGGAGGTTGCAAGATGATCAAAGCGACCTGACCGTAGGATATAATGATAATAATAATAATAATGGCATTTATTAAGCGCTTACTACGTGCAGAGCCCTGTTCTAAGCGCTGGGGAGGTTGCAAGGTGATCAAAGCGGCCTGACCGTAGGATATAACGATAAGAATAATAATAATCGTGGCATTTATTAAGCGCTTACTACGCGCAAAGCCCTGTTCTAAAAGCTGGGGAGGTTGCAAGGTGATCAAAGCGGCCTGACTGTAGGATATAATGATAATAATAATAATAATGGCATTTATTAAGCGCTTACTACGCGCAAAGCCCTGTTCTAAGCGCTGGGGAGGTTGCAAGGTGATCAAAGCGGCCTGACCGTAGGATATAACGATAAGAATAATAATAATCGTGGCCTTTATCAAGCGCTTACTACGCGCAAAGCCCTGTTTCTAAGCGCTGGGGAGGTTGCAAGGTGATCAAAGTGGCCTGACCGTAGGATATAATGATAATAATAATAATAATGGCATTTATTAAGCACTTACTACGTGCAGAGCCCTGTTCTAAGCGCTGGGGAGGTTGCAAGGTGATTAAAGCGGCCTGACCGAAGGATATAATGATAATAATAATAATAATGGCATTTATTAAGCGCTTACTACACACAAAGCCCTGTCCTAAGCGCTGGGGAGGTTGCAAGGTGATTAAAGCGGCCTGACTGCAGGATATAATGATAATAATAATAATAATGGCATTTATTAAGCGCTTACTACGTGCAAAGCCCTGTTCTAAGCGCTGGGGAGGTTGCAAGGTGATTAAAGCTGCCTGTAGGATATAATGATAATAATAATAATGATGATGGCATTTATTAAGCGCTTACTACGTGCAAAGCCCTGTTCTAAGCGCTGGGGAGGTTGCAAGGTGATCAAAGCGGCCTGACCGTAGGATATAATGATAATAATAATAATAATAATGGCATTTATCAAGCACTTACTACACGCAAAGCCCTGTCCTAAGCACTGGGGAGGTTGCAAGGTGATCAAAGCGGCCTGACTGTAGGATATAATGATAATAATAATAATAATAATGGCATTTATTAAGCGCTTACGACGCGCAAAGCCCTGTTCTAAGCGCTGGGGAGGTTGCAAGGTGATCAAAGCGGCCTGACCGTAGGATATAATAATAATAATAATGGCATTTATCAAGCGCTTACTACGCGCAAAGCCCTGTTCTAAGCGCCGGGGAGGTTGCAAGGTGATCAAAGCGGCCTGACTGTAGGATATAATGATAATAATAATAATAATAATGGCATTTATTAAGCGCTTACGACACGCAAAGCCCTGTTCTAAGTGCTGGGGAGGTTGCAAGGTGATCAAAGCGGCCTGACCGTAGGATATAATGATAATAATAATAATAATGGCATTTATTAAGCGCTTACTACGTGCAGAGCCCTGTTCTAAGCGCTGGGGAGGTTGCAAGGTGATCAAAGCGGCCTGACCGTAGGATATAACGATAAGAATAATAATAATCGTGGCATTTATTAAGCGCTTACTACGCGCAAAGCCCTGTTCTAAAAGCTGGGGAGGTTGCAAGGTGATCAAAGCGGCCTGACTGTAGGATATAATGATAATAATAATAATAATGGCATTTATTAAGCGCTTACTACGCGCAAAGCCCTGTTCTAAGCGCTGGGGAGGTTGCAAGGTGATCAAAGTGGCCTGACCGTAGGATATAATGATAATAATAATAATAATAATGGCATTTATTAATAAATACGATTGATGATGATGATGATGATTAAGCGCTTACTACGCGCAAAGCCCTGTTCTAAAAGCTGGGGAGGTTGCAAGGTGATTAAAGCGGCCTGACCGTAGGATATAAGGATAAGAATAATAATAATGGCATTTATCAAGCGCTTACTACATGCAAAGCCCTGTTCTAAGCGCTGGGGAGGGTGCAAGGTGATCAAAGCGGCCTGACCGTAGGATATAATGATAATAATAATAATAATAATAATAATAATGGCATTTATTAATAAATACGATTGATGATGATGATGATGATTAAGCGCTTACTACGTGCAAAGCCCTGTTCTAAGCGCTGGGGAGGTTGCAAGGTGATCAAAGCGGCCTGACCGTAGGATATAATAATAATAATAATAATAATGGCGTTTATCAAGCGCTTACTATGCGCAAAGCCCTGTTCTAAGCGCCGGGGAGGTTGCAAAGTGATCAAAGTGGCCTGACCGTAGGATATAATGATAATAATAATGGCATTTATTAAGCGCTTACTATGTGCAAAGCCCTGTCCTAAGCGCTGGGGAGGTTGCAAGGTGATCAAAGCGGCCTGACCGTAGGATATAACGATAAGAATAATAATAATGATGGCACTTATTAAGCGCTTACTACGCGCAAATCCCTGTTCTAAGTGCTGGGGAGGTTGCAAGGTGATCAAAGCGGCCTGACCGTAGGATATAATGATAATAATAATAATAATGGCATTTATTAAGCGCTTACTACGCGCAAAGCCCTGTCCTAAGCACTGGGGAGGCTGCAAGGTGATCAAAGCGGCCTGACCGCAGGATATAATGATAATAATAATAATAATAATGGCATTTATCAAGCACTTACTACGCACAAAGCCCTGTCCTAAGCGCTGGGGAGGTTGCAAGGTGATCAAAGCGGCCTGACCGTAGGATATAATGATAATAATAATAATAATGGCATTTATTAAGTGCTTACTACGTGCAAAGCCCTGTTCTAAGCGCTGGGGAGGTTGCAAGGTGATTAAAGCGGCCTGACCGTAGGATACAATAATAATAATAATAATAATAATAATAATAATAATAATGGCATTTATTAAGCGCTTACTATGTGCAAAGCCCTGTTCTAAGTGCTGGGGAGGTTGCAAGGTGATCAAAGCGGCCTGACCACAGGATATAATGATAATAATAATAATAATGGCATTTATCAAGTGCTTACTACGTGCAAAGCACTGTTCTAAGCGCTGGGGAGGTTGCAAGGTAATCAGGTTGTCCCACGGGGCGGGGGGGGGGGCTCACAGTCTTCATCCCCATTTTCCAGAAGAGGGAACTGAGGCGCAGAGAAAGTGAAGTGACTTTCCCAAAGTCACAGAGCTGACAAGTGGCGGAGCAGGGATTTGAACCCATGACCTCTGAAAACTTCTACTTATTTCTTATTTCTACTTATTTCTCCTAGACTGGGAGCCCACTGTTGGGTAGGGACCGTCTCTATATGTTGCCAACTTGGACTTCCCAAGCGCTTAGGACAGTGCTCTGCACACTGTAAGCGCTCAATAAATACGATTGATTGATTGATTGAAGTCACTTCACTGGGCCTCAGTGACCTCATCTGGAAAATGGGGATGAAGACCGTGAGCCCCACGGGGGACAACCTGATCACCTCGTATCCTCCCCGGCGCTTAGAACAGTGCTTTGCACTTAGTAAGTGCTTAACAAATGCCATCATCATTATTATTATGATAATAATAATATCATATTATTATTGATAATAATATTAGTTATTATTATATTATTATTATTATTGTTACCCAGTTGTCAATCAGTCAATGGTATTTACTGGATGCCTAATATGAGCAGAGCACTGCCTTTAGTAGACGTAATCCCGGCCCATGGGGGGGCTTACAATCTATAGAGAAGCAGCGCGGCTCAGTGGAAAGAGCCCGGGCTTGGGAACCAGAGGTCATGGGTTCGAATCCCGGCTCTGCCACATGTCTATTCTATTTATTTTATTTTGTTAGTATTTATTTTATTTTGTGAGTATGTTTGGTTTTGTTCTCTGTCTCCCTCTTTTAGACTGTGAGCCCACTGTTGGGTAGGGACTGTCTCTATATGTTGCCAACTAGTACTTCCCAAGCGGTTAGTACAGTGCTCTGCACACGGTAAGCGCTCAATAAATACGATTGACGATGATGATGATGTCTCTATATGTTGCCAACTTGTACTTCCCAAGCGCTTAGTCCAGTGCTCTGCACGTAGTAAGCGCTCAATAAATACGATTGATGATGATGATGATGACTGTCTCTATATGTTGCCAACTTGTACTTCCCAAGCGCTTAGTCCAGTGCTCTGCACACGGTAAGCGCTCAATAAATACGATTGATTGATTGATTGAACTTGGGCAAGTCACTTCACTTCTGAGCCTCAGTTACCTCATCTGTAAAATGGGGATTACGATTGCGAGCCCCACGTGGGACAACCTGATCGCCTTGGATCCCCCGCCCAGGGCTTAGAACAGTGCTTTGCACATAGTAAGCGCTTAACAAATGCCATCATCATTATTACTATTATTAATAATAATATAATAATAATATAATGTATTATAATATAATATGATATATTATTATGATGATGATAATAATATCATATTATTATTGATAATGATATTAGTTATTATTATTGTATTATTATTATTACCCAGTTGTCAATCAGTCAATGGTATTTACTGGATACCTAATATGAGCAGAGCACTGCCTTTAGTAGACGCAATCCCGGCCCACGACGGGGCTTACAATCTATAGAGAAGCAGCGTGGCTCAGTGGAAAGAGCCCGGGCTTGGGAGCCAGAGGTCATGGGTTCGAATCCCGGCTCTGCCACATGTCTATTCTATTTATTTTATTTTGTTAGTATTTATTTTATTTTGTGAGTATGTTTGGTTTTGTTCTCTGTCTCCCTCTTTTAGACTGTGAGCCCACTGTTGGGTAGGGACTGTCTCTATATGTTGCCAACTAGTACTTCCCAAGCGGTTAGTACAGTGCTCTGCACACGGTAAGCGCTCAATAAATACGATTGACGATGATGATGATGTCTCTATATGTTGCCAACTTGTACTTCCCAAGCGCTTAGTCCAGTGCTCTGCACGTAGTAAGCGCTCAATAAATACGATTGATGATGATGATGATGACTGTCTCTATATGTTGCCAACTTGTACTTCCCAAGCGCTTAGTCCAGTGCTCTGCACACGGTAAGCGCTCAATAAATACGATTGATTGATTGATTGAACTTGGGCAAGTCACTTCACTTCTGAGCCTCAGTTACCTCATCTGTAAAATGGGGATTACGATTGCGAGCCCCACGTGGGACAACCTGATCGCCTTGGATCCCCCGCCCAGCGCTTAGAACAGTGCTTTGCACATGGTAAGCGCTTAACAAATGCCACCATCATTATTACTATTATTATTAATAAAATAATAATAATATAATATATTATAATATAATGTGATATATTATTATTATGATAATAATAATATCATATTATTATTGATAATGATATTAGTTGTTATTATTATTATATTATTATTATTACCCAGTTGTCAATCAGTCAATGGTATTTACTGGATACCTAATATGAGCAGAGCACTGCCTTTAGTAGACGCAATCCCGGCCCACGGGGGGCTTACAATCTAAAGAGAAGCAGCGTGGCTCAGTGGAAAGAGCCCGGGCTTGGGAGTCAGAGGTCATGGGTTCGAATCCCGGCTCCGCCACATGTCTGCTGTGTGAACTTGGGCAAGTCACTTCACTTCTCTGAGCCTCAGTTCCCTCATCTGTAAAATGGGGATTCCGATTGCGAGCCCCACGTGGGACAACCTGATCGCCTTGTATCCCCCGCCCAGCGCTCAGAACAGTGCTTGGCACATAGTAAGCGCTTAACAAATGCCATTATTATTATTACATTAATAATAATATTAATAATAATTATTATTATTAATAAATATTATTATTATTATAAGGGGGAGACGGACATTAGAACACACTACGGAATAGGAAAAATAGGAGAGTATGAAGGGTTTTACGAAAGCGTTTTGGGGTTGGGGAGACTAGCAAAACGCTTAAGTGATGCCCAACTGAAAAGCATTTGTGAGGCAGAGGTGAGAGCAGTTGGGACATACTCCCTGCGACAAATCAATCAATCAATCAATCAGTCGTATTTATTGAGCGCTTACTATGTGCAGAGCACTGTACTAAGCGCTTGGGAAGTACAAATTGGCATCACATAGAGACAGTCCCTACCCACCAGTGGGCTCACAGTCTAAAAGCGGGAGACAGAGAACAGAACCAAACATACCAACAAAATAAAATAAGTAGGATAGAAATGTACAAGTAAAATAAATAAATAAATAAATGAATAGAGTAATAAATATCTTCCAAATCTTGATTGGAAGATAATAATAATAGTAATAATAATAATTTTGGTATTTGTTAAGCGCTTACTATATGCCAAGCACTGTTCTAAGCGCTGGGGAGGATACAAGGTGACTAGGTTGTCCCATGTGGGGCTCACAATCTTAATCCCCATTTTCCAGATGAGGGAACGGAGGCCCAGGGTAGCTGTGACTTGCCCAAAGTCGCCCAGCTGACAAGCGGCGGAGCCGGGATTCGAACCCACGACCTCCGGCTCCCAAGCCCGGGCTCTTTCCATTGAGCCCCGCTGCCCTCAGAAAGCCCACCTGGGATTGCCATCTGCGGTCCAAAGGGCAGCCGGGGATCAGAATTCCGGGGCGGCTGCGGAATTGGGCGATTCCCAATTCATTCCCTCATGCGCTCAATCGTATTTATTGAGCGCTTACTGTGTGCAGAGCACTGTACTAGGCGCTTGGGAAGTCCAAGTTGGCAGCGTATAGAGACGGTCCCTAGCCAACAGCGGGCTCACAGTCTAGGAGATCCCAAAAACGATCCTAAACGATCCTAAAACGCTCGGCGAATATCCAAGCTATCAGCTGTGCTTTCGGCTGCCTTTCCCAGAAGTTCTGGACTGATTCCACGGGTCACGGGTTCAAATCCCGGCTCCACCACTCGTCGGCTGTGTGACTTTGGGCAAGTCCCTTAACTTCTCTGGGCCTCGGTTCCCTCGTCTGGAAAATGGGGATGAAGACTGCGAGCCCCACGTGGGCCAACCCGATCACCTTGCAAATTCCCCAGCGCTTTTCACAGTGCTCTGCACATAGTAAGCGCTCAATAAATGCCCAATTTGTACTTCCCAAGCGCTCAGTACGGTGCTCTGCACACAGTAAGCGCTCAATAAATACGACTGATGATTTCCTTTCCCACGGCCGGCAACAACCTGAGGTCTAGGAGAGACGGGACTCCGAAGGCGCACGGGGAAAAGCTACTCCTGGCACCAGCCGTTCCCAAACGCCAACTGATCTGCCCGTCGTATTTATTGAGCGCTTACTGTCTGCCGAGCGCTGTACTAAGCGCTTAGGAGAGTCCAACGATAAGCACAGTCCCTGCCCACGGCGAGCGTAAGGAGGTCAAACGTGGCGTCCATCCACTTCGGCATCACACAAATCCCTCGCCGACCTCGACGCGGCCCGCGCGCTCCGCTCCTCCTACGCCGGTCTCCTCCCTCCTCCTCCGTCCGGCGCGGCATTCCCTCCTCTTTCCCATCTCCCAGTCCACCACCTTCCCTATTCCGAAAGCTTTTTTTTTTCAAATCACACCTCCTCCATGAGGGCTTCCCTTAAACCCTCATTTCCCCGACTCTTCCGAGTCACCCGGGACTTGAGATGCGAAGATTCTCCGCCAGAAGATGAGTTTTCACAGCGTGAACACCCACTATTCATTCATTCATTCAATCGTATTTATTGAGCGCTTACTGTGTGCAGAGCACTGGACTAAGCGCTTGGGAAGTCCAAGTTGGCAACGTCTAGAGACGGTCCCTACCCGACAGCGGGCTCACAGTCTGGAAGGGGGAGACAGACAACGAAACATATTAACAAAATAAAATAAAGATGTACAAATAAAATAGAGTAATAAATACGTACAAATATATATACACAGGTGCTATGGGGAGGGGAAGGAGGTAAGGGGGGGGGATTCATTCAGTGGTATTTATTGAGCGCTTGCGGTGTGCAGAGCACTGTACTAAGCGCTTGGGAAGTCCAAGTTGGCAACGTACAGAGACGCTCCCTACCCAACAGCGGGCTCACGGTCTAGAAGGGGGAGGCAGACAACAAAACATATTAACAAAAGATAATAGACAGAATAAATATGTACAAATGAATACAAATTACAAAGTACAAATAAACAAATGTACAAATAAATATAAGCAAACACGTGCAAATAAAATAGAGGAATAAATCCGTCCAAACATATATACATACATATATATATATAGTAAGCGCTTAACAAATGCCATTATTATTACATTAATAATAATGTAATTATTAATACTATTATTAATAATAATAAATATTATTATTATTATAAGGGGGAGGCAGACATTAGAACACACTACGGGATAGGAGAAATAGGAGAGTATGAAGGGGGCTGTGGGGAGGGGAAGGAGGTAAGGGGGGGATGGGGAGGAGGGGGCTGAGTGCGGGAAGGCCTCCTGGAGGAGGTGAGCTCTCCGTAGGGAAAATGGGGGAGGCCTGAGGCCCACTCCGCCCGCGCTAGGGAATCTGCGGACGTTCTCCCGGCCGCCGGAGCCCGTTCGGCCATACCGAGGCGCGGCGTCAGAAAAAACGGCTCAAGTCCGTCACGGAGCGATCAAAGAGGCAAATTTTCCTTAAAGCGGGACTGGGCAACAACACAATCTTCACATCCCACTTCAAGAAGCCACAGCCGGAGCCAAGACCAGAGAGCATTCCAAACTTTACCTCACCGACTGACGGATTTACCTCATATTCCTTGATGGTCCCCTTCCACGCACATCCATCGTTGACACAGAAGGCCGGCAGGCTTTCTACCTCTCTCCGGGCAGCGTTATCCGGAAAAGCCTGGGGAGAAAGAAAAAAAGAGATAGTCAAGATCTCGGACTCCAGCTTCCGACGGGGGACTTTCTAAATAGGTGAATCAGGGAGTAACTAGTTCCTTATCGCTTTTCTTCCACTCCGACGGCGGCGTACGGGGTATTTGGGAACGGGCGGTTGGAGGAAAGGATACACTCCCGGCTCTCGAGAGCTTCACACAATAACTGGGAAGGACGCGTGGAAAAATACCATCTCCCAAAGTACCGCTGACTGATTGGCAACCTCACACTTTCCCATTTCTCTTCTCTGAGATTGATTTTAATATCGGTCTTCCCCTACGGACTAAGCTCCCTGTGAGCGGGGATTACGTCTACGATCTCTTTCGGAGCGTACTCTCCCAAGCGCACACGGCACGTGCTCGATCAGTGACCGACGGACGACGGCTCTTCCGTTCCGAGAGCCGTTTATCCGGCTTTTAATGTAGCGTCTTTTTTGTTTTCTCCTTTGAATTGCGGCCCTTTGTCTTCTATCTGTCGGCCGATCCTATTTACCGAGCACTTACTGCGTGCAGAATACCGTTTGAGGATTCGGTTTCGGCCCGCTTTCCCCTCAATCTTTGCCGGGCCGCCTTTCCACCGTGCGGAGTTTGTCGGGAAGGGGTGGAAGGGGCAGCGCCTGTGACTCCGGGGTCCCAACGAGGTCGCCCCCCAAATCCGCTCCACATTTCTATCCTATTTATTTTATTTTGTTGGTATGTTTGGTTCTGTTCTCTGTCTCCCCCTTTTAGACTGTGAGCCCACTGTTGGGTAGGGACTGTCTCTATGTGTTGCCAATTTGTACTTTCCAAGCGCTTAGTACGGTGCTCTGCACATAGTAAGCGCTCAATAAATACGATTGATTGATTGATTGATTGATCCACTCCCTTCCCCTCAAATCCCTGCTCTCCTTTCTCTCTCGCCACATCGGTCCTCGGGGCCGCTCCGAGACGGGGCACGGGCCGGCCGGCCTCCGCCGGAGTCAGAAGGCCAAGGATTTCTCCCATCAGAACGGCGCCTCATTCACAGCGGAGGCCTTCCCCAATCCACTTCTGATCTCCGCACGTCATCGCTTTTCTAATAATAATAATAATAATTTCAGTGCTTACTATATGCGTAGCGCTGGGATGGACACAATGTAATCGGGTTGTCCCACGCGGGGCTCTACCACCTAGGGTTTATGTTCGCGCAACTCTTTAGCCCTTCAGTGCTTACAACAGTGCTTTGCATCATCATCAATCGTATTTATTGAGCGCTTCCTATGTGCAGGGCGCTGTACTAAGCGCTTGGGAAGTACAAGTTGGCAACGTTGAGAGACGGTCCCTACCCAACAGTGGGCTCACAGTCTAAAAGGGGGAGACAGAGAACAAAACCAAACATGCTAACAAAATAAAATAAATAGAACAGATATGGACAAGTAATCATGGTAAGCGCTTAACAAATGCCATTATTATTATTATTATAACCAAACATACTAACAAAATAAAATAAATAGAACAGATATGGACAAGTAATCATAGTAAGCGCTTAACAAATGCCATTATTATTATCATTATAACCAAACATACTAACAAAATAAAATAAATAGAATGGATATGGACAAGTAATCATAGTACGCGCTTAACAAATGCCATTATTATTATTATTATAACCAAACATACTAACAAAATAAAATAAATAGAATAGATATGGACAAGTAATCATGGTAAGCGCTTAACAAATGCCATTATTATTATTATTATAACCAAACATACTAACAAAATAAAATAAATAGAATAGATATGGACAAGTAATCATAGTAAGCGCTTAACAAATGCCATTATTATTATCATTATAACCAAACATACTAACAAAATAAAATAAATAGAATAGATATGGACAAGTAATCATGGTACGCGCTTAACAAATGCCATTATTATTATTATTATAACCAAACATACTAACAAAATAAAATAAATAGAATAGATATGGACAAGTAATCATAGTAAGCGCTTAACAAATGCCATTATTATTATCATTATAACCAAACATACTAACAAAATAAAATAAATAGAATAGATATGGACAAGTAATCATGGTAAGCGCTTAACAAATGCCATTATTATTATCATTATAACCAAACATACTAACAAAATAAAATAAATAGAATAGATATGGACAAGTAATCATAGTAAGCGCTTAACAAATGCCATTATTATTATTATTATAACCAAACATACTAACAAAATAAAATAAATAGAACAGATATGGACAAGTAATCATGGTAAGCGCTTAACAAATGCCATTATTATTATTATTATAACCAAACATACTAACAAAATAAAATAAATAGAATAGATATGGACAAGTAATCATGGTAAGCGCTTAACAAATGCCATTATTATTATTATTATAACCAAACATACTAACAAAATAAAATAAATAGAATAGATATGGACAAGTAATCATGGTAAGCGCTTAACAAATGCCATTATTATTATTATTATAACCAAACATACTAACAAAATAAAATAAATAGAATAGATATGGACAAGTAATCATAGTAAGCGCTTAACAAATGCCATTATTATTATTATTATAACCAAACATACTAACAAAATAAAATAAATAGAATAGATATGGACAAGTAATCATAGTAAGCGCTTAACAAATGCCATTATTATTATTATTATAACCAAACATACTAACAAAATAAAATAAATAGAATAGATATGGACAAGTAATCATGGTAAGCGCTTAACAAATGCCATTATTATTATCATTATAACCAAACATACTAACAAAATAAAATAAATAGAACAGATATGGACAAGTAATCATAGTAAGCGCTTAACAAATGCCATTATTATTATCATTATAACCAAACATACTAACAAAATAAAATAAATAGAATAGATATGGACAAGTAATCATAGTAAGCGCTTAACAAATGCCATTATTATTATCATTATAACCAAACATACTAACAAAATAAAATAAATAGAATAGATATGGACAAGTAATCATAGTAAGCGCTTAACAAATGCCATTATTATCATTATTATTATTATTATTATTATTATTATTATTATTATGTCTTCCGCTTAACTGTCATCCGCTTTAGCGACCACGCGGCTTAACAAATACCGCGGTCACCATCGTGCTTCCCTCCCTCGTGGTCCCGCCAGCGACCCCGGGCCCGACCACGCGGGAGAGGGGCACGACGAGGACCGCGGTATTCGTTAAGCGGCGGGCCGAGCACTGTACTAAGCGCCGGGGCCGATCGCCAGTTCATCCCCGGCCCGCTCGGGCCTCCCGGTCCAAGTTGGAAGGACAAGAGGTACTGAATCCCCATTTTCACAAACGGGGAAACCGAGGCCCAGAGGAGCTAAGTGACTCGCCCGCGATCACCTGGGGCTCGGGCGCTTCCCGCTAGGCCATAATTCTGCCGCGTTCTCCCAAGGCCTTGGCGCGAAACTCTTCCCGGAGCACTAATTCATGGACCGCCATGCCCGTCGGGATGCCCTGCATGCCGCTTTCCGGTAGGAAAGCTTTCTTGGGCCTGGGCAGAGCCGCCCCGGTGAAATCCAAGACTTGGGATGGAAGCAGCGTAGCTCAGTGGCGAGAACACGGGCTTTGGAGTCCGAGGTCATGGGTTCGAATCCCGCCTCTGCCACACGTCTGTTGCGTGACCCTGGGCAAGTCACTTAACTTCCTCAGTTCCCTCATCTGCAAAATGGGGGTGAAGATGTGAGCCCCACGTGGGACAACTTGATCGTCTCGTCCCCCCCCCCCAGCGCTTAGGACAGCGCTTCGCACATAGTAAGCGGTTAACAAATACCATTATTATAGAAGCAGCGTGGCTCAGTGGAAAGAGCCCGGGCTTTGGAGTCAGAGGTCATGGGTTCGAATCCCGCCTCTGCCACACGTCTGTTGCGCGACCCTGGGCAAGTCACTTAACTTCTCAGAGCCTCAGTTCCCTCATCCGTAAAATGGGGGTGAAGATGTGAGCCCCACGTGGGACAACTTGATCGTCTCGTCCCCCCCCCCCCAGCGCTTAGGACAGCGCTTCGCACATAGTAAGCGGTTAACAAATACCATTATTATAGAAGCAGCGTGGCTCAGTGGAAAGAGCCCGGGCTTTGGAGTCAGAGGTCATGGGTTCGAATCCCGCCTCTGCCACATGTCTGTTGTGCGACCCTGGGCAAGTCACTTAACTTCTCAGAGCCTCAGTTCCCTCATCCGTAAAATGGGGGTGAAGATGTGAGCCCCACGTGGGACAACTTGATCGTCTCGTCCCCCCCCCCCAGCGCTTAGGACAGCGCTTCGCACATAGTAAGCGGTTAACAAATACCATTATTATAGAAGCAGCGTGGCTCAGTGGAAAGAGCCCGGGCTTTGGAGTCAGAGGTCATGGGTTCGAATCCCGCCTCTGCCACACGTCTGTTGTGCGACCCTGGGCAAGTCACTTAACTTCTCAGAGCCTCAGTTTCCTCATCTGCAAAACGGGGGTGAAGATGTGAGCCCCACGTGGGACAACTTGATCGTCTCGTCCCCCCCCCCAGCGCTTAGGACAGCGCTTCGCACATAGTAAGCGGTTAACAAATACCATTATTATAGAAGCAGCGTGGCTCAGTGGAAAGAGCCCGGGCTTTGGAGTCAGAGGTCATGGGTTCGAATCCCGCCTCTGCCACACGTCTGTTGTGCGACCCTGGGCAAGTCACTTAACTTCTCAGAGCCTCAGTTCCCTCATCCGTTAAATGGGGGTGAAGATGTGAGCCCCACGTGGGACAACTTGATCGTCTCGTCCCCCCCCCCCAGCGCTTAGAACAGCGCTTCGCACATAGTAAGCGGTTAACAAATACCATTATTATAGAAGCAGCGTGGCTCAGTGGAAAGAGCCCGGGCTTTGGAGTCCGAGGTCATGGGTTCGAATCCCGCCTCTGCCACACGTCTGTTGTGCGACCCTGGGCAAGTCACTTAACTTCTCAGAGCCTCAGTTCCCTCATCCGTAAAATGGGGGTGAAGATGTGAGCCCCACGTGGGACAACTTGATCGTCTCGTCCCCCCCCAGCGCTTAGAACAGTGCTTCGCACATAGTAAGCGGTTAACAAATACCATTATTATAGAAGCAGCGTGGCTCAGTGGAAAGAGCCCGGGCTTTGGAGTCAGAGGTCATGGGTTCGAATCCCGCCTCTGCCACACATCTGTTGTGTGACCCTGGGCAAGTCACTTAACTTCTCAGAGCCTCAGTTCCCTCATCCGTAAAATGGGGGTGAAGATGTGAGCCCCACGTGGGACAACTTGATCGTCTCGTCCCCCCCCCCCCCAGCGCTTAGGACAGCGCTTCGCACATAGTAAGCGGTTAACAAATACCATTATTATAGAAGCAGCGTGGCTCAGTGGAAAGAGCCCGGGCTTGGGAGTCAGAGGTCATGGGTTCGAATCCCGCCTCTGCCACACGTCTGTTGTGCGACCCTGGGCAAGTCACTTAACTTCTCAGAGCCTCAGTTCCCTCATCCGTTAAATGGGGGTGAAGATGTGAGCCCCACGTGGGACAACTTGATCGTCTCGTCCCCCCCCCCCAGCGCTTAGAACAGCGCTTCACACATAGTAAGCGGTTAACAAATACCATTATTATAGAAGCAGCGTGGCTCAGTGGAAAGAGCCCGGGCTTTGGAGTCAGAGGTCATGGGTTCGAATCCCGCCTCTGCCACACGTCTGTTGCGTGACCCTGGGCAAGTCACTTAACTTCTCAGAGCCTCAGTTCCCTCATCTGCAAAACGGGGGTGAAGATGTGAGCCCCACGTGGGACAACTTGATCGTCTCGTCCCCCCCCCCCCCCAGCGCTTAGGACAGCGCTTCGCACATAGTAAGCGGTTAACAAATACCATTATTATAGAAGCAGCGTGGCTCAGTGGAAAGAGCCCGGGCTCTGGAGTCCGAGGTCACGGGTTCGAATCCCAGCTCCGCCGCATGTCTGCTGTGTGACCGTGGGCAAGTCACTTCACTTCTCTGAGCCTCAGTTCCCTCATCTGGAAAATGGGGATGAAGACTGGGAGCCCCACGTTGGACAACCTGATCACCTCGCATCCACCCCAGCACTCAGAACAGTGCTCTGCACGTAGTAAGCGCTTCACAGATGCCATCGTTATTATTATTACGGAAAAGCGAGCTGAATTCGCGGAAATTCAACTGGAAGAGCCCAACAGTGGGATTAGAGGCGCGGTAAAGCGTGGAGGGCGTCCATCAGCCGGACGGGGAACGATACGGAGCCGCTGTTGTCCGGGCCCAGCCGCAACCTCGGGAAGACACACCTGCCGCGCAGACTTCCAACAGAAAGGAACAAAACGGGATGCGATCACTACCAACCCGGACACAGTCCGGGGTGAATCGGACGTCGTCAGAAAGCATTTTCCCATCGAGGAAGTGCAACCGTTCCCTTGGGACAAAGGAAACCATCTTGAATTGTTCTTTAGGAACAGAGCCGTTTACCCGCGACCTCAAATGGCCGCGGGCTAATAATAATAATAATAATGATGGTATTTGGTAAGCGCTTACTATGTGCAAAGCACTGTTCTAAGCGCTGGGGAGGTTACAAGGTGATCAGGTTGTCCCACGGGGGGCTCGTGGTCTTAATCCCCATTTTACAGACGAGGTCCTGCCTTGGGCAGGATTAGAAAACCGGAAAGTTCCCCCGCTCCCCTTCGTCGACTCCGTCCGTCCGTGTGCGCCGAGCACTGCATGGAGCACTTGGGAGAGTATGATGTAGCATAGTTGGTAGCTGCGGTCCCTGTTGGGTTTCTGAGCGTGCTAACGAGGGGGCTGCCCGGAGGAGACTGGCGGGCGCTGTACGCTCAGTAAATCATCATCATCATCATCAATCGTATTTATTGAGCGCTTACTATGTGCAGAGCACTGTACCGAGCGCTTGGGAAGTACAAACTGGCAACATATAGAGACGGTCCCCGCCCAACAGTGGGCTCACGGTCTAAAAGGGGGAGACGGAGAACAAAACCAAACATACTCACAAAATAGAATAGATACAAATAAAATAGAGTAATAAATCTGTACAAACTATATACAGGTGCTGTGGGGAAGGGAAGGAGGTAAGATGGGGGGGATGGAGGGGGGGGATAGTAAATAGGATCGACCGACAGATAGAAGACAAAGGGCCGGCGGTCTGGCGGTAGTCGAGGAAAGACGAAGCTCAGAATCAGCAGGGAAAACTCTAGGCGAGGGGTCTCGGGAGGGATGGGGACCAGGCTGGGGGCATTCTGGTTCGGAACGCGGGCCTCAATCCCGCTTCGGACACCTCCCTCTCCCAGCTCTTCCGAGAGCCATGCCCTTCGCGCAACCCCCTTCGGCCTCGTCCCCCTCTCCATCCCCCCCATCCTACCTCCTTCCCTTCCCCACAGCACCTGTATATATGTTTGTACAGATTTATTACTCTATTTATTTTACTTGTACATATCTATTCTATTTATTAGCATGCTTGGTTTTGTTCTCTGTCTCCCCCTTCTAGACTGTGAGCCCACTGCTGGGTAGGGACTGTCGCTATATGTTACCAACTTGGACTTCCCCAGCGCTTAGTCCAGTGCTCTGCACCCAGTAAGCGCTCAATAAATACGACTGATGATGGTGATGACCTCCTGCAATCCCGTTCCCGCCTCGCTGAGAACACACTCTTCCCCAGGTCAGCGAGGGGACCGGCTTCTTGCCAAATCTTGCCAAAATCGGACTCTGTCCTCGCCTTCCTCGAGCCTGTCAACCTCCGCGTCGGGAAAAAACTCCTCACCCTCGGCTTCAATCCCGTCCATCCCGTCGCCCCCTCCCACCTCACCTCCCTTCCCTCCTTCTCCGGCCCAGCCCGCACCCTCCGCTCCTATTTTCCTAATGACGTGCATTAAGCTCTAATTCCATTTATTCTGACGACTTGACACCCGTCCACATGTTTCCTTGTTGTGTCGTCCGTCTCCCCCTTCCAGACCGTGAGCCCGCTGTCGGGTCGGGACCGTCTCTAGATGTTGCCGGCTTGGACTTCCCAAGCGCTTAGTCCGGCGCTCTGCACACAGTAAGCGCTCAATAAATACGACTGAACGAATGAATAAATGACCAGGGGCCTTTGACCCTGAGGCCCAGTCTCGGCACCTGGAAACCCGACCCATCGACTGAATTTATTGAGCGCTTACCGTGCGCAGAGCACTGGACTAAGCGTTTGGGAGAGGACGATATAAAAGAGTTGGCAGTCACGGTCGATCAATGAGTCGTATTTATTGAGCGCTTACCGTGTGCAGAACACTGGACTAAGCGTTTGGGACAGGACGATATAAAAGAGTTGGCAGTCACGTTTGATCAATGAGTCGTGTTTATCGGGTGCTTACCATGCGCAGAGCACTGTACTACTTCTACTACTACTAATTATCATAATTATTATATAATATTTAAGCACTACGATGTGCAAAGCACTGTTCTAAGCGCTGGGGAGGATACACGGTGATCAGGTTGTCCCACGGGGGGCTCACAGTCTTCATCCCCATTTTCCAGAGGAGGTCACTGAGGCCCAGAGAAGCGAAGTGGCTTGCCCCAGGTCACACAGCTGACGAGTGGCTCAGCGGGGATTCGAACCCATGACCTCGGACTCCCAAGCCCGCGCTCTTCACGCCGAGCTTCCTCGAGGAAGCAGCCAAGCGCTACTAAGCACTTGGGAGGGTACGATGCAACCGAAATAGCCGTCGCCCCATTTTGCCACCCACGGGCTTACAGTCTGGAGTCCGTTTTACCTCAGTTTCCCTGTCACAGTCGGCCCTGGTCCTCCTCTTCTAATAATAACAATGGCATTTATTAAGCGCTGACTATGTGCAAAGCACCGTTCTAAGCGCTCTTCCCATTCCGGCTGCCGTCTAAGGGCTCAGTCCCGAGTCCCTTCCGTCTCGCCCTTAGAGAAGCTTCCAAAATTACGGGATCTGTGGGGACGACTCCAAAATCTGACTCGCCTCGACCTCCTCTGATGTACTTCCCAAGCGCTCAGTACAGTGCTCTGCACACGGTAAGCGCTCAATAAGTACGACTGAATGACTACACAGGGAGAAGTGAAGGAGAGGGGGAAAAGAGAAGAGAGGGGAGAGGAAACACCGTTCAAACAGCTTGCAAAGGCCGGCCCTAAGCCATCATCATCATCATCAATCGTATTTATTGAGCGCTTACTAGGTGCAGAGCACTGTACTAAGCGCTTGGGAAGTACAAATTGGCAACATATAGAGACGGTCCCTACCCAACAGTGGGCTCACAGTCTAAAAGCACTCTTCCCCACAGCCTCTCTCATTAAATCCATCCATCAGTGATCTTTACTGAGCGCTTACTATGAGCGCTTTTAAGCGCTCGGGAAGGGCGCGGTATGGCAGGATTAGCAGACACGTTCCCCCTTTTAGACTGTGAGCCCACTGTTGGGTAGGGACCGTCTCTCTATGGTGCCAATTTGTACTTCCCAAGCGCTCAGTGCAGTGCTCTGCACATAGTAAGCGCTCAATAAATACGATTGACTTCGGTTTCAACGCGCGACGCGGGCGGCTTCCCCACCCCGCCCGCCCCGCCAGGAATCCCGTTCTGCGGCTTTCGTCGGATCGGGGAGATTGTGCGAGCGACGGGAAGCAAAACTCGCCGGATGGATGGAGACTCTTCCTCTCCCCCTCGTCCCCCTCTCCATCCCCGCCATCTTACCTCCTTCCCTTCCCCACAGCACCTGTATATATGTATATATGTCTGTACGTATTTATTACTCTATTTATTTTACTTGTACATATCTATTCTATTTATTTTATTTCGTTAGTATGTTTGGTTTTGTTCTCTGTCTCCCCCTTGTAGACCATGAGCCCACTGTTGGGTAGGGACTGTCTCTAGATGTTGCCAATTTGTACTTCCCAAGCGCTTAGTACAGTGCTCTGCACACAGTAAGCGCTCAATAAATACGATTGATGATGATGATGATGATGATGGTGTCGACACCCCGGGGTCTTTCCAACCACAGAGGACTCCAAACCACCTGCGGATCGTTTCCAAATTCTTGCGGGCATCATCATCAATCGCATTTATTGAGTGCTTACTGTGGGCAGAGCACTGTACTAAGCGCTTGGGAAGTCCAAGTTGGCAACATCTAGAGACAGTCTCTACCCAACAGTGGGCTCACAGTCTAAAAGGGGGAGACAGAGAACAAAACCAAACATACTAACAAAATAAAACCACACACCATGGGCGCACAGCAGGTTTATCATCATCATCAATCGTATTTATTGAGCACTTACTATGTGCAGAGCACTGGACTAAGCGCTTGGGAAGTACAAGTTGGCAACATATAGAGACAGTCCCTACCCAACAGTGGGCCCACAGTCTAAAAGGGGGAGACAGAGAACAAAACCAAACATACTAACAAAATAAAATAAATAGAATAGATATGTACAAATAAAATAAATAAATAAATAAATAGAGTAATAAATATGTACAAACATATCATCATCATCAATCGTATTTATTGAGCGCTTACTACGTGCAGATCACTGTACCAAGCGCTTGGGAAGTACAAACTGGCAACATCTAGAGACAGTCCCTACACAACAGTGGGCTCCCAGTCTAAAAGGGGGAGATAGAGAACAAAACCAAACATACTAACAAAATAAAACCACACACCATGGGCGCACAGCAGGTTTATCATCATCATCATCATCATCAATCGTATTTATTGAGCGCTTACTGTGTGCAGAGCACTGTACTAAGCGCTTGGGAAGTACAAATTGGCAACATCTAGAGACGGTCCCTACCCAACAGTGGGCTCACAGTCTAAAAGGGGGAGACAGAGAACAAAACCAAACATACTAACAAAATAAAATAAATAGAATAGATATGTACAAATAAAATAAATAAATAAATAGAGTAATAAATATGTACAAACATATCATCATCAATCGTATTTATTGAGCGCTTACTATGTGCACAGCACTGTACTAAGCGCTTGGGAAGTACAAATTGGCAACATCTAGAGACAGTCCCTACCCAACAGTGGGCTCCCAGTCTAAAAGGGGGAGACGGAGAACAAAACCAAACATACTAACAAAACAAAATAGAATAGATATGTACAAATAAAATAAATAAATAGAGTAATAAATATGTACAAACATATCATCATCATCAATCATATTTATTGAGCGCTTACTATGTGCAGAGCACTGTACTAAGCACTTGGGAAGTACAAATTGGCAACATATAGAGACGGCCCCTACCCAACAGTGGGCTCACAGTCTAAAAGGGGGAGACAGACAACAAAACCAAACATACTAACAAAATAAAACCACACACCATGGGCGCACAGCAGGTTTATCATCATCATCATCATCAATCGCATTTATTGAGCGCTTACTATGTGCAGAGCACTGTACTAAGCGCTTGGGAAGTACAAGTTGGCAACATATAGAGACAGTCCCTACCCAACAGTGGGCTCACAGTCTAAAAGGGGAGACAGAACAAAACCAAACATACTAACAAAATAAAATAAATAGAATAGATATGCACAAATAAATAAATAAATAGAGTAATAAATATGTACAAACATATCATCATCAATCGTATTTACTGAGCGCTTACTATGTGCAGAGCACTGTACTAAGCGCTTGGGAAGTACAAGTTGGCAACATATAGAGACAGTCCATACCCAACAGTGGGCTCACAGTCTAAAAGGGGGAGACAGAGAACAAAACCAAACATACTAACAAAATAAAATAAATAGAATAGATATGTACAAGTAAAATAAATAAATAGAGTAATAAATATGTACAAACATATATACAGGTGGGCCTGTTTATGGGCCTAAAGAACAGAGCTCGGGGCTGGGCGCCAGAAGGACCCGGTTCTAATCCCAGCTCTGCCACTTGTCTGCTGGGTGACCCTGGGCAAGTCACGGCACCTCTCTGTGCCTCAGTTACCTCATCTGAAAAACGGGGCTTAAGGCTGTTGTACTTACCGAGCTGCTTTCTAAAATCGAGACGCCTTCTTCGAATATTCCCTCCTGAACGCAAGCAGCACAATTCTGAGGCCCAGAGCTCAGAGAGAGAGAGAGAAAAAGAGAAAAAGAAAGGGAGAGAGAGAAGAAAAACGTTTAGTATGGAACCTGTCCATCACAAGGAATCTGGTGACTTTTTTTATTCATTCATTCATTCATTCAATCATCATCAATCGTATTTATTGAGCGCAGAGCACTGTACTAAGCGCTTGGGAAGTACAAATTGGCAACATATAGAGACAGTCCCTACCCACCAGTGGGCTCACAGTCTAAAAGGGGGAGCCAGAGAAACAAAACCAAACATACTAACAAAATAAAATAAATAGAATAGATATGTACAAGTAAAATAAATAAATAGGGTAATAAATCTGTACAAACATATATACATATATACAGGTGCTGTAGGGAAGGGAAGGAGGTAAGATGGGGGGGATGGAGAGGGGGATGAGGGGGAGAGGAAGGAAGGGGCTCAGTCTGGGGCAAATTCAATCGCATTTATTGAGCGCTTACTGTGTGCAGAGCACTGTACTGAGCGCTTGGGAAGTCCAAGTCGGCAACATATAGGGGCGGTCCCTACCCAACAACGGGCTCACGGGCCGGAAGAGGGAGACGGACAACAAAACACTTACGAGAGCGCTCAGTAAACAGGACGACTTGACGGATTTATGAAAGCGTTCAGCAAGCGGGCTGATCTTAGGGATTTCCGAGACCGCTCAGTAAATGGGCTGGTTTTAAAAAGTTACGGAAGCGCTCGGGCATTACGGCCTTAGGGATTTACGAGCGCTCGGTAAAGAGGACGACTTGACGGATTTCCGAAAGCGGTCCGGAAACAGGAGGATCTTACGGATTTCGGCACGCTCGGTAAATAGCTGAATTTACAGATTTACGAAAGCACCCGGGAAATAGGCTGATTTTAAGGAGTTCGGTCATGACGATTTCTCAGTGCTTACGACAATGCTCAGCACCTAGTAGTAAGCGTTTAAACAAATACCACTGGAAGCTCACCGTGGGCAGGGAATGTGTCTGGTTTCTTGTTATATCGTACTCTCCCGAGCGCTCAGTACAGTGCTCTGCACACTGGAAGTGCTCGGTAAATACGACTGAATGAACAAATATCGTTCTCCCTCTTGGACAGGGATTGCGTCCAACCGGATTATCCTGCATCGACCCCGGGCTTGGAACGGTGCTTGACACTTACTAAGCGCTTAACATCATCATCAATCGTATTTCTTGAGCGCTTACTGTGTGCAGAGCACTGTACTAAGCGCTTGGGAGGTACAAGCTGGCAACATATAGAGACAGTCCCTACCCAACAGTGGGCTCACAGTCTAAAAGGTTGTCCCACGGTGGGCTCACAGTCTTAACCCCCGTTTTACAGATGAGGTAACTGAGGCACAGAGAAGTTAAGTGATTTGCCCAAGGTCACACAGCTGGCAACTGGTGGAGCCGGGATTTGAACCCCTGACCTCTGACTCCAAAGCCCGGGCTCTTTCCCCGGAGCCACGCTGCTTCTCAAACGTTAACAAACGCAGTAATAATAATAACGATAATAATAATAATACCAAGCAGCCCCTTCCATATACACCCGGCTCCGCCGGGACGTGTGTTTCTTTCTTTTTTTTTTTTTTTAATAGCATTTATTAAGCGCTTACTATGTGTAAAGCACTGTTCTTTCTTCCCTGCGCTATGGCTACGACTCTTCTAGGGAATTAGGGGCCGTCTGCCCGACGACGCAAGTCCGTCCGGTGGTTTCCGCCACTGTGGTTGTCATCTCCATCATCATCAATAGTATTTATTGAGCGCTTACTATGTGCGCAGCACTGGACTAAGCGCTTGGGAAGTACAAGTTGGCAACATCTAGAGACGGTCCCTACCCAACAGTGGGCTCCCAGTCTAAAAGGGGGAGACGGAGAACAAAACCAAACAGACTAACAAAATAAAATAAATAGAATAGATATGTACAAGTAAAATAAATAAATAGAGTAATAAATATGTACAAACATATATACACACATACATATGTACATATATATACACACATATATATGTATGTATATATACATATATACACACATATATACAGTTGTGTCACACAGGGCATCACAAACCAGGAGTTTAAGCCTAAATAATAATAATAATAATAATGGTGTTTGTTAAGCGCTTACTATGTGCAAAGCACACTGTTCTAAGCGCCGAATCTTCTTCGACGCTAGAGAGGAACCCCCGTGAGCGTCCGGAGAATCGGACGCACGCAGCCGCCGCTCCTCGGGGGCTTTTTCCCCCGTGCCACGTCAACTTCAATCAATCAATCCATCGTATTTATTGAGCGCTTACTATGTGCGGAGCACTGTACTAAGCGCTTATAAATGATGATGATGATGGCATTTATTAAATGCTTACTATGTGCAAAGCACTGTTCGAAGCACTGGGGAGGTTACAAGGCGATCAGGTTGGCCCACGGGGGGCTCACGGTCTTCATCCCCATTTAACTTCGACCAAAACTACGAATCCCCGATCATCATCCATTGTATTTATTGAGCGCCTACTGTGTACCTAATCCCAGGTGGGAAAAACGCCCTCAGAAACGACTCTGACCTCTAACAGAGCAAGCAACGCTTTCAAATATAGCCATTTTCTCGCTCGCGTTTCCACGGCCCACAGAGATCACCAACTTCCCCTAGTCGTGAGCCTGTACGAGCGGATTCTGTCCAATGTGGATTTCCCAAGCGCTTAGTACAGTGCTCTGCACTCGGTAAGCGCTCAATAAATAGGAATGAATGAATGAATGTCCTGTAGATGCATCCTAAGTCCGTTCCTCCGGAAAGTTTTTGCTCAAAAAGGCAATCTCAGATTTCTTCAGCGCCGTTAAGAAACCCTTCACCCCCAATGGACCGTCTGGGGTGTTTTATTTAGCGCTTAATGTGTGCAGAGCGCTGTACTAAGCGCTCGGGAAAGGATGATACGACACACTTGGCAGACAAGTTCCCTGCCCACAGTGAGCTTACAGTCTAGAGGAGACGGGAGTTAATAGAAACAATTTATAATATTCTTTTTCCTTTTTCCTCTCTCCCTTTTTCCTTTCCTCCTCCCCATCCCTCCCACCTTACGTCCTTCCCCTCCCCACAGCACCTGGAAATATGTTTGTACAGATTTATGACTCTATTTATTTTACTTATACATAGTTACTATTTTATTTATTTTGCTAATGCTGTGCATTTAGCTTTAATTCTATTTGTTCGGACATCCACATGTTTTGTTTTGTTGTCTGTCTCCCCCTTCTAGACCGTGAGCCCGTTGTTGGGTAGGGACCGTCTCTAGATGTTGCCAACTTGGACTTCCCAAGCGCTTAGTACAGTGCTCTGCACACAGTAAGTGCTCAATAAATACGACTGAGTGAATGAATGAATAAATACGATTGAATGAATGAGTGAACGAATCTATAATTCTATTTATATTGATGCTATCGATGCCCGTTTACTTATTTTTATATTGTCTCCCCCCTTCTAGACTGTGAGCCCACTGTGGGCAGGGACTGTCTCTCTTTGGTGCTGAATTGTACTTTCCAGGCGCTCAGTCCAGTGCTCGGCGCACAGTAAGCACTCAACAAATATGACTGAATGAATGAATACAAGGCAATCAGGTTGGACACGGTCCCTGTCCCGCACGGGGCTCATCCCCATTTTCCAGACGAGGTAACTGAGGCACGGAGAAGTGATTTGCCCAAGGCCACAGAGCAGACACGTGGCGGAGCCGGGATTAGAACCCGCGACCTCTGACTCCAAAGTTCGTGCCCTTGCCAATAATAATAATAATAATAATAATGATGGCATTTATTAAGCGCTTACTATGTGCAAAGCACTGTTCTAAGCGCTGGGGAGGTTATAAGGTGAGCAGGTGGTCCCACGGGGGGCTCACAGTCTTCATCCCCATTTTAATAATAACAACGATGGCATTTATTAAGCGCTTACTACGTGCAAAGCACTGTTCTAAGCGCTGGGGAGGTTATAAGGTGATCAGGAGGTCCCACGGGGGGCTCCCAGTCTTCACCCCCATTTTAATAATAATAATGATGGCATTTATTAAGCGCTTACTATGTGCACAGCACTGTTCTAAGCGCTGGGGAAGTTACAAGGTGATCAGGTTGTCCCATGGGGGGCTCACAGTCTTCATCCCCATTTTCCAGATGAGGTCACTGAGGAACAGAGAAGTGAAGTGACTCGCCCAAAGTCACCCAGCTGACAAGGGGCGGAGCCGGGATTTGAACCCACGACCTCTGACGCCCAAGCCCGGGTTCTTTCCACTGAGCCACGCTGCTTCTCACGTGTGGACCCGGGGGGTTAAAAACCCAGATTCCTTCATTCATTCAGTCGTATTTATTGAGCGCTTACTGTGTGCAGAGCACTGGACTGAGTGCTTAGGAAGTCCACGTTGGCAACATAGAGAGACGGTCCCTACCCAACGGTGGGCTTATTCATTCATTCATTCAATCGTATTTATTGAGCGCTTATTGTGTGCAGAGCACTGGACTGATCGCTTGGAAAGTCCACATCGGCAACATAGAGAGACGGTCCCTACCCAACAGCGGGCTCATTCATTCACTCATTCAATCGTATTTATTGAGCGCTTACTGTGTGCAGAGCACTGTGCCGAACGCTTGGGAAGTACAAGTCGGCAACACAGAGAGATGGTCCCTACCCAAGAGTGGGCTCATTCATTCATTCATTCATTCATTCAATCGTATTTATTGAGTGCTTACTGTGTTCAGCGCACTGGACTAAGCGCTTGGGAAGTCCAAGTCGGCAACATCTAGAGACGGTCCCTACCCAACAGCGGGCTCATTCATTCATTCAATCGTATTTATTGAGCGCTTACTGTGTGCAGAGCACTGTACTAAGCGCTTGGGAAGGCCACGTTGCCAACATAGAGAGACGGTCCCTACCCAACAGCGGGCTCATTCATTCATTCATTCAATCGTATGTATTGAGCGCTTACTGTGTGCAGAGCACTGTACCGAGCGCTTGGGAAGTACAAGTCGGCAACATATAGAGACGGTCCCTACCCAACAGCGGGCTCATTCATTCATTCATTCATATTTATTGATCGCTTACTCTGTGCACAGCATTGTAGTAAGCGCTTGGGAAGTACAAGTCGGCAACATAGAGAGATGGTCCCTACCCAACAGCGGTCTCATTCATTCATTCAATCGTATTTATTGAGTGCTTACTGTGTGCAGAGCACTGTACTAAGCGCTTGGGAAGTACAAGTCGGCAACATAGAGGGACGGTCCCTACCCAACAGCGGGCTTGCAGTCTAGAAGGGGGAGACGGACGACAAAACAAGACATAGAAACCAAATAAACTAAATATGTCCCCGTAAAATAAAGTAATAAAGATGTACAGACATATATACATATATACAGATCGTCGTCATCATCAATCGTATTTATTGAGCGCTTACTATGCGCAGAGCGCTTGGGAAGTACAAATTGGCAACATCTAGACCCAAGAGTGGGCTCACGGTCTAAAAGGGGGAGACAGAGAACAAAACCAAACAGACTAACAAAATAAAAGAAATAGAATAGATAGGGACAAGTAAAATGAATAAATAAATAAATAGAGGAGTAAAGAGTCTAAAAGGGGAAGACAGAGAACAAAACCAAAAAGACTAACAAAATAAAAGAAATAGAAGAGATAGGGACAAGTAAAATAAATAAATAAATAAATACAGTAAAGAGTCTAAAAGGGGAAGACAGAGAACAAAACCAAACAGACTAACAAAATAAAAGAAATAGAATAGATAGGGACAAGTAAAATAAATAAATAAATAAATAGAGTAAAGAGTCTAAAAGGGGAAGACAGAGAAACAAAACCAAACAGACTAACAAAATAAAAGAAATAGAATAGATAGGGACAAGTAAAATAAATAAATAAATAAATAGAGTAAAGAGTCTAAAAGGGGAAGACAGAGAAACAAAACCAAACAGACTAACAAAATAAAAGAAATAGAATAGATAGGGACAAGTAAAATAAATAAATAAATAAATAGAGTAAAGAGTCTAAAAGGGGAAGACAGAGAACAAAACCAAACAGACTAACAAAATAAAAGAAATAGAATAGATAGGGACAAGTAAAATAAATAAATAAATAAATAGAGTAAAGAGTCTAAAAGGGGAAGACAGAGAACAAAACCAAACAGACTAACAAAATAAAAGAAATAGAATAGATAGGGACAAGTAAAATAAATAAATAAATAAATAGAGTAAAGAGTCTAAAAGGGGAAGACAGAGAAACAAAACCAAACAGACTAACAAAATAAAAGAAATAGAATAGATAGGGACAAGTAAAATAAATAAATAAATAAATAAAGAGTAAAGAGTCTAAAAGGGGAAGACAGAGAACAAAACCAGACTAACAAAATAAAAGAAATAGAACAGATAGGGACAAGTAAAATAAATAAATAAATAAATAGAGTAAAGAGTCTAAAAGGGGAAGACAGAGAAACAAAACCAAACAGACTAACAAAATAAAAGAAATAGAATAGATAGGGACAAGTAAAATAAATAAATAAATAAATACAGTAAAGAGTCTAAAAGGGGAAGACAGAGAACAAAACCAAACAGACTAACAAAATAAAAGAAATAGAATAGATATGTACAAGTAAAATAAATAAATAGAGTAAAGATCGATACCTTATGATGCTGCTGAGACAGTAGGAGCAGTAGCGGTGGCCGCACTGGGCTTGGAACGGTCTCCGCAGGATGTTCTTGCAGGCGGAGCACAGGTACTTATCCTCCAGTTTCGTTCCCAGGATAATCTTGGAAAAGCCGGGCTGCTGCACGTCTAAAGATCCCGGAGGAGTACAGTTGGCCGCTGCCGCCATGGGAACGGGCCCCTCGATCCCCTGAAAGGACACGGGACGGGAAAACACACACGCAAAAAAAAAAAGACTGAGTCCCACTTTTGGCCCTTGGCTATCTTCGGCATTTTTTATGGGAATAATAATAATAATGATGGCATTTATTAAGCGCTTACGACGCGCCAAGCGCCGTTCTAAACACATAACGATAATAATGATGGCATTTCTTAAGCACTTACGACGTGCCAAGCGCTGTTCTAAACACATAATAATAATAACGATGGCATTTATTAAGCGCTTCCGACGTGCCAAGCGCCGTTCTAAGCGCATAATGATAATAACGATGGCATTTATTAAGCACTTACAACGTGCCAAGCGCCGTTCTAAACACATAATAATAATAATAATAATGATGGCATTTCTTAAGCGCTTCCGACGTGCCAAGCGCCGTTCTAAGCGCATAATGATAATAACGATGGCATTTATTAAGCGCTTATGATGTGCCAAGCGCCGTTCTAAGCGCATAATGATAATAACGATGGCATTTCTTAAGCGCTTACGACGCGTCAAGCGCCGTTCTAAGTGCATAATGATAATAACGATGGCATTTATTAAGCGCTTACGATGTGCCAAGCACCATTCCAAGTGCATAATAATAATAACGATGGCATTTATTAAGCGCTTACAATGTGCCAAGCACCGTACTAAGCGCATAATACTAATAACGATGCCATTTACTAAGCGCTTATGATGTGCCAAGCACCATTCTAAGCACATAATAATAATAACGATGGCATTTATTAAGCGCTTCTGACGTGCCAAGTGCCGTTCTAAGCGCATAATAATAATAACAATGGCATTTCTTAAGCGCTTACGAGGCGCCAAGCGCCGTTCTAAGCACATAATGATAATAACGATGGCATTTATTAAGCACTTACGATGTGCCAAGCACCATTCTAAACACATAATACTAATAACGATGGCATTTATTAAGCGCTTACGATGTGCCAAGCGCCGTTCTAAGCGCATAATAATAATAATAATAACGATGGCATTTATTAAGCGATTCCAACATGCCAAGCCCGGAGGAGTACAGTTGGCCGCTGCCGCCATGGGAACGGGCCCCTCGATCCCCTGAAAGGACACGGGACGGGAAAACGCACACGCAAAAAAAAAGACTGAGTCCCGCTTTTGGCCCTTGGCTATATTCGGCATTTTTTATGGGAATAATAATAATAACGACGGCATTTATTACGCGCTTCCGACGCGCCAAGCGCCGATCTAAGCGCATAATGATAATAACGATGGCATTTCTTTAGCGCTTACGACGTGCCAAGCGCTGTTCTAAACACATAATAATAATAACGATGGCATTTATTAAGCGCTTCCGACGTGCCAAGCGCCGTTCTAAGCGCATAATAATAATAACGATGGCATTTCTTAAGCGCTTACGACGTGCCAAGCGCCGTTCTAAACACATAATAATAATAACGATGGCATTTCTTAAGCGCTTACGATGTGCCAAGCACCATTCTAAGCACATAATAATAATAACAATGGCATTTATTAAGCGCTTACGATGTGCCAAGCGCCGTTCTAAGCGCATAATGATAATAACAATGGCATTTCCTAAGCGCTTACAATGTGCCAAGCGCCGTTCTAAGCTCAGAATAATAATAACGATGGCATTTATTATGTGCTTCCGACGTGCCAAGCACCGTTCTAAGCACATAATAATAATAACGATGGCATATATTAAGCGCTTATGACACACCAAGCAGAGTGCTAAGCACATAATAATAATAACGATGGCACTTCTTAAGCACTTATGACGTGCCAAGCGCCGTTCTAAGCGCATAATAATAATAACAATGGCATTTCTTAAGCACTTATGACGTGCCAAGCGCCGTTCTAAGCTCATAATAATAATAACGATGGCATTTCTTAAGCGCTAACGACGCGCCAAGCGCCGTTCTAAGCCCATAATGATAATAACGATGGCATTTATTAAGCGCTTACGATGTGCCATGCACCATTCTAAGCACATAATAATAATAACGATGGCATTTATTAAGCGCTTACGATGTGCCAAGCACCATTCCAAGTGCATAATAATAATAACGATGGCATTTATTAAGCGCTTACAATGTGCCAAGCACCGTACTAAGCGCATAATACTAATAACAATGCCATTTACTAAGCGCTTATGATGTGCCAAGCACCATTCTAAGCACATAATAATAATAACGGTGGCATTTATTAAGCGCTTCCGACGTGCCAAGCGCCGTTCTAAGCGCATAATGATAATAACGATGGCATTTATTAAGCGCTTACAATGTGCCAAGCACCATTCCAAGTGCATAATAATAATAACGATGGCATTTATTAAGCACTTACGATGTGCCAAGCGCCGTTCTAAGCACATAGTAATAATCGCAATGGCATTTATTAAGCACTTACGATGTGCCAAGCGCCGTTCTAAGCACATAATAATAATAACGATGGCATTTATTAAGCGCTTACGATGTGCCAAGCACCATTCCAAGCGCATAGTAATAATAACGATGGCATTTATTAAGCGCTTATGACGTGCCAAGCACCGTTCTAAGCGCATAATGATAATAACGATGGCATTTATTAAGCGCTTACGATGTGCCAAGCACCGTTCTAAGTGCATAATAATAACAACGGCATTTATTAAGCACTTATGACGTGCCAAGCGGCGTTCTAAGCGCATAATGATAATAACGATGGCATTTATTAAGCGCTTACGACGTGCCAAGCACCGTTCTAAGCACATAAAAATAATAACGATGGCATTTATTAGGCGCTTACGACATGCCAAGTGCCGTTCTAAGCGCATAATAATAATAAGGATGGCATTTATTAAGCGCTTACGACGTGCCAAGCACTGTTCTAAGCACATAATAATACTGATGGCATTTATTAAGTGCTTACAATGCGCCAAGCACCGTTCTAAGCACATAATAATAATAACGATGGCATTTATTAAGCGCTTACAATGTGCCAAGCACCGTTCTAAGCGCTGGGGAGGTTACAAGGCGGTCGGGTGGTCCCGCGGGGGGCTCATGCTCTTCATCCTCATTTTCCAGATGAGGTCATTCATTCATTCATTCATATTTATTGAGCGCTTACTGTGTGCAGAGCACTGTACTGAGCGCTTGGGAAGGCCAAGTTGAACGGAGGCCCAGGGAAGTGACTTGCCCAAAGTCACTCAGCTGACAAGAGAAGGAGTGTGGCTCAGTGGAAAGAGCCCGGGCTTTGGAGTCAGAGGTCATGGGTTCAAATCCCGGCTCTGCCAATTTGGCACCTGTGTGACTTTGGGCAAGTCACTTCACTTCTCTGGGCCTCAGTGACCTCATCTGGAAAATGGGGATGAAGACTGTGAGCCCCCCGTGGGACAACCTGATCACCTTGTAACCACCCCAGTGCTTAGAACAGTGCTTGGCACATAGTAAGTGCTTAATAAATGCCATCATTATTCTTATTCTTATTCTCTGGGCCTCAGTGACCTCATCTGGAAAATGGGGATGAAGACTGTGAGCCCCCCATGGGACAACCTGATCACCTTGTAAACTCCCCAGCGCTTAGAACAGTGCTTTGCACATAGTAAGTGCTTAATAAATGCTATTATTATTATCATTATTATTATTATTATTACAAGGTGATCGGGTGGTCCCGCGGGGGGCTCACGCTCTTCATCCTCATTTTCCAGATGAGGTCACGGAGGCCCAGAGAAGTGAAGTGACTTGCCCAAAGTCACCCAGCTGACAAGAGAAGCGGCGTGGCTCAATGGAAAGAGCCCGGGCTTGGGAGTCAGAGGTCACGGGTTCAAATCCCGGCCCTGCCAATTGTCAGCTGGGTGACCTTGGGCAAGTCATTTCACTTCTCTGTGTCTCAGTTCCCTCATCTGTAAAATGGGGATGAAGACCGTGAGCCCCCCGTGGGCCCACCTGATCACCTTGTATCCTCTCCAGCGCTTAGAACAGTGCTTGGCGCATAGTAAGCGCTTAATAAATGCCATTTAAAAATAAACAAGTGGCGGAGCTGGGATTTGAACCCATGACCTCTGACTCCCAAGCCTGGGCTCTTTCCACTGAGCCCCGCTGCTTCTCAAGAATAATAATAATGGTACTGGTACTAATAATAATAATGATGATGGTATTTGGTAAGCGCTTACTAAGTGCCGAGCACTGTTCTAAGCGCTGGGCTGGATACAAGGCCATCAGGTTGTCCCACGGGGGGCTCACGGTCTTCATCCCCATTTTCCAGATGAGGGAAATGAGGCCCAGGGAAGTAAAGTGACTTGGCCAGGGTCACACAGCAGCACACAGCACGTGGTACTTTCTTCATTCATTCATTCAACCGTATTTATTGAGCAATTACTGTGATGATGATGATGGCATTTGGTAAGCGCTTACTAAGTGCCGCGCACTGTTCTAAGCGCTGGGCTGGATACAAGGCGATCAGGTTGTCCCACGGGGGGCTCACGGTCTTCATCCCCATTTTCCAGATGAGGGAAATGAGGCCCAGGGATGTAAAGTGACTTGACCAAGGTCACACAGCAGCACACAGCACGTGGTACTTTCTTCATTCATTCATTCGACCGTATCTATAGAGCAATTACTGTGATGATGATGATGGTATTTGGTAAGCGCTTACTAAGTGCCGAGCACTGTTCTAAGCGCTGGGCTGGATACAAGGCCATCAGGTTGTCCCACGGGGGGCTCACGGTCTTCATCCCCATTTTCCAGATGAGGGAAATGAGGCCCAGGGAAGTAAAGTGACTTGGCCAAGGTCACACAGCAGCACACAGCACGTGGTACTTTCTTCATTCATTCATTCAACCGTATTTATTGAGCAATTACTGTGATGATGATGATGATTTTTAGACTGTGAGCCCACTGCTGGGTAGGGACCGTCTCTATACGTTGCCAATTTGTACTTCCCAGGCGCTTAGTACAGTGCTCTGCACACAGTAAGCGCTCAATAAATACAACTGATGATGATGATGGCATTTCTTAAGCGCTTACTATGTGCCGAGCACCATTCTAAGCGCTGGGATAGATACAAGGTGATCGGGCTGTCCCGCGTGGGGCTCCCAGTCTTCATCCCCATTTTCCAGATGAGGGAACCGAGGCCCAGAGAAGTGAAGTGACTTGCCCGAAGTCACCCAGCTGACAAGTGGCGGAGGCGGGATTAGAACTCACGACCTCGGACTCCCAAGTCCGGGCTCTTTCCACCGAGCCGCCCCACAGGGCACTGTACTAAGTGCTTGGGAAGTATAAGTCAGCAACATATAGGGACGGGCCCCACTTGCACTCATTCAGCCGTATTTATTGAGCGCCTACTGTGTGCAGAGCGCTGTACGAGGCGGTTAGGAAGAACAAATCGGCAACATATGGAGACGGGCCCTACTTTCGTTCATTCAACCGTATTTACTGTGTGCAGAGCACTGTACTAAGCGCTTGGGAAGTACAATTCAGGAACAAATAGAGACAATCCCTGCAGGACAACGGGCTCACAGTCTAAAGGGGGGAGACGGACGACAAAACAAAACACGTGGAGGGGTGTCAAAAGTCATCATCATCAATCGTATTTATTAAGCGCTTACTGTGTGCAGAGCACTGTACTAAGCGCTTGGGAAGTACAAATTGGCAACATATAGAGACAGTCCCTACCCGACAGTGGGCTCACAGTCAGAACAAGTAGAATGAAAGCGCTCACTGTGTGCTAATAATAATAATAATAATAATGGCATTTGTTAAGCGCTTACTACGTGCCAAGCACTGTTCTAAGCGCTGGGGAGGTTACAAGGTGATCAGGTCGTCCCATGGGGGGGGCTCGCAGTCTTCATCCCCATTTTACAGATGAGGGAACTGAGGTGCAGAGAAGTGAAGTGACATAATAATAATGATAGCATTTATGAAGCGCTTACTATCTGCAAGGCACTGTTCTAAGCGCTGGGGAGGTTACAAGGTGATCAGGTTGTCCCACGGGGGGCTCACAGTCTTCATCCCCATTTTACAGATGAGGGAACTGAGGTGCAGAAGTGACATCACAATAATGATAGCATTTATTAAGCGCTTACTATGTGCAATCAATACGATTGATTGATTGACTGATTGACAAGCGAAGGCAGCTGACCTGTTAGAGGAAGAAAGTTGGCAAGAGGAGATGTAGGGCCAGTAGTGAGGAGTTTCTACTTAATAATAATAATAATAATAATAATAATAATAATAATAATGATAGTATTTGTTAAGCGCTTACTATGTGCAAAGCATTGTTCTAAGCACTGGGGAGGTTACAAGGTGATCAGGTTGTCCCATGGGGGGCTCACAGTCTTAATCCCCATTTCCCAGATGAGGTAACTGAGGCACAGAGAAGTGAAGTGACTCGCCCAGAGTCACCCAGCTGACGAGTGGCGGAGCCGGGATTTGAACCCACGACCTCTGACTCCAAAGCCCGGGCTCTTCCCACTGAGCCACGCCGCTTCCTCGGCACTGTAAACAGTGCTGGGGTCCTACAGGATAATCCGGCCCAACAGGGGGTTCACATTCTAAGTAGGAGGGAGAATAATAATAATAATAATAATAATAATGGCATTTATTAAGCGCTTACTATGTACAAAGCACTGTTCTAAGCGCTGGGGAGGTTCCAAGGTGATCAGGTTGTCCCATGGGGGGCTCACAGTCTTAATCCCCATTTTCCAGATGAGGTAACTGAGGCCCAGAGAAGTGAAGCGACTTGCCCAAAGTCACACAGCTGACAACTGGCGGAGCCGGGGATTCGAACCCGCAACCTCTGACTCCAAAGCCCGGACTCTTTCCACTGAGCCACGCCGCCTCCCTGAAGAGGTACTCTTTCCCCATTTCGCAGATGAGGGAACTGAGGCACAGAGGAGTGAGGTCCCCGAGGTCACCCGGCAGGGAAGGGGGCAGAGCCGGGATTGGATCCGGGATCCTCCGACGCCCTTTCCGCGGCCAAATCACGCCGCCGAAAGGACGGGATTCTTTCCGCGGCCAAATCAGGCCGCCGAAAGGACGGGATTATTTTTTCCGCGGCCAAATCGGGCCGCCGAAAGGACGGGATTCGTTTCTGGAAGCGTTTGAAGGCTGAGAAGGAAGGAACTTCCCATTTAAAGCCGGGACCTCGGGATAATCCGTGACTCTGCCATACCTGCTGAAGCTCTTGCTAAGAATAGCACGGCAGCCGGCTCCCAAAATAGGGAAGCCGCATTCCCGGCCTTCCACGGCGATGAAGCCAAAGACAATGCCGGCTTTTCCGCGCTGCCCCCTCCAAGCTCGTGATGACGGTCAATCCATCCATCAATCAATCAATCGTATTGATTGAGGGCTTACTGTGTGCAGAGCACTGTACTAAGCGCTTGGGAAGTCCAAGTTGGCAACATATAGAGACGGTCCCTACCCAACAGCGGGCTCACAGTCTAAAAGGGGGAGACGGAGAACAAAACCAAACATACTAACAAAATAAAACCACACACCATGGGCGCACAGCAGGTTTATCATCATCATCATCATCATCAATCGTATTTATTGAGCGCTTACTATGTGCAGAGCACTGTACTAAGCGCTTGGGAAGTACAAATTGGCAAGATATAGAGACAGTCCCTACCCAACAGTGGGCTCACAGTCTAAAAGGGGGAGACGGAGAACAAAACCAAACATACTAACAAAATAAAACCACACACCATGGGTGCACAGCAGGTTTATCATCATCATCATCATCATCAATCGTATTTATTGAGCGCTTACTATGTGCAGAGCACTGTACTAAGCGCTTGGGAAGTACAAATTGGCAAGATATAGAGACAGTCCCTACCCAACAGTGGGCTCACGGTCTAAAAGGGGGAGACGGAGAACAAAACCAAACATACTAACAAAATAAAACCACACACCATGGGTGCACAGCAGGTTTATCATCATCATCATCATCAATCGCATTTATTGAGCGCTTACTATGTGCAGAGCACTGTGCTAAGCGCTTGGGAAGTACAAATTGGCAACATATAGAGACAGTCCCTACCCAACAGTGGGCTCACAGTCTAAAAGGGGGAGACAGAGAACAAAACCAAACATACTAACAAAATAAAACCACACACCATGGGCGCACAGCAGGTTTATCATCATCATCATCATCATCAATCGTATTTATTGAGCGCTTACTATGTGCAGAGCACTGTACTAAGCACTTGGGAAGTACAAATTGGCAAGATATAGAGACAGTCCCTACCCAACAGTGGGCTCACAGTCTAAAAGGGGGAGACAGAGAACAAAACCAAACATACTAACAAAATAAAACCACACACCATGGGCACACAGCAGGTTTATCATCATCATCATCATCAATCGTATTTATTGAGCGCTTACTATGTGCACAGCACTGTGCTAAGCGCTTGGGAAGTACAAATCGGCAAGATATAGAGACAGTCCCTACCCAACAGTGGGCTCACAGTCTAAAAGGGGGAGACGGAGAACAAAACCAAATATACTAATAAAATAAAACCACACACCATGGGTGCACAGCAGGTTTATCATCATCATCATCATCAATCGTATTTATTGAGCGCTTACTATGTGCAGAGTACTGTGCTAAGCGCTTGGGAAGTACAAATTGGCAACATATAGAGACAGTCCCTACCCAACAGTGGGCTCACAGTCTAAAAGGGGGAGACGGAGAACAAAACCAAACATACTAACAAAATAAAACCACACACCATGGGCGCACAGCAGGTTTATCATCATCATCATCATCATCAATCGTATTTATTGAGCGCTTACTATGTGCAGAGCACTGTACTAAGCGCTTGGGAAGTACAAATTGGCAAGATATAGAGACAGTCCCTACCCAACAGTGGGCTCACAGTCTAAAAGGGGGAGACGGAGAACAAAACCAAACATACTAACAAAATAAAACCACACACCATGGGTGCACAGCAGGTTTATCATCATCATCATCATCATCAATCGTATTTATTGAGCGCTTACTATGTGCAGAGCACTGTACTAAGCGCTTGGGAAGTACAAATTGGCAAGATATAGAGACAGTCCCTACCCAACAGTGGGCTCACGGTCTAAAAGGGGGAGACGGAGAACAAAACCAAACATACTAACAAAATAAAACCACACACCATGGGTGCACAGCAGGTTTATCATCATCATCATCATCAATCGCATTTATTGAGCGCTTACTATGTGCAGAGCACTGTGCTAAGCGCTTGGGAAGTACAAATTGGCAACATATAGAGACAGTCCCTACCCAACAGTGGGCTCACAGTCTAAAAGGGGGAGACAGAGAACAAAACCAAACATACTAACAAAACCACACACCATGGGCGCACAGCAGGTTTATCATCATCATCATCATCATCATCAATCGTATTTATTGAGCGCTTACTATGTGCAGAGCACTGTACTAAGCACTTGGGAAGTACAAATTGGCAAGATATAGAGACAGTCCCTACCCAACAGTGGGCTCACAGTCTAAAAGGGGGAGACAGAGAACAAAACCAAACATACTAACAAAATATAACCACACACCATGGGCACACAGCAGGTTTATCATCATCATCATCATCAATCGTATTTATTGAGCGCTTACTATGTGCACAGCACTGTGCTAAGCGCTTGGGAAGTACAAATCGGCAAGATATAGAGACAGTCCCTACCCAACAGTGGGCTCACAGTCTAAAAGGGGGAGACGGAGAACAAAACCAAATATACTAATAAAATAAAACCACACACCATGGGTGCACAGCAGGTTTATCATCATCATCATCATCAATCGTATTTATTGAGCGCTTACTATGTGCAGAGTACTGTGCTAAGCGCTTGGGAAGTACAAATTGGCAACATATAGAGACAGTCCCTACCCAACAGTGGGCTCACAGTCTAAAAGGGGGAGACGGAGAACAAAACCAAACATACTAACAAAATAAAACCACACACCATGGGCGCACAGCAGGTTTATCATCATCATCATCATCATCAATCGTATTTATTGAGCGCTTACTATGTGCAGAGCACTGTACTAAGCGCTTGGGAAGTACAAATTGGCAACATATAGAGACGGTCCCTACCCAACAGTGGGCTCACGGTCTAAAAGGGGGAGACGGAGAACAAAACCAAACATACTAACAAAATAAAACCACACACCATGGGCGCACAGCAGGTTTATCATCATCATCATCATCATCAATCGTATTTATTGAGCGCTTACTATGTGCAGAGCACTGTACTAAGCGCTTGGGAAGTACAAATTGGCAAGATATAGAGACTGTCCCTACCCAACAGTGGGCTCACAGTCTAAAAGGGGGAGACGGAGAACAAAACCAAACATACTAACAAAATAAAACCACACACCATGGGCACACAGCAGGTTTATCATCATCATCATCATCAATCGTATTTATTGAGCGCTTACTATGTGCAGAGCACTGTACTAAGCGCTTGGGAAGTACAAATCGGCAACATATAGAGACAGTCCCTATCCAACAGTGGGCTCACAGTCTAAAAGGGGGAGACGGAGAACAAAACCAAACATAATAACAAAATAAAACCAAACACCATGGGTGCACAGCAGGTTTATCATCATCATCATCATCATCAATCGTATTTATTGAGCACTTACTATGTGCAGAGCACTGTACTAAGCGCTTGGGAAGTACAAATCGGCAAGATATAGAGACAGTCCCTACCCAACAGTGGGCTCACAGTCTAAAAGGGGGAGACAGAGAACAGAACCAAACATACTAACAAAATAAAATAGAATAGATATGTACAAGTAAAATGAATAAATAAATAAATTCATTCCATCGTATTTATTGAGCGCTTACTGTGTGCACGGCTCTGGACTAAGCGCTTGGGAAGTCCAAGTCGGCCACATCTAGAGACGGCCCCTACCCGACAGCGGGCTCGCGGACTGGAAGGGGAAGACGGACGACCAAGCGAAACACGCGGACGGGCGTCCAGTCGTCCGAACAAATGGAATTAGAGCTAAACGCGCGTCATTAACAAAATAAATAGAATGGGAAATACGTGCAAGTCAAATAGATCGAGTGATAAATCCGTCCAAACATTCATTCAATCGTATTTATTGAGCGCTTACTGTGCGCAGAGCACTGGACTGAGCGCCTGGGAAGTCCAAGTTGGCAACATCTAGAGACGGGCCCTACCCAGCAGTGGGCTCACGGTCTAGAAGAGATCCAAATAATAATAATAATAATAATAATAATAATACGATGATGGCATCTGCTAAGCGCTTACTAGGTGCCGAGCCCTGTTCTAAGCGCTGGGGGAGATACAAAGTTATCAGGTTGCCCCAGGTGGGGCCCCCAGTCTTCATCCCCATTTTCCAGGGGAGGTCACTGAGGCCCAGAGAAGTGGAACGACTTGCCCAGAGTCACACAGCTGGCAAGTAACTTCTCTGGGCCTCAGTGACCTCATCTGTAAGATGGGGATGAAGACTGGGAGCCCCACATGAGACAACCTGATCACCTTGTGTCCTCCCCAGCGCTTAGAACAGTGCTTGGCACATAGTAAGTGCTTAACAAATGCCGTCATCATTATTATTAAGAAGCAGCGTGGCTCAGTGGCAAGAGCCCGGGCTTTGGAGACGGAGGTCATGGGTTCAAATCCCGGCTCCGCCAATCGTCAGCTGGGTGACTTTGGGCAAGTCACTTCACTTCTCTGGGCCTCAGTGACCTCATCTGGAAAATGGGGATGAAGGCTGGGAGCCCCACGTGGGACAACCTGATCACCTTGTGTCCTCCCCAGCGCTTAGAACAGTGCTTTGCACATAGTAAGTGCTTAACAAATGCCATCATTAATATTATTAAGTAAGAAGCAGCGTGGCTCAGTGGCAAGAGCCCGGGCTTTGGAGGCGGAGGTCATGGGTTCAAATCCCGGCTCCGCCAATCGTCAGTTGGGTGACTTTGGGCAAGTCACTTCACTTCTCTGGGCCTCAGTGACCTCATCTGGAAAATGGGGATGAAGACTGTGAGCCCCCCGTGGGACACCCCTGTCACCTTGTGTCCTCCCCAGCGCTTAGAACAGTGCTTTGCACATAGTAAGCGCTGAACAAACGCCTCCGTCATCAAGCGGCGGAGCCGGGATTAGAACCCACGACCTCCGACTCCCAACCCCGAGCTCTTTCCCCTAACCCATGCTGCTTTCCTATACTCCGCGTTTTCCGAGACGAGGCTTCCAACCTTGAATCGGTCATATTTACTGAGCGCTTCCCGGGCGCAGAGCCCTGGATTAAGTGCTTGGGAGAGCACAGCATTCCTTCCTTCAATCATTCATTCAATCGTATTTATTGAGCGCTTACTGTGTGCGGAGCGCTGGACTAAGCGCTTGGGAAGTCCAAGTTGGCCACATCTAGAGATGGTCCCTACCCGACGACGGGCTCACGGCCTAGAAGGGGGGTGGACGCGTCCCCTGCTCACGACGGGCTTACAGTCTAGAAGGGGGAGACTGACATTAAAGAAATCACGGAAATCACGGAAATCACAGTCTAGAAGGGGGAGACTGACATTAAATTGCCAATTTGTACTTCCCAAGCGCTTAGTACAGTGCTCTGCACATAGTAAGCGCTCAATAAATACGATTGATTGATTGATTGATTGATTAAAGAAATCACGGAAATCACGGAAAGAAATCACGGCGACGTACGTAAGCGGCGCGGGGCCGGGAGCTGAAGGGAGCAAATCGGGATGACGCAGAAGGGAGCAGGAGATGAGGAAACGTGGATTTAGGCAGGGAAGGAGGACTCCGCCCTTTCCTCTCCATCCCAACCGCTACCCTGCTCTTTCAAGCTCTCATCCTATCCCGTCTGGACTACTGCATCGGCCTTCTCTCTGCTCTCCCATCCTCGTGTCTCTTCCCACTTCAATCCATACTTCATGCTGCCGCCCGGATTGTCTTTGTCCAGAAACGCTCTGGGCATGTCACTCCCCTCCTCAAAAATCTCCAGTGGCTCCCAATCAATCTGGGCATCAGGCAGAAACTCCTCACCCTGGGCTTCCAGGCTGTCCATCCATCCATCCCCTGGCCCCCTCCTACCTCCCCTCCCTTCTGTCCTTCTCCATCGCAGCCCGCACCCTCCGCTCCTCCGCCGCTAATCTCCTCGCCGTCCCTCGCTCTCGCCCGTCCCGCCGTCGACCCCCGGCCCACGTCCTCCCCCGGGCCTGGAATGCCCCCAATCCCTCTGCCCACCCGCCAAGCTCGCTCTCTTCCTCCCTTCAAGGCCCTACTGAGAGCTCACCTCCTCCAGGAGGCCTTCCCACACTGAGCCCCTTCCTTCCTCTCCCCCTCATCCCCCTCTCCATCCCCCTCATCTTACCTCCTTCCCTTCCCCACAGCACCTGTATATATGTATAGATGTTTGTACATATTTATTACTCTATTTATTTTACTTGTCCATATCTATTCTATTTATTTTATTTTGTTAGTCTGTTTGGTTTTGTTCTCCGTCTCCCCCTTTTAGACTGTGAGCCCACTGTTGGGTAGGGACTGTCTCTAGATGTTGCCAACTTGGACTTCCCAAGCGCTTAGTCCAGTGCTCTGCACACAGTAAGCGCTCAATCAATACGATTGATGATGATGATGATGACGACTCTGGGAGGAGGCGGGCCTTCGATGGGGCTTTGAAAGGGGGCAAAGCCATCGCCTGTCGGAGGAGCGTGAAGGCAGACCGGAGGAGGAACGCGGGCGAGATGTTGCCAACCTGTGCTTCCCAAGCGCTTGGTACAGTGCTCTGCACACAGTAAGCGCTCAATAAATACGACTGAACGAATGAATGAAGTCGCTTCACGTCTCTGGGCCTCGGTTCCCTCATCTGTACAATGGGGATTGAGACTGTGAGCCCCCCGTGGGACAATTTTGTTAATATCATCATCGTCATCGTCAATCGTATTTATTGAGCGCTTACTGTGTGCAGAGCACTGGACTAAGTGTTCAATTACGTTACGCTATGTTATTTATTCCGTAGCGTAATTACGTGACTGCGTTCCGCTCCTGGGAGAGTTGAACATCACGGAGTTGGTAGACCCGGCTTTAAGGAACTCAATCAGCTCTCCCCCTCCTATCCATCCCCTCTCACCGTCCCCTGAACTGTCCTCTTCTAAGCGCTTAGTACGGTGCTCTGCACACAGTAAGCGCTCAATAAATACAACCGAATGAATGCTCTGCACGTAATCACCACCGACTGATTACTGTAGTAAGTGCTGGGAAAAGGCACACGGAGGGGGAATTGGACCCGGCTTTAAGGAACTCAATCAGCTCTCCCCCTCCTATCCATCCCCTCTCACCGTCCCCTGAACTGTCCTCTTCTAAGCGCTTAGTACGGTGCTCTGCACACAGTAAGCGCTCAATAAATACAACCGAATGAATGCTCTGCACGTAATCACCACCGACTGATTACTGTAGTAAGTGCTGGGAAAAGGCACACGGAGGGGGAATTGGACCCGGCTTTAAGGAACTCAATCAGCTCTCCCCCTCCTATCCATCCCCTCTCACCGTCCCCTGAACAGTCAATCAATCAATCAATCAATCAATCGTATTTATTGAGCGCTTACTGTGTGCGGAGCACTGTACTAAGCGCTTGGGAAGTCCAAGTTGGCAACATCTAGAGACAGTCCCTACCCAACAGTGGGCTCACAGTCTAAAAGGGGGAGACAGAGAACAAAACCAAACATACTAACAAAATAAAATAAATAGAATAGATATGTACAAGTAAAATAAATAAAGTAATAAATATGTATAGTCCTCTCCTAAGCGCTTAGTACAGTGCTCTGCACACAGTAAGCGCTCAATAAATACAACCGAATGAATGCCCTGCACGTAATCCCCACCGACTGATTACTGTGCGCAGAGCACTGTACTAAGTGCTGGGAAAAGGCACGCGGGGGGGAATTGGACCCCCCTCCATTGGCTCCCAATCTTTTCATTCATTCAATCGTATTTATTGAGCGCTTACTGTGCGCAGGGCACTGTACTAAGCGCTTGGGAAGTACAAGTCGGCAACATATAGCGACGTTCCCTACCCAACAACGGGCTCACAGTCTAGAAGGGGGAGACGGACAATGAAACAAAACATGGAGACGGGTGTCAAAATCATCGGAACAAAGAGAATTAAAGCTAGATGCACATCATTAACAAACTAAAGAGAATAGGAAATATGTACTAAATGTTTTCCAGTAGCAGTTGGCTCTCCCCCTCCTATCTAGTCCCTCTCACCGTCCGCTGAACTGTCCTCTCCTAAGCGCTTAGTACGGTGCTCTGCACACAGTAAGCGCTCAGTAAATACAACCGAATGAATGCTCTGCACATAATCACCACCGACTGATTACTGTGTGCAGAGCACTGTGCTAAGTGCTGGGAAAAGGCACACGGAGGGGGAATTGGACCCGGCTTTAAGGAACTCAGTCAGCTCTATCCCCTCTCACCGTCCGTTGAACTGTCCTCACCTAAGCGCTTAGTACAGTGATCAGCACACAGTAAGCGCTCAATAAATACAACCGAATGAATGCTCTGCATGTAATCACCATCATCATCATCAATCATATTTATTGAGCGCTTACTGTGTGCAGAGCACTGGACTAAGCGCTTGGGAAGTCCAAGTTGGCAACATATAGAGACAGTCCCTACCCAACAGTGGGCTCACAGTCTAAAAGGGGGAGACAGAGAACAAAACCAAACATACTAACAAAATAAAATAAATAGAATAGATATGTACAAGTAAAATAGAGTAATAAATATGTACAGTCCTCTCCTAAGCGCTTAGTACGGTGCTCTGCACACAGTAAGCGCTCAATAAATACAACCGAATGAATGCTCTGCACGTAATCCCCACCGACTGATTACTGTGCGCAGAGCACTGTACTAAGTGCTGGGAAAAGGCACGCGGGGGGGAATTGGACCCCCCCTCCATTGGCTCCCAATCTTTTCATTCATTCAATCGTATCTACTGAGCACTTACTGTGTGCAGAGCACTGTACTAAGCGCTTGGGAAGTACAAGTCAACAACATATAGCGACGTTCCCTGCCCAACAACGGGCTCACAGTCTAGAAGGGGGAGACGGACAACGAAACAAAACATGTAGACGGGTGTCAAAATCATCAGAACAAATAGAATTAAAGCTAGATGCACATCATTAACCAACTAAAAAGAATAGGAAATATGTACTAAACGTTTTCCAATGGCAGTTGGCTCTCCCCCTCCTATCTAGTCCCTCTCACCGTCCGTTGAACTGTCCTCTCCTAAGCGCTTAGTACGGTGCTCTGCACACAGTAAGCGCTCAATAAACACAACCGAATGAATGCTCTGCACGTAATCCCCACCGACTGATTACTGTGCGCAGAGCACTGTACTAAGTGCTGGGAAAAGATTGGCTCCCAATCTTTTCATTCATTCAATCGCATTTATTGAGCGCTTACTGTGTGCAGGGCGCTGTACTAAGCGCTTGGGAAGTCCAAGTCGGCAGCATATAGCGACGGTCCCTACCCAACAACGGGCTCACGGTCTAGAAGGGGGAGACAGACAACGAAACCAAACATGGAGACGGGTGTAAAAATCATCATCATCATCAATCGTATTTATTGAGCGCTTACTGTGTGCAGAGCACTGGACTAAGCGCTTGGTAAGTACAAATTGGCAACATATAGAGACAGTCCCTACCCAACGGTGGGCTCACCATCTAAAAATCACAGTCTAAAAATCATCGGAACATAGAATTAAAGCTAGATGCACAGTGAGCCCACTGTTGGGTAGGGACCGTCTCTATATGTTGCCAATTTGTACTTCCCAAGCGCTTAGTACAGTGCTCTGCACATAGTAAGCGCTCAATAAATACGATTGATGATCATTCACTAAAAAGAATAGGAAATATGTACTAAATGCTTCCCAATGGCTGTTAGCACTGTCCAAATAGTTCCTAACATAGCGTTGTGATGCCCCAGCCAAGAGGAAAAAGTCTCTGAGCGGGAAGACGAGACAGAGAAAGGTCGGAAAAGCCGTAGAGACTGTCTCTATATGTTGCCAATTTGTACTTCCCAAGCGCTTAGTACAGTGCTCTGCACATAGTAAGCGCTCACTAAATACAATTGATGATCATTAACTAAAAAGAACAGGAAATATGTACTAAACGCTTTCCAATGGCTGTTAACACTGTCCAAATAATTCCTAACATAGTGTTGTGATGCCCCAGCCAAGAGGAAAAAGTCTCTGAGCGGGAAGACGAGACGGAGAAAGGTCGGAAAAGCCGTAGGGACTGCCTCTATATGTTGCCAATTTGTACTTCCCAAGCGCTTAGTACAGTGCTCTGCACATAGTAAGCGCTCACTAAATACGATTGATGATCATTAACTAAAAAGAACAGGAAATATGTACTAAACGCTTTCCAGTGGCTGTTAACACTGTCCAAATAGTTCCTAACATAGTGTTGTGAAGCCCCAGCCAAGAGGAAAGAGTCTCTGAGCGGGAAGATGAGACGGAGAAAGGTCGGAAAAGGTCCTCTCCCCCGCCGGGAAAGCCAGGGCGGGAATGTTTTCCGCTCCTGCGTTCCTTCCGAAAACAATCACTTCCCCCGGGATCTACGCAAACCGGTTACGGTGTCGCCCACGGAGCCGTCTCGGAAAGTCCCTGGAAAGTCAGTAAGCCCTTCCTCTCCCGGGCGGAGCGGACGGAATATTTACTGCCGGCCGGCCGGCCTGGAAACTCCAACGGCCAGTCTTTCCCGGTTTCCGAAGCCCGGCCGGTCGCGGGGAAGACGGGGAATTCTCAGAATGCTTTCCCCTTGCTGAGCAAGTCCAGAAAGCCGTGAGGTCGGGGGGGGGATACTGAGGAAGAGGAGAGGGAGAGAGAAAAAAAAAAAGGGAAATCGCCTGTACCTTCCAGCAAACCCCACCATCCAAGGGCCGTGGATTTCGGTTCCGATAGGAGCGTAATTCTGGGCAAAAAAGGGAAAAGAAGCCCAGTAGCCCTGAAAGAAAAGGCAATTTTGGCTCTCCAGGGACTTTTTGGTTGCTTCTCATTTCCAGAACTCAGAATGGATTCCTGCTTATTAGCTCATTCATTCATTCAATCGTATTTATTGAGCGCTTACTGTGTGCAGAGCACTGTACTAAGCGCTTGGGAAGTACAAGTTGGCAACATACAGCGACAGTCCCTACCCAACAGCGGGCTCACAGTCTAGGAGACTGCTAATGACCTCCCCTTCACCTAGTTTTCCCAAAAAACACGAGTGGTTCCCCAATGGACACGATTTGATTTTTTTCTCCTGAAGATTGGCTTCCTGCGAGGATTTCCAGATGTTCTTCCCACGGGATTCATCCAGGGAAGAACGCGGGCTCCCGAAAACCCATTTCAAATCCTAGATTCCCCAGATCCCACCTAATTCCTGGAATTTATTGACTGATCAATCAATCAATCGGATTTATTGAGCGCTTACTGCGTGCAGAGCACTTGGGAAGTCCAAGTTGGCGGTCCCTGCCCAACAACAGGCTCACAGTCTGGAAGGGGGAGACGGACAACAAAAACAAACATATTAACAAAATTAAATAAATAGAATAGATGTGTACAAGTCAAATAAATCAATAAATAGAGTAATAAATCAGTCTTCAGGTCCCCGCTGAACTAGGCAGGGACCATTCGTCGTCGGTCGATGCTATTTATGAGAGAAGCAGCGTGGCTGCTATGTTGCCAACTTGGACTTCCCAAGCGCTTAGTACAGCGCTCTGCACCCAGTAAGCGCTCAATAAATACGACTGATGATGATGATGGTGGTGTGGTAGAGGAACCGTGCCCAGTCTGATTGCTCAGCGGAAAGAGCCCGGGCTTTGGAGCCCGAGGTCGTGGGTTCAAATCCTAACCCCGCCAACCGTCAGCTGGGTGACTTTGGGCAAGTCGCTTCGCTTCTCTGGGCCTCAGTGACCTCATCCAGAAAATGGGGATGAAGACTGGGAGCCCCCCCCGTGGGACAACCTGATCACCTCGCAACCACCCCAGCGCTTAGAACAGTGCTTTGCACATAGTAAGCGCTTAGTAAGTGCCATTATTATTATTATTATCGTTGAGCACTGTAATAAGCCTTTGGGAGGATACGACACGGTTTGAAGACACGGTCCCCGCCCTCAAGGAGCAAACAATCCGGATTCGCCATCATTTTATAAAGAAGCAGTGTGGCTCTGTGGAGACAGATTGGGCCTGGGGCCTGGGTTCTAATCTCAGCTCCGTCCCTTGCCCGTATGACCTTGGGTTAGTCATTTCCCTTCTCCGTACCTGTTTCCTCCCCTGTAATCTGGGGGTTCAATGCAGTTCTCCCGCTTACTCAGACTGTAAATCCCGTGAGGTCGAGGAACCGTGTCCAATCTGATTGCTCAGCAGAAAGAGCCCGGGCTCTGGAGTCCGAGGTCATGGGTTCAAATCCCGGCTCCGCCAACTGTCAGCTGGGTGACTTTGGGCAAGTCGCTTCGCTTCTCAGTGACCTCATCCGGAAAATGGGGATGAAGACTGTGAGTCCCCCGTGGGACAACCTGATCACCTCGTAACCTCCCCAGCGCTTACAACAGTGCTTTGCACATAGTAAGCGCTTAGTAAATGCCATTATTATTATTATTATTATCGTTGAGCACTGTAATAAGCCTTTGGGAGGATACTACATGGTTTGAAGCCACGGTCCCCGCCCTCAAGGAGCAAACAATCCGGATTCGCCATCATTTTATAAAGAAGCAGTGTGGCTCTGCGGAGACAGATTGGGCCTGGGGCCTGGGTTCTAATCTCAGCTCCGTCCCTTGCCTGTATGACCTTGGGTTAGTCACTTCCCTTCTCCGTACCTGTTTCCTCCCCTGTAATCTGGGGGTTCAATGCAGTTTTCCCACTTAGACTGTAAGTCCCGTGTGGTAGAGGAACCGTGTCCAATCTGATTGCTCAGAGGAAGGAGCCCGGGCTTTGGAGTCCGAGGTCATGGGTTCAAATTCCGGCTCCGCCAACCGTCAGCCGGGTGACCTTGGGCAAGTCGCTTCGCTTCTCTGGGCCTCAGTGACCTCATCCGGAAAATGGGGATGAAGACTGGGAGTCCCCCGTGGGACAACCTGATCACCTCGCAACCACCCCAGCGCTTACAACAGTGCTTTGCACATAGTAAGCGCTTAGTAAATGCCATTATTATTATTATTATCAATGAGCACTTCCTCTAGAGCACTGTAATAAGCCTTTGGGAGGATACGACATGGTTTGAAGACACGGTCCCCACCCTCAAGGAGCAAACAATCCAGATTCATCATCATTTTATAAAGAAGCAGTGTGGCTCTGTGGAGACAGATTGGGCCTGGGGCCTGGGTTCTAATCTCAGCTCCGTCCCTTGCCCGTATGACCTTGGGTTAGTCACTTCCCTTCTCCGTACCTGTTTCCTCCCCTGTAATCTGGGGGTTCAGTGCAGTTCTCCCGCTTACTCAGACTGTAAATCCCGTGTGGTAGAGGAACCGTGTCCAATCTGATTGCTCAGCGGAAAGAGCCCGGGCTCTGGAGTCCGAGGTCATGGGTTCAAATCCCGGCTCCACCAACCATCAGCTGGGTGACTTTGGGCAAGTCGCTTCGCTTCTCAGTGACCTCATCCGGAAAATGGGGATGAAGACTGTGAGTCCCCCGTGGGACAACCTGATCACCTCGTAACCTCCCCAGCGCTTAGAACAGTGCTTTGCACATAGTAAGCGCTTAGTAAATGCCATTATTATTATTATTATCGTTGAGCACTTCCCCTAGAGCACTGTAATAAGCCTTTGGGAGGATACGACACGGTTTGAAGACACGGTCCCCGCCCTCAAGGACCAAAACAATCCGGATTCGCCATCATTTTATAAAGAAGCAGTGTGGCTCTGTGGAGACAGATTGGGCCTGGGGCCTGGGTTCTAATCTCAGCTCCGTCCCTTGCCTGTATGACCTTGGGTTAGTCACTTCCCTTCTCCGTACCTGTTTCCTCCCCTGTAATCTGGGGGTTCAGTGAAGTTCTCCCGCTTACTCAGACTGTAAGTCCCGTGCGGTAGAGGAACCGTGTCCAATCTGATTGCTCAGAGGAAAGAGCCCGGGCTTTGGAGTCCGAGGTCATGGGTTCAAATCCCGGCCCCGCCAACCGTCAGCCGGGTGACTTTGGGCAAGTCGCTTCGCTTCTCTGGGCCTCAGTGACCTCATCCGGAAAATGGGGATGAAGACTGGGAGCCCCCCGTGGGACAACCTGATCACCTCGCAACCACCCCAGCGCTTACAACAGTGCTTTGCACATAGTAAGCGCTTAGTAAGTGCCATTATTATTATTATTATCGTTGAGCACTTCCTCTAGAGCACTGTAATAAGCCTTTGGGAGGATACGACACGGTTTGAAGACACGGTCCCCGCCCTCAAGGAGCAAACAATCCGGATTCGCCATCATTTTATAAAGAAGCAGTGCGGCTCTGTGCAGACAGATTGGGCCTGGGGCCTGGGTTCTAATCTCAGCTCCATCCCTTGCCCGTATGACCTTGGGTTAGTCATTTCCCTTCTCCGTACCTGTTTCCTCCCCTGTAATCTGGGGGTTCAATGCAGTTCTCCCGCTTACTCAGACTGTAAATCCCGTGTGGTCGAGGAACCGTGTCCAATCTGATTGCTCAGCAGAAAGAGCCCGGGCTCTGGAGTCCGAGGTCATGGGTTCAAATCCCGGCTCCGCCAACTGTCAGCTGGGTGACTTTGGGCAAGTCGCTTCGCTTCTCAGTGACCTCATCCGGAAAATGGGGATGAAGACTGTGAGTCCCCCGTGGGACAACCTGATCACCTCGTAACCTCCCCAGCGCTTACAACAGTGCTTTGCACATAGTAAGCGCTTAGTAAATGCCATTATTATTATTATTATTATCGTTGAGCACTGTAATAAGCCTTTGGGAGGATACTACATGGTTTGAAGCCACGGTCCCCGCCCTCAAGGAGCAAACAATCCGGATTCGCCATCATTTTATAAAGAAGCAGTGTGGCTCTGCGGAGACAGATAGGGCCTGGGGCCTGGGTTCTAATCTCAGCTCCGTCCCTTGCCTGTATGACCTTGGGTTAGTCACTTCCCTTCTCCGTACCTGTTTCCTCCCCTGTAATCTGGGGGTTCAATGCAGTTTTCCCACTTAGACTGTAAGTCCCGTGTGGTAGAGGAACCGTGTCCAATCTGATTGCTCAGAGGAAAGAGCCCGGGCTTTGGAGTCCGAGGTCGTGGGTTCAAATCCTGGCTCCGCCAACCGTCAGCCGGGTGACTTTGGGCAAGTCGCTTCGCTTCTCTGGGCCTCAGTGACCTCATCCGGAAAATGGGGATGAAGACTGGGAGCCCCCCGCGGGACAACCTGATCACCTCGCAACCTCCCCAGCGCTTAGAACAGTGCTTTGCACGTAGTAAGCGCTTAGTAAATGCCATTATTATTATTATTATCGTTGAGCACTTCCTCTAGAGCACTGTAATAAGCCTTTGGGAGGATACGACACGGTTTGAAGACACGGTCCCCGCCCTCAAGGAGCAAACAATCCGGATTCGCCATCATTTTATAAAGAAGCAGTGTGGCTCTGTGGAAACAGATTGGGCCTGGGGCCTGGGTTCTAATCTCAGCTCCGTCCCTTGCCCGTATGACCTTGGGTTAGTCACTTCCCTTCGCCGTACCTGTTTCCTCCCCTGTAATCTGGGGGTTCAAAGCAGTTCTCCCGCTTACTCAGACTGTAAATCCCATGTGGTCGAGGAACCGTGTCCAATCTGATCGCTCAGCGGAAAGAGCCCGGGCTCTGGAGTCCGAGGTCGTGGGTTCAAATCCCGGCCCCGCCAACCGTCAGCCAGGTGACTTTGGGCAAGTCGCTTCCCTTCTCTGGGCCTCATCCGGAAAATGGGGATGAAGACTGTGACCCCCGGGGGCCAACCCAATCACCCGGGAACCTCCCCAGCGCTTAGAACGGTGCTTGGCGCATAGTAAGCGCTTAATAAATGCCATCATTATTATTATTATTACTTCAGTTCTTACTACAGTGCCTGACGCACAGTAAGGGCTTAAAAAATACCATAATCTCGGACTGAGAGGAAGACAACCTGTGGGACGTCTCCAATACCACCCATTTGTACTTCCCAAGCGCTTAGTCCAGTGCTCTGCACACAGTAGGCGCTCAATAAATACGATTGATGATTATGATTATTTCACCGGAGTCCAGAACCCAGATTTTCCATCTTTTTTTTTTTTACACAAAAATCAAGTGAGATACAGCTGGATAGACCCACATTCCCACAACTCATTTCTCCTCTTATTTCCCCCCCCCCCGGGAGGGGAAATTGGGAGGCTTTCCCATTTTAAATAAGAATTTCAAGGCCTAATGCTCAACTTTGCGGTGGGAATTCCACTCGGCCGCCCGCCACGTTGCAACCCACCCCGGCGACGATCCACGTTTTATAAAATCGAGGCCTGTGCCGGGCGGGAGTTGGGGCATTTGGGCCAGGATCGGAATTCCAGCTGGGAATTAGCGCGGAAAGAACCCGGAGCCGGGAGACCCGGGCTCCCGTAGGCAGCGCGGCTCAGTGGAAAGAGCTTGAGCTTGGGCGGCAGCGGTCGTGGGTTCAAATCCCGGCTCCGCCACTTGTCGGCTGGGTGACTTTGGGCAAGTCGCTTCACTTCTCTGGGCCTCAGTTCCCTCATCTGGAAAATGGGGATTAAAGCCGTGAGCCCCCCCGTGGGACAACCTGATCACCTTGGAACCTCCCCGGCGCTTAGAACGGTGCTTGGCACATAGTAAGCGCTTAGTAAATGCCGTCATTATGATATTCAAGGAGAATGAGGCGCAATCTTTTCCCCCCTGCGGGGACACGTCAGTGTGTTCATTCACTCATTCAATCGTATTTATTGAGCGCTTACTGTGTGTAGAGCACTGTACTGAGCGCTTGGGAAGTCCAAGTTGGGAACATCTAGAGACGGTCCCTACCCGACAGCGGGCTCACAGGCTAGAAGGGGGAGACAGGCGACAAAACATATCAACAATAATATAAATATAAATAATAAATAATATAATATATAATATATATAATATAAATATAAATAATATAAAAATAAAATAAATAGAATATGTACAAATAAAATAAATAAATCGAGTAATAAATCCGTACAAACATATATACATATATACAGGTGCTGTGGGGAGGGGAAGGAGGTAAGGCGGAGGGGCGTGTATCTGCCTAAAATGTTTTGTAACTGCGTCCAACTTGATCTACCCCAATGTGTAGAACAGTGCTTGACACATAATAATAATAATAATAATAATAATAATAATAATAGCATTTATTAAGCGCTTACTATGTGCAAAGCACTCTTCTAAGCGCAGGGGAGGTTACAAGGTGATCGGGTTGTCCCACGGGGGAGTTCACAGTCTTAATCCCCATTTTTCAGATGAGGGAACTGAGGCGCAGAGAAGTGAAGTGACTTGCCCAAAGTCACCCAGCTGACAAGTGGGATCTGAACTCATGACCTCCGACTCCAAAGCCCGGGCTCTTTCCACCGAGCCGCACAGTAGGCGCTTAGCAAATGCCACAATATAAAATAGGGAAAATATTAGAGCGGCTATTCGAAAAGATACTCCTAGCCCACTGTCGGGTAGGGACCGGCTCTATATGTTGCCAATTTGTACTTCCCAAGCGCTTAGTACAGTGCTCTGCACACAGTAAGCGCTCAATAAATACGATTGATGATGATGATGATCCCGTCCTATCCTTGTATTTGAGGCCGCGATCCTACTAATAACTGGAGCATTTGTTAAGCACGCACTGTGTGTCCCTCGCAGTACTAAGCACTGGGTTAAATACAAGCGCTTAGTACAGTGCTCTGCATGCAGTAAGCGCTTAATAAATACAACTGAATGGATACCTCATTCATTCATTCAATCGGATTTATTGAGCGCTTACTGGGTGCAGAGCACTGTACTGAGCGCTTGGGAAGTACAAGTCGGCAACACAGAGAGACGGTCCCTACCCGACAACGGGCTCACACATAATCCAGTCAAACACCGATCCAGTCCATCATCATCATCATCAATCGTATTTATTGAGCGCTTACTTTGCGCAGAGCACTGTACTGAACGCCTGGGAAGTACAAGTCGGCAACCCAGAGAGACGGTCCCTACCCGACAACGGGCTCACACATAATCCGGTCAAACACCGATCCAGTTCATCATCATCATCATCATCAATCGCATTTATTGAGCGCTTACTGAGTGCAGAGCACTGTACTGAGCGCTTGGGAAGTACAAGTCGGCAACACAGAGAGACGGTCCCTACCCGACAACGGGCTCACACATAATCCGGTCAAAAACAGATCCAGTCCAAAATCATCATCATCATCATCATCATCATCAATTGTATTTATTGAGCGCTTACTGGGTGCAGAGCACTGTACTGAGCGCTTAGGAAGTACAAGTTGGCAACACAGAGAGACGGTCCCTACCCGACAACAGGCTCACACATAATGCGGTCAAACACAGATCCAGTCCAACATCATCATCATCATCATCATCAATCGTATTTATTGAGCACTTACTGGGTGCAGAGCACTGTACTGAGCGCTTAGGAAGTACAAGTCGGCAACACAGAGAGACGGTCCCTACCCGACAGCGGGCTCACACATAATCCGGTCAAACACAGAGCCAGTCCAACATCATCATCATCATCATCATCAATCGTATTTATTGAACGCTTACTGTGGGCAGAGCACTGTACTGAGCGCTTGGGAAGTACAAGTCGGCATCACAGAGAGACGGTCCCTACCCGACAACGGGCTCACACATAACCCGGTCAAACACAGATCCAGTCCAACATCATCATCATCAATCATATTTATTGAGCGCTTACTGGATGCAGAGCACTGTACTGAGTGCTTGGGAAGTACAAGTCGGCATCACAGAGAGACGGTCCCTACTCGAAAACAGGCTCACACATAATCCAAACACAGATCCAGTCCAACATCATCATCAATTGTATTTATTGAGCGCTTCCTGGGTGCAGAGCACTGTACTGAACGCTTGGGAAGTACAAGTCGGCAACACAGAGAGACGGTCCCTACCCGACAGCGGGCTCACATATAATCCGGTCAAACACAGATCCAGTCCAACATCATCATCATCAATCGTATTTATTGAGCGCTTACTGGGTGCAGAGCACTGTACTGAACGCTTGGGAAGTACAAGTCGGCAACACAGAGAGACGGTCCCTACCCAACAACGGGCTCACACATAATCCGGTCAAACACAGAGCCAGTTCATCATCATCATCATCATCAATCGTATTTATTGAGCGCTTACTGGGTGCAGAGCACTGTACTGAGCGCTTGGGAAGTACAAGTCGGCATCACAGAGAGACGGTCCCTACCCGACAACAGGCTCACACATAATCCGGTCAAACACAGATCCAGTCCAACATCATCATCAATCGTATTTATTGAGCGCTTACCAGGTGCAGAGCACTGTACTGAGCGCTTGGGAAGTACAAGTCGGCAACCCAGAGAGACGGTCCCTACCCGACAACGGGCTCACACATAATCCGGTCAAACACAGAGCCAGTTCATCATCATCATCAATCGTATTTACTGAGCGCTTACTGGGTGCAGAGCACTGTACTGAGCGCTTGGGAAGTACAAGTCGGCAACCCAGAGAGACGGTCCCTATCCAACAACGGGCTCACACATAATCCGGTCAAACACAGATCCAGTCCAACGTCATCATCATCATCATCAATCGTATTTATTGAGCGCTTACTATGTGCAGAGCACTGTACTAAGCGCTTGGGAAGTACAAATTGGCAACATATAGAGACGGTCCCTACCCAACAGCGGGCTCACAGTCTAAAAGGGGGAGACAGAGAACAAAACCGAACATACTCACAAAATAAAATAAATAGAATAGATAGGTACAAGTACAATCCTTACCAGCGGCCCTAAAGCACTCAATCACCTTGCCCCCTCCCTGATTTCCTCCTCACGCCGTGACTCGGCGGAAAGAGCCCGGGCTTTGGAGTCCCAGGTCACGGGTTCAAATCCCGGCTCCGCCAACTGTCAGCTGTGTGGCTTTGGGCAAGTCGCTTCACTTCTCTGGGCCTCAGTGACCTCATCTGGAAAATGGGGATGGAGACTGGGAGCCCCCCGCGGGACAACCCGATCACCCTGTAACCTCCCCAGCGCTTTGAGAAGTGGTTTGCACATACTAAGCGCTTAATAAATGCCACCATTATTATTATTGTTGTTATTATTATTATTATTATTTATTATCATTATTATTATTATTAGTATTACTCCAACCCAGCCCGCACACTTGACCTGGAACGCCCTCCCTCAGCTAGAGCCCGGGCTTGGGAGTCGGAAGGACCTGGGTTCTAATCCCGGCTCTGCCACGCGTCTGCTGGGTGACCCTGGGCAAGTCGCATCACTTCTCTGGGCCTCAGTTATCTCATCTGGAAAATGGGGATGAAGACAGGGAGCCCCACGGGGGGCAGGGGTTGGGTCCAACCCCGCTTTCGACACCTGTCTCCGTGTTTTGTTTTGTTCATTCATTCATTCATTCAACTGTATTGATTGAGCGCTTACTGTGTGCAGAGCACTGTACTAAGCGCTCGGGAAGGACAAGTTGGCAACATATAGAGACGGTCCCTCCCCAACAGTGGGCTCACAGTCTAGAAGGGGGAGACCTTGAGCAAGTCATTTCACTTCCCTGGGGCTCAGTTACCTTCCCTGGAAAATAGGGATTAAGATTGGGAGCCCCAGGTGAGGCAGGGACCGTGTCCAACCCAATTAGATTCATTCATCCAATCGTATTTATTAATAATAATGACGGTATTTGTGCCAAGCACTGTTCTAAGCGCTGGGGGGGATCCAAGGTGATCAGGTTGTCCCACGTGGAGCTCACAGTCTTCATCCCCATTCTCCAGATGCCGTCACTGAGGCCCCGAGAAGTGAAGTGACTTGCCCAAGGTCACACAGCGTGGCTCAGTGGAAAGAACCCGAGCTTTGGAGTCAGAGGTCGTGGGTTCAAATGCCGGCTCCTCCAATTGTCAGCCCACTGTTGGGTAGGACCGTCTCTATATGTTGCCATCTTGTATTCCCCACGCGCTCAGTACAGTGCTCTGCACACAGTAAGCGCTCAATAAATACGACTGACTGAATGAATGTCAGCTGGGTGACTTTGGGCAAGTCACTTCACTTCTCTGGGCCTCAGTGACCTCATCTGGAAAATGGGGATGAAGACCGTAAGGCGCCCCCCCCCCACCCCCACCCCGTGGGACAACCTGATCACCTTGTAACCTCCCCAGCGCTTAGAACAGTGCTTTGCACATAGTAAGTGCTTAATAAATGCCATCCTTATTATTCTTATTATTATCAGAATAATTAGAAGTAAAGCTAGATGCACATCCTTAACAAAATAAATAGAATAGTAAATATGTACAAGGAAAATAAATAGAGTCATAAATCTGTACAAACTTATATCCAGGTGCTGTGGGGAGGGGAAGGAGGGAGGGCGGGGGTTGGTATTTGTTTGACACTTACTATGTGCCAAGCACGGTTCTAAGCACTGGGGAAGATCCAAGGTAAAATAATAATAATAATGGCATTTATTAAGCACTTACTATGTGCAAAGCACTGTTCTAAGCGCTGGGGAGGTACAAGGTGATCAGGTTGGCCCACGGGGGGCTCCCAGTCTTCATCCCCATTTGACAGATGAGGTCACTGAGGTCCAGAGAAGTGAAGTGACTTACCCAAGGTCACACAGCTGGCAAGTGGTAGAGTGGGATTTGAACCCACGACCTCGGACTCCCACGCCCGGGCTCTTTCCACCAAGCCATTACAAAACCAAACGTGCTAACAAAATAAAATGAATAGAATAGATATGTACAAGTGAAATAAGTAAATAAATAAATGAAGCGCTTAGTGAAATAAATAAATAAATAAATGAAGCGCTTAGTCCAGTGCTCTGCACACAGTAAGCGCTCAATAAATACGATTGATTGATTGATCATTCATTCATTCAATCGTGCTTATTGAGCGCTTACTGTGTGCAGAGCACTGTACTAAGCGCTTGGGAAGTACACGTCGGCAACATCTAGAGACGGTCCCTACCCAACGACGGCAGTGTACTAAGTGCTGGGGAGAGTACAAAACAACAGAGCCGCTGGACGCGTTACCTGCCAGTCAATCCTATTTATTGAGCGCTTACTGTGTGCAGAGCACTGTACTAAGCGCTTGGGAAGTACACATTGGCAACATATAGAGACGGTCCCTACCCAACAATGGCAGTGTACTAAGTGCTGGGGAGAGTACAAAACAACAGAGTCGGTGGGCGTGTTACCTGCCAGTCAGTCAATCGTATTTATTGAGCGCTTACTGTGTGCAGAGCACTGTACTAAGCGCTTGGGAGAGTCCGATATAACAGACACATTCCCTGCCCACAATGAGCTTACAGCCTCGAGAGGGAGACAGGCATTAATATCAATAAATTATAGATCTGTACATCATCATAATAATAATAATGGCATTTATTAAGCGCTGAGAAGCAGCTTGGCTCAGTGGAAAGAGCCCGGGCTTTGGAGTCGGAGGTCATGGGTTCAAATCCCGGCTCCACCACTTCATTCACTCAATTGTATTCATTCATTCATTCATTCAATCGTATTGATTGAGCGCTTACTGTGTGAGGAGCACTGTACTAAGCGCTTGGGAAGTCCAAGTCCCTACCCAACAGTGGGCTCACAGTCTAGAAGGGGGAGACGGAGAACAAAACCAAACATACTAACAAAATAAAATCAATAGAATAGATATGTACAAGATAAATAGATAAATAGAGTAATAAATATGTACAAATATATATCTACATCTATTCAGGTGCTGTGGGGAAGGGAAGGAGGTAAGATGGGGGGGATGGAGAGGGGGACGAGGGGGAGAGGAAGGAAGGGGCTCAGTCTGGGAAGGCCTCCTGGATTCAATCGTATTTATTGAGCGCTTACTATGTGCAGAGCACTGTACTAAGCGCTTGGGAAGTCCAAGTTGGCAACATACAGAGACAGTCCCTACCCAACAGTGGGCTCACAGTCTAGAAGGGGGGGACGGAGAACAAAACCAAACTTACTAACAAAATAAAATCAATAGAATAGATAGGTACAAGTAAAATAAATAAATGAATAGAGTAATAAATATGTACAAATATATATCTACATATATCCAGGTGCTGTGGGGAAGGGAAGGAGGTAAGATGGGGGGGGGGTGAAGGAAGGGGCCTCACCCAAATCGTGACAGGAATGGGCCGCTCCGGGGGCCCGGGGTCAAGGGTCAAGGGTCACCAGCCCGCCCGACCCGCCCCTCCCCCCTACCGGAAGTGGTCTGGCGGGGGTCAGAGGTCGAAGGTCAGGGGTCGGGCAGGGCGCGCGCCCCTCACTCTCACCCCTCACTCACCCCTCCGCAGCCGCGCGGCCCGCCCGGAAGTGGAGGCCCCGCCCCCTGCCGTGATTGACAGGCGCGCGCGAGCCCCCGAGTCTGCGCGGTCCCAAACTGGAGGCCCCGCCCCCTGCCCTTGACTGACAGGCGCGCGCGAGCCCCCGAGTCTGCGCGGCCGGAACTGGAGGCCCCGCCCTCGCGCCGTGATGGACAGCCGGGCGCGTGCGCGAGCGCTCCTCCCTGCTAGGCCCCGCCCCCTGGCCGTGATTGACAGGCGCGCGCGAGCTCCCGAGTCTGCGCGGTCCCAAACTGGAGGCCCCGCCCCCTGCCCTTGACTGACAGGCGCGCGCGAGCCCCCGAGTCTGCGCGGCCGGAGCTGGAGGCCCCGCCCCCTAGCCGTGATGGACAGCCGCGCGCGCCAGCGCTCCTCCCCCTGCGGCCCCGCCCCCTGGTCGTGATTGACAGCCGCGCGCGAGCTCCCGAGTCTGCGCGGCCCGTAACCGGAGGCCCCGCCCCCTAGCCGTGACTGACAGGAGCGCGAGCTCCCGAGTCTGCGCGGCCCCGAACTGGAGGCCCCGCCCCTTGCCCGTGATTGACAGGCGCCCGAGCTCCCGAGCCGGCATTGCCCCGAACGGGAGGCCCCGCCCCCTTGCTGTGACTGACAGCAGCGCGCGACCTCCCGACCCGACTTAGTCCCCAACTGGAGGCCCCGCCCCCTGCCCGTGATTGACAGCCGCGCGCGAGCTCCTGAGCAAGGGCTTCCCGAATTAGAGGCCCCGCCCCCTGTCCGTGACTGACAGCCGCCCGCAAGCTCCTGAGCATGCGCGGCCCCGAAGCAGAGGCCCCGCCCTCTAGTCATGACTGACAGCCGCGCGCGAGCTCCTGAACATGCGCGGCCCATGGCTGGAGGCCCCGCCCCCTGCCCGTGACTGACAGCTGCGGGCGAGATCCTGAGCATGCGCAGACCCGAAGCGGAGGCCCCGCCCCCTGCCCTTGACTGAAAGCCGCGCGAGAGCTCCTGAGCATGCGCTTCCCCGAAGCGGAGGCCCCGCCCCCTAGTCATGACTGACAGCCGCGCGCGAGCTCCTGAGCATGCGCGGCCCATAGCTGGAGGCCCCGCCCCCTTCCCGTGACTGACAGCCGCGGGCGAGCTCCTGAGCATGCGCAGACCCGAAGTGGCGGCCCCGCCCCCTGCCCGGGACTGACAGGCCCGCGGCCGCCCGAGTTTCTGAGCATGCGCGGAGCGTTGGGCGTTTAAACCGCTCTTTTTTGTCCCCACGCTTAGCACATTCATCATCAATCGTATTTATTGAGCGCTTACTGTGTGCAGAGCACTGTACTAAGCGCTTGGGAAGGGCAAATTGGCAACATATAGAGCCAACAGTGGGCTCACAGTCTAAAAGGGGGAGACAGAGAACACAACCAAACATACTAACAAAATAAAATAAATAGAATAGATATGTACCAGTAAAATAAACAAATAAATAAATAAATAGAGTAATAAATATGTACAAAAATATATATATACATATATATATAGCACATTCCCCGGAGGATAAATCGGTTAATAATGTGGGCCGCCCTCAGCTGTTGTTTGCCCTGCCTTCTACTCTTTTCACCCCTTTTATTAAACAATTATTCAACCGTGCACTGTCCTGGGAGTCAGAAGGACCTGGGTTCTAATCCCCCTCCTCGCCTTTTTTTTATGGCATTTATTAAGCGCTTAACTATGTGCCAAGCACTGTTCTAAGCGCTGGGGAGGTTACAAGGTGATCAGGTTGTCCCACGGGGGGCTCACAGTCATCATCCCCATTGTACAGATGAGGTCACTGAGGCCCAGAGAAGTGAAGCGACTTGCCCAAAGTCACACAGCTGACAATTGGCGGAGCCAATTGTCCGCCGGGTGACCTTGAGCAAGTCATTTCACTTCCCTGGGGCTCAGTTACCTTCTCTGGAAAATAGGGATTAAGATTGGGAGCCCCAGGTGGGCCAGGGACCGTGGCCAACCCAATTAGATTCATTCATCCAATCGTATTTATTAATAATAATGATGGTATTTGTGCCAAGCACTGTTCTAAGCGCTGGGGGAGGATCCAAGGTGATCAGGTTGTCCCACGTGGGGCTCACAGGCTTCATCCCCGTTCTCCTGATGCCGTCACTGAGCCCCAGAGAAGTGAAGTGACTTGCCCAGGGGCACACAGCGTGGCTCAGTGGAAAGAACCCGAGCTTTGGAGTCAGAGGTCATGGGTTCAAATCCTGGCTCAGCCAATTGTCAGCCCGCTGTTGGGTAGGGACCCGCTCTATATGTTGCCAACTTGGACTTCCCAAGCACTTAGTACAGTGCTCTGCACACAGTAAGAGCTCAATAAATATGATTGAATGAATGAATGAATATGTTGCCAACTTGGACTTCCCAAGCGCTTAGTCCAGTGCTCTGCACACAGTAAGCGCTCAAGAAATCTGATTGAATGAATGAATGAATGAATATGTTGCCAACTTGTACTTCCCAAGCGCTTAGTCCAGTGCCCTGCACACAGTAAGCGCTCTGCACACAGTAAGAATGAATGAAGTAATGAATGAATGAATGGCAGCTGGGTGACTTGGGGCAAGTCACTTCACTTCTCTGGGCCTCAGTGACCTCATCTGGAAAATGGGGATGAAGACTGTGAGCCCCCCGTGGGCCAACCCGATCACCTTGTAACCTCCCCAGCGCTTAGAACAGTGCTCTGCACATAGTAAGCGCTTAATAAATGCCATCATTGTTATTATTATTCGAAGGGGGAGACAGACAACAAAACAAAACATGTGGACAGGTGTCAGGTCATCAGAATAAATAAAAATAAAACTAGACGCATCATTATTATCATTATTATTATCATTATTACCTCATCTGGAAAATGGGGGTGAAGACTGTGAGCCCCCCGTGGGACAACCTGATCACCTTGTAACCTCCCCAGCGCTTAGAACAGTGCTTTGCGCATAGTAAGTGCACATAGTAAGTGCTTAATAAATGCCATTCCCCTCCCCACAGCACCTGTATATATGTATATATGTTTGTACATATTTATTACTCTATTTATTTCTTTTACTTGTACATATTTATTCTATTTATTTTATTTTGTTAGTATGTTTTGTTTTGTTCTCTGTCTCCCCCTTCTAGACCGTGAGCCCGCTGGTGGGTAGGGACCGTCTCTATGTGTTGCCAACTTGTACTTCCCAAGCGCTTAGTCCAGTGCTCTGCACACAGTAAGCGCTCAATAAATACGATTGAATGAATGAATGAATGAATATGTTGCCAACTTGGACTTCCCAAGCGCTTAGTATAGTGCTCTGCACACAGTAAGCGCTCAATAAATCCGATTGACTGAATGAATGAATGAATGAATAGGTTGCCAGCTTGGACTTCCCAAGCGCTTAGTGTAGTGCTCTGCACACAGTAAGCGCTCAATAAATGCGATTGAATGAATGAATGAATGAATGTTGGGTAGGGACCGTCTCTATATGTTGCCAACTTGTACTTCCCAAGCGCTTAGTACAGTGCTCTGCACACAGTAAGCGCTCAATAAACATGATTGAATGAATGAATGAATAAATCCGATTGAATGAATGAATGAATAGGTTGCCAACTTATACTTCCCAAGCGCTTAGTCCAGTGCTCTGCACACAGTAAGCGCTCAATAAATACGATTGAATGAATGAATGAACATGTTGCCAACTTGTACTTCCCAAGCGCTTAGTCCAGTGCTCTGCACACAGTAAGCGCCCAATAAATCCGACTGATTGAATGAATGAATGAATGAATATGTTGCCAACTTGTACTTCCCAAGCGCTTAGTCCAGTGCTCTGCACACAGTAAGCGCTCAATAAATCCGATTGAATGAATGAATGAATGAGTTTTACCTTGGCTCTCCCCCAGTGCTTAGAACAGCACACTGCACATAGTAAGCGCTTAATAAATGCTATCATCATTATTATTATTATTATTAACAAAATAAATAGAATAGTAAATATGTACAAGTAAAATAGAGTCATAAATCTCATGCCGTCTCCCCCTCTAGACTGTGAGGTTGTTGCCGGCAGGGAATGTGTCTGTTTATTGTTATACTGTGCTCCCCCAAGTGCTTAGTGCAGTGCTCTGAACACAGTAAGCGCTCAATAAGTATGACTCCAACCTCCCATTCATATTAAATAGATATCAATCAATCAGTCCTATTTATTGAGCGCTTACTGTGTGCAGAGCACTGTACTAAGCGCTTGGGAAGTCCAAGTTGGCAACATATAGAGACGGTCCCTACCCGACGGTGGGCTCACAGGCTAGAAGGGGGAGACAGACAATAAAACAAAAACATATTAACAAAATAAAATAAATAGAATAAATGTCCGTCTCCTCCTCTAGACCGTGAGCTCGTTGTTGGGTAGGGACCGTCTCTAGATGTTGCCAACTTGTACTTCCCAAGCGCTTAGTACAGTGCTTCGCACACAGTAAGCGCTCAGTAAATACCATTGAATGAATGACTCCCCACGGCACATATGTATCTATGTATGCATATCTGTAATTTATTGTTTTATCTATTTGTATTAATGTCTGTCACCCCTCTAGACCGTGAGCTCTTTGTTGGGTAGGGACCGTATCTCGATGTTTCCAACTTGTATTTCCCAAGCGCTTAGTACAGTGCTCCGCACACAGTAAGCGCTCAATAAATACGATCGAATGAATGAAGGAATGAATGAATAAATACGATTGAATGGATGAATGAATACCAGACAAGCAGGATGGAAGCAGTCCCCATTTGGTAGAAACATCCCCTGAATCCTCATTTGATAGATGAGGAAACTGAGGCACAGAGGAAGCGAAGTGACTTGCTCAAGGTCACAGTGGCCGAGCCGGGATTAGAACCCAGGCCTCCGGCTCCCCGGCCTGTGCAACGTGAGGGACTCACAGTCCTTCTATCAATCAATCAATCAATCGTATTTATTGAGCGCTTACTGTGTGCAGAGCACTGTACTAAGCGCTTGGGAAGTCCAGGTTGGCAACATATAGAGACGGTCCCTACCCAACAGTGGGCTCACAGTCTAAAAGGGGGAGACAGAGAACAAAACCAAACGTACTAACAAAATAAAATAAATAGAATAGATAGGTACAAGTAAGATAAATAAATAAATAAATAAATAAATAATAGAGAAATATGTACAAACATCATCATCAATCGCATTTATTGAGCGCTTACTGTGTGCAGAGCACCGGACTAAGCGCTTGGGAAGTACAGGTTGGCAACATCTAGAGACAGTCCCTACCCAACAGTGGGCTCACAGTCTAAAAGGGGGAGACAGAGAACAAAACCAAACATACTAACAAAATAAAATAAATAGAATAGATATGTACAAGTAAAATAAATAAATAAATAAATGGAGAAACATGTACAAACATATATACATGTATTCATGTATACATATATATGTACGTATATACACATATACATATATACATATAGACTGTGAGTCCACTGTTGGGTAGGGACTGTCTCTATATGTTGCCACCTTGTACTTCCCAAGCGCTTAGTACAGTGCTCTGCACACAGTAAGCGCTCAATAAATAAGATTGATTGATTGATCTATTTATTTTATTTTGTTAGTATGTTTGGTTTTGTTCTCTGTCTCCCCCTTTTAGACTGTGAGACCGCTGTTGGGTAGGGACCGTCTCTATAGGTTGCCACCTTGTACTTCCCAAGCGCTTAGTACAGTGCTCTGCACACAGTAAGCGCTCAATAAATACGATTGATTGATTGATCTATTTATTTTATTTTGTTAGTATGTTTGGTTTTGTTCTCTGTCTCCCCCTTTTAGACTGTGGGTAGGGACCGTCTCTATATGTTGCCACCTTGTACTTTCCAAGCGCTTAGTCCAGTGCTCTGCACACAGTAAGCGCTCAATAAATACGATTGATTGATTGATGGACTCGGGAGAATCGGGGCCTACGGCTTGAGAGCGGAATTTGCCGCTGGAAAATCCGCCACTTCCTCCCAGATGGGACGTGAGCGATTGTTTCCGAGAGCCCAGCACATGTGGTTTCGCACACGCGTGTTCACATCTGCCCCCACTTCCATGCTCTTCTTCCTGTCCGCTGGGATAGAGCGTTTATAATTAAAGGCCGTTGAGGTCACGGTCTGCCTTCTAAAAATAAGATATTTTATTTTTCCATCCTCTAAATCCTGAACTGGAACTGTTTTCAAGAAGCCACTTAGCCCATGCCCATTTCTAAGCAAGACAGTCCCAGAACAAGCTATCTTTATTATTATTATTATTATTATTATTATTATTATTATTATCATCATCATCATCATTATTATTAATAATTATTATTAATTGTATATTATATTATTAATTATAATTAATAATAATTTATATTATATTATTATATCATTAATTATAATTAATAGTAACGATAATAATAATAATAATGTTAGCATTTGTTAAAGCGCTTACTACACGCAAAGCACCCTTCTAAGCGCTGGAGGGGCTACAAAGTGATCAGGTTGTCCCTCGTGGGGCTCACAGTCTTAATCCCCATTTTACAGATAATAATAATAATAATAATGGCATTTATTAAGCGCTTACTATGTGCAGAGCACTGTTCTAAGCGCTGGGGAATTTACAGGGTGATCGGGTTGTCCCACGGGGGGCTACAGATGGGGTAACTGAGGCTAAGAGAAGTTAAGTGACTTGCCCAAGGTCATCATCATCATCATCATCATCATCAATCGTATTTATTGAGCGCTTACTATGTGCAGAGCACTGTACTAAGCGCTGGAGGGGCTACAAAGTGATCAGGTTGTCCCTCGTGGGGCTCACAGTCTTAATCCCCATTTTACAGGTAATAATAATAATAATAATAATAATAATAATGGCATTTATTAAGCGCTTACTATGTGCAGAGCACTGTTCTAAGCGCTGGGGAATTTACAGGGTGATCGGGTTGTCCCACGGGGGGCTACAGATGGGGTAACTGAGGCTAAGAGAAGTTAAGTGACTTGCCCAAGGTCATCATCATCATCATCATCATCATCAATCGTATTTATTGAGCGCTTACTATGTGCAGAGCACTGTACTAAGCGCTGGAGGGGCTACAAAGTGATCAGGTTGTCCCTCGTGGGGCTCACAGTCTTAATCCCCATTTTACAGATGATAATAATAATAATAATAATAATAATAATGGCATTTATTAAGCGCTTACTATGTGCAGAGCACTGTTCTAAGCGCTGGGGAATTTACAGGGTGATCGGGTTGTCCCACGGGGGACTACAGATGGGGTAACTGAGGCTGAGAGAAGTTAAGTGACTTGCCCAAGGTCATCATCATCATCATCATCATCATCAATCGTATTTATTGAGCGCTTACTATGTGCAGAGCACTGTACTAAGCGCTGGAGGGGCTACAAAGTGATCAGGTTGTCCCTCGTGGGGCTCACAGTCTTAATCCCCATTTTACAGAAAATAATAATAATAATAATAATAATAATGGCATTTATTAAGCGCTTACTATGTGCAGAGCACTGTTCTAAGCGCTGGGGAATTTACAGGGTGATCAGGTTGTCCCACGGGGGGCTACAGATGGGGTAACTGAGGCTAAGAGAAGTTAAGTGACTTGCCCAAGGTCATCATCATCCTCATCATCATCAATCGTATTTATTGAGCGCTTACTATGTGCACAGCACTGTACTAAGCGCTTGGGAAGTACATAATTTCAAAGGCTCACAATTTCAGAGAAGCAGCGTGGCTCAGTGGAAAGAGCCCGGGCTCTGGAGTCAGAGGTCGTGGGTTCGAATCCCGGCTCTGCCACACGTCTGCTGTGTGACCTTGTGGAAGTCACTTAACTTCTCAGGGCCTCAGTGACCTCATCTGTAAAATGGGGTGATGACTGCGAGCCCCGCGCGGGACAACCTGATCACCTTGTATCCCCCCAGCGCTTAGAACAGTGAGAACATGTATATATGTTTGTACATAGTTGTTACTCTATTTATTTATTTATTCATTTTACTTGTACCTATCTATTCTATTTATTTTATTTTGTGAGTATGTTTGGTTTTGTTCTCTGTCTCCCCCTTTTAGACTGGGAGCCCACTATTGAGTAGGGCCCATCTCTAGATGTTGCCAACTTGGACTTCCCAAGCGCTTAGTACAGTGCTCTGCACACAGTAAGTGCTCAATAAATACGATTAATGATGATGATGATGTGGCGGAGCCGGAATTCGAACCCACGACCTCTGACTCCGAAGCCCGGGCTCTTTCCACTGAGGCCCGCTGCTTCTCTTTCCCGTCCCATTCCAGGGAAGCGGCGTGGCTTAATGGAGAGAACCCGGGGTTGGGAGTCGGGGGTCGTGGGTTCTAATCCTGCTCCGCCACTTATCAGCTGGGTGACTTTGGGCAAGTCACTTCACTTCTCTGGGCCTCAGTGACCTCATCTGGAAAATGGGGAAGAAGACTGTGAGCCCCAAGTGGGACAACCTGATTGCCTTTTTAACCTCCCCAGCGCTTAGAACAGTGCTTTGCACATAGTAAGTGCTTAACAAATACCATTATTATTATCATTATTATTATTATTATTACCCCAGTGCTTAGAACAGTGTTTGGCACCTAGTAAGGGCTTAACAAATACCAACATCGTTATTCTCTGGGCCTCAGTTGCCTCATCTGTAAAATGGGGTTTAAGACCGTGTCTATCCCAGCGCTTAGAACAGTGGTTGGCACATAGTAAGCGCTTAACAAATACCACCATCATTATTGATACCTCATCTGTAATATGGGGATTAAGACCGTATCTCCCCCAGCGCTTAGTACAGTGCTTGGCACATAGTAAGCGCTTAACACCATCATTATTATTGATACCTCATCTGGAAAATGGGGATTAAGACCGTATCTCCCCCAGCGTTTAGAACAGTGCTTGGCACATAGTAAGCGCCTAACAAACACCATCATTATTATTGATACCTCATCTGTAAAATGGGGATTAAGACCGTATCTCCCCCAGCGCTTAGAACAGTGCTTGGCACATAGTAAATGCTTAATAAATACCATCATTATTATTGATACCTCATCTGTAAAATGTAATAATGATGGTATTATTTACAGATAATTCCCATCTGTAAAATGGGGATTAAGACCGTATCTCCCCCAGCGCTTAGAACAGTGCTTGGCACATAGTAAGCACTTAACAAATACCATCATTATTATTGATACCTCATCTGCAAAATGGGGATTAAGACCGTATATCCCGCAGCATTTAGTACAGTGCTTGGCACATAGTAAGCGCTTAACAAACACCATCATTATTATTGATACCTCATCTGTAAAATGGGGATTAAGACCGTATCTCCCCCAGCGCTTAGAACAGTGCTTGGCACATATAGTAAACGCTTAATAAATACCATCATCATTATTGATACCTCATCTGTAAAATGGGGATTAAGACCGTACTTCCTCCAGCGCTTAGAACAGTGCTTGGCACATAGTAAACGCTTAATAAATGCCATCATTATTATTGATACCTCATCTGTAAAATGGGGATTAAGACCGTATCTCCCCCAGCGCTTAGAACAGTGCTTGGCACATAGTAAACGCTTAATAAATACCATCATCATTATTGATACCTCATCTGTAAAATGGGGATTAAGACCGTATCTCCCCCAGCGCTTAGAACAGTGCTTGGCACATAGTAAACGCTTAATAAATACCATCATTATTATTGATACCTCATCTGTAAAATGGGGATTAAGACCGTATCTCCCCCAGCGCTTAGAACAGTGCTTGGCACATAGTAAACGCTTAATAAATACCATCATCATTATTGATACCTCATCTGTAAAATGGGGATTAAGACCGTATCTACCCCAGGGTTTAGAACAGTGCTTGACACATAGTAAACGCTTAATAAATACCATCATTATTATTGATACCTCATCTGTAAAATGTAATAATGATGGTATTATTTACAGATAATCCCCATCTGTAAAATGGGGATTAAGACCTATCTCCCCCAGCGCTTAGAACAGTGCTTGGCACATAGTAAACGCTTAATAAATACCATCATTATTATTGATACCTCATCTGCAAAATGGGGATTAAGACCGTATATCCCGCAGCATTTAGTACAGTGCTTGGCACATAGTAAGCGCTTAACAAACACCATCATTATTATTGATACCTCATCTGTAAAATGGGGATTAAGACCGTATCTCCCCCAGCGCTTAGAACAGTGCTTGGCACATAGTAAGCGCTTAACAAACACCATCATTATTATTGATACCTCATCTGTAAAATGGGGATTAAGACCATATCTCCCCCAGCGCTTAGAACAGTGTTTGGCACATAGTAAACGCTTAATAAATGCCATCATTATTATTGATACCTCATCTGTAAAATGTAATAATGATGGTATTATTTACAGATAATCCCCATCTGTAAAATGGGGATTAAGACCGTATCTCCCCCAGCGCTTAGAACAGTGCTTGGCACATAGTAAACACTTAATAAATACCATCATCATTATTGATACCTCATCTGTAAAATGGGGATTAAAACCGTATCTCCCCCAGCGCTTAGAACAGTGCTTGGCACATAGTAAACGCTTAATAAATACCATCATCATTATTGATACCTCATCTGTAAAATGGGGATTAAGACTGTATCTACCCCAGCGCTTAGAACAGTGCTTGGCACATAGTAAACGCTTAATAAATACCATCATTATTATTGATACCTCATCTGGAAAATGGGGATTAAGACCGCATCTACCCCAGCGCTTAGAACAGTGCTTGGCGCATAGTATGCGCTTAACACCATCATCATTATTGATACCTCATCTGGAAAATGGGGATTAAGACCGTATCTCCCCCAGCGTTTAGAACAGTGCTTGGCACATAGTAAACGCTTAATAAATGCCATCATTATTATTGATACCTCATCTGGAAAATGGGGATTAAGACCGTATCTCCCCCAGCGCTTAGAACAGTGCTTGGCACATAGTAAGCGCTTAACAAATACCATCATCATTATTGATACCTCATCTGTAAAATGGGGATTAAGACCGTATCTCCCCCAGCGCTTAGAACAGTGCTTGGCACATATAGTAAACGCTTAAAAAGTGTTGCCAATTTGTACTTCCCAAGCGCTTAGTACAGTGCTCTGCACACAGTAAGTGCTCAATAAAGACGATTGATGATGATGAATAAATACCATCATTATTATTGATACCTCATCTGTAAAATGTAATAATGATGGTATTATTTACGGCTAATCCCCATCTGTAAAATGGGGATTAAGACTGTATCTCCCCCAGCGTTTAGAACAGTGCTTGGCACATAGTAAACGCTTAATAAATACCATCATCATTATTGATACCTCATCTGTAAAATGGGGATTAAGACCGTATCTCCCCCAGCGCTTAGAACAGTGCTTGGCACATAGTAAGCGCTTAACAAATACCATCATCATTATTGATACCTCATCTGTAAAATGGGGATTAAGACCGTATCTCCCCCAGCGCTTAGAACAGTGCTTGGCACATAGTAAACGCTTAATAAATACCATCATCATTATTGATACCTCATCTGTAAAATGGGGATTAAGACTGTATCTACCCCAGCGCTTAGAACAGTGCTTGGCACATAGTAAACGCTTAATAAATACCATCATTATCATTGATACCTCATCTGTAAAATGTAATAATGATGGTATTATTTACAGATAATCCCCATCTGTAAAATGGGGATTAAGACCGTATATCCCCCAGCGTTTAGAACAGTGCTTGGCACCTAGTAAACGCTTAATAAATACCATCACCATTATTGATACCTCATCTGTAAAATGGGGATTAAAACCGTATCTCCCCCAGGCCTTAGAACAGTGCTTGGCACCTAGTAAGCACTTAAAGAGCACGGGCTTTGGAGTCAGAGGTCATGGGTTCGAATCTCAGCTCCACCAATGGTCAGCTGTGGGACTTTGGGCAAGTCACTTAACTTCTCTGTGCCTCAGTTACCTCAACTGGAAAATGGGGATTAAGACTGCGAGCCCCCCGTGGGCCAACCTGATCACCTTGTAACCTCTCCAGCGCTTAGAACAGTGCTTTGCACATAGTAAGCGCTTCATAAATGCCATTATTATTATTATCATTATCATTAACAAATACCGGCATCATTACTGATACCTCATCTGTAAAATGGGGACTAAGACTGTATCTCCCCCGGCGTTTAGAGCATTCATTCATTTATTCAATCTTATTTATTGAGCGCTTACTGTGTGCAGAGCACTGTACTAAGCGCTTGGGAAGTACAAGTCGGCAACATATAGAGACGGTCCCTACCCAACAACGGGCTCACAGTCTAGAACAGTGCTTGGCACATAGTAAGCACTTAACAAATACCATCATTATTATTGATACCTCATCTGTTAAAAGGGGATTAAGACCGTATCTCCCCCAGCGCTTAGAACAGTGCTTGGCACATAGTAAGCGCTTAACAAATACCATAATAATTATGATTACTAAGCACCCTTCTGGAAGCAAAACTCGACCCACTCTTCCCAACCCCTCCAGCAGGTTCCCATCTCCCTCCCTGAGAAGCAGCGTGGCTCAGTGGAAAGAGTCCGGGCTTTGGAGTCAGAGGTCATGGGTTCAAATCCCGGCTCCGCCAATTGGCAGCTGGGTGACTCTGGGCAAGTCACTTCACTCCTCTGGGCCTCAGTTCCCTCATCTGGAAAATGGGGATGAAGACTGTGAGCCCCCCGTGGGACAACCTGATCACCTTGTAACCTCCCCAGCACTTAGAACGGTGCTTTGCACATAGTAAGCACTTAATAAATACTATCATTATTATTATTATTAAGTAGAAACTCCTCACTACGTTGCCAACTTTCTCCATCTAACAAGTCAGCTGCCTTCGCTTGTCAATCAATCAAGCAATCAATCGTATTTATTGAGCACTTACTGTGGGGCAAATAAAACTGTCTGAAATTCATTCATTCAATCGATTTATTGTGTGCAGGGCACTGTACTAAGCGCTTGGGAAGTCCAAGTTGGCAACATATAGAGACAGTCCCTACCCAAAAGTGGGCTCACAGTCTATGTATATATATATATATATATATAATATATATATATGCACACATATATATACATGTATATATGTTTGTATATATATACACACACATATATATACATGTATATATGTTTGTATATATATATACACATATATATATACATGTATATATGTTTGTATATATATATACACACACATATATATACATGTATATATGTTTGTATATATATACACACACACATATATATATACATGTATATATGTTTGTACATATTTATTACTCTATTTATTTATTTATTTATTTATTTTACTTGTACATATCTATTCTATTTATTTTATTTTGTTAATATGTTTGGTTTTGTTCTCTGTCTCCCCCTTCTAGACTGTGAGCCCACTGTTGGGTAGGGACCGTCTCTATAGGTTGCCAACGTGTACTTCCCAAGCGCTTAGTACAGTGCTCCGCACACAGTAAGCGCTCAATAAATACGACTGATCGATAGAAGGGACTTCTTTGTCACTTCAAAGCTCACGCCCTTGACCTTCCCGGGGTCGCCTTCCCCACCCAAATCCACCAGGCCTCACGTCTTCGAAGCCCACCTTAAAAAAAAAATGAACAAAAAACCCACCTCCTCCAGGAAGTCTTCCCTGATTGACTCACGATATCCGGTCACGTAAACCCCACGCATAACAATAATAATAATGGCATTTGTTAAGCGCTTACTATGTGCAAAGCACTGTTCTAAGCGCCGGGGAGGATGCAAGGTAATCAGGTAGCGGGGGCCTGCTTCGTTCCTATCGGTCAGTCCTTCCATGGTGGTTTTTCATTCATTCAATCGTATTTATTGAGCGCTTACTGTGGAAGAGCACTGGACTAAGCGCTTGGGAAGGACAAGTTTTGAGCCATCACTAGACGCGGAGCACTCTACTACGGTTTAGGAGAGTGAAATTAAATAGTGTTCCATGCCCAACTCTCCTCGCCATTTTAATTCCTAGGTATATTTGCATTGCGTATTTATTTGGATATTCAACTATTTCCTCAAGTAATCCATCCATCCTGATACATTTGAACTTCCTCCTGTCATATCCTTATGTCATATATATACAGCACCTGTTATGTCATATATATACATATACACAGCACCTGTATATATGTATATATGTTTGTACATATTTATCACTCTACGCATTTATTTATTTATTTTACTTGTCCGTATCTATTCTATTTATTTTATTTTGTTAGTCTGTTTGGTTTTGTTCTCTGCCTCCCCCTTTTAGACTGGGAGCCCACTGTTGGGTAGGGACTGTCTCTAGATGTTGCCAGTTTGTACTTCCCAAGCGCTTAGTACAGTGCTCTGCACATAGTAAGCGCTCAATAAATACGATTGATGATGATGATGATATCCTTGTTCTTCCGCCCACGCCCCTTTAGATTATCCCGTAAATCTATCCCCTTTCTGTTGGGAAGGGACCGTCTCTGTTGCCGACTTGTACTTCCCAAGCGCTTAGTACAGTGCTCTGCACACAGCAAGCGCTCAATAAATCCGATTGAATGAATATGTTGCCAATTTGGACTTTCCAAGCGCTTAGTACAGTGCTCTGCACACAGTAAGCGCTCAATAAATAGGATTCACTGAAAGAATGAATCCCTTCAACCCTCAGTTTCCTCTAGAATAGGTAAGATTTGTTAGCAGTTTACTACGTGCCAGACACTGTACTGAGTGCTGCGGTAGATTCATTCATTCATTCATTCATTCAATTGTATTTATTGAGCGCTTACTGTGTGCAGAGCACTGGACTAAGCGCTTGAGCAGTACAAGTTGGCAACAGCTTGATGCAACTTGATGTTTAGATGTAAACTAACCAGGTTGGACGTAGTCTATGTTCCACATGGGGCTCACAGTCTTAATCCCCATTTTACAGATGAGAGAACTGAGGCACCGGGAAGTGAAATGACTTCCCCAAAGTCACTTCAGATTCAATTCATCAGTGGAATTTATTAATAATAATAATAATAATGGCATTTGTTTAGTTCTTACTATGTGCGAAGCACTGTTCTAAGCGCTGGGGACAAGTGGGGACAGCAGACAAGTGGCGGAACTGGGATTAATAATAATAATAATAATAATAATGGCATTTATTAAGTGCTGGGATTAATAATAATAATAATAATAATAATGGCATTTGTTTAGTTCTTACTATGTGCAAAGCACTGTTCTAAGCGCTGGGGACAAGTGGGGACAGCAGACAAGTGGCGGAACTGGGATTAATAATAATAATAATAATGGCATTTATTAAGGGCTGGGATTAATAATAATAATAATAATAATAATGGCATTTGTTTAGTTCTTACTATGTGCAAAGCACTGTTCTAAGCGCTGGGGACAAGTGGGGACAGCAGACAAATGGCGGAACTGGGATTAATAATAATAATAATAATGATGGCATTTATTAAGTGCTGGGATTAATAATAAAAATGATAATAATAATAATAATAATAATGGCATTTATTAAGGCTTACTATGTGCAAAGCACTTTTCTTCATCAGAGGATTAAGATCCTCTGATTCCTTGGACTCCTTCCACCAGCCACGCCGTTTCTGAATATTCTTCCTGGACAACACAAATAATTCAATTTCCCATTTTTTCTGAGGGTGCTTGGTTTTTTCATTTTGTGTAACCACCACCCTAGTAATTCTGGTTACCTCACCATCTCTCTCTGAAGAATTGTATATATACATATATATTATAATTATATATTGTATATTATAATTATATATATTATATATTATAATTATATATATTATATATAGAACCCACTATAAATAATCAGACTATCTACCTTTTAAACCTTTTAAACCTTTATTCTTTGCCAAGAGCTTCCCTGTGGGTGAACAATATGCCTACCCACTCTGTTATATTGTTCTTCCCAAGTAATCTGAACATACCTAGGTGCTTAATATTAATTGTGCTTAATTGTGAGCCCCCCGTGGGACATCCTGATCACCTTGTAACCTCTCCAGTGCTTAGAACAGTGCTTTGCACATAGTAAGAACTTAAAAATGCCATTATTATTATTATTAATAATAATATTAATAATATAATATAATATTATTATATATTAATACTATTAATAATAATAAATTTCACTGATGGATTGAATCTGTAATCTGCAGAAGATCTGGGTTTACAACAATGCTTGCTTTCTCACTCTTACTGCCTTGCAGATAAAGTGCTGAAGTCCTGCCATGAAATCTCAAATAGAGATTCTGATTTAATAATAATAATAATAATAATAATGGCATTTGTTACGCACCTACAATGTGCAAAGCACTGTTCTAAGTGCTGGGGGGGGGATACAAGGTGATCAGGTTGTCCCCCGTGGGGCTCACGGTCTTAATCCCCATTTTTCAGATGAGGGAACTGAGGCACAGAAATGTGAGGTGACTTTTTTTATAGCATTTATTAAGCGCTTACTATGTGCAAAGCACTGTTCTAAGCGCTGGGGAGGTTACAAAGTGAACAGGTTGTCCCACGGGGGGCTCACAGTATTAATCCCCATTTTCCAGATGAGGGAACTGAGGCACAGAGAAGCTAAGTGACTTGCCCAAAGTCACACAGCGGACACGTGGCGGAGTCGGGATTTGAACCCATGACCTCTGACTCCAAAGCCCGGGCTCTTTCCACTGAGCCCCGCTGCTTCTCTTTACCGGTAAAGAGTTTTTTCACGTTTCCAGAATTATCCAAAGAAAAGTCTGCCAAATTGGAGAAAAGCAGCTCTTGATAAAATTCTAGAATAAATAATGAATGGTGGGAGGGGTGAAATATACTATATACTAAACTCCTATGCCTTTTTAAAGCAAATGGTGATTTTTTTTTTAATGGTATTTATTAACCGCTTATTACCGAGCTCCAGGGAAGATACAAGTTAAGAATAATAATAATAATAATAATTGGCATTTGTTAAGCGCTTACTATGTGCAAAGCACTGTTCTAAGCGCTGGGGAGGATACAGGGTGATCAGGTTGTCCCACGTGGCACTCACAGTCTTAATCCCCATTTTACAGATGAGGGAACTGAGGCCCAGAGAAGTGAAGTGACTTGCCCGAGATCACACAGCAGACATGTGGCGGAGGCGGGATTCGAACCCATGACCTCTGACTCCAAAGCCCGGGCTCTTTCCACTGAGCCACGCCGCTTCTCTGTTGATGAGGTTAGGCACAGAGCAGGTCCCACACGGGACGCGCGGATGAGGTAGAGAAGCAGCGTGGCTCAGTGGAAAGAGCCCGGGCTTTGGAGTCCGAGGTCATGGGTTCAAATCCCGGCTCCGCCGCTTGTCAGCTGGGTGACTTTGGGCGAGTCACTTCACTTCTCTGGGCCTCCGTTCCCTCATCTGGAAAATGGGGATGAAGACTGTGAGCCTTACGTGGGACAACCTGATCACCTTGTAACCTCCCCGGTGCTTAGAAGCATATAGTAAGCGCTTAATAAATGCCATTATTATTATTATTATTATGAGGTAACTGAGGCACAGAGAAGTTAAGTGACTTGCCCAGGGTCACCCAGCAGAAAGCGGTGGAGCGGGGATTAGAACGCAAGTCCTTCCGACTCCCGTCGTGCCCGTCCTCCGTCCACCAGGCCACGTTACTTCTCATCAATCAATCAATCAATCAGTCGTATTTATTGAGCGCTTACTATGTGCAGAGCACTGTACTAAGCGCTTGGGAAGTACAAATTGCTTTTCTGCTTTTCTACTGCTTTTCTACTAAACCTTAAATTTATACCAACCCTTAGGTTGGGAAAACAACTTAGCCTAGTGGAAGGAGCTCAAGATCGGGAGTCGGAAGACCAGGATTTCAATCCCAGTCGTGCGGCTTTCCCGCTGGGTGACCTCGGGCTTCCGCGCGTCTCAGTTTCTTTATCTGTCAAACGGAGATTAAATTCTGCTCGATAAAGAATAATAATGGCATTTATTACACGTTTACTACGTGCAAAGCACTGATACAAGGTGATCAGGTTGTCCCTCGTGGGGCTCACAGTCTTCATCCCCATTTTACAGATGACATACCTGAGGCCCAGAGAAGTGAAGTGACTTGCCCCAAGTCACCCAGCTGACAATTGGCAGAGCCGGGATTTGAACCCATGACCTCTGACTCCAAAGCCCGGGCTTTTTCCTACTGAGCCACGCTGCTTCTCATAAATATTATTGATTCATAAGTACAACTAAGTACAACTAAGCGCTTGGGAAGTACAATAGTACATATTCTATGTTTGTACATATTTATTACCCTATTTATGTATTTATTTATTTTACTTGTACATATCTATTCTATTTTTTTTTTAATTTTGTTAGTATGTTTGGTTCTGTTTCTCCGTCTCCCCCTTTTAGACTGTGAGGCCCACTGGTTGGGTAGGGACCGTCTCCATATGTTGCCAATTTGTACTTCCCAAGCGCTTAGTACAGTGCTCTGCACATAGTAAGCGCTCAATAAATACGATTGATGATGATGATGATGATTCATCGAGTGATTGCCCGCGCCCTAATACTTAGGCCGTGAGGCCCACCTGGCAGAAGGGCTGAGTCCAACCTAATTGTCTTGTATCTTCATTTATTCATTTATTCAATCGTATCAAATACGATTGGTGATGATTTACTGAGCGCTTCATTCATTCATTCATTCATTCATTCAATCGTATCAAATACGATTGATGATGATTTACTGAGCGCTTCATTCATTCATTCAATCGTATCAAATACGATTGATGATGATTTACTGAGCGCTTCATTCATTCATTCAATCGTATCAAATACGATTGACAGTGATTTACTGAGCGCTTACCGTGTGCGGAGCACTGGACTAAGCGCTCGGGAAGGACGAGACTTGAAAGCCATAGAGGAGGTCACTGAGGGCCAGAGAAGTGAAATGACTTGACCAAGGTCACGCAGCACGGACGAACGGCGGAGCCGGACTAAGAACCCACGTCCTCCGTCTCCCAAGCCCGGGCTCTCTCCATTAGATCACACGGCTTGTGTGCAGGTACTGTACTAAGCGCCTACGGTGAGAGAGTGGATGAACTTCCCAAGGGATTGAGGGTTAGATGGAGGATAGGAGAGCCAGGATTGAGCTTTGAACCTTATAATCTGGCCCTCTAGAATTTAAACCCATGGGCAGAGACCTCGTGTTTACCAACTCTGTCATATCGTACGCTCCCACACACTTTGCATAGCGCTTTGCACACAGTGAGCGCTCAGTACGAGTAATCTAGTGGATAGAGCGTGGGCCTGGGATTCTCCTTCATTCATCCTCCCTCCCATCTTCTAGACTGTGAGCCCGCTGTTGGGTAGGGGCCGTCTCTATATGTTGCCAACTTGTACTTCCCAAGCACTTAGTACAGTGCTCCACACACAGTAAGCGCTCAATAAATACAATTGAATGAATGACTCCCCACAGCACGTATGTATCTATCTGTATATATCTGTAATTTATTGTTTTATCTATTTGATTAATGTCTGTCTCCCCCTCTAGACTGTGAGCCCGCTGTTGGGTAGGGACCATCTCTATATGTTGCCAACTTGTACTTCCCAAGCACTTAGTACAGTGCTCTGCACACAGTAAGCGCTCAATAAATACGATTGAATGAATGACTCCCCACAGCACATATGTATCTATTTATATACACCTGTAATTTATTGTTTTATCTATTTGTATTAATGTCTGTCTCCCCCTCTAGACCGTGAGCTTGTTGTTGGGTAGGGACCATCTCTATATGTTGCCAACTTGTACTTCCCAAGCGCATAGTCCAGTGCTCTGCACACAGTAAGCGCTCAATAAATACGATTGAATGAATGAATGAATGAGTGACCGTCTCTATACGTTGCCAAATTGTACTTCCCAAGCACTTAGTACAGTGCTCTGCACACAGTAAGCGCTCAATAAATACGATTGAATGAATGACTCCCCACAGCACATATGTATCTATTTATATACACCTGTAATTTATTGTTTTATCTATTTGTATTAATGTCTGTCTCCCCCTCTAGACCGTGAGCTTGTTGTTGGGTAGGGACCATCTCTATATGTTGCCAACTTGTACTTCCCAAGCGCATAGTCCAGTGCTCTGCACACAGTAAGCGCTCAATAAATACGATTGAATGAATGAATGAATGAGTGACCGTCTCTATACGTTGCCAAATTGTACTTCCCAAGCACTTAGTACAGTGCTCTGCACACAGTAAGCGCTCAATAAATACGATTGAATGAATGACTCCCCACAGCACATATGTATCTATCTATATACACCTGTAATTTATTGTTTTATCTATTTGTATTAATGTCCGTCTCCCCCTCTAGAACGTGAGCTCATTGTTGGGTAGGGACTGTCTCTAGATGTTGCCAACTTGTACTTCCCAAGCACTTAGTCCAGTGCTCTGCACACAGTAAGCGCTCAATAAATACGATTGAATGAATGACTCCCCACAGCACATATGTATCTATCTGTATATATCTGTAATTTATTGTTTTATCTATTTGTATCAATGTCTGTCTCCCCCTCTACACCATGCGCTCGTTGTTGGGTAGGGACCGTCTCTATATGTTGCCAACTTGTACTTCCGAAGCGCTTAGTCCAGTGCTCTGCACACAGTAAGCGCTCAATAAATACGATTGAATGAATGAATGAATGAATGAATGAATATAGAGACGGTCCCTACCCAACAATGGGCTCACAGTCTAGAAGGGGGAGACAGAGAACAAAACAAAACATATTAACAAAATAAAATAAATAGAATGAATATGTACACATAAAATAAATAGAGTAATAAATGTGTACAAACATATATACATATAAACAGGTGCTGTGGGGAGGGGAAGGAGGTAAGGCGGGGGAGATAATAATAATAATAATGGCATTTATTAAGTGCTTACTATGTGCAAAGCACTGTTCAGGTTACAAGGTGATCAGGTTGTCCCACGGGGGGCTAACAGTCTTAATCCCCATTTTCCAGATGAGGGAACTGAGGCCCAGAGAAGTGAAGTGACTCACCCAAAGTCACCCAGCTGACAACTGGCGGAGCCGGGATTTGAACCCAGGACCTCCGACCCCAAAGCCCGGGCTCTTTCCACTGAGCCACGCTGCCTCTCGATGGGGAGGGGGAGGGGGGGAGGGGGGTATCTACCCCAGGGCTTAATTCATTCATTCAATCGTATTTATTGAACGCTTACTGAATGCAGGGCACTGTACTAAGCGCTGGGGAGGTTACAAGGTGATCAAGTAATAAAATGCTTGGCTCATAGTAAGTAAGCAATTAATCAATCTCCTGCTTATTATCAGCCCAATTTCGAAGAGGATATGAATCATAAAATTGAAAAGGCTCCAGGGCATCCAAACCCCCATTCCATTCTCTTAAAAGGGCACCATAGTTTTGCCAAAACGACGACAACTTTATAAACGTTTGTGTTGGAAATCCCCTTCCCGAGGAGTCGCGTCACTCCTTGGAAAGAACAGCTGGGCCCTTCTATTCCCCGACCATAAGAGGACACGGGGTTATCGAACCTCCAAACCGAGATTCCTATCATCAAGCCCAAAGTGGAAAATTCCCTAAAAGCCCACTGTTGGAAATATTCAAATAAAGTGCCAATCCACCCCACACTGGCTCATTGTTCTTTCAATAAACCGGGCCATCCTACTTGAGTGCAACATTTTCTTTAGTAATAATAATAATAATAATAATAATAATGGTATTTGTTAAGTGCTTACTATGTGCCAAGCGCTGTCCTAAGAGCTGTGTAGTTACGAGGTAATGAGGTTGTCCCACGTGGACCACCCCATTTTCCAGATGAGGTAACCGAGGGATGCAGAATGAAATGACTTTTCCAAGGTCACGCAGCGGGTGAGTGGCGGAGCCGGGATTGGAACCCAGATCCTTCCCGTGCTCTATCCATGAGGCCGTGCTGCTCCTCTAGTAAGCGCTTAACAAATACCATACTAATCGTTGTACGTATTTATTACTTTATTTGTACATATTTATTCTATTTATTTTATTTTGTTAATATGTTTTGTTTTGTTCTCCGTCTCCCCCCTCCTAGACTGCGAGCCCGCTGTTCGGTAGGGACCGTCTCTATATGTCGCCAACTTGGACTTCCGAAGCGCTCAGTACAGTGCTCTGCACACAGTAAGCGCTCAATCAATCAACCAATCAATCAGTCGTATTTATTGAGCGCTTACTGTGTGCAGAGCACTGTACTAAGCGCTTGGGAAGTCCAAGTTGGCAACATATAGAGACAGTCCCTACCCAACAGTGGGCTCACAGTCTAAAAGGAGTGGGCTCACAGTCTAAAATCGCATTCAATAAATGCAATTGAATGAATGAATGAATGATTACCATAACCAGAATATTACCGTGGGGTAACTGAGGCACAGAGAAGTGAAGTGACTTGCCCAAAGACACACAGCTAACAAGGGTGGATCAGTGGAAAGAGCACAGGCTTCGGAGTCAGAGGTCATGGGTTCAAATCCCGGCTCCGCCAGTTGTCAGCTGGGTGACTTTGGGCGAGTCACTTCACTTCTCTGGGCCTCAGTTCCCCCATCTTCCTTCCTCTCCCCCTCGTCCCCCTCTCCATCCCCCTCATCTTACCTCCTTCCCTTCCCCACAGCACCTGTATATATGTATATATGTTTGCACATATTTATTACTCTATTTATTTATTTTACTTGTACATATCTATTCTATTTATTTTATTTTGTTAGTATGTTTGGTTTTGTCTCCCCCTTTTAGACTGTGAGCCCACTGTTGGGTAGGGACTGTCTCTATATGTTGCCAATTTGTACTTCCCAAGCGCTTAGTACAGTGCTCTGCACACAGTAAGCACTCAATAAATATGATTGATGATGATGATAATGATAAAATGGGGATTAAGACTGTGAGCCCCCCGTGGGACAACCTGATCACCATGTAACTTCCCCAGCGCTTAGAACAGTGCTTTGCACATAGTAAGCGCTTAACAAATGCCATCATTATTATTATTCTTCTCTGTGCCTCAGTTCCCTCATCTGTAAAATGGGGATTAAGACTGTGACCCCCCTTGGGACAACCTGATCACTTTGTAACCTCCCCAGCGCTTAGAACCGTGCTTTGCACATAGTAAGCGCTTAATAAATCATCATCATCATCAATCGTATTTATTGAGCGCTTACTATGTGCAGAGCACTGTACTAAGCGCTTGGGAAGTACAAATTGGCAACACATAGAGACAGTCCCTACCCAACAGCGGGCTCACAGTCTAAAAGGGGGAGACAGAGAACAAAACCAAACATACCAACAAAATGAAATAAATAGGCTAGATATGTACAAGTAAAATAAATAAATAAATAGAGTAATAAATATGTACAACCATATATACATATATACAGGTGCTGTGGGGAAGGAATAAATGCCATTATCATTATTATTATTATTATGAGAAGCAGCGTGGCTTCTTCTCATAATAGCAATCCCGGCTCCGCCAACTGTCAGCTGTGTGACTTTGGGCAAGTCACTTAACTTCTCCGGGCCTCAGTTACCTTCTCTGTAAGGTACCTTATCTGTAACCTTATCAGTTACCTTATCTGTAAAATGGGGATTAAAACTGTGAGCCCCCGTGGGACAACCTGATCACTTTGTAACCTCCCCAGTGCTTAGAACCATGCTTTGCACATAGTAAGCGCTTAATAAATGCCATTATTATTATTATTACTATTATTATTATTATTATTATTATTATTATTATTATGTGGCGCCGACTCCCAAGCCCAGGCTCTTTCCACTAAGCCCCGCTGTTTCTCAAAACTCACAGTCCCTCTATCAATCAATCGTATTTATTGAGCGCTTACTGTGTGCAGAGCACTGTACTAAGCGCTTGGGAAGTCCAAGTTGGCAACATACAGAGGCAGTCCCTACCCAACAGCGGGCTCACAGTCTAAAAGGGGGAGACAGAGAACAAAACCAAACATACTAACAAAATAAAATAAATAGAATAGATATGTACAAGTAAAATACATAAATAAATAGAGTGCAAGCTTGTTGTGGGCAGGGAATGCATCTACCAAATCTGTTATATTGTACTCTCCCAGGGAGCGCTCAACAAATGCCATCAATCGGCTAATAATTCAAAAGAATATTGCCCTAAATCAGCGTGACTAGCTAAAAACCCAGTACATTGATTTCTAGGAAGCGAGAGGATGAAATACCCAAAATGAAACTCAGAACATCTGCTCAACTTCCCTTCTGGATACTGGGAAATGATTAGTTTGTGGGAGGCCTTCAGAGGAAAATCCCCTAATTAACCAATCGCTATTTGCTGAGAACTTCCCGCGTGCGGGACACTGTACTGAGCGCCTAGGGGTGTGCAACATAATACAGTACAATTCCTGAGTCGGAATAATAATAGCATGGCGATAAAAAGAAGACAGCGTGGCTCAGTGGAAAGAACACGAGCTTTGGAGTCTGAGGTCATGGGTTCAAATCCCGGCCCCGCCGCTTGTCCGCTGTGTGACTTTGGGCAAGTCACTTCTCTGTGCCTCAGTTACCTCATCTGTATAATGGGGATGAAGACTGTGAGCCCCCCGTGGGACAACCTGATCACCTTGTAACCTCCCCCGTGCTTAGAACAGTGTTTTGCAGATAGTAAGCGCTTAATAAATGTCATTATTATCATTATTTCAGCGGAGGAACAATTAATCAACCCAAGTCCTATCGGCAAGGTAGAATTGATACTCCGGAGACCCGGACTTTGGAATGACCTCGGAAAGTCCTCGGAATGACCTCGCCCTCTTCCCAAACCAGAGATGCCACGCGCTTCGGTAGAGTGCACACGATGAGCGCTTGACAAATCAATCAGTCAATCAATCATATTTATTGAGCGCTTACTATGTGCAGAGCACTGTACTAAGCGCTTGGGAAGTCCAAATTGGCAACACATAGAGACGGTCCCTACTCAACATTGGGCTCACGGTCTAAAAGCCGCCGATTGCCTGATAGATCACAGGGGTTAGCGTCAGGAGAACTGGGTTCGAATCCTGCCTCCATCGTTTGCCTGCTGTGTGACCTTGGGCAAGTCCCTTAATGTCTCTGCCTCAGTTTCCTCATCCGTCAAATGGGGTTCAAGACCTTTTCCTTAGAGTGACCCCAGCTGAAGCAGGGAGAGCTGATTATCCTTCATCATATCTGCTGCTCGCCGTCTTCCAAAACGGGAGCGTAAAACGGACAAGTGGGATACTATTAAAAATAAATTCCGTCAAACCCCTGGGGTTGCTGTTGAAAATTATAAACTTCCCCCGTGGGAATATCCCAGATGTTTTCCTATCCACCTTTATGTGACAAAATACGACGATGTCTTAACCTAAACATCCCCTGGGATTTAAAAGATCTCCTGAAAAGCTACGGAGGCATTATGTTGTACTGTATTGAACTCTCCCGACTGCTTAGTACAGTACTCTTAGTACTCTCCCCCTCTCCCCCCTCTCCATCCCCCCATCTTACCTCCTTCCCTTCCCCACAGCACCTGTATATATGTATATATGGTTGTACATATTTATAACTCTATTTATTTATTTTACTTGTACATTTCTACCCTATTTATTTTATTTTGTTGGTATGTTTGGTTCTGTTCCCTGTCTCCCCCTTTTAGACCGTGAGCCCACTGTTGGGTAGGGACTGTCTCTATGTGTTGCCAATTTGTACTTCCCAAGCGCTTAGTACAGTGCTCTGCACATAGTAAGCGCTCAAGAAATACGATTGATTGATTGATTGATTGGCCCGCACACGGTAAGCACTCAACAAATACCTCGGATTGATGGAGGCGTCGGGTTTGCCAAATCGAAAAAAAAAGAATCGACGGATGGAAAATGGGGAACGACGTTCCCCCCACAAATCTACTCCTCTCCCGAGCTCCCTTCTTCACTATAAGAAGTTCGGGAAATGTCCGGTTACGTTCTCCAATCCCGCATCCTGGCCATGGCAACAATCGCAGCGGACACATTTTCCGCACATGCTCGCTAATGGACGCCAACCAGAACAGACAGGCAGTCTGGCCTCGTGGATAATAATAATAACAATAATTGTGGTACTCGATAAGCGCTCACTATGTGCCAGACACTGTACTGAGCTCCGGGCTGGATACGAGCAAATTGGGTCAGACACCATCCCCGTCCCACCTGGGGTTCACAGTCTCAATCCCCATTTTACGGATGAGAGAACCGAGCCCCAGAGAACTGAAGTGACTTGTCCAAGGTCACACAGCACACAAGGGGAGGAACCGGGATTAGAACCCAGGGGCTTCTGACGCCGAGGCCCCGGGTTCCAGTCAATCAATCAATCAATCAATCGTATTTATTGAGCGCTTACTATGTGCAGAGCACTGTACTAAGCGCTTGGGAAGTACAAATTGGCATCACATAGAGACAGTCCCTACCCAACAGTCACTAGTCAGAGAAGCAGCGTGGCTCAGTGGAAAGAGCCCGGGCTTTGGAGTCGGAGGTCACGGGTTCAAATCCCACTCCGCCAGTTGTCAGCTGTGTGACTTTGGGCAAGTCGCTTCACTTCTCCGGGCCTCAGTGACCTCATCTGTAAAATGGGGGGGAAGACTGTGAGCCCCCCGTGGGACAACCTGATCACCCTGTAACCACCCCAGCGCTTTGAACAGTGCTTCGCACATAGTAAGCGCTTACTAAACGCCATCATTTCTTTGCTCAGGGCGTGGGCCCAGGTATCAGAAGGACCTGGGTTCTAAGGCCGGCTCTGCTGCTCGTCCGCCGTGCGACCTTAAGCAAGTCACTTCGCTTCTCCGGGCCTCAGTTTCCTCATCTGCAAAACGGGGATTAAGACGGTGAGCCCCGCATGGGACACGGACTGCCAGATTAACTTGCATCTGCCCTGGCAATACAGTTCATAATGCCTCCATAGCTTCTGAGGAGATCTCCTAAATCCCAAGGGATGTTTGGGTTACGACATGGTCGCGTTTTATCACGTGAAGGTGGATGGGAAAGCATCATTATCCTTAAACACCATTAACTGTCCAACCAGATTGACTTGCATCCGCCCTGGCGCTCAGTACAGAGCCGGGCACGTAGAAAGCGCTTAACGAATACCGTAAAAAAAAGAAACACCCAAAAACAGGCCCCAGTCAGATGAAGAGAAGGAAGTGATAGGCTCCCCCCAAAACGAGCTGCCTTCAACATTGCCCTGGACCCCATCCTTTCGAAGCGTCTCGGAGATATTCACCGAAGGCGAAAAGAGGAAAGATTTCTCCGCCTTTACCTGCTTCAGAGGTGAACGGAGGGCATCGCTGCCAGGCGACGGCAGCCTGGTGATTTGGCTGGGAAAAAGAGCTTCTTTGGGGGCTTCGATCCGTCCATGGCCAGAGGATATCAGACTCCAGGGCGTATCGAGCTGCCTCTGCTCACCGGCTGGGAACCTACTAGGAAAAAAAAGCCGGATTTAAAGAACAAACCGTCACGCTCCGACAACAAGAAAAATCCAACTAACCGGCCGGCCAACAGAAGGGCCCAGGAGACTTTTCCATTATTACCTGCTGTCCAAAACTATTTTCCCCCTGGTTACGGGTGGGGAAACTGAGCCACAGAGGGGGATACCGACTGTCCCAAGGTCACACAGGAGGTTGGCGGCGGGGCTGGGAAAGGAACCCAGGCGTCCTAACTCAAAATCCATGCTGTCTCTACTGAGGATTGAATCGCACCACGGGCCGAGAGCCGGGCTCCTCCTCGCCTCCACCGAGTGCCGGTGAATAAGTGGCGGATCTTCAGAGGTTCAAACTCGCTAAAAGTCAGAAAAGCAACGTTACGTCACATTAAATCTATCGGAAGGAGCTGCTTACCGGCTTTTTTTTTAAAAAAGGAATGACTCAGTCCAACATCCAGACGGGCTCCGGGGGCTTCTTCCTTTCTCCAGAAGAGAAAGCAAAAGTTACCCTGGGTAGTTTCATCTGGGCCAGGGGGAGGGGAGAGGAAAGTTCAGTTTTTTGAAGCACAAATGAAAATCGTGAGCCGTGGTTTCGATCGGGGTTTTTGATGGGAAGGCGGGTTTAGGCCTGGGGGCTTTAGACGGGGGCTAGAAAATCTCCGACGGCCAGACCTGCGAGGAGAGTCACAGTAATATCTTCCACTTAAAAGGCTAATTTCGGCTGAGGGATTTCCAGGGGCTTTGCAGGATATGAGATGATCTGGGATATGCGGGACTTCCCTGCGACGAGAGATCACTGTTAGAGACGGGGACGGGTGATTTGGAGCCCAGTACGATTCCTTCTCCACCGCCGAGTCACCGATGCTCCTGGAGTCCAAATCACTTGCCCAGGTCGGTTCTGCCGGCCGCAGAGCGAGGCCGGAATACTTAGTATTACTGATGAAAGCAGCGGGGCAAATAAAACTGCCTGAAATTCATTCGTTCAATCGATTTATTGGGTGCGGAGCACTGTACTAAGCGCTTGGGAAGTCCAAGTTGGCAACATGTAGAGACGGTTTCTACCCAACAGCGGGCTCACAGTCTAGAAGGGGGAGACAGAAAACAAAACAAAACATATTAACAAAATAGAATAAATATGCACAAATAAAAATAGAGTAGTAAATTCATACAAAAGTAATAAATTCATACAAAATGTTTAGATGGGAAGGCGGGCCTAGGACTCCCTAATAATAATAAAAATAATTGTGGTATTTGTTAAGCGCTTCCTATGTGCCAAGCACTGTTCTAAGCTCTCGGGCAGATATGACATAATAATAATAATAATAATAATAATAATAATAATAATAATGGCGTGTTAAGCGCTTACTATGTGCAAAGCACTGTTGTAAGCGCTGAGGGAATACAAGGTGATCAGGTTGTCCCCTGGGGGGTTCACAGTCTTCATCCCCATTTTACAGATGGGGTCACCGAGGCTCAGAGAAGTTAAGTGACGCGCCCAAGGTCACACAGCAGACATGTGGCGGAGCCAGGATTTGAACCCATGACCTCTGACTCCAAAGCCCGGGCTCTTTCCACTGAGCCACACTGCTGGGTTCACAGTCCCCGTCCCACGTGGGGTTCACAGTCTTAATCCTTCTAGACTGTGAGCCCACTGTTGGGTAGGGACCGTCTCTATATGTTGCCAGCTTGGACTTCCCGAGCGCTTAGTACAGTGCTCTGCACACAGTAAGCACTCAATAAATACAATTTTAAAAAAAACTTCATCTGATGATGGTGACAGTAACCAGAAAGATGATTTTTTAAAAAGCCCTTCCCCCCAGAGAAGTACATTTCATCTTCCTTTCCCCATTTTAGAATAAATAAAAAAACGGTTGAGTGCTTACTGTGTGCCGGGCATTGTACTAAGCGCTTGGAAGAGTCCAATAAATACAATCCTCGCCCTCTTCAGAGAGCATCGAGACTTCAAAATAACGCTGCCTCTCAGAATATCTTGGTTACCAAGGTTTTGCTCGCACCCGTCACATGGGACCAGATAAACTATGCCGGAGTTAAAGTAAAATAGAGTCAAAAGATGTAATTCCTGCCCTCAGAGAGTTTATAATCTAGCAGGGGGAGGCAGGCACCGAAATCGGCTTCATAAAGGAGGATGGAGGCGCGGGTGTGTGGAAGCAGGGCGGCTCGGTGGAAAGAGCGCGGACTTTGGAGTCAGAGGTCATGGGTTCGAATCCCGGCTCCGCCACCTTTCAGCTGTGTGACTTTGGGCAAGTCACTTCACTTCTCTGGGCCTCAGTTCCCTCATCTGGAAAATGGGGATTAAGACGGTGAACCCCAGGTGGGACAGCCTAGTCACCTTGGAAGCTCCCCAGCGCGTAGAACAGTGCTTTGCACATAGTAAGCGCTCGATAAATGCCATTATTATTATTATTATTTTATTATGTGTGGAGAAGCAGTGTGGCTTAGTGGCTTAGAGCGGGGGCCTGGGAGCCCGAAAGTCATGGATTCTAATCCCGGCTCTGCCAAGCAGCGTGGCTCGGTGGAAAGAGCCCGGGTTTTGGAGTCAGAGGTCATGGGTTCAAATCCCAGCTCTGCCAATTGTCAGCTGGGTGACTCTGGGCAAGTCACTTCACTTCTCTGTATATATATATATATATATATACATATATATATTATACCTGTATATATGTATATATGTTTGCATGTATTTGTACTTGTACTTCCAATTTGTACTTCCCAAGCGCTTAGTACAGTGCTCTGCACATAGTAAGTGCTCAATAAATACGATTGATTGATTGATTGATTGATGTATTTATTACTCTATTTATTTATTTTACTTGTACATATCTATTCTATTGATTTTATTTTGTTAATGTGTTTTGTCCCGATCTCTGTCTCCCCCTTCTAGACCGTGAGCCCACTGTTGGGTAGGGACCGTTTCTAGATGTTGCCAACTTGTAATCAATCAATCAATCAATCGTATTTATTGAGCGCTTACTATGTGCAGAGCACTGTACTAAGCGCTTGGGAAGTACAAATTGGCATCACATCACATCACATCACTTGTACTTCCCAAGTGCTTACTACAGCGCTCTGCACCCAGTAAGCGCTCAATAAATACGCTCGATTGATTGATTGATCTTGGAGGAGATGTGCTTGAGAAATCATCACTTCCCAACCCCGACTCCTCACAAGCCCGCCCGAAACTCTCCCTTCCCGAAGACGGAGCTCGTGCCATGAGTTCAAATCCACCACCCGAGAAGCAGGACTTCCACGGATGGATGACGCCACTTCACGCTCAGAAATGTCCCTCGAAAAATCAATCACCAAATGGTACTTCCCGGCATGAAAATACACCCACGGCTTCTCAGACAGAGTAACCCCGACACCGGCGATTAACAAGAACTATCTCCAAGAGGATGTATCTTTTAGAAAACGGGGAACCCCCACCCTAGATAATCATCATCATCATCAATCGTACTTATTGAGCGCTTACTGTGGGCAGAGCACTGGACTAAGCTCTTGGGAAGTCCAAGTTGGCAACACATAGAGACAGTCCCTCCCCAACAGTGGGCTCACAGTCTAAAAGGGAGGACAGAGAACAAAACCAAAGATATTAACAAAATAAAATAAATAGAATAGATATGTACAAGTAAACTAAATAAATAATAATGGCATTTATTAAGCGCTTACTATGTGCCAAGCACTGTTCTAAGCACCGGGGAGGTACAAGGTGATCAGGTTGTCCCATGTAGGGCTCACAGGATTCATCCCCATTTTCCAGCTGAGGGAACTGAGGCCCAGAGAAGGGAAGTGACTTGCCCAAAGTCACCCAGCTGACGAGTGGCGGAGCCGGGATTTGAACCCACGACCTCGGACTCCTCTTTCCACTGAGCCACGCTGCTTCTCTAGATCTGAAAATCACTTGCTCCCCTTCCCTAGCTCTCCCCCAAGGACTCACTTCAGCCCACGATGTGGGTCATTTGAGTTTTTACTGCGTGCAGAACACTGCGCAAAACACTCGAGAGAGCATCACAACCAATCTATCTATCAATCAATCATATTTATTGAGCGCTTACTGTGTGCAGAGCGCTGTACTAAGCGCTTGGGAAGTCCAAGTTGGCAACACATAGAGACAGTCCCTCCCCAACAGTGGGCTCACAGTCTAAAAGGGGGGAGACAGAGAACAAAACCAAATATATTAACAAAATAAAATAGAATAGATATGTACAAGTAAACTAAATAAATAATAATGGCATTTATTAAGCGCTTACTATGTGCCAAGCACTGTTCTAAGCGCCGGGGAGGTACAAGGTGATCAGATTGTCCCATGTAGGGCTCACAGGATTCATCCCCATTTTCCAGCTGAGGGAACTGAGGCCCAGAGAAGGGAAGTGACTTGCCCAAAGTCACCCAGCTGACGAGTGGCGGAGCCGGGATTTGAACCCGTAACCTCGGACTCCTCTTTCCACTGAGCCACGCTGCTTCTCTAGACCTGAAAATCACTCGCTCCCCTTCCCTGGCTCTCCCCCCAAGGACTCACTTCAGCCCACGATGTGGGTCATTTGAGTGTTTACTGCGCACAGAACACTGCGCAAAACACTCAAGAGAGCATCACAACCAATCTATCTATCAATCAATCATATTTATTGAGCGCTTACTGTGTGCAGAGCACTGTACTAAGCTCTTGGGAAGTCCAAGTTGGCAACACATAGAGACAGTCCCTCCCCAACAGTGGGCTCACAGTCCAAAAGGGGGAGACAGAGAACAAAACCAAACATATTAACAAAATAAAATAGAATAGATATGTACAAGTAAAATAAATAAATAATAATGGCATTTATTAAGCGCTTACTATGTGCCAAGCACTGTTCTAAGCGCCGGGGAGGTACAAGGTGATCAGGTTGTCCCATGTAGGGCTCACAGGATTCATCCCCATTTTCCAGCTGAGGGAACTGAGGCCCAGAGAAGGGAAGTGACTTGCCCAAAGTCACCCAGCTGACGAGTGGCGGGGCCGGGATTTGAACTCACGACCTCGGACTCCTCTTTCCACTGAGCCACGCTGCTTCTCTAGATCTGAAAATCACTCGCTCCCCTTCCCTGGCTCTCCCCCCAAGGACTCACTTCAGCCCACGATGTGGGTCATTTGAGTGTTTACTGCGCGCAGAACACTGCGCAAAACACTCAAGAGAGCATCACAACCAATCTATCTATCAATCAATCATATTTATTGAGCGCTTACTGTGTGCAGAGCACTGTACTAAGCTCTTGGGAAGTCCAAGTTGGCAACACATAGAGACAGTCCCTCCCCAACAGTGGGCTCACAGTCTAAAAGGGAGGACAGAGAACAAAACCAAACATATTAACAAAATAAAATAAATAGAATAGATATGTACAAGTAAACTAAATAAATAATAATGGCATTTATTAAGCGCTTACTATGTGCCAAGCACTGTTCTAAGCGCCGGGGAGGTACAAGGTGATCAGGTTGTCCCATGTGGGGCTCACAGTCTTCACCCCCATTTTCCAGCTGAGGGAACTGAGGCCCAGAGAAGTGAAGTGACTTGCCCAAAGTCACCCAGCTGACGAGTGGCGGAGTCGGAATTTGAACCCGTGACCTCGGACTCCTCTTTCCACTGAGCCACGCTGCTTCTCTAGATCTGAAAATCACTCGCTCCCCTTCCCTGGCTCTCCCCCCAAGGACTCACTTCAGCCCACGATGTGGGTCATTTGAGTTTTTACTGCGCGCAGAACACTGCGCAAAACACTCGAGAGCATCACAACCAATCTATCTATCAATCATATTTATTGAGCGCTTACTGTGTGCAGAGCGCTGTACTAAGCTCTTGGGAAGTCCAAGTTGGCAACACATGGAGACAGTCCCTCCCCAACAGTGGGCTCACAGTCTAAAAGCGGGGAGACAGAGAACAGAACCAAACATATTAACAAAATAAAATAGAATAGATATGTACAAGTAAAATAAATAAATAATAATGGCATTTATTAAGCGCTTACTATGTGCCAAGCACTGTTCTAAGCGCCGGGGAGGCAAGGTGATCAGGTTGTCCCACGGGGGGCTCACAGGATTCATCCCCATTTTCCAGCTGAGGGAACTGAGGCCCAGAGAAGGGAAGTGACTTGCCCAAAGTCACCCAGCTGACGAGTGGCGGAGCCGGGATTTGAACCCACGACCTCGGACTCCTCTTTCCACTGAGCCACGCTGCTTCTCTAGATCTGAAAATCACTCGCTCCCCTTCCCTGGCTCTCCCCCCAAGGACTCACTTCAGCCCACGATGTGGGTCATTTGAGTTTTTACTGCGCGCAGAACACTGCGCAAAACACTCGAGAGCATCACAACCAATCTATCTATCAATCATATTTATTGAGCGCTTACTGTGTGCAGAGCACTGTACTAAGCTCTTGGGAAGTCCAAGTTGGCAACGCATAGAGACAGTCCCTCCCCAACAGTGGGCTCACAGTCTAAAAGGGAGGACAGAGAACAAAACCAAAGATATTAACAAAATAAAATAAATAGAATAGATATGTACAAGTAAACTAAATAAATAATAATGGCATTTATTAAGCGCTTACTATGTGCCAAGCACTGTTCTAAGCGCCGGGGAGGTACAAGGTGATCAGGTTGTCCCATGTAGGGCTCACAGGATTCATCCCCATTTTCCAGCTGAGGGAACTGAGGCCCAGAGAAGGGAAGTGACTTGCCCAAAGTCACCCAGCTGACGAGTGGCGGAGCCGGGATTTGAACCCACGACCTCGGACTCCTCTTTCCACTGAGCCACGCTGCTTCTCTAGATCTGAAAATCACTTGCTCCCCTTCCCTAGCTCTCCCCCAAGGACTCACTTCAGCCCACGATGTGGGTCATTTGAGTTTTTACTGCGCGCAGAACACTGCGCAAAACACTCGAGAGAGCATCACAACCAATCTATCTATCAATCAATCATATTTATTGAGCGCTTACTGTGTGCAGAGCGCTGTACTAAGCGCTTGGGAAGTCCAAGTTGGCAACACATAGAGACAGTCCCTCCCCAACAGCGGGCTCACAGTCTAAAAGGGGGGAGACAGAGAACAAAACCAAATATATTAACAAAATAAAATAGAATAGATGTGTACAAGTAAAATAAATAAATAATAATGGCATTTATTAAGCGCTTACTATGTGCCAAGCACTGTTCTAAGCACCGGGGAGGTACAAGGTGATCAGGTTGTCCCATGTAGGGCTCACAGGATTCATCCCCATTTTCCAGCTGAGGGAACTGAGGCCCAGAGAAGGGAAGTGACTTGCCCAAAGTCACCCAGCTGACGAGTGGCGGAGCCGGGATTTGAACCCACGACCTCGGACTCCTCTTTCCACTGAGCCACGCTGCTTCTCTAGATCTGAAAATCACTCGCTCCCCTTCCCTGGCTCTCCCCCCAAGGACTCACTTCAGCCCACGATGTGGGTCATTTGAGTTTTTACTGCGCGCAGAACACTGCGCAAAACACTCAAGAGAGCATCACAACCAATCTATCTATCAATCAATCATATTTATTGAGCGCTTACTGTGGGCAGAGCACTGGACTAAGCTCTTGGGAAGTCCAAGTTGGCAACGCATAGAGACAGTCCCTCCCCAACAGCGGGCTCACAGTCTAAAAGGGGGGAGACAGAGAACAAAACCAAATATATTAACAAAATAAAATAGAATAGATATGTACAAGTAAAATAAATAAATAATAATGGCATTTATTAAGCACTTACTATGTGCCAAGCACTGTTCTAAGTGCCGGGGAGGTACAAGGTGATCAGGTTGTCCCATGTGGGGCTCACAGTCTTCACCCCCATTTTCCAGCTGAGGGAACTGAGGCCCAGAGAAGTGAAGTGACTTGCCCAAAGTCACCCAGCTGACGAGTGGCGAAGCCGGGATTTGAACCCACGACCTCGGACTCCTCTTTCCACTGAGCCACGCTGCTTCTCTAGATCTGAAAATCACTTGCTCCCCTTCCCTGGCTCTCCCCCCAAGGACTCACTTCAGCCCACGATGTGGGTCATTTGGGTTTTTACTGCGCGCAGAACACTGCGCAAAACACTCAAGAGAGCATCACAACCAATCTATCTATCAATCAATCATATTTATTGAGCGCTTACTGTGTGCAGAGCGCTGTACTAAGCTCTTGGGAAGTCCAAGTTGGCAACACATAGAGACAGTCCCTCCCCAACAGTGGGCTCACAGTCTAAAAGGGGGGAGACAGAGAACAAAACCAAACATATTAACAAAATAAAATAGAATAGATATGTACAAATAAAATAAATAAATGATAATGGCATTTATTAAGCGCTTACTATGTGCCAAGCACTGTTCTAAGCGCCGGGGAGGTACAAGGTGATCAGGTTGTCCCATGTAGGGCTCACAGGATTCATCCCCATTTTCCAGCTGAGGGAACTGAGGCCCAGAGAAGGGAAGTGACTTGCCCAAAGTCACCCAGCTGACGAGTGGCGGAGGCGGGATTTGAACCCACGACCTCGGACTCCTCTTTCCACTGAGCCACGCTGCTTCTCTAGATCTGAAAATCAGTTGCTCCCCTTCCCTGGCTCTCCCCCCAAGGACTCACTTCAGCCCACGATGTGGGTCATTTGAGTTTTTACTGCGTGCAGAACACTGCGCAAAACACTCGAGAGCATCACAACCAATCAATCAATTATTTATTGAGCACTTACTGTGTGCAGAGCGCTGTACTAAGCGCTTGGGAAGTCCAAGTTGGCAACATATAGAGACGGTCCCTACCCAACAGCGGGCTCACAGTCTAGAGGGGGAGACAGACATTAATACAAATAGATAAAACAATAAATTACAGATATCTACAGATAGATACATATGTGCTTTGGGGAGTCATTCATTTAATCGAATTTATTGAGCACTTACTGTGTGCAGAGCACTGTACTGAGCGCTTGGGAAGTCCAAGTTGGCAACATATAGAGACGGCCCCTACCCAACAGCGGGCTCACAGTCGAGAGGAAGAGTGTGTGGCCTTTCATCCATTCATTCCATCGTATTTATTGAGCGCTTCCTGTGTGCAGAGCACTGTACTGAGCGCTTGGGAAGTCCAAGTTGGCAACATATAGAGACGGTCCCTACCCAACAGCGGGCTCACAGTCGAGAGGAAGAGTGTGTGGCCTTTCATCCATTCATTCCATCGTATTTATTGAGCGCTTCCTGTGTGCAGAGCACTGTACTGAGCGCTTGGGAAGTCCAAGTTGGCAACATATAGAGACGGTCCCTACCCAACAGCGGGCTCACAGTCGAGAGGAAGAGTGTGTGGCCTTTCATCCGTTCATTCCATCGTATTTATTGAGCGCTTAACACATGCCACCATCATCATTATTGTTATTATTAACCGTGCTTGGCACATAGTAAGCGGTTAACAAGTACCATCATTGTGATCAATCAATCAATCAATCGTATTTATTGAGCGCTCACTGTGTGCAGAGCACTGTACTGAGCACTTGGGAAGTCCAAGTTGGCAACATATAGAGACGGTCCCTACCCAACAGCGGGCTCACAGTCGAGAGGAAGAGTGTGTGGCCTTTCATCCATTCATTCCATCGTATTTATTGAGCGCATCCTGTGTGCAGAGCACTGTACTGAGCGCTTGGGAAGTCCAAGTTGGCAACATATAGAGACGGCCCCTACCCAACAGTGGGCTCACAGTCGAAAGGAAGAGTGTATGGCCTTTCATCCATTCATTCCATCGTATTTATTGAGCGCTTAACACACGTCACCATCATCATTATTATTATTATTAACCGTGCTTGGCACATAGTAAGTGGTTAACAAGTACCATCATTGTGATCAATCAATCAATCAATCGTATTTATTGAGCGCTCACTGTGTGCAGAGCACTGTACTGAGCGCTTGGGAAGTCCAAGTTGGCAACATATAGAGACGGTCCCTACCCAACAGCGGGCTGTTACTCTATTTATTTATTATTACTCTATTTGTTTATTATTACTCTATTTATTATTACTCTATTTATTATTACTCTATTATTACTCTATTTATTTATTGTACTTGTACATATCTATTCTATTTATTTTATTTTGTTAATATGTTTGGTTTTGTTCTCTGACTCCCCCTTCTAGACCGTGAGCCCGCTGTTGGGTAGGGACCGTCTCTATATGTTGCCAACTTGGACTTCCCGAGCGCTTAGTACAGTGCTCTGCACACAGTTAGCGCTCAATAAATACGATTGATTGATTAATTGATTGAGAAGAAAGCGCTTACTATGTGCAAAGCACCAGTCTTGACACAAAAGCTAAGCAGCGGCCGTAGCGGTGGGAGCAGTAATAATAATTTGTACGGATTTATTACTCTTTGTGCAGATTTATTACTCTTTGTACAGATTTATTACTCTATTTTACTTGTACATATCTGAGAAGCAGCGTGGCTCAGTGGAAAGAGCCCGGGCTTTGGAGTCAGAGGTCACGGGTTCAAATCCCACCTCTGCCAATTGTCAGCTGTGTGACTCTGGGCAAGTCACTTCACTTCTCTGGGCCTCCGTTCCCTCATCTGGAAAATGGGGATGAAGACTGTAAGCCCCCCATTGGACAACCTGATCACCTTGTAACTTCCCCAGTGCTTAGAACAGTGCTTGGCACATAGTAAGCGCTTAATAAATGCCATCATTATTATTATTATATTTCCTACTCTATTTATTTTGTTAATGATGTGCGTCTAACTTTATTTCTATTTATTCTGATGACTTGACACCCGTCCACATGTTTTATTTTGTTGCCGTCTCCCCCTTCTAGACCGTGAGTCCATTGTTGGTCAGGGACCATCTCTATAGGTTGCCAACTTGGACTTCCCAAGCGCTTAGTACAGTGCTCTGCACACGGTAAGCGCTCAATAAATACGATGGAATGCATGAATGAATGAATCTAGCTTTATTTCTATTTATTCTGACGACTTGACACCCGTCCACATGTTTTATTTTGTTGCCGTCTCCCCCTTCTAGACCGTGAGCCCATTGTTGGTCAGGGACCGTCCCTATATGTTGCCAACTTGGACTTCCCAAGCGCTTAGTACAGTGCTCTGCACACGGTAAGCGCTCAATAAATACGATGGAATGCATGAATGAATGAATCTAGCTTCATTTCTATTTATTCTGACGACTTGACACCCGTCCACATGTTTTATTTTGTTGCCCGTCTCCCCCTTCTAGACCGTGTGTTGGGCAGGGCCCGTCTCTATAGGTTGCCAACTTGTACTTCCCAAGCGCTTAGTACAGTGCTCTGCACACAGTAAGCGCTCAATAAATACGATGGAATGCATGAATGAATGAATCTGGCTTTATTTCTATTTATTCTGACGACTTGACACCCGTCCACATGCTTTATTTTGTTGCCCGTCTCCCCCTTCTAGACCGTGAGCCCGTTGTTGGGCAGGGCCCATCTCTATAGGTTGCCAACTTGGACTTCCCAAGCGCTTAGTACAGTGCTCTGCACACGGTAAGCGCTCAATAAATACGATGGAATGCATGAATGAATGAATCTAGCTTCATTTCTATTTATTCTGACGACTTGACACCCGTCCACATGTTTTATTTTGTTGCCGTCTCCCCCTTCTAGACCGTGAGCCCATTGTTGGTCAGGGACCGTCCCTATATGTTGCCAACTTGTACTTCCCAAGCGCTTAGTACAGTGCTCGGCACACGGTAAGCGCTCAATAAATACGATGGAATGCATGAATGAATGAATCTAGCTTTATTTCTATTTATTCTGACGACTTGACACCCGTCCACATGCTTTATTTTGTTGCCCGTCTCCCCCTTCTAGACCGTGAGCCCATTGTTGGTCAGGGACCGTCCCTATATGTTGCCAACTTGTACTTCCCAAGCGCTTAGTACAGTGCTCTGCACACGGTAAGCGCTCAATAAATACGATGGAATGCATGAATGAATGAATCTAGCTTTATTTCTATTTATTCTGACGACTTGACACCCGTCCACATGCTTTATTTTGTTGCCCGTCTCCCCCTTCTAGACCGTGAGCCCATTGTTGGTCAGGGACCGTCCCTATATGTTGCCAACTTGTACTTCCCAAGCGCTTAGTACAGTGCTCTGCACACGGTAAGCGCTCAATAAATACAATGGAATGCATGAATGAATGAATCTAGCTTTATTTCTATTTATTCTGACGACTTGACACCCGTCCACATGCTTTATTTTGTTGCCCGTCCCCCCCTTCTAGACCGTGAGCCCGTTGTTGGGCAGGGCCCATCTCTATAGGTTGCCAACTTGGACTTCCCAAGCGCTTAGTACAGTGCTCTGCACACGGTAAGCGCTCAATAAATACGATGGAATGCATGAATGAATGAATCTAGCTTTATTTCTATTTATTCTGACGACTTGACACCCGTCCACATGTTTTATTTTGTTGCCCGTCTCCCCCTTCTAGACCGTGAGCCCGCTGTTGGGCAGGGCCCGTCTCTATAGGTTGCCAACTTGTACTTCCCAAGCGCTTAGTACAGTGCTCTGCACACGGTAAGCGCTCAATAAATACGATGGAATGCATGAATGAATGAATCTAGCTTTATTTCTATTTATTCTGACGACTTGACACCCGTCCACATGTTTTATTTTGTTGCCCGTCTCCCCCTTCTAGACCGTGAGCCCGCTGTTGGGCAGGGCCCGTCTGTATAGGTTGCCAACTTGTACTTCCCAAGCGCTTAGTACAGTGCTCTGCACACGGTAAGCGCTCAATAAATACGATGGAATGCATGAATGAATGAATCTAGCTTTATTTCTATTTATTCTGACGACTTGACACCCGTCCACATGCTTTATTTTGTTGCCCGTCCCCCCCTTCTAGACCGTGAGCCCGTTGTTGGGCAGGGCCCATCTCTATAGGTTGCCAACTTGTACTTCCCAAGCGCTTAGTACAGTGCTCTGCACACGGTAAGCGCTCAATAAATACGATGGAATGCATGAATGAATGAATCTAGCTTTATTTCTATTTATTCTGACGGCTTGACACCCGTCCACAAGTTTTATTTTGTTGCCCGTCTCCCCCTTCTAGACCGTGAGCCCGCTGTTGGGCAGGGACCGTCTCTATAGGTTGCCAACTTGTACTTCCCAAGCGCTTAGTACAGTGCTCTGCACACGGTAAGCGCTCAATAAATACGATGGAATGCATGAATGAATGAATCTAGCTTCATTTCTATTTATTCTGATGGCTTGACACCTGTCCACAAGTTTTATTTTGTTGCCCGTCTCCCCCTTCTAGACCGTGAGCCCGCTGTTGGGCAGGGCCCGTCTCCATAGGTTGCCAACTTGGACTTCCCAAGCGCTTAGTACAGTGCTCTGCACACGGTAAGCGCTCAATAAATACGATGGAATGCATGAATGAATGAATCTAGCTTTATTTCTATTTATTCTGACGACTTGACACCCGTCCACATGCTTTATTTTGTTGCCCGTCCCCCCCTTCTAGACCGTGAGCCCGTTGTTGGGCAGGGCCCATCTCTATAGGTTGCCAACTTGGACTTCCCAAGCGCTTAGTACAGTGCTCTGCACACGGTAAGCGCTCAATAAATACGATGGAATGCATGAATGAATGAATCTAGCTTTATTTCTATTTATTCTGACGACTTGACACCCGTCCACATGTTTTATTTTGTTGCCCGTCTCCCCCTTCTAGACCGTGAGCCCGCTGTTGGGCAGGGCCCGTCTCTATAGGTTGCCAACTTGTACTTCCCAAGCGCTTAGTACAGTGCTCTGCACACGGTAAGCGCTCAATAAATACGATGGAATGCATGAATGAATGAATCTAGCTTTATTTCTATTTATTCTGACGACTTGACACCCGTCCACATGTTTTATTTTGTTGCCCGTCTCCCCCTTCTAGACCGTGAGCCCGCTGTTGGGCAGGGCCCGTCTGTATAGGTTGCCAACTTGTACTTCCCAAGCGCTTAGTACAGTGCTCTGCACACGGTAAGCGCTCAATAAATACGATGGAATGCATGAATGAATGAATCTAGCTTTATTTCTATTTATTCTGACGACTTGACACCCGTCCACATGCTTTATTTTGTTGCCCGTCCCCCCCTTCTAGACCGTGAGCCCGTTGTTGGGCAGGGCCCATCTCTATAGGTTGCCAACTTGTACTTCCCAAGCGCTTAGTACAGTGCTCTGCACACGGTAAGCGCTCAATAAATACGATGGAATGCATGAATGAATGAATCTAGCTTTATTTCTATTTATTCTGACGGCTTGACACCCGTCCACAAGTTTTATTTTGTTGCCCGTCTCCCCCTTCTAGACCGTGAGCCCGCTGTTGGGCAGGGACCGTCTCTATAGGTTGCCAACTTGTACTTCCCAAGCGCTTAGTACAGTGCTCTGCACACAGTAAGCGCTCAATAAATACGATGGAATGCATGAATGAATGAATCTGGCTTTATTTCTATTTATTCTGACGACTTGACACCCGTCCACATGTTTTATTTTGTTGCCGTCTCCCCCTTCTAGACCGTGAGCCCATTGTTGGGCAGGGACCGTCCCTATATGTTGCCAACTTGTACTTCCCAAGCGCTTAGTACAGTGCTCTGCACACGGTAAGCGCTCAATAAATACGATGGAATGCATGAATGAATGAATCTAGCTTCATTTCTATTTATTCTGATGGCTTGACACCTGTCCACAAGTTTTATTTTGTTGCCCGTCTCCCCCTTCTAGACCGTGAGCCCGCTGTTGGGCAGGGCCCGTCTCCATAGGTTGCCAACTTGGACTTCCCAAGCGCTTAGTACAGTGCTCTGCACACGGTAAGCGCTCAATAAATACGATGGAATGCATGAATGAATGAATCTAGCTTTATTTCTATTTATTCTGACGACTTGACACCCGTCCACATGCTTTATTTTGTTGCCCGTCTCCCCCTTCTAGACCGTGAGCCCGCTGTTGGGCAAGGCCCGTCTCTATAAGTTGCCAACTTGCACTTCCCAAACGCTTAGTACAGTGCTCTGCACATAGTAAGCGCTTAATAAATGCCATTATTATTATTATGATTGATAAGTGGGTGGCAGAAGGGAAACAAAGCAAGTGCAGAGAAGCAGCGTGGCTCAGTGGAAAGAGCGCGGGCTTTGGAGTCAGAGGTCACGGGTTCAAATCCCGGCTCTGCCAATTGTCAGCTGTGGGACTCTAGGCAAGTCACTTCACTTCTCTGGGCCTCAGTTACCTCATCTGGAAAATGGGGATGAAGACTGTGAGCCCCCCGTGGGACAACCTGATCACCTTGTAACCTCCCCAGCGCTTAGAACAGTGCTTTGCACATAGTAAGTGCTTAATAAATGCCATCATTATTATTATTATTAACCCAGCCCTTAGAACAGTGCTTGGTACATAGTAAGCACTTAATAAATGCCATTATTACTACTGTTATTATTATTATAATAAGCTCTTAGTACAGTGCTCTGCACACAGTAAGCGCTCAATAAATACGATTGATTGATTGATTGATTATTATCCCAGCCCTTAGAACAGTGCTTGGCACATAGTAAGCGCTTAACAAATCCCATCATCATTATTATTATTATTACCCCAGCCCTTAGAACAGTGCTTAGCACATAGTAAGCACTTAATAAATGTCACTATAATAATAATAATAATAATTATTATTATTATTATTATTATTATTACCCCAGCCCTTAGAACAGTGCTTGGCACATAGTAAGTGCTTAACAAATACCATCATCATCATGATAATTATTATTATTACCCAAGCCCTCAGAACAGTGCTTGGCACATAGTAAGCACTTAATAAATACCATCATCATCATCATTATTATTATTAACCCAGCCCTTAGAACAGTGCTTGGCACATAATAAGCGCTTAACAAATACCGTTTTATTATTATTATTATTATTATTATTATTATTATTATTACCCCAGCCCTTAGAACAGTGCTTGGCACATAGTACGTGCTTAATAAATACCATTATTATTCTTATTACCCCAGCCCTTAGTACAGTGCTTGGCACATAGTAAGTGCTTAATAAATGAGCGTCATCATTATTATTACTATTACCCCAGCCCTTAGAACAGTGCTTGGCACATACTAAGCGCTTAATAAATGCTATTATTATTATTATTATTATTACTCCAGCCCTTAGTACAGTGCTTGGCACATAGTAAGCGCTTAACAAATACCTTTATTATTATTATTATTATTATCATTATTATTATTATTACCCCAGCCCTTAGTACAGTGCTTGGTACATAGTAAGCGCTTAACAAATACCATTATTATTATTATTATTATTATTATTATTATTATTATTATTATCATAATTACTCCAGCCCTTAGTACAGTGCTTGGCACATAGTAAGCGCTTAACAAATACCATTATCATTATTATTATTATTATTATTACCCCAGCCCTTAGAACAGTGCTTGGCACATAGTAAGCGCTTAATAAATGCTATTATTATTATTATTATTATTACCCCAGCCCTTAGTACAGTGCTTGGCACATAGTAAGCACTTAACAAATACCATTATTATTATTATTATTATTATTATTATTATTATTATTATTATCATTATTATTATTCCCCCAGCCCTTAGTACAGTGCTTGGCACATAGTAAGCGCTTAACAAATACCATTATTATTATTATTATTATTATTATTATCATTATTATTATTATTACCCCAGCCCTTAGTACAGTGCTTGGTACATAGTAAGCGCTTAACAAATACCATTATTATTATTATTATTATTATTATTATTATTATTATCATAATTACTCCAGCCCTTAGTACAGTGCTTGGCACATAGTAAGCGCTTAACAAATACCATTATTATTATTATTATTATTATTACCCCAGCTCTTAGAACAGTGCTTGGCACATAGTAAGCGCTTAATAAATGCTATTATTATTATTATTATTATTATTATTATTATTACTACCCCAGCCCTTAGTACAGTGCTTGGCACATAGTAAGCGCTTAACAAATACCATTATTATTATTATTATTAACCAGCCCTTAGAACAGTGCTTGGCACATAGTAAGCGCTTAATCAATGCTATTATTATCATTATTATTATTATTATTATTATTATTATTATTATTATTATTAGCCTGTGAAATAGTCGGGTCCCATTGTAGAGAGAGGAAAGGCCGAGGGCGCCCCCTGGTGTTTGATCGTCTGCACGGCTGCATTCCTATTCCATTGAATCCTATTTATTGAGCGCCCACTGGGTGCAGAGCACTGTACTAAGCGCTTGGAGAGTACAATTCGAACATTCCTCCTCTAAGGGTTAATCAATCGACCAAGCAATCCTCCCGAGGACTGCTGAAAAAGGTCAAAACCGAACCCCGGCCCCATGAGCATAGATGTTGCCAACTTGGACTCCCCAAGCGCTCAGTCCAGTGCTCTGCACACAGGAAGCGCTCAATAAATACGACTGAATGAATGAGTGAATGGAAAGAGCCCGGGCTTGGGAGTCAGAGGTCATGGGGTCAAATCCCGGCTCCGCCAATTGTCAGCTGTGTGACCTTGGGCAAGTCCCTTCACTTCTCTGGGCCTCAGTTCCCTCATCTGGAAAATGGGGATGAAGACTGGGAGCCCCCCGTGGGCCAACCTGATCACCTTGTAATCTCCCCGGCGCTTAGAACAGTGCTTCGCACATAGTAAGCGCTTCATAAATGCCATCATTATTATTATTATTATTATTAATTGTCAGCTGTGTGACTTTGGGCAAGTCACTTCACTTCTCTGGGCCTCAGTTACCTCATCTGTAAAATGGGGATGGAGACTGTGAGGCCCCCGTGGGACAACCCGATCACCTTGTAACCTCCCCCAGAGCGCTTAGAACAGTGCTTTGCACATAGTAAGTGCTTAATAAATGCCATCATTATTATTATTATTATTATATTCTGAAATCCCTTTTAGACTGTGAGCCCACTGTTGGGTAGGGACTGTCTCTATATGTTGCCAACTTGAACTTCCCAAGCGCTTAGTACAGTGCTCTGCACAGAGTAAGCGCTTAATAAATGCCATTATTATTATTATTATTATTATATTCTGAAATCTCTTTTAGACTGTGCGCCCACTGTTGGGTAGGGACTGTCTCTATATGTTGCCAACTTGGACTTCCCAAGCGCTTAGTACAGTGCTCTGCACAGAGTAAGCGCTCAATAAATACGATTGATTGATTGATCCCATCCTGAAATCATCTCCCCTGGGAGACTCTCTTGTCCCTGCCCTAATTCCCCCTCTTCTACCGCTTCAGAACATCTGCATCACTTATTTTTTAAAATAGTATTTGTCAAGCGCTTACTAAGCTCCCCAGCGCTTAGAACAGTGCTTTGCACATAGTAAGCGCTTAATAAATGTCATTATTATTATTATTATTATTATTATGGGGTAATTATTATTATTATTATTATTATTGCACATAGTAAGCGCTTAAAAAATGCCATTATTATTATTATTATTATTATTATGTGGAGCAGGATTAGAACCCAGGTCCTTCTCACTTCCACGAGGCTATGAATGCATTATCTGTATGACCTGATGGACTTGCACAGCGCTTGGCACATAGTGAGCACTTAAGAAATACTTATTAAGTGCTTAATAAATGCCATTATTATTATTATTATTATATTCTGAAATCCCTTTTAGACTGTGAGCCCACTGTTGGGTAGGGACTGTCTCTATATGTTGCCAACTTGGACTTCCCAAGCGCTTAGTACAGTGCTCTGCACAGAGTAAGCGCTCAATAAATACGATTGATTGATTGATTGATCCCATCCTGAAATCATCTCCTCTGGGAGACTCTCTTGTCCCTGCCCTAATTCCCCCTCTTCTACCGCTTCAGAACATCTGTATCACCTATTTTTTAAAATAGTATTTGTCAAGCGCTTACTAACCTCCCCAGCGCTTAGAACAGTGCTTTGCACATAGTAAGCGCTTAATAAATGCCATTATTATTATTATTATTATTATTATTATTATTATGGGGTAATTATTATTATTATTATTATTATTGCACATAGTAAGCGCTTAAAAAATGCCATTATTATTATTATTATTATTGTTATGTGGAGCAGGATTAGAACCCAGGTCCTTCTCACTTCCACGAGGCTATGAATGCATTATCTGTATGACCTGATGGACTTGCACAGCGCTTGGCACATAGTGAGCACTTAAGAAATATTTATTAAGTGCTTAATAAATGCCATTATTATTATTATTATTATATTCTGAAATCCCTTTTAGACTGTGAGCCCACTGTTGGGTAGGGACTGTCTCTATATGTTGCCAACTTGGACTTCCCAAGCGCTTAGTACAGTGCTCTGCACAGAGTAAGCGCTCAATAAATACGATTGATTGATTGATCCCATCCTGAAATCATCTCCTCTGGGAGACTCTCTTGTCCCTGCCCTAATTCCCCCTCTTCTACCGCTTCAGAACATCTGTATCACTTATTTTTTAAAATAGTATTTGTCAAGCGCTTACTAAGCTCCCCAGCGCTTAGAACAGTGCTTTGCACATAGTTAGCACTTAATAAATGTCCTTATTATTATTATTATTATTATTATGGGGCAATTATTATTATTATTATTATTATTGCACATAGTAAGCGCTTAAAAATGCCATTATTATTATTATTATTATTATTATTATGTGGAGCAGGATTAGAACCCAGGTCCTTCTCACTTCCACGAGGCTATGAATGCATTATCTGTATGACCTGATGGACTTGCACAGCGCTTGGCACATAGTGAGCACTTAAGAAATACTTATTAAGTGCTTAATAAATGCCATTATTATTATTATTATATTCTGAAATCTCTTTTAGACTGTGAGCCCACTGTTGGGTAGGGACTGTCTCTATATGTTGCCAACTTGGACTTCCCAAGCGCTTAGTACAGTGCTCTGCACAGAGTAAGCGCTCAATAAATACGATTGATTGATTGATCCCATCCTGAAATCACCTCCTCTGGGAGACTCTCTTGTCCCTGCCCTAATTCCCCCTCTTCTACCGCTTCAGAACATCTGTATCACCTATTTTTTAAAATAGTATTTGTCAAGCGCTTACTAACCTCCCCAGCGCTTAGAACAGTGCTTTGCACATAGTAACCGCTTAATAAATGCCATTATTATTATTATTATTATTATTATTATTATTGCACATAGTAAGCGCTTAAAAAATGCCATTATTATTATTATTATTATTATTATTATTATGTGGAGTAGGATTAGAACCCAGGTCCTTCTCACTTCCACGAGGCTATGAATGCATTATCTGTATGACCTGATGGACTTGCACAGCGCTTGGCACATAGTGAGCACTTAAGAAATATTTATTAAGTGCTTAATAAATGCCATTATTATTATTATTATTATATTCTGAAATCCCTTTTAGACTGTGAGCCCACTGTTGGGCAGGGACTATCTCTATATGTTGCCAACTTGCACTTCCCAAGCGCTTAGTACAGTGCTCTGCACACAGTAAGCGCTCAATAAATACGATTGATTGATTGATCCCATCCTGAAATCACCTCCTCTGGGAGACTCTCTTGTCCCTGCCCTAAATCCCCCTCTTCTACCGCTTCAGAACATCTGTATCACTTATTTTTTAAAATAGTATTTGTCAAGCGCTTACTAAGCTCCCCAGCGCTTAGAACAGTGCTTTGCACATAGTAAGCGCTTAATAAATGCCATTATTATTATTATTATTATTATTATTATTATTGCACATAGTAAGTGCTTAATAAATGCCATTATTATCATTATTATTATTATTATTATTATTGCACATAGTAAGCGCTTAATAAATGCCATTATTATCATTATTATTATTATTATTATTATTGCACATAGTAAGCGCTTAATAAATGCCATTATTATTATTATTATTATTATGGGGTGGAGCAGGATTAGAACCCAGGCCCTTCTCACTTCCACTAGGCTATGAATGCATTATCTGTACGACCTGATGGACTTGCACAGCGCTTGGCACATAGTGAGCACTTAAGAAATATTCTTTTTATTACTATGACGACCTACACACACCCCTGCACCTAGGCCCAAATCTTCAAATGATTTCTCCCTCATCATCATCATCATCATCAATCGTATTTATTGAGCGCTTACTATGTGCAGAGCACTGTACTAAGCGCTTGGGAAGTCCAAATTGGCAACATATAGAGACGGTCCCTACCCAACAGCGGGCTCACAGTCTAAAAGGGGGAGACGGAGAACAAAACCAAACATATTAACAAAATAAAATAAATAGAATAGATATGGACAAATAAAATAAATAAACTCCTTGAGGGCAGGGATCCGAAACTACTAACGCTCTTTTCCTCTCCCCAGCGCTTAGTACAGGGCCCCGGCCGTGGCTTAGCGGAAAGAGCCCGGGCTTGGGAGTCAGAGGTCGTGGGTTCTAATCCCGATTCCGCCGCATCGCAGCTGTGTGACCTTGGGCCAGTCGCTTAACATCTCTGGGCCTCGACGACCTCATCTGTAAAATGGGGATGAAGACTGTGAGCCCCACGTGGGCCAACCTGATGACCTTGGATCTACCCCAGCGCTCAGAACAGTGCTTGGCACATAGTAAGTGCTTAACAAATACTATTATTATTATTATTATTATGCTGTGTGACCTTGGGCAAGTCACTTAACTTCTCTGAGCCTCAGTTCCCTCATCTGTAAAATGGGGATGAAGACTGTGAGCCCCACGTGGGCCAACCTGATGACCTTGGATCTACCACAGTTCTCAGAACAGTGCTTGGCACATAGTAAGTGCTTAACAAATACTATTATTATTATTATTATGCTGTGTGACCTTGGGCAAGTCACTTAAAACTTCTCTGAGCCTCAGTTCCCTCATCTGTAAAATGGGGATGAAGACTGTGAGCCCCACGTGGGCCAACCTGATCACCTTGGATCTACCCCAGTTCTCAGAACAGTGCTTGGCACATAGTAAGCGCTTAACAAATACTATAATTATTATTATTATGCTGTGTGACCGTGGGCAAGTCACTTAACTTTTCTGAGCCTCGGTTCCCTCATCTGTAAAATGGGGGTGAAGACAGTGAGCCCCACGTGGGCCAACCTGATGACCTTGGATCTACCCCAGCTCTCAGAACAGTGCTTGGCACATAGTAAGTGCTTAACAAATACTATTATTATTATTATTATTATGCTGTATGACCTTGGGCAAGTCACTTCTCTGTGCCTCAGTTCCCTCATCTGTAAAATGGGGATGAAGACTTTGAGCCCCACATGGGCCAACCTGATGACCTTGGATCTACCCCAGCGCTCAGAACAGTGCTTGGCACATAGTAAGTGCTTAACAAATACTATTATTATTATTATTATGCTGTGTGACCTTGGGCAAGTCACTTAACTTCTCTGAGCCTCAGTTCCCTCATCTGTAAAATGGGGATGAAGGCTGTGAGCCCCACGTGGGCCAACCTGATGACCTTGGATCTACCCCAGCTCTCAGAACAGTGCTTGGCACATAGTAAGCGCTTAACAAATACTATTATTATTATTATTATGCTGTATGACCTTGGGCAAGTCACTTCTCTGTGCCTCAGTTCCCTCCTCTGTAAAATGGGGATGAATACAGTGATCCCCACGTGGGCCAACCTCGGTACCTTGCATCCCCAAGTGCTCAGAACAGTGCTTGGCATATAGTAAGTGCTTAACAAAAACTATTATTATTATTATTATTATTACGCTGTATGACCTTGGGCAAGTCACTTCTCTGAGCCTCAGTTCCCTCATCTGTAAAATGGGAATGAAGACAGGGAGCCCCACATGGGCCAACCTGATTACCTTGCATCCCCCCAGTGCTCAGAACAGTGCTTGGCATATAGTAAGCACTTAACAAATACTATTATTATTATTATTATTATTATTATGATGTATGACCTTGGGCAAGTCACTTCCCTGTGCCTCAGTTCCCTCATCTGTCAAATGGGGATGAAGACTGTGAGCCCCCCGGGGGACCACCTCATCACCTTGTAACTTCCCCAGCGCTTAGAACAGTGCTTTGCACATAGTAAACGCCTAACAAATGCCATTATTATTATTATTATTATTATTATTATTATTATTATTATTATTATTACCATCAACACTACCGACTGAGCGAACGACCCTTCGGTCCTCCCTAGGCTGGCCGTTTGCCGCAATGCATGCTGGTCTTTGTAGTCCCTCCCCCCGCCCGTCACTGGGCGGTGTAGCCGCAATGCACGCCGGTCTTTGTAGTCCTCCCCAGCCCGTCACTGGGCGGTGTAGCCGCAATGCACGCCGGTCTTTGTAGTCCCCCAGCCCGTCACTGGGCGGTGTAACCGCAATGCACGCCGGTCTTTGTAGTCCCCCCCAGCTCGTCACGGCGCGAGCCGCCCTCCTCAGCCCGCCCCCATTTTGGCGCTGACGGGCGGCTCTTTTTTTTTTTTTTTTCGGATTCGCGCCATCCGATTGGCCCGCGCCTCCGGAAGGTCCCGCCCCCTGTTCTCGGCCGGCCAATCAGAGCCGAGGGGCGAGGCGGGCGGCGCGTCGAGGGCCGCGCGCCGTCAGTCGGGCGGCCCGTCAGGCGGTCGGTCGGCCTGTGAGGAAGCCCCGCCATGGCCGAGAGCGACTGGGACACGGTGACGGTGCTGCGCAAGAAGGGCCCCACCGCCGCCCAGGCCAAGTCGAAGCAGGTACGGCCCGGCGGGCCCGAAAGGCCCAACCCCCGCCGAGGCCAACCGACGCCAACCGGCCCCGCCGCAAAGGGTGCCGGGAAGGCCCGTCGCCCCCTCAGGCCTCGCGCCTCAGGCCTCCCCCCCCTCAGGCCTCCCCCTCCCACCTGCAGCATCATCATCTATTTATTACTATTTATTACTCTATAATAGATTATAAATTAATAATTTATATAGATTTATACAGATTATAAATGAATAGCCCGTCGCCCCCTCAGGCCTCGCGCCTCAGGCCTCCCCCCCCTCAGGCCTCCCCCTCCCACCTGCAGCATCATCATCTATTTATTTATTATTATTCATTTATTACTCTATAATAGATTATAAATAAATAATTTATATAGATTATAAATTAATAGCCCGTCGCCCCCTCAGGCCTCCCCTCCTCAGGCCTCCCCCTCCCACCTGCAGCATCATCATCTATTTGTTTATTACTATTTATTTATTACTCTATAATAGATTATAAATTAATAATTTATATAGATTTATATAGATTATAAGTTAATAGCCCGTCGCCCCCTCAGGCCTCCCCCCCTCAGGCCTCCCCCTCCCACCTGCAGCATCGTCATCTATATATTTATTACTATTTACTTATTGCTCTATAATAGATTATAAATTAATAATTTATATAGATTATAAATGAATAGCCCGTCGCCCCCTCAGGCCTCTTGCCTCAGGCCTCCCCCTCCCACCTGCAGCATCATCGTCTATTTATTTATTACTATTTATTTATTACTCTATTCTAGATTATAAATTAATAATTTATATAGATTTATATAGATTATAAATTAATAGCCCATCGCCCCCTCAGGCCTCCCCCCCTCAGGCCTCCCCCTCCCACCTGCAGCATCATCATCTATGTATTTATTACTGTTTATTTATTGCTCTCTTATAGATTATAAATTAATAATTTATGTAGATTTATATAGATTATAAATTAATAGCCCGTCGCCCCCTCAGGCCTCCCCCCCTCAGGCCTCCCCCTCCCACCTGCAGCATCATCATCTATTTATTTATTGCTATTTATTTATTACTCTATTTATTTATAATAGATTATAAATTAATAATTTATATGATTTATGTAGATTATAAATTAATAGATTATAAATAATTTATTTATTACTCTATTTTACTTGTAATAAATAATTTATTTATTACTCTATTTTACTTGTAATAAATAATTTATTTATTACTCTATTTATTTTACTTGTACAGATCTATTCTATTTATTTTATTTGGTTAATATGTTTTGTTGTCTGTCTCCCCCTTCTTAAATAATTTATTTATTACTCTATTTTACTTGTAATAAATAATTTATTTATTACTCTATTTTACTTGTACATATCTATTCTATTTATTTTATTTGGTTAATATGTTTTGTTGTCTTTCTCCCCCTTCTAGCCTGTGAGCCTGCTTAGGGTAGGGCCCGTCTCTAGATGTTGCCAACTTGGACTCCCCAAGCGCTCAGTACAGTGCTCTGCACACAGTGAGCGCTCAATAAATACGATTGATTGATTGATCATAATGATGGTACTTGTTAAGCGCTTACTATGTGCCAAGCACGGTTAATAATAGCAATAATGATGATGGTGGCATGTGGTAAGCGCTCCCTATGTGCCAAGCTCGGATGATAATAATAATAATAATCATGGTGGCATTTGTTAAGCGTTCACTATGTGCCAAACACGGTTAATAATAATAATAATATTAATGAGGGTGGTATTTGTTAAACGCTTACTATGTGCCAAGCACGGTTAATAATAATAATAATAATAATGGTGGCATGTGTTAAACGCTCACTATGTTCCAAGCTCTGATAATAATAATAATAATAATAATCATGGTGGCATTTGTTAAGTGCTTACTATGTGCCAAACACGGTTAATAATAATAATGATGATGGTGGTATTTGTTAAACGCTTACTATGTGCCAAGCACGGTTAATAATAAAAATAATAATGATGGTGGCGTGTGTTAAGCGCTCACTATGTGCCAAGCTCCGATAATAATAATAATAATCATGGTAGCATTTGTTAAGCACTTACTATGTGCCAAGCACGGTTAATAATAATAATCATAATAATAGTAATAATAATAATGTTGGTGGTATTTGTTAAACGCTTACTATGTGCCAAGCACTGTTAATAATAGTGATGGTGGTATTTGTTAAGCGCTTACTATATGCCAAGCACTGTAAATAATAATAATAATGATGGTGGTATTAAGCGCTTATTATGTGCCAAGCACAGTTAATAATAATCGTGATGGTATCTGTTAAGTACTTACTTTGTGCCCAGCACTGCCAATAATAATAATCAGGATGATATTTACTATGTGCCAAACACTGTTAATAATAATGATGGTGGTATTTAAGCACTTACTATGTGACAAGCACTGTAAATAATAATAATGAAGATGGTGGTGGTATTTGTTAAGTGCTTATTATGTGCCAAGCTCGGTTAATAATAATAATAATCATGGTGATATTTGTTAAATGCTTACCACGTGCCAAGCAGTTAATAATAATCGTGATGGTATCTGTTAAGCGCTTACTTTGTGCCCAGCACTGTTAATAATAATAATCAGGATGATATTTACTATGTGCCAAGCACTGTTAATAATAATGATGATGGTATTTGTTAAGCGCTTACTATACGCCAAGCACGGTTAATAATAATGATGGTGGTGGTAATAAGCGCTTACTATGTGCCAAGCACGGTTAATAATAATGATAATCGTGATGGTATTTGTTAAGCGCTTACTATGTGCCAAGCCCTGTTAATAATAATGACGATGATGGCATTTGTTAAGCGCTTACTATGTGCCAAGCACGGTTAATAATAATCGCGATGGTATTTGGTACACACTTACAATGTGCCAAACACTGTTAATAATAATAATGATGGTGGTATTTGTTAAGCGCTTACTGTGTGCCAAGCACAGTTGATAATAATGATGGTGGTATTTGTTAAGCACTATGTGCCAAGCACTGTAAATAAAAATAATAATAATGATGATGGCAGTATTTGTTAAGCGCTTATTATGTGCCAAGCTCGGTTAATAATAATAATAATCATGGTGATATTTGTTAAGCGCTTACCATGTGCCAAGCAGTTAACAATAATCGTGATGGTATTTGTTAAGCGCTTACTATGTGCCCAGCACTGTTAATGATAATAATCAGGATGATATTTATATGTGCCAAGCACTGTTAATAATAATGATGGTGGTATTTGTTAAGCGCTTACTATGTGCCAAGCACTGTTAATAATAATAATTATGGTGGTATTTGTTAAGCGCTCACTATGTACCAAGCGCTGTAAATAATAATAATGATGGTGATGGTGGTGGTGGTATTTGTTAAGCACGTACTATGTGCCAAGCTCGGTTAATAATAATAATAATCAGGGTGATATTTGTTAAGTGTTTACAATGTGCCAGGCACGGTTAATAATAATCATGATGGTATCTGTTAAGCTCTTACTATGTGCCCAGCACTGTTAATGTAATAATCAGGATATTTACTATGTGCCAAGCACTGTTAATAATAATAATAATAATAATAATCATGGTGGTATTTAAGTGCTTACTATGTGCCAAGCACTATTAATAATAATAATGATGATGGTATTTGTTAAGCACTTACTATGTGTCAGGCACGGCTATTAATAATAATAATAATTGGTAGTATTTGTAAAGCGCTTACTATGTGCCATGCACTGTTAATAATAATAATGATGATAGTGGTATTTGTTAAGCGCTTACTGTGTGCCAGGCACTGTTAAAAATAATAATGATGGTGGTATTTGTTAAGCATTTACCATGTGCTAAGCACGATTAATAATAATAATAATAATAATAATAATGGTACTATTTGTTATGCACTTACTATGTGCCAAGCACTGCTAATAATAATAATGATGATGGTGGTATTTGTTAAATGCTTACTGTGTGCCAAGCACTGTTAATAATAATAATGATGGTGGTATTTGTTAAGCGCTTACTGTGTGCCAAGCACCATTAATAATAATAATAATAATAATAATAATAATAATAATAATAATAATGGTATTTGTTAAGCGCTTACTATGTACCAGGCACCATTAATAATAATAATAATAATAATAATAATAATAATGGTGGTATTTGTTGAGCGCTTACTATGTGCCAAGCACTGTTATTAATAATAATAATGATGATGGTGGTATTTGTTAAATGCTTACTGTGTGCCAAGCACTGTTAATAATAATAATGATGGTGGTATTTGTTAAGCGCTTACTGTGTGCCAAGCACCATTAATAATAATAATAATAATAATAATAATAATAATAATAATGGTATTTGTTAAGCGCTTACTATGTACCAGGCACCATTAATAATAATAATAATAATAATAATGGTGGTATTTGTTGAGCGCTTACTATGTGCCAAGCACTGTTATTAATAATAATAATAATAATAATAGTGGTATTTGTTAAATGCTTACTATGTGCCAAGCACCATTAATAATAATAATAATAATAATAATAATAATGGTGGTATTTGTTAAGTGCTTTCTATGTGCCAAGCACTGTTAATAATAGTAATGGTGGTATTTGCTAAGCGCTTACTATGTGCCAAGCGCTGTTAATAATAATAATAATAATAATAATAATAATCATGATGGTATTTGTTAAGCGCTCACTATATGGTAAACGCTTACTATGTGCCAAGCACTGTTCTAAGCTCTGGGGGAGATACAGGGTCATCAGGTTGTCCCACGGGGGGCTCACAGTCTTCATCGCCATTTTCCAGATGAGGGAACTGAGGCCCAGAGAAGTGAAGTGACTTGATAATAATAATGATGGTATTTGTTGAGCGCTTACTATGTGCCAAGCACTGTTCTAAGCGCCCGGGGAGATGCAGGGTTAACAGGTTGCCCCAGGTGGGGCTCGCAGTCTTCATCCCCATTTTCCAGATTAATGGTATTGGTTAAGCGCTTACTAGGTGCCTAGCACTGTTGTAAGCAATGGGGTACATAGAAGGTAATCTGTTTAAATACAGTCCCTGTCCCTTCATTCCCATTTTCCAGATGAGGAAACTGAGGCACAGAGGAGTGACCTGCCCAGAGTCACACAGCTAACAAGTGGCGGACCTGGAATTAGAACCCAAGACCTCTGGCTCTTTCCACTAAGCCACGCTGCTTCTCTCAGCGATCGCCACCACATCGTGGGGGCGTCCAGTACCCTCCCGTGGTATCGCTTGAGCGCCCACTTTCACTCATTCATTCATTCAGTGGTTCAGTGGAAAGAGCCTGGGCTTTGTTTCTAGAAATGTTGCCAACTTGTACTTCCCAAGCGCTTAGTACAGTGCTCTGCACATAGTAAGCACTCAATAAATACGATTGATTGATTGATTGATTGATTTAGTCATATGTATATATGTTTGTACGTATTTATTACTCTATTTATTTTACTTGTACATATTCATCAATCGTATTTATTGAGCGCTTACTGTGTGCAGAGCACTGTACTAAGCACTTGGGAAGTACAACTAAGCGCTTGGGAAGTACAATAGTACATATTCTATATTTATTACCCTATTTATGTATTTATTTATTTTACTTGTACATATCTATTCTATTTTTTTTTATTTTGTTAGTATGTTTGGTTTTGTTTCTCTGTCTCCCCCTTTTAGACTGTGAGGCCCACTGTTGGGTAGGGACCGTCTCTATATGTTGCCAATTTGTACTTCCCAAGCGCTTAGTCCAGTGCTCTGCACATAGTAAGCGCTCAATAAATACGATTGATAATGATGATGATTCTATTTATTTTATGTTGCTAATATGTTTGGTTTTGTTGTCTGTCTCCCCCTTCTAGACTGTGAGCCCACTGTTGGGTAGGGACCGTCCCTAGATGTTGCCAACCTATACTCCCCAAGCGCTTAGTACAGTGCTCTGCACACAGTAAGCGCTCAATAAATACGATTGAATGAATGAATGAAAGTTCATGGGTTCAAATCCCGGCTCTGCCAATTGTCAGCTGTGTGACTTTGGGCAAGTCGCTTCACTTCTCTGGGCCTCAGTTCCCTCATCTGTAAAATGGGGGTGAAGACTGTGAGCCCCCCGTGGGACAACCTGATCACCTTGTAACCTCCCCAGCGCTTAAAACAGTGCTTTGCACGTAGTAAGCGCTTAGCAAATGCCATCGTGGCTCAGTGGAAAGAGCCTGGCCTTTGGAGTCAGTGGTCGTGGGTTCAAGTCCCGGCCCCACCAGTTGTCAGCTGTGTGACTTTGGGCAAGTCACTTAACTTCTCTGTGCCTCAGTTACCTCATCTGTAAAATGGGGATTGACTGTACCCGATCACTTTGTATTTCCCCCAGCGCTTAGAACAGTGCTTTGCACATAGTAAGCGCTTGATAAATGCCGTCATTATTAGTATTATTATTATTTATTGAGCACTTACTGTGTGCAGAGCACTGAATTAAGCGCATTAGCATAATGCAGTAAAGAGATACAATCCCTGCCCACAATGGGCTCACAGTCTGGTGGGGGGGAGACAGGCAGCAAAACAAGTAAACGGGCATCGATATAAATAAATAAATAGAATTATAGATATGTACATGCATACATAAGTATCATGGGGCGGGGGGAGAGCAAAGGGAGCGAGCCGAGGTGACGCGGAGGGAAACTGAGGAAAGGGGGGCTTGATCCGGGAAGGCCTCTTGGAGGAGGTGAGCTTTGAAGGGGGGGAAGACTTCCAAGTGGTAACGAGAAGCAAAATGTAGCCCCATGTGGGACCACCTCATTATCTTGTATCTCCCCCAGCGCTTAGAACAGTGCGTGGCCCATAGTAAGCGCTTCACAAATACCATTACTATTGTCAGTTGTTTGTGATGTACCTTCAAAACGCTGCATTCAGCGCTCGGCGAACAGTGCTGTTTATTGAGCGTTTACCGTGTGCGCAGAGCACTCTACGAAGCGCTGGGGACAGTCCAGTACAATCAAATTCATTCAGGTGTATTTATTAAGCGCTTCGTCTGTGTAGAGCACTGTACTGAGCACTTGCGGAAAGTACAGTACAACAATAAACAGTGACATTTCCTGCCCACAACGACTTCACGGTCGAGAAGGAATAATAATAATAATAATAATAATAATGGCATTTGTTAAGCGCTTACTATGTGCAAAGCACTGTTCTAAGCGCCGGAGAGTTCCTCCTACTTAAACTGTGAGCCCCAGGCTGCACAGGGACTAATTAATTTGCATTGCACTCCTCCTAAATTGTGAGCGCCTTGGGAACAGCGAATGCGTCCGCCAACTCTTTTGTGGTGGGTTGAAGCGCTTAATACAGCGCTCTGCACACCCTAAGTAATAATATAATTAGGGTATTTGTTAACCGCTGTGTGCCAAGCACTGTCGGAAGCGCTGAGGTAGATACAAGTTAGTAAAGTTTCTAAGTGTTCAATAAATACCACTGATTGATTCCTGAGTGTAGTATAGTGTACTGCCCAAAATAAGCGTTCATTCAGCGCTTAGAACAGTGCTTTGCACATAGTAAGTGCTTAACAAATATTATTATTATTATTATTATCATTATTATCATTATTATTATTATTAAAGCGTTGAGAAGCAGCATGGGCTAGTGGAAAGAGCCTCGGCCGGGAGGCCAAAGACCTGGGTTCTGACCCCAGCTCTGCCGCTTGTCTGCTCTGTGACCTTGGGCAAGTCACCTAACGTCTCTGGGCCTCAGTCCTGTCATCTGCAAAATGGGGTCCGGTATCTGTTCTCCCTCCTACTTGTGGGGCTCCCATAGGACTGACCCCGACGTGCGACCTGATGCTGTTTGTGTTTAAACCCAGTGCTTAAAAAATGCCATTATTATTATTATTATTATATACCATTGACTGGTGACCCATTCTCCACCTCTTTCCTCCGAAACTCCAGACTCAGGAGAGGGAGCGTCTGAAGATCATCCAGTCGAACGGTTCCCTGATGACGGATAGTAGATGCGGAAAACTTTCCCACTTGACCCCTGACCCCTTTTTAACCCTGTTGCGTTGCCTGGCAGGCAGCCAGTGAGGGCAGTCAGAGCCTGCGGTTCGAGACGATTCCCGACCGATCCTCCGTTTATTCTTGGAAGTGTGCCGGGATAATACAAAGCTCAGAAAATCACGTGGGAAGTCGATTCGGGTTTGGTCCTTAGTTCCTGAACGCCCTTGGAAACTGAGGCACGGTTTCAGGGTAAAAGTAGACGTAGCCGTAGCCCTCGGTATCGTTCGACAGTCGAATCTTGGGTCCGACCTGCGGGGCTCTTAACTCATTGACAGGGCCGGGAACTCATCGGGTGGCCAACAAGGCCCGGAAAAGGGTCGGGAACTTATTTTGGCGGGCGGCCAACAAAGCCCGGAAAACAATTTTTAGGCGTTCTAACCTGTTGAAAGAACAGAAGCAAGGAGGGAGAGAATGTAGTTCCCAGACGGAAAGTGAAAAGCTGAGCGTGCCGTCTGTCAGAAGCTGGAGTGTTTCTAGAAATGTTGCCAACTTGTACTTCCCAAGTGCTTAGTACAGTGCTCTGCACACAGTAAGCGCTCAATAAATACGATTGAATGAATGAATGAATAGAAATATCGTCTGTCTCTATTAGGAAGAAATCCCGACCGCTGTAATTAATGACTGTATTCATTGACGTGTACAGATGAAAGCTCACTATTTTACAAGTTTTTTTTTCCAGATTGCATACTAACAAAAGAATTTCAGATGGAAAACAAACCCGGCTCATCCAGAGAGGTTAAAATCAGGCCAAGCACCTGATCTCTCCAGGTTCCCGAGAGAATCTGTTTTTTGACTGAAATAATTTTCCACTGAAAGTTAGTCAGGGACACTTCTCCCCCCGCCACCTCATTCTTTTTTAAAGCCAGTTGAGAAATACGCTGCCACTTTTTCCCTTGGTAGCTATTTCATGTGAGTTGCCTAGATACAAGCTCCTAGAAGGTTTTCTCACCAATTGCTTTGGCTGTTTCTCCAGCTACTGCCTGTCTGCTTTTCAAAAGGCAGTAATCATTAGTGGGGTGCTAATTAGCTAGTGGCTCAGAGAAGCTAGGCCTTGAGGTTCGTTTGGACAAAAAACATTTTGTATTTTTTTCCAGGCCATCTTGGCAGCCCAGAGAAGAGGAGAAGATGTGGAGACCTCCAAGAAATGTGGGTAGATGCGTCTTCCCCCCTTGCCCCCCGAACTGAGTTGTAAGGATTCATCCCGGTGTGTATTTAGCGTCCAACTTCAGTCAAGGGAGGTTGTGTATTCCTCCGTCGAGCGGCCACAGTCGGGGTTCTGACCTCCCCAGGGGACAGAGAGGATGTCTGTGAGACTTTATTTTACAACTTGGGAAGATGCCTCCGTTCATTCTGGGTCTTTCTAACAAGAAGCCCTGGGCTCACCGTGAAAGGACCCCGTCGCGATGCAGAGGCCCCGTTTGGTGTCTTTAGTCGCGGGCTTGCGGGTTTTCGAGCGGCGGGAGAGCTGATTCCAGGGTGTTTGCTGTCCCCCCCTGCCTCCCCTCCCGCCTTTCCCCTTCCCTCCTGCCTTTTGACGCTGGCTGTAGGGGCTGCTGGCCAGAACAAACAGCACTCTATCACCAAGAACACGGCCAAGCTGGACCGGGAGACCGAGGAGCTGCACCACGACAGAGTGACCCTGGAAGTGGGCAAAGTGATTCAGCAGGGGCGGCAGGGGAAGGGGCTGACGCAGAAAGACCTGGCCACGGTGAGTACCGGCCCCGAGCCGTGGACGGGGAGACCGAGGGAGGGCCTGCGGGCTTTCTCTTTCAGGCAGCCGAGGCCGCGGGAGAAAAGCCCGGCCACGTCGAGCGTAAACAACCTTTTACCGAGCCTCCGAGGACCTCTCCCTTCTGACATCTTTTCAAAAGGCTTACGGGCCACTTAAATGTGGGCCACCCCGGTAAAATCGCAGGCCCGATGAGTTGTGTACGTGGTCTGGGTGACAGTCAGATCGTCCCGCCCCTTCTCAAAGCCATTGGGAACAGGAGTCAGCCAACAGCTGTTAATCCTCTGGCCAGTGCTAAGTGAAAACCAGACTAAAATCTTCCTTTCCTCATCTAGTCTGTTGTGTCTCTTTACTACTCTGGGACCTCATTCCCTCGTGTAAAATGGGGCTGAAGACTGAGCCCCATCTGGGACGTGGACCGTGTCCAACTTAATTAACTTGGATCCACCCCAGCGCTTAGTACAGTGCTTGGCATATAGTAAACACTTAACGAACACCATCCGCAAAAAGACCCTTACGTGCCCTATGGGGAACCTATCCCGTAGGATATATTTGATCTGCGTCTCTGAACGTGTCCTCCGCTGAACCGACGCGTTTCAAGTCCATCTTCTCTTTAGAAAATCAATGAAAAGCCGCAGGTTATCGCTGACTACGAGTGCGGAAGGGCCATTCCGAACAACCAGGTCCTGGGCAAGATCGAAAGAGCCATCGGTGAGTATCCTCAGCGATTCCGTTGGCTCCTCTGTGGCCGGGTAACGCTTAAGCTCGGAGGTTGTCTTTCTCGTCCCCGGGCTTCCCGTAATCAAGGGGCCCTTCGAGGAGTCTTGGAAGAGGGCATTTAGGATTTGTTGTCTTCCTCGTGTGGAATCTGGAATTAACTGGGTCCGGGTGCCGGGAACTTGGCTTCTGAAACGAAGTGGGGCCTAAACATGGTTGGCTTTCAATCCCTGCCCCAGACATGGGTGGGAGGTTTAAGGCATGATAATAATAATAATGATGGCATTTATTAAGCGCTTGCTATGTGCAAAGCACTGTTCTAAACGCTGGGGAAGTTACAAGGTGATCAGGTTGTCCCACTGGGGGCTCACGGTCTTAATCCCCATTTTACAGATGAGGGAACTGAGGCCCAGGGAATCAATCAATCAATCAATCGTATTTATTGAACTGAGGCCCAGGGAATCAATCAATCGTATTTATTGAGCACTTACTGGGTGCAGAGCACTGTACTAAGCGCTTGGGAAGTACAAGTTGGCAACATATAGAGACAGTCCTTACCCAACAATGGGCTCACAAGTTAAGTGACTTGCCCAAAGTCACACAGCCGACAAGCGGCGGAGCCGGGGTTTGAACCCATGACCCCCGACTCCAAAGCCCGGGCTCTTTCTATCAATCCCAGCGCTTAGTACAGTGCTTGACCCATAGTAAGCGCTCAACAATTATTATTATTACGCTAGCGGCTATTGTCTCTTTCTCCAGCTATCTGTGAATGGCTTGTGTCATATTTAATGGTTTCTCCCATGTAGAGTGTAAGCTTCTTGAGGGTGGGGACCGTGCTGTCAGCGCTTTCCGTACAGTAGGCGCTCAGTCAATATTATTGAGTGTCTTTTTACTACAGGGAGAGGCTTATTTACGGGGAGCAGTTTGTCAGTGGTGTTTATTTAGTGCTCACTATGTGCCGAGCACTGTACTAAGCGCTTGGGAGAGTACAGTCCGACAGAGTCAGCGGACATGTTCCGTGGCCACACCGGTCGAGAAAACCGCGTCTGGGGATGTGTGATCCGGGGAACTGGAGAATGTGGCCGGGGGGCTCGTTCGAGAAAGCGGTCGAGAAGCAGCGTGGCTCGGTGGAAAAGAGCCCGGGCTTTGGAGGCAGAGGGCACGGGTTCAAATCCCGGCTCCGCCAATTGTCAGCTGGGTGACTTTGGGCAAGTCACTTCACTTCTCTGGGCCCCCGTGACCTCATCTGGAAAAGGGGGGTGAAGACTGGGAGCCCCCCGTGGGACAACCTGATCACCTCGTAACCTCCCCAGCGCTTAGAACAGTGCTTTGCACACGGTCAGCGCTTAATAAATGCCACCGTTATTATCATTATGACAAGATGGGGCCAGCCAAATGTCTTGGACCTGGTTTTGGAAAATCGTCATCACCAATCGTATTTATTGGGCGCTTACTATGTGCAGAGCACTGTACTAAGCGCTTGGGAAGTACAAATTGGCAACATATAGAGACAGTCCCTACCCAACAGCGGGCTCACAGTCTAAAAGTCACCGTCGCTAAGACCGCTCTGTAGTCGGTTCCTTTTGAAACGGCTAATCCGATCTTGGCTCCGCCGGGTGACCTTGGGGAAGTCACTTAACTCCTCTGTCCCTCCATTCCCTCGTCTTTAAAATGGGATTTGAGACCGGAGTCCCACGTGGGACAGCGACCGGGTCCAACCCGATTTCCTTGTGTGTCCCCCCAACAGTGCCCGGCGCATAGTAGGCACCTAACAGATGGCAGTTATTAATAAACGGGGAGAAGAAGTCACGGTGAAGCGCGCGCTGCAACCGCATCTCTCTTTTCAGGTCTCAAGCTCCGGGGGAAGGACATTGGGAAGCCGCTCGAGACGGGCCCGAAGGGGAAATGAGAACAAAGCCTCGAAATCAGTTGTTCAGACTGATCCCGTCCGGCCGGTTCTCCGGAGCCGGCCGAACCACCGTGCGCGCGTCCGTCAGGGAAGCGGGCTGGTTGGGGACAACCTGCCGGCTCTGTACTTGTTGTAGAAAGACGAAAAACAAACCGTTGCAAATCCGATGATTCTCCTCGGCTTTCTTTTCTCCCCCCCTCCCGTCTTCTCCTTCCTGCTTTTCCACAGGCTGAGGGACGAAAGCCTTTTCCACCAGCGGACACGCGCCTGTCGCCTCAAGACGCGAGGGTCTTGGGAAGCGGGGAGTGGGGTCTATTTGGGGGTCTCCAGGGAACCCCGGTGACTCGCGTGCTCTCTAGCCCACTAGAAGAGACCCTCGCGAAGCGAGTTTCCCTTCACGGCGGCGGCGGCAAACCCGGCGTGACTTCTCTTGGAGGTTGATTTTTCCACCCTCCTTCCCTCCGCGGGTATCGCCCCGATAGCCTTTACTGAGCCCCAGCTGGGGCGAGGGTGGCCATTCAGCATCTTCAGCATCATCAATCGTATTTATTGAGCGCTTCCTATGTGCAGAGCACTGGACTAAGCGCTCAGGAAGTACAAATTGGCAACATATAGAGACATTCAGACGCAGGGGCTTGTAAGCTGAGAGGCAGGCGACGCGCTTGCGGACGCGGAAAATGGGAGTAAGAAAAACGCCGCAACGGTAAAAACAATCAGCTAAAGGGCAGGCTACGGTCTCCTGCCGGCGAATGAAAAGGAATCAGAGCTTTTGGGGCAACCCAGTAGGAGTGTTCGTTCGTTCAGTCGCGTTTATTGAGCGCTTACTGTGTGCAGAGCACTGTACTAAACGCTTGGAGAGTACAATCCGGCGACAAATAGAGACAATCCCTACCCTACAACGGGCTCACGCTCCTTGGAATAAGTGGAGAGCCGTTTTTCTCCTTTTCTTCCCGGGCAATAAATAATTGCGGTATTTAAGTGCTTACCATGTGCCAGAAACTGTAGTAAGCGCCGGGGTGGATACGAGCAGATCGGGTGGGACGCGGTCCCTGTCCCACAGAGGACTCGGGGTCTTGATGGCCATTTTACAGGTGAGGGAACTGAGGCACAGAGAAGTCAATAATAATAATAGTGATGGCATTTGTTACGCGCTTACTACGTGCAAAGCACTGTTTTAAGCGCTAAGTCAAGGGATCTGCCCAAGGCCACACAGCAGACGAGTGGCAGAGCCAGGATTAGAACCCATGACCTTCCAACTCCCAGGCCTGTCTCTTAGAACAGATCTTGGCACATAGTAAGCACTGAAAAAATACCATGATAATCCATGTTATTTTTTCTTCTGGACTGTCTCTGTCGCTGAATTGTACTTCCTAAGCGCTTAGTCCACCGCTCTGCACACAGTAAGCGTTCAATAAATACGACCGACTGAGCACTTACCGTGTACAGAGCTCTGTACTAAGCGCTTGGGAAGGTCCCGAGTTGGTAGACGTGCTTCACAGGTCTCATTCGCTTCTTCCAAGTTAGGCGTGACCTCTGTTCCAGACCTGATTTTTCGTTAAAAAATCACATTTTCAGCTGCCTCTTCTGCCCCTAAAACCTGGGCCATCAAACTGTCTATTACAACCGTCTACACAGTTGTAACCTTCAATATAGGTAACAAACGGCATTTTGAAACAATACAAACAGGGCCTCCCTCTCTCCCGTTCAATTTGGTGTCTGACCGCCCTAAATTCTGTCATCATCGTCATCATCAATCGTATTTATTGAGCGCTTACTGTGTGCAGAGCACTGTGCTAAGCGCTTGGGAAGTAGAAATTGGCAACGTATAGAGACAGTCCCTACCCAACAGTGGGCTCACAGTCTGGCCAAAATTGCCTCTGGATTGGACTCTCCCGAGCGCTTTGTACTGTCCCGGATGCCTAGCTCGGCCCGAAGTAAGGACTCTGTAGATGCCACGGAGTCAGTGCTTTGCACATAGTAAGCGCTTAATAAATGCCATTATTATTATTATTATTAATTGATTGATTCTAGAGTCCCCTCATCCTTGCCTTCCAGCGATGGACAAGATTGGACACCCCAATCCTGCCTCCCCCCCCCACCATTCATTCATTCATTCAATCGTATTAATTGAGCGCTTACTATGTGCAGAGCACTGTACTAAGCGCTTGGGAAGTACAAGTTGGCAACCTATAGAGACGGTCCCTACCCAACATCGAGCTCACGGTCTAGACGGGGGGACCTTGTCTACCTACTAAGCACCTTTCTGAACAAGCAAGGTGGGTCATTTGGAGTCTCACCTGTCCTCCCACGTGAGGTTGGCCACACTGATAATAATAATAATGGCATTTATTAGGCGCTTACTATGTGCCAAGCACTGTTCTAAGCGCTGGGGAGGTTCCAAGGCCATCAGGCTGTCCCACGGGGGGCTCACAATCTTCATCCCCCTTTTCCAGATGAGGTCACTGAGGCCCGGAGAAGTGAAGTGACTTGCCCGAAGTCACCCAGCTGACAATTGGCGGAGCAGGATACGAACCCACGACTACGCGCTCCGAAGTCCGTGCTCTTTTCCATTGAGCCACGCTGCTGCTCCTCCACGAATCACCGTGGTATTCGTTAAGCGCTTACTACATGCCAGGCACTGTATTAAGCGCTGGGGTGGAGACAAGCAAATCCTTGTCCTTTCTCCGGCATCCCGTACGCAGACCGGCGAAGGTTTCCGCTCTCACGGATCAATTGGGAGGATTTTCAAGACCAGAATTCCGACTCAAAGCGCCTTTCCCTTTCCTCTAAGGCTTCTCCCGTTTTCCCAGAGGCCGTTCCCGCGCATCCTGACGTCCGTCCCTCCTCCTCCCTCAGGGAATTCCGGGCCTCGGTCCCTCCAGGTGCCGTCTGTGGGATTTTCCGACGCTGGAGTACAATCGTTTCCCAACCCAGTCAGGGGGAAACAATATCTGCCAGAGCTCAGGTCCGGGAATCCGAGGACGTGGGTTCTAATCCCGGCTCCACCACTCGTCCGCTGTGTGACCTTGGGCGAGTCGCGTCACTTCTCTGCGCCTCGGTTACCTCAACTGCAAAACGGGGATTGAGTCCGTGAGCCCCACGTGTCACGCAGGGATTGTGTCCAGCTCGATTTGCTTGGATCTAGCCCGGTGCTCAGTTCAGTGTCCGGCACATAGTGAGTGCTTAACAAATCCTCTGGGCCTCGGTGACCTCATCTGTAAAATGGGGATTAAGACTGTGAGCCCCCCGTGGGACAACCTGATGGCCTCGTAACCTCCCCAGTGCTTAGAACAGTGCTTTGCACATAGTAAGCGCTTAATAAATGCCATCATTATTATTATTAATGATAATAATAATTAATTTAATAATGGTATTATTAAATAGCATAATTATTATTACTATTGTTATACTCTGGGATCTGATGGGAAGCTTCCACCACGGAGAGCTTTTCCTCTGCGATCTCTTCACGTCCCAAATCTCTAATCCATCCACCTCCCGTCATTATAACAATTGGTATTTATTAAGAATTGCTATGTCGAGAAGCAGCGCGGCTCAGTGGAAAGAGCCCGGGCTTGGGAGTCCGGGGTCATGGGTTCGAATCCCAGCTCCGCCAACTGTCAGCTGGGTGACTTTAAGGTCACGTCACTTCTCTGGGCCTCAGTTCCCTCATCTGGAAAATGGGGATGAAGACTGTGAGCCCCCTCCGTGGGCCAACCTGATCACCTTGTAACCTCCCCAGCGCTTAGAACAGTGCTTTGCACATAGTAAGCGCTTAATACCCCAATTGTTATTACTATGTGCCAAGTAGTGTAACAATAATAATAATAATGATGGTATTAAGTGCTTACTATGTGCAAAGCACTGGTGGGATAGTAGGTGATCAGGTTGTCCCCCAGTCTTAATCCCCATTTTCCAGATGAGGGAACTGAGGCCCAGAGAAGTGACGTGACTTGCCCAGAGTCACCCAGCTGACGATTGGCGGAGCCGGGATTGGAACCCGTGACCTCTGACTCCAAAGCCCGGGCTCTTTCCACTGAGGCACGGAGTGTACTAAGCGCTGGGATAGTTATAACACTACTACAACCCTCGTGGGGTTCACAGAGTTAATAGACGGGAGAGCAGGTATTGAATCCCCATTTTGCAGGTGAAGGAACTGAAGCAGTGACTTGCCCAAGACCAAACAGCAGGCCCACTGTTGGGTAGGGACTGTCTCTATATGTTGCCAATTTGTACTTCCTAAGCGCTTAGTACAGTGCTCTGCACACAGTAAGCGCTCAATAAATACAATTGATTGATTGAAACTGGCGGAGCGGGATTAGAACCCAGGTCTTCGCCCCCCCCCCAGGCCGGTGTTCTTTCCCCTGTCCAATACATCCCCTAAGGGCAGGGAGTATATCGTCCTCTCCCGAGCGGTTAGTACAGTGCTCAGCACACACTAAACGCCCACTAAAGAAGCAGCGTGGCTCAGTGGGAAGAGCCCGGGCTTTGGAGTCAGAGGTCATGGGTTCAAATTCTGGCCCCGCCAATCGTCAGCTGGGTGACTTTGGGCAAGTGACTTCACTTCTCTGGGCCTCAGTTCCCTCATCTGGAAAATGGGGATGAAGACTGGGAGCCCCCCCGTGGGACAACCTGATCACTTTGTAACCTCCCCAGCGCTTAGAACAGTGCTTTTCACATAGTAAGAGCTTAATAAATGCCGTCATTATTATTATTATTATTATTATTAATAAATACCATTGACTGACTGCCCCAAGGTGACATCCGGGGAACACACTATGTCTCATCAGTGCTTAATAAATGCCGTCATTATTATTATTATAATTATTAGTAAAAAATACCATTGACTGACTGCCCCAAGGTGACAACTGGGGAACACACCATGTCTCATCAGCACTTAATAAATGCTGTCATTATTATTATTAATAATAATAATAAATACCATTGACTGACTGCCCCAAGGTGACATCCGGGGAACACACCATGTCTCATCAGCACTTAATAAATGCTGTCATTATTATTATTAATAATAATAATAAATACCATTGACTGACTGCCCCAAGGTGACATCCGGGGAACACACCATGTCTCATCAGCGCTTAATAAATGCTGTCATTATTATTATTAATAATAAATACCATTGACTGACTGCCCCAAGGTGACATCCGGGGAACACACCATGTCTCATCAGCGCTTAATAAATGCTGTCATTATTATTATTAATAATAAATACCATTGACTGACTGCTCCAAGGTGACATCCGGGGAACACACCATGTCTCATCAGCGCTTAATAAATGCCGTCACTATTATTATTATAATTATTAGTAAAAAATGCCATTGACTGACTGCCCCAAGGTGACATCCGGGGAACACACCATGTCTCATCAGCACTTAATAAACGCTGTCATTATTATTATTAATAATAAATACCATTGACTGACTGCTCCAAGGTGACATCCGGGGAACACACCATGTCTCATCAGCGCTTAATGCCGTCATTATTATTATTAATATTAATAAATACCATTGACTGACTGCCCCAAGGTGACATCCGGGGAACACACCCTGTCTCATCAGCGCTTAATAAATGCTGTCATTATTATTATTATTAATAAATACCATTGACTGACTGCCCCAAGGTGACATCCGGGGAACACACCATGTCTCATCAGCGCTTAATAAATGCTGTCATTATTATTATTATTAATAATAATAATAATAAATGCCATTGACTGACTGCCCCAAGGTGACATCCGGGGAAACACACTATGTCTCATCAGCACTTAATAAATGCCGTCATTATTATTATTATAATTATTAGTAAAAAATACCATTGACTGACTGCCCCAAGGTGACATCCGGGGAACACACCATGTCTCATCAGCGCTTAAAAAATGCTGTCATTATTATTATTAATAATAAATACCATTGACTGACTGCTCCAAGGTGACGTCCGGGGAACACACCATGTCTCATCAGCGCTTAATAAATGCCGTCATTATTATTATTATTAATAAATACTATTGACTGAATGCCCCAAGGTGACATCCGGGGAACACACCACGTCTCATCAGCGCTTAATAAATGCTGTCATTATTATTATTATCATTAATAAATACCATTGACTGCCCCAAGGTGACAACCGGGGAACACACCATGTCTCATCAGCGCTTAATAAATGCCGTCATTATTATTATTAATAATAATAATAAATACCATTGACTGCCCCAAGGTGACATCCGGGGAACACACCATGTCTCATCAGCGCTTAATAAATGCCGTCATTATTATTATTATTATTATTAATAAATGCTATTGACTGACTGCCCCAAGGTGACAGCCGGGGAACACACCCTGTCTCGTCAGTGCTTAATAAATGCCGTCATTATTATTATTAATAATAATAGTAATAAATACCATTGACTGACTGCCCCAAGGTGACATCCGGGGAACACACCATGTCTCATCAGCGCTTAATAAATGTTGTCATTATTATTATTATTATTAATAATAATAAATACCATTGACTGCTCCAAGGTGACATCTGGGGAACACACCGTGTCTCATCAGTGCTTAATAAATGCCATTATCATTATTATTATTATTAATAAATACCATTGACTGACTGCCCCAAGGTGACATCCGGGGAACACACCATGTCTCATCAGCGCTTAATAAATGCCGTCATTATTATTATCAATAATAATAAATACCATTGACTGACTGCCCCAAGGTGACATCCGGGGAACACACCCTGTCTCATCAGCGCTTAATAAATGCCGTCATTATTATTATTATTATTAATAATAAATACCATTGACTGACTGCCCCAGGGTGACATCTGGGGAACAAACCATGTCTCATCAGTGCTTAATAAATGCCGTCATTATTATTATTATTAATAATAATAAATACCATTGACTGACTGCCCCAAGGTGACATCTGAGGAACACACCCTGTCTCATCAGCGCTTAATAAATGCCATTATTATTATTAATAAATACCATTGACTGACTGCCCCAAGGTGACATCTGGGGAACACACCCTGTCTCATCAGCGCTTAATAAATGCCATTATTATTATTAATAAATACCATTGACTGACTACTCCAAGGTGACATCCGGGGAACACACCATGTCTCATCAGCGCTTAATAAATGCCGTCATTATTATTATTATAATTATTATTAATAAATACCATTGACTGACTGCTCCAAGGTGACATCCGGGGAACACACCCTGTCTCATCAGTGCTTAATAAATGCCGTCATTATTATTATTATTATTAATAAATACCATTGACTGACTGCCCCAAGGTGACATCCGGGGAACACACCCTGTCTCATCAGTGCTTAATAAATGCTGTCATTATTATTATTATTATTAATAAATACCATTGACTGACTGCCCCAAGGTGACATCCGGGAAACACACCATGTCTCATCAGCGCTTAATAAATGCTGTCATTATTATTAATAATAATAAATACCATTGACTGCCCCAAGGTGACATCCGGGGAACACACCATGTCTCATCAGCGCTTAATAAATGCCGTTATTATTATTATTATTAATAAGAAATACCATTGACTGACTGCCCCAAGGTGATATCCGGGGAACACACCATGTCTCATCAGCGCTTAATAAATGCCGTCATTATTATTATGATTATTATTAACAAGAAATACCATTGACTGACTGCCCCAAGGTGACATCCGGGGAACACACCCTGTCTCATCAGTGCTTAATAAATGCCATCATTATTATTATTATTATTAACAATAATAAATACCATTGACTGACTACCCCAAGGTGACATCTGGGGAACACACCCTGTCTCAGCAGCGCTTAATAAATGCCGTCATTATTATTATTAATAAATACCATTGACTGCCCCAAGGTGACATCCGGGGAACACACCCTGTCTCATCAGCGCTTAATAAATGCCGTCATTATTATTATTATTAATAAATACCATTGCCTGACTGCCCCAAGGTGACATCCGGGGGAACACACCACGTCTCATCACGGGCGAACAATCCATAAATGAACTCCTCCTGGGTGGGACCTGGGGATTTTTGCCACACGCGATTAACACGTAATACATTCCTCCCGACAGGGAAGCTCTAATATCGTTAAATAATCCTACCGTCCAAAGGGAGGTTCAATTCGCCGCGTCGAAAATAATCAAATAATTCCATTTGCTGCATCCAAAATAATCAAATACTTCCATTTGCTGCATCCGAAATAATCAAATAATCCAGTTCACCTCGCGGAATAAATCTCAGCCTTTCCATCCCCGGTCTGCCTCCCGCCACGCCGGTTCCCGACGGGTGACGCCGATTAACCGCCCCTTGACCGGCTTGGATATTTATTTATTTTATTTGTCCATATCTATTCTATTTATTTTATTTTGTTAGTATGTTTGGTTTTGTTCTCTGTCTCCCCCCTTTTAGACTGTGAGCCCACTGTTGGGTAGGGACCGTCTCTAGATGTTGCCAATTTGGACTTCCCAAGCGCTTAGTACAGTGCTCCGCACATAGTAAGCGCTCAATAAATACGATTGATGATGACAGATAGCGGACCCCTTTGGTCTTTTCCCTCATCCCCTCCCCAAAAAAGATCACGTCGACCTCCTTCAGCTATTTCCCATCCTCACCCCTCGCAGCCCGCCATTCCCGAATCTACGGAGAACCACGGGCCGCCCCCCGGAAGACGGGACTCGGAGCCACAAATCCAGTCAATCGTGTTTACTTCCAGGACACCGATTAGAAAACGATCGATTGAAAGGAGGGAGATTCCCAAAAAAAAGTTCCTCGGAGGCTGCGGACGCCCGTGGTGGCCAGGAGGAGAAGGCCTCGGGTGGTTTCCCAACACTCCTGGAAGTTTAAAAAGCTGGAACCATCACTGGTTTTCCTTGGCCGGAAAAGCCGGAGCCATTCACCCGTTTTCCCTGGAATCGGGAACGCGCCGGGAGCAGACTGGACGAACTGGGGGCACCGGATGCGCCTACTGGTCTCCCGTGACCGACGGCAGGGTGACGTGGTCCTGGAATGACAAGCGAAGAGGGACGCCATAATAATAATAATAACGACGATGGCGTTTATTAAGCGCTCACTATATGCCAAGCACTGTTCTAAGCGCTGGGGAGGTTACAAGGTGATCAGGTCGGCCCACAATCTTCATCCCCATTTTCCAGATGAGGTCACTGAGGCCCAGAGAAGTGAAGCGACTTGCCCAAAATTGGCGGAGCCGGGATTTGAACCCATGATCTCCGACTCCAAAGCCTGGGCTCTTTCCCACCGAGGCACGGAGGGGAAGTGGCGAGGAGCGGTTCCTCCGGCGATTCCCACCGGATCCGCCTCGACCAATTTCTGGATCGGCACCGAGTTTAGGCCCTAAGGAATTCCCTCGGAGAAGGGCTGGGAGTAGCTCCTGCTCATTGTGGGTAAGGAACGTGGCCGTTCTATTGTTACACTGTCCGAGCGCTTAATAATAATAATAATAATAATAATAATAATAATAATAATATTACACTGTCCTCTCCCGAGCACTTAGTAATAATAATAATAATAATAACGATGGCATTTATTAAGCGCTTACTATGGGCAAAACACCGTTCCAAGTGCTTGCTTCGGATTCCCGAGCAAGAGGGAAAGGGGGATTTCGGGAATGGCGGACCTTGGCCCTCCCCAAATCTAGGAAGGAAATCAGGGAGCTTCCCAGTTGCCTCAATCAATCAATCAATCAAGCGCTTAGTCCAGTGCTCTGCACACAGTAAGCGCTCAATAAATACGATCGAATGAATGAATCAATCGTATTTATCGAGGGCTTGCTATGTGTAGAGCACTGGACAACTCCCTTGGGAGCATGCAAGTACCATGATCAATTATTAATAATAATGATGATGACATGTATTAAGCGCTTACAATACAAGGTGATCAGGCTGTCCCACGTGGGACTCACAGGCTTCATCCCCATTTTAGAGATGAGGGAACTGAGGCACAGAGAAGTTCATTCATTCATTCGATCGTATTTATTGAGCGCTGTGTGCAGAGCACTGTACTAAGCGCTTGGGAAGTCCAAGTTGGCAACATGTAGAGACGGTCCCTACCCAACAACAGGCTCAAAGGGGAAGACAGACAACCCAACAACACATGTGGACGGTTGTGAGAAGCAGCGTGGCTCAGTGGAAAGAGCCCGGGCTTTGGAGTCCGGGGTCATGGGTTCGAATCCCGGCTCCGCCAGTTGTCACCTGTGTGACTTTGGGCAAGTCACTTCACTTCTCTGGGCCTCAGTTCCCTCATCTGGAAAATGGGGATGAAGACTGTGAGCCCCCCGTGGGACACCCTGATCTCCTTGTAACCTCCCCAGCGCTTAGAACAGTGCTTTGCATGTAGTAAGCGCTTAATAAACGCCATCATTATTACTATTATTATTATTGTCAGGGCATCAGAGAAGCAGCGTGGCTCAATGGAAAGAGCCCGGGCTTGGGAGTCAGAGGTCATGGGTTCAAATCCTGCCTCCGCCACCTGTCTGCTGTGTGACCTTGGGCAAGTCACTTCACTTCTCTGAGCCTCAGTTCCCTCATCTGGAAAACGGGGATGATTTAATAATTACTTATTTAGTATTACTAATGATTATAATTATTATGAGAAGCAGCGTGGCTCAGCGGAAAGAGCCCGGGCTTTGGCGTCCGAGGTCATGGGTTCCAGTCCCGACTCCGCCAATTGTCAGCTGTGTGACTTTGGGCAAGTCACTTCACTTCTCTGGGCCTCAGTGACCTCATCTGGAAAATGGGGATGAAGACTGTGAGCCCCCCGTGGGACACCCTGATCTCCTTGTAACCTCCCCAGCGCTTAGAACAGTGCTTTGCACGTAGTAAGCGCTTAATAAATGCCATCATTATTACTATTATTATTATTGTCAGGGCATCAGAGAAGCAGCGTGGCTCAGTGGAAAGAGCCCGGGCTTGGGAGTCAGAGGTCATGGGTTCAAATCCCGGCTCTGCCAACTGTCAGCTGTGTGACTTTGGGCAAGTCACTTCACTTCTCTGGGCCTCAGTTCCCTCATCTGGAAAACGGGGATGAAGACTGTGAGCCCACGTGGGACAACTTGATCACCTTGTAACCTCCCCCAGCGCTTAGAACAGCACTTTGCACATAGTAAGCGCTTAATAAATGCCATCGTTATTATGGGTTCCAATCCCGGCTCCACCAATTGTCAGCTGGGTGACTTCGGGCAAGTCACTTCACGTCTCTGGGCCTCAGGTCCCTCATCTGGAAAACGGGGATGAAGACTGTGAGCCCCCCGTGGGACAACCTGATCACCTTGTAACCTCCCCGGCGCTTAGAACAGTGCTTTGCACATAGTAAGCGCTTAATAAATGCCATCATTATTATGGGTTCCAATCCCGGCTCCGCCAATGGTCAGCTGTGTGACTTTGGGCAAGTCACTTCACGTCTCTGGGCCTCAGTTCCCTCATCTGGAAAGTGGGGATGAAGACTGGGAGCCCCCCGGGGGACAACTCGATCACCTTGTAACCTCCCCCAGCGCTTAGAACAGTGCTCTGCACGTAGTAAGCGCTTAATAAATGCCGTCATTATTATTATTATTGTCAGGGCATCAGAGAAGCAGCGTGGCTCAGTGGAAAGAGCCCGGGCTTGGGAGTCAGACGTCATGGGTTCAAATCCCGGCTCTGCCAACTGTCAGCTGTGTGACTTTGGGCAAGTCACTTAACTTCTCTGGGCCTCAGTTCCCTCATCTGGAAAACGGGGATGAAGACTGTGAGCCCCACGTGGGACAACTTGATCACCTTGTAACCTCCCCCAGCGCTTCGAACAGTGCTCTGCACATAGTAAGCGCTTAATAAATGCCATCATTATTATGGGTTCCAATCCCGGCTCCGCCAATGGTCAGCTGTGTGACTTTGGGCAAGTCACTTCACTTCTCTGAGCCTCAGTTCCCTCATCTGGAAAACGGGGATGAAGACTGGGAGCCCCACGTGGGACAACTTGATCACCTTGTAACCTCCCCGGCGCTTCGAACAGTGCTCTGCACATAGTAAGCGCTTAACAAATGCCATCATCATCATCATCATCTGCACATAGTAAGCGCTTAAGAAATGCCATTATTATTATTATTATTAGCAGAATAAATAAAAATAAAGCTAGATGCACATTATTAGAAGTTAAGTGACTTGCCCAGAGTCACACAGCTGACAAGTGGCGGAGCCACTCGTATCCCCCCATAGCGCTTAGTAGAGTGCTTGGCATGTAGTAAGCGTTTAATAAATGCCATGATTATTATCCTTATTATTCCCAGAGGAGGCTCACCCGGAAACTCACCTCATTGAAGACGACGTTCTCGAAGCCCGGGGCCACCATGCTGTCCGCGGCCTTCCGCGCCAACAGGGACCCCCTCTTCCGCCGAATCCAGTGCCAGCCCCCGGCCACCACCAGCCCCAGGGCCACGGCGGCCAGTATAGTGCTGGCCACCGCCACGGCCACCGACGACGACCGCGGGGCCTCCTCTGCAACAACAAGGAGAAGCCACCCCGCTGGACTCGCTCAGTACACCGCTCAGCACGCCGTGGATCGTAAACTCCTCAATCAATCAATCGATCGATCGTATTTATTGAGCGCTTACTGTGTGCAGAGCACTGTACTGAGCGCTCGGGAAGTACAAATTGGCAACATATAGAGACGGTCCCTACCCACCAGTGGGCTCACAGTCTAGAAGGGGGAGACGGAGAACAAAACCAAACATACTAACAAAATAAAATAAATAAAATAGATATGTACAAGTAAAATAAATAGAGTAATGAATATGTGCAAACAGGGGCGCCCGGGATCGATCGATCAATCAATCAATCGCATTTATTGAGCGCCTACTGTGTGCAGAGCACTGTACTGAGCGCTCGGGAAGTACAAATTGGCAACATATAGAGACGGTCCCTACCCACCAGTGGGCTCACAGTCTAGAAGGGGGAGACGGAGAACAAAACCAAACATACTAACAAAATAAAATAAATAGAATAGATATGTACAAGTACAATAAATAGATAGAGTAATGAATATGTGCAAACAGGGGCGCCCGGGATCGATCGATCAATCGATCAATCGCATTTATTGAGCGCCTACTGTGTGCAGAGCACTGTACTGAGCGCTCGGGAAGTACAAATTGGCAACATATAGAGACGGTCCCTACCCACCAGTAGGCTCACAGTCTAAAAGGGGGAGACGGAGAACAAAACCAAACATACTAACAAAATAAAATAAATAGAATAGATGTGTACAAGTGAAATAGAGTAATGAATATGTGCAAACAGGGGCGCCCGGGATCGATCGATCAATCAATCGCATTTATTGAGCGCTTACTGTGTGCAGAGCACTGTACTGAGCGCTTGGGAAGTACAAATTGGCAACATATAGAGACAGTCCCTACCCAACGGTGGGCTCACAGTCTAAAAGGGGGAGACAGAGAACAAAACCAGACCAAAAAAATAAAATAAATAGAATAGATGTGTACAAGTAAAATAAATTAATAAATAGATAGAGTAATGAATATGTGCAAACAGGGGCGCCCTGGATCAATCGATCAATCAATCAATCACATTTATTGAGCGCTTACTGTGTGCAGAGCACTGTACTAAGCGCTTGGGAAGTCCAAGTTGGATCCCAGGCTGAAGGGAGCCTGAGTCCCGCCGGTCTCAGAGCGGGCCCCGGCCCGAGGCACCGGAGGGACTTCAAGGGGCCGAACGCCCGTTGTCCTAACGGGAGTGGGGATAATAATAATAATAATAATAATAATAATAACAACAACAACAACAACAATAATAATAATAATAATAATAATGTTGGCATTTATGAAGCGCTTACTATGCGCAAAGCACTGTTCTAAGCGCTGGGGAGGATACAAAGTGATCAGGCTGTCCCACGTGAGGCTCACAGACTTAATCCCCATTTTACAGATGAGAGAACTGAGGCACAGAGAAGTCAAGTAACTCGCCCAAAAGTCACACAGCTGACAAGTGGCGGGGCCGGGATTTGAACCCATGAGCGGAGTTCTAATCCCGGCTCCACTAATTCATTCAATCGTATTTATTGAGCGCTTACTACGTGCAGAGCACTGGACTAAGCGCTTGGGAAGTACAACACTCATTGTCAGCTGGGTGACTTTGGGCAAGTCACTTAACTCCTCAGGGCCTCAGTTCCCTCATCTGGACAATGGGATGAAGACTGTGACAACCTGAACCTGATCACCTTGTATAATAATAATAATGACGGCATTTATTAAGCGCTTACTAGGTGCCAAGCACTGTTCTAAGCGCTGGGGAGCTTACAAGGTGATCGGGTTGTCCCACGGGGGGCTCACAGTCTTCATCCCCATTTGACAGATGAGGGAACTGAGGCCCAGAGAAGTGAAGCGACTTGCCCAAAGTCTCACAGCTGACAATTGGCGCAGCCGGGATTCGAACCCGTGACCTCTGACTCCAAAGCCCGGGCTCTTTCCACTGAGCCACGCTGCTTCTCTAATAATCGTATTTGTTAAGCACTTACTATGTGCCAAGCACTGTTCTAAGCGCTGGGGAGGTTACAAGGTGATCGGGTTGGCCCACGGGGGGCTCACAGTCTTAATCCCCATTTTCCAAATGAGGGAACTGAGGCCCAGAGAAGTGAAGCGACTTGCCCAAAGTCACACAGCTGACAATTGGTGCAGCTGGGATTCGAACCCATGACCTCTGACTCCAAAGCCCGGGCTCTTTCCACTGAGCCACGCTGCTTCTCTAATAATCGTATTTGTTAAGCACTTACTATGTGCCAAGCACTGTTCTAAGCGCTGGGGAGGTTACAAGGTGATCAGATTGTCCCACGTGGGGCTCACAGTCTCCAGCCCCATTTTACAGATGAGACAACTGAGGCACAGAGAAGTCCATTCATTCATTCATTCGATCGTATTTATTGAGCGCTTACTGCGTGCAGAGCACTGTACTAAGCGCCTGGGAAGTACAAGTTGGCAACATATGGAGACGGGCCCTACCCAACAGCGGGCTCACAGTCTAGAAGGGAATATAGACAACACAACAAAATATGTGGACGGTTGTCAGGGCATCAGAATAAATAAAAATAAAGCTAGATGCACATTATTAGAAGTTAAGTGACTTGCCCAAAGTCACACAGCTGACAAGTGGCGGAGCCACTTGTATCCCCCCCCCCCACCCCCCGCAGCGCTTAGAACAGTGCTTGGCACATAGTAAGCGCTTAACAATTGCTTATTATTATTATTATAACAAATGTGTTATTATAATAATAATGCATCATCAATTATTATTATTACTTAGTGCACGCTTAGTACAGTGCTCCGCACACAGTAGACGGTAAACTCCCATTGGTCAGGGATTGTGTCTACTAACTTTATTTAATAATAATAATAATGATGGCATTTATTAAGCGTTTACTATGTGCAAAGCATTGTTGTAAGCACTGGGGAGGTTACAAGGTGATCAGGCTGTCCCACGGGGGGCTCCCAGTCTTCATCCCCATTTCACAGATGAGGGAACTGAGGCACAGAGAAGTGAAGTGACTTGCCCAAAGTCACACAGCTGACAAGTGGCGGAGCCACTTGTATCCCCCCCAACCCCCCGCAGCGCTTAGAAGAGTGCTTGGCACACAGTAAGCGCTTAACAAATGCTTATTATTATTATTATTATTATTATTATTATTATTATAACAAATGTGTTATTATAATAATAATGCATCATCAATTATTATTATTACTTATTGCACGCTTAGTACAGTGCTCGCACATAGTAGACGGTAAACTCCCATTGGTCAGGGATTGTGTCTACTAACTTTATTTATTAATAATAATAATAATAATAATGGCATTTATTAAGCGCTTACTATGTGCAAAGCACCGTTCTAAGCGCTGGGGAGGTTACAAGGCGATCAGGTGGTCCCACATGGGGCTCCCAGTCTTCATCCCCATTTCACAGATGAGGGGACTGAGGCCCAGAGAAGCGAAGTGACTTGCCCAAAGTCACACAGCTAATTGGTGGAACCGGGATTCGAACCCATGACCTCTGACTCCAAAGCCCGGGCTCTTTCCACTGAGCCACGCTGCTTTTCCTGCTCCTAAGGGCTTCGTCCAGTGCTCTCACAGCAGGCCCTCGATAAATACGATTGATTGATTCATTCAGTCAGTTGTATTTATTGAGCGCTTACTGTGTGCAGAGCACTGGACTAAGCGCTTGATTGATTGATTGAGGCAACAGGGAAGCTCCCTGACTTCCTTCCTGGATTCGGGGAGGCCCAGAGTCCGCCAATCCCGAAATCCCGCTTTCCCTCTTGCTCGGGAATCCGGATCCCTCAGGAAAGTCCCTGCCATGGCGTAATGGAGGAGGCTTGAGTAACATGGGGCAGCCCCCAACTCTTCTTCCTCTCCCCCATTCCCGCTCTCCCGCAAGGGCTGGGAATTCCCAGTCTGGAAACCCTCCCCTTCCACACCGGATAAGCGGCGGGGCTCAGTGGAAAGAGGTCAGGGGTTCGAATCCCGCCTCCGCCACTTAGCCGGGTGACTTTGGGCAAGTCACTTCACTTCCCTGGCCCTCAGTGACCTCACCTGGAAAATGGGGATGAAGACTGGGAACCCTCTGTGGGACAAACGGATGGCCTTGTACCCTCCCCAGCGCTTAGAACAGTGCTTTGCACATAGTAAGCGCTTAATAAATGCCATCATTATTATTATTATTATTATTATTATTATTATTTCCAGGGCAGAGGGTTGGGAGACACTCCACGCCGCCATCCCACCCTCACCGGGGGTCATCTTGGGAATTCCCAGTGCAGAGGCCCCAATTCGACTAGTTGGGCAAACCAGACGGGAATTCTGTGAGCCCACAGTCTGCTGTGTGGCCTTGGGCAAGTCGCTAAACTTCTCTGTGCCTCACTTACCTCATCGGTAAAATGGGGATTCAGACCGTGAGCCCGCTGTCGGGTAGGGGCCGTCTCTATATGTTGCCAACTTGGACTTCCCAAGCGCTTAGCGCAGTGCTCTGCGCACAGTAAGCGCTCAATAAGTACGATTGAATGAATGAATGGATGTACTTCCAAGCGCGTAGTCCAGTGCTCTGCACACAGTAAGCGCTCAATAAGTACGATTGAATGAATGAATGTACTTCCCAAGCGCGTAGTGCAGTGCTCTGCACACAGTAAGCGCTCAATAAGTACGACTGAATGAATGAATGAATGTACTTCCCAAGCGTGTAGTCCAGTGCTCTGCACACAGTAAGCGCTCAATAAGTACGATTGAATGAATGAATGAATGTACTTCCCAAGCACGTAGTCCAGTGCTCTGCACACAGTAAGCGCTCAATAAGTACTATTGAATGAATGAATGTACTTCCCAAGCTTGTAGTCCAGTGCTCTGCACACAGTAAGCGCTCAATAAGTACGATTGAATGAATGAATGTGCTTCCCAAGCGCGTAGTCCAGTGCTCTGCACACAATAAGCGCTCAATAAATACGACTGAATGAATGAATGTACTTCCCAAGCGCACAGTCCAGTGTTCTGCACACAGTAAGCACTCAATAAATACGATTGAATGAATGAATGAATTCATTCATTGAGAATTGAGAAGCAGCATGGCTCAGTGGAAAGAGCCCGGGCTTTGGAGTCCGAGGTCATGGGTTCAAATCCCGGCCCCGCCACTAGTCAGCTGTGTGACTTTGGGCAAGTCACTTCTCTGGGCCTCAGTTCCCTCATCTGGAAAATGGGGCTGAAGACTGGGAGCCCCACGTGGGACAACCTGATCACCTTGTATAATAATAATAATGGCATTGATTAAGCGCTTACTATGTGCAAAGCACTGTTCTAAGCACTGGGGCGGGGGGATACGAGGTGATCAGGTTGTCCCGCATGGGGCTCACAGTTATCACCCCCATTTTACAGATGAGGTAACTGAGGCTCTGAGAAGTGACTAGCCCAGGGTCACCCAGCAGACCCGTGGTGGAGCCGGGATTCGAACCCATGACCTCTGACTCCAAAGCCCGGGCTCTTTCCACTGAGCCACGCTGCTTCTTAAGCGTGGAGAAGCACTTAGAAGCACTATCCCCCCCAGCGCTTAGAACAGTGCTTTGCACATAGTAAGCGCTTAACAAATACCATCATTATTATTATTATTATGAATGTGGGACAGGGACTGTACCCAACCCGATTTGCTTGCATCCAACCCAGCGCTTAGCACAGTGCCTGGCATACAGTAAGCGCTTAGCAAATACCGTCACTAGTGTTCTGATTCTAGAGGCCAGACTTGGTTTCCCCAGTTATTAATGACGATGAAAGCGCTTAGTACAGTGCTCTGCACATAGTGAGCGCTCAATAAATACGATTGATTGATTGATTGATTGAAAAATAATAGACCATCATCACTTCATGGAAACGGGAATGTTCCAGCCAACGTCTCTGCCCCACTGTTCACCAGAAGCCACAGTGGAGGGGAGGCACTTTGTGCTTTGCACAGAGCCCGGCCTTGGGAGTCGGAGGTCATGGGTTCAAATCCCGGCTCCGCCACTTACCTGTGTGACTTTGGGCAAGCCACTTCACTTCTCTGGGCCTCACTGACCTCACCTGGAAAATGGGGATGAAGACCGGGAGCCCCCGCCGTGGGACAACCTGAATTGCCCCAGGCTCTGCACACAGTAAACGCTCAATAAATTTGATAATAATAATAAAAATGATGGTATTTGTGCAAAGCACTGTTCTAAGCGCCGGGGAGGATACGAGGTGATCAGGTTGGCCCACGGGGGGCTCACAATCTTAATCCCCATTTTACAGATGAGGGTACTGAGGCCCAGAGAAGTGAAGTGGCTTGCCCGGAGTCACACAGCTGACGTTTGGCGGAGCCGGGATTTGAACCCATGACCTCGGACTCCAAAGCCCGGGCTCTTTCCACTGAGCCACGCTGCTTCTCTGGAAGCTTCTCCTCCCCCTCTCCATCCCCCCAATTTACCTCCTTTCCTTCCCCACAGCACCTGTATATATGTATATATGTTTGTACAGATTTATTACTCTATTTATTTATTTTACTTGTCCATATTTATTCTATCTATTTTATTCTGTTAATATGCTTTGTCCTGTTCTCTGTCTCCCCCTTCTAGACTGTGAGCCCACTGTCGGGTAGGGACCATCTCTATACATTGCCAACTTGGACTTCCCAAGCGCTTAGTACAGTGCTCTGCGCACAGTAAGCGCTCAGTAAATACGATTGCACGAAGGAATGGATGGGCCTAATAATAATCATAACTGTGGTTTTTGTTAAGCGCTTACTGTGTGCCAGTTACTGTAAAGAGCCCGGGCTTTGGAGTCAGAGATCATGGGTTCAAATCCCAGCTCCGCCAACTGTCAGCTGGGTGATTTGGGGCAAGTCACTTCACTTCTCTGGGCCTCAGTTCCCTCATCTGTAAAATGGGGATGAAAACTGTGAGCCCCCCGTGGGACCACCCGATCACCTTGTAACCTCCCCAGCGCTTAGAACACTGCTTTGCACATAGTAAGCACTTAAATACCATCATTATTATTATTATTACTAAGCACCGGGGTAGATACAAGCACTGTGGCTCAGTGGAAAGAGCATGGGCTTTGGAGTCAGAGGTCACGGGTTCAAGTCCCGGCTCCACCAACTGTCCGCTGTGTGACTTTGGGCAAGTCACTTCACTCCTCTGGGCCTCAGTTCCCTCGTCTGTAAAATGGGGATGAAAACTGTGAGCCCCCCGTGGGACCACCCGATCACCTTGTAACCTCCCCAGCGCTTAGAACAGTGCTTTGCACATAGTAAGCACTTAACAAATACCATCATCATCATCATTATTATTATTATTACTAAGCGCCGGGGTAGATACAAGCAGCGTGGCTCAGTGGAAAGAGCATGGGCTTTGGAGTCAGAGGTCACGGGTTCAAGTCCCGGCTCCACCAACTGTCCGCTGTGTGACTTTGGGCAAGTCACTTCACTTCTCTGAGCCTCAGTTCCCTCATCTGTAAAATGGGGATTAAGACTGTGAGCCCCCCGTGGGCCAACCTGATCACCTTGTAACCTCCCCAGCGCTTAGAACAGCGCTTTGCACAGAGTAAGTGCTTAATAAATGCCAACATTATTATTATTATTATTATTATTATTACAAGCAACTCTGGTCGGACCCAATCCAGATTCCCCCATGGGGCTCACGGTCTTCATCCCCATTTTCCAGACGAGGTCACTGAGGTCCAGAGAAGCTGACTTGCCCCAAGTCACCCCGCTGACAATTGGCGGAGCCGATGACCTCTGACTCCAAAGCCCGGGCTCTCTCCACCGAGCCCTGCTGCTTCTTACCCCTTCTTCCCCACCGCGGCACTCATTCATTCGTTCAATCGTATTTATTGAGCGCTCACTGCGTGCAGAACCCTGTACTAAGCGCTTGGCACTCAGCATCACCCCAACTCCCCCGTCCCGCCGTGGCATTTGGGGGCCCATCTTCCAATCCACTGCTTCTCTCACCTGTCACTTCCTCCAGTCCCCTCGCCGGCCTGCAAGCTCCTCGAGGGCAGGGGCCTACTCTGCGGTCCTCGCCCCAGCCCCCAGTACGGCGCCGCGCACGGAGGAAGCATTCGGAGCATCCGATGGCCGGCCTGGCCGCCCCCAGGTGCCACTCCTTACCTTCCGTGGGACTGCGGCATCCTTCTCCCGCCTGGTACGTGACGTCGTCCAGGGCGATGGCCCCCATGACCGGTTGACCCCCCAGCGTGGCCTCAAACACGATCTGCCAGGATCGGGGGGCGGCGGGGCGGTCAGCGGGACCACCTGGGGCACGAGCCCCTCCATGCCGCCCCCCAAACTCCCCCCCCGGCCCTCTCACCTGGAATTCCTCCGGACTCGTCACCTCCACCGCGGCCTCCAGCCACTGATGCCTGAGCCGGGCCCCCGCGCCCCACACGCTGAGCTGGCCCTTGGAATTTCCCAGCAGCACCCTCAGCTGGCCCTTGTCTGCGGGGGGGCAATCAATCAATCAATAAATCAATCAATAAATCATATTTATTGTGTGCAGAGCACTGGACGAACCGCTTGGGAAGTACAATCTGGCAACGTCTAGAGACGGTCGTTCATTCAATCGTATTTATCGAGCGCTTACTGTGTGCAGAGCACTGGACCAAGCGCTTGGGAAGTACAATCTGGCAGCATCTAGAGATGGTCATTCATTCAATCGTATTTATCGAGCGCTTACTGTGTGCAGAGCACTGGACGAAGCGCTTGGGAAGCACAATTTGGCAACCTATAGAGACGGTCATTCATTCAATCATATTTATTGAGCGCTTACTGTGTGCAGAGCACTGGACCAAGCGCTTGGGAAGTACAATCTGGCAGCATCTAGAGACGGTCATTCATTCAATCGTATTTATCGAGCGCTTACTGTGTGCAGAGCACTGGACGAAGCGCTTGGGAAGCACAATTTGGCAGCGTATAGACACGGTCATTCATTCAATCGTATTTATTGAGCGCTTACTGTGTGCAGAGCACTGGACGAAGCGCTTGGGAAGCACAATTTGGCAGCGTATAGAGATGGTCATTCATTCAATCGTATTTATTGAGCGCTTACTGTGTGCAGAGCACTGGACGAAGCGCTTGGGAAGTACAATCTGGCAACGTCTAGAGATGGTCATTCATTCAATCGTATTTATTGAGCGCTTACGGTGTGCAGAGCACCGGACGAAGCGCTTGGGAAGTACAATCTGGCAACGTCTAGAGACGGTCATTCATTCAATCGTATTTATTGAGTGCTTACTGTGTGCAGAGCACTGGACGAAGCGCTTGGGAAGTACAATCTGGCACCGTCTAGAGACGGTCATTCATTCAATCGCATTTATTGAGCGCTTACGGTGTGCAGAGCACTGGACGAAGCGCTTGGGAAGTACAAGTTGGCAACGTCTAGAGATGGTCATTCATTCAATCGCATTTATTGAGCGCTTACTGTGTGCAGAGCACTGGACGAAGAGCTTGGGAAGTACAATCTGGCAACGTCTAGAGATGGTCATTCATTCAATCGTATTTATTGAGCGCTTACTGTGTGCAGAGCACTGGACGAAGCGCTTGGGAAGTCCAAGTTGGCAACCTATAGAGACGGTCATTCATTCAATTGTACTTATTGAGCGCTTACTGTGTGCAGAGCACCGGACGAAGTGCTAGCTGTGTGACTTTGGGCGGGTCCCTTCACTTCTCCTTCTAGACTTGTAGACTGTGAGCCCGCTGTTGGGTAGGGACCGTCTCTCTGTGTTGCCGACTTGTACTTCCCAAGCGCTTAGTCCAGAGCTCTGCACACAGTAAGCGCTCAATAGATACGATTGATTGATTCTCCGGGCCTCAGTTCCCTCATCTGTTAAACGGGGGTGAAGACTGGGACCACCCGAGCACCTTGTAACCTCCCCAGCGCTCAGAACGGCGCTGGGCAGGTAGTAAGCGCCTAATAAATCGCATTATTATTATGGTTCTCCAAACTGCGCCACGGAGCTGAGCTCCGCCGCAGCGGCCGTGGCTCGGCCCGCCCAGGCCTGGCCACGGGAGGTGGCCCGTCTGTCCCCCCACCCCGAGTCACGGTACTCACAGAAGTGGTCGGGGAAGCCCATGTGATACCAGAACCGCAGGCAGGAGGTCCGGGTGGCGGGGAGGGGTTCACTACGCAGCCAGGCCGCCCGGCCCGCGGGGCCCAGCACGCCGGTGTCGAAGAAAGCCGAGTGGCCTGCCGAGCGGGAAGGAGAGTGAGGGCCCGGGAAATCTCCCAAGCCTCCCGCACCATCCCACCTCCGCTCTTCACAGCCCCCATCGCTCCTCCCTGCGTCCCCCCGACCGCCCGGGCGAACCGGTCCTCGGGTGGTCCAGCTGGCCACTTCCCCTTTTAATCAATCAATCCATCAATTGTATCTATTGAGCGCTTACTGGGTGCAGAGCACCGGACGAAGCGCTTGGGAAGCCCAAGTTGGCAACATCGAGAGACGGGCCCTACCCAACAGTGGGGCTCACAGTCTAAAAGGGGGAGACGGAGAACAGAACCAAACATACTGACAAAATCAAATAAATAGAATAGATATGGACAAGATAGAGTAATAAATCAGCATCATCATCAATCGTATTTATTGAGCGCTTACTGTGTGCAGAGCACTGGACGAAGCGCTTGGCAACATCTAGAGACGGTCCCTACCCAACAGTGGGGCTCACAGTCTAGAAGGGGGAGACGGAGAACAAAACCAAACATACTAACAAAATAAAATAAATAGATATGTACAAGTAAAATAAATAGAGTAATAAATCATCATCATCATCAATCATATTTATTGAGCGCTTACTGTGTGCAGAGCACTGGACGAAGCGCTTGGGAAGTGCAAGTTGGCAACATCGAGAGACGGTCCCTACCCAACAGTGGGGCTCACAGTCTAAAAGGGGGAGACGGAGAACAGGACCAAACATACTGACAAAATCAAATAAATAGAATAGATATGTACAAGTAAAATAAATAGAGTAATAAATCAGCACCATCATCAATCATATTTATTGAGCGCTTACTGGGTGCAGAGCACTGGACGAAGCGCTTGGGAAGTAAAAGTTGGCAACATCTAGAGACGGTCCCTACCCAACAGTGGGGCTCACAGTCTAGAAGGGGGAGACGGAGAACAGAACCAAACATACTGACAAAATAAAATAAATAGAATAGATAGGTACAAGTAAAATCAATCAATAAATAAATAGAGTAATAAATCAGCATCATCATCAATCGCATTTATTGAGCGCTTACTGTGTGCAGAGCACTGGACGAAGCGCTTGGGAAGTCCAAGTTGGCAACATCTAGAGACGGTCCCTACCCAACAGTGGGGCTCACAGTCTAAAAGGGGGAGACGGAGAACAGAACCAAACATACTGACAAAATCAAATAAATAGAATAGATATGTACAAGATAGAGTAATAAATCAGCATCATCATCAATCGTATTTATTGAGCGCTTACTGTGTGCAGAGCACTGGACGAAGCGCTTGGCAACATCTAGAGACGGTCCCTACCCAACAGTGGGGCTCACAGTCTAGAAGGGGGAGATGGAGAACAAAACCAAACATACTAACAAAATAAAATAAATAGATATGTACAAGTAAAATAAATAGAGTAATAAATCATCATCATCATCAATCGCATTTATTGAGCGCTTACTGTGTGCAGAGCACTGGACGAAGCGCTTGGGAAGTCCAAGTTGGCAACATCTAGAGACGGTCCCTACCCAACAGTGGGCTCACAGTCTAAAAGGGGGAGACGGAGAACAAAACCAAACATACTGACAAAATAAAATAAATAGAATAGATATGTACAAGTAAAATAGAGTAATAAATCATCATCAATCGCATTTATTGAGCACTTACTGTGTGCAGAGCACTGTACTAAGCACTTGGGAAGTACAAGTTGGCAACATCGAGAGATGGTCCCTACCCAACAGTGGGGCTCACAGTCTAGAAGGGGGAGACGGTGAACAAAACCAAACATACTAACAAAATAAAATAAATAGAATAGATATGTGCAAGTAAAATAAATAGAGTAATACATCATCATCATCATCATCAATCGTACTTATTGAGCGCTTACTGTGTGCAGAGCACTGTACTAAGCGCTTGGGAAGTCCAAGTTGGCAACCTCTAGAGACAGTCCCTACCCAACAGTGGGCTCACAGTCTAAAAGGGGGAGACGGAGAACAAAACCAAACATACTGACAAAATAAAAAAAATAGAATAGATATGGACAAGTAAAATAGAGTAATAAATATGGACAAACATATATACATATGTTTAGACTGTGAGCCCACTGTTAGGTAGGGACCGTCTCTATATGTTGCCAACTTGGACTTCCCAAGCGCTTAGTCCAGTGCTCTGCACACAGTAAGCGCTCAAAAAATATGATTGATTGATTGATTGATTGATTGATTGATTGATTCCCCACCCTCTTCTGACCTTCTGGTCCAGGAGCCAGGGATCGGAACCGGGGGTGGGACGCCACGACGGGCTTCGGGGCCCGCTCAACCACTGGCCCCTGATGAGCCGTGGTTCCCCCCGGAAAATGGGGCTTCCTGGTGACCATTCATTCGGTCGGTCAGTCCATCGTATCGATGGGGCGCTCACTGTGTGCAGAGCGCTGGACGAAGCGCTGGGACAACCTGATCACCTTTGGGCAGATCACTTAAGTTCCCTCGTCTGTCAAATGGGGATGAAGACTGTGAGCCCCCCGTGGGACCACCTCATCACCTTGTAACCTCCCCAGTGCTTAGAACACTGTTTTGCACGCTTAACAAATGCCATTGTTATTATTATTATCTAGGCCTCAGTTCCCTCGTCTGTTAAATGGGGATGAAGACTGTGAGCCCCCCGTGGGCCAATCTCATCACCTTGTAACCTCCCCACTGCTTTGCACATAGTAAGCACTTAACAAATGCCATCATCATTATTATTATTATTCTCTGGGCCTCAGTTCCCTCATCTGTAAAATGGGGATGAAGACTGTGAGCCCCCCGTGGGACAACCTCATCACCTTGTAACCTCCCCAGTGCTTAGAACCGTGCTTCGCACATAGTAAGCGCTTAACAAATGCCCTCATTATTATTATTATTCACTGGGCCTCGGTTCCCTCATCTGTAAAATGGGGATGAAGACTGTGAGCCCCCCATGGGACAACCTCATCACCTTGTAACCTCCCCAGTGCTTAGAACAGTGCTTGGCACATAGTAAGCACTTAACAAATGCCATTATTATTATTATTATTATTATTCTCTGAGCCTCGGTTCCCTCATCTGTAAAATGGGGATGAAGACTGTGAGCCCCCCGTGGGACAACCTCATCATCTTGTAACCTCCCCAGCTCTTAGAACAGTGCTTGGCACATAGTAAGCGCTTAACAAATGCCATCATCATTATTATTATTCTTCTCTGGGCCTCGGTTCCCTCGTCTGTAAAATGGGGATGAAGACTGTGAGCCCCCCGTGGGACAACCTCATCACCTTGTAACCTCCCCAGTGCTTAGAACAGTGCTTGGCACATAGTAAGCACTTAACAAATGCCATTATTATTATTATTATTATTATTCTCTGAGCCTCGGTTCCCTCATCTGTAAAATGGGGATGAAGACTGTGAGCCCCCCGTGGGACAACCTCATCATCTTGTAACCTCCCCAGCTCTTAGAACAGTGCTTGGCACATAGTAAGCGCTTAACAAATGCCATCATCATTATTATTATTCTTCTCTGGGCCTCGGTTCCCTCGTCTGTAAAATGGGGATGAAGACTGTGAGCCCCCCGTGGGACAACCTCATCACCTTGTAACCTCCCCAGTGCTTAGAACAGCGCTTTGCACATAGTAAGCACTTAACAAATGCCATTACTATTGTTATTATTGTTCTCTGGGCCTCGGTTCCCTCATCTGTAAAATGGGGATGAAGACTGTGAGCCCCCCGTGGGACAACCTCATCACCTTGTAACTTCCCCAGCGCTTAGAACAGTGCTTTGCACATAGTAAGCACTTAACAAATGCCATCATTATTATTATTCTCTGGGCCTCGGTTCCCTCATCTGTAAAATGGGGATGAAGACTGTGGGCCCCCCGTGGGACAACCTCATCACCTTGTAACCTCCCCAGTGCTTAGAACAGTGCTTGGCACATAGTAAGCGCTTAACAAATGCCATCATCATTATTATTATTCTTCTCTGGGCCTCGGTTCCCTCGTCTGTAAAATGGGAATGAAGACTGTGAGCCCCCCATGGGACAACCTCATCACCTTGTAACCTCCCCAGCGCTTAGAACAGTGCTTTGCACATAGTAAGCGCTTAACAAATGCCATCATCATTATTATTATTCTTCTCTGGGCCTCTGTTCCCTCGTCTGTAAAATGGGGATGAAGACTGTGAGCCCCCCGTGGGACAACCTCATCACCTTGTAACCTCCCCAGTGCTTAGAACAGCGCTTTGCACATAGTAAGCACTTAACAAATGCCATTACTATTGTTATTATTGTTCTCTGGGCCTCGGTTCCCTCATCTGTAAAATGGGGATGAAGACTGTGAGCCCCCCGTGGGACAACCTCATCACCTTGTAACTTCCCCAGCGCTTAGAACAGTGCTTTGCACATAGTAAGCACTTAACAAATGCCATCATTATTATTATTCTCTGGGCCTCGGTTCCCTCATCTGTAAAATGGGGATGAAGACTGTGGGCCCCCCGTGGGACAACCTCATCACCTTGTAACCTCCCCAGTGCTTAGAACAGTGCTTGGCACATAGTAAGCGCTTAACAAATGCCATCATCATTATTATTATTCTTCTCTGGGCCTCGGTTCCCTCGTCTGTAAAATGGGGATGAAGACTGTGAGCCCCCCGTGGGACAACCTCATCACCTTGTAACCTCCCCAGTGCTTAGAACAGTGCTTGGCACATAGTAAGCACTTAACAAATGCCATTATTATTATTATTATTATTATTCTCTGAGCCTCGGTTCCCTCATCTGTAAAATGGGGATGAAGACTGTGAGCCCCCCGTGGGACAACCTCATCATCTTGTAACCTCCCCAGCTCTTAGAACAGTGCTTGGCACATAGTAAGCGCTTAACAAATGCCATCATCATTATTATTATTCTTCTCTGGGCCTCGGTTCCCTCGTCTGTAAAATGGGGATGAAGACTGTGAGCCCCCCGTGGGACAACCTCATCACCTTGTAACCTCCCCAGTGCTTAGAACAGCGCTTTGCACATAGTAAGCACTTAACAAATGCCATTACTATTGTTATTATTGTTCTCTGGGCCTCGGTTCCCTCATCTGTAAAATGGGGATGAAGACTGTGAGCCCCCCATGGGACAACTTCATCACCTTGTAACCTCCCCAGCGCTTAGAACAGTGCTTGGCACATAGTAAGCGCTTAACAAATGCCATCATCATTATTATTATTCTTCTCTGGGCCTCGGTTCCCTCGTCTGTAAAATGGGGATGAAGACTGTGAGCCCCCCGTGGGACAACTTCATCACCTTGTAACCTCCCCAGCGCTTAGAACAGTGCTTTGCACATAGTAAGCGCTTAACAAATGCCATCATCATTATTATTATTCTTCTCTGGGCCTCGGTTCTCTCGTCTGTAAAATGGGGATGAAGACTGTGAGCCCCCCGTGGGACAACCTCATCACCTTGTAACCTCCCCAGTGCTTAGAACAGCGCTTTGCACATAGTAAGCGCTTAACAAATGCCATCATTATTATTATTCATCATCATCAATTGTATTTATTGAGCGCTTACTGTGTGCAGAGCACTGTACTAAGCGCTTGGGAAGTACAAATTGGCAACATATAGAGACAGTCCCTACCCAACGGCGGGCTCACGGTCTAAAAGGGGGAGACAGAGAACAAAACCAAACTCTCTGGGCCTCGGTGACCTCGTCTGTAAAATGGGGATGAAGACCGTGAGCCCCCCGTGGGCCAACCTCATCACCTTGTAACCTCCCCAGCGCTTGGAACGGCGCTTTGCACATAGTAAGCGCTTAGTAAATGCCATCATCATTATTATTATTATTCTCTGGTGACCTTTGGGTCCCTAGTTAGAGTGAGCTCCCTTAAGAGGCGTCCCCGATGAGCAGCGACTCTTCATCATCATCATCAATCGTATTTATTGAGCGCTTACTATGTGCAGAGCACTGTACTAAGCGCTTGGGAAGTCCAAGTTGGCAACATATAGAGACAGTCCCTACCCAACAGTGGGCTCACAGTCTTCTCAGTCATTCATTCAATCGTATTTATTGAGCGCTTACCGTGTGCAGAGCACTGTGCTAAGCGCTTGGGAAGGCCAAGTTGGCAACATATAGGGGCGGTCCCTCCCCAACAGTGGGCTCCCGGTCTAGAAGCAGGGTAAGAAGCTGCACATAGTAAGCGCTTAATCAATGCCATCATTAATTTAATCTTTTAGACTGTGAGCCCACTGTTGGGTAGGGACTGTCTCTATGTGTTGCCAGTTTGTACTTCCCAAGCGCTTAGTACAGTGCTCTGCACATAGTAAGCGCTCAATAAATACGATTGATTGATTAATTAATTAGAGGCTCACAGCCTCCTTCCCGTCAGGTGAGCCTAATCCGTCAGGGAGCCCAAGGGTTCGGATCTTACCAGCCGCGGTGCCCAAAGTGTGGTCCACCTGGGGAAGCGGATACCGGGAAGGGACGGAGCTACCGCTCCAGTCCCAGCTGTAGCCCCCGAGGCCGGGCCAAGGCCTGTGACTCCACCCGCACATGTCCGACTCAAAGTCACAGGAAGCTGAAAAGATGCGGGAGAAATCAATCAATCAATCAATCAATCAATCGATCCGTATTTATTGAGCGCTTACTGCGTGCGGAGCACTGGACTGAGCGTTTGGGAAGTCCAAGTTGGCAACATCGAGAGACGGTCCCTACCCAACGACAGGCTCACAGGAAGGGGGATAATGATGGCGTTTACAAGGCCCTACTGAGAGCTCACCTCCTCCAGGAGGCCTTCCCAGACTGAGCCCCTTCCTTCCTCTCCCCCTCGTCCCCCTCTCCATCATCGTCGTCATCATCAATCGTATTTATTGAGCGCTTACTATGTGCAGAGCGCTGGACTAACCGCTTGGGAAGTACAAATTGGCAACATATAGAGACAGTCCCTACCCAACAGCGGGCTCACAGGCTCCATCCCCCCCACCTTACCTCCTTCCCTTCCCCACAGCACCTGTATATATGGATATATGTTTGTACATATTTATCACTCTATTTATTTATTTATTTTACTTGTACATATCTATTCTATTTATTTTATTTTGTTAGTATGTTTGGTTTTGTTCTCCGTCTCCCCCTTTTAGACTGTGAGCCCACTGTTGGGTAGGGACTGTCTCTAGATGTTGCAAATTTGTACTTCCCAAGCACTTAGTACAGTGCTCTGCACATAGTAAGCGCTCAATAAATACGATTGATGATGATGATTACTCTATTTAGTTATTTATTTTACTTGTACATATCTATTCTATTTATTTTATTTTGTTAGTATGTTTGGTTTTGTTCTCCGTCTCCCCCTTTTAGACTGTGAGCCCACTGTTGGGTAGGGACTGTCTCTATATGTTGCCAACTTGGACTACCCAAGCGCTTAGTACAGTGCTGTGCACACAGCAAGCGCTCAATAAATACGGTTGATGATGATGATGATGATGATGAAAGATGAGTGAATGAGGGGAGAAGGAGCGGATGGCTCGGGGGAGAGAAAGGCAAGTGGGATTTTCAGGCTTCTGGGAAAAAGTGGAAATGAAACTCACCTCCGAGTCCACAGTTTTTGCACTTCGGAAATCAGACCCAATGCCCGGGATCAAGAGCGTCCATCCCAGCCCCTCCCGGGAGCCCGGATCCAGAAGCCGGGGGCCAATATTTTTATTTTTTAAGTGCTGCCGTACTAAGCAAGCAGAGTGGGCCGGACGCAGCGCGAGTCCCACACGGGGCTCACCGTGCTCACCCCCATTTTCCAGATGAGATCAGTGAGGCCCCGAGAGGTGAAACGACCTGCCCGAAGTCACACAGCGGGCAAGGGGCGCAGCCGGGATTGGAACCCAGGTCCTCGTGACTCGTGACTGTAACCACTAGGCCCCTCGGGAAAGGTTCTTGGGGTGGGATGGGGGGGACTCCTACCTGGGCTGGGGCAGGGGCCATCCTGCAGGTGAAGGTCATCCACGGCAACGTAAGAGTTTTCCTGGCCCGTCCCCACGGCTTCGAACACCACCTGCGGGAGGACGGGAGAAGCGGCTTGGTTGGTCTTTTAGACTGTGAGCCCACCGTTGGGTAGGGCCCGTCCCTATATGTTGCCAATTTGTACTTCCCAAGCGCTTAGTACAGTGCTCTGCACCTAGTAAGCGCTCAATAAATACGATTGATGATGATGATGATGGATCTCCGGGCCGGACGCTGGCCGGCCGGCCAGTCAGCGGCCCCTCATCACACGTCACCGTGGGAAACTGAGCCCCAGAGAGCCAGTCAGCCCAGGCGGTGGCTCGCGGGGGAAACTGAGCCCAGAGAGAGGGGGAGTCCGGTTCACCCCACCCAAATCCCAGGGCCCAGCGGAAAGAGCCCAGGCTTCGGAGTCAAAGGTCATAGGTTCAAATCCCATCTCCACCAAGTGTCAGCTGTGTGACTTTGGGCAAGTCACTTCACTTCTCTGGGCCTCAGTGACCTCATCTGCAAAATGGGGATGAAGACTGAGCCCCACGTGGGACAACCTGATCACCTTGTAACCTCCCCAGCGCTTAGAACAGTGCTTTGCACATAGTAAGTGCTTAATAAAACGCCATTATTAATACCACTCCCAGCAGCCCCGCTCCGCTCAGTGGAAAGAGCCCGGGCTTTGGAGTCAGGGGTCATGGGTTCAAATCCCAACTCCACCAAGTGCCAGCTGTGTGACTTTGGGCAAGTCACTTCACTTCTCTGCGCCTCAGTGACCTCATCTGCAAAATGGGGATGAAGACTGAGCCCCCCGTGGGCCAACCTGATTACCTTGTAACCTCCCCAGCGCTTAGAACAGTGCTCTGCACATAGTAAGCGCTTAATAAAATGCCATTATTAATACCGTTCCCAGCAGCCCCGCTCTGCTCAGTGGAAAGAGCCCGGGCTTTGGAGTCAGGGGTCATGGGTTCAAATCCCGACTCCACCAAGTGTCAGCTGTGTGACTTTGGGCAAGTCACTTCACTTCTCTGGGCCTCAGTGACCTCATCTGCAAAATGGGGATGAAGACTGAGCCCCCCATAGGCCAACCTGATCACCTTGTAACCTCCCCAGCGCTTAAAACAGTGCTTGGCACAGAGTAAGCGCTTAATAAAATGCCATTATTAATACCATTCCCAGCAGCCCCGCTCCGCTCAGTGGAAAGAGCCCGGGCTTTGGAGTCAGGGGTCATGGGTTCAAATCCTGACTCCAACAAGTGTCAGTTGTGTGACTTTGGGCAAGTCACTTCACTTCTCTGGGCCTCAGTGACCTCATCTGCAAAATGGGGTTTCAGACTGTGAGCCCCCCGTGGGCCAACCTAATCATCTTGTAACCTCCCCAACGCTTAGAACAGTGCTTTGCACATAGTAAGCGCTTAATAAAACACCATTATTAATACCATTCCCAGCAGCCCCGCTCCGCTCAGTGGAAAGAGCCCGGGCTTTGGAGTCAGGGGTCATGGGTTCGAATCCCGGCTCCGCCAATTGTCAACTGTGTGACTGGGCAAGTCACTTCACTTCTCTGGGCCCTCATCTGTAAAATGGGGATGAAGACTGTGAACCCCCCGTGGGCCAACCTGATCACCTTGTAACCTCCCTAGCGCTTAGAACAGTGCTTTGCACATAGTAAGCGCTTAATAAAACGCCATTATTAATACCACTCCCAGCAGCCCCGCTCCGCTCAGTGGAAAGAGCCCGGGCTTTGGAGTCAGGGGTCATGGGTTCGAATCCCAGCTCCGCCGATTGTCAACTGTGTGACTTTGGGCAAGTCACTTCACTTCTCTGTGCCTCAGTTACCTCAACTGTCAAAGGGTAATGAAGACTGTGAACCCCCCGTGGGCAACCTGATCACCTTGTAACCTCCCCAGCGCTTAAAGCAGTGCTTTGTACATAGTAAGCGCTCAGCAAATGTCATTATTATTATTATTATTATTATTATTATTCCCAGCTGGGAGGGAAGGGGAAGATAAGGGATCCAAGTCCCAGCCGGCGCTCACCTTCCAGGCTCTGGCGGGCTGGACGTCGATGCTGCCCAGGCGCCAGGTGAAGCCGCCCTTGTCGCTGATTCGGAACACCGGCTGTTTTCCGCCCTCTTCCACGTAGACCGTCAGTGTGCCTGGAAAAATGCCCCGTGAGAGCCAGGGCGCAGCGGGAGATGAAGGAAGGCCTCGCCACCCGGGGGAAGAGGCCAGCCGTAGGGCCTATCATCATCATCAATCGTATTTATTGAGCGCTTACTACGTGCAGAGCACTGTACTGAGCGCTTGGGAAGTACAAATTGGCAACATCTAGAGACAGTCCCTACCCAACAGTGGGCTCACAGTCTAAAAGGGGGAGACGGAGAACAAAACCAAACATACTAACAAAAGAAAATAAATAGATATGTACAAGTAAAATAAATAAATAGAGTAATAAATATGTACAATCAATCAATCAATCAATCGTATTTATTGAGCACTTACTATGTGCAGAGCACTGTACTAAGCGCTTGGGAAGTACAAATTGGCAACACATAGAGACAGTCCCTACCCAACAGTGGGCTCACAGTCTAAAAGGGGGAGACAGAGAACAGAACCAAACATACCAACAAAATAAAATAAATAGGATAGAAATGTACAAGTAAAATAAATAAATAGAGTAATAAATATGTACAACCATATATCCATATATACAGGTACTGTGGGGAAGGGAAGGAGGTAAGATGGGGGGATGGAGAGCGGGACGAGGGGGAGAGGAAGGAAGGGGCTCAGTCTGGGAAGGCCTCCTGGAGGAGGTGAGCTCTCAGCAGGGCCTTGAAGGGAGGAAGAGAGCGAGCTTGGCGGAGGGGCAGAGGGATTGGGGGCATTCCAGGCCCGGGGGAGGACGTGGGCCGGGGGTCGATGGCGGGATGGGCGAGAACGAGGTGCGGTGAGGAGGTTAGCGGCGGAGGAGCGGAGGGTGCGGGCTGCGATGGAGAAGGACAGAAGGGAGGTGAGGTAGGAGGGGGCCAGGGGATGGATGGACAGCCTGGAAGCCCAGGGTGAGGAGTTTCTGCCTGTTGGGTAGGGACTGTCTCTATATGTTGCCAATTTGTACTTCCCAAGCGCTTAGTACAGTGCTCTGCACATAGCAAGCGCTCAATAAATACAATTGATGATGATGATGCACAGATTGATTGGTAGCCACTGGAGATTTTTGAGGAGGGGAGTGATATGCCCAGAGCGTTTCTGGACAGAGATAATCCGGGCAGCAGCATGAAGTATGGATTGGAGTGGAGAGAGACACGAGGATGGGAGATGAGAGAGAAGGCCTACCGCCCGAGCCACCCCGAGACCCCCAAGGAGACCCCCCAGGGCCCCAGCCAGAACAACATTCCCAGCAGCCCCGCTCCGCTAATCACCCCATTCCCAGATCAGGAAGTTCAGAGCTTCCCCTCTCCCTGGCGGCTTCCCTTTCTGGAGTCTTGGGATGGGGGACGGGGCGGTGGAGCGGACGGGAGGGACGCCCAGACCCCAGGGCCCAGCGTGGCTCAGTGGAAAGAGCCCGGGCTTCAGAGTCAGGGGTCATGGGTTCAAATCCCGGCTCCACCAAGTGTCAGCTGGGTGACTTTGGGCAAGTCACTTCACTTCTCTGGGCCTCAGTTCCCTCATCTGCAAAATGGGGATGAAGACTGTGAGCCCCCCTGTGGGACAACCTGATCACCTTGTAACTTCCCCAGTGCTTAGAACAGTGCTTTGCACAGAGTAAGCGCTTAATAAAACGCCATTATTAATACCATTCCCAGCAGCCCCGCTCTGCTCAGTGGAAAGAGCCCGGGCTTTGGAGTCAGGGGTCATGGGTTCAAATCCCAACTCCAACAAGTGTCAGTTGTGTGACTTTGGGCAAGTCACTTCACTTCTCTGGGCCTCAGTTCCCTCATCTGCAAAATGGGGATGAAGACTGTGAGCCCCTCATGGGACAACCTGATCACCTTGTAACTTCCCCAGCACTTAGAACAGTGCTTTGCACATAGTAAGGACTTAATAAAACACCATTATTAACACCATTCCCAGCAGCCCCGCTCTGCTCAGTGGAAAGAGCCCGGGCTTTGGAGTCAGGGGTTATGGGTTCGAATCCCAGCTCTGCCAAGTGTCAGCTGTGTGACGTTGGGCAAGTCACTTCACTTCTCTGAGCCTCAGTTCCTTCAGCTGCAAAATGGGGATGAAGACTGTGAGCCCTCCCATGGGACAACCTGATCACCTTGTAACTTCCCCAGCGCTTAGAACAGTGCTTTGCACATAGTAAGCGCTTAATAAAACACCATTATTAATACCATTCCCAGCAGCCCCGCTCCGCTCAGTGGAAAGAGCCCGGGCTTTGGAGTCAGGGGTCATGGGTTCGAATCCCAGCTCCACCAAGTGTCAGCTGGGTGACTTTGGGCAAGTCACTTCACTTCTCTGGGCCTCAGTTACCTCATCTGCAAAATGGGGATGAAGACTGTGAGCGCCCCCATGGGACAACCTGATCACCTTGTAACTTCCCCAGCACTTAGAACAGTGCCTTGCAGATAGTAAGCGCTTAATAAAATGCCATTATTAATACCATTCCCAGCAGCCCCACTCCACTCAGTGGAAAGAGCCCGGGCTTTGGAGTCAGAGGTCATGGGTTCGAATCCCGGCTCTGCCAATTGTCAACTGTGTGACTTTGGGCAAGTCACTTCACTTCTCTGGGCGACAGTTCCCTCATTTGGAAAATGGGGATGAAGACTGTGAGCCCCCCATGGGACAACCTGATCTCCTTGTAACCTCCCCAGCTTTTAGAACAGTACTTTGCACATAGTAAGCGCTTAATAAATGCCATTATTATTATTATTATTATTATTATTAATCACCCCATTCCCCGGCTCAGGAAGTTCAGAGCTTCCCCTCTCCCTGGTGGCTTCCCTTTCTGGAGACAGGATGGGGGACAGGGCGGTGGAGCGGACCGGCGGGACGCCCCACTTTTCCTCATCTCCACTCGCTCCCTCTGCTCTTCCCCCTTCCCCGCCCCACAGCGCGTGGCTCAGCGGCAAGAGCCCGGGCTTGGGAGTCCGAGGTCATGGGTTCAAATCCCAGCTCGGCCACTTGTCTGCTGTGTGACCTTGGGCAAGTCACTTCACTTCTCTGGGCTTCAGTGCCCTCATTTGGAAAATTGGGATGAAGACTGGGAGCCCCCCGTGGGACAACCTGATCACCTTGTAACCTCCCCGGAGCTTAGAACAGTGCTTGGCACATAGTAAGAGCTTAATAAATTCCATTATTATTATAAACTACATACATATTTATTACTCTATTTATTTATTTATTTTACTTGTACATATCTATCCTATTTATTTTATTTTGTTGGTATGTTTGGTTTTGTTCTCTGTCTCCCCCTTTTAGACTGTGAGCCCACTGTTGGGTAGGGACTGTCTCCATGTGTTGCCAATTTGTACTTCCCAAGCGCCTAGTACAGTGCTCTGCACATAGTAAGCGCTCAATAAATACGATTGATGATGATGATGATGATGATAAACTACAGAACAGCACTCTCCCCCACATTCATACCCCGACTAAAATCACATCTCCTCCAAATGCCCTTCTCTGAGTAACCCCAAACAGTGCTTGGCACATAGTAAGCGCTTAATAAATGCCATTATTATTATTATTATTATCAGAATAAATAGAATTATAGCTATATACACCTCATTAAGAAAATAAATGGACGAATATTCATTCATTCATTCATTCATTCGTATTTATTGAGCGCTTACTGTGTGCAGAGCACTGTACTACGCTCTTGGGAAGTACAAGTTCATTCATTCATTCGTGTTCATTGAGCGCTTACTGTGGGCAGAGCACTGGACTACATGCTTGGGAAGTTCAAGTTCATTCATTCACTCATTCATTCGTATTTATTGAGCGCTTACTGTGTGCAGAGCACCGTACTAAGCGCTCTCAAGTACAAGTCGGCAACATATAGAGACGGTCCCTACCCAACGGCAGGCGCTCACAGCCTAGAATATGTCGATGGAAAGGGGACGGGGTAGGGCTGAGGGATTGGTGCCCATTCCCAAGCGCTTAGTCCAGTGCTCTGCACCCAGTAAGCGCTCAATAAATAGGATTGGAATGAATGAAAACGAAATGGAGGGCGGGGGGTAGGGACAGGACGGGAGAAGGGGGCTCTCACCGGGTTTGAGGGGGCTCATCCGATACCAGAAGATCAGGCAGCCGGGTTGGGGTAGGGGGGCGTTTTCGCTGGACGTCATGGTGGCCCCTTGGCCCCGGGGCAGCACATTGGGGCTGGTGTCCGCCATCATAAAGTAGCCTGCCGTCCAGACAGTGGAGTTAGCTACCCGCCCTCAGTCCCTCCCGCCATCCCCAACCCACCCTGGCCTCCCCCGCCCGGTGGGCCGTAGCCAGTGACTAGTCCAGTGGGCTAGTAAGCACAGGGTAATAATAATAATAATAATAATAATGTCATTTGTTAAGCGCTTACTACATGCCAAGCACTGTTCTAAGCGCTGGGGTGGATACAAGGTCATCAGGTTGTCCCACGTGGGGCTCACGGTCTTCATCCCCGTTTGACAGATGAGGGAACTGAGGCCCACAGAAGTGTTGCCAGCTTGTACTTCCCAAGCGCTTAGTCCAGTGCTCTGCACTCAGTAAGCGCTCAATAAACACGATTGAATGAATGAATGAACGAATGAATGAAAGTGACTTGTCCAAGGTCACACAGCTGACAAGTGAGCCCACTGTTGGGTAGGGACTGTCTCTCTATGTTGCCAATTTGTACTTCCCAAGCGCTTAGTACAGTGCTCTGCACTCAGTAAGCGCTCAATAAACACGATTGAATGAATGAATGAATGAGTGAAAGTGACTTGTCCAAGGTCACACAGCTGACAAGTGAGCCCACTGTTGGGTAGGCACTGTCTCTATATGTTGCCAATTTGTACTTCCCAAGCGCTTAGTGCAGTGCTCTGCACACAGTAAGTGCTCAATAAACACGACTGAATGAATGAATGAATGAATGAAAGTGACTTGTCCAAGGTCACACAGCTGACAAGTGAGCCCACTGTTGGGTAGGGACTGTTTCTATATGTTGCCAATTTGTACTTCCCAAGCGCTTAGTCCAGTGCTCTGCACACAGTAAGCGCTCGATAAATACGATTGATGATGATGATGACAAGTGGCGGAGCTGGGATTTGAACCCACGACCTCGGACTCCAAAGCCCGGGCTCTTTCCACTGAGCCGCTAATGCTTCCTTCCCCTTAAATGAGGCATGGCTCAGTGGAAAGAGCCCGGGCTTTGGAGTCCAAGGTCGTGGGTTCAAATCCCAGCTCTGCCAACCGTCAGCTGTGTGGCTTTGGGCCAGTCACTTCACTTCTCTGGGCCTCAGTGACCTCATCTGGAAAATGGGGATGAAGACCGTGAGCCCCCCGTGGAACCACCTGATCACCTTGTAACCTCCCCAGCGCTTAGAACAGTGCTTTGCACATAGTAAGCGCTTCACAAATACCATCATTATCATTATTATTATTAACACTGTGAGCCCCACATGGGACAACCTGATTACCTTGGCGCAGAGTGAGCGCTCAACAAACACTATTATTCTTTCAATCATTCATTTTTTTTTTATAATGGCATTTATTAAGCGCTTACTATGTGCAAAGCACTGTTCTAAGCGCTGGGGAGGTTACAAGGTGATCAGGTTGTCCCACAGGGGGCTCACAGTCTTAATGCCCATTTTACAGATGAGGGAACTGAGGCCCAGAGAAGTTAAGTGACTTGCCCAAAGTCACACAGCTGACATTTGGCAGAGCCGGGATTCGAACCCATGGCCTCTGACTCCAAAGTCCGGGCTCTTTCCACTGAGCTACGCTGCTTCTAATTCATTCATCCAATCGTATTTATTGAGCGCCTCCTGTGTGCAGAGCACTGTACTAAGCGCTTGGGAAGTCCAAGTTGGCAACATATAGAGACGGTCCCTACCCAACAACGGGCTCACAGTCTAGAGAAGCAGCGTGGCTGAACGGAAAGAGCCCGGGCTTTGGAGTCCGAGGTCATGGGTTCAAATCCCGGCCCTGCCACTTGTCAGCTGTGTGACTTGGGGCGAGTCACTTCACTTCTCTGGGCCTCCGTCACGTCATCTGGAAAATGGGGATGAAGACGGTGAGCCCCCCGTGGGACCGCCTGGTCACCTTGTAACTTCCTCAGCGCTTAGGACAGTGCTTTGCACATAGTAAGCGCTTAATAAAGGCCATTATTATTATTAGAAGGGGGAGAGCCCGTTATTATTATTATTATAGAGGTAGTAGTAGTACTTAATAAGCGCTTATTGTGCCAGGCTTGAGGGGGGCCTGTATTGGGAGGTGGGAACCGGACCCACCCGGCCGCCCGTTCCCTACCTCTGGCCGTCTCCGTGGTGTGGTCAGCGCCCGGGCCGGGGGTCGTGGCGGTCCCGCCGGTGGTGTTCCCCCGGCGCGTCCAGCCCTTGGTCCCGGCGGATGAGAATCCGCAATCCGAGTCCTCGAAGGAGCAGCGCCTGGGAGCCCAGCAGGGCCCAGGCCGCACGGTGATGTCGTCCAGGGCCATGTCGCCGTGGAAACCATCCCTCTCCGCCTCGAACACCAGCTGTGGGGGGAGAGGATTCAGTCATTTAGTCATTCAATGTATTTATTGAGCGCTTACTATGTGCAGAGCACTGGACTGAGCGCTTGGGAAGTCCAAGTTGGCAACGTATGGAGACGGTCCCTACCCACCAACGGGCTCACGGTCTAGAAGGGGGAGACGGACGACAAAACGAAACACGTGGACAGGTGGCAAGTCGTCAGGATAAATGGAAATAAAGCTAGATTCATTCATTCACGCATTCCATCGTATTTATTGAGCGCTTACTGTGTGCAGAGCACTGGACTAAGCGCTTGGGAAGGCCAAGTCGGCAACATAGAGAGATGGTCCCTACCCACCAACGGGCTCACGGTCTAGAAGGGGGAGACGGACGACAAAACACGTGGACAGGTGTCTAAATCATCAGAATAAATAGAATTATGGCTATATTTCATTCATTCATTCATTCGGTCGTATTTATTGAGCGCTTACTGTGTGCAGAGCACTGGACTAAGCGCTTGGGAAGTCCAAGTCGGCAACCTATAGAGACGGTCCCTACCAACAACGGGCTCACAGTCTAGAAGAAGCAATCTAGAGAAGCACCGTGGCTCAGTGGAAAGAGCCCGAGCTTTGGAGTCAGAGGTCATGGGTTCTAATCCTGACTCCACGACACGTCTGCTGTGTGACTTTGGGCAAATCACTTCACTTCTCTGGGCCTCAGTTCCCTCATCTGTCAGCTTGTACTTCCCAAACGCTTAGTCCAGTGCTCTGCACGCAGTAAGCGCTCAATAACCACTTGTCTGCTGTGTGACCTTGGGCAAGTCGCTTCACTTCTCTGAGTCTCAGTTCCCTCATCTGTAAAATGGGGATTAAGACTGTGAGCCCCACGTGGGACAACCTGATCACCTTGTATTCCCCCAGCGCTTAGAACAGTTCTTTGCACATAGTAAGCGCTTAACAAAATGCCATCATTCATTTATTTATTTATAAATATGATCGAATGAATGAATGAATAAATAAAATGGGGATGAAGACTGGGAGCCCCCCGTGGGACCACCTGCTCACCTTGTAAACCCCCAGCGCTTAGAACAGTGCTTTGCACATAGTAAGCACTTAACAAAATGCCATCATCTATTTATTTATTTATAAATACGATTGAATGAATGAATTTATGAATAAAATGGGGATGAAGACTGTGAGCCCCCCGGGGGACCACCTGCTCACCTTGTAAGCTCCCCAGCGCTTAGCACAGTGCTTTGCACATAGTAAGCGCTTAATAAATGCTATCATCATCATTATTATTCGAAGGGGGAGACAGACAACAAAACAAAACAGGTGGACAGGTGTCAAGTCATCAGAATAAATAGAAATAAAGCTGGATTCATTCATTCATTCATCCAATCGTATTCACTCATTCATTCAATCAATCGTATTCATGCATTCATTGAAGCAGCGTGGCTCAGTGGAAAGAGCCCGGGCTTTGGAGTCAGAGGTCATGGGTTCGAATCCCGACTCCACCACATGTCTGCTGTGTGACCTTGGGCAAGTCCCTTCACTCCTCTGAGCCTAAGTTCCCTCATCTGTAAAATGGGGATTAAGATTGTGAGCCTCACGTGGGACAACCCGATCACCACGTAACCTCCCCAGCGCTTCGAACAGTGCTTTGCACACAGTAAGCGCTTAATAAATGCCATTATTATTATTATTCATTCATTCATTCCATCATGCCTGTATATATGTTTGTACATATTTATTACTCTATTTATTTATTTATTTTACTTGTACATATCTATTCTATTCATTTTCTTTTGTTAGTACGTTCGGTTTTGGTTTTTTTTTTTCTCCGTCTCCCCCTTTTAGACCGTGAGCCCACTGTTGGGTAGGGACCGTCTCTAGATGTTGCCAATCTGTACTTCCCAAGCGCTTAGTCCAGTGCTCTGCACATAGTAAGCGCTCAGTCAATATGATTGATCGATTGATCATATTTATTGAGCGCTTCCAGGGTGCAGAGCACTGGACTAAGCTTGGGAAGTCCAAGTTGGCAACGTCTAGATGCACATCATTCACAAAATGAATAATAATAATAATAATAATAATAATAATGGCATTCGTTAAGCGCTTACTATGTGCAAAGCACTGTTCTAGAAGAGTCAAAAGGTAGAGGGGGGAGAAGGGTCAAAAAGGCCTCCCACGGCTCACCTGGAACCTGCCGCTCAGGTCAGGGTGATGGAGAGTGGTCCAGCCTTCGTGCCACAGGTTGCCGTGAGTCCCCGTCCTGGCCCACAGCCGGGCGTCTGGCTCCCCGGGTCGTCTCAACAGTAGGCCCAGGGTCCCTGCGGACGGCCAGGATGGGATCAATCAATCAATCAATCGTATTTATTGAGCGCTTACTGTGTGCAGAGCACTGTACTAAGCACTTGGGAAGTACAAGTTGGCAACATATAGAGACAGTCCCTACCCAACAGTGGGCTCACAGTCTAAAAGGGGATGAGGGAGAGGCCTCCCCAGCCCTGATGTCAATCAATCAGTCAATCGTATTTATTGAGCGCTTACTATGGGCGGAGCACTGGACTAAGCGCTTGGGAAGTCCAAATTGGCAACACATAGAGACGGTCCCTACCCAACGGCGGGCTCACGGTCTAAAAGGGGGAGGCAGAGAACAAAGCCAAACGTACCAAAAGAATAAAATAAATAGGATAGAAATGTACAAGTAAAATAAATAAATAAATAGAGTAATAAATATGTCCTCACGTCACCCCACTGAGCCCCAAAATTCCCCTACCTCCCACAGCCCCAAGCTAAAATAAAGTCCTCTCCCCCCTCTCCATCCCCCCGCCTTACCTCCTTCCCCTCCCCACAGCACCTGTATATATCTATATACATATATATTACTCTATTTATTGATTTATTTTACTTGTACATATTTATTCTGTATATATGTATATATGGTTGTACATATTTATTACTCTATTTATTTATTTACTTATTTTACTTGTACATTTCCGTCCTATTTATTTTATTTTGTTGGTATGTTTGGTTTTGTTCTCTGTCTCCCCCTTTTAGACCGTGAGCCCGCTGTTGGGGAGGGACTGTCTCTATGTGTTGCCAATTTGGACTTCCCAAGCGCTTAGTACAGTGCTCTGCACATAGTAAGCGCTCAAGAAATACGATTGATTGATTGATTGATTGATTATTCTACTTATTTTATTTTGTTAATATGTCTGGTTTTGTTCTCTGCTTCCCCCTTCTAGCCTGTGAGCCCGCTGTTGGGTAGGGGCCGTCTCTAGATGTTGCCAACTTGGACTTCCCAAGCGCTTAGTACAGTGCTCTGCACACAGTGAGCGCTCAATAAATACGATTGATTGATTGATTGATTGATTGATGTATATATGCTTGTACGGACCTGGGGCAAGTCACTTCTCTGAGCTTCAGTTACCTCATCTGTAAAATGGGGATTACGACTGTGAGCCCCCCGTGGGCCAACCTGATCACCTTGTATCCCCCCCAGCGCTTAGAACAGTGCTTTGCACATAGTAAGCGCTTAATAAATGCCATTATTATTATCACTATTTTTCTCGTTACTCCGCAAGTGGCCAGTACAGTGCCCTACCTCCAGCAGGTGCTCAATAACTACTGTAGATGCCCACGCTAAAATGTCTCAAAAACTGAGGCACTCTTATAGATAAATAATAATAATAATGATGGCATTTATTAAGCACTTACTATGGGCAAAGCACTGTTCTAAACGCTGGGATTACATCTAATCCTAGAATGCTAGGAGTAGATTTAGCTAATAATAATAATAATAATGGCATTTGTTAAGCACTTACTATGTACAAAGCACCGTTCTAAGCACTGGGGAGTTTACAAGGTGATCAGGTGGTCCCACTGGGGGGGCTCACAGTCTTCATCCCCATTTTCCAGATGAGGTCACTGAGGCCCAGAGAAGTGAAATGACTTGCCCGAAGTCACACAGCTGACTAGTGGCGGAGGCGGAATTCGAACCCATGACCTCTGACTCCAAAGCCCGGGCTCTTTCCACTGAGCCACACTGCTTTTTCAAGATCTGGATCTGCTCGATTTATGTGTTTTAGCTCCTGGAGTTGGAGATATTTTTGTGTTTTCCCCCCTTGTTAGAGGGAGGAACTCCCTGCAGGAGAAGAACACATCACTCTTTTATTCCAGACTTCTCAGGCGTCTAATATAGAGCCAAGTATCAACTGGAACCTCAATAAATACCACTTCTACTACTACTACTAATTATTATTATATAATAAATACACAAATATAATTATATAATACATACGATGATAATAATTGTGGTGATCGTTAAGCTCTTACTATGTGCTATGAGAAGCAGCGTGGCTCAGCGGAAAGAGCCCGGGCTTTGGAGTCAGAGGGCATGGGTTCAAATCCCGGCTCTGCCAACTGTCAGCTGTGTGACTTTGGGCAAGTCACTTCACTTCTCTGGGCCTCAGTTACCCCATCTGGAAAATGGGGGTGAAGACTGTGAGCCCCCCGCAGGACAACCTGATCACCTTGTCACCTCCCCAGCGCTTAGAACAGGGCTTTTCACATAGTAAGTGCTTAATAAATGCCATTATTATTATTATTATTATTAGAGAGAAGCAGCATGGAAGAGCACAGGCTTGGGAGTCAGAGGTCATGGGTTCTAATCTCGGCTCCTCCACTTTGCTGCGTGACCTTGGGCAAGTCACTTCACTTCTCTGTGCCTCAGTTACCTCATCTGGAAAACGGGGATTAAAACTGTGAGCCCCCCGTGGGACCACCTGATCACCTTGTAACCTCCCCAGCGCTTAGAACAGCGCTTGGCACATAGTAAGGACCTGTATATATGTATATATGTTTGTACATATTTATTACTCTATTTATGTATTCATTTTACTTGTACACATTTATTCTATTTATTTTATTTTGCTAACGTTTTGTTTTGTTGTCTGTCTCCCCCTTCTAGACTGTGAGCCCGCTGTTGGCTCTAGATGTTGCCAACTTGGACTTCCCAAAGCGCTTAGTCCAGTGCTCTGCACACAGTAAGCGCTCAATAAATACGACTGAATGAATGAATGAATTCGGGATTCGAACCCATGACCTTCCGCCTCCCAAAAGAACCTTCTGACCCCCAGGCCCGATCTCTGCCCACTAGGACAGTGGACACTAGGACTTGAGAAGCAGCGCGGCTCAGTGGAAAGAGCCCGGGCTTTGGAGTCCGAGGTCATGGGTTCGAATCCCATTTGTACTTTGTACTTCCCAAGCACTTGGTACAGTGCTCTGCACATAGTAAGCGCTCAATAAATACGATTGATGAATCCCGGCTCCGCCACTGGTCAGCTGTGTGACTCTGGGCAAGTCACTTCATTCATTCAGTCGTATTTCTTGAGCGCTTAACTGCGTGCAGAGCACTGGACTAAGCGCTTGGGAAGTCCAAGCAGGCAACATCTAGAGACAGTCCCTACCCAACGGCGGGCTCACAGTCTAGAAGGGGGAGACGGACGGCAAAACCAAACATATTAACAAAATAAAATCAGTAGAATAAATACGTACAAGTAACTTCTGTGGGCCTCAGTGACCTCACCTGGAAAATGGGGATGAAGACTGTGAGCCCGCCTGTGGGACAACCCGATCACCTTGTAACGTCCCCAGCGCTTAGAACAGTGCTTGGCACACAATAAGGGCTTAATAAATCATCATCACCATCAATCGTATTTATTGAGCGCTTACTACGTGCAGAGCACTGTACTAAGCGCTTGGGAAGTACAAATTGGCAACATAGAGAGACCGTCTCTACCCAACAGTGGGCTCACGGTCTAAAAGGGGGGATAAATGCCATCAGTAGGCCCAACCCCTGCCCACCGGACGCCCTCCCGGGCCCGATTACTTACCGATCTGCGGCCCGTATAAATGATACCAGAAGGAGAGGCACTGGACCGAAGTCGCGGGCACCTGGGGGGCGGTGAGCAGGTGGGCCCGGGACCCCCGAGATGGGGGGGACGTGGGGTCCAGATACACGTAGTAGCCTGCGGACGACAGCGGGGAGGACGAGGAGGAGGAGGAGGAGGAGGAGGAGGAAGGGGACCTTCACCAGAGGCCGGTCAACCTCCCGCTCTCCCCCATCCTATCCTCCTTCCATCCCTCTGCCCACCTCCCGCCCCCCGTGTGCCCACCGGCTGCCCCAGGGGGAAGACAGAGTAGCCCGGAAGTCAGAAGGACCTGGGTTCTAATCCCGGCTCCGCCACCTGTCAGCTGTGTGACCTTGAACAAGTCACTTCCGCCAAGCTCGCTCTCTTCCTCCCTTCAAGGCCCTGCTGAGAGCTCACCTCCTCCAGGAGGCCTTCCTTCCTCTCCCCCTCGCCCCCCTCTCCATCCCCCCCATCTTACCTCCTTCCCTTCCCCACAGCACCTGGATATATGTATATATGGTTGTACATATTTATTACTCTATTTATTTATTTTACTTGTACACTTCTATCCTATTTATTTTATTTTGTTGGTATGTTTGGTTCTGTTCTCTGTCTCCCCCTTTTAGACTGTGAGCCCACTGTTGGGTAGGGACTGGCTCTCTGTGTTGCCAATTTGGACTTCCCAAGCGCTTAGTACAGTGCTCTGCACATAGTAAGCGCTCAATAAATACGATTGATTGATTGATTGATTGATTGATGGATTTCTCTAGGCCTCGGTTCCCTCGTCTGTAAAATGGGGATTAGGTCTGTGAGCCCCACGTCGGACGGGGGCTGTGCCCAATAAGAAGCAGCGTGGCTCGGTGGAGAGAGCCCGGGGTTTTGGAGTCAGAGGTCATGGGTTCAAATCCCGGCTCCGCCACTTGTCAGCTGGGTGACTTTGGGCGAGTCACTTCACTTCTCTGGGCCTCAGTGACCTCATCTGGAAAATGGGGATGAAGACTGTGGGCCCCCCGTGGGCCAACCTGATCGCCTTGTAACCTCTCCAGCGCTCAGAACAGTGCTTTGCACATAGTAAGCGCTTAATAAAAATGCCATCATCATTCTTATTATTCTCTGGGCCTCAGTGACCTCATCTGGAAAATGGGGATAAAGACTGTGAGCTCCCCATGGGCCAAGCTGATTGCCTTGTAACCTCTCCAGTGCTCAGAACAGTGCTTTGCACATAGTAAGCGCTTAATAAAAATGCCATCATCATTCTCATTATTCTCTGGGCCTCAGTGACCTCACCTGGAAAATGGGGATGAAGACTGTGGACCCCCGGTGGGACAACCTGATCACCTTGTAACCTCTCCAGCGCTCAGAACAGTGCTTTGCACATAGTAAGTGCTTAATAAAAATGCCATCATCATTATTATTCTCTGGGCTTCAGTGACCTCATTTGGAAAATGGGGATGCAGACGGTGGGCCCCCGGTGGGACAACCTGATCACCTTGTAACCTCTCCAGCGCTCAGAACAGTGCTTTGCACATAGTAAGCGCTTCATAAAAATGCCATCATCATTATTATTATTCTCTGGGCTTCAGTGACCTCATCTGGAAAATGGGGATGAAGACTGTGAACCCCCCGTGGGACTATCCGATCACTTTGTATCCCCCCAGTGCGTAGAACAGCATCATCATCAATGGTATTTATTGAGCGCTTACTGTGTGCAGAGCACTGTACCAAGCGCTTGGGAAGTACAAGTTGGCAACATGTAGAGACGGTCCCTACCCAACGACAGTGCTTGGCACATAGTAAGCGCTTATAAAATGCCATTATTAATTAATTAATTCGTTAGAGAGGGGTGAGGGAGGGCCGGCGTCGGGCCAGGCCTACCTCGGCCCGTGGTGTGGTCGTATCCAGGGCCCCGGTTACTGGACCGGCTCCAGACGGCGTCGCTCCTCCTCTCCGGGTACCAGCCGCACATGCTCTTCTCAAAGTTACACGACAGCTCTGCCCGGGTGGGCCAAGAAAGGCAGGGAGAAGCGGGGGGAAGAAGGAGGAGAGGAGGCCGGAGCGGGAAAGATTCCCTCGTCATCCCAAAATGGCTCCTCCTCCCCCGGCTCCCAGCCACCCTGGGATTTCCAGCCCGGCCCCTGACCGAGAGGACCGTTCCTCTCCGGATTTGAGGAGCGTCCCGGGACGGAATGGGGGGGTACCTGGGGCTTCCAAGGGGGGCAGGTTGGGGTCACAGTTCTCAAACTTCACGTTGTCCACGGCGGCTACGGGCGAGCCGGGGGCTTCCGGATCGATATGCCCCAGGAGCTCCAGCTGGGCCCGGGGAAAGGAAACGGCCCGTGAGCCCGTCGTTGGGCAGGGGGCCGCCTCTACGGGGTGCCGACTTGGACTTCCCGAGCGCTTAGTCCAGTGCTCTGCACGCAGCAAGCGCTAAGTAAGTACGGCTGAAGGAATGAACGAATGGAAAGCGAGACTCCTTGTCTTCCCTCCCAAACCTTGCCCTCCCCCTGACTTTCCCATCTCTGTGGACGGCACTACCATCCTTCCCGTCTCACAAGCCCGCAACCTTGGTGTCATCCTCGACTCCGCTCTCTCATTCAGCCCTCACATCCAAGCCGTCACCAAAACCTGCCGGTCTCAGCTCCACAACATTGCCAAGATCCGCCCTTTCCTCTCCATCCCAACCACTCCCCTGCTCGTTCAAGCTCTCATCCTATCCCGTCTGGACTACTGCATCGGCCTTCTCTCTGATCTCCCATCCTCGTGTCTCTCTCCACTCCAATCCATACTTCATGCCGCTGCCCGGATTATCTTTGTCCAGAAACGCTCTGGGCATGTTACTCCCCTCCTCAAAAATCTCCAGTGGCTCCCAATCAATCTGCGCATCAGGCAGAAACTCCATCCATCCCCTGGCCCCCTCCTACCTCACCTCCCTTCTGTCCTTCTCCATCGCAGCCCGCACCCTCCGCTCCTCTGCCGCTAATCTCCTCCCTGTACCTCGCTCTCGCCCGTCCCGCCATCGACCCCCGGCCCACGTCCTCCCCCGGGCCTGGAATGCCCCCAATCCCTCTGCCCATCCGCCAAGCTCGCTCTCTTCCTCCCTTCAAGGCCCTGCTGAGAGCTCACCTCCTCCAGGAGGCCTTCCCAGACTGAGCCCCTTCCTTCCTCTCCCCCTCGTCCCCCTCTCCATCCCCCCATCTTACCTCCCTCCCTTCCCCACAGCACCTGTACATATGTATATATGTTTGTACAGATTTTTTTTTACTCTATTTATTTATTTAATTTATTTGTACACATCTATTCTATTTATTTTATTTTGTTAGTATGTTTGGTTTTGTTCTCTGTCTCCCCCTTTTAGACCGTGAGCCCGCCGTTGGGTAGGGACCGTCTCTACATGTTGCCAATCTGGACTTCCCAAGCGCTTCGTTCAGTGCTCTGCACATAGTAAGCGCTCAATAAATACGATTGATGGTGATGATGATGATGATGAGGCTGGCTTTCGCGGCCTGCTGCCCGCTCCCCCCGTCATCTCCGGCCCGCTACCTGGAAAGGCCGGTCTCTTTGTCCCAGGGGCACCTTCACGTAGGTCCATTCGGCACCGCTCAGGCCCCGGCCTTGCCAGGCCGGCCTCCGCGTGCCCTCCTCTGCCACGCTGAGGGCCAGGAACCCTGCGGGACGGACCGGGGGTCACCCACCGGGGACGGGGGGCCGCTCCGGGGAGACCCCCGGAGACGGACCACCTCCCCCTGCCTCCATTTAGTCTCCTTCCCCCCGCCCTTTCCAGCCTGGGAAGGCCCAGGAGAGAGAAGGGACGTGGCTCGGCGGAAATAATAATAATCACGATGGCATCTATTAAGCGCTTACTATGTGCCAAGCGCCGTTCCAAGCACTGGGGAGGTTACGAGACGATGAGGTTGGCCCACGGCGGGGGGGCTCGAGGTCTTCATCCCCATTTTACGGATGAGGGAACCGAGGCCCAGAGAAGCGAAGCGACTCGCCCAAAGTCGCACGGCTGGCAGTTGGCGGAGCCGGGATTGGAACCCATGACCTCCGACTCCAGAGCAGCGGCGTGGCTCAGTGGAAAGAGCCCGGGCTTTGGAGTCGGAGGTCAGGGGTTCGAGTCCCGGCTCCGCCACATGTCTGCTGTGTGACCTCGGGCGAGTCACTGAACTTCTCGAAGCCTCAGCTACCTCATCTGTAAAATGGGGATGATGACTGTAAGCCCCATGTGGGCCAACCTGATCACCTTGTATCCCCCACCAGCGCTTAGAACAGTGCTTCGCGCATAGTAAGCGCTTAACAAATGCCATCATTTTAAGCGCTCAGTACAGTGCTCTGCACATAGTAAGCGCTCAATAAATACGATTGATGATGATGATGGAAAGAGCCCGGGCTTTGGAGTCAGAGGTCATGGGTTCGAATCCCAGCTCCGCCACACGTCTGCTTCGTGACCTTGGGCAAGTCTCTTAGCTTCTCTGAGCCTCAGTTACCTCCTGGCCTGGAATGCCCCCAATCCCTCCGCCCATCCGCCAAGCTCGCTCTCTTCCTCCCTTCAAGGCCCTGCTGAGAGCTCACCTCCTCCAGGAGGCCTTCCCAGACTGAGCCCCTTCCTTCCTCTCCCCCTCGTCCCCCTCTCCATCCCCCCCATCTTACCTCCTTCCCTTCCCCACAGCACCTGTATATATGGATATATGTTCGTACAGATTTATTACTCTATTTATTTTACTTGTACATACCTATTTTATTTATTTTATTTTGTTAGTATGTTTGGTTTTGTTCTCTGTCTCCCCCTTTTAGACTGTGAGCCCACTGTTGGGTAGGGACTGTCTCTCTATGTTGCCAATTTGTACTTCCCAAGCGCTTAGTCCAGTGCTCTGCACACAGTAAGCGCTCAATAAATACGATTGATGATGATGATGATGATGATGATGATTAAGACTGTGAGCCCCATGTGGGACAACCTGACCACCTTGTATCGCCCCAGCGCTTAGAACAGTGCTTTGCACATAGTAAGCGCTTAACAAACGCCGTAATTATTACCAGCACTTAGAACAGTGCTTGGCACATAGTAAGCGCTTAACAAACGCCGTAATTATTATTACCAGCGCTTAGAACAGTGCTTTGCACAGAGTAAGCGCTTAACAAATGCCATCATTATCATTATAAGGGAAAAGTCAGGCAGAACCCAGCAGCGCGGCTCAGTGGAAAAGAGCCCGGGCTTTGGAGCCAGAGGTCATGGGTTCAAATCCTGGCTCCGCCACTTGTCAGCTGGGTGACTTTGGGCGAGTCACTTCTCTGGGCCTCAGTTCCCTCATCTGGCAAATGGGGATGAAGACCGTGAGCCCCCCCGTGGGACAACCTGATCACCTTGTAACCTCCCCGGCGCTTAGAACAGTGCTTGGCACAGAGTAAGCGCTTAACAAATGCCATCATTATCATTATAAGGGAAAAGTCAGGCAGAACCCAGCAGCGCGGCTCAGTGGAAAAGAGCCCAGGCTTTGGAGTCACAGGTCATGGGTTCAAATCCCAGCTCCGCCACTTGTCAGCTGTGTGACTTTGGGCGAGTCACTTCTCTGGGCCTCAGTTCCCTCATCTGTAAAATGGGGATGAAGACCGTGAGCCCCACGCGGGACAACCTGATCACCTTGTAACCTCCCCGGCGCTTAGAACAGTGCTTGGCACATAGTAAGCGCTTAATAAATGTTATTATTATTATTATTATTATTCCCTGCCTGACTCCAGGGGCCAGGGCCTCGCGTCCGGGGAAGGCCGGGAGCCGGGGCCCGGCCCGGTGGGTGAGCTCCGCATGCCGGGGCGGACCAGGCCGGGCCGGACCGGGGGTCCGGGTGAGGGCAGCGCCCACCTTCGGGGCCGCTCCGGAGGAAATATGCCAGGTGGAGGGTGCAGTCGGGGCCGGAGGGGCCCAGCGGGAGGGTACGTGCCCGGGCCGGGCCCCAAAACTGCCCCCACGCCTTCTGCAGACTCAGGAAGTGACCTGCAAAGAGAGCCAGACGACATAATAATAAGAATAATAACAATAAAGTCGGCATTACTACGTGCAGAGCACTGTTCTAAGCGCTGGGCGGGATACAAAGTGATCACGTTCACAGTCTTCATCCCCATTTTACAGACGCGGCTCAGAGAAGTCAAGTTGACTTCCCCGAGGTCACACAGCAGACACGTGGCGGAGGCGGTATTCGAACCCATGGCCTCGGACTCAAAGCCCGGGCTGTTTCCACTGAGCCACGCTGAGTTGACATCTGTCCCCTCCCCCGGGGCACATACTGGGGAACCTCCTCTGGGCAGACCCCCCTGACTCCCCGGGGACACTGACTGATGATGGCGATGCCATTTGCTAAATACGATTATTGAAATACGTATTTTATTGAATACGATTGATGATTCGCGAAGCGCTTACTATGTGCAAAGCCCTGTTCTGAGCGCTGGCGGGGGGGATACAAGGTCATCAGCTTGTCCCTCGTGGGGCTCACAGAGAAGCAGGGTGGCTCAGTGGGAAGAGCACGGGCTCTGGAGCCAGAGGTCATGGGTTCGAATCCCGGCTCCGCCACATGTCTGCTGTGGGACCTTGGGCAAGTCACTTCACTTCTCTGAGCCTCAGTGACCTCATCTGTAAAATGGGGATTAAGACTGTGAGCCCCACGTGGGACAACCTGACCACCTTGTAACCTCCCCAGCGCTTGGAACAGTGCTTGGCACATAGTAAGTGCTTAACAAATGCCATCATTATTATTATTAGTATTAAGTCACTTCACTTCTCTGGGCCTCAGTTACCTCATCTGGAAAATGGGGATTAAGACTGTGAGCCCCCCATGGGACAACGTGATCACCTTGTAACCTCTCCAGCACTTAGAACAGTGCTTGGCATATAGTAAGTGCTTAATAAATGCCATCATTATTATTATTATTATTATTAAGTCACTTCCCTTCTCTGGGCCTCAGTTACCTCATCTGGAAAATGGGGATTAAGACCGTGAGCCCCCCATGGGACAACATGATCACCTTGTAACCTCCTCAGCGCTTAGAACAGTGCTTATCACATAGTAAGCACTTAACAAGAGCCATCATTATTATTATTATTATTATTATTATTAAGTCACTTCACTTCTCTGTGCCTCAGTTACCTCATCTGGAAATTGGGATGAAGACTGTGAGCCCCCCGTGGGACAACCTGATCACCTTGTAACCTCCCCGGCGCTTAGAACAGTGCTTGGCACATAGTAAGCGCTTAACAAGTGCCATCATTATTATGATGATGTGATGATGATGATTATTAAGTCACTTCACTTCAAATGCCATCATTATTATTATTATTAAGTCACTTCACTTCTCTGGGCCTCAGTTACCTCATCTGGAAATGGGGATGAAGACTGTGAGCCCCCCTGTGGGACAACCTGATCACCTTGTAACCTCCCCGGCGCTTAGAACAGTGCTTGGCACATAGTAAGCGCTTAACAAGTGCCATCATTATTATGATGATGATGATGATTAAGTCACTTCACTTCAAATGCCATCATTATTACCCCCCATCTTACCTCCTTCCCTTCCCCACAGCACCTGTATATATGTATATATGTTTGTACATATTTTTTACTCTTTATTTATTTATTTTATTTGTACATATCTATTCTATTTCTTTTATTTTGTGAGTATGTTTGGTTTCGTTCTCCGTCTCCCCCTTTTAGACTGTGAGCCCACTGTTGGGTAGGGACTGTCTCTAGATGTTGCCAATTCGGACTTCCCAAGCGCTTAGTCCAGTGCTCTGCACACAGTAAGCACTCAATAAATACGATTGATGACGATGACGATGATGATTATTAAGTCCCTTCACTTCTCTGGGCCTCAGTTCCCTCATCCGGAAAATGAGGATGGAGACTGTGAGCCCCCCGTGACACAACCTGATCATCATCATCGATCGTATTTATCAAGCGCTTACTAGGTGCAGAGCACTGTACTAAGCGCTTGGGAAGTACACATTGGCAACAAATTGGCAACCTGATCACGTTGTAACCTCCCCGGTGCTTAGAACGGTGCTTGGCACGTAGTAAGCGCTTAGTAAACGCCATTATTATTATTATTATTATTATTATTATCGTTCACCCCAGAACGCCACAAGGAACCCGCGCGCCCCGAGGAAGCCTCACCCGCGGAGCTGTTGCTGGCATCGGTGCCAGGCCCGATGCCGCCGTCGGCTTGCCGTCTCATCCACTGCAGCCGGCCCGAGCTGACGTCCCTCCAGCCCACGGCCGCGGCCTCTTCGAAGGTGGTCTGGCCTGGCCCCCCGAAACACAACCATAGCCCCCATCCCTCAGCCCTCGCCCCCCAAAACTGCCCCTTTGGGCCCTCCGCAGCCCGCTGGCACCCAAGAGAAGGGGACGGTTGTACATATTTATTACTCTGTTTATTTATTTATTTATTTATTTATTTATTTATTTATTTATTTATTTTACTTGTACATTTCTATCCTACTTATTTTCTTTTGTTGGCATGTTTGGTTCTGTTCTCCGTCTCCCCCTTTTAGACTGTGAGCCCGCTGTTGGGTAGGGACTGTCTCTACGTGATGCCAATTTGTACTTCCCAAGCGCTTAGTACAGTGCTCTGCACATAGTAAGCGCTCAATAAATACGATTGATTGATTGATTGATTGATTGATTGACGGGGGCCCGGCCCCCCAATTACCGCAGCCCTCTTCGTCGATGCCGTCGGTACACTGAGCGATGAAGTCACAACGCTCCTCGTCCCGAAGGCAGCGGTCCTCGCAGGCGAACTGGCCGGGCCCGCAGCGCTCCTCGACCGAGGCGAAGGAGCGGGCCGGGCCGGGGGACGCCGGGGCGCGGGTCCCCTCTGTCCCCGCGGTGGGCGTCTCCATCAGAGGCAGGTAAGGCTCTGGGGAGCCCAAGGTGTCTTAGCGGAGACCCCCGGAGCGTGACCTCCTTCCCCGACCCGCCTCCGGTCCCCTCCTCAGGGAAGGAGAGGCCCCTCGGCCGGGGCGGGAAGGAGGGACCGGGAATTGGAGGGAATCGGGGGGGAGAGGAGGAGTTGCCAACTTGTACTTCCCAAGCGCTTAGTACAGTGCTCCGCACACAGTAAGCGCTCAATAAATGCGACTGATTGATGGATGGAGAGGAGAGGAGGCCTCGCTTACCTGGCAACTCCCTGCACCCCTGAGACAGGATCAGGTCGTCCAGGCCCACGCCGCCGCCGGGCCCCGTCTTCCCTTCCAGGATGATCTGTGCGGTGTTATACGTTGCCAATCTGTACTTCCCAAGCGCTCAGTACAGTAAGCGCTCAATAAATACGATTGATGATGATGCGTGGGCTCAGCTGGGGTCTCCCAGCTCACCTCAGGCTCTGGGAGCCCAACTCTCCCCCTCGCCTCAGGCGCCAAGGCGCTTTGGGCAAAGCGTTCCCCATCCTGACGCCCGAACGCGCCCCTCCGCCAACTCCCTCTCCCGCCGCCCCCCTTCCCGAAATTCCCTTCCTCCCGCCCTCGCCGGGCCTTCACCTGGAAGGTCAGATTGGATTGAATCCGAACCACGTCGCGGACCCAGGCCGGGCCCAGGTCTCCCGCCCGGCTCCGGAGCAGGGAGCGGTCTGGGGCCTTCGAGGCGGACGCGGGGACCGGGCTCAAGGGCTGATGGAAGAGGAGGAGGCTGCCTTCCTCCGAGCCGTGCAAATAATAATAGAAGGTCAGCTGCGGGGAGAGAAGCACAGGGATGCCGCTTACCCCCGCCCTCGGCCCGCAATGGCGTCCCAGCCCCATTCCCGGGCCCTTTTCCTCTGGACTTGGATCCCCTCCTTGGATCCCCCCCAAGAGAAGACCCCCACAAGGCTCACGGTGCAGACGTTGACGCTTTGAAGGGGGAAACTGATGAGCTGGGCTGGGCCGTCGGACGTGTAGAGCAGGAAGGAGCCTGGCCGGGGAGGAGGAGGAAAGGTAATCAATCAATCAATCAATCATATTTATTGAGCGCTTACTATGTGCAGAGCACTGTACTAAGCGCTTGGGAAGTACAAATTGGCAACACATAGAGACAGTCCCTACCCAACAGTGGGCTCACAGTCTAAAAGGTAAGGATCGTTCATCCCAGCAGAGGAAGTCGGGTTGGACAATAATGGGCCATCCATTAAGCGCTTGCTACGCCGGGCGCCGTGCTAAGCGCTGAGGTGGATCATCGTCATCATCGATCGTATTTATTGAGCGCTTACTATGTGCACGGCACTGTACTAAGCGCTGGGGAAGTACAAGTTGGCAACACATAGAGACAGTCCCTACCCAACAGTGGGCTCACAGTCTAAAAGGGGGAGACGGAGAACAAAACCAAACGTACTAACAAAATAAAATAAATAAAATAGATAGGTACAAATAAAATAAATAGAGTAATAAATACGTACAAACATATATACATATATACAGGTGCTGTGGGGAAGGGAAGGAGGTAAGATGGAGAGGGGGACGAGGGGGAGACGAGGTGGATACAAGCAAACAGGGTTGGACACAGTCCCAGTCCCACGCAGAGCTCCCCATTTTCCGGATGAGGTAACTGAGGCCCGGAGAAGTGAAGCGACTGGCCCAAGATCACGGACCGGACAAGCGGTGGACTTCTGACTCCAATCGATACAATGGATCGATTGTTGGGCCTTGGAGAGGAAGCGTCATTGGGAACGCAAAGGGAAAAGAGGGAATGTCATCACAGCCCGTCTCCAGCTGGGAAGACGAGCTCGGGACTCCTTCGACTATCCTGGGACCGCTGGCCGGCAGGCTGACCTGGGAACGGCCCGGCTCCCAGCCCCGTGACTTCTTTATTCATTCGTCCATTCAATCGTATTTATTGAGCGCTTACTGTGTGCAGAGCACTGGGCTGAGCGCCTGGGAAGTACAAGTCGGCAACGTATAGAGACGGTCCCTACCCAGCAACGGGCTCCCAGTCTAGAAGGGGGAGACGGACGACAAAACAAAACATGTGGACGGGTGTCAAGTCATCCGAATAAATAGAATAAAGCTAGGTGCGCACCATTAACAAAATAAACAGAATAGTAAATATGTACAAGTAAAATAAATAGAGTAATAAATCTGTCCAAACATATATTCTCCCCTTTCTAGACTGTGAGCCCACTGTTGGGTGGGGACCGTCTCTAGATGTTGCCAACTTGTACTTCCCAAGCGCTTAGTACAGTGCTCTGCACACAGTAAGCGCTCAGTAAATACGATTGAATGAATGAATGAATATACAGGTGCTGTGGGGAGGGGAAGGAGGTAGGGTAGGGGGGATGGGGAGGAGGAGAGGAAAAAGGGGGCTCAGTCTTTAGTCATATGAACAGTGCTTTGCACATAGTAAGTGCTTAACAAATGCCATCATTATTTTTATTATTATTGGGCAAGTCACTTAACTTCTATGGGCCTCAGTTACCTCATCTGTAAAATGGGGATTAAGACTGTGAGCCCCACGTGGGACAACCTGATCACCCTGTATCCTCCCCAGCGCTTAGAACAGTGCTTTGCACATAGTAAGCGCTTAACAAATGCCAATTATTACTATTATTATTATTATATGAATGAATGTCCCTGTCACCATCTAGGCTGTATGCTCGTTATGGGCGGGGAACGTGTCCTTTAATCCAGCGCTTAGAACAGTGCTTTGCACATAGTAAGCGCTTAATAAATGCCATTATTATGAATTCTCCTGTACTGCACTCTCCCAAGCGTTTAGCAGAGTGCTCTGCGCTTAGAAAGCGCTCAATAAATACCGTGAGCCCCACGTGGGAGCTGATCATCTCGCATCTACGCTGCACACAGTAAGCGCTCAATAAATACGACTGAATGAATGAATCTACCCCAGCATTTAGAACAGGGCCTGACCCATAGTAAGCGCTTAATAAATACCGCCCAATAAATACAATTGAATGAATGAATCTACCCCAGCATTTAGAGCAGAGCCTGACCCATAGTAAGCGCTTAACAAATACCGTCATGACCGTTAAGGAACAGAGTATTTAAGATCAAGAGCTTCGGGGGTGCTCAGCCACAAGGGCCGGAGTGGCGATAGGGAAGGGGGATAGGGTGGGGAGATGAGAGGTTAATCAGGGAAGGCCTCCTGGAGGAGATGGGATTTCCGGGGGGCTTTGGAGATGGGAAGAGTGGTGGTGTCCCAGGATTTGTGAAGCAAGAGGGTGGGAAGGGTGTGGGCGAAGAATCGGAGGCAGAAGAAAGACAAAATCGAGGCACGGTGAGTTCGGTGAGTTAGGAAGGAGTCGAGAGTTTGAGCTGGAGTGTAATAATAATCAGAATAATGATGGCATTTGTTAAGCACTGTTCGAAGCGCTGGGGAGGATACAAGGTGATCGGGTTGTCCCATGGCGGCTCACAGTCTTAATCCCCATTTTTAATAATAATAATAATAATAATAATAATAATGGCATTTATCAAGCACTTACTATGTGCAAAGCGCTGTTCTAAGTGCTGGGGAGGTTGCAAGGTGATCAGGTTGGCCCATGTCGGCTCACAGTCTTAATTCCCATTTTTATTAATAATAATAATAATAATAATAATAATGGTATTTATTAAGTGCTTACTATGTGCAAAGCACTGTTCTAAGCGCTGGGGAGGTTACAAGGTGATCAGGTTGTCCCATGTCGACTCACAGTCTTAATCCCCATTTTTATTATTAATAATAATGGTATTTATTAAGCGCTTACTATGTGCAAAGCACTGTTCTAAGCGCTGGGGAGGTTACAAGGAGATCAGGTGGTCCCACGGGGGGCTCACAGACTTCATCCCCATTTTCCAGATGAGGGAGCTGAGGCCCAGAGAAGCGAAGTGACTTGCCCAAAGTCACACAGCTGACAATCGGCGGAGCCGGGATTCAAACCCGTGACCCCTGACTCCAAAGCCCGGGCTCTTTCCCCTGAGCCACGCTGCTTCTCATCTTTTTCGGATGAGGTAACTGAGGCCCAGAGAAGTGAAGCGACTTGCCCAAAGTCACCCAGCTGACAGGTGGCGGAGCCGGGATTTGAACCCACGACCTCTGACTCCCAAGCCCGGGCTCTTCCCATTGAGTGTAGCAGGAGAGGAGAGAGGATAAATAGCAGGAGGGAGGGTTTTTTTGTTGAATGGTTTTTGTTAAGCACGTACTAGGTGCCAGGCACTGTTCTAAGCACTGAGGTAGTCCCTGTCCCACATGGGGCTCCCAGTCTTAACCCCCATTTTACAGATGAAGTAACTGAGGTACAGAGAAGTAGAGAAGTAGCGTGGCTCAGTGGAAAGAACACAGGCTTTGGAATCAGAGGTCACGGGTTCAAATCCCAGCTGTGTGACTTTAGGCAAGTCACTTCACTTCTCTGGGCCTCAATGACCTCATCTGTAAAATGGGGATGAAGACCGTGAGCCCCACGTGGGACACCCTCATCACCCTGTAACCTCCCCAGCGCTTCGAACTGTGCTTTGCACATAGTAAGCGCTTAATAAATGCCATCATTATTATTATTATTATAGAAGTGAAGTGATTTGACCAAGGTCACCCAGCCGATAAGTGGAGAAGGTAGGATTAGAACCCAGGTCCTCCTGACTTGCAGGCCGGAGCTCCAGCCGCTAGGCCGTGTTGCTTTTCGAGAGTTTATTGGGTGCCCGAAAAAGCCAACGGCTGGAAGTTTCCACGGGATGCGGAGAGGACTGGGTGACCCCAACGCGGGGAAGGCTCAGCCTGCTGCATCCCCTTCCGACGCCAGCCTTACCGCCTGAAGTAAGAAATAATAATAGTAATAATAATAATAATGGCATTTATTAAGCGCTTACTATGTGCAAAGCACTATTCTAAGCGCTGGGGAGGTTATAAGGTGATGAGGGTGTCTATTAAGCGCTTACTATGTGCAAAGCACTATCCTAAGCGCTGGGGAGGTTACAAGGTGATGAGGGTGTCCCATGGGAGGCTCACAGTCTTCATCCCCACTTTACAGATGAGGAAACCCAGAGAAGACTTGCCCAAAGTCACCCAGCTGACAATCGGCGGAGCGGGGATTTGAACCCGTGACCTCTGACTCCAAAGCCCGGGCTCTTCCCACTGAGCCACGCTGCTTCTCACACCCGAGTAAGCTCTCGGGTTTCCCGTAGCGGTGAAGGTGACGACTGGACCGAAAAGGATTTCCCCGATAACAAATACGCCGGTATTGCCAGTTTTGTATTTTTCTCAACGAAGCGACCAAAACTAACGTTCGGTTGAACCCTTGCTCACGGTCTAGTCATATTTAAACCCACACTGGGATTTTTCTGCTAAAAAATACTCTTCAAAAAAAACTCTGGTGCTTTACAGATATTGCCAACTGGGAGACCATTTGGACGTTGACCTCCGGTGTCTGTAAAGTGAGGCAAAGCAACAGACTTTTTAGACTGTGAGCCCGCTGTTGGGTAGGGACTGTCTCTATGTGTTGCCAATTTGTACTTCCCAAGCGCTTAGTACAGTGCTCTGCAATCAATCAATCAATCAATCGCATTTATTGAGCGCTTACTATGTGCAGAGCACTGTACTAAGCGCTTGGGAAGTACAAATTGGCATCACATAGAGACAGTCCCTACCCAACAGTGGGCTCACAGTCTAAAAGGGGGAGACAGAGAACAGAACCAAACATACCAACAAAATAAAATAAGTAGGATAGAAATGTACAAGTAAAATAAATAAATAAATAAATAAATAGAGTAATAAATATGTACATAGTAAGCGCTCAATAAATACGATTGATTGATTGATTGACTGCGAGCCCGTTGTTGGGTAGGGACCGTCTTTGTACGTTGACGACTCGGACTTCCCAAGCGCCCAGCACGCAATAAATACGACTGGATGAAGGAATGATGCCCACGCTCCCCGCCGCCCCCAGTCCGGCCTCTTTCTCCCCATCCCGGGGGGTCCTGTCCGCGATTCCGACCGGGAATCCTACCCTTGGCGCTGTTCCAGCTGTGGTCCCGCCGGGGCTGGGCGGACGGGCCCGAGGCCGCAGAACCGTTGCTCAAGTACCAACCCTGGACAACTTCCCACGGCGCCAGCCCGGATTCAAAGTCCTCGAAGTCCGTCGCCATGCGGGAAGCTGAGGGGACGAGGGCACCGGGGGGACGTCACTCACGCTCTCCCCTGCTTCCCCCCGTCCATCCGCCCCTTCCCCTCACACAGGACGCGCCCCGGGCCTCCTCCGTGGCTTCCAGGCCACTCGGGCCTCGAGAGAAATAATAATAATAATAATAATAATGGCATTTATTAAGCGCTTACTCCGTGCAAAGCACTGTTCTAAGCGCTGGGGAGGTTACAAGGTGATCAGGTTGGCCCACGGGGGGCTCACAGTCTTAATCCCCATTTTACAAATGAGGTAACTGAGGCACAGAGAAGTTAAGACTTTTGGACTGTGAGCCCGCTGTTGGGTAGGGACTGTCTCTATATGTTGCCAACTTGGACTTCCCAAGCGCTTAGTACAGTGCTCTGCACACAGTAAGCGCTCAATAAATACGATTGATTGATTGATTAAGTGACTTTTGCCCAGTCACACAGCTGACAATTGGCAGAGCCGGGATTTGAACCCGTGACCTCCGAATCCAAAGCCCGGGCTCTTTTCCACTGAGCCACGCTGCTTCTCAAACCCGAGTAAGCTCTTGGGTTTCTCACAGCGGTGAAGGTGATGATTGGACCGATAAGGATTTCCCCAATAACAAATATGCCAGTAATAATAATAATAATAATGGGATTTATTAAGCGCTTACTATGTGCAAAGCACTGTTCTAAGCACTGGGGAGGTTACAAGGTGATCAGGTTGTCCCACGGGGGGCTCACGGTCTTAATCCCCATTTTACAAATGAGGTAACTGAGGCACAGAGAAGTTAAGTGACTTTTGCCCAAAGTCACACAGCTGACAATTGGCAGAGCCGTGATTTGAACCCATGACCTCCGACTCCAAAGCCCGGGCTCTTTTCCACTGAGCCACGCTGCTTCTCAAACCCGAGTAAGCTCTGGGGTTTCTCGCAGCTGTGAAGGTGACGATTGGACCTATAAGGATTTCCCCAATAACAAATATGCCAGTAATAATAATAATAATAATGGCATTTATTAAGCGCTTACTATGTGCAAAGCAGTGTTCTAAGCGCTGGGGAGGTTACAAGGTGATCAAGTTGGCCCACGGGGGGGCTCACAGTCTTAATCCCCATTTTACAGATGAGGTAACTGAGGCACAGAGAAGTTAAGTGATTTGCCCAAAGTCACCCAGCTGACAATTGGCGGAGCCGGGATTTGAACCCGTGACCTCCGACTCCAAAGCCCGGGCTCTTTTCCATTGAGCCACGCTGCTTCTCTGGTACGCCGTTTTGTATTTTTCTCAATGAAGTGACCAAACCCAACGTTTGGCTGAACCCTCGCTAACGGTCTAGTCATAGTTAAACCCACCCCGGGATCAAGCGCTTAGCACAGTGCTCTGCACATAGTAAGCGCTCAATACATACGATTGATGATTTTTCTGCCAGAAAATACTCTTCGAAAAAAGGGCGAAGGGTTGAGGGCGACGGGCAGAGGCTGGACCTCGGGGCCCTCTTTCAGTCAATCGTATTTATTGAGCGCTTACTGCGCGCCGAGCACTGTATTAAGCGCTTGGGAAGTCCAAGTTGGCAACATAACTCTTTCTTCCGTCCCCTTCCCCCGGCTCTCCACTCACCACAGTGGGATGCTTCCCCGTCCTCCTCATCCGAGGCGTCTCCACAGTTGTCTTCCCCGTCACACACCTGGTCGGGCTCCACGCAGGCTCTCCGGGCGCAGCGGAAGTGGTCTTGCGGACACTGGGCCTGGGGGGCTTGTGCCCAGACAGGGGAGGGGAGGGGGCTCAAGCAACCCACCCTGGCCTGGCCCCGGCCAAGCCCAGGTCGGTCCCCTAATAATAATGCTCAGCGCTTAGAACAGTGCTTTGCACATAGTAAGCGCTTAATAAATGCCATTAAATAAAAAAAAAAAAATAATGGCATTTATTGGAGAAGCAGCATGGCTCAGTGGAAAGAGCCCGGGCTTTGGAGTCAGAGTTCACGGGTTCAAATCCCGGCTCTGCCGGTTGTCAGCTGTGTGACTTTGGGAAAGTCACTTCACTTCTCTGGGCCTCAATTCCCTCAGGGGATTAAGACTGTGAGCCCCCCCCATGGGACAACCTGATCACCTTGCAAAATCGCCAGCGCTTAGAACAGTGCTTTGCACGTAGTAGGCGCTTGATAAATGCCATCATCATTATTATTATTATTATTATCAAGCGCTTACTACGTGCAAAGCACCGTCGTAAGCGCTGGGGAGGTTCCAAGGAGATCAGGTGGTCCTACAGGGCTTAATCCCCATTTTCCAGATGAGGCCCAGAGAAGTGAAATGACTTGCCCAGAGTCTCACCATTAAATAAAAAAAAAACAATGGCATTTATTGGAGAAGCAGCGTGGCTCAGTGGAAAGAGCCCGGGCTTTGGAGTCAGAGTTCATGGGTTCAAATCTCGGCTCCGCCGATCGTCAGCTGTGTGACTTTGGGAAAGTCACTTCACTTCTCTGGGCCTCAATTCCCTCAGGGGATTAAGACTGTGAGCCCCCCCATGGGACAACCTGATCACCTTGCAAAATCGCCAGCGCTTAGAACAGTGCTTTGCACGTAGTAGGCGCTTGATAAATGCCATCATCATTATTATTATTATCAAGCGCTTACTACGTGCAAAGCACCGTCGTAAGCGCTGGGGAGGTTCCAAGGAGATCAGGTGGTCCCACAGGGCTTAATCCCCATTTTCCAGATGAGGCCCAGAGAAGTGAAATGACTTGCCCAGAGTCTCACCATTAAATAAAAAAAAAACAATGGCATTTATTGGAGAAGCAGCATGGCTCAGTGGAAAGAGCCCGGGCTTTGGAGTCAGAGTTCATGGGTTCAAATCTCGGCTCCGCCGATCGTCAGCTGTGTGACTTTGGGAAAGTCACTTCACTTCTCTGGGCCTCAGTTCCCTCAGGGGATTAAGACTGTGAGCCCCCCCATGGGACAACCTGATCACCTTGTAAAATCGCCAGCGCTTAGAACAGTGCTTTGCACGTAGTAGGCGCTTGATAAATGCCATCATCATTATTATTATTATTATTATCAAGCGCTTACTACGTGCAAAGCACCGTCGTAAGTGCTGTGGAGGTTCCAAGGAGATCAGGTGGTCCCACAGGGCTTAATCCCCATTTTCCAGATGAGGCCCAGAGAAGTGAAATGACTTGCCCAGAGTCACACCATTAAATAAAAAAAAAACAATGGCATTTATTGGAGAAGCAGCGTGGCTCAGTGGAAAGAGCCCGGGCTTTGGAATCAGAGTTCACGGGTTCAAATCCCGGCTCTGCCAGTTGTCAGCTGTGTGACTTTGGGAAAGTCACTTCACTTCTCTGGGCCTCAGTTCCCTCAGGGGATTAAGACTGTGAGCCCCCCATGGGACAACCTGATCACCTTGCAAAATCGCCAGCGCTTAGAACAGTGCTTTGCACGTAGTAAGCGCTTAATAAATACCATCACTATTATATTATTATCAAGCGCTTACTACGTTCAAAGCACCGTCCTAAGCGCTGGGGAGGTTCCAAGGAGATCAGGTGGTCCTACAGGGCTTAATCCCCATTTTCCAGATGAGGCCCAGAGAAGTGAAGTGACTTGCCCAGAGTCACACCATTAAATAAAAAAAAAACAATGGCATTTATTGGAGAAGCAGTGTGGCTCAGTGGAAAGAGCCCGGGCTTTGGAGTCAGAGTTCATGGGTTCAAATCCCGGCTCCGCCGGTCGTCAGCTGTGTGACTTTGGGAAAGTCACTTCACTTCTCTGGGCCTCAATTCCCTCAGGGGATTAAGACTGTGAGCCCCCCATGGGACAACCTGATCACCTTGTAAAATCGCCAGCGCTTAGAACAGTGCTTTGCACGTAGTAGGCGCTTGATAAATGCCATCATCATTATTATTATTATTATTATCAAGCGCTTACTACGTGCAAAGCACCGTCCTAAGCGCTGGGGAGGTTCCAAGGAGATCAGGTGGTCCCACAGGGCTTAATCCCCATTTTCCAGATGAGGCCCAGAGAAGTGAAATGACTTGCCAAGAGTCTCACCATTAAATAAAAAAAAAACAATGGCATTTATTGGAGAAGCAGCGTGGCTCAGTGGAAAGAGCCCGGGCTTTGGAGTCAGAGTTCATGGGTTCAAATCTCGGCTCCGCCGATCGTCAGCTGTGTGACTTTGGGAAAGTCACTTCACTTCTCTGGGCCTCAGTTCCCTCAGGGGATTAAGACTGTGAGCCCTCCATGGGACAACCTGATCACCTTGTAAAATCGCCAGCGCTTAGAACAGTGCTTTGCACGTAGTAAGCGCTTGATAAATGCCATCATTATTATTATTATTATCAAGCGCTTACTACGTGCAAAGCACCGTCCTAAGAGCTGGGGAGGTTCCAAGGAGATCAGGGCTTAATCCCCATTTTCCAGATGAGGCCCAGAGAAGCGAAGTGACTTGCCCAGAGTCACACAGCAGGCAGTTGGCGGAGCAGGGATTTGAACTCCGAAGCCGGGGCCCTTTCCCACTGAGCCACGCCGCTTCCCTACCCCGACTGGTTAGGATTGGAGCCAGCCCAACTGGTTGGGTTGGGAAAGGAGCCCCTTTCCTCTCTTCCTCCTCTTCCTTTCCTTGGCATCCCGTGGGAGGCCTCTTCCCTTCCTTGGCATCCTCCACGAGGGGACCCGTGGGAGGGGAACGAAGGGATGGCCCACCCCTCTGGGGACAGGGCGGGAGGGGAGGGGACCGGGTGACCGGCCGGGGGGCCCGAGCTGATCCGAGGAAGACGCGGGGAGGAAGGGGGTGGGATGGGGGAGATGCTCCCGGGATGCTGGGGTCCTCACCAGGCAGGCCGCAGTTCCAGAACTCCACGTCGTCCAGTGCCACAGTCCCCCGGTTAGTGATGTTGCGGGTAGAGGAGATGGTAATCTGGGGACAGGGAACCGTCACCACCCGGCCCAAGGCCCCTCTCTCTGCCCTTCTGCCCTGCTCCATCAATCAGTCGGGCTGATTGAGCGCTTACAGTGTGCAGAGCACTGTACTGAGCGCTTGGGAGAACATGCTCTCCACAGCGCTTGTGCATATTTGTACATATGTACTACCCTATTTATTTTATTAATGATGTGCACTTAGCTCAAATTCCATTTATCTTGATGGTATTCATTCATTCGATCGTACTTATTGAGCGCTTACTGTGTGCACAGCACTGTACTAAGCGCCTGGGAAGTCCAAGTTGGCAACATCTAGAGCTGGTCCCTACCCAACAGCGGGCTCACAGTCTAGAAGGGGGACACAGACGACAAACCAAAACATACTAATAAAATAAAATAAATAGAATAGTAAATATGTACAAGTAAAACAGAGTAATAAATCCGTGCATTCATTCATTCAGTCGTATTTATTGAGCGCTTACTGTGTGCAGAGCACTGCACTAAGCGCTTGGGAAGTACAAGTTGGCAGCATCTAGAGCCGGTCCCCACCCAACAGCGGGCTCACAGTCTAGAAGGGGGAGACAGACGACAAAACAAAACCTACGAACAAAATAAAATAAATAGAGTAGTAAATATGTACAAGTAAAATAGAGTAATAAATCCGTACTTTCATTCATTCAGTCGTATTTATTGAGCGCTTACTGTGTGCAGAGCACCGCGCTAAGCGCTTGGGAAGTCCAAGTTGGCAGCATCTAGAGCCGGTCCCTACCCAACAGCGGGCTCACAGTCTAGAAGGGGGACACAGACGACAAAACACACTAACAAAATAAAATAAATAGAATAGTAAATATGTACAAGTAAAATAGGGTAATAAATCCGTACATTCATTCATTCAGTCGTATTTATTGAGCGCTTACTGTGTGCAGAGCACTGCACTAAGCGCTTGGGAAGTCCAAGTTGGCAGCATCTAGAGCCGGTCCCTACCCAACAGCGGGCTCACAGTCTAGAAAGGGGACACAGATGACAAAGCAAAACATACTAACAAAATAAAATAAATAGAGTAGTAAATATGTACAAGTAAAATAGAGTAATAAATCCGTACTTTCATTCATTCAGTCGTATTTATTGAGCGCTTACTGTGTGCAGAGCACTGCGCTAAGCGCTTGGGAAGTCCAAGTTGGCAACATCTAGAGCCGGTCCCTACCCAACAGCGGGCTCACAGTCTAGAAGGGGGACACAGACGACAAAGCAAAACATACTAATAAAATAAAATAAATAGAATAGTAAATATGTAGAAGTAAAATAGAGTAATAACTCCGTACATTCACTCATTCAATCATATTTATTGAGCGCTTACTGTGTGCAGAGCACTGCGCTAAGCGCTTGGGAAGTCCAAGTTGGCAACATCTAGAGCCGGTCCCTACCCAACAGCGGGCTCACAGTCTAGAAGGGGGGAGACAGACGACAAAACAAAGCATATTAACAAAATAAAATAAATGGAATAGTAAATATGTACAAGTAAAATAAAAAAGAGTAATAAAAAAACATGTACAAGCATATATACAGGGGCTGTGGAGAGGGGAAGGAGGTAAGGCAGGGTGGAATTCATTCATTCATTCAATCGTATTTATTGAGCACTCACTGCGTGCAGAGCACTGTACTGAGCGCTTGGGAGAGTACCTGTGTTCCCCACAGTGCTTGTGCATATTTGTACATATGTACTAATCTATTTATTTTGTTAATGATGTGCATTTAGCTCAAATTCCATTTATTTTGATGGTATTCATTCATTCATTCATTCATTCATTCATTCATATTTATTGGGCTCTTACTGTGTGCAGGGCACTGTACTAACTGCTTGGGAGAGTACTTGTCTTCCCCACAGCGCTTGTGAATATTTGTACATATGTATCACTCTATTTATTTTATTAATGATGTGCATTTAGCTCAAATTCCATTAATTTTGCTGGTATTCATTCATTCAATCGTATTTATTGAGCGCTTACTGTGTGCAGAGCACTGTACTGAGCACTTGGGAGAGTACTTGTGTTCCCTCCAGCGCTTGTGCATATTTGTACATATGTATCACTCTATTTTATTAAAGATGTGCATTTAGCTCCAATTCCTTTTATTTTGATAGTATTCATTCATTCATTCAATCGTATTTATTGAGCGCTTACTGTGTGCAGAGCACTGTACTAAGCGCTGGGGAAGTACAAGTTGGTGACATATAGAGACGGTCCCTACCCAACAACAGGCTCACATTGACACCCGTCTACTTGTTTTGTTTCGTTGTCTGTCTCCCCCTTCCAGACTGTGAGCCCGTTGTTGGGTAGGGACCATCACCATATGTTGCCGATTTGTAATAATAATAATAATAATAATAATAATGGTGGTATTTGTTAAGCGCTTACTATGTGCCAAGCACTGTTCTAAGCTCTGGGGGGAGGATACAAGGTGATCAAGTTGTCCCACTTGGGGCTCCCAGTCTTCATCCCCATTTTCCAGACGAGGGAACTGAGGCCCAGAGAATAATAATAATGTTGGCATTTGTTAAGCGCTTACTATGTGCAAAGCACTGTTCTAAGCGCTGGAAGTGAAGTGGCTCGCCCAAGGTCACCCAGCTGACAGGCGGCGGAGCCGGGAGGCGGGCCCATGACCTCTGACCCCCGAGCCCGCGCTCTTTCCACTGAGCCACCCCCCGTGGTACTTTGTACTTCCCAAGCGCTCAGTCCAGTGCGCTGCACACGGTAAGCGCTCAATAAATACGATTGATGGATTGATTACAATATAACCGAGTTGGTAGGCACGTGCTCCCAGCCTCTCCTGGTGCCCAGGCCCTCTCTCCCGCCTCCACCTTCGGGCATGCGGCCCACCCCCACAGGCCCCACCATTCCCGGTTTCCCTCCGTCTCACCCAAAAACTTCCCGGCACCCGGCCGGTCGGCACCACCAGCTCCTTCCAGAAGCCCCCGACGGGGCTCGTGCTCTGCCACAGCGTCAGGGTCTCCTGCCCGTGGGTCAGCTCTACCCGCAGCTCCCCAGGATCCAGGTTCTCTTCGCCTGCAATCGGAGTTGGGCAGATTGGAACCCGGCTTCCCTCGCCTCCATGCCCCCTTCCCGCGGCCCGTGGGCGCTGAGTTGGCGAGAGAGGCCTGAAGGCTGCCCAGAGGGAGCTGAATGGGTGAGAGAAGCTGCGGGGATGCCCAGGGGGCGGGGAGTTGGCGAGAGAAGCTAGGGTGATGCTCAGGAGACACAGACTGGGGTTAGGGGGTGGTGCCCAGTGGGCACTGAGTTGGCGAGGGAGGCCTGAAGTCTGCCCAGCGGGAGCTGAATTGGTGAGAGAAGCTGGGGGGATGCCCAGGGGACACGGAGTTGGCGAGAGAAGCTAGGGTGATACTCAGGAGACACAGACTGGGGTCGGGGGTGGTGTCCAGTGGGCACTGAGTTGGTGAGAGAGGCCTGAAGGATGCCAAGCAGGAGCTGAATTGGTGAGAGAAGCCGGGGGGGAAGCCCAGGGGGCACGGAGTTGGCGAGAGAAGCTAGGGTGATACTCAGGAGACACAGACTGGGGTCGGGGGTGGTGTCCAGTGGGCACTGAGTTGGTGAGAGAGGCCTGAAGGATGTCCAGCGGGAGCTGAATTGGTGAGAGAAGCTGGGGGGGATGCCCAGGGGGCACGGAGTTGGTGAGAGAAGCTAGGGTGATACTCGGGAGACACAGACTGTCATAGGTGAGGTCCAGGGGACACTGAGTTGGCGAGAGAGGCCCAAAGACTGCCCAGCAGGAGCTGAATTGGTGAAAGAAGCTGGGGGGGATGCCCAGGGGGCGCGGAGTTGGCGAGAGAAGCTAGGGTGATACTCAGGAGACACAGAGTAGGGTCGGGGGGTGGTGTCCAGTGGGCACTGAGTTGGCGAGAGAGGCCCGAAGGCTGCCCAGTGGGAGCTGAATTGGTGAGAGAAGCTGGGGGGGGATGCCCAGGGGTCACGGAGTTGGCAAGAGAAGCTAGGGTGATACTCAGGAGACACAGACTAGGGTTGGGGGGCAGTGTCCAGTGGGCACTCAGTTGGCGAGAGAGGCCTGAAGGCTGCCCAGCGGGAGCTGAATGGGTGAGAGAAGCGGGGGGATGCCCAGGGGTCACGGAGTTGGTGAGAGAAGCTAGGGTGATAGGAGACACAGACTAGGGTTGGGGGGCAGTGTCCAGTGGGCACTCAGTTGGCGAGAGAGGCCTGAAGGCTGCCTAGCGGGAGCTGAATGGGTGAGAGAAGCTGGGGGGATGCCCAGGGGACACGGAGTTGGCAAGAGAAGCTAGGGTGATACTCAGGAGACACAAACTGGGGTTGGAAGGCGGTGCCCAGTGGGCACTGAGTTGGTGAGAGAGGCCTGAAGGATGTCCAGCGGGAGCTGAATTGGTGAGAGAAGCGGGGGGGGGGGGGATGCCCAGGGGGCACGGAGTTAGTGAGAGAAGCTAGGGTGATACTCAGGAGACACAGACTGGGGTCGGGGGGCGGTGCCCAGTGGGCACTCAGTTGGCGAGAGAGACCTGAAGGCTGCCCAGCGGGAGCTGAATTGGTGAGAGAAGCTGGGGGGGGGATGCCCAGGGGGCACTGAAGGCCGGGGTAGAGGTTGGGGGGTCCCGTGGGCACCGAGTTGGTGAGAGAAGCCCAGGGTTCGGGGGTCCCCAGTGGACACTGAATTGGCAAGAGGAGCCTGGGATGGGGGGGCGCAGTAATAATAATGACGGTATTTGTTCATTCATTCATTCATTCATTCAATCGTATTTATTGAGCGCTTACTATGTGCAGAGCACTGGACTAAACGCTTGGGAAGTCCAAGTTGGCAACACACAGAGACGGTCCCTACCCAACAGTGGGCTCACAGTCTAAAAGAATTTTGTTGTTGAACAAAGGTTGAACTTTGTTAAGCGCTTACTATGTGCAAAGCATTGTTCTAATTGCTGGACATCAATCGCTTAGTACAGAGATTGAGAAGCAGCGTGGCTCAGTGGAAAGAGCCCGGGCTTGGGAGTCAGAGGTCATGGGTTCTAATCCCAGCTCTGCCACTTCTCAGCTGTGTGACATTAGGCAACTCACTTCACTTCTCTGGGCCTCAGTTCCCTCATCTGTAAAATGGGGATTAAGACGGTAAGCCCCCCGTGGGACAACCTGATCACCTTGTATCTCCCCCAGCGCTTAGAACAGTGCTTGGCACATAGTAAGCGCTTAATAAACGCCATCATGATTGGTACAGTGCTTTGCACCCAATAAGAGCTCAATAAATACGATGGAATCAATGAATGACATGAAGTGAGGTGGGAAGCGGCGTGGCTCAGTGGAAAGAGCCCGGGCTTTGGAGTCACAGGTCACGGGTTCAAATCCCGGCTCCACCCCTTGTCAGCTGGGTGACTTTGGGCGAGTCACTTCACTTCTCTAGACTGTGAGCCCGCTGTTGGGTAGGGACCATCTCTATATGTTGCCAACTTGTACTTCCCAAGCGCTTAGTCCAGTGCTCTGCGCACAGTAAGCGCTCAATAAATACGATCGAATGAATGAATGTTGGGTAGGGACCGTCTCTATATGTTGCCAACTTGTACTTCCCAAGCGGTTAGTCCAGCGCTCTGCGCACAGTAAGCGCTCAATAAATACGATTGAATGAATGAATGAATGAATCTGGAAAATGGGGATGAAGACCGTGAGCCCCCCGCGGGACCACCCGATCACCTCATCACCTCCCCAGCTCTTAGAGCAGTGCTTTGCACATAGTAAGCGCTTAATAAATGCCATCATGATTATTTTTTTTATAATGGCATTTATTAAGTGCTTACTACGTGCAAAGCACCGTTCTAAGTGCTGAGCACTGTTCGAAATTATTATTATTATTATTATTAATAATTATTATTATTACCTTCCCCCCAGCCTCGGTACCAGAGGCGCATCTCACAGGTGGGGGCTGCCTCGTGCATGGTCGGGGAGCGCAGGACCGCCGTCGCCGGTTCCTTCCCGCGGTGAGTCCCTACTATCATGTACCAGCCTGGAGGGGCAAGGCCGCGGAGAGGGAGGACGGGAGGGACAAGGTGAGCCCCCGCCTCATTTTCAGAATAATAACGATGACATCTGCAAAGCGCTGTTCTAAGCGCTGGGGGGATACAAGGCGATCGGGTTGTCCCACGTGGGGCTCACAGTCTTCATCCCCGTTGGACAGTTGAGGGAACTGAGGGACAGAGAAGTGACTTGACCAAAGGCATACGGCTGACAGGTGGCGGAGCCGGGATTTGAACCCAGGACTTCGGACTCCAAAGCCCGGGCTCTTGCCACCGAGCCACGCTGCTTCTCTACCAGCAGTGTCCGGCCTTGCCAAAAATCTCCAGTGGCTCCCAATCAATCTGTGCATCAGGCAGAAACTCCTCACCCTGGGCTTCCAGGCTGTCCATCCATCCCCTTGCCCCCTCCTACCTCACCTCCCTTCTGTCCTTCTCCATCGCAGCCCGCACCCTCCGCTCCTCCGCCGCTAATCTCCTCACCGTACCTCGTTCTCGCCCGTCCCGCCATCGACCCCAGGCCTGGAATGCCCCCAATCCCTCTGCCCCTCCGCCAAGCTCGCTCTCTTCCTCCCTTCAAGGCCCTGCTGAGAGCTCACCTCCTCCAGGAGGCCTTCCCACACTGAGCCCCTTCCTTCCTCTCCCCCTCGTCCCCCTCTCCATCCCTCCCATCTTACCTCCTTCCCTTCCCCACAGCACCTGTATATATGGATATATGTTTGTACATATTTATTACTCTATTTATTTATTTTACTTGTACATTTCTATCCTATTTATTTTCTTTTGTTGGTATGTTTGGTTCTGTTCTCCGTCTCCCCCTTTTAGACTGTGAGCCCGCCGTTGGGTAGGGACTGTCTCTATGTGTTGCCATCCCAAGCGCTTAGTACAGTGCTCTGCACATAGTAAGCGCTCAAGAAATACGATTGATTGATTGATTGATTGATTGCCCGGGTGCCCGGCCTAGGGGAGGTGAGGACGGGGGCCCACCCCTGCCCGGAATTGTCCGTCCTCACCCAAGTCGGTGCCCCAGGTGTGGTCGGAGCGGGGCGCCGGCCCCCCGAAGACGGCCGCCCCGGCCCGGTCCCGAAGCCAGCGGTAGGCCGAGGTGCTCACGTCCCGCCAGCCGCAGGAGTTCTGCTCCAGGTCGCAGGCGAAGGGGGCTCCCAGGGCCGGGGACTCCTTCTGGTAGCCTGTCGGGGACGGGGCGGGGGCCACGGGGACAGAGGTCAGGGCCGACTTTTAGACTGTGAGCCCACTGTTGGGTAGGGACTGTATCTATATGTTGCCAATTTGTACTTCCCGAGCGCTTAGTACAGTGCTCTGCACGTAGTAAGCGCTCAATAAGTACAATTGATGATGATGGTGACAAGGTAATTGGATTGGACAGAGTCCCTGTCCCACTCGGGGCTCATGATCTTAATTCCCATTTTCCTGATGAGGGAACCGAGGCCCAGAGAAGTGAAATGACGATCATTTTGTCTTACCTCCCTTACCCGTCTTACCTCCTTCCCTTCCCCACAGCACCTGTATATATGTTTGTACAGATTTATTACTCTATTTATTTATTTATTTTACTTGTACATATCTATTCTATTTATTTTATTTTGTTAATATGTTTGGTTTTGTTCTCTGTCTCCCCCTTCTAGACTGTGAGCCCGCTGTTGGGTAGGGACTGTCTCTATATGTTGCCAATTTGTACTTCCCGAGCACTTAGTCCAGTGCTCTGCACGCAGTAAGCGCTCAATAAATACGATTGATGATGATGGTGATGATGGTGACGAGGTAATTGGATTGGACAGAGTCCCTGTCCCACTCGGGGCTCATGATCTTAATTCCCATTTTCCTGATGAGGGAACCGAGGCCCAGAGAAGTGAAATGACAATCATTTTGTCTTACCTCCCTTACCCGTCTTACCTCCTTCCCTTCCCCACAGCACCTGTATATATGTTTGTACAGATTTATTACTCTATTTATTTATTTATTTTACTTGTACATATCTATTCTATTTATTTTATTTTGTTAATATGTTTGGTTTTGTTCTCTGTCTCCCCCTTCTAGACTGTGAGCCCGCTGTTGGGTAGGGACTGTCTCTATATGTTGCCAATTTGTACTTCCCGAGCGCTTACTCCAGTGCTCTGCACGTAGTAAGCGCTCAATAAATACGATTGATGATGATGGTGACAAGGTAATCGGATTGGACAGAGTCCCTGTCCCACTCGGGGCTCATGATCTTAATTCCCATTTTACTGATGAGGGAACCGAGGCCCAGAGAAGTGAAATGACGATCATTTTGTCTTGCCTCCCTTACCCGTCTTACCTCCTTCCCTTCCCCTCAGCACCTGTATATATGTATATATGTTTGTACATATTTATTACTCTATTTATTTATTTATTTTACTTGTACATATCTATTCTATTTATTTTATTTTGTTAATATGTTTGGTTTTGTTCTCTGTCTCCCCCTTCTAGACTGTGAGCCCGCTGTTGGGTAGGGACTGTCTCTAGATGTTGCCAATTTGTACTTCCCAAGCGCTTAGTACAGTGCTCTGCACATAGTAAGAGCTCAATAAATACGATTGATGATGATGGTGATGATGGACGGAGCCCCTTTAGGAGTTCAGCACATCCCGGGAGCAGGGAACGGCGTCCCAAACGGCCCTGTCCACCATTCTAAGTGATCCCCACAGCACCTGTATTTCCCCACAGCACCTGTATATATGTATATATGTTTCTACATATTTTTTTTACTCTATTTACTTACTTATTTATTTTATTTGTACATATCTATTCTATTTATTTTATTTTGTTAGTATGTTTGGTTTTGTTCTCTGTCTCCCCCTTTTAGACTGTGAGCCCACTGTTGGGTGGATGTTGATGATGGTGATGATGATCATGATAAAGGGCGTTGATTTTTATTTTGTTAGTACGTTGGGTTTTGTTCTCTGTCTCATCATCATCATCAATCGCATTTATTGAGCGCTTACTATGTGCAGAGCACTGTACTAAGCGCTTGGGAAGTACAAATTGGCAACAACTAGAAACGGTCCCTACCCAATGGTGGGCTCACAGGCTCAAAGGGGGAGACAGAGAACAAAACCAAACATACTAACAAAATAAAATAAATAGAATAGATATGTACAAGTGTACATATACATGTACATATCATCATCATCATCATCAATCGTATTTATTGAGCACTTACTGTGTGCAGAGCACTGTACTAGGCGCTTGGGAAGTACAAATTGGCAACATCTAGAGACAGTCCCTACCCAATGGTGGGCTCACAGTCTTAAAGGGGGAGACAGAGAACAAAACCAAACACACTAACAAAATAAAATAAATAGAATAGATATGTACAAGTGCACATATACATGTACATATGTACATAGATATGCAAAGTCTCCCCCTTTTAGACTGTGAGCCCACTGATGGGTGGGGGCTGTCTCTATATGTTGCCAATTTGTACTTCCCAGGCGCTTAGTACAGTGCTCTGCCCACAGTAAGCGCTCAATAAATACGATTGATGAGGATGACGATGATGATTAAATGCTTGGCGCCGGGGTAGACACAAAGGCTCTTTCCCACGCAGGGCGCACACTCCATCTTATCCCCATTTTACAGGTGAGGAAACCGAGGTCCGGAGAGGTTAAGTGACTTGTCCAAGGACACGCGGCAGGGCAGCGGGAGAGCTGGGACTATTTATTGAGCGCTTACTATTTATTGAGCACTTGAGCCCGTTGTGGGGTAGGGACCGTCTCTAGATGTTGCCGACTTGGACGTCCCAAGCGCTCTGCATCTCCCCCCTTCTATTCATTCATTCAATCGTTATTTATTGAGCGCTTACTGCGTGCAGAGCACTGAACTAAGCGCTTGAGCCTGTTGTGGGGTAGGGACCGTCTCTAGAAGTTGCCGACTTGGACTTCCCAAGCGCTCAGCACACAGTAAGCGCTCAATAAATACGACTGAATGAATAAACCCACGCTCCGGCCATAAAACCAAACCGTCTCCCGGGAATTCTGTGCTCCTTGGCCTAGTCAGCCCAGGCGAACCTGAGGAAGACGGGCGTCTATAAAAGCAACGTGGCCCGGTGGGTAGAATACGAGCATGGGAGCCAGAAGGAGCCGGGTTTTAATCCCGGCTCGGCCACTTGTCTGCCGGGTGACCGTGGGGAAGTCATTTCACTTCTCTGGGCCTCAGTGACCTCATCTGTACAATGGGAATTGAGACTGAGAGCCCCACGTGGGCAATGTACCGTGTCCGGTGAGCCCGCTGTTGGGTAGGGACCGTCTCTATATGTTCCAACTTGGACTTCCCAAGCGCTTAGCACAGTGCTCTGCACACAGTGAGCGCTCAATAAATACGATTGAATGAATGAATGAATGAATTTCCTTGTATCTACCCCTGTTCTCAGGTGATGATGATGATGATGGTGGCATTTGTTAAGCAATGTTGCCAACTTGGACTTCCCAAGCGCTTAGTCCACTGCTCTGCACACAGTGAGCGCTCAATAAATACGATTGAATGAATGAATGAATGGACTGTCTCTATATGTTGCCAATTTGTACTTCCCAAGCGCTTAGTACAGTGCTCTGCACATAGTAAGCACTCAATAAATAAGATTGATGATGACGATTGATGATTTCCTTGTATCTACCCCCGTTCTCAGGTGATGATGATGATGATGGTGGCATTTGTTAAGCAATGTTGCCAACTTGGACTTCCCAAGCGCTTAGCACGGTGCTCTGCACACAGTGAGCGCTCAATAAATACGATTGAATGAATGAATGAATGAATTTCCTTGTATCTACCCCTGTTCTCAGGTGATGATGATGGTGGCATTTGTTAAGCAATGTTGCCAACTTGTACTTCCCAAGCGCTTAGCCCAGTGCTCTGCACACAGTGAGCGCTCAATAAATACGATTGAATGAATGAATGAAAGCATTTTCTTGTAGCTACCCCCGTTCTCAGGTGATGATGATGATGATGGTGGCATTTGTTAAGCAATGTTGCCAACCTGTACTTCCCAAGTGCTTAGTCCAGTGCTCTGCCCATAGTGAGCGCTCAATAAATACGATTGAATGAATGAATGAATGAATTTCCTTGTATCTACCCCTGTTCTCAGGTGATGATGATGGTGGCATTTGTTAAGCAATGTTGCCAACTTGTACGTCCCAAGCGCTTAGCCCAGTGCTCTGCACACAGTGAGCGCTCAATAAATACGATTGAATGAATGAATGAATGCATTTCCTTGTATCTACCCCCGTTCTCAGGTGGTGACGATGATGGTGGTATTTGTTAAGCAATGTTGCCAACTTGGACTTCCCAAGCGCTTAGTCCAGTGCTCTGCACACAGTGAGCGCTCAATAAATACGATTGAATGAATGAATGAATGGACTGTCTCTATATGTTGCCAATTTGTACTTCCCAAGCGCTTAGTACAGTGCTCTGCACATAGTAAGCGCTCAATAAATACGATTGATGATGATGACGATTGATGATTTCCTTGTATCTACCCCCGTTCTCAGGTGATGATGATGATGATGGTGGCATTTGTTAAGCAATGTTGCCAACTTGTACTTCCCAAGCGCTTAGCATAGTGCTCTGCACACCGTAAGCGCTCAATACGATTGTATATATGTATATATGGTTGTACATATTTATTACTCTATTTATTTATTTATTTTACTTGTACATTTCTATCCTATTTATTTTATTTTGTTAGTATGTTTGGTTCTGTTCTCTGTCTCCCCCTTTTAGACTGTGAGCCCGCTGTTGGGTAGGGACTGTCTCTATGTGTTGCCAACTTGTACTTCCCAAGCGCTTAGTACAGTGCTCTGCACATAGTAAGCGCTCAATAAATACGATTGATTGATTGATTGAATGAATGAATGAATGCATTTCCTTGTATCTACCCCTGTTCTCAGGTGGTGATGATGATGGTGGCATTTGTTAAGCAACGTTGCCAACTTGGACTTCCCAAGCGCTTAGCACAGTGCTCTGCACACAGTGAGCACTCAATAAATACGATTGAATGAATGAATGAATGAATTTCCTTGTATCTACCCCGTTCTCAGGTGATGATGGTGGCATTTGTTAAGCAATGTTGCCAACTTGTACTTCCCAAGCGCTTAGCACAGTGCTCTGCACACAGTGAGCGCTCAATAAATACGATTGAATGAATGAATGAATGAATTTCCTTGTATCTACCCCCGTTCTCAGGTGATGATGATGATGGTGGCATTTGTTAAGCAATGTTGCCAACTTGGACTTCCCAAGCGCTTAGCCCAGTGCTCTGCACACCGTAAGCGCTCAATAAATACGATTGATTGATTGATTAAGCGCTTACTATGTGCAAAGCCCTGCTCTCAGGTCAGTGCCCGGCTCATAGTGAGCGCTTGGCAAATAAATCACAATAATAACGATGGCATTTGCTAAGCGCTTACGGTGTGCCAGGCCTGAACGAAGCGCCAGGGTGGATACGGAGGAGTCGGCCCCTGTCCCGTGTGGGGCTCACGGCCTCAACCGCAAATACCCCAAATATCCATGTTCGATCGTTCGATCGTACTTACTGAGCGCTTGCTGTGGGCAGAGCGCTGGACTAAGCGCTTGGGAAGTCCAAGTCGGCAACAAATAAGTTCCACAAGTTCCCAAACCGAGCGAGCCACCTGCCCCGAGCCAAGAGGGCCGATCGGCTCGCTCTTCGCAGCGTGCCCTGCTCGGGAGCCAGACTTTATTTCAATCAATCAATCAATCGTATTTATTGAGCGCTTACTATGTGCAGAGCACCGTACTAAGCGCTTGGGAAGTACAAATTGGCATCACATAGAGACAGTCCCTACCCAACAGTGGGCTCACAGTCTAAAAATAAGTTCCCCCCCGCCTCCTCTTTCGGGGTTTCGGGGCATCTTCTTACAGATGAGGAAACCCCGCACCCCGTTTCAGGGCATCTTCAAGCGCTTAGTCCAGTGCTCCGCACACAGTAAGCGCTCGATAAATACGACTGATCATCACCATCATCATCAATCGTATTTATTGAGCGCTTACTGTGTGCAGAGCACTGTACTAAGCGCTTGGGAAGTACAAATTGGCAACATATAGAGACAGTCCCTACCCAACAGTGGGCTCACAGTCTAAAAGGGGGAGACGGAGAACAAAACCAAACACACTAACAAAATAAAATAAATAGAATAGATATGTACAAGTAAAATAAATAGAGTAATAAATATGTACAAACATATATCCATATATCCAGGTGCTGTGGGGAAGGGAAGGAGGTAAGATGGGGGGATGGAGAGGGGGACGAGGGGGAGAGGAAGGAAGGGGCTGAGTGTGGGAAGGCCTCCTGGAGGAGGTGAGCTCTCAGTAGGGCCTTGAAGGGAGGAAGAGAGCGAGCTTGGCGGATGGGCAGAGGGATTGGGGGCATTGGGGGCCCGGGGGATGACGTGGGCTGGGGGTTGATCATCATCATCATCATCAATCATATTTATTGAGCACTTACTATGTGCAGAGCACTGTACTAAGCGCTTGGGAAGTACAAATTGGCAACATATAGAGACAGTCCCTACCCAACAATGGGCTCACAGTCTAAAAGACTGTCGACGGCGGGACAGGCGAGAAGGAGGTACGAGGATCTTCCCACTCCGCACCCGTTGGTGACCCGTTAAGGAAAAGGGACCGGCCACCGGACTGGAGCCCACTGTTGGGTAGGGACCGTCTCTATATGTTGCCAGCTTGTACTTCCCAAGCGCTTAGTCCAGTGCTCTGCAGACAGTAAGCGCTCAATAAATACGATTGATTGATTGATTGAGGGGACTGGCCAGCGGGGAGGCCGGGGGGCATCTCACCACAGTGGTTCTCATCGGAGCAGTCCCTGCAGTCACACACGAAGTCGCACACGGATCGAGCCGGGCTCCCGCACCGGTTGACGGCCTCGGCCTGGCCGAGGGCCCCGCCTGCCAGGGGGAAGAGAACGATAAAAATAATAAAAATGACGATGGCATTTATCAAGCGCTTACTATGTGCCAAGCGCCGTTCTAAGCGCTGGGGAGGTTACAAGGTGATCAGGTTGGCCCACGGGGGGCTCGCAGTCTTCATCCCCGTTTTACGGATGAGGGAACTGAGGCCCAGAGAAGTGAAGTGACTTGCCCAAAGTCCCACAGCTGACCGTTGGCGGAGCCGGGATTTGAACCCATGACCTCTGGCTCCAAAGCCCGTTACCCTTTCCATCATCGTCATCGATTGTATTTATTGAGCGCTTCCTGTGCGCAGAGCACTGTACTAAGCGCTTGGGAAGTACAAGTTGGCAACATATAGAGACAGTCCCTAAACTGAGCCACGCTGCTTCTCTGCCTCATTCATTCATTCGATCGTATTTATTGAGCGCTTACAGTGTGCAGAGCACTGGACTACGAGCTTGGGACGTACATTCATTCATTCATTCAATCGTATTTATTGAGCGCTTACAGTGTGCAGAGCACTGGACTACGAGCTTGGGACGTACATTCATTCATTCATTCAATCGTATTTATTGAGCGCTTACTGTGTGCAGAGCACTGGACGAAGCGCTTGGGATGTACATTCACTCATTCATTCAATCGTATTTATTGAGCGCTTACTGTGTGCAGAGCACTGCACTAAGCGCTTGGGATGTACATTCATTCATTCATTCGTATTTATTGAGCGCTTACTGTGTGCAGAGCACTGGACTAAGCGCTTGGGAAGTCCAAGTTGGCAACATATAGAGACTGTCCCTACCCAACAGCGGGCTCACAGGCTAGAAGGGGGAGACAGACAACAAAACATATTAACATATTAATCCCGGCTCTGCCACGTATCTGCTGTGTGACCTTGGGCAAGTCACTTAACTTCTCTGAGCCTCAGTTCCCTCATCTGTAAAATGGGGATTAAGACTGTGAGCCCCCCCGTGGGACAACCTGATCACCCTGTATTCCCCCAGCGCTTCATACATAGTAAGCGCTTAACAAATGCCACCGTTATTATTATTATTATTATTATTCTCTGTGCCTCGTGTAAAATGGGGATTAAGGCTGTGAGCCCCACATGGGACAACTTAATCACCTTGTATCCCTCCCAGCGCTTAGAACAGTGCTTTGCACATACTAAGCGCTTAACAAATGCCATTATTATTATTATTATTATTATCCAGAGGGCAGTGTGAATTGGAGAGAGGGGTTCTCCGTCCTCCCTCCCACCCCTTTCACCCACAGATAAAAATAATAATAAAATAACGATGGCATTTGTTAAGCGCTTACTATGCGTCAAGCACTGTTCTAAGCGCTGGGGGAGATACAAGGTCATCAAGTTGTCCCCCGTGGGGCTCACAGTCTTCTTAATCCCCATTTGACAGATGAGGGAACTGAGGCACAGAGAAGTCAAGTGACTTGCCCAAAGCCACACAGCTGGCAGAGCCGGGATTAGAACCCACGACCTCTGACTCCCAAGCCCGGGCTCTTTCCACTGAGCCATGCTGCTTCTCTAATAATGATGATGATGGAATTTGTTAAGCGCTTACTATGTGCCGAGCACTGTTCTAAGCGCTGGGGGAGATACAAGGTCATCAAGTTGTCCCCCGTGGGGCTCACGGTCTTCTTAATCCCCATTTGACAGATGAGGGAACTGAGGCGCGGAGAAGTCAAGTGACTTGCCCAAAGCCACACAGCTGACCAGTCTGTTGCCGACTTGTACTTCCCAAGCGCTCAGTACAGTGCTCTGCACACAGTAAGCGCTCAATAAATACGATCGATTGATTGATTGATTTTCTGGGCCTCGGTCACCGTCTCTATCTGTTGCCGACTTGTACTTCCCAAGCGCTCAGTACAGTGCTCTGCACACGGTAAGCGCTCAATAAATACCATTGATTGATTGATTGATTTTCTGGGCCTCGGTTACCGTCTATGTTGCCAACTTGTACTTCCCAAGCGCTCAGTACAGTGCTCTGCACACAGTAAGCGCTCAATAAATTCGATCGATTGATTGATTGATTTTCTGGGCCTCAGTTACCGTCTGTGTTGCCGACTTGTACTTCCCAAGCGCTCAGTACAGTGCTCTGCACACGGTAAGCGCTCGATAAATACGATTGAACGAATGAATCTGGAAAACGGGGATTGAGACTGAGCCCCACGTGAGCCAACCTGATGACCTCCTATCTCCCCCAGTGCTTAAAACAGTGCTGGGCACATAGTAAGCGCTTAACAAATACCATCATCATTATTATTCTTATTCGTTCATTCGTTCGATCGTATCAGGAGAAGCAGCGTGGCTCAATAGAAAGACCACGGGCTTTGGAGTCAGAGGTCATGGGTTCAAATCCCACTCCGCCAATTGTCAGCTGGGTGACCTTGGGCAAGTCACTTAGCTTCTGTGGGCCTCGGTGACCTCATCTGTCAAATGGGGATTAAGACTGTGAGCCCCACGTGGGACAATCTGATTACTTTGTATCCTCCCCAGCGCTTAGAACAGTGCTTTGCACATAGTAAGCGCTTAACAAATGCCATCATTATTATTATTAACAGCGCTGAGAACAGTGCTTTGCACAAAGTAAGCGCTTAACAAATGCCATCATTATTATTATTATTAACAGCGCTGAGAACAGTGCTTTGCACATAGTAAGCGCTTAACAAATGCCATCATTATTATTATTATTATTAACAGCGCTGAGAACAGTGCTGCTTAACAAATGCCATCATTATTATTATTATTATTATTAACAGCGCTGAGAACAGTGCTTTGCACATAGTAAGCGCTTAATAAATGCCATCATTATTATTATTATTTATCGAGCACTTACCGTGTGCAGAGCACTGTACTAAGCGCTTGGAAAGTACAATTCGGCAACAAATAGGGATAATCCCTACCCAAAAATGGATTCACAGTCTAGAAGGGGGTGGGGGGGTGGGGAATAATAATGGCATTTGTGAAGTGCTCACTACGTGCCAGGGACTGTACTAAACAGTGCGGTAGATACAAGGTAATTGGGTTGGACACAGTCCCTGTTCCACGTGGGGCTCATGGTCTTAATCCCCATTTGACAGATGAAGGAACAGAGAAGTGAATAATAATAATAATAATAATGGCATCTATTAAGCGCTTACTATGTGCCAAGCACCGTTCTAAGCACTGGGGAGGTTACAAGGTGATCAGGTGGTCCCACAGGGGGCTCACAGTCTTCATCCCCATTTTCCAGATGAGGGAACTGAGGCCCAGAGAAGTGACTCTCCCAAAGTCACCCAGCTGACAAGTGGCAGACGTGGGATTTGAACCCATGACCCCCGACTCCAAAGCCCGGGCTCTTTCCACTGAGCCACGCTGCTTCTCTAAGTGAAGTGATTCGCCCCAGGTCACACAGCAGACGGGGGATTGGAACCCACGACCTTCTGTTTCTAGACTGTGAGCCCACTGTTGGGTAGGGACCTCTCTAGATGTTGCCAACTTGGACTTCCTAAGCGCTTAGTACAGTGCTCTGCACACAGTAAGCGCTCAATAAATACGATTGAATGAATGAATGAACGAATGAATGAATGATTCCCAGGCCCAGGCTCCTCTGATTCCGAGAAGCAGCGTGGCTCGGTGGCAAGAGTCAAGGGTGGTGGGTTCTAATCCCGACTCTGCCACTGGGCAATCAATCAATCAATCAATCGTATTTATTGAGCGCTTAATGTGTGCAGAGCACTGTACTAAGCGCTTCAGAAGTCCAAGTCGGCAACATATAGAGACGGTCCCTACCCAACAGCGGGCTCACAGTCTAGAAGTGGGAGACAGAGAACAAAACCAAACATATTAACAAAATAAAATAGACTAGATATGTACAAGTAAAATAGAGTAATAAATCCGTACAAATCAATCAATCAATCAATCGTATTTATTGAGCGCTTACTATGTGCAGAGCACTAACATATATACATGTTTACATATACATATATACATGTATATATAAACATATATACATATATACAGGTGCTGTGGGGAAGGGAAGGAGGTAAGGCGGGGGGCATGGAGAGGGGGAGATCAGCTGCGTGGTTTTAGGCAAGTCACTTGACTTCTCTGCACCTCAGTTCTCTCATCTGTAAAATGGGGATTAAGAAGACTGTGACGGGGGGGACAACCTGATCGCCTGGTAGTCCCACAGTGCTTTGCACATAGTAAGCGCTTAGCAAATATCATTATTATTCAGATCCTTGACTTGTCCCTGGAATCCCCTCCCCTCCCCACCTCAGGCCTGAGCGACCAAACTGGCCCCTCGCGTCCTCCCGGACCCCAGGAGAGAGCGTCGGTCCCGTCCGCCGGGAATGGGCCGGCATCCCGGGATTCCCGAGGGAGGTCGACGGGATTGGGACTCACCCGGGAGCAGGGCCGCGGCCAGCAGGAGGAGAGGGAAGCGGCCCATGGGGTCGGGCCGGAGGCCGAGTGGGCGATCTGGGCGAGGAGGGCAAGGCCTTCCAAGGACCGGGAGAGGACTTTGTCCCGGTTATCTGTGGCCCCCGAGAGGGGCCTGCTTTAGGGGCCCCCTGTCCCCGCCCTGTCCCTCCCCGGGGGCCCCATCCCGATCCCGAGGACGACCCGGGGCCCCCCCAACTCCCGGAGCCAGGCCCCGACGAGCGGGTCGGAAGCCATCGGAGCCGGTCGTGGGCAGGGAACGCGTCCGTCTGTCGTTGCCTTGTCCCCTCCCGAGCGCTTAGTACAGCGCTCAATAAACACCACTCAATGAAATCGGGCTCCGGTGGTCCGGCGGAAGTTGACGGCCCGGCGGGCCCGTTCGGCGTTCATTCGTTCGATCGTATTTATTGAGCGCTTACTGTGCGCAGAGCCCCGTACTAGGCGCTTGGGAAGTCCAAGTCGGCGACATGTAGAGACGGTCCCTACCCAACGGCGGGCTCCCGGTCTAGAAGGGGGACAACAAGACACGTGGACGGGCGTCGAGATCGTCAGAAGAAAGAGAATTAAAGCTAGATGCACGTCGTCAACAAAATAAATAGAATAGGAAGTATAAATCGAGTAATAAATCCGTACAAATGTATATCCAGGGGCTGCGGGGAGGGGAAGGAGGGAGGAAGCTAGCTTGGCGGATGTGCGGAGTCAAAATAGAAAAAGGGAAAAAAGTCTCGTTTTCTGGATTGTACATATCTATTCTATTTGTTTTATTTTGTTAGTATGTTTGGTTTTGTTCTCTGTCTCCCCCTTTTAGGCCGTGAGCCCACTGTTGGGTAGGGACTGTCTCTATGTGTTGCCAATTTGGACTTCCCAAGCGCTTAGTACAGTGCTCTGTACATAGTAAGCGCTCAATAAATACGATTGATGATGATGATTGTCCCAAAGGAAAACGTCTTTATGGCTGGCAGGCTTTATTCTCCCTCCGCAGGACTGTCCCGTGAATTCACCTCGCCGCCCAAATCGAGAAGCAAATCCCAAAAGGGGGAGATTCAGCGAACCAAAGTAGAGATGGATTTTTTTCCTTCCCGCCATGTGTCACCCGTCGGCCGGGGACGGGTTCGTTCAGTACTCGGCCTGGCGAGAGAGAGAGAAAGGGAGAGAAAGGCCGGGGACGGAAAGCCCGAATTTCAGATAAAATTTATTCCGCGAGGCGAATTGAATTATTTAGTTGTTTAGGCGCAATGGATTGAACTTCCCTTTCGGGAATAATAAAATAATAATAATAATAATGGCATTTATTAATCAATCAATCAATCAATCGCATTTATTGAGCGCTTACTGTGTGCAGAGCACTGTACTAAGCGCTTGGGAAGTACAAGTTGGCAACATATAGAGACAGTCCCTACCCAACAATCAATCGTATTTATTGAGCGCTTACTGTGTGCAGAGCACTGTACTGAGCGCTTGGGAAGTACAAGTCGGCAGCACGTAGAGACCCAACAGCGGGCTCACAGTCTAGAAGGGGGAGACACAGAACAAAACCAAACATACTAACAAAATAAAATAAATAGAATAGATATGTACAAGTAAGATAAATAAATAAATGGAGCAATAAATCTGTACAAACATCTATCCAGGTGCTGTGGGGAGGGGAAGGAGGTAAGATGGGGGGGATGGAGAGGGGGACGAGGGGGAGAGGAAGGAAGGGGCTCAGTCTGGGAAGGCCTCCTGGAGGAGGTGAGCTCTCAGCAGGGCCTTGAAGGGAACAGTGGGCTCACAGTCGAAAAGTGGTGAAGTGACTTGCCCAAAGTCACACAGCTGACAATTGGCAGAAGAAATGCCATTATTATTATTATTATTATTATTATTATTATTCTATATACAGGTGCTGTGGGGAGGGGAAGAAGATGGTGGGTGGTCTATTAAGCACTTACTATGTGCAAAGCACTGTTTTAAGCACCGGGGAGGTTACAAGGTGATCGGGTTGTCCCACGGGGGGCTCACGGTCTTCATCCCCATTTTCCAGATGAGGGAACTGAGGCCCAGAGAAGCGCCCAAAGTCACACAGCTGACGATTGGAGGAGCCGGGATTTGAACCCATGCCCTCTGACTCCGAAGGCCGGGCTCTTTCCACTGAGCCACACTGCTTCTGTGAGCCTTTTTAGACTGTGAGCCCAATGTTGGGTAGGGACTGTCTCTATATGTTGCCAATTTGTACTTCCCAAGCGCTTAGTCCAGTGCTCTGCACATAGTAAGCGCTCAATAAATATGATTGATTGATAGATTCTCAGGCATCACCTTCTCTGGAAAATGGGAATTGGGACTGTGAACCCCGCGTGGGGCAACCTGATGACCCGGTGTCTACCTCAGCGCTTAGAACAGTGCTTGGCACATAGTGAGCGCTTCACAAATACCATCATCATCTGCCAACTCTCTTGCACTGAACTCTCCCAAGTGCTTAATACAGTGCTCTGCGCACGGTAAGCGCTCGTTAAATACTATTGATCGCCTGATTGCTTCAAGCCTCCTCCGGCTACTCCGTAGAGTCAGAGCCGCCGACTCAAACGAAAACTCCCTTTGAATGCACGGGCTTGGGAGTGGGAAGGAACTGGGTTCTAATCCTGACTCCGCCACGTGTCTACTATGGGACCCCAGGAGACTCACTTAACTTCCCTGCTCTGTAAAACGGGGATTACGACCGCGAACCCCATGGGGGGACATGGACTGGGTCCCCCCTGCTTAGTTTGAATTCATTCATTCATCCGATCGTATTTATTGAGCGCTTACTGTGTGCAGAGGACTGCACTAAGCGCTTGGGAAGTCCAAGTTGGCAACATATAGAGACAGTCCCTACCCAACAATGGGCTCAAAGTCTAGAATTCATTCATTCATTCATTCATTCGTATTTATTGAGCGCTTACTGTGTGCAGAACACTGCACTAAGCGCTTGGGAAGTACAAGTTGGCAACATATAGAGACGGTCCCTACCCAACAACGGGCTCACAGTCTAGAATTCATTCATTTATTCATTCATTCGTATTTATTGAGCGCTTACTGTGTGCAGAGCACTGTACTAAGCGCTTGGGAAGTCCAAGTTGGCAACATATAGAGACGGTCCCTACCCAACAACGGGCTCACAGTCTAGAATCTACCCGGGTGCTTAGTACAGTGCTTGAAAAGCAGCGTGGTTCAGTGGAAAGAGCCCGGGCTTAGGAGCCAGAGATTGTGGGTTCAAATCCCGGCTCTGCCGCTTGTCAGCTGTGTGACTTTGGGCAAGCCACTTCACTTCTCTGTACCTCAGTGACCTCATCTGTAAAAGGGGGGTGAAGACTGTGAGCCCCACATGCGACAACCTGATCACCTTGTATCCTCCCCAGCGCTTAGAACAGTGCTTTGCACATAGTAAACGCTTAATAAATGCCATCAAAAAAAAAAAACTGAGCCCCACATGGGACAACCTGATCACCTTGTATCCTCCCCAGCGCTTAGAACAGTGCTTTGCTCATAGTAATAATAATAATAATGGAATTCATTAAGCGCTTACTATGTGCAAAGCACTGTTCTAAGCGCTGCGGGGGTTACAAGATGATCAGGTTGGCCTACGGGGGGCTCACAGTCTTAATCCCCATTTTCCAGATGAGGGAAGTGAGGCCCAGAGAAGTGAAGTGACTTGCCCGAAGTCACACAGCTTGACGATTGGCGGAGCCGGAATTTGAACCCATGACCTCGGACTCCAAAGCCCGGGCTCTTTTCCCACTGAGCCACGAAGCACTTAACAAATGCCATTATTATTTTTATTATTATTATTACAGTGCCTGGCACACAGTAAGCGCCCAACAAATGCCATAGAAAAGAAAAAAATGATCAACACCAGGAGTTTCTTCATCTGGGACCATTTCCAGGTGCAAGTGTCCAAACCTCCTTTTTCCTACCTAGTTGAGGCCCGGAAAAAGTTGAGGCTTTGAATCCCGGCGTCCCTCCGTGGCAGAGCTGGGAGGGGGCGGTGGGAGTCTCGGGAAGGAGGGGGAAGGGGTGGGATTCTGAGACCGGCTTGCATCGTGTGCGAATTCCCGGCCTCCCCCGGAGATGTCCTTGGGGATATGGCTTGGCCGGGATGCAATCCGGTCGTAAATGGGGCGCAGAGGGGCTCCGGAGAGGGGTGGCCGCCCTTATCGGGCCTGAGAACAGCTGAGGCGGCATCTGCGCGGCCCTTGACCCGGGTCAAGTCCGGCCCAACCCTCCGCGGGAGGAATGGTCAGCTCCACCGGCCCGGGCGGAATTGGATCACAGCATTCCCACCTTGGACTTTCCGCCTCTGTCCCCGCCAATCCGCCAGGGACAATCGTCTGGAGTTGGGGAAATAGCAGCAAGGCCTAGAGGATGTTGCGTAGGGACTGTCTCTATATGTTGCCAATTCGTACTTCCCAAGCGCTTAGTACAGGGCTCTGCACATAGTAAGCGCTCAATAAATAGGATTGATGATGATAGAGCCCGGCCCTGGGAATCAGAATAATGATTATGGTATCTGATGAGGGTGCTGATGATGGCATTTATAATAATAATAATGGCATTTGTTAAGCGCTTACTACGTGCAAAGCACTGTTCTAAGCGCCGGGGTGGGGGAATACAAGGTGATCAGGTTGTCCCACGTGGGGCTTCCAGTCATCATCCCCGTTTTACAGATGAGGTAACTGAGGCTCCGAGAAGTTAAGTGACTTACCCAAGGTCACGCAGCAGACACGTGGCGGAGCGGGGACCCGAACCCATGACCTCTGACTCCAAAGCCCGGGCTCTTTCCACTGAGCCATGCTGCTTCCCAGCATTTATTATCCATTCATTCATTCACTGAATCGGATTGATTCAGTCGTGTGCAGAGCACTGGACTAAGCGCTTGGGAAGTCCACGTTGGCAACGTCGAGAGGCGGTCCCGACCCAACAGCGGGCTCACGGTCTAGAAGGGGGAGACAGAGAACAAAACCAAACATATTAACAAAATAAAATAAATGGAATAAATATGTACAAGTAAAATAGAGTAATAAATTCATTCATTCAATCAATCATATTTGGATTTATTGAGCGCTTACTGTGTGCAGAGCACTGTACTAAGCGCTCGGGAAGTCCACGTTGGCAACGTCGAGAGGCGGTCCCGACCCAACAGCGGGCTCACGGTCTAGAAGGGGGAGACGGACGACGAAACAAAACATATTCACAGAATAAAATAAATGGAATAAATATGTACAAGTAAAATAGAGTAATAAATTCATTCATTCATTCAATCATATTTGGATTTATTGAGTGCTTACTGTGTGCAGAGCACTGTACTAAGCGCTTGGGAAGTACAAGTCGGCAACATCGAGAGACGGCCCCGACCCAACAGCGGGCTCACGGTCTAGAAGGGGGAGACGGACGATGAAACAAAACATATTCACAAAATAAAATAAATGGAATAAATATGTACAAGTAAAATAGAGTAATAAATTCATTCATTCATTCAATCATATTTGGATTTATTAAGCGCTTACTGTGTGCAGAGCACTGTACTAAGCGCTTGGGAAGTACAAGTCGGCAACATCAAGAGACGGCCCCGACCCAACAGCGGGCTCACGGTCTAGAAGGGGGAGACGGACGACGAAACAAAACATATTCACAAAATAAAATAAATGGAATAAATATGTACAAGTAAAATAGAGTAATAAATTCATTCATTCATTCAATCATATTTGGATTTATTGAGCGCTTACTGTGTGCGGAGCACTGTACTAAGCGCTTGGGAAGTACAAGTTGGCAACACAGAGAGACGGCCCCTATTCAACAACGGGCTCCCAGTCTAGAAGGGGGAGACAGACGACAAAGCAATTAGCGCTTACTATGTGCAAAGCACTGTTCTAAGCGCTGGGGAGGTTACAAGGTGATCAGGTTGTCCCACGGGGGGGCTCACGGTCTTCATCCCCATTTTCCAGATGAGCTGAGGCCCAGAGAAGTCAAGTGACTTGCCCAAAGTCACACAGCTAATTGGCAGAGCGGGGATTTGAACCAATGACCTGACTCCAAAGCCTGGTCTCTTTGCGCTCACTGTGTGCCAGGCACTGTATTAAGCGCCGGAGGGGATACAAGCCGATCAGGTCGGACACGGTCCCTGTCCCCCGTGCGGCTCGCAGCCTTATTCCCCATTTCATAGATGAGGGAACTGAGGCCCAGAGAAGTGAAGTGCCTTGCCTGAGGTCACACAGCAGCCAAGTGGCGGAGCTGGGATTAGAACTCATGACCGTCTGACTCACAGGCCTGTAGTAGACTACGCCATTCTGCTTCCCGGAGGTCTCGGGTTCTAATCCCAACTCCGCCACTTATCTGCAGTGTGACCTTGGGCAAGTCACTTCACTTCTCTGGGCCTCAGTGACCTCATCTGGAAAATGGGGATGAAGACCGCGAGCCCCCCGTGGGACAACCTGATCACCTTGGAACCTCTTCAGCGCTTAGAACAGTGCTTTGCACGTAATAAGTGCTTAATAAATGCCATTATTATTATTATTATGGGACAGGGGCCACGTCCAACTCTATTCGCCCGTATCCAGCCCAGTGCTTAGTACAGTGCCTGACACTTAGTGAGCGCTTAAAAAATACTATCATTATTTTTCTCCTTTCTTCGCAGAAAGCTGTGGGTCTGGAAATAATAATAATAATGATGATGGCATTTATAAAGTGCTTACTATGTGCCAAGCACTGTTCTAAGCGCTGGGGAGGATACAAGGTGATCAGGTTGTCCCACGTGGGGCTCAGTCTTAATTCCCATTTTACAGATGAAGTCTATATGTTGCCAACTTGTACTTCCCAAGCGCTTAGTCCAGTGCTCTGCACACAGTAAGCGCTCAGTAAATACGATTGATGATGAAGTAACTGAGGCACAGAGAAGTTAAGTGATTTGCCCGAAGTCACACGCCTGACAAGTGGCGGAGCCGGGATTTGAACCCTTGACCTCTGACTCCAAAGCCTGTGCTCTTTCGACAGAGCCACGCGGCTCTGTCCGACCCCAAGGAAGGCAGGCAGGCAAGTTGGCCAGGGCGTGCTTGAAAAGCAGCGTGGCTCAGCGGAAAGAGCCCGGGCTTAAGAGTCAAAGGTCATGGGTTCAAATCCCAGCTCCGCCACTTGTCAGCTGGGTGACTTTGGGCAAGTCATTTCATTTCTCTGGGCCTCAGTGACCTCATCTGGAAAATGGGGATGAAGACTGGGAGCCTCCATGGGACCACCTGATCACCTTGTAACCTCCCCAGCGCTTAGAACGGGGCTTTGCACATCGTAAGTGCTTAATAAATGCCATTATTATTATTATTATTATTATTATTACGTTTGGTACGGGGCCAAATCGGCTTGGGATGGAGGAGCCGCGGGGAAGCCCGGATCCCTCCGGGATGGGAACCAAACTTCCAAAGATTGCTGGAGAAGGGCCTTGGCCTCCACTGGCTCCTGACGGGGGCTCTCGTTGACCGGTGGAGGGGATGGAAGGGAAACGGGAGACAAGAGGACCGCGACACAGGTCCCGGGAAAATCCCTGGCTTGGAATCTCTCCAAATCCTGGGCATTTAGGCCCTGAAATCAGCAGCGGCCACAGCCGCCCCGTTTCTCATTCAACTTAGAGCGCTTACTGTGTGCAGAGCACTGTGCTGAGTGCCCGGGAGAGTACGACATAACAATTAACAGACACCCTTCCCGCCCACAACAAGCTAAAAGTCCAGAGGGGAGACGATATAAATAAATGACAGCAATGGATTTAAGTGCCGTGGGGCTGTGGAATGGGGAATGAGGAACGGGAGCAAGTCAGAGGGTCGCAGAAGGGAGAGGGAGAAGAGGAAAGGGGGGCTCAGTCAGGGAAGGCCTCCTGGAGGAGACGGGCCTTCAGTAAGGCTTCGAGGTGGGGAACGTAATTGTCGGATTTGAGGGGTCGGCGGCAAGATGGTACAGTGAGGAGGTTAGTATTAGAGTGCAAGCCAGGCACTGTACTAGACCCCTGGACCCCGTGTTGCTCTGCTCAACCAACAAGAGGAAAAAGGAAAAGCCGAGATGACGCGGTAAAACGTCTCCTCTCCTTCAATGACTTCGGCCATTTCAATCATTCATTCATTCAATTGCATTTATTGAGCGCTTACCGTATGCAGAGCGCTGTACTAGGCGCTCGGGAAGTACAAGTTGCCAACATATAGAGACGGTCACAGTCTACGTATTCCCTTTGCAGCCTTGGACACCGTCAGAAAGAGGACGGCAGATCATTTCTTCTTTTCATGACGCAAACGATTTCTGTGGCACAATATTCTCTATTCCTTCTCAGCGATAAGGCCTTAAAAGAGAGATGCGGCAAAATCGAAAGGAGATTTGTCCAAATGAAGCAAATTTCTCTTCTTCAACCCAAAACCATAGGGTAAATAAAAGCAGGAGATAGTTTACATGAAGCAAATTTCTCCCTTTTCAAGTCAAAATTCTCCGTTCCCTCTCGACTAAAAAGGTTTCGAAGACCTGAAGAGGACTCATGCACAGGAGGTGGTTCTAAATCGAGCGTCTCCTCCTCCAGCTCCATTTGAAGGCAGGGTGGCCTGGGAGTCCGGGGACCTGGGTTCTAATCCCGCCGCCTCTCGGGGCCTCGGTCTCCTCCTTGGTGAAACGGGGATTCGACACCTGTTCCCTCCGGCTGGGTCCAACATCGTTATCCCGGCTCTATTCCAGCGCTTAGTGCCGTGCTTGGCATAGAGTGAGAGCTTAACGAACACCACCGCCATTACTGTTTAGACAAATTCATTCAATCGGATTTACTGAGCGCTTACTGCGCGCAGAGCACTGGACTCAGCGCTTGGGAAGCACAAGTTGGCAACCCACGAAGACGGTCCCGACCCAAAAAACGGACTCACGGTCTAGGAGACTCACCTTTAGAAGTTCCAAAGTGCGGCAAACCAAAACTAGCCCCCAGCCGAAGAGGGGAATGGAGGGGGGAAGGAAAATAAATGAGCAAAGAGCCGGGATTCTGGAGTTTTTATTTATTTACAACGCTCCGTAGGGATCTGCGAACGCCTCCCCCGCCTCCGATCGGTGCCGCCGGAGTCCTCCGTTCTCCCCACGACGGATTATTTTGGGGGGTCGCTCTGGCCGCCGCCGCCGGTACCCTGGGAGACCCGTCTCTCCCCTCCCCTTGCCCCATCCCTATAGAAATTCCCGGGCTGGAGGAAGAGGACGGGGCTTTCTGCCCCTGGAGGGTCGCTCCGAAGCCCCGGTCTTCAACCGGACCCCCAAACGAACCCGCCCCGAGGGGCGAGCGGAGAATTCCCGGGCTTCCCAACCGGTGAGGGGGGGTGGGGGGGCCCCTCAGTAGCCATCGTCGGCCCAGGTGACTTCGTAGTCCGGGTATTTGGCTTTGATCTTCTCGGTAGCGACGGAGTGCTGGGCGCGCCCGAAGCCCTGGGAAAAATCACCGGAGAATCAATCAATCAATCAATCGGAGAAGGGGACGTTACGGGGGCAACCTCGTGGCCCACCGGGACCGATTCCCTCTGCCGCCGCCTAATCCGGAGCTCATCCGGCTGATGTCAACCGGCGCTCAGAACGCTGCTTTGCACATAGTAAGCGCTTAATAAATGCCACAATTATTATTATTATGAATGGCATCTGCTGTGCGCGGAGCACTGGACTGAGCACTCGGGAGAGTCCAATACAGACACGTTCATCCACCCACTGAGCTTCCCTACCCGCCTCTCAACCGGCCCAGCCCAGCCAACCCGGGGTAGTTGACCCACCGACTCACCGGGATCCGGCTAGCCCTGGGCAACCGGAAAGCCAGGGCGAACGGGCAGCTGATGTCAACCAGCGCTTAGAACAGTGCTTTGCACATAGTAAGCGCTTAATAAACGCCATCATTATTATTATCATGAACGGAGACGGGGAATCGAAAAGAACCGAGAAGCAGCACGGCCTAGAGAAAACACCTTGGGACGGGAGTCGGGAGACGGCTCCGGCCCGAGTCCGCCGCGCGCGCCACTCGACGTCGCTGTGCCTCAGTTTCCTCGCCCATGAGACGGGGATGAAATAGCTCCCTCTCCCTCAGGCTGTGAGTTCCTGGTGGGGCAGGGAACGTGTACGATCTGACCGTGTTGTCTTGACCCTAAGTACCAAGCGCTTAGTACAGTGCTCTGCACACAGTAAGCGCTCAATAAATACGATTGATGATGATGACCCCAGCGCTCAGTACAGCGCTTGGCTCAGAGTATGCACTTCAAGTCCACGACTATTACAACCGAGGGGGCTGACACAGGCTACGGGAGACTCCAGGAGAGCAGTGCGGCCTAGTGAGCAGAGGAAATCCGAGGTCCCGAGTTCTAATTCCGGCTCCACCACGAGCCAGCTGTTTGCCCTGGGGTAAGTCACTGCACTTCTCTGGGCCTCAGTTTCCTCCTCTGCAAAATGGGGATGCGTTCTCCCTCTCTTCTCCCGTCTGCTTAGACTGTGAGTCTCACGTGGGATATGGTCAGTCTGATATGGTCACACTAGCAGCAGCGCGGCTCAGTGGAAAGAGCATGGGCTTTGGAGTCCGAGGTCATGGGTTCAAATCCCGGCTCCACCACTTGTTAGCTGGGTGACTTTGGGCAAGTCACTTCTCTGGGCCTCAGTTACCTCATCTGGAAAATGGGGATGAAGACTGGGAGCCCCCCGTGGGACAACCTGATCCCCTTGTAACCTCCCCAGCGCTTAGAACAGTGCCTTGCACGTAGTAAGCGCTTAATAAATGCTATCATTAAAAAATAACACCAGGCAAACAGTAAGCGCTTAATGAATACCACAATTATTATCATTATCCAGGGAGGCCAGCTGGGCACCCTCAGCCTGCTAGGAACCTTGATCATCTGCTTGATGGAAAAAGCAGTGGGAAAAGCCCGGGCTTTGGAGTCCGAGGCCATGGGTTCAAATCCCAGTTCCGCCAGTTGTCAGCTGTGTGACTTCGGGCAAGTCACTTCACTTCTCTGGGCCTCGGCTCCCTCATCTGGAAAATGGGGATGAAGACTGTGAGCCCCCCGTGGGACAACCTGATCCCCTTGTAACCTCCCCAGCGCTTAGAACAGAGCTTGGCACATAGTAAGCGCTTCATAAATGCCATTATTATTATTATTATTATTATTATTATTATTATTATTATTATTATCTGGAGCAGCCGCGGAAATCTTCCCCGGGAGGAAAGGCAGACACAGACTAGTTCAAGATGTCAGGGTCCGGCTAACTGGACTTGACTGCGGACTGTTGGCTATTAGAGGGGGCGGTTTGGCCTAGTGGGAAGAGTGTGGGCCTGGGAATCGGAGGACCTGGGTTCTAATCCTGACTCCGCCCACACGCCCGCTGGGTGACCTTGGGCAAGTCACTTCATTTCTCTGGGCCTCAGTCTCCTCAGCTGTAAAACGGTGGGTGAGCCCCACGGCAAACACGAGAGGTGGTTTATATCAACCCCAGCGTTTAGTACAGTGCGCGGCAAACACCACGATTACTACTGTTACCGCTAAAACCGTGAGCCCCTTTCGGATCGGGGTCCGCGTCCGACCCGAGTGGCTTTTATCGAGCCCGGCGTTTAAAACAGTCAACCGATACTACAGTTATCCTTCTGGGCCCTGAAGTAGCTCAACTGAAAGGAGGCGGAGCTCAATATTCCCACTGTACAGTTGGAAAAACTGAGGCCAGGCTGTTGTAAGGGATCCCCAGGCCTCCCCCTCATCCCACTCAGAAGCCAAGAGGAACTGTGGCTGGGCTGGGAGGAAGACAGTCTTTTAGCCGGTGAGCCCACTGTTGGGTCGGGACCGTCTCTATATGTTGCCAACTTGGACTTCCCAAGCGCTTAGTACAGTGCTCTGCACCCAGTAAGCGCTCAGTAAATACGACTGATGACGATGAAGACAGCAGCCAGCCGCCACAAGCCTCTTGCTCAGATCACAGACATCGTCTATCGGTGAGAAGCAGCGGGGCTCCGTGGAAAGAGCCCGGGCTCTGGAGTCAGAGGTCATGGGTTCAAATCCCGCTCCGCCGCTAGTCAGCTGTGGGACTTCGGGCAAGTCACTTCACTTCTCTGGGCCTCGGTTCCCTCATCCGGAAAATGGGGATTAAGACTGTGAGCCCCCCGTGGGACGACCTGATCACCTTGGAACCTCCCCAGCGCTTAGCACATAGTAAGCGCTTAATAAATGCCATTATTATTATTATTATTATCCAGCCCAGTGTTAGATAAAGGACCGTAATAATAATAAAGAGCCAAGGTGTCGGCTCCAGCAAGCTGCCTCTTGGACCTAGCGAACATCTTTGGCTACTGTGGCTCTCCCCACAATCGCCAGATTGGTCCTCTACAGCCTGGAGTGGCGTCTAGACCATAGGCCTGGGAGTCCGAAGGTCATGGATTCGAATCCCGGCTCCGCCACTTGTCCGCCGCAAAGTGAGGATCAAAACCATGAGCCCCACGCGGGTCAGGGACTGTCCAACTTGATTCGCTTGTACCCACCCCGGTGCTTACTACAGTGCCCGGCATATAACAATAATCACTATGACGGTACTTGTTAAACGCTCACTGTATGCCAAGCACTGTTCTAAGCGCTGGGGCAGACACGAGGTAATCGGGTTGTCCCACGGTGGGCTCACAGTCTTCATCCCCATTTTCCAGGTGAGGTCACTGAGGCCCAGAGAAGTGAAGTGACTGGCCCCAAATCACACAGCTGATAAGCGGTGGAGCCGGGATTAGAACCCATGACTTCTGACTCGCAAGCCATTTCCACTAAGCCAAGCTGCTTCTCCCTAGTAAGTGCTTAATACCGTAATTATTATTACCCTCTATTCATTCATTTAATCATATTTATTGAGCGCTTACTGTGTGCAGAGCACTGGACTAAGCGCTTGGGAACTCCAAATCGACGCTCCCAATCAGGCTCCTCCTCGGCCAGCACAGCAGAGCGGGCGCTTACATCCATATCTGTAATTTATTTAATCGTATTTAATGAGCGCTTGCTGTGTGCAGAGCACTGTACTAAGCGCTTGGGAAGCCCAAATCGGCGCTCCCAATCAGGCTCCTCCTTGGCCAGCACTGCAGAGCGGGCGCTTACGTCCATATCTGTAATTTATTTAATCGTATTTATTGAGCGCTTACTGTGTGCAGGGCACTGGACTAAGCGCTTGGAAAGTCCAAATCGACGCTCCCAATCAGCCTCCTCCTTGGCCAGCACTGCAGACCGGGCACTTACGTCCATATCTGTAATTTATTGAATCGTATTTATTGAGCGCTTACTGTGTGCAGGGCACTGGACTAAGCGCTTGGGAAGTCCAAATCGGCGCTCCTAATCAGGCTCCTCCTCGGCCAGCACTGCAGAAGGAGCACTTACGTCCATTATCTATTCATTCAATCGTACTTATTGAGCGCTTACCACGTGCAGAGCATTGTACTAAGTGCTTGGGAGGTACAAGTTGGCCGTATGTTGGCATCCGTCTCCACCCTCGAGATGGTAAACTGGCTGTGGGCAGGGAATGTGGCTACTTATTGTTCCGCCACGCTCTCCCGAGCGCTCAGTACAGTGCTCCCTCTATAAACGTGCCTGAATGACCGAGGGGGGGGTCCGTGGCCTCCCGCTTACCACGGAGTAGCCGTAGACGTGGATCTTCTTGTCCCGGCTCTGATGGGAAATCCGGCCGCCGCCCAGACACTCGCACTCGTAGCCTTGCTTCCGGAGCTCTCCCGACACCTTGTCGTACACGTCGGCTGGGGGGAGAGCGATCGGCGCCTTCATTCATTCAATCAATCGTATTTATTGAGCGCTTACCGTGGGCAGAGCACTGTACTAAGCGCTTGGGAAGTCCAAGGTGGCAACACCTAAAGCCGGTCCCTACCCAACAGCGGGCTCACAGTCTAGAAGGGGGGGACAGGGAACAAAACAAAGCATATTTAGACCTTTTAGACTGTGAGCCCACTGTTGGGTAGGGACCGTCTCTATATGTTGCCAATTTGTACTTCCCAAGCGCTTAGCACAGTGCTCTGCACATAGTAAGCGCTCAATAAATACGATTGATGATGATGATGACAGAAGAAGACCTAGCTGAATCTGGGTCTCTCTGCCTGACTTTTCCCATTCCTCTCGGTTTTCCACTCCTCATCCTCTGGTCCTTGCCTCTACCAAATCTAGTCGTCATCATCATCAATCGCATTTATTGAGCGCTTACTAGCGCTGTACTAAGCGCTTGGGAAGTGCAAATTGGCAACATATAGAGACAGTTCCTACCCAACAGTGGGCTCACAGTCTAAAAGTTTCCTCAAAAATCTCCAGTGGCTCCCAATCAATCTGCGCATCAGGCAGAAACTTCTCACCCTGGGCTTCCAGGCTGTCCATCCATCCCCTGGCCCCCTCCTACCTCCCCTCCCTTCTGTCCTTCTCCATCGCAGCCCGCACCCTCCGCTCCTCCACCGCCAATCTCCTCGCCGTCCCTCGCTCTCGCCCGTCCCGCCATCGACCCCCGGCCCACGTCCTCCCCCGGGCCTGGAATGCCCCCAATCCCTCTGCCCACCCGCCAAGCTCGCTCTCTTCCTCCCTTCAAGGCCCTGCTGAGAGCTCCCCTCCTCCAGGAGGCCTTCCCACACTGAGCCCCTTCCTTCCTCTCCCCCTCGTCCCCCTCTCCATCCCCCCCATCTTCCATCCTTCCCTTCACCACAGCACCTGTATCCATGTGTATATGTTTGTACAGATTTATTACTCTATTTATCTTGTACCTATCTATTCTATTTATTTTATTAGTATGTTTGGTTCTGTTCTCTGTCTCCCCCTTCTACACTGTGAGCCCACTGTTGGGTAGGGACTGTCTCTATTATGTTGCCAACTTGGACTTCCCAAGCGCTTAATCCAGTGCTCTGCACACAGTAAGCGCTCAATAAATACGATTGATGATGATGTTGGGTAGGGCCCGTCTCTATACGTTGCCAATTTGTCCTTCCCAAGCGCTTAGTCCAGTGCTCCGCACACAGTAAGCGCTCAATAAATACGATTGATTGATTCATCCCCATTTTCCAGATGAGGGAACTGAGGCGCAGAGAAGTGAAGCGACTTGCCCAGAGTCACCCAGCTGACAAGGGGCGGGATTTGAACCCGTGACCTCAGGCTCCAAAGCCCGGGCTCTTTCCACTGAGCCACGCTGCTTCTCTTCTTATTATTATGCTTATTATTATTATTATTAAATGTGCCCATTATTATTATGCTTATTATTAATAATAATAATGATAAATGTGTCCATTATTATGCTTATTATTAATAATAATAGTAATAAATGTGTCCATTATTGGCGCCGGTTTATCCGAGGGCACAAACCCGGGGCCCAGGCCTCGGGTGCTGAGGGGGGGCGGGCCTCCTTCATTCATTCATTCATGCATTCATTCATTCAGTCAGTCAGTGGTATTTATTGAGCGCTTCGTGTGCGCAGGGCAGTGTAGTAGGCGGTGGGGAAGTCCTCACCGTGGTAGTCGGCCCAGCCGTAGCCCCGCACCACGTCCTTGCCGGGCGACCGTTCGCCCTCAGCCGCCGCCGCCTCCCTCACCCGGATCAGCACGTACTTGAAGACGCCATCGCAGTCGATGTCCACATCCGGGACCCTCGCCAGGCCCGCCGCCGCCGCCATCTTGCCCGCGCGCGCCCCACGCGCAGGCGCAGAGGCGAGGGGCGGGTTCAGGCCGCGGCGGCAGCCAATCGCGCCTCACCGTCCCGCCAGTGACAGCGGGACCAACCAATAGCCGCGCGGAAGCCGCCCCGGAGCGAGCCAATCAGAATGCCGGCTCAGCCGCCGTCGGAGCCGATCTCCACATCCGGGACCCGCGCCAGGCCCGACGCCGCCGACGCCGCCATCTTGCCCACGCGCAGCGCAGAGGCGAGGGGCGGGCTCAGGCCGCGGCGACAGCCAATCGCGTCCCAAAATCCCGCCAGTGACAGCGAGGAGAACCAATAGACGCGCGGAAGCCGTCCCGGAGTGAACCAATCAGAATGCCGGCGTGAGGGGCGGGGGGCGAAGGCCACTTAGAGCGGGAAAATTTAATGAGGCCTGTTGGAGTTTGAGGGGAAAATGGCGGTGGTGAGGGGGGTGGTTCATCCATTCAATCTTCTAGACTGTCAGCCCACTGTTGGGTCCCTACCGTTTCTATATGTTGCCAACTTGTCCTTCCCAAGCGCTTAGTGCAGTGCTCTGCACACAGTAAGCGCCCAATAAATACGATTGAATGCATCGTATTTATTGAGCGCTTACTGTGTGCAGAGCACTGCACTAAGCGCTTGGGGAGTACAAGCAGCAGCGTGGCTCAGTGGAAAGAGCACGGGCTTTGGAGTCAATCAATCAATCAATCGTATTTATTGAGCGCTTACTGTGTGCAGAGCACCGTACTAAGCGCTTGGGAAGAACAAGTTGGCAACATATAGAGGCGGTCCCTACCCAACAGTGGGCTCACAGTCTAGAAGGGGAAGGGCATGGGTTCGAATCCCGGCTTCGCCAATTGTCAGCTGTGTGACTTTGGGCAAGTCACTTCTAGACCGTGAGCCCGCTGTTGGGTAGGGACCGGCTCTATGTGTTGCCAACTTGTAATCAATCAATCAATCAATCAATCGTATTTATTGAGCGCTTACCGTGTGCAGAGCACTGTACTAAGCGCTTGTACTTCCCAAGCGCTTAGTACAGTGCTCTGCACACGGTAAGTGCTCAATAAATACGATTGAATGAATGAATGAATGAATGAAATACGAGCTAACCAGGATGGACACAGTCCACGTCCCCCATGGGGCTCACAGTTTTAATCCCTGTTTTATAAATGAGAAGAAGCAGCGTGGCTCAGTGGAAAGAGCCCAGGCTTTGGAGTCAGAGGTCATGGGTTCAAATCCCAGCTCCCCCAGTTGTCAACTGGGTGACTTTGGGCAAGTCACTTCACTTCTCCGGGCCTCAGTTCCCTCATCTGGAAAATGGGGGTGATGACTGCGAGCCCCCCGTGGGACAACCTGATCGCCTTGTAACCTCCCCAGCGCTTAGAACAGTGCTTTGCACAGAGTAAGTGCTGTCCACTAGCGGACTTGACGTGACTGACTCCATTTTGTGTATGCTGACAGTAACCCTCCATTTTGTGCAGGCCGAGAGAACAACTCCTTTTTGTGTATTTTATGCAAGGCTCAGCAACAGGTGTCTTCAAGGCCAGTAACAAGTATCTGTGCAAGGCCATAGGGCAGATAACAACAACCTGCACAAGGCAGGGAGGACGGAGAATAATGAGAATTTATAACATCCTGTCGGTCCTAATCGGATTCCTGAAATTCCCAAATGCTCCACTCCCATGTTGCTGTAACTCAATAAAAGAAACAGTGAGAATGGGATCGGGGCTGCTTGTCACTCGTACCTCTCCCGGGAGGTGAACGGGCAGGTAGCCACTTTCCTTCTTTACCGCTCTATCTGAACTCACGTCTCCGAGTCATTTTTCCTATTTGCGTCACCACCTTGGGTACACGAACCCTGCGGCCAATTTACACCGATTAACCTATTTTGCACCCTAACTTAACAGTAATAATAAATTATCGATAAATTATTATTATTATTATTATTATTATTAAATTATTTAACGCTTAATAAATGCCATCAAATCATTATTATTATTATTATTATGAGGTAACTGAGGCACAGAGAAGTGAAGTGACTTGCCCGGAATCACACGGCAGAAAGTGGTGGAGATGGCATTAGAACCCAGGTCCTTCTGTCCCCCAGGCCTGTGTTTTAAAAAGCAGCGTGGCTCAGTGGAAAGAGCCCGGGCTTTGGAGTCAGAGGTCATGGGTTCAAATCCCGGCTCCGCCAATTGTCAGCTGGGTGACTTTGAGCAAGTCACTTCACCTCCCGGTGCCTCAGTACCCTCATCTGTAAAATGGGGATGAAGACTGTGAGCCCCACGTGGGACGTGGGCTGTGTCCAGCCTGATTAACTTGTATCTACCTCAGCGCTCAGAACAGTGCTTGGCACATAGTAAGCACTTAATAAATACCCTAATTATTAGGCCACACAAGTTCTAATCCCTGTTGTGCTTCACCTCCTGAGTGACTTGAGGCAAGTTGCTCTACCTCCCTGTGCCTCAGTTTTCTCACCTGTAAAATGGGGATTAAATACCTGTTCTCTTTCCCCCCTAGTCTGTGAAATTCATGCTGTGTCTAACCTGATCGTATTGAATCTAACCCGGTGCTTTTGTTTGTGGTACCTGCTAGATGCTTATTTTGTGCCAAGCACTGTTCTAAGTGCCAGGGTAGATAGCACAGTGCTCTGCACACAGTAAGCGCTCAATAAATATAATTGAATGAATATAAGATAATCCGGTTGGAGACGATCCCCGTTCCACGTAGGGTTTGCAGACTGAATCGGAAGGTGGAGGATTTAATCCCCATTTTACAGATGAGGCGACTGAGGCAGTGAGAAGGTGTGACCCGTCCAAGGTCACACAGGTGGCAGAGCGGCGATTAGAACCCAAATCTTTGGCCTCCCGAGTCCAAGCGCTCTCCCCTCGGCCGTGTCGCTTCCCCAGTGCTCGGCGACCCACCAGACGATCGAGTAATGGCATTTATTGAGCGTTTACTGCGCGCAAAGCGCTGGACTAGGCGCTTGGGAGAGTACAATACAACAGAGTTGGTGGACGCGTTCCACAAGAGTAAGCGCTTAACAGATGGCATTATTATTCTTATTATTTTGGGTGGCAGAGGAGACCCCCACCCCAAAAAAACGAAGCCCTGAACTCACTGCTGAATGGTACTGGGTTGGGGGGGAATTGGTAGTCCCAAGATCCCCCCCGCCCCGAGGAAACGGGGGTCTCCATCCGTAGATTTGGGGGAACCGGAAGTCCGGAAGTGGGGGTATCCTCGCCCGCTCCGAAGACTGTAAGTCCCGTCCCAGACGCCTTTGCGGTGGGCAGGGATGGGCGGAGGGAGGGTCTGCAGGCCGAGCCCCCCACCCCCGGGCTCCCAGCGGGAATGCTCTCCACCTTCCGTCTCCCTGTCCCAAGGCCGGGAAGAAGGAGAGCCGCTGTCCGGCTGCATTGAAGCCGGACTTTGTGCTTGGCTCCCCGTGGACCCCAAAGGCCTCGGAATCGTCCCGGACGGCCCCCCTAAAGAGCAGGGTGCGAAACACCAAACCAGGCCCGCCGACGGAGCCCCCACAGCCACCCACCGGACACCGGACCCGGGGACGGGGGAGAGAGCGAGGGAGAGGGAGGGAAAGAGGGAGGAAAGGAGAGGGAGCCGGGATGGGGGTGGGAGTTGAGGCCGGGACCAAGTCCGGAGAAGCAGCGTGGCTTAGCGGAAAGAGCCCGGGCTTGGGATCGGAGGTCACCGGTTCTCGTCCCGGCTCCGCCACTTGTCAGCTGGGTGACTTTGGGCAAGTCACTTCGTTTCTCTGGGCCTCAGTGACCTCAGATGGACAATGGGGACTGAGACCGTGGGCCCCACGGGGGACCACCTGATAACCTCGTATCTCCTCCAGCGCTTAGAACCGTGCTTGGCGCATAGTAAGCGCTTAACAAATACAATTATCATCAGCATCATCATCGGGGGCCGGGGCGTGCAAAGAAGCAAAGGAGCGGCGATGCCGCCGTGCAAAGAGGCGTCGGTGCAAATGAGCGGACGTGGTCGGGGCCCCCCGGCGCCCACGGGACCGGGGCCTGGGGTCAGCGGGCGGAGGAGGCCCGCCCGGCCAGGAAACATCCCTTTCCCCCAGAAGAGCCCGGGAAAACCGCCGCCTCGCTTCCCCCTGGATGACTCCCAGACTCCTCTGCCCACTCCCTTCCCGGACCCAGGACCATCCTAGAAGCCCCCCACGGGATCCCGCCCCCCACCGACTCCGGGGACCCCGGTCGCCCGGCTTTGAAGCCGGCCCGGATTCCCGTCCGCACTCCCACCGAGGTGTCCCTCTGCGGTCTGGGCCTTCTCCAGCCAAATCTCCTCTCACAGTGACCCGCTCGGGGCCTCCGTAACTCCAAGCCGGGGTTTTGGTCCCCCCGGGTCAGGGCCTTCCTGCGACCCCTCCAAGTGACCTAAAGTGCATTAATCTTTCCCCCCCCACCCTACAATCAGGGTCTCCCCCTGCAAGCGTATCCCCCTTCCCCACTGCCGAGTGAACCTTGTTGAGAGCCACACCGGTTCTCCCTCTTTCCCTCCCCTGACCAGCCTTCCTGCGGCGGCACAGACAACCGATCCGTTCTTCACCCAGGCGGGGACTCCAGTTCTCCCCGCACCCGGACCCAGGCTCTCACTGGCACCCGCTGTCACTTGCCCTGCCTTCCCTGGGGGCACAGGGCGAGGGAAAGCACCCCCATCCAAACCCCCTAACCCCAACCTCAGTGTTGGCACTCATCTATTCCACCCCAGCCCGGCGATTCCGGCCGACGCTCGCCACCGGGTGCTCTGGGGACTGGTGATCGCGGAGGGCCCGGTCATCCGAAGGGAGCGGGGGACTGGGAAACGTGTAAACCCCCCATCAGGGAGCAGGGGAAAGGGGGAGTAAAGACGGAGGGGGGCTCCAGGGCACAGGTTGGCATGAGGGAAGCTTGCTGTGGCCCCACTGAAGTCCAGCTGACTCAGAGCGAGGATGGCATCCGATGGATACGGGGAAACGGGAGGAGGAGGAGGAAGAAGAGGAGGAGAAGGACGAGGAAAAGGAGGAGGAGCAGGAGGTGGAGGGAGAAGGGAAAAGCGCTGTCTCCTCTTCCTCCTCCTCCTTTCCCTTCTCCCTCCAACTTTTCCTTTCTGACACTTCTCTACTCTCGGTCTCCACTTTAGCCAACCGAATCCGCTCACGGAACCCATGCAGCCCCCCGGCCTCTGTACCGAAACCCAAGGCAGTCGTCTGGCCTGAAGGATTCCCAAAGCTCCGCTTTTCCTCATCGCTCTCCGAAAAAACCCATCTCTTCTAGGCAGCCTTCCCAGGTGAATCCCACTAAATCTACTGGGCGGACACCAACCTCTTCAGCCCCTCTGAAGCCCGTCTGCCTATCGGGCGTTCCTGCCGCGTGCGTCTTCTACCCTTTGGGTTGAAGGTTTGTCTCTGGGCCCGGCTGGACGAAACGGGGGCGTCCTCCGCTCTGTCGCTTCTCCCACCCACCTGGGCCGGGGCTCTGCCCCCCGACACATCCACTGAGCATCCAATAAATCCCATGAGGCCGATGCAGTACGGCGGACGAAACGCGACGCGGCACTCGGGAACATCGCCTCAGACTCTGTTACTTCTCCTACCCGTAGCTTATTTAACGCCTACCATCTCCCTCCCAAGATCGGAAGTTTCTTGAGGCCTGGGATCACGTCCCCCTACTCAGCTGCCCTCTCCCCAGCCCTCAGAGCAGCGCTCCGCACAGAGTAAGAGCTCAGTGAAGACCAGCGAGGGATTGTAAACTTCTTAAGGGCGGGGGTCGGGTCTGTCTGTGCTCCGTTGTACCCTCCCAAGCGCTTAGTACGCTCTCCACACGGCGAGGGCCGAGTAAGACCACGGAGTGAAGTCTGTGAGGCCAGGCCTCCAGAGACGGCCGACGCGGTTTGGACTCCCGGCGGCTGAGATCTCCAAGAGACTCTCGGGGTCCCGTCGAGGGAGGCTGAAGAGATGGAAACCGGATAGCGCGTTCGGGAGGGGCCTATCTCCAGAGAAGCGGGCCCGGCCGGCCGCGGGGTCGGCCGCCGCGCGTCCTCGACAGACTCGCGTACGTTTCCCAACAGACGCCCAGACCCTTCCTCGAGATAAATCCCTGCCCTCCCCGCGGGCCTCACGTCGAGCGTGGCGATTGGAAACTTTGGTCTTTCTCGAGAGAGAGAGACCCGTCCGGATCCACGGCGCCTGCCCGGGCCCGGCTCCCGGCGCTGCGCGGGCCACGGGGCATAAGGCAAGAGGGGGGCCCCCTCCCACTGGCTAGGCGGGGACATGGAGGCACGAGTGTAGCCAAGGGCACCTAGTGCAAAGGATTCTGCAACTCCGGGCCGCCTCCCCGCCGGGGCCGCGGCTTCCTACCGGCTCGGGCCGGATCTCCTCCGTCCTCCTACTCGGAACCGCGTGCCCCTCTCCGAGCTGGGTTTCGGCTGCCCCAGATCCCGGCGGAAGGGCCGGGGGACGGGCAGGATCTCCGGCGTCCCGGCCGGCGAGGGGCCGGGGGGGACGGGAGAGACATTTAAAGTGACATCCCTTAGCTTTGGTTCACACGGGGGCTTAGTACCTGACGGGGCTGGGGAGGATGGAGGGAGGGAAGGGCGGAGACGGCCCCGCTCCCCAAACCCGCTTCTCACATCGTTTACTCACAAGGAAGGCCCCCATCTCCCCCTCACCCCACTCCCGGCCCTGCCTGGGCCCAGCTTAGTGAGGGAGGAAGTTGAGGGTGGGGGAGAGAGGAAGGCCCGCGAGAGGGTTGGGGGGTACACTCCGACCAAGGCCCGGGACCGGATAAGGCCGTCCCAAAGGGACGTCCTTAGCCGGGAGACGAAAGGGTCTCTCTTCCCCGAAGACCGGCTGCTTGGAGGTTTCCAGAGAGCGGCGGTGGGACGGGGTTGCCGTGACAGATCCGCCCCTTCTGCTCCAGCCCGGCGGCACGGACACGGGGGACACGCGCACGCCGCGGCCCGCCTCGCCCGCCTCCGGCCTCGGCCGGGGCCCGGGAAGCCCGGGGCCTCGGCCCGGGGGCGTGAGGATCCCCGCCCGGGGCGGGAGCGAGGGGGTGGCGGGGCCGGGAGTGGGCCCGGCGAAGGGTCACATGAGGTCGTCGAGCAGGTTGTCGCTGGCCACCCAGTCGAGGGTGCGGGGCTCGGAGGCGGCCATGATCATGCACATGAAGGGCCGGCCGGTGCGGCGGTCGGTGGGATAGATGGTGGTGGGCGTGAAGCGCCGCGTGCCCTCGACGAACTGGCAGAGCCGCTCGTAGACGGCCGGGAACTGGCGGCGGAGGTAGACGCCGCGGAGGCGCAGCTGGCGCTGGATGTGGATGAAGCAGACCTCGCGGGCCCGGCGGCCGGCCTCGCCCTCCTGGCCCGGCTCGGCCGTGCCGGGCGGCGGGGTGAGGATCAGCGTGTCCAGGTCCGGCTCCGGCCCGGCCGGGGCCCCCCGCGCCGGGCCGGCCGGGGCCAGGGCCACCTTGGCGAACTTGCGCACCGTGGGGCCGGGGCTCTTGGGCGAGGGCCGGCGGGGCGCCCCGGGCCCCACGGCCACGGCCACGTTGAGCAGGAAGCACTCGGCCGGCTCGTAGCAGCGGCCCGCGGCCTGCAGCTCGCGGCCGTAGCCGCCCAGCGGGTCCGCGTAGCCGCCCAGCTCCCGCAGCGACAGGTAGGTGGGCGACAGGAGCAGCCCCTCCAGGCCGAAGCGCAGGAAGTTCTCGGCCGAGCCGGGGCTGGGGAAGCCCAGGAAGAGGACGCCGCGGCCGCGGGACAGGAAGCCCACGCGGGCGATGCGCGAGAAGGCCCGGTGCACGGGCCCGCTGTCGCGGCAGAACTGCAGCACGTGGCGGCACACACTGCCCACGCGGCCGTACACGCAGCTCTCCTTGTGGACGCCCCAGTCCTGGCGGCGGCACAGGCGGGAGCAGTAGTACGTGTGGCAACTGTGGCACGACTTGAAGTACAGGCAGGCGTTGAACAGGGTCTCCAGCCGGCGGCACTTGGCGTTGGAACACATCATCAGGTCGTCCTCGTCGGCGCTCGGCTCCGGGGAGCCCCCGACGTCCGGGCCCCGCCGGCCTTCCTCCTCCTCCCCCTCCTCCTCCTCCTCCTCCTGCCCCCGCTCGTCCTCCTCCTCCTCCCGTCCGTCCTCCTCGTCCCGCGGGCCGCGGGCCGGGCTCCCGGAGGCCGAGGCCGGGCCCTCGCCGAGCAGGCGGCGCAGCTGGCCGGCGAGGCCGCCGGGGTCGCGCCGGGGCGGCGGGCGGCCGGCCGGGGGCCGCCCGTCGATGGCCAGGTCGGTGAGGAGCTCGTCCAGCTGCTCCAGGCTGCGCTGGCGGGCGGAGGCCGGGCCGGGGGGCTCCCGGCCGGCCGGCCGCCCCCCGCCCCGGGCCCGCAGGTCGTTGTCGGCGATGGTGATCTCCGGGGTGACGAACCAGGTCCGCCCGCCGCCGTCCCCGGGGCCCGGCTCGGCCAGCGAGCTCTCCGACAGCGAGAGCGCCGCGTAGCGCTTGGGCGAGCTGGACAGGGTGACCACGACGGGCGGGCGGCGCGGGGGCTCCCCGCGGCCCGGCAGGTCCTCGACGCTGCGGCCCGGGGCCAGGGGCCCGGCCCTCCGCGGGCCCGGCCCCAGGAGGTTGTCCCAGGAGCGGGAGAAGGGCCGGCGCGCGTCGGCCAAGGGCGGCGGGCCGGCCCCGGGGAGCCGGGCCGGGGGCGCCGCCACCCGCGGGGCCCCGGGGGGCGGGGGCCGACGGTCCCCCCAGGCCGGGGAGGAGGAGGAGGACGGGCCCGCGCGGGCCCAGGCGCGGAGAGGGCCGTACTCCTCCGGGTAGAAGAACCTCCGGGGTCCCCCCGGGGGCTCGGCCTGGCCGCGGCCGGGGGGCTCCCGGGCGGGGAAGGTCCTGCTGCGCTCCGGGTAGTAAGGCCCGGCGGGCGGAGCGGGGGCCGGGGGGTCCCTGGCGCGGTAAGGCCTGGGCGCCTCGGTGTAGAAGAACTGCGTGGGTCCCGGGGGTCCCTTCCAGGGCCCGCCCCGCGGCTCCCCGGCGGGGCCGTCGCCGGGCGCGGGCGCGCGGGACCGAGCCGCCTGCCGGGGCCCGCGCGCGGCCTGCCGCAGCACGGCCTCGTCCGGCTTCACGTCCAGCCGGCAGCGGACGTGCGGGGCGGGCGGGCGGGGGGCCGGGCACGGGGGGGCCACCAAGACGGCGCCGCTGCGCTGCGGCTGCAGCTTGATGGGGTGGACTTCGTTGGCCAGGGGCCTGGCCGCCGGGGCCGGGGCCTCCCGCCACGGGTAGGCCTCGAGGGCGGAGGCCACGCGCGGGGCCTCGCGGCCGAGCCGAACCGGGGTCGGGGCCGGGGGTCGCGGGGCGCTCTTGGAGCGGGCCCGGCGCTTGGGCTCCCCTTGGGGGTGGGCGTCGCGCCCCCCGCCCCCGCCGCCTCCGTCGTCCCGGGCCCGGCGGCGGGGCCCGGGGGGCTCCGGGCCCGGCGGGGCGGGCCGCCGGGGGTCCGCGGCGGGCGGGGGGTCCCTCCATGCCCGGCTCGTCCAGGGCCTCCAGGAAGTCGAAGCTGCGGCAGTGGCGCTTGTTGAAGGGCCCGGGGCCGGCGGGCCGGGCCGGGGCCCGCTCACATGGCGGGCGGCGGGCCGAGGCGGCGGGGCCCGGCGCGGCCAGCTTGATGTCCTGGTAGACAGTCGACACCAGCAGGTCCGGCGGGTCCGTGCGGGTCATCTTAGAGGTGGAGCCCGCGCCCCGGCTCAGGCCTCGGGAGCTGCGGGCCCTGCCGGGGGGGGACAGACGGGGGCCTGACCGGGGGAGCCGCCGGGAAACTGAGGCAGGCACCGCACGGGGGCCGGCGGGGGGACCACGACGCGGGAGCCTCGGCCTCGACCGCTTCCGCCGGCGCCGCGGCCTTCTCCAGGCCTACCTGGGGCGGCGGTGGTCGTGCTGGTCCCGGCGGCAGCGGTCTCGGCGGGGACGGGCGGGCTACACGACGCGGCGGCCGGGGGCGGCCGGGGGCCGTCCGTCATCCTGGCCGGGAGCCCGCACCTGAAACACAAGGCCTGGAGGTCCAGTAGCCATTCAATCAATCAATCGGCCAATATTTATTGAGTGCTTACTGTGTGCAGAGCACTGTACTAAGCGCTTGGGAAGTACAAGTTGGCAACAAGGGTTGCCAACAGTCCGCTGACCTCGTCCACGTCTGAGGAACCCGTGCCCCCCGCCCTCCTCCTTCCGCCCCCCGGGACCCCCGAGGTCTCCTGGGCCCACACTTGCGGCTCAGCACGGCAGTTGCCGTGGATAATAATAATAATAATGGCATTTATTAAGCGCTGACTATGTCCCACGGGGGGCTCAAAGTCTTCACCCCCATTTTACAGATGAGGGAACTGAGGCACCGAGAAGTTAAGTGACTTGGCCAAAGTCACACAGCTAAGTGGCGGAGTTGGGATTTGAACCCACGACCACTGACTCCAAAGCCCTGCTCTTTCCACTGAGCCACGCTGCAGGTGATCAGGTTGTCCCACGGGGGGGCTCACGGTCTTCATCCCCATTTTACAGATGAGGGAACTGAGGCCCAGAGAAGTGAAGTGAGCTGCCCAAAGTCACACAGCCGACGCTGGTATACACAGGTGGACGTGTGTTGTGTGTGTGTGTGTCTGTGTGTTTTGGGGTGGTCATTCATTCAATAGTATTTACTGAGCGCTTACTTGGCCCTGTACTAAGCTCTGGGAGCTCGTGTCTCCTCCTGCCTTCAAGACATCTCCATCTGGATGTCTGCCCGCCATCTAAAACTCAGTATGTCCAAGACTGAACTCCTTATCTTCCCTCCCAAACCCTGCCCTCTCCCTGACTTTCCCGTCACTGTAGACGGCACTACCATCCTTCCCGTCTCACAAGCCCGCAACCTTGGTGTCGTCCTCGACTCCGCTGTCTCGTCCACCCCTCACATCCAATCCGCCACCAAAACTGCCGGTCTCAGCTCCGCAACATGGCCAAGATCCGCCCTTTCCTCTCCATCCCAACCGCTACCCTGCTCATTCAAGCTCTCATCCTATCCCATCTGGACTACGGCATCAGCCTTCTCTCTGATCTCCCATCCTCGTGTCTCTCTCCACTTCAATCCATACTTCATGCCGCTGCCCGGATTATCTCTGTCCAGAAACGCTCTGGGCATATCACTCCCCTCCTCAAAAATCTCCAGTGGCTCCCAATCAATCTGCGCATCAGGTAGAAACTCCTCACCCTGGGCTTCCAGGCTGTCCATCCCCTGGCCCCCTCCTACCTCACCTCCCTTCTCTCCTTCTCCAGCCCAGCCCACACCCTCCGCTCCTCTGCCGCTAATCTCCTCATCGTCATCCTCGCCCGTCCCGCCGTCGACCCCCGGCCCACGTCCTCCCCTGGGCCCGGAATGCCCCCAATCCCTCTGCCCATCCGCCAATCTCGCTCTCTTCCTCCCTTCAAAGCCCTACTGAGAGCTCACCTCCTCCAGGATGCCTTCCCACACTCAGCCCCCTTTTCCCTCTCCTCCTCCCCATCCCTCTCGCCCTCCCTCCTTCCCCTCCCCACATCACTGTATATACGTTTGTACAGATTTATTACTCTATTTATTTTACTTGTACATATTTACTATTTAATATGTTTTGTTTTGTTCTCTGTCTCCCCCTTCTAGACTGTGAGCCCGCTGTTGGGTAGGGACCGTCTCTAGATGTCCCCAACTTGGACTTCCCAAGCGCTTAGTCCAGTGCTCCGCACACAGTAAGCGCCCAATAAATACGATTGAATGAATGAATGAGAGCACAATACAACCATAAACAGACACATCCTCTCCTTGCCTCTGCCCAGCCTCAGGGCTTCACCCAAGTAACACAGTCATAATCGTGATATTTGTTAGCGCCAGGCACTGTACTTCTAGACTGTGAGCCCACTGTTGGGTAGGGATCATCTCTATATGTCGCCAACTTGGACTTCCCAAGCGCTTAGTACAGTGCTCCGCACACAGTAAGCGCTCAATAAATACGATTGAATGAATGAATGAATGAACACTAAGCACCGGAGCGAATACAAGCAAATCGGGGGGGATGCCGTCCCTGTCCCGCGTGGGGTTCATAGTCAATCCCCATTTTACAGATGAGGTAACACAGCATTCATTCATTCATTCATTCATTCAGTCGTATTTATGGAGCGCTTACTGTGGGCAGAGCACCGTACTAAGCGCTTGGGAAGTCCAAGTCGGCAACATCTAGAGACGGTCCCTACCCAACAACGGGCTCACGCTCTAGAAGGGGGAGACGGACCACGCAACAACACACGTAGCTCCCGGACCACGCTGCTTCTCCGGCCTCACTGCGGGCAGGGAATTTGGGCGCGAGCAAGAGTGACTCCATCTTGTAGTATTGGACCTCGGGAGCGACAAGGCCGAAGGACGATTCGGAGTGACTCCTTCTTGTCACGTAGATCGTATCTGACCCGGGGAGTAACAAGGGAAGAGTCGGAGGAGAAACTCCATCATCTTTCTGAGGGGTTTCGAGGACCTGAGTTGTCGGAGAGGAACTGAATTGTTTGGAGGAGGGGCTAAATTACCTCCTTCCCCTCCCCACGGCACCTGGATATACGTTTGTACAGATTTATTACTCTATTTCACCTGTACATATTGACTATTCTATTTATTTTATTCTGTTAATACGTTTTGTTCTGTTGTCTGTCTCCCCCTTCTAGACTGCGAGCCCGCCGGCGGGTAGGGACCGCCTCAACTTGTGCTTCCCAAGCGCTTAGTCCAGCACAGTAAGTGCTCAATAAATAATAATAATGGCATTTATTAAGCGCTTACTATGCGCAAAGCACTGTTCTAAGCGCTGGGGGAGGGACAAGGTGATGAGGTTGTCCCACGTGGGGCTCTCACAGTCTTCATCCCCATTTTCCAGATGGGGTAACTGAGGCACAGAGTAAACTCTTCACCGTTGGATTTAAAGCTGTCAATAACGTTGAATGAATGAAACCCCCCCAAAAAAAACAATGGGTAAAAAGGGGGAGAGAACTGGCCTTCTTCTTCGCCCAGCGCGGAACCACCTAAGCCATGCGCTAAGACAACTCTGGCCCGGTGGAAATCAATCAATCAATCAATCGTATTTATTCATCATCATCATCATCATCATCATCAATCGTATTTATTGAGCGCTTACTGTGTGCAGAGCACTGGACTAAGCGCTTGGGAAGTCCAAGTTGGCAACATATAGAGACGGGCCCTACCCGACGGCGGGCTCACAGTCTAGAAGAAGAGCGCGGGCTTGGGAGTCAGAGGTCGCGGGTTCGAATCCCGGCTCCGCCACTTGTCAGCTGGGTGACCTTGGGCAAGCCGCTTCACTTCTCTGGGCCTCGGTTCCCTCATCTGGAAAATGGGGATGAAGACTGGGAGCCCCAAGCGGGACAACCTGATCACCTTGCCTCCCCCCCAGCGCTTAGAACAGTGCTCTGCACACAGTAAGCGCTTAACAAATACCACCATTATTATTACTAAGCATTTGGGAAAGTACAAGACAATAGTCCCTGCAAACAACGTGTATTTATTTATATGTTGCCAATTTGTACTTCCCAAGCGCTTAGTACAGTGCTCTGCACATAGTAAGCGCTCAATAAATACGATTGATGATGATATGTGTATGTTCATTCATTCACTCAGCCGTATTTATCGAGCGCTTATGGAGTGCAAAGCGCTCGGGAGAGGACAATACAACAAAAAAAATAATCACATTCCCTGCCCACAAGGAGCTCACAGTCTAGAGGGGGAGACGGACATTAAGCAGCGTGGCTCAGTGGAAAGAGCCCGGGCTTCGGAGTCAGAGGTCATGGGTTCAAATCCCACCTCTGCCAATTAACAATAATATAATAATAATGGCATTTATTAAGCTTCTAGACTGTGAGCCCGCTGTTGGGTAGGGACCGTCTCTATATGTTGCCAACTTGTACTTCCCAAGCGCTTAGTACAGTGCTCTGCACACAGTAAGCGCTCAATAAATACGACTGACTGAATGAATGAATGAATGAATTAATTAAGCGCTTACTATGTGCAAAGCACCTGTTCTAAGCACTGAATTGTCAGCTGGGTGACTTTAGGCAAGTCACCTAACTGCTCTGGGCCTCAGTTCCCTCATCTGGAAAATGGGGATGAAGACTGTGAGCCCCCCGTGGGACCACCTGATCGCCTTGTAACCTCCCCGGCGCTTAGAACAGTGCTCTGCACATAGTAAGCACTCAATAAATACGATGGAATTAATTAATTAATTAATTAAGCGCTTACTATGTGCAAAGCACTGTTCTAAGCGCTGAATTGTCAGTTGGGTGACTTTGGGCAAGTCACCTAACTACTCTGGGCCTCAGTTCCCTCATCTGGAAAATGGGGATGAAGACTGTGAGCCCCCGCCGTGGGACCACCTGATCGCCTTGTAACCTCCCCGGCGCTTCGAACAGTGCTTTGCACATAGTAAGCGCTTAATAAATGCCATCATTATTACTACTCTTTGCAAATACATAAAGAAATAAATTATAGATCTATACATTAGCGAAGCAGCGTGGCTCAGTGGAAAGAGCACGGGCTTTGGAGTCAGATGTCAGGGGTTTGAATCCCGGCTCCGCCACATCATCATCATCATCAATCACATTTATTGAGCGCTTACTGTGTGCAGAGCACTGTACTAAGCGCTTGGGAAGTACAAATCGGCAACATGCAGAGACAGTCCCTACCCAACAGTGGGCTCACAGTCTAAAAGACAGTGGGCTCACAGCCACATGTCTGCTGTGTGGCCTTGGGCAAGTCACTTCACTTCTCTGAGCCTCAATTCCCTCATCTGTAAAATGGGGATGAAGACTGTGAGCCCCACGTGGGACAACTTGATCCCACTGTATCCTAGTGCTTAGAACAGTGCTTTGCACATAGTAAGCGCTTAACAAATGCCATCATTATTATTATTATATGATATAATAATCATTATTACATTATTATAATAAATCCACTTATAATAATAAATTCCATTATTATATGATATAATAATCATCATTATATTATTATTATAAATCAATCAATCAATCAATCATATTTATTGAGCGCTTACTATGTGCAGAGCACTGTACTAAGCGCTTGGGAAGTACAAATTGGCAACATATAGAGACAGTCCCTACCCAACAGTGGGCTCACAGTCTAAAAGGGGGAGACGGAGAAAAAAATATAAATATAAATATAAATCCACTTATAATAATAAAAATAATGATGGCATTCCGTCATCATTATTATTATATGATATAATAGCCATCATCATTATTATTATATGATATAATCATTATTAGTATAGTATTATAATAAATCCACTTATAATAACAAATTCCATTATTATATGATATAATAATCATCATTATATTATTATTATTATAAATCAATCAATCATATTTATTGAGTGCTTACTATGTGCAGAGCACTGTACTAAGCGCTTGGGAAGTACAAATTGGCAACATATAGAGACAGTCCCTACCCAACACTGGGCTCACAGTCTAAAAGGGGGAGACGGAGAAAAAAAAAATAAATATAAATATAAATCCACTTATAATAATAAAAATAATGACGGCATTCCATCATCATTATTATTATATGATATAATAATCATTATTATATTATTATTATAATAAATCCACTTATAATAATAATAATGATGGCATTTGTTAAAGTGCTTACTATGCTGAATGAAGGGAGCAACACAGGGTGACCCAGAAGGGCAAGGAGGAGTGACTTAGGAGTGTGCCCACCGCACACCCACACACAAACACAAACACAAATCCACACCCACCACTGTCTCTATATGTTGCCAATTTGTACCTCCCAAGCGCTTAGTCCAGTGCTCTGCACATAGTAAGCGCTCAATAAATACGATTGATGATGATGAGAGCCCCTGGATTTCCGCAGGCCCACACGCAAACACAAACACAAATCCACACCCACCCGCCCTCGAACGCCAACGGAGACTGTGAGCCCACTGTTTCGACTTTTAGATCTAAAGACTTTTAGACTTTTAGATTAAACCTAAACCCACTGTTTAGATTTTTAGACTGTGAGCCCACTGTTGGGTAGCGACTGTCTCTATATGTTGCCAATTTGTACTTCCCAAGCGCTTAGTCCAGTGCTCTGCACGTAGTAAGCGCTCAATAAATACGATTGATGATGATGAGAGCCCCTGGATTTCCACAGGCCCACACGCAAACACAAACACAAATCCACACCCACCCGCCCTCGAACGCCAACGGAGATTGTGAGCCCACTGTTTCGACTTTTAGATCTAAAGACTTTTAGACTTTTAGATTAAACCTAAACCCACTGTTTAGATTTTTAGACTGTGAGCCCACTGTTGGGTAGGGACTGTCTCTCTATGTTGCCAATTTGCACTTCCCAAGCGCTTAGTACAGTGCTCTGCACATAGCAAGCGCTCAATAAATACGATTGATGATGATGAGAGCCCCTGGATTTCCGCAGGCCCACATGCAAACACAAACACAAATCCACACCCACCCGCCCTCGAACGCCAACGGAGACTGTGAGCCCACTGTTTCGACTTTTAGATCTAAAGACTTTTAGACTTTTAGATTAAATCTAAACCCACTGTTTAGATTTTTAGACTGTGAGCCCACTGTTGGGTAGGGCCTGTCTCTATATGTTGCCAATTTGTACTTCCCAAGCGCTTAGTACAGTGCTCTGCACACAGTAAGCGCTCAATAAATATGATTGATGACGATGAGAGCCCCTGGATTTCCGCAGGCCCACACGCAAACACAAACACAAATCCACACCCACCCGCCCTCGAACGCCAACGGAGACTGTGAGCCCACTGTTTCGACTTTTAGATCTAAAGACTTTTAGACTTTTAGATTAAATCTAAACCCACTGTTTAGATTTTTAGACTGTGAGCCCACTGTTGGGTAGGGACTGTCTCTATATGTTGCCAATTTGTCCTTCCCAAGCGCTTAGTCCAGTGCTCTGCACGTAGTAAGCGCTCAATAAATACGATTGATGATGATGAGAGCCCCTGGATTTCCGCAGGCCCACACGCGAGCCTCTCCCCGCTTCATCATCATCATCAATCGTATTTATTGAGCATCAACACCCACCGACTGCCGCCTCCGCACACCAGCGCGTCAATTTGTGCCAACGGAAGTGAAAACGCTCAGCAAGGCCTGTTTAAATCCTGCCCACGGCCGTGGAGACGGAGCCACCCCCCTCCACACATCGATGCCACGCGTGTAGACGAGGGGAAGGATGACGGGTCCCTGGCACATCCACCCAGAGCGCGTGACCGAACCGACGGCTTCGATCCCCACGCTCATCCGTGCCTCGGTTGCTCCGCTGATCTTCGGGAGAGCCGGATGGTTTTTTCCCGCCGGGGAATTCTCTGGTCCTCGTGCTACGAAGACCTGATCCGGGACGGCGCAGCTTAAGGCCGATGGGGAACTCCTCAGCCCTTTCATTACTCAGACCGCGGGCCCCACGACGACCCAGCGCTTAGTACAGCGCCTGACGCATAGTAAGCGTTCAACGAGAAGCAGCGGGATGCGGTGGAAAGAGACCAGGCCTAAGTCGCTTCACGTCTTTGGGCCTCGGTTTCCTCATCTGGAAAATGGGGATTGAGACCGTGAGCCTCACCCGGGTCAGGGACTGTGTCCGGCCTGGTTTGCTCAGATCCACCCCGGCGCTTAGCACATAGTAAGCGTTTAACACATGTCCTAACAGATGCCACTGAGCACTTAAATACCGTAATTATTGCATCCAACCACAGATGCCGCTGAGCACTTAACAAATACCGTAATCATTGCATCCAACCCAGCCTTTGGAAGGAAGCCTGGCACCCGGAAATAATAATAATGATAATAATAATGGCATTTGTTAAGCACTTACTATGTGCAAAGCACTGTTCTAAGCGCTGGGGGGATACAAGGTGATCAGGTTGTCCCACGTGGGGCTCACAGCCTGAATCCCCATTTTACAGATGAGGGAACTGAGGCTCAGAGAAGTTGTGACAATAATAATAATAATGATGGCATTTGTTAAGCGCTTACTATGTGCAAAGCACTGTTCTAAGCGCTGGGGGGGATGCAAGGTGATCAGATTGTCCCACGTGGGGCTCACAGTCATCATCCCCATTTTACAGATGAGGTAACTGAGGCTCCGAGAAGTTGACCAAGGTCATACAGCAGACATGCGGTGAAAAGCGCTGGACAGGTGCCATAATTATCATTCATTATTATTTGGTCCCCTCCAAAGATGCAATCCCCCCCGCCCGGGAAGAGGCGGCACTCACACTCACACTCACACTCACAACGTGGGCCCCTCTGGAGAGCAGAGGCTCCTCCCGGGAAGCAGTTCCCTGGAAACCCTGGAATGGTGCCCAGACTCACTCTCCCTCTGGCTCTTCCCTGTCTCCACCCTGCCCCATCTTTCAGGCTGGGGCATCCGCTGGCAGGTGGATGCCCTCGTAATAGCGGCACCAAGTACCTACTAGGTGCCAAAGACCGCACTCAGCTCCGAGACGCAGTTCCAGTCCCACTGGGGGCTCCCGGGAGAACTAGCGTTGAATCCCCATTTTTCAGACGAGAAAACCGAGGCGCAGAGAAGTGACTCTCCCAAAGTCACCCAGCAGACAGGCGGCAGAGCCAGGATTAGAACCCAGGTCCCCTGACTTCCAAGCCTGAGTTCTTTCCACTAGAAAAGGGGTGTATGGGAGAACTAGCGTCGAATCCCCATTTTTCAGATGAGGAAACCGAGGCGCGGAGAAGTGACTTGCCCAAAGTCACCCAGCAGACAGGTGGCAGAACCAGGATTAGAACCCAGGTCCCCTGACTTCCAAGCCTGAGTTCTTTCCGCTAGAAAAGGGGTGTACGGGAGAACTGGCGGTGAATCCCCGTTTTTCAGACAAGGAAACCGAGGCGCAGAGAAGTGACTCTCCCAAAGTCACCCAGCAGACAGGTGGCAGAGCCAGGATTAGAACCCAGGTCCCCTGACTTCCAAGCCTGAGTTCTTTCCGCTAGAAAAGGGGTGTACGGGAGAACTGGCGGTGAATCCCCGTTTTTCAGACGAGAAAACCGAGGCGCGGAGAAGTGATTCGCCCAAAGTCACCCAGCAGACAGGTGGCAGAGCCAGGATTAGAACCCAGGTCCCCTGACTTCCAAGCCTGAGTTCTTTCCGCTAGAAAAGGGGTGTACGGGAGAACTGGCGGTGAATCCCCGTTTTTCAGATGAGAAAACCGAGGCGTGGAGAAGTGACTCGCCCAAAGTCACCCAGCAGACAGGTGGCAGAGGCAGGATTAGAACCCAGGTCCCCTGACTCCCAGCTCTTTCCGCTAGGCCAAACTGCCTCCCCAACGCTTAGAACAGTGCTTGGCACCTAGTAAGCACCTTAATAAATGCCATTATTATTATTATTCGTTCATCCAATCCTATTTATTGAGCACTTCCTGTGCGCAGAGCTCTGGACTAAGCGCTGGGGAGAGGACGACACTACAATAAGCAGCCGCGTTCCCTGCCCACAACGAGCTGGTTTCAAACCCTAGGACGCGTGAAGGACGAGCTTCATTCTCAGTCTGCCCAGTTGGCCGAGGGGCTGTGAACATGTTGTTCACATGTTCACATGTTGAAATAAATGCGATTGATGATGTTGTGGGTCCGGGCACACATACACACACACACAAAAAAACCACACACAAAACTCTCCTACCTTGCTGTTTCGGAAGGGTGGAGAAAGGGTGGGTGGGTGAGCTCCTCACAGCTTGGGATGCGGTAATAATCATAATTGAGGTTATTTGTGAAACAGTGAATGATGATGATGATGATGATGATGATGATGATGGCGTTTACTATGTGCCAAGCACTGGTCTAAGTTGATGAGGTGAGGCCCAGTCCCCGACCCCCGGGGGGGCTCCCAGGCTACAGGGAAGGGGGTGAGGGGCTTGGTGAGCCTCCCCCCTGTCCGGGAGGGACAGTCCCCTCTTCCCAGGGGGATGGAGGCCCTGGCAGCTATGGGCACCGGCCAGCCGTCCCCATGGCTACACGTGGTCGCCCGGTGGCTGGCAAACAGGCGGGCCATATAGGCCCGTTCCCAGGTGCCCAGACCCGCTGTGGGGCGGATACACACGTTCACATTTGGGTCACGGGCCGCACCAAAGGGACACTCCGTCCCCGGGGTCCTTCACGCTCCTCCATCACCAGCCTGGAGAAAGCCCAGCCCCACTCGGCGGGTCAGGGGATGTCTGGGGACACCAGGGACAGGGAGGGGAGGGACTGTCGGGGTCGTGGGGGGGAGGGGAATGGGGTTCAGGAGAGAGGGGAGATGCCCGAGGAGAGGTACCCAAGGGAGGTGCCCAGGAGGAGATGCCCAAGGGGAAGTACCCAAGGGAGGTGCCAAGGGGAGATGTCCAGGGGGAGATGCCCAAAGGGAGGTACCCAAGGGGAGACGCCCAAAGGGAGGTGCCCAGGGGGAGATGTCCAGGGGGAGATGCCCAAAGGGAGGTACCCAAGGGGAGACGCCCAAAGGGAGGTGCCCAGGGGGAGATGCCCAAGGGAAAGTGCCCAAAGGGGGGTGCCAAGGGGAGATGTCCAAGGGGAGGTGTCCAAGGGGAGGTGCCAAAGGGGAGACGCCCAAAGGGAGGTGCCCAGGGGGAGATGCCCTAGGGGAAGTACCCAAGGGAGGTGCCAAGGGGAGCTGTCCAAGGGGAGCTGCCCAAGGGGAGATACTCAAAGGGAGGTGCCCAGGGGGAGATGCCCAAGGGGAAGTACCCAAGGGAGGTGCCAAGGGGAGATGTCCAAGGGGAGATGCCTAACGGGAGGTGCCCAACGGGAGATGTCCAAGGGGAGATGTCCAAGGGGAGGTGTCCAAGGGGAGGTACCCAAGGGGAGATGCCCAAAGGGAGGTGACCAATGGAGGTGTCAAGAGGAGCTGCCCAAGGGGAGACGCCCAAAGGGAGGTGCCCAGGGGGAGATGCCCAAGGGGAAGTACCCAAGGGAGGTGCCAAGGGGAGATGTCCAAGGGGAGGTGTCCAAGGGGAGGTACCCAAGGGGAGACGCCCAAAGGGAGGTGCCCTGGGGGAGATGCCCAAGGGGAGGTGCCCAAGGGAGATGACCAAGGGGAGATGCCCAAGGGGAGGTGCCCAAGGGGAGATGCCCAAAGGGAGGTGCCCTGGGGGAGATGCCCAAGGGGAAGTACCCAAGGGGAGATGCCCAAGGGGAGATGCCCAAGGGGAGCTGCCCAAGGTGGGACGCCCAAAGGGAGGTGCCCAGGGGGAGATGCCCAAGGGGAAGTACCCAAGGGAAGTGCCAAGGGGAGATGTCCAAGGGGAGATGCCCAAGGAGAGGCACCCAAGGGGAGCTGCCCAAGGGGAGATGCCCAAAGGGAGGTGCCCAGAGGGAGATGCCAAAGGGGAAGTACCCAAGGGAGGATGTCCAAGGGGAGATGCCCAAGGGGAGGTGCCCAAGGGGAGCTGCCCAAGGGGAGCTGCCCAAGGTGAGAAGCCCAAAGGGAGGTGCCCAGGGGGAGATGCCCAAGGGGAAGTACCCAAGGGAGATGTCAAAGGGGAGATGCCCAAGGGAGGTGCCAAGGGGAGATGTCCAAGGGGAGCTGCCCAAGGGGAGATGCCCAAAGGGAGGTGCCCTGGGGGAGATGCCCAAGGGGAAGTACCCAAGGGAGGTGCCAAGGGGAGATGTCCAGGGGGGAGCTGCCCAAGGGGAGGTGCCCAAGAGGAGCTGCCCAAGGGGAGGTGCTCAAGGGGAGACGCCCAAGGGGAGGTGCCCAAGGGAGGTGCCAAGGGGAGATGTCCAGGGGGAGATGCCCAAGGGGAGGTGCCCAAGAGGAGCTGCCCAAGGGGAGGTGCTCAAGGGGAGACGCCCAAGGGGAGGTGCTCAAGGGGAGACGCCCAAGGGGAGGTGCTCAGGGGGAGATGCCCAAGGGGAAGTACCCAAGGGAGGTGCCAAGGGGAGATGTCCAAGGGGAGATACCCAAGGGGAGGTGCCCAGGGGGAGATGCCCAAGGGGAGGTGCCCAGGGGGAGATGCCCAAGGGGAGGTGTCCAAGGGGAGGTGTCCAAGGGGAGGTGTCCAAGGGGAGATGCCCAAGGGGACGTGCCAAGGGGAGGTGTCCAAGGGGAGATGCCCAAGGGGACGTGCCAAGGGGAGGTGTCCAAGGGGAGGTACCCAAGGGGAGGTACCCAAGGGGAGGTGCCCAGGGGGAGAAGCCCAAGGGGAAGTACCCAAGGGAGGTGCCAAGGGGAGATGCCCAAGGGGAGCTGCTCAAGGGGAGGTGCCCAAGAGGAGCTGCCCAAGGGGAGCTGCCCAGGGGGAGGTGCTCAAGGGGAGACGCCCAAGGGGAAGTACCCAAGGGAGGTGCCAAGGGGAGCTGCCCAAGGGGAGCTGCTCATGGGGAGATGACAAGGGGAGGTACCCAAAGGAGGTGCCCAGGGGAGATGTCCAGTCCCCACAGACTTGACCTTCGTTTTCAGAAGAGTTGTTTGAGAGAGCACATTCCCCTCCCTGACCTGGGACAGCCCGGACAGGGCCGGACAGGGCCGGACAGGCAGCCCCGGGCAGGGCCAGAAAAGCCTGGACAACCCCGGGCAGGGCCAGCAAGGGCTGGGCAGGGCTGGACAGACAGCCCCGGACAAGGCCGGACAGGACCGGACAGCCCCGGACAGGGCCAGAAAAGGCTGGACAGCCCCGGGCAGCCCTAGATAGACATCCCCATTCTAGCCTGTGAGCCGCTGTTGGGTAGGGACCGTCTCTAGATGTTGCCCACTTGGACTTCCCAAGCGCTCAGTCCAGTGCTCTGCACACAGGAAGCGCTCAATAAATACCATTGAATGAATGAATGAAAAGATAGGGCCAGGAAGGGCTGGACAGCCCCGGACAGCCCCGGACAGGGCCGGACAGGACCGGACAGCCCCTGACATCTCCGGGCAGGGCCGGACAGGACCGGACAGCCCTGGACAGGACCGGACAGGACCGGATAGCCCCGGACAGCCCCGAGGCAGGCCAGGCCAGGCCGGGCCGGGCCGGGGGAAGGGGAGGGGAGGGAAGGGAGGGAGGGGTGGGCGTCATGGGCAGGGCCGGCGCTCTCTCGTGGGTCTGTGTGTCTGTCTGTGTGTCATCATCATCATCATCATCATCATCAATCGTATTTATTGAGCGCTTACTATGTGCAGAGCACTGGACTAAGCGCTTGAGAAGTCCAAACTGGCAACATATAGAGACAGTGTCCGGGGGGGGGGCCCGCTCCCCGCCCAGGAGGACCCCCGGGGGGGGAGGGGAGGGGAGGGGCTCCATCCGCCCCCCCCCCCCCCCCCCGTGTCCCGGGCTGGATCGGGCTGGGTCCCCGTCCACCCCAAACCCAGAAGCCGACGGAGGGACGGTCCGGCCCCGGTGCCCCCCGACAGCATCCCCAGCATCTGGGGGGGGGGGGGGGGATGGAGGGAGGGGCTGTCACGGACGGTCACACACACACACACACACACACACACACACACACACACACACACACCCCATTCCCCGGCTGATTCCCCCTCTCCCTGGGGGCATCTTCCCCCCGGTCCCCCTTACCTGGGCTGCGCCCCCCAGGGCTCCGGGGACCCTTCCCTCCCTCCCTCTTTCCCTCCCTCTTTCCCTCCCTCCCTCCTTCCCTCCCTCCGTCCCTCCGGCTCCCGCACCGGCTCCCGATCCCGATCCCGCTGCGGCTCCGGCTCCGGCTCCGGCTCCGAATCCAGCTCCCAATCCGGCTCCCAATCCAGCTCCGGGTCCCCGCTGCGGCCTGGGCTCCGGCTCCGGCTCCGGCTCCGAATCCAGCTCCGAATCCGGCTCCGGGTCCTCTCTGCGGCCGCGACTCGGGGCCGAAGCTTCCAGGCGGCGGCGGCGGCGGGGGCGGCGCCCCCTGCCGGCCGGTCCTGCCCGGCTCCGCGGCGCCCCCTGCCGGCCGCCCCCTCTTAAAGGGGCCGAAGCTTCGATGCGACGGCGGCGGCGGCGGCGGCGGCGGCGGCGCCCCCTGCCGGCCGGTCCTGCCCGGCTCCGCGGCGCCCCCTGCCGGCCTCCCCCTCTTAAAGGGGCCGAAGCTTCGAGGCAGCGGCGACGCCCCCTACCGGCCGGTCCTGCCCGGCTCCGGGGCGCCCGCTGCCGGCCGCCCCCTCTTAAAGGGGCCGAAGCTTCGATGCGACGGCGGCGGCGGCGGCGGCGCCCCCTGCCGGCCAGTCCTGCCCGGCTCCGCGGCGCCCCCTGCCGGCCTCCCCCCTCTTAAAGGGGCCGAAGCTTCGAGGCGGCGGCGGCGGCGGCGGCGCCCCCTGCCGGCCGGTCCTGCCCGGCTCCGCGGCGCCCCCTGCCGGCCGGCCGCCGGCCGCCCCCTCTTAAAGGAACCGAAGCTTAGAGGAGGCGGTAGAGGCGGCCGGTCCCGCTATGCCCCCGCTCTTAAAGGGGCCGCGCCCCCGCCGCAATAATAATAATAATGGTATGTATTAAGCTCTTACTCTGTGCAAAGCACCGTTCTAAGCGCTGGGGAGGTTACAGGGCGATCGGGTTGTCCCACGGGGGGCTCACACTCATCACCCCCATTTTCCAGATGAGGTCACTGAGGCCCGGAGAAGTGAAGCGACCTGCCCAAAGTCACCCAGCTGACAGTTGGCGGAGCCGGGATTTGAACCCATGACCCCTGACTCCAAAGCCCGGGCTCTTTCCGTTGAGCCACGCTGCTTCTTCTAGACTGTGAGCCCACTGTTGGGTAGGGACCGTCTCTATACGTTGCCAACCTGGACTTCCCAAGCGCTTAGTACAGCGCTCTGCACATAGTAAGCGCTCAATCAATCCATCAATCGTATTTAATCAATCAATCAATCAATCGTATTTATTGAGCGCTTACTATGTGCAGAGCGCTGGACTAAGCGCTTGGGAAGTCCAAGTTGGCAACACATAGGGACGGTCCCTACCCAACAGTGGGCTCACAGTCTAAAAGGGGGAGACAGAGAACAGAACCAAACATACCAACAAAATAAAATAAATAGGATAGAAATGTACAAGTAAAATAAATAAATAAATAAATAAATAGAGTAATAAATATGTGCAACCATATATACATATATACAGGATTTGCTGAGCGCTTACTGTGTGCAGAGCACTGGACTAAGCGCTTGGGAAGTCCAAGTTGGCAACATATAGAGACGGTCCCTACCCAACAGTGGGCTCAAAACACACGCAATAACGATAATAACGACGGTATTTGTTGACTACTTACTGGGTGCCAAGCACCGCACTAAGCGCTGGGGTGGATGCAATGAGATCACAAACCAGATGCCAACAAAACTCTCTCCCACCTCTCATTTTTTCTTTTAAAGGGGCAGGAGGCCTTCTCAGACTGAGCCCCCTTCTTCCCTCTCCCCCTTACCTCCTTCTGTTTGTACATATTTATTACTCGATTTGTTTATTTTACTTGTACATATTTATTCTATTTATTTTGTTCTGTTTTAATACGTTTTGTTTTGTTTTGTTCTGTCTCCCCCTTCTAGACTGTAAGCCCACTGTTGGGTAGGGACCGTCTCTAGATGTTGCCAACTTGGACTTCCCAAGTGCTTAGTACAGTGCTCTGCACTCAGTAAGCGCTCAATAAATACGATTGAGCACCTGTATATATGTATATATATATCCCACAGCACCTGTATATATGTATATATGGTTGTACATATTTATTACTCTATTTATTTATTTATTTGTGTATTTATTTTACTTGTACATTTCTATCCTATTTATTTAATTTTGTTGGTATGTTTGGTTCTGTTCTCTGTCTCCCCCTTTTAGACTGTGAGCCCGCTGTTGGGTAGGGACTGTCTCTATGTGTTGCCAATTTGTACTTCCCAAGCGCTTAGTACAGTGCTCTGCACATAGTAAGCGCTCAATAAATACGATTGATTGATTGATTGATTGACTGAATGAAATACGATTGAGTGAATGAATGAATGCAGGGTGTATGCACGCTGTATTTGAACGAATGCTTGTATTCATTCATCATCATCATCAATCGTATTTATTGAGCGCTTACTATGTGCAGAGCACTGGACTAAGCGCTTATGAATGTGTTGTACGCTCCCAAGCGCTGAGTACAGAGCCCGGCACAGAGTAAGCGCTCAATAAATACGATCGACCGACTCGGAGGAACGGTGCCCGGGCCTGATTCTGCTTTCGGCCTGCTCTGTGACCTTGGGCGATCACTTCATTTCTCCGTGCCTCAGTTTCCTCACCTGTACAGTGGGGATTCCATCAACGCCTGTTCTCTATCTTAATTAGCCTGGGAGCCTCACGTGGGACAAGGGACTGCGTTTGACCTCGTCGACTTTTGCATCTCCGCACATAACAAAATGTTTAAGAAATACTTTGTTGTTTGTGACTTTGGCCAAGTCACTTCACTTCTCCAGTTCCCTCATCTGGAAAATGGGGATGAAGACTGGGAGCCTCCCGTGGGCCCACCTGATCGTCGTGTAACCTCCCCGGCGCTTAGAACAGTGCTTGGCACATAGTAAGCGCTTAATAAATGCCATCATTATTATGATTAAAATGGGGATGAAGACTGGGAGCCCCCCGAGGGCCCACCTGATCACCTTGTAACCTCCCCAGCGCTTAGAACAGTGCTTGGCACATAGTAGGCGCTTAATAAATGCCATCATTATTATGATTAAAATGGGGATGAAGACTGGGAGCCTCCCGTGGGCCCACCTGATCACCTTGTAACCTCCCCAGCGCTTAGAACAGTGCTTGGCACATAGTAAGCGCTTAATAAATGCCATCATTATTAAGATTAAAATGGGGATGAAGACTGGGAGCCCCCCGTGGGCCCACCTGATCACCTTGTAACCTCCCCAGCGCTTAGAACAGTGCTTGGCACGTAGTAAGCGCTTAACAAATACCATTAAAAAATACAAAAATCATAATAAGAGGAATGATGAAGAAAAGGCACATGCCGGTCGTGGCTTGGCTTTGGGAGTACGTAGAGCAGAAGCAGCGTGGCTCAGCGGAAAGAGCCCGGGCTTGGGAGTCAGAAGTCATGGGTTCAAATCCCGGCTCTGCCAACTGTCAGCTGGGTGACTTTGGGCACGTCACTTCACTTTTCTGGGCTTCAGTGACCTCATCTGGAAAATGGGGATTAAAACTGTGAGCCCCCCGTGGGCCAACCTGATCACCGTGTTACCTCCCCAGCGCTTAGAACAGTGCTTGGCACATAGTAAGCGCTTAACAAATACCATTAAAAAATACAAAAATAATAATAAGAGGAATGATAAAGAAAAGGCACACGCCGGTCGTGGCTTGGCTTTGGTCTGGGAGTACGCAGAGCTGAAGCAGCGTGGCTCAGCAGAAATCAATCAATCAATCAATCAATCGTATTTATTGAGCGCTTACTGTGTGCAGAGCACTGTACTAAGCGCTTGGGAAGCACAAGTTGGCAACATATAGAGACAGTCCCTACCCAACCCGGGCTTGGGAGTCAGAGGTAATGGGTTCAAATCCCAGCTCTGCCAACTGTCAGCTGGGTGACTTTGGGCAAGTCACTTCACTTCTCTGGCCCTCAGTTCCCTCATCTGGAAAACGGGGATTAAAACTGGGAGCCCCCCGTGGGCCAACCTGATCACCTTGTCACCTCCCCAGCCCTTGGCACATAGTAAGCGCTTAATAAATGCCGTTATTATTATTATTATTACTAATTAGGGGGGCTGTCCGTCCGTCTTCCTGTCGGCACCCAGGCTTCGGCCTTGCTCCCCGCCTTGTCTCCATTGTAGGCCTGGTTATGATGATGATGATGATGATGGCATTTATTAAGCGCTTACTGTGTGCAAAGCACTGTTCTAAGCGCCGGGGAGGTGACAAGGCGATCAGGTTGGCCCACAGTCCTGCTCCCCATTTTCCAGATGGGGTAACTGAGGCCCAGAGAAGTGAAGTGACTTGCCCGAAGTCACCCAGCTGGCAGTTGGCAGAGCTGGGATTTGAACCCACGACCTCGGACTCCAAAGCCCGGGTTTTTTCCACCGAGCCACGCTTGCTTCACCCCGGTAAATCCCTCCCGAGACGGAGAGCAGATGGAGCGGTTGGCAGGGAGCGAGAGCCGGGCCCCGCTAGCCGCGGGCCTTGGGCGGGAGCCTTGGCCCGGGCCCGGATCCCGGGGCTACCTCCTGTTCCCGGGGTCGGCCCATGCCCGCCTCTCCCCTCCCGCCGGGTCCGGACGGGGCAGGAGAAAGACGGGGGGTAACCCTGGACCTTGGTCAATCGATCAATCAATCGATCGATCGTACTTATTGAGCGCTTACTGCGTGCAGAGAAGCGCTTGGGAAGTCCAAGTCGGCACGTGGCCCAGGGAACCGCCCGGGAAGAAGGACCACTTGTCCGCTGCGTGACCTTGGGCGACTCACTTCACTCCTCCCCCCTGCGTGGCTCGGTGGCAAGGCCGTGGGTTCTAATCCCGCCTCCGCCCCTCGTCCGGCTGGGTGACTCGGGCCAAGTCCGCTTCGCTGGGCCTCGGTGGCCTCACCTGGAAAGTGGGGATGAATGACAACAATGATGATGATGGCATTTATTAAGCGCTTACTATGTGCGCCGGGGAGGTTACAAGGTGATCGGGTTGTCCCCCGGGGGGGCTCACAGGCTTCATCCCCATTTTCCAGGTGAGGGAACGGAGGCCCAGAGAAGTGAAGTGACTTGCCCAAAGTCACACAGCTGTTGGCGGAGCCGGGATTTGAACCCGTGACTTTTGACTCCAAAGCCCGGGCTCTTTCCACTGAGCCCCACGTGGGACAACCTGATTACCTTGTATCTCCCCCAGCGCTTAGAACAGTGCTTGGCACATAGTAAGCGCCTAACACCATCATCATCATCATCATCATAATGATGGCATTTGTTAAGCGCTTACTATGTGCAAAGCACTGTTCTAAGCACTGGGGGGGATACAAGGTGATCAGGTTGTCCCACGAGGGGCTCACAGTCATCATTCCCATTTTACAGATGAGGGAACTGAGGCTCAGAGAAGTGAAGTGACTCGCCCAAAGTCACACAGCAGACATGTGGCGAGTCGGGATTCGAACCCATGACCTCGGACTCCAAAGCCCGGGCTCTTTCCACTGAGCCACGCTGCTTCTCATCATCCTCTGGACCTCTGTTTCCCCATCTGCAAAATGGGGATTGAGACTGCGAGCCCCACGTTGGGGGGGGGACTGTGTCCAACCCCATTTGCTTACATCTTCCTCGCGCTTACTATGGTGCCTGGCACATAGTAAGCGCCTAACAGATAGCCCAATTATTATTATTATTCCCCTGAACCTAGACGGCGTGGCTTGTGGGGAGGGGGATGCTTCAGAGGGGCCCCTCAGGGCCCTTACAGAGATGCCCGCTGTTGGGTAGGGTCCGTCTCTATATGTTGCCAACTTGGACTTCCCAAGCGCTTAGTACAGTGCTCTGCACACAGTAAGCGCTCAATAAATACAACTGAATGAATGAATGCCAGCTCGGTCCCCAGGGATGTGTGGAAGCAGGGTGGGCGGGTGAGTGAAGGGTAGGGAAGGGTCCGTGGGCATCAGAGAAGCAGCGTGGCTCAGTGGAAAGAACCCGGGCTTTGGAGTCAGAGGTCATGGGTTCAAATCCCGGCTCCATCAGCTGGGTGACTTTGGGCGAGTCACTTCACTTCCCTGGGCCTCAGTGACCTCATCTGGACAATGGGGATGAAGACTGGGAGCCCCCCGTGAGACAACCTAATCACCTTGTAACCTCCCCAGCGCTTAGAACAGGGCTTTGCACACAGTAAGTACTTAACAAACACCATTATTATCTAATCCCGGCTCCGCCAACTGTCAGCTGGGTGACTTTGGGCGAGTCACTTCACTTCTCTGGGCCTCAGTGACCTCATCTGGACAATGGGGATGAAGACTGGGAGCCCCCCGTGGGCCCACCTAATCACCTTGCAACCTCCCCAGCGCTTAGAACAGTGCTTGGCACATAGTAAGCGCTTAGCAAATACCAACACTACTATTATTATTAATAAAATAAATAATAATGGCATTTATTAAGCTCTATGTGCAAAGCACATATAATAATACAGTGCTCTGCACACAGTAAGCGCTCAATAAATACGATGGAAGGAATGAATATTATTATCATATAATATATGATAATAATGATCATTGTTATAATTATAATAGGATAACCATGCAATGATAATAGTAATAATAATAATAATGGGTGGGTATAATATAATAATAATAAGTGGGACAACCTGATGATGGCATTTGTTAAGCGCTTACTAATGTGCAAAGCACTTTTCTAAGTGCTGGGCCTTGTAACCTCCCCAGCGCTTAGAACAGTGCTTGGCACATAGTAAGCGCTTAGCAAATACCAACACTACTATTATTATTAATAAAATAAATAATAATGGCATTTATTAAGCTCTATGTGCAAAGCACATATAATAATACAGTGCTCTGCACACAGTAAGCGCTCAATAAATACGACTGAAGGAATGAATATTATCATATAATATATGATAATAATTATCATTGTTATAATTATAATAGGATAACCATATGATAATAGGAATAATAATAATGGGTGGGTATAATATAATGTGGGACAACATGATGATGGCATTTGTTAAGCGCTTACTATGTGCAAAGCACTTTTCTAAGCGCTGGGCCTTGTAACCTCCCCAGCGCTTAGAACAGTGCTTGGCACATAGTAAGCGCTTAGCAAATACCAACACTACTATTATTATTAATAAAATAAATAATAATGGCATTTATTAAGCTCTATGTGCAAAGCACATATAATAATACAGTGCTCTGCACACAGTAAGCGCTCAATAAATACGACTGAAGGAATGAATATTATCATATAATATATGATAATAATTATCATTGTTATAATTATAATAGGATAACCATATGATAATAGGAATAATAATAATGGGTGGGTATAATATAATGTGGGACAACATGATGATGGCATTTGTTAAGCGCTTACTATGTGCAAAGCACTTTTCTAAGCGCTGGGCCTTGTAACCCCCCCAGCGCTTAGAACAGTGCTTGGCACATAGTAGGCGCTTAGCAAATACCAACACTACTATTATTATTAATAAAATAAATAATAATGACATTTATTAAGCTCTATGTGCAAAGCACATATAATAATACAGTGCTCTGCACACAGTAAGCGCTCAATAAATACGATTGAAGGAATGAATATTATCATATAATATATGATAATAATTATCATTGTTATAATTAGGATAACCATATAATGATAATAGTAATAATAATAATGGGTGGGTACAATATAATAATAATAAGTGGGACAACCTGATGATGGCATTTGTTAAGCGCTTACTATGTGCAAAGCACTGTTCTAAGCGCTGGGCCTTGTAACCCCCCCAGCGCTTAGAACAGTGCTTGGCACATAGTAGGCGCTTAGCAAATACCAACACTACTATTATTATTAATAAAATAAATAATAATGGCATTTATTAAGCTCTATGTGCAAAGCACATATAATAATACAGTGCTCTGCACACAGTAAGCGCTCAATAAATACGATGGAAGGAATGAATATTATCATATAATAACAATGATAATAGGATAACCATATAATGATAATAGTAATAATAATAATGGGTGGGTATAATATAATAATAATAAGTGGGACAACCTGATGATGGCATTTGTTAAGCGCTTACTATGTGCAAAGCACTTTTCTAAGCGCTGGGCCTTGTAACCTCCCCAGCGCTTTGCACATAGTAAGCGCTTAACAAATACCATCATTATTATTTATGGCTCTTGGTTCAACATGGAGTTAGGGCCGGGGCTGCCGAGAAGGAGTCTCCCCTGCTGATCCTCCACCTCATCATCATCATCAATCGTATTTATTGAGCGCTTACTATGTGCAGAGCACTGTACTAAGCGCTTGGGAAGTACCAATTGGCAACATATAGAGACGGTCCCTACCCACCAGCGGGCTCACAGTCTAAAAGGGGGAGACAGAGAACAAAACCAAACATACTCACAAAATAAAAGAAATAGAATAGATAGGTACAAATAAAATAAATCAATCCTCGCCGCCACATTCGGAAGATCCGGGGTCTCTTTGCCCCGGGAGGGGCTCCCAGGGCAGAGGAGACACCTGGAAGAGCTGGAAAAGCTGGGAAAGGGAGGAGAAAGGGGGAGAGCATCACTGCTGCAACAGGCGCCCAAAATAGAAAGCAGGGGAAAAGGGGGTGGGGGGAAGATGCTGTTGCTTAGCAACCATCTCCAGGAGGGGAGAAACAGCAGCCAATTTGGGGGGGCGGGAGGGCAAGGTCTTCCCACCCCTTAGGACCCCACTCGCCCCCCAAGTCCGTCAGGGAGGTACCAGGCCGGGGGTGAGGGGGCTGGGATGGGATTCCTCCTCTAGGCTCCAGAGGCCTTCCCTTGGGTTCATCCCAAATCAGGAGCTGTTTCCATGACAACCACAGACGCAGGAGGGGCAGCGGGAACCAAGCATCCCCCAAGGTGGGGGGATAATAATAATGATGGTATTTGTTAAGCACTTACTATGGGCCAAGCACTGTTCTAATAATAACGACGGGATTTGTTAAGCACTTACTATGTGCCAAGCACTGTTCTAATAACGATGGTATTTGTTAAGCACTTACTATGTGCCAAGCACTGTTCTAATAATAATGATGGGATTTGTTAAGCGCTTACTATGTGCCAAGCACTGTTCTAATAATAACGATGGGATTTGAGCACTTACTATGTGCAAAGCACTGTAATAATGATGGCATTTATAATAATAATAATGATGGCATTTGTTAAGCGCTTACTATGTGCACTGTTCTAAGCGCTGTGCTTACTATATGCAAAGCACTGTTCTATACATATATACCTGTATATATGTTTGTACATATTTATTACTCTATTTTATTTGTACATATCTATTCTATTTATTTTATTAGTATGTTTGGTTTTGTTCTCTGTCTCCCCCTTTTAGACTGTGAGCCCACTGTTGGGTAGGGACTGTCTCTATATGTTGCCAATTTGTGCTTCCCAAGCGCTTAGTACAGTGCTCTGCACATAGTAAGCGCTCAATAAATACGGTTGATTGATTGATTAAGCGCTGGGGAGGTTACAAGGTGACCAGGTTGGCCCACGGTTCCCCTCTTACACATTAGGTGACGGAAGACAGTCCAGCCCAGTCTTCATCCCCATTTTACAGATGAGGGAACTGAGGCACAGAGAAGTGACTTGCCCAAAGTCACACAGCTGACAAGTGGCGGAGCCGGGATTTGAACCCAGGACCTCTGACTCCAAAGCCCGAGCTCATTCTAAGCGCTAGGGAGGGGTTCAAGGTGATCAGGTTGTCCCACCTGGGGCTCACAGTCTTCATCCCCATTTTCCAGATGAGGTCACCGAGGCCCAGAGAAGTGAAGTGACTTGCCCCAAGTCACACAGCAGACAACTGGCGGAGCCGGGATTAAATAATGGTATTTGTCATGCGCTTACTAGGTGCAAAGCACTGTTCTAAGCTCTGGGGAGGTTACAAGGTGATCAGGTTGGCCCACGGGGGGCTCACAGTCTTAATCCCCATTTTACAGATGAGGTCCCTGAGGCACAGAGAAGTTAAGTGACTTGCCCAAAGTCACACAGCTGACAACTGGCGAAGCCCTATCCTTTGAGGAGCCAAATCACTCCTCTTCTGGCCAGGGGAAGGCGGGTTTTGTGGCCAGCAGGGCCTCGCTTTCCTAAAAGGAAGAGGAAATTGTGTTGGCTCGTTGGCTTCACTACTCTCCCCCAAGCGCTAAGTACAGTGCTTTGCTTAAGCGCTCAATAAATACAATCAATAATAATAATCACTGGGGGTCTTGCCTTCTGCATTGCCCTGACTTGCTCCCTTTGGGACTGTCTCTATATGTTGCCAATTTGTACTTCCCAAGCGCTTAGTACGGTGCTCTGCACACAGTAAGCGCTCAATAAATACGATTGATGATATTTGTAATGTATTTATATTAATACAGATTAATTCATATTATTAATACAGATCTGCAGATTGTTGTGGGCAGGGAGTACGTCTGCTTACCGTTATATTGTCCAAGCACTTAGTACAGTGCTCTACACATAGCAAGCACTCAATAAATACGATTGATGCTATTGATGCCTGTTGACTTGTTTTGGTGCCCGTCTCCCCCCTTCTAGACTGTGAGCCCGTTGTGGGCAGGGACTGTCTCTTTCTGTTGCCGAACTGTATTTTCCAGGCGCCTAGTCCAGTGCTCTGCACACAGTAAGCGCTCCATAAATACGACAATGAATGAATGAATGAATGAGGACAGCGACATTTGCTATTTACCTGTCATTACTGTATCCACCCTGCGTCTAATACAGCGCCCTGCACACAGTAAGCGCCTTATATGCCTTATTTGAGCTCTCTGGTCTGGCTCTGAAGTCAATAACGGCATTTACGGGGCGCTTACTGTGTGCAGGGCGCTGTATTAGACGCAGGTTCCCCTCTTACACGTTATAAGGTGACAGAAAACAGTCCTCTCGGTGTCCCTCATCCTATAAGGGGTCGCTGCTCCCCTGCCCTTCTGCACGGAGCATCCCAGCCGAGACGGCGTACGGGAATTCTGGAAAGAAACACCCGGACCAGCGGGAAAACAGAGAGCTTTATGGTCAGAGTGGAGTTTCCAATAGAGCATGATGAGAAAGGAAGAAAGAAAAAAATCCCTGTGCCCAACAGAAGCATTTCTCTGGCAACCTCGGAGGGCAACACGTGTAGGTGGGTTTTTTTCCCCCCCAAAAGCAGAACCCAAGGGCCAGCTTTCCTTCCCTGGCCCAGCCTGGGGGGTCCAGAACTAGACCGGAGCATCCCGGGATGAGAAGCCGCTTTGCCGGAAGGGACGGGGCTGTGGTGGAGAAGGGCTGACCCCACGACGACGTCACTCTTCCCTCTGCCCGGGTGTTCCCCGCTCCCGCTCTCGGCTCTGGCTCACGGGGCCCGAGTTTGGATTCTGGTTGCCGGGAAATGGAGGGGGAGGAGGAGGAGGCGGCGGGATGCCGAGGAAGAGGCAGCTGCATCCCCGAGCCATCTCGTTCTCCTGCGTAGTCGGACTGATGGTCCAAAGGGCTGATTTTGTCCCAGCCTTCCGGAGGCCCCGGCCGCAGCGGCACGGCCAGAAAACCTCTCGGGACCGGGACTTTTGGGTGGGGGAAAAGGGGACGAGTGGGGAGAGTGGGGGGCCAGGGTCTGGCGGGGGGAAGGCAACGTTCCCATCCGATGGTCCCGCCTGCCGGACTCCCTCTTTCCCAGCTGGGTTCCCCGCAAGGGATGTGGGGGTGTCCAGACAGGCTGGCTGAGACGGCAGGGCCGGGAGAACGTCGGAGAAGGGTGGCGGGCACTGCTTTCCCAGGCAGCCGGTTCCAGGACCCTCCCCGGGGGCGGCCCTCATGGCCACCCAGGGCAGGCCGCGGCCTCGGCCTGGACGCCGGAGGGAGATCCCGGAGCGGGGGCTCCCCCGACCTCCGCCGCGTCCCTGAGAAGTCCCGTCCGGGCCGGCTCACCGCCAGGCCCAAGAGGTGCCGGGGGCTTGGAAGACCCAAACTGGGGGAGCGCCGTGGGGTGGGCGTCCCCCTCAGAGGCAGAACCCTCTCTCTCCCCGCCGCCGCCCTCCCCCAGGCTGCCCGGCCATAGCGGGGGACCCCCGGGGCAGTCTGGGGGAGCATTTCCTCCTCCTCCTGGCCCAGGGACCCCGAGGATCCCCGCGGCCCCGCCAGACGCCCGGCCGTTCCCGTGAACCGTTTTCTTGGGACGGAGGCCCCTGACAGCTTTCATTATAAAAGAGGACGGTGTGAAAAAATACATCTGCCATCGCCAACGTTCCCGGGGTGAGCGGCGGCGAGGGGGTGGCGGCCTACTCCGGCCCTTCGCCGCTTCGAGGTGGGTTTCCAACGGGCAGCCATTTGGGAGAGGGGGACGGAGTGGGAAGAGGAGGCGGGGCCGTTTCCTCCCGCTCCCACCGCACCACCCCAAGTCCTCGGCCTGCGCGGGATCCCCGGGGGAACGGAGGGGCCGTCGCTCGGGTGGGGGCAGGGGTCCCCGGCCCTAGGCCGGCGTCCCCCTCGTCCTGCCCGTCGGGGCACTTCCCCCCGTTCCCCCGGCCGATGACGATGGGCGTTGGGCAGCCGGCGGGTCGGGCACGACGGCCAAGGCCGGGCCGGACCTCGGGCGCCGGAAGCCTAGAGCTCCTCGTAGTCCCCACCCCCGCGCTGCTTACTCCCGCCGCCCAAGAAGGCCTCCAGTTCATCCGTCTCCTCGTTCTTCTCCTTGCTCCGCTTCTTCTTTCTCTTCCTCTCGTCTCTGCCCTCCTCTTTGTCCTTGGTCTTCTTGGGCTTGCCGCTCTTCTTCTTCCCGGCCTTCTCCTCCTCCTGGAAGGCAAGGCGGCAGTCAGGCTGGCGTTCCTCGGGCCGTTCCCCCGCCAATCTGTCCCGGCCCCCCGCCTCCCCACTCCGAGATCACCGATCGCTCCGGCCTGACAGATTTTCAAATGCTCGACACTCGCACTCCCGTGAAGACCCCGAGTGGACCACCGCCAGTTTCTGACGGGAAGAACTGGGTCCAAAAGCAAGCAGACCCACCCGCGGCCCGATATCCGGAGGAGCCGTTGAATGGGAGGAAACCCGGGAAAACGGCCCTATTTTTTTTTTCCATTCGGGACCGACAAAGGTGGTTCTCGGAGATCGTCGGCTGAACTCACTGGCCGTTCTCTGGCTGCCTGGGGCTCCCCTCTCTTTTTCCGGGGCTCGAAACACCGAAGTAAAAACCAGTTCCCCAGTCCCCGGCGGCCCCGCAACTGAATCTCAAGGAACCCGATTCCGACCGGCAATGGTCGCCGGGCGGCACAGCCTTCCGACTTGTGGAAAAGGGCCTCGGTCCAACGCAGATCCATCGTTTAGGCTCCACCGAGCTCCACCACCGCTTGGGAACCGCTCCCCGTCTCCTGTCTGTCGCTCCCCGCCGGGGCTCAGACGACGGGGGTCAGCCAGCGACCCGGAGCGACAGAGGTGGGAAAGTCCCTTTCCAGTCCCGGGGACCCAGGACGGCCGTCGGCCTGCCCGCGGTGGTCTCGGAGCAGTTTCCCGGCTATTTCCGGGGCGGGTGGCGGCTGGGGAAACTGAGGCCTGGAGCCTTCCCTGACCCAATGCCTCCCTTTGTGAAGGCAGTGGGCAGGGATTGTGTCTCTTTATTGCTGAATTGTACTTTCCAAGCGCTTAGTAAACCCCCTTTTAGACTGTGAGCCCACTGTTGGGTAGGGACTGTCTCTATATGTTGCCAACTTGTACTTCCCAAGCGCTTAGTACAGTGCTCTGCACACAATAAGCGCTCAATAAATACGACTGATGATGATGAATGAATGAAAAGTCCCCACTCCTCTATGCCAAGGGAAAAACGTTGTCTTTCGGGCGCCCGCAGCGGGCGGGAGCAACCTGAGCAGGCCCCAGGACGCCTGGCTTCCGAGCTAAATCCAGAATCGTTCACCCCAGGCCTCAGAGGGCCTGGACAGACTCGCGGGAACAAAACATCGAGTTTCCACCGATCCCCTCCCGCTCGATCCGAGGGGGAGATGATACCTCTTTGTTCTTTTTCTTTTTCTTCTTCTTCTCCTTAGCGGGAAGTTTGCCTTCCTTATCTGCCCGGAGAGAGAAAGACCATCAGTTGTCTGTTCCTGGGGAGCTTCTGCTCTGGGCTGAGGGAGGAACCGTCAGGGCCGGGAGGGAGGGAGGGAGGGAGGGCCGGCTTCCCGGCCCCTCGGCTCGGTGGGAGAAAGGAAGAGATGCGGGCCAAACTGGCTCACGGGCCGCTGGCCCCGCACCCCGGCCCCTCCTGGGGCCAAGCCGGGACTCGGGCCCGCGTTCAAGGTGACCCCGGCAAGTTGGCGGGGCCCGGTTTCGATTCCGTGCGAGGCGCGGCCCGGAGGAACGGACAGCCGTCCCCGGGGGCCGGATTCAGGCCGAGGCGTGATGATCGGAAGGAGAAATTTCCACCTGAGGGCCAAACTACCGCTCTCGGGCCTGGGCTCCGCGGCAGCCGAGGAACGCGCCAGCTTTAAGCAGCGGCGGCGCGGCCGACGGAGGGGCGGGCTGCTGAGTCTGCGATTAGGGATCTGATGGCGGGCGAGCTTTCTCGCCAGTTAGCCCGATCCCTAGCCCGTTAAAAAGTAGTACTTTTAGGGCAACCGGCGAGCAACGCCCCCATTCCCATGACTGAAGGGGGAAATCATTTGGGTCCAACCCGATGGCACTTGGATTTGTTCTCTTTATTCGCCCCACCCGCACTTCTGCCTATATCCGTAACTTGTATATTTCCATTAATGTCTGCCTTCCCCTCTGGACCGTAAGCCCCTCGTGGGCAGGGAACGTGGCTAGAGCCCAGGCCTGGGAATCAGAAGGACCTGGGTTCTGATCCCGGTGACCCTGGGCAAGTCACTTCACTTCCATGTGCCTCAGTTCCCTCATGTGTAAAATGGGGATGATGAGTGTGAGTTCCTCGTGGGACAGGGACTGTGTCCAACCTGATTAACTCGTATGTACCCCAGGGCTTAGAATGATGCTTGGCACAAAGCAAGATCTTCACAAGTACCAGAACAAAAAATAATGTGTCTACCAACTCTGTTATACTGTACTCTCCCAAGTGCTTGCTTAATACAGTGCTCTGCAAGCAGTAAGCACTTAATCAATACCATGGATTGATTTCCATGCATCTTCCCCGGCGTTTAGTACAGGGCTCGGCGTGGCCCGGGAGATTGTCTCGGTCGTCACGGGCCACAGAAGATCCTCAGAGGCGCTGGGCATTGGCTTGTCTCTTTGACCTCTGACCTCATGATCAGGGGTAATAAAATAATAATAATGATGATGATGGCCTTTATTAAGTGCTTACTATGTGCAATGCACTGTTCTAAGCGCTGGGGAGGTTACAAGGTGATCAGGTTGTCCCACGGGGGGCTCACAGTTTTAATCCCCATAATAATAATCATAATGGCATTTATTAAGCACTTGCTATGTGCAAAGCACTGTTCTAAGCGCTGGGGAGGTTACAAGGTGATCAGGTTGTCCCACGGGGGGCTCACAGTTTTAATCCCCATAATAATAATAATAATGGCATTTATTAAGCACTTGCTATGTGCAAAGCACTGTTCTAAGCGCTGGGGAGGTTACAAGGTGATCAGGTTGTCCCACGGGGGGGCTCAGTCTTAACCCCCATTTTACAGATGAGGTAAGTGAGGCCCAGAGAAGTGAAGTGCCTTGCCCAAAGTCACACAGCTGATGTGGTGGAGGCGGGATTTGAACCCATGGCCTCTGACTCCAAAGCCCGGGCTCTAATCCTGATTTTAAGCTCGTTGTGGGCAGAGGACCTGTCTCCCAACTCTGCTGTACTCTCCCAAGTGCTCGGAACACAGTAAGTGCTCAATAAATAGGATTGACTGATTGATTCTGCTACCCGTCTGCTGCGTGACCTTGGGCAAGTCACTTCCACTTCTCTGGGCCTCAGTTCCCTTATGTGCAAAATCTCCCTTAGATTGCGAGCCCCATGCGGGATCCGATGATCTTGTAGATACCCCAGCGCTTAGTACGTAGTGAGCCCAAAATACCACAATTATCTGCCCCTGACCCTTTCTCCTCGGTCTTCCCACGCCCTCCACGTGGTCCTGCCAGGCTGAAGAATCCCAACTCTCTCCCCCTCCTCTCCACCCGGACCTTCTCGCTTCCGCGCCCCTTTCCTATCGGCCCAGTTCGGTTACTTTATTTCTGACTCGCGCTGACGGGAACGGCAGTGTGCCACGTAGCGCGATATAAGAGAGGGGCAAAGCGGGGCACTCGGTTCTGCTCTCGAGCAGATGACGCCCAATATATCGTTGGCCATTCGGGAGCCCGCCCAAGCCCCGCCTTTCGGCAAGCTATTTTCTCAACGTTCGAAAGCTTTTCAGCTTTTCGGTTTTCAACTCTTGCCCCCGGAAGGAAAGGAGGCGGAAACCGTGGGCTCCTCTGTGGGTGGAGACGGCGTCTACCGACTCTCTCGTGCTGTCTTTTCCCAAGCCCGCTCCGTAGACACCGCTGCTTGGCTGGCACACTTCAGTACCTGAGATGGCTTCTTTCCCTTCTCCTCTGCCGGCCTCGCCGTGTCGGGGAGGAAGGGAAGCAAAGGCACAGAAGCAGCGGTTTGGGATTGATACGCGAAGGCCACGAGACCAAACTCCGTAGGAGGGGTTTCCCGTTGGGACATTCAGCTTGCCTGGCTATTTGCAATAACTGAGAAATCCCTCATTTCCCCGGGAATTTCCGTAGCAGCTTTATTTACGGCGGGCTTATCGGACGGGGTGCTCTCGGCTAGTCAACTGGGCCCGAGGGGAAGACTCGCTTCCTTTCTCTTCCGTCGAGACTGGATGGAAAGAGTTTTAGGACAAGTGGAAAACGGCCCCCGCGTACCCTGTGATTTACGGCTCAATGCAATCAGTGGGTCGAAGACCTAACGAACCCAAAGTCGCGACGATCCGTCAAAATGGCACCCCAAATTTGGGGTGGTAATAATAGTGATGATGTTAATAATAACGCCCACTTCTACACTGTGAGCCCACTGTCCGTCACTATATGTTGCCAACTTGGACTTCCCAAGCACTTAGTACAGTGCTCTGCACGCAGTAAGCGCTCAATAAATACGACTGAATGAGTGAATAACGATGATAATGATGACTGTGGTATTTGCTATGCTCTTACCATATGCCGAGCACTGTACTAAGTTTTGGGGAAGGTACAAGATCATTAGATCCACCATGGGGCTCACAGTCTAAGTAGGAGGGTAACAGGTATTAGTGATAATAATGATAATAATAATTGCGGTATTTTTTAGACGCTTACTATGTGTGAGTAGCCCCATAGGAGGGGTTTCCCTCCTACGTATATATGTAGGTTTCCCTCCTACCTGTATATATGTTTGTACATATTTGTCACTCTATTTATTTATTTATTTTACCTGTACATATCTATTCTATTTACTTTATTTTGTTAGTATGTTTGGTTTTGTTCTCTGTCTCCCGCATTTAGACTGTGAGCCCACTGTTGGGTAGGGACTGTCTCTATATGTTGCCAACTTGTACTTCCCAAGTGCTTAGTACAGTGCTCTGCACACAGTAAGCGCTCAATAAATACGATTGATGATGATGTAGCTATTATTCTATTTGTTCTGACGATTTTGACACCTGTCTGCATGTTTTGTTTTGTTGTCTGTCTGCCCCTTCTAGACTGTGAGCCCGTTGCTGGGTAGGGACCGTCTCTATACGTTGCCGACTTGTACTTCCCAAGCGCTTAGTACAGAGCTCTGCGCATATCAAGCGCTCAATAAATACGATTGAATGAATGAATGAATGCGAGGCACAGGACTAAGCGCTGGGGTGGATACAAGCAAAAAGGGATGGTCCCACGTGGGGCTCACGCTCTCAATCCCCATTTTACAGATGAGGTCACTGAGGCCCAGAGAAGGGAAGCGACTTGCCCCAGGTCACCCAGCGGCCGAGGGGTGGAGCCGGAATTAGAACCCACGACCTTCGGGCTCTGAGGCCCGTGCTCTGGCCACTACTCCATGCTGCTTCTCAGACTGAATCCCACTTTTGCAAGTGAGGGAACTGAGGCCCAGAGAAATAAAGTGACTTGCGAAGGATTATCAATTGTATTTATTGAGCGCTTACTGTGTGCACAGCACTGTACTAAGCGCTCCAGCAGGTTCGTGGCGGAGCTGGGAATAAAACCCACATCCTCTGACTCCAGAGCCTGGGCTCTTTCCACGAGTCCGTATTGCTTCTAATCCGGAGAACCTAGCCCGGGAGTCACGGCAAACCCGGAGCAAACCTTGGATCCTCTAGGAGGCCGACCCAATTCCGAGCCTCCGGGACACGGGAAAAAGGATTCCCCCACTTTCCGCTTCACCCCCCGGCCGGGTTGGGGACCAAGGCGGGTTGGGGCCGGCAACTTTTACCTTCGTCGCTGCTTTCTTTGGCACCCGCCTCTTCGATGCCCAATCCGAAGAGGTCGGAGTCGTTTTTCAGTTTAAAGGAGTGGATCGTGGGCTTCATGGGCTCGGGGAGCTTGGCCGGGGGCGTCTCTTCGTCCGTAGGGTCGGAGAGATCTTCTCGGACCGGGAACTCATCCTAGACACAGCACAGGGTGGTCGGGAGATGCCCCGGCACCATTCCGACGACGCCGGAACCAAACAGCTCTAGCGGAAAACCGCTACTCTCCCTGCTGCCGGGCGGCCCCGTCCCCAATTTGGGATCGCGTCTGCACTGGCCCCTGCGTACCGCCCGTGCCCTCCTTCGCCCGGAGGAAGAATCGATCGATTGTATTTGTTGAGCGCTTATTGCGTGCGGGGCACTGAATACAACAGTCGGTAGACCCGTTCCCTGCCCACAGCGAGCTTACGGTCCAGAGGGAAACGGTCGGAGTCATCCTGATGGTGTTTCAAATCTCAGTCCCGGATTCTCGTCTATTCTCATCTAAACCCCGTTGCTTGGAGAATTCATTCGCTCCCGTGGCTTCGACTCCCCTCTCTACGCGGATGATTCCCAAATCTACCTCTCCAACCCCGATCTCTCTCCTTCTCCCGTTGGTTCAGCCTTTACGACATCGCTAAAATCCACGCTTTCTCCTCCATCCAAACCGCTACTATGTTTTTCCGAGCACTTCTCCTATCCCGCCTCGATTACTGTATCCGCCTCCTTGCTGACCTCCTGGTTCTCTCACGGCTCCGACCCGGAATCCTCTTTGCCCGGGGAGCGGGAGCGGCCCCGACCCGACTGCCGGCACGGATGCCCAGAGGTTTGAGTTTCAGGGCGGGGGGCGGCCAGAGCAGAGCCAGGGTGGCGAGTGGACGATTTTTAAATCATTACATTTAAAAAACCGGCTCCTGGCACGGCGCTCTTTACGGAGCAGCCTCTCGATTGATTCTGCGGCCTCTCTCAAGAGGTGATACCCTCCTCCACCTGCCAACTCAAGCCCTGTCCCCTCATTGCTCAGTTTCTGGCCCATAAGTCTTAACAAAAACTGCAATTATTATTATTATTATCAAAGGGTTTAAGGGGGACAGACTCAAATGCAACGAGCGATGAAATAAGCGCTCAGTCAGGGAAGGCTTCTTGGAGGAGACATGATATCAGGGGGGTTTTGAAGGTGGGGAGTAGGGTGGTCCTTTGGATAAGAAGCGGGAGGGAGTTCCAGGTGAAAGGGAGGACGCGGGGAAGGGGTCGGCGGCGAGACGGCCGAGATCGAGGCGCGGTGAGAGGGAGCGATGCAGCAGGAGAATGGCACGTAGACAAAAAGAAAGATAAGTAGGAGGGGGGAGAGTTCCATCAAAGGCTACGTGGGAGAGAAACCGATCCTCCCTGGGGATTGACAGGCAATTAGGTTTCAACTCAGACTGGCCACGTCTCCATATCTTATCACGAACACCACTGGCCCTTCCCCATCAAGCACAATCCCGTAGACGCGCGGAAGCGCTTTTCTTCTGAAGAGCGGAGAGCCACCACCGCCTCCACATTAATTCTCTAAATTCAACTACGTGACCCCGAGAGGCAGTGGAGGGCTGGGATCGATCTGCGCATTTTCCGGATGGAAGAGCCGAGGCCCGGAGAGGTCAAGTGACTCGCTCTGGGTCCCGGGGAGGGTCCTGGTTGTCGGGGCTTCGAGAGAACGGGATGCCCCAGGCATCGAGGATTCCTGGATTTGGGGGCGGGAGAGGTAGCGATCACTAGCCAGTCCTGCTCCTCGGAGGTGGAGCCAAGTGGATTCTCCCTGCCCCTCCCATCATCATCATCAATCGTATTTATTGAGCGCTTACTATGTGCAGAGCACTGTACTAAGCGCTTGGGAAGTACAAATTGGCAACATATAGAGACGGTCCCTACCCAACAGTGGGCTCACAGTCTAAAAGGGGGAGACAGAGAACAAAACCAAACATACTAACAAAATAAAATAAATAGAATAGATATGTACAAGTAAAATAAATAAATAAATGAATAAATGAAAGAGCTCCCAGAGCTCTTCAGGCCTGGCGCGGGGCTCCATTTTCCTGCCGGGGGGGAACCGGGGCTGCCTTGCTTCCGGGTTCCTGCCCGGACTTGGGTGGACGCAGCTCCCGGAAGCTTCCCGCCGCTGCCAGCTCCGGGGGCGGGGAAGGGGATGAGGGAAGGTGGGAAAGTGGGGAAAGAAGAACCAGACCCCGGGCGGTGGGGGTAGGATGGTGGCCAGCCCAGCGCCACAGATATTTGGGGCAGGGGGGCGAGAAGAAGCCGTCTGCCTTGCAGCCGGGCTGCCCATCGCCCACCTCCCTTCCTACAAGCCCCCAGCAGTGACCGCACCAAACGGCGGTGGAGAAAGAGAAGCCCCTCTTCCTGCGCATCCCACTTTCCCCCTCTCCCTCCACATCCCCCCTTCCCGCTTCCCGTCCGGCTCCATTTTCCCCGAACCCCGCCCTCACCATCGCGCCCCGATCCCAACGGCTGGCCGAGCCCCGCCAACGCCCCCCGCGCCCTTCGCCGTACCCCTTTTTTCTTCTGGGTGTCCGACTCCTCGCTTTCAAAGTCCGGGTCGTCCATGACGAAGGAGAGCATCTGAGCGGCGATGGGCCCCTCCGGATCGCTGTCGGACCCCTCGGGCCTCGGCGGCGTCCCGTGCGCCCCGTCCTGGGGCCGCGGGGAGCAGCCTCGGTTCCGGGAGCCGGCTCCGAGGTCCCGGGACGCAGCCGGAGAGGCGGGCGGGGACTCGCCCGGGGGGCCGTCGCCGCCGGACCTGGGAGGGACGCTTCCCGGGGGCTTGGGCTCGGGGGCTTTGCTGGACGCCGCTTCCTCTGGTTTCAGGAGGTTTTGGGAAGACCTTTAAAGAGGAGGGGGGAAAATGGTTAACGGCTAACGGCGGGGGCTCAAGATCTGAGAAAGTGCGGAGAAAGGCAGGGACAGACGCATCGGGAGAGGGGAACCAACGCGAGCTAAAACAACCCAACTGCCAAGTACAAATGCACAATATAAAATATAAAAGAATAGCGGTAGGGGACTGGGAAGCAGAATTTCACACTCTTCGTGGCGCAGAGTACAAGTCACACCTGCAGTCACAGGTTTTTTTCTTTGTAATGGTAATTGTTAAGTGCTTACGACATGCCAGGCACCGTACTAACCGCCGGGATAGATCCGAGTTAATCGGGTTGGACGCAGTCCACGCCTGCATTTGACGGATGAGGCAACTGAGGCAGAGGAGGGAAGTACAAGTATGTGGAGAACTTCCGTCTCATCGATGGCCGTCTCACCATCTGCACAATCTCCTGCCTCTTTGCCACGGCGGCTTTGGTTTTGGGATTATCTTCACCCCTTCCCGGAGTCCAAGCCAGTCCCGGCTTTCTGTGTCGTATCACATCCTTCACCGCAGGCATCGAGTCCTGAACCAGCTGACTCTCTCCCCTCCGACCCCGGAAGGTTGGGGTGGGTGGAGGGAGCGTATTCCCAAGGGGGTCACTGAAGTCGGGATCTATTCCTCCCCACGGGGAGGATCTATTCCTCCCCACAGCACCTGTATACGTGTATATGTTTGTATGAATTTATTACTCTACTTTATTTGTGCATCTTTATTCTATTTATTTTATTGATACGTTTTGTTTTGTTCTCTGTCTCCCCCTTCTAGACTGCTGGGTGGGGACCGTCTCTACATGTCGCCAACTTGGACTTCCCAAGCGCTTAGTCCAGTGCTCTGCACACAGTAAGCGCTCAATAGATACGACTGAATGAAAAATGAATGAAAAGTGACTTGGCCAAGGTCACCCAGCAGGCAGATGGTGGGGCAGGGACTAGAACCCAGGTCCTCAGGCTCCATGAGAACTTCGGGCCAATTTCCTAGAGCAGCCGCAGTAATCGGGATTGTCTCTATCTGTTGCCGAACTGTACTTTCCAAGCGCTTAGTCCAGTGCTCTGCGCGCAGAAAGCGCTCAATAAATACGATTGAATGAATGAATTTATTGGGCGGTGCACTGTACCGGACGCCTGTAGTTACATTCGACCCCTCGGCCCACCGCTTTCTATCGGCCGTGGAGCAAAACGGCTCCTCCCACCTCCCCATCGAACAGGGAGTTTGCCGCCGAGTCGGTAAACGGTCGTTGGTATTTACCGAGCGCTTACTGTGTGCAGAGCACTGTGAGAAGCGCTCGGGAGAGGACGATATACCATTATAACATTCCCAGACCGAGCCCCCTTTTTTCCTCTCTTCCTCCCCATCCCCCCGGCCCTACCTCCTTCCCCTCCCCACAGCACCTGGATATATTTTAGACTGTGAGCCCACTGTTGGGTAGGGACTGTCTCTATATGTTGCCAATTTGTACTTCCCAAGCGCTTAGTACAGTGCTCTGCACATAGTAAGCGCTCAATAAATACGATTGATGATGATGTTTGGACGGATTTATTACTCGACTTATCTTACTTGTACGTATTTACTATTCTATCTATCTTGTTAATGATGTGCATTTAGCTTGAATTCTATTTATTCTGACGACTTGACACCTGTCCACATGTTCTAGACTGGGAGCCCGCTGGTGGGTAGGGACCGTCTCTATACGTCGCCGACTTGTCCTTCCCAAGCGCTCAGTCCAGTGCTCTGCACACAGCGGGCGCTCAATAAATACGACTGAACGAATGAACGAACATAACGGCCCTGCCCACAACGAGCTTACAGTCCGTAGGGCTTACGGTCCCGTGGGGGCAGGCGGGCGGAAGCATCAGAGAAGCAGCGTGGCCCAGCGGAAAGAGCCCGGGCTTTGGAGTCGGAGGTCACGAGTTCGAATCCCGGCTCCGCCAACTGTCAGCTGGGTGACTTTGGGCAAGTCCCTTGACTTCTCTGGGCCTCAGAGACCTCATCCGGAAAATGGGGATTAAAACTGTGAGCTCCCGGTGGGCCAGCCTGATCACCTTGTAACCTCCCCAGCGCTTAGAACAGTGCTATGCACATAGTAAGTGCTTAACAAATACCACCACCATTATTATTATTATTACAGTCTTCTAGACTGTGAGCCCACTGTTGGGTAGGGACCGTCTCTATATCATCACCATCATCAATCGTATTTATTGAGCGCTTACTGTGTGCAGAGCGCTGTACTAAGCGCTTGGGAAGTACAAATTGGCAACATATAGAGACAGTCCCTACCCAACAGTGGGCTCACAGTCTAAAAGGGTATAGTAAGCAGCTAACACTACCGCAGCTAGTATTGGTAGTAGAGTAGTTAGAAAGGGCCCGGTGCGGACAGGGATCGTCTCTCTTTACTGCTGAATTGTTCTTTCCGAGCACTCAGCACAGCGCGCTCCGCGCCCAGTAAGCGCTCAATAAATACGACTGAACGAATGACCGAAAGGACTGTTTCTCGGCTCCTTCAACCTCTTGCAGCTGCTGTAGTTATTTGGAACTGTTGAATCCGCTGGAGAAGCAGTGTGGCTTAGCGGACGCTTAAGTACAGTGCTCCGCACACAGTTAGCGCTCAATAAATACGATTGATTGATGATTATTATTATTATTACCATTTGGCCTCTGGCTCCGCGCTCTCTCCGGGGGCTGGGCCAGAGACTCGGGGCGCCTCTTCTTCCTCCTCCTCGGCTTCGTCCTCGCTCGACAAGGCGACGTTTTGACTTGGGCTGGGACCTGTTGGCGGAGAGGGTGGCCCAGGAAGCCTGTCGTCTAGATCCAGGTCATCTTGGAAGCCAGTCACCATTGGGTTCCCTCCACCGACCTCTCCGTCGCTGCAAAAGGAGGCCAAGAGCGACGGGTAAGAAGCCCTGCCGCCGCTGAGGGGGTCCGGGGCCCGCTCCCCCAGAGAGCCGGGGCCGGGGGGCTTCCGCCGACTACCGCGGAACCGGAGGAAGGGATGGGGAAAAAGACAATCCGCTCCCGGGGCCGCCCGACACGAGGCCGGCGGAGGAGAGAGCCGGGGACGTTGGATGATCTGGGCTACGATCATAATAATAATCAATCAATCAATCAATCAATCGTATTTATTGAGCGGAGGAGGGAGCCCGGGATGTTGGATGATCATCATCATCAATTGTATTTATTGAGTCCTTACTAGGTGCAGAGCACTGTCCTAAGCGCTGGGGAAGTCCAAGCTGGCAACATCTAGAGACGGTCCCTACCCAACAGTGGGCTCACAGTCTAAAAGGGGGAGACGGAGAACAAAACCAAACGTACTAACAAAACAAAATCAATAGAATAGATATGGACAAATAAAATAAATAAATAGAGTAAAAAAAATATGTACAAACAAATATACATATATACAGGTGCTGTGGGGAAGGGAAGGAGGTAAGATGGGGGGGATGGAGAGGGGGACGAGGGGGAGAGGGGGACGAGGGGGATGATCTGGGCTACGATAATAATAATAATCAATCAATCAATCAATCGTATTTATTGAGCCCTTACTGTGTGCGGAGCACTGGGCTAAGCGCTTGGGAAGTCCGAGTTGGCAACATATAGAGACGGTCCCTACCCAACAACAGGCTCACAGTCTAAAATGCCATTTATTAAGCACTTACTATATGCAAAGCACTGTTCTAAGTGCTGGGGAGGTTACAAAGTGATCAGGTTGTCCCACGGGGGTGGTCACAGTCTTAATCCCCATTTTCCAGATGGGGTCACCGAGGCCCAGAGAATAATAATAATAATGATAATGGCATTTATTAAGCGCTTACTATGTGCAAAGCACTGTTGTAAGCGCTGGGGAGGTTACAAAGTGAACAGGTGGTCCCACGGGGGGCTCACAGTCTTAATCCCCATTATCCAGATGAGGTCACTGAGGCCCAGAGAATAATAATAATAATAATGATGGCATTTATTAAAGGCTTACTATGTGCAAAGCACTGTTCTAAGCGCTGGGGAGGTTACAGGGTGATCAGGTTGTCCCACAGGGGGCTCACATTAATCCCCATTTTCCAGATGAGGGAACTGAGGCCCAGAGAATAATAATAATGATGGCATTTATTAAGTGCTTACTATGTGCAAAGCACTGTTCTAAGCGCTGGGGAGGTTACAAGGTGATCAGGTTGTCCCACGGGGGGCTCACATTAATCCCCATTTTCCAGATGAGGGAACTGAGGCCCAGAGAAGTGAAGTGACTTGCCCAAAGTCACACAGCTGAGTTGGTGGAGCCGGGATTTGAACCTATGACCTCTGACTCCAAAGCCCAGGCTCTTTCCATTGAGCCACGCTGCTTCTCCAGTGATAATAGTAATAATCGTAATAATAGTAATAGTATTTGTTAAGTGCTTACTATGTGTCAAGTGCCGTTCCAAGCGCTGGGGTAGATACAAGGTATCTTGCTGCCAACTTGTACTTCCCAAGCGCTTAGTACAGTGCTCTGCGCACAGTAAGCGCTCAACAAATACGATTGAATGAATGAATGAATTGGGTTGTCCCACGTGGGGCTCGCAGTCTTAACCCCCCATTTTACAGAGGAGGAAACTGAGGCCCAGAGCAGTGTCATGCCCAAGGTCCCACGGCAGACGTGACGTAGCCGGGATTCGAACCCACGTCTTCTGACTCCCAAGCGCTGGCCACTGAGCCACGTGGCCTCTCTGTTTCCTGCGCGACCTGTAAGTGCAGACTGCTGAGGAGTAGTACGGTGCTCTGCACACAGTAAGCGCTCAATAAATACGATTGATTGATTGATTGATTCTACCTAGGATCTTACCAAGTAGCTCGACTGTCATCCATTTTACAATCTAGCAGTCGTGTGCTTAATTAGGAGGGATGCTTCGAGGTGCTCTGGCTTCCTCCGGGATTTATTTGAATGTTTCTGTCACCCGATCTGCTCCGCACCCTCCGCTCCTCCACCGCTGATCTCCTCACCGTACCTCGCTCTCGCCCGTCCCGCCATCGACCCCCGGGCCCACGTCCTCCCCCGGGCCTGGAATGCCCCCAATCCCTCTGCCCCTCCGCCAAGCTCGCTCTCTTCCTCCCTTCAAGGCCCTGCTGAGAGCTCACCTCCTCCAGGAGGCCTTCCCAGACTGAGCCCCTTCCTTCCTCTCCCCCTCGCCCCCCTCTCCATCCCCCCATCTTACCTCCCTCCCTTCCCCACAGCACCTGTATATATGTATATATGTTTGTACATATTTATTGCTCTATTTTATTTGTACATATCTATTCTATTTATTTTATTTTGTTAGTATGTTTGGTTTTGTTCTCTGTCTCCCCCTTTTAGACTGTGAGCCCACTGCTGGGTAGGGACTGTCTCTATATGTTGCCTATTTGTACTTCCCAAGCGCTTAGTACAGTGCTCTGCACATAGTAAGCGCTCAATAAATACGATTGATGATGATGATGGGGTTGGAAACCACGGGCTCTCCCCGTGGGTTTTGCTGGTAACCATTCAATCAATGCTATTTATTTATTTATTTCTCCCTATACATAAATATATATATATATACACACATATATAGTACATATATAGCATATATACATATATACAATATATACTACATATAATATACATGTATATATACTACATATATGTGTGCATATACTACATATAATATATATGTATATATACTATATATAATATATATCATACATACTATAAACACTATGTATTATATATGCATATATACCATATATAATTTATATTATACACATTATATATAATATATGCTATATAATATATGCATATACACTATATATTATATATGCATATACTATATAATATATGCATATACTATATATGATATATGTATTATATAATATATATCATATATACTATAAATACTGTATATATAATATATATGTATATATACTATATAAATATACCCCATTTATTTCTTTTACTTGTACATATTTATTCTATTTACTTTATTTTGTTAATATGTTTTGTTCTCTGTCTCCCCCTTCTAGACGGTGAGCCCACCGTTGGGTAGGGGCCGTCTCTATACGTCGCCAACTTGGACTTCCCAAGCGCTCAGTCCAGCGCTCTGCACACAGGAAGCGCTCAATAAATACGACCGAACGAATGCATGAATGAATTTATTGAGCGCTTACTCTATGCAGAGTAAACGTTCCCCGGTAGGACTCTTAGACAACCCGGAGACGACCCTGATGGATTCCCCGCCCTTTCCTGCCCACGAATCATCATCGTCAATCGTATTTATTGAGCGCCTACTGTGTGCAGAGCACTGGACTAAGCGCTTGGGAAGTCCAAGTTGGCAACATATAGAGACGGTCCCTACCCAACAGTGGGCTCACAGTCTACTCCCGGCCCTGGGGCGCGGTGATTTCCCGTCAGAGCAAGCCTCCCGGCCGCGGCCTCTCGACGCTCCGTCGCTCCGGCCGGCCTCCTGGGGCCGAGGGAAGCGAGGCCCGCGTTCGAGGCGATTCGGCCCAGGCCGTTTCCGAGGCGAGTTTAACTTTGCCACCATGGCAGGGCTAAATGGAGACGACAACGGCAAGGCCGGCAATCCCGGTGCCTTTGCGGTCTGATGCCCGACCTACCCTGCTGACACAGGACAGCCACGCTTCTGCTAAAATCCACAGAGCGTGGGAAGCCCGTTTGGCCACAGTCCCAAACCCTATCTATCTATCTATCTATCTATTTATTTATTTTATTTAAATTTTTATATTTATTTATTTATTTATTTTATTACTCATTTCCTTGTTTATTTATTTATTTATTTATTCATTTTCATTTTATTTATTTATTTATATTTATATTTATATTTATTTATTTATTTATTTATTTTGCTTGTGCATATCTAGCCTATTTATTTTATTTTGTTAGTATGTTTGGTTTTGTTCTCTGTCTCCCCCTTTTAGACTGTGAGCCCGCTGTTGGGCAGGGACTGTCTCTATATGTTGCCAATTTGTATTTATTTATTTTACTTGTACATATCTATCCTATTTATTTTATTTTGTTAGTATGTTTGGTTTTGTTCTCTGTCTCCCGCGTTCGAGGCGATTCGGCCCAGGCCGTTTCCGAGGCGACTTTAACTTTGCCACGATGGCAGGGCTAAACGGAGACGACAACGGCAAGGCCGGCAATCCCGGTGCCTTTGCGGTCTGATGCCCGACCTACCCTGCTGACACAGGACAGCCACGCTTCTGCTAAAATCCACAGAGCGTGGGAAGCTCGTTTGGCCACAGCCCCAAACCCTATCTATCTATCTATCTATTTATTTATTTTATTTATTTTTTATATTTATTTATTTATTTATTTGCTATTTATTTCCTTGCGTATTTATTTATTTATTTATTTTATTTATATTTATTTTATTTATTTATTTATTTATTTATTTTACTTGTACATATCTATCCTATTTATTTTATTTTGCTAGTATGTTTGGTTTTGTTCTCTGTCTCCCCCTTTTAGACTGTGAGCCCACTGTTGGGCAGGGACTGTCTCTATATGTTGCCAATTTGTATTTATTTATTTTACTTGTACATATCTATCCTATTTATTTTATTTTGCTAGTATGTTTGGTTTTGTTCTCTGTCTCCCCCTTTTAGACTGTGAGCCCACTGTTGGGCAGGGACTGTCTCTATATGTTGCCAATTTGTATTTATTTATTTTACTTGTACATATCTATCCTATTTATTTTATTTTGTTAGTACGTTTGCTTTTGTTCTCTGTCTCCCCCTTTTAGACTGTGAGCCCACTGTTGGGTAGGGACTGTCTCTATATGTTGCCAATTTGTATTTATTTATTTTACTTGTACATATCTATCCTATTTATTTCATTTTGTTAGTATGTTTGCTTTTGTTCTCTGTCTCCCCCTTTTAGACTGTGAGCCCACTGTTGGGTAGGGACTGTCTCTGTATGTTGCCAATTTGTACTTCCCAAGCCCTTAGTACAGTGCTCTGCACATAGTAAGCGCTCAATAAATACGATTGATTGATTGATTGATTGATTGATTGACACTAAGCTCCCCCCAAACTCCTCCTTACCTGTCACTGTCACGCTGAACTTTGGTTTTGCCCTTCTTCTCGTCCTTCCGAGGGGCCACGTCCTCCAGAAAGCTCCGGTCCAGGCTGTCCTCGGGGACAAAATCCTCCACGCTTTGAACTCTGGCTGGGATCTCGGCGGGGACCGCAGGCTCTGGAAGGAAACCAAGGCCCGGCCCCGAATCAATCTCAATAAATCCGTTTTCCGGCCTGCCCGAAACTCACCGGCGAGCTGGTGGACGGGTGACACGTCTCCGGGGACAGCGAGCCGCTTAACTTCCCGGTGCCTCAGTTTCCTCATCTGCCAGATGGGGAATAAACACCTGTGTCCTTTCCCCCTTACGCCACGAGCACCGCATGAGGCGGGGGCTGTGCCTTATAATAATAATAATAATAACGGCATTTATTAAGCGCTTACTATGTGCAAAGCACTGTTCTAAGCGCTGGATTGTACGTCCCCCATCGCTGGGCACAGTGCTTGGCTCCTAAAAAGCACTTTTTAAAATGGCACTTGTTAAGCGCTTACTACATGCCAGGCAGATAGAAGATTACTGGGTTGGACACAGCCCCTTGTCCCACATAGGGCTCCCGGTCTTAGCACCCCATTCTGCAGATGAGGTAACCGAGGCACAGACAAGTTAGGTGACTCGCCCAAGCGCACGCAGCAGATAGGTCGCAGCGCCAGGATTAGAACCCAACTCCCAGGTCGGGCCTCAGGCTCTTTATTTTATTTTGTTAGTATGTTTGGTTTTGTTCTGTCTCCCCCTTTTAGACTGTGAGCCCACTGTTGGGTAGGGACCGTCTCTATATGTTGCCAACTTGGACTTCCCAAGCGCTTAGTACAGTGCTCTGCACACAGTAAGTGCTCAATAAATACGATTGATTGATTGATTGATTGATTTCCATCAGGCCACGCTTTTCCTCGGATCTGAACGAACACCGCGATTATTGAGACTTTTAACTGCTCGATGAATCCCCTGGCCCATCCCACGGCTCCCGCCCCGCAGGGATGGCAGGGTCCTTGGAGTTCAGACCCACGCCTGCTGTGTGACCTTGGGCAAGTCACTTCACTTCTCTGGGCCTCAGTTCCCTCATCTGGAAAATGGAGATTAAGTCTGCGAGCCCCATGAGGGCCGGGGACTGCGTCCAGCCTGATTACCTTGCGTGGCTCAGTGGAAAGAGCCCGGGCTTGGGAGTCAGAGGTCATGGGTTCAAATCCCGCCTCCGCCAATTGCCAGCTGTATGACTTTGGGCAAGTCACTTCACTTCCCTGGCCCTCAGTTCCCTCATCTGTAAAATGGGGATTAAGTCTGTGAGCCCCCCGTGGGACAACCTGATCACCCTGTAACCTCCCCAGCGCTTAGAACAGTGCTTTGCACATAGTAAGCGCTTAATAAATGCCATTATTATTATTATTACCCACTGTGCTTGGCACATAGTATGAGCTTAACAAATTCCACGATTACTATTACTATCAGAATTATTCCGACCACTGGGAATCGTGAATCGTTTTGATGCTCAAGGCAACCGGCATCCTTCAACTGCCGCCAATTGTCATCTGTGTGACTTTGGGGAAGTCACTTCACTTCTCTGGGCCTCAGTTACCTCATCTGTAAAATAGGGGTTAAAACTGTGAGCCCCCCGTGGGCCAGCCTGATCACCTCGTAACCTCCCCAGCGCTTAGAACAGTGCTTTGCACATAGTAAGCGCTTAACAAATACCATTATGATTATTATTATTAATAATAATTGTGACGACTGTGGTATTCGCTAAATGCCCACTCTCTGTACTGACCCTGGCGTACATGCAAGCACATCAGCTGAGACACAGTCCCTGCCCCACTTGAGGCTCACAGCCTAGGAAGAGTGGCTACTTAACCCCCATTTTACCAATCAAGAAACTGAGGCCCGGGGAAGCTAAGGGACTCCTCGACCTGTCAGCTGCCTTTGACACTGTGGACCACCCCCTTCTCCTCAACACGCTATCTGACCTTGGCTTCACGGACTCCATCCTCTCCTGGTTCTCCTCTTATCTCTCCGGCCGTTCTTTCTCAGTCTCTTTTGCAGGCTCCTCCTTCCCCTCCCATCCTCTTACTGTGGGGCTTCCCCAAGGTTCAGTGCTTGGTCCCCTTCTGTTCTCAATCTACACGCACTCCCTTGGTGACCTCATTCGCTCCCACGGCTTCCACTATCATCTCTACGCTGATGACACCCAGATCTCCACCTCTGCCCCTGCTCTCTCCCCCTCCCTCCAGGCTCGCATCTCCTCCTGCCTTCAGGACATCTCCATCTGGATGTCTGCCCGCCACCTAAAGCTCAACATGTCGAAGACTGAACTCCTTGTCTTCCCTCCCAAACCCTGCCCTCTCCCTGACTTTCCCGTCACTGTAGACGGCACTACCATCCTTCCCGTCTCACAAGCCCGCAACCTTGGTGTCATCCTCGACTCCGCTCTCATTCACCCCTCACATCCAAGCCGTCACCAAAACCTGCCGGTCTCAGCTCCGCAACATTGCCAAGATCCGCCCTTTCCTCTCCATCCCAACCGCTACCCTGCTCATTCAAGCTCTCATCCTATCCCGTCTGGACTACTGCATCAGCCTTCTCTCCGATCTCCCATCCTCGTGTCTCTCTCCACTCCGATCCATACTTCATGCTGCTGCCCGGATTATCTCTGTCCAGAAACGCTCTGGGCATATTACTCCCCTCCTCAAAAATCTCCAGTGGCTACCAATCAATCTGTGCATCATCATCATCAATTGTATTTATTGAGCGCTTACTATGTGCAGAGCACTGTACTCAGCGCTTGGGAAGTACAAATTGGCAACATATAGAGACAGTCCCTACCCAACAGGCAGAAACTCCTCACCCTGGGCTTCCAGGCTGTCCATCCATCCCCTGGCCCCCTCCTACCTCCCCTCCCTTCTGTCCTTCTCCAGCCCAGCCCGCACCCTCCGCTCCTCTGCCGCTGATCTCCTCCCCGTACCTCGTTCTCGCCTGTCCCGCCATCGACCCCTGGCCCACGTCCTCCCCCGGGCCTGGAATGCCCCCAATCCGTCTGCCCACCCGCCAAGCTCGCTCTCTTCCTCAGTTCAAGGCCCTACTGAGAGCTCACCTCCTCCAGGAGGCCTTCCCAGACTGAGCCCCTTCCTTCCTCTCCCCCTCGCCCCCTCTCCATCCCCCCCATCTTACCTCCTTCCCTTCCCCACAGCACCTGTATATAAGTATATATGTTTGTACATATTTCTTACTCTATTTATTTTACTTGTACATATCTATTCTATTTATTTTATTTTGTTAGTATGTTTGGTTTTGTTCTCTGTCTCCCCCTTTTAGACTGTGAGCCCACTGTTGGGTAGGGACTGTCTCTAGATGTTGCCAATTTGTACTTCCCAAGCGCTTAGTACAGTGCTCTGCACATAGCGCTCAATAAATACAATTGATGATGATGATGTATATATGTCTGTACATATTTATTACTCTATTCATTTATTTTACTTGTACATATCTATTCTATTTATTTTCTTTTGTTAGTATGTTTGGTTTTGTTCTCTGTCTCCCCCTTTTAGACTGTGAGGCCACTGTTGGGTAGGGACTGTCTCTAGATGTTGCCAATTTGTACTTCCCAAGCTCTGTACATAGTAAGCGCTCAATAAATACGATTGATGATGATGATGACCCCATGGCCTCTGGCTCCAAAGCCCGAGCTCTTCCCACTGAACCGGGCTGTCTTCCTTCCTTACCGTCCCGCCCCGGCGGGATCGGGGCCTACCTGGAGGGGCCGGGGCGGCCTCCGCCGCCGAGCCCCCGAAGAGCCTGGAGATGATGCCTCGGCGCTGGGGCGGGGCCGGGGGCACCCCGGGCGCGGGGGGCGGATGCCCCGGGACGGCGGCGGCGGCGGCGGCGGGCTGGGGCGTGCCGGGGCTGGAGCTCCCCGTCGACCCGGGGGCCACCGTCGGGGACTGGGAGCCCGACGACGGACTCTGCCCGTTGGGGGCCGGGGGCGAGGCGTGGCTCCGGCTGCGGACTTCCATCATCTCCAGGAAGCTGGGGGGCGGGGGGCGACAAGGAGAGGAGACGTGAGGGCCCCCCTCGCTTCCCTCCCGGCCTCCTGCCCGTCCCCGGGCCAGCCCACCCTTCACCCCGCCGCCCGCCTCGCGTCTCCCCGCTCCTCGAGCCCCTCCGCCGCGGCTGTCCGTCCGCCCTAGCCATCACACGGAAACTCCTTTCCAGGGGCCCTAAAGCCACTCAATCAGCTCACCCCCTCCTACCTAGCGTGGCTCTGTAGGAAAGAGCTTTGGAGTCAGAGGTCATGGGTTCAAATCCCAGCTCTGCCAATTAATTAATTGATAATGGCATTTGTTAAGGCAGCTGTGTGGCAGCTGTGTGACTTTGGGCATCATCATGATTATTATTCTCTGGACCTCAGTGACCTCATCGGTAAAATGAGGATTAAGACTGTGAGCCCCCATGAGGGACAACTTGATCACCTTGTAACCTCCCCAGCGCTTAGAACAGTGCTTGGCACATAGTAAGTGCTTAATAAACGCCATTATTATTATTATTATTATTATTATCTTTTCCTGCTCATCTCCTACAACCTGGATCGTTCACTCGGCTCCCGAAACGCCAACCGACTCACAGTACCCCCCTCTCGTCCACATCCCCCCTCTCGGCTGGATCTCCCACCCCCTTTATAATAATAATAATAATGATGATGATGATGATGGTATTCATTAAGCGCTTACTATGTGCCAAGCACTGTTCTAAGCACTGGGGGGGGGATACAGTGTAATCAGGTTGTCTCACAATAATAATAATAATAATGATGGTATTTGTTAAGCACTTACTATGTGCAAAGCACCGTACAGATGAGGTCACAGGCCAAGAGAAGTTAAGCAGCGTGGCTCAGTGGGAAAGAGCCTGGGCTGTAGAGCCAGAGGTCATGAGTTCAAATCCTGACTCCGCCAGCTGTGTGACTTTGGGCAAGTCATTTAACTTCTCTGGGCCTCAGTTCCCTCGTCTGTGAAATGGGGGTGAAGACTGTGAGCCCCCGTGGGGCAACTTGATCACCTTGTAACCTCCCCAGCGCTTAGAACACTGCTTTGCACATAGTAAGTGCTTAATAAATGCCATCTTTATTATTATTATTATTAAGCGGCTTGCCCAAGGTCACACAGCTGACAGGTGGCAGAGCCGGAATTAGAACCCATGACCTCTTTAAGCACTTGATAATCGCCCTCCCCTCAGCCCCAGAGCACTCAGGTCCATATCCAGCATTTATTTTAACGTGTCTCCCTTCTCAAAACCATAAGCTCCTTGTAGGCAGGTATCAAGTCTACCGATTCCACTGGATCGAACCCTCTCCGGTGCTTAGTACAGTACTGTCCTTGGCACATAGTAAGTGCTTAACAAATGCCATAATTATCATTAGTATTATTACTCTGCATACTGTAAGTAGTCGATTAACACTCCCCGATTAATCGAGCTATCTTGACTTCTCTTCTCCGGCTCCTCGCTGCCCTCATTTTGCCGTTTCCTATTTATTGGGTGTCCCCAAGGCACTGAGGTGAATCCCCACCCGAGTCTCTGCCCCCTAAAAGCTTACACCGAAATTTAGCCCAGTAAAACTGACGCACACGATTGTAGGCTAATACCCATTACTGTGTGTGTATCATCATCAATCGTATTTATTGAGCGCTTACTATGTGCAGAGCACTGTACTAAGCGCTTGGGAAGTACAAATTGGCAACACATAGAGACAGTCCCTACCCAACAGTGGGCTCATAATAATAATAATAATAATGACATTTCTAGACTGTGAGCCCACTGTTGGGCAGGGTCCGTCTCTATATGTTGCCAACTTGTACTTCCCAAGCGCTTGGTACAGTGCTCTGCACACAGTAAGCGCTCAATAAATACGATTGATTGATTTGTTAAGCGCTTCCTATGTGTGAAGCGCCGTTCTAGGCACTGGGGGGAATACAAGGTGATCAGGTCGTCCCACATGGGGCTCAGTCTTCATCCCCATTTTCCAGATGAGGTAACTGAGGCACAGAGCAGTTAAGCGATTTGCCCCAAGTCACCCCAGCTGACAAGTGGCGGGGCCGGGATTAGAACCCATGACCTCTGACTCCCAAGCCCGGGCTCTTTCCACTGAGCCACGCTGCTACTCTTCCCCTACCACCCCCCCCCACCCCAAAAATGCAAAAATTCAGAGGAACCGAGGCCCGGAGAAGTGAAATGACTTGTCCGAGGTCACACAGCAGACAAGTGGCGGACACGGGATTATAATAATAATAACAGTGGTATTTGTTAGGGATTATAATAATGATAATAATGGTATTTGTTATGCGCTTACTATGTACAAAGCTCCGTTCTAAGAGCTGAATTAGAACCCAGGTCTTCCAACTCCCAGGCCCGGGCTTTTTCCCCTAAACCTAGGGATTACGGATCACCTCCTCCAGGAGGCCTTCCCAGACTGAGCCCCTTCTTTCCTCTCCCCCTCGTCCCCCTCTCCATCCCCCCGTCTCCCTCTCCATCCCCCCGTCTTACCTCCTTCCCTTCCCCACAGCACCTGTATATATGTATATATGGTTGTACATATTTATTACTCTATTTATTTATTTATTTATTTATTTATTTATTTTACTTGTACATTTCTATTTTGTTGGTATGTTTGGTTCGGTTCTCTGTCTCCCCCTTTTAGACTGTGAGCCCACTGTTGGGTAGGGACTGTCTCTATGTGATGCCAATTTGTACTTCCCAAGCGCTTAGTACAGTGCTCTGCACACAGTAAGCGCTCAATAAATACGATTGATTGATTGATTAAAAATGTCCATCTGACAGGTCCCGCAATAAAAACCGGTCCTCGTTTGGGTGTTGACGCCTTTCTCTCCGCTCGGCATCCCCAAATCCGCTTCGGACCCGGCCCAATCTCCCTCCGGGGACGGAGACGGTTTGGGATTTCAAAATTGAGTCCAAGCTCTGTTCCTCCCGGTCTGATCGCTTCGCTCAAGAGAACTTGGCAGGTACTTTTAGGATTTTCTGGTACTTGTTAAGCGCTTACACGCCAAGCACTGTTCTAAGCGCCGGGGCGGGGACGGGTTAATCGTGTCGGACGCCCTTCCCGCCCCTCGTGGGACTCGCGGTCCGAGTACCCGCATTCGGGCGATGACCTAAAGATCGACAACGTCCACAACTCCAGCGTCTGGACTCGGTCTTTCTGAGGAGCTGACCTGGACTGGAAGGTTTGGGTGCGTGGAGAGTCCAATTAATAATAATAATAATAACAATGGCATTTACTAAGCGCTTACTATGTGCAAAGCACTGTTCAAAGCGCTGGGGAGGTAATTTGTTTTGTTCTCTGTCTCCCCCTTCTAGACTGTGAGCCCACTGTTGGGTAGGGACCGTCTCTGTACGTTGCCAACTTGGACTTCCCAAGCGCTTAGTACAGTGCTCTGCACACAGTAAGCGCTCAATAAATACGATTGATTGATTGATTCTAGACTGTGAGCCCACTGTTGGGTAGGGACCGTCTCTATATGTTGCCAACTTGGACTTCCCAAACGCTTAGCCCAGTGCTCTGCACACAGTAAGCGCTCAATACGATTGAATGAACGAATGAATCAGGTTGCCCCACGGGGGGCTCACAGTCTTAATCCCCATAATAATAATAATAATAATGTTGGTATCTGTTAAGCGCTTACTATGTGCCAAGCACTGTTCTAAGCGCTGGGGAGGTTACAAGGTGATCAGGTTGTCCCACGTGGGGCTCACAGTCTTAATCCCCATTTTCCAGATGAGGGAACTGAAGCACAGAGAAGTGACGTGACTTGCCCAAAGTCACCCAGCTGACAATTGGCGGAGCCATGTGAGCCAATATTATTATAGTAAGCCCTTAAGAAATATCATTTTTTACAACAAGGGCGGGGGAGACAGAAACAGTGCGGCTTAGTGGAGAGAGTCCGGGCTGGGAGTCCGAGGGACCTGGGTTCTAATCCTGGCTCCGCCACTTGTCTGCTGGGTGACCTTGAGGAAGTCCCTTCACTTCTCTGGGCCTCGGTTGCCTCATCTGTAAAACGGGGATTAAGACCGGGAGTCCCGTGTGGATCACGCACTGCGTCCAACCTGATGAGCTCGTATCTGTCCCATCGCTTAGTCCAACCTGATGAGCTCATATCTGTCCCGTCGCTTAGTACAGCGCCTGCCATATAGTAGGCGTTTCAACAGATACCATAAAAAAAAAAAAAAGAGGGAGAAGAATCCAAAGCCCCTTCTGAAATTTGCTCCAGGTGGAAGTCACTGCGATTTTACCACCCCGAGGGATCACCCTGTGAAAGGCGGCGTGGCTCGGTGGAAAGAGCCCGGGCTTGGGAGTCAGAGGTCATGGGTTCTAATCCCGCCTCCTCCGCTTGTCTGTTGTGTGACCTTGGGCGAGCCACTTCACTTCTCTGGGCCTCAGTTCCCTCACCTGGAAAATGGGGATGAAGACTGTGAGCCCCCCGAGGGAAAACCTGATCACCTTGTAACCTCCCCAGCCCTTAGAACAGTGCTTTGCACTTAGTAAGCGCTTAATAAATGCCATTACTTATAAATGCCATATTTATTAATAAATGCCATAATCCCCCTCGTCCCCCTCTCCATCCCCCCATCTTACCTCCTTCCCTTCCCCACAGCACCTGTATATATGTATATATGTTTGTACATATTTATTACTCTATTTATTCTACTTGTACCTATCTATTCTATTTATTTTATTTTGTTAGTATGTTTGGTTTTGTTCTCTGTCTCCCCCTTTTAGACTGTGAGCCCACTGTTGGGTGGGGACCGTCTCTATATGCTGCCAATTTGTACTTCCCAAGCGCTTAGTACAGTGCTCTGCACATAGTAAGCGCTCAATAAATACGATTGATGATGATTAAAAAAGAAAAAAAGGCACGGCAGATGGCTCCAAGAGTTGCTCTCCCAGAGAGCGCGGTTGGTGTGGTGAGAGGCCGCTCGGGCCAGAAGGCCGAAGCCCCCGCGGGGTTTTCCGGGCGGGCGCTATCTAGGCTGTGCCAGGGAATGGGCAGGAAGGAAGGGAGGAGAAAGAGGGAATGTGGCTTGGAATACGGCGGAGCGGCCCGGAGCCTGAAGAATCAGAAACGTTCATTTAAAATTCCCTGGGGCTCGAGGGGAGGGGAGCGGATGGGCTCGTTGCTCTTTCCGGGAACCAAAACCGGTTCGGGGAAAGAAAAGCAGAAAAGCAAAGAGAAGCAGCGTGGCTCAGTGGAAATAATAATAATAATAATAATAATGATGGCATTTATTAAGCGCTTACTACGTGCAAAGCACTGTTCTAAGCGCTGGGGAGGTTCCAAGGTGATCAGGTTGGCCCACGGGGGGCTCACAGTCTTCATCCCCATTTTACAGATGAGGGAACCGAGGCCCGGAGAAGTGAAGTGACTTGCCCACGGTCACCCAGCTGACGAGTGGCGGAGCCGGGATTTGAACCCACGCCCTCTGACTCCAGAGCCCGGGCTCTTGCCACTGAGCCACGCTGCTTCTCTGGAAAGAGCCCGGGCTTTGGAGTCAGGGGTCACGCTCCGCCACTTGTCGGCTGGGTGACTTTGGGCGGGTCACTTCACTTCTCCGGGCCTCGGCGACCTCACCTGGGAAACGGGGATGAAGGCTGTGAGCCCCCCGTGGGACCGCCTCATCACCTTGTAACCTCCCCAGCGCTCAGAACAGTGCTTGGCACATAGTAAGCGCTTAATAAAGGCTATTATAAATAATAAAGCAGAGAAGCAGGGCAGCAGCATGGCCTCTGGGAGAGAAAGGCCTCCCTCTGGCCTTCGGCCCTGTTTCGCTTTACGCCCGACTTCACCAAGGAAGGAGGAAGGCGTCACTCTCCCCGTTGAGAGGATCGCCCGAGGCCGGCCGTGCGCCCATTTTTGGCGATCGCCCGGAAAATCACGGGGGCCTAGTGGAAAGAGTCAGAGGGCCTGGGTTCTAACCTCAGCTCTGCCACACGCCGGCTCGGTGACCTTGGACCAGTCACATCCCTTCTGTGGGCATCCTTTCCCTCATCTGCGAAACGGGGAACCGACCTGATTATCTTTTAACTACCCCGGTATTTAACACCGGGCTCGACACGGAGTACTTCGGGAGAAGCAGCGTGGCTCAGTGGGGAGAGCCCGGGCTCTGGAGTCGGAGGTCGTGGGTTCGAATCCCGGCTCCGCCACTTGTCAGCTGGGTGACTCTGGGCAAGTCACTTCGCTTCTCTGGGCCTCAGTTACCTCATCTGGAAAATGGGGATGAAGACTGTGAGCCCCCCGTGGGACAACCTGATCACCTTGTAACCTCCCCAGCGCTTAGAACGGTGCTTTGCACATAGTAAGTGCTTAATAAATGCCATTATTATTATTATTAAGTACCACAATTATTATTATAATATCCAAGAAGGCTTTCCCAACTTTCATTCCCTCCTCTCCCAATCCCAACGCCCTCGATTCACTCTTCTTTCAGCCCTAAAGACTTTCGCACGGATCCGTAATTTCATTAAGAGCATCTTCACCCGTAGAGGGGAAGCTCGTTGCGGGCAGGGGACGAATCCGCCGATTACAGTATCGAACTCTCCCGAGCACGTAACACACGGCTTCCGCAATAACGATACCAAATGCTCAGTAAACACCACTGATGATGATCGTGATCCCTTCATCCGTGACAAATCCGTGTCCCAGGCTGAACCCGGGAGCTGGGGACAATAATGGCATTTTTTTCCTTAGGCGCTTACTACGTGCCAAGCACTGTTCTAAGCGCCGGGGTAGATACGAGGCTATCGGGTTGGGTCCCCGTCCCACACGGGGCTCACAGGCCAAGTAGGAGGGATTCGGATTTAATCCCCATTTTTCCAGGTGAGGTAACGGAGGCGGAGGGGGGAGTGAAATGACTTGTCCAAGGTCACACAGCGGATCTAGGATTAGAACCCGGGACTTCAGACGCCCAGGCCCAGCTCTTCCCACTAGGCCACACTGCTTCCCCACAGCGTACCTGGGGGCTGGGGAGGTTGAGAAGCAGGGTGGCTCAGTGGAAAGAGCCCGGGCTTTGGAGTCAGGGGTCACGGGTTCAAATCCCGGCTCCGCCAACTGTCAGCTGTGTCACTTTGGGCAAGTCACTTCGCTTCTCTGGGCCTCGGTTTCCTCATCTGGAAAACGGGGATTAAGAATGTGAGCCCCAAGTGGGACAACCTGATTATCTTGTATCCCCCTATCCAGTGCTTAGAACAGTGCTTGGCACAGAATAATAATAATAATGGCATTTATTAAGCGCTTACTACGTGCAAAAAGCACTGTTCTAAGCGCTGGGGAGGTTAAGTAAGCGCTTACCAAGTGCCATCATTATTATTTTTATTTGATAAATTTGATTAATTTCCTATTTCTTTTGTTGGTATGTTTGGTTTTGTTCTCTGTCTCCCCCTTTTAGACTGTGAGCCCACTGTTGGGTAGGGACTGTCTCTATGTGTTGCCAATCTGTACCTCCCAAGCGCTTAGTACAGTGCTCTGCACATAGTAAGCACTCAATAAATACGATTGATGATGATGATGATTTGACAACCCTAACCTTACAGTTCAAACTCATACGCAGCCATTACATCAAATGTCTCTGTCCTAGGCGCTTGCAGATAAATAACATTCAAAAGCCCAAGTCATTCCGACACCGCGAGGCAACTGATTCCTCCGGCCCGGACGAGGCCTCTGGCAATAATAACGGACCCCCCTAAAATCCCATCCCCTCCGAGCAGCATTCCCCGGCTAAACCCGCACTTCCCCTTCTCCCGCTCCCTTCTGCATCACCCTTTCAATTGGACTTGAAACTTTTATTCGCCCCAGAGCACTTATAATAATAATAATAATAATAATAATAATAATAATAATAATAATAATAATAATGATGGTTAAGTGCTTACTATGTGCCAGGCATCATGTAAGCGCGGGGGTGGACGGGGGTGGATACAAGCAAATCGGGTTGGGCGCAGTCCCTGTCCCGCAGAGGGCTCGGCTTTGGAGTCAGAGGTCATGGGTTCAAATCCCGGCTCCGCCAGCTGTCAGCTGGGTGACGTTGGGCAAGTCACTTCACTTCTCTGGGCCTCGGTGACCTCATCTGTAGAAATGGGGATTAAACCTGGGAGCCCCCCGTGGGACCACCTGATCACCTTGCAACTTCCCCAGCGCTTAGAACAGTGCTTTGCACATAGTAAGCGCTTCATAAATGCCATTATTATTGTTATTTTACAGATGAGGGAACTGAAGCCCAGAGAAGTGACTCACCCAAGGCCACACAGAAGACAAGCGGCAGAGCCGGAATTAGAACCCATGACCTTCTCACTCCCAGGCCCGTGCTCTACCCACTTCGCCAAGCTGCTTCCCATAATGTCCACAGTCAAGCGTTCAGCTCAGTGCTCTGCACACAGTAAGCGCTCAATAAATACGACTGAATGAATAACCGTAATTTATTTACTTATGTTACTGTCTGTCTCCACATCTAGGCCTTAAGCTCGCTGTGGGCAGGGAACTTGTCTCTGTTGTACTTTCCCAAGCGCTTAGTACAGTGTCGTCCGCACCGTAAGCGCTCAATAAATACCACTGATTGATTAGACCGACAGGAATGTGTTTGCTGAGCTGAATTCCCTCTTCTCCCACCCTCCTTCAGGTGCGTGATGATGAATTGATTGTGAAGATATCACAAGGTGGATATTTTTGCCCTAAGTGGGTCTGCTTAATAATAATAGTAATAATCACAATAATAACTGTGGTAATTATTAAGCGCTTACTATGTGCCAGGTACTGTACTAAGCACTGAGGTAGACACACGGAAATCGGGTTGGAAACTGTCCCCGTCCCCCACGGAGCTCTCAGTCTTAGTCCCCATTTTACAGATGAAGTAAGTGAGGGACAGAGAAGTGAAGTGACTTGTCCAAGGTAACGCAGCGTGAACCCCAGTCCTCCTGAAGCGGCGTGGCCTAGTGGAAAGAGCCCGGGCTTGGGAATCAGAGGCCGTGGGTTCTAGTCCCGGCTCCGCCGCTTGTCTGCTGTGTGACCTTGGGCAAGTCACTTCACTTCTCTGAGCCTCAGTGACCTCATCTGGAAAATGGGGATTAAGACTGTGAGCCCCCCGTGGGACAACCTGATTACCTTGTGCTTGGCACATAGTAAGCGCTTAACAAATACCATCGTTATTATTATTCTGCTGCACTGTACTCTCCCCAGAGCTTAGAATCATGCTCTGGATGTAGTAAGCGCCCAATAAATATCATCGATGGATTGACTGAGATCAAAGTAATCGGGGAAGGCCTCCCGGAGGAGATGTGACTTTCAAAGAGCACGGAAATCAGAATCCGCATCTCTGGCCTCCTTCAGCCCTAGGGAGACTATTCGGGAAGTCGGCTGAAATGTCCAACCTCCCCAGCGCTTAGAACAGTGCTTTGCACATAATAAGCGCTTAATAAATGCCATCATCATCATCCACAGAGAAGAGTTGAGGTATTTAAAGCTGAAAAACCGGCCAGTTTGGTTCTCACGCTCCTCAGGGCTGACCCGCGCCGGTAGAAATGGGGCCCGTCAGCGGGATTAAAATGCCAACAGGATTAATCCTCCTCCCGGAGAAGGGCTGAAGGACTGTGCCGACCGTGGCGATTTGGAAAAAGGAGCGGTGGTTTGCGCGAACCTGCTCAAAAAATTCATCTAAGGCACCTTCCCGTTAGTAAGGACGCTTGAGGGCTTCATTTTCTTTACTTAATAATGGCGGTATTTGTTAAGCACTTACGATGTGCCAAGCACTGATCTCTAAACGCCGGGGGAGATCCACGGTAATCAAGGTTGTCTCCCGTGGGGCTCACAGTCTTCACCCCCATTTTACAGGTGAGGTCGCCGAGGCCCAGAGAAGTGAAGCGACTCGCCCCAAGTCACACAGCTGGCAGGTAGCGGAGCCGGGATTAGAACCCACGACCTCGGACTCCCAAGCCCGGGCTCCTTCCAGCAAGCCACGGTGCTGCGCGAACTGCTTTGGCTGTTTTGCCCAACTTTGGAGAGTCGTTCGGGAGCTTTATTCCACGACGTTTTCGATCCGAAGGAAAGGCACGGGACGTATAGGATTCATTTCAAGGCGCTCTTCGGCTTTCCGCATCGGCCTGGGCTGACGGTTTCTGTTTCTCACGTAGAGAGCGCCGCTGAAATGTGTTTTTCTTAAACATTTTGGACCCGGCCCAGAGGAAGACTTAAGAGAATGTTCTTTCTAGTACACACAAGTTCTATTGTGTCCAAGTTGGCATGACTACGAACGGCATAGGAAGAAATTGTGGCGTGCACGGCCGTGGCAGAGAAAGAAATGGTTATGCACATAATATTAATGATATTCGTTAAGCGCTTACTATGTGCCAAGCACTGTTCTAAGCCCTGGGGTAGATACAAGGTAATCAGGTTGTCCCGTGGGGAGCTCACAGTCTTAATCCCCATTTTCCAGATGAGGGAACAGACCAGTGAAGTGACTTGCCCAAAGTCGCACGGCAGATGAGTGGCGGAGCCGGGATTAGAACCCGTGACCTCTGACTCCCATGACGAATGAGGATTCTCCCGATCCATAATCACAGGGAACGCCGTGTTCCGCTAAAGGAACAGGATTTGAGGGCTGGAGATACTTGGCGTTAGCAATGTCCACCAACCGTCCATCTCGAAGCGCTAATTAATGTTACTATTTTTGTTACTCTTATGGGGTTTGTGAAGCGCTTACTATGTGTCAAGCGCTGGAGTAGCTACAAGTTCATCAGGTCGGACGCTGTCCCTGTCCTGCGTGTGGTTTACGGTCTAAACAAGGAGGGCGAACAGGCGTGGAATCCCCGTTTTACAGATAAGGAAATCAAGGCCCAGAGAAGTTAAGTGACTAGCCCAAAGCCAGACGGCTAATACGCTTTCATTTTTCCTCATTAAAAGCCCCAAGGAAGCCAAGGACTCCTACTCCGAAGACCGAAACTGGGCGGTTATCCTGGTTGTGGACTGCCCTAAGAGGGAACACACCGGAATTTATAATTTGGTTGCCGATCCACTCCTCCTGTGGCCGCAGTCCTTGTCTCAATTTACTCCAGATTTGAATTTTCGCCTGAAACTGCAGGGAACGTGTCTTTTTTTTAACCTGTTAAGCGCTTATTATGTGTCTGGCACTGGACTCACAGCTGGGGGAGATACAGGCTAGTCAGGTCGGGCGCCGTCCGCAATCCCCTGCGGGGCTCACGGATTTAATCCCCATTTTACGGTTGAGGTACCTGAGGCCCAGAAGAGGGAAGTGGCTTGCCCAAGGTCACGCCGCAGACACGTAGCAGAGCCGGGATTAGAACCCAGGACCCCCGATTCCCAGGCCCCGGCTCTTTCCACTAGGCAACGCTGCTTCTTTTCCCTTTATTTTTTATTTATTTATTTATTTTGCTTGCACCTATCTATTCTATTTATCTTATTTTGTTAGTATGTTTGGTTTCGTTGGGTAGGGACTGTCTTTATATGCTGCCAACTTGTACTTCCCAAGCGCTTAGTACAGTGCTCTGCACACAGTAAGCGCTCAATAAATACGATTGATTGATTGATTCTCTGTCTCCCCCTTTTAGACTGTGAGCCCACTGTTGGGTAGGGACTGTCTCTAGATGTTGCCAACCTGGACTTCCCAAGCGCTTAGTACAGTGCTCTGCACACAGTAAGCGCTCAATAAATACGACTGATTGATTGACTGATTGATTCCCTGTCTCTGGGTTGCTTTAATCAAGGTATCCGGTTTTTCGAAACAAGAATCCTTCCAGATTCCTTAAAAATGATAGCGGTATTTGTTAAGCTGTATATATGTATATAGGTTGTACCTATTTATTACTCTATTTATTTATTTATTTCACTTGTACATTTCTATCCTATTTATTTTATTCTGTTGGTATGTTTGGTTCTGTTCTCTGTCTCCCCCTTTTAGACTGGGAGCCCACTGTTGGGTAGGGACTGTCTCCGTGTGTTGCCAATTTGGACTTCCCAAGTGCTTAGTACAGTGCTCTGCACATAGTAAGCGCTCAATAAATACGATCGATTGATTGATTGATTAAGCGCTACTACGTTCCAGGCACTACGCTAAGCGCTGGGCGGACACCTTCCCCCCAGAGGCGGAGACCACTCTGGACGTGGATCATGGGGACGGTGGGCCCGCGGGGGTCCGACTTCGGGGGGGGTGGCGGGGAAGGGGCCGCGGACGTCGACGGGGGCCCGAGAGCCCCCCGCCCCGGTCCCCGGCGGCCGACGTACATTTCGTAATTCTGGTCCTCCGTCTCCTGCTGCACCGACAGCTCCTCCAGCGTGGCGTCGATGTCCAACTGGTTCGTCTCCAGCTGCCGGAGGAGGGTCTCCCTCTGGGGAGGCGGAAAGACAAACGGAGACCCGAGCCGGGGTGAGGGGATCATCATCATCATCATCAATCGTATTTATTGAGCGCTGACTATGTGCAGAGCACTGGACTAAGCGCTCGGGAGGTACAAACTGGCAACGTATTGGATCCCCGAAACCGGAGCTGCCTCGCCTCTTTATCGGCCCCAGGGTCATCTCTCTGGGCCTGGTGGATTCAACGCAAGCGGTAACCGAGCCGGGGTCCGGAAACCGGAGGTAGGGGGGTTGTGGATCAGGTAACAAAAAGGATGCCTCCTTACTTCACAATGATCAGCGCTTGCAACAGTGCTCTGCACACAGTGAGCGCTTAATAAATGCCATCATTATTATCATGAGAACGACAATCGTAGAGATATCCGTCCGGCGCCGAACACTGAGCGCTGTGCCGAGCACTGTACTGAGCGCAACGGGAGACGGGCGGTCATTAGGTCGGCCCCAGTTCCCTGGGGCTGGCGGACTAAGGCGGGGGGACAGAAGAGGCACTGAATTTATTACTCTATTTATTTATTTTATTTGTACATATTTATTCTATTTATTTCATTTTGTTAATATGTTTTGTTTTGTTGTCTGTCTCCCCCTTCTAGACTGTGAGCCCGCTGTTGGGTAGGGGCCGTCTCTAGATGTTGCCGACTTGGACTTCCCAAGCGCTTAGTACAGTGCTCTGCGCCCAGTAAGTGCTCAATAAATACGATCGAATGAATAAATGAAAACCCCCCAATTTACAGGGGTGGGGAGGCGATTCTCCGTCATGGATCCCAGCTCTCTCCGGGCTACGAATAAATAAATAATAATGATAATGACGATGGTATTTGTTAAGCTCTTACCACTGCTGGGTAGGGACTGTCTCTATATGTTGCCAACTTGTCCTTCCCAAGCGCTTAGTGCAGTGCTCTGCACACAGTAAGCGCTCAAGAAATACGATTGATTGATTGATTGATACCAAGCACTGTTCTAAGCACGGGGGGGAGATACCAGGTAATCAGGTTGTCCCACGTGGGGCTCACAGTCTTCATCCCCATTTTCCAGATGAGGCAACTGAGGCCCAGAGACAGTAAGCGGCTTGCCCAAGGTCACACGGCAGACAAGCGGCGGAGCCGGGATTAGAACCCATGACTTCTGACACCCAAGCCCTGCTCTTGCCACTAAGCCAGGGTGCTTCTACTGAGCGAAGAGCACTGTATTAAGCGCTTGGAAAAGTGCGATTTGGCAATAGAGACGATCCCTGCCCACACCGGGCTTACGGTCTAGAAGGGCAGACATCGAAACACGTCTTCGAAACAAAGCTTCAACAGCCATCGCTCTAAAATCTCTACTGCTGCGACCAACCTGAGGTCACTGAGGGCCAGAGAAGTGAAATCATCATCATCATCATCATCAATCGTATTTATTGAGCGCTTACTATGTGCAGAGCACTGTACTAAGCGCTTGGGACTTGCCCGAGGTCACACAGCACAGACGAACGGCGGAGCCGGAATAAGAACCCACGTCCTCTGTCTCCCACGCCCGGGCTCTCTCCACTAGATCACACGGCTTGTCTTTCTGTGTGCAGGTACTGTACTAGGCGCCTACGGTAAGAGAGTGGATGGACTTCCTAAGGGATTGAGGGTTAGATGGAGAATAGGAGATCCACGATTGAGCTTTGAACCTTACAGTCTGGCCCTCTAGAATGTAAACCCGTGGGCAGAGACCTCGTGTTTACCAACTCTGTGGTATCGTACGCTCCCGAACACTTTGGACAGTGCTTTGCACACAGTAAGCGCTCAGTACGAGTAATCTAGTGGATAGAATAGAGCGTGGGCCTGGGATTCTCCTTCATTCATCCTCCCTCCCATCTTCTAGACTGTGAGCCCGCTGTTGGGTAGGGAACTTGTCCTTCCCAAGCGCTTAGTACAGTGCTCTGCACACAGTAAGCGCTCAATAAATACGATTGATGATGATGACTCCCAGGCCCGCGCCCTAACCCCATGCAGCAGACAAATGGCAGCAAACCCTGTGACTCCCAGGCCCGTGCCCCGTCCCTCTGCAGCAGAAACCTTGTGACTACCTTTTAGACTGTAAGCCCACTGTTGGGTAGGGACTGTCCCTATATGTTGCCAACTTGTACTTCCCAAGCGCTTAGTACAGTGCTCTGCACACAGTAAGCGCTCAATAAATACGATTGATGATGATGACTCCCAGGCCCGTGCCCTAACCCCATGCAGCAGACAAATGGCAGCAAACCCTGTGACTCCCAGGCCCATGCCCCGTCCCGATGCAGCAGAAACCTGGTGACTACCTTTTAGACTGTGAGCCCACTGTTGGGTAGGGACTGTCTCTAGATGTTGCCAACTTGTACTTCCCAAGCGCTTAGTACAGTGCTCTGCACACAGTAAGCGCTCAATAAATACGATTGATGATGATGACTCCCAGGCCCGTGCCCTAACCCCCTGCAGCAGACAAATGGCAGCAAACCCTGTGACTCCCAGGCCCATGCCCCGTCCCTATGCAGCAGAAACCTTGTGACTACCTTTTAGACTGTAAGCCCACTGTTGGGTAGGGACTGTCCCTATATGTTGCCAACTTGTACTTCCCAAGCGCTTAGTACAGTGCTCTGCACACAGTAAGCGCTCAATAAATACGATTGATGATGATGACTCCCAGGCCCGTGCCCTAACCCCATGCAGCAGACAAATGGCAGCAAACCTTGTGACTCCCAGGCCCATGCCCCGTCCCTATGCAGCAGAAACCTTGTGACTACCTTTTAGACTGTAAGCCCACTGTTGGGTAGGGACTGTCCCTAGATGTTGCCAACTTGTACTTCCCAAGCGCTTAGTACAGTGCTCTGCACACAGTAAGCGCTCAATAAATACGATTGATGATGATGACTCCCAGGCCCGTGCCCTAACCCCATGCAGCAGACAAATGGCAGCAAACCTTGTGACTCCCAGGCCCATGCCCCATCCCTATGCAGCAGAAACCTGGTGACTACCTTTTAGATTGTGAGCCCACTGTTGGGTAGGGACTGTCTCTATATACTGCCAACTTGGACTTCCCAAGCGCTTAGTACAATGCTCTGCACACAGTAAGCGCTCACTAAATACGATTGATGATGATGACTCCCAGGCCCGCGCCCTAACCCCATGCAGCAGACAAATGGCAGCAAACCTTTTGACTACCAGGTCCATGCCCCGTCCCGATGCAGCAGAAACCTGGTGACTACCTTTTAGACTGTAAGCCCACTGTTGGGTAGGCACTGTCTCTATATGTTGCCAACTTGTACTTACCAAGCGCTTAGTACAGTGCTCTGCACACAGTAAGCGCTCAATAAATACGATTGATGATGATGCCTCCCAGGCCCGTGCCCTAACCCCATGCAGCAGACAAATGGCAGCAAACCCTGTGACTCCCAGGCCCGTGCCCCGTCCCTATGCAGCAGAAACCTGGTGACTACCTTTTAGACTGTGAGTCCACTGTTGGGTAGGGACTGTCTCTATACGTTGCCAACTTGGACTTCCCAAGCGCTTAGTACAGTGCTCTGCACACAGTAAGCGCTCAATAAATACGACTGATGATGATGACTACCAGGCCCGTGCCCTAACCCCATGCAGCAGACAAATGGCAGCAAATCCTGTGACTCCCAGGCCCGTGCCCTGTCCCTATGCAGCAGAAACCTGGTGACTACCTTTTAGACTGTGAGCCCACTGTTGGGTAGGGACTGTCTCTATATGTTGCCAACTTGTACTTCCCAAGCGCTTAGTACAGTGCTCTGCACACAGTAAGCGCTCAATAAATACGATTGATGATGATGACTCCCAGGCCCGTGCCCCAACCCCATGCAGCAGACAAATGGCAGCAAACCTTGTGACTCCCAGGCCCATGCCCCGTCCCTATGCAGCAGAAACCTGGTGACTACCTTTTAGACTGTGAGTCCACTGTTGGGTAGGGACTGTCTCTATATGTTGCCAATTTGTACTTCCCAAGCGCTTAGTACAGTGCTCTGCACACAGTAAGCGCTCAATAAATGCGATTGATGATGATGACTCCCAGGCCCGTGCCCTAACCCCATGCAGCAGACAAATGGCAGCAAACCCTGTGACTCCCAGGCCCATGCCCCGTCCCTATGCAGCAGAAACCTGGTGACTACCTTTTAGATTGTGAGCCCACTGTTGGGTAGGGACTGTCTCTATATACTGCCAACTTGGACTTCCCAAGCGCTTAGTACAGTGCTCTGCACACAGTAAGCGCTCAATAAATACGATTGATGATGATGACTCCCAGGCCCGCGCCCTAACCCCATGCAGCAGACAAATGGCAGCAAACCTTGTGACTCCCAGGCCCATGCCCCGTCCCGATGCAGCAGAAACCTGGTGACTACCTTTTAGACTGTAAGCCCACTGTTGGGTAGGGACTGTCTCTAGATGTTGCCAACTTGTACTTCCCAAGCGCTTAGTACAGTGCTCTGCACACAGTAAGCGCTCAATAAATACGATTGATGATGATGACTCCCAGGCCCGTGCCCTAACCCCATGCAGCAGACAAATGGCAGCAAACCCTGTGACTCCCAGGCCCATGCCCCGTCCCGATGCAGCAGAAACCTTGTGACTACCTTTTAGACTGTAAGCCCACTGTTGGGTAGGGACTGTCTCTAGATGTTGCCAACTTGTACTTCCCAAGCGCTTAGTACAGTGCTCTGCACACAGTAAGCGCTCAATAAATACGATTGATGATGATGACTCCCAGGCCCGTGCCCTAACCCCCATGCAGCAGACAAATGGCAGCAAACCCTGTGACTCCCAGGCCCATGCCCCGTCCCGATGCAGCAGAAACCTTGTGACTACCTTTTAGACTGTAAGCCCACTGTTGGGTAGGGACTGTCTCTAGATGTTGCCAACTTGTACTTCCCAAGCGCTTAGTACAGTGCTCTGCACACAGTAAGCGCTCAATAAATATGATTGATGATGATGACTCCCAGGCCCGTGCCCTAACCCCATGCAGCAGACAAATGGCAGCAAACCCTGTGACTCCCAGGCCCGTGCCCCGTCCCGATGCAGCAGAAACCTTGTGACTACCTTTTAGACTGTAAGCCCACTGTTGGGTAGGGACTGTCTCTAGATGTTGCCAACTTGTACTTCCCAAGCGCTTAGTACAGTGCTCTGCACACAGTAAGCGCTCAATAAATACGATTGATGATGATGACTCCCAGGCCCGTGCCCTAACCCCCATGCAGCAGACAAATGGCAGCAAACCCTGTGACTCCCAGGCCCATGCCCTGTCCCGATGCAGCAGAAACCTTGTGACTACCTTTTAGACTGTAAGCCCACTGTTGGGTAGGGACTGTCTCTAGATGTTGCCAACTTGTACTTCCCAAGCGCTTAGTACAGTGCTCTGCACACAGTAAGCGCTCAATAAATATGATTGATGATGATGACTCCCAGGCCCGTGCCCTAACCCCATGCAGCAGACAAATGGCAGCAAACCCTGTGACTCCCAGGCCCGTGCCCCGTCCCGATGCAGCAGAAACCTTGTGACTACCTTTTAGACTGTAAGCCCACTGTTGGGTAGGGACTGTCCCTAGATGTTGCCAACTTGTACTTCCCAAGCGCTTAGTACAGTGCTCTGCACACAGTAAGCGCTCACTAAATACGATTGATGATGATGACTCCCAGGCCCGTGCCCTAACCCCATGTAGCAGACAAATGGCAGCAAACCCTGTGACTCCCAGGCCCGTGCCCCGTCCCGATGCAGCAGAAACCTTGTGACTACCTTTTAGACTGTGAGCCCACTGTTGGGTAGGGACTGTCTCTAGATGTTGCCAACTTGTACTTCCCAAGCGCTTAGTAAAGTGCTCTGCACACAGTAAGCGCTCACTAAATATGATTGATGATGATGACTCCCAGGCCCGTGCCCTAACCCCATGCAGCAGACAAATGGCAGCAAACCCTGTGACTTCCAGGCCCATGCCCCATCCCGATGCAGCAGAAACCTTGTGACTACCTTTTAGACTGTAAGCCCACTGTTGGGTAGGGACTGTCCCTAGATGTTGCCAACTTGTACTTCCCAAGCGCTTAGTACAGTGCTCTGCACACAGTAAGCGCTCAATAAATACGATTGATGATGATGACTCCCAGGCCCGTGCCCCAACCCCATGCAGCAGACAAATGGCAGCAAACCTTGTGACTCCCAGGCCCATGCCCCGTCCCTATGCAGCAGAAACCTGGTGACTACCTTTTAGACTGTGAGTCCACTGTTGGGTAGGGACTGTCTCTATATGTTGCCAACTTGTACTTCCCAAGCGCTTAGTACAGTGCTCTGCACACAGTAAGCGCTCAATAAATACGATTGATGATGATGATGGCCGTCTCTATACGTTGCCAACTTGTACTTCCCAAGCGCTTAGTACATGCTCTGCACACAGTAAGCGCTCAATACGATTGAATGAATGACTCCCCACAGCACATATGTATCTATCTGTATATAGCTGTAATTTATTGTTTTATCTATTTGTATTAATGTCTGTCTCCCCTTCTAGACCGTGAGCTCGTTGTTGAGTAGGGACCGCCTCTATACGTTGCCAACTTGGACTTCCCAAGTGCTTAGTACGGTGCTCTACACACAGTAAGCGCTCAATACATATGATTGAATGACTCCCCACAGCACATATGTATCTATCTGTATATATCTGTAATTTATTGTTTTATCTATTTGTATTAATGTCTGTCTCCCCCTCTAGACCGTGAGCTCGTTGTTGAGTAGGGACCGTCTCTATATGTTGCCAACTTGTACTTCCCAAGTGCTTAGTACGTGCTCTGCACACAGTAAGCGCTCAATAAATACGATTGAATGAATGACTCGCCACAGCGCATATGTATCTATCTGTATATATCTGTAATTTATTGTTTTATCTACTTGTATTAATGTCTGTCTCCCCCTCTAGACCATGAGCTCGTTGTTGAGTAGGGACCGTCTCTATATGTTGCCAACTCGTACTTCCCAAGCGCTTAGTACAGTGCTCTGCCCACAGTAAGCGCTCAATAAATACGACTGAATGAATGACTCCCCACAGCACATGTGTATCTGTATATATCTGTAATTTATTGTTTTATCTACTTGTATTAATGTCTATCTCCCCCTCTAGACCATGAGCTCGTTGTTGGGTAGGGACCATCTCTATATGTTGCCAACTTGTACTTCCCAAGCACTTAGTACAGTGCTCTGCACACAGTAAGCGCTCAAGAAATACGATTGAATGACTCCCCACGGCACATATGTATCTATCTGTATATATCTGTAATTTATTGTTTTAACTATTTGTATTAATGTCTGTCTCCCCCTCTAGACCGTGAGCTCGTTGTTGGGTAGGGACCGTCTGTATACGTTGCCAACTCGGACTTCCCAAGCGCTTAGTACAGTGCTCTACACACAGTGAGCGCTCAATGAATACGACTGAATGAATGACTTCCCACAGCACATATGTATCTATCTGTACATATCTGTAATTTATTGTTTTATCTATTTGTATTACTGTCTGTCTCCCCCTCTAGACCGTGAGCTCATTGTTGGGTAGGGACCGTCTCTATATGTTGCCAACTTGGACTTCCCAAGCGCTTAGAACGTGCTCTGCACACAGTAAGCGCTCAATAAATACGATTGATTGAATGAATGAATGAACCTCTGTGGGGGGAAGGTGGAGAAAGAACTTTCCAACCTGGATTACTCCTTTTGAACTGAATAATTGGTCATTATTGGTATTTGTTAATTGCTTACTATGTGTCGTTCACCCCACACATCCAATCCGTCGCCAAAGCCTGCCGGTCTCACCTCCGCAACATGGCCAAGATCCGCCCTTTCCTCTCCATCCAAACCGCTACCTCGTTGGTACAATCTCTCATCCTATCCCAACTGGACGACTGCATCGGCCTCCTCTCTGATCTCCCATCCTCCTGTCTCTCCCCGCTTCAGTCTATACTTCACCCTGCTGCCCGGATTATCTTTGTACAGAAACTCTCCGGGAATGTCACTCCCCTCCACAAAAATCTCCAGCGGTTGCCTAGCAACCCCGTGTCAAGCCAAAAATCCCTCACTATCGGCTTCAAAGCTCGCCCCCTTCTTACCTCACCTCCCTTCTGTCCTTCTCCATCCCAGCCCGCACCCTCCGCTCCGCTGCCGCCGCTCACCTCCTCATCGGGCCTCGTTCTCGCCCGTCCCGCCGTCAACCCCCGGCCCACGTCCTCCCCCGGGCCCGGAATGCCCTCCCTCCTCACATCCGCCAAACTAGCCCGCTGTTGGATAGGGACCGTCTCTATATGTTGCCAACTTGGACTTCCCAAGCGCTTAGTACAGTGCTCCGCACACAGTAAGTGCTCAATAAATACGATTGAATGAATGAACTAGCTCTCTTCCCCCCTTCAAAGCCCTACTGAGAGCTCACCTCTTCCAGGAGGCCTTCCCGGACTAAGCCCCCCTTTTCCTCTCCTCCTCCTCCCCATCGCCCCGACTCCCTCCCTCTACCCGCCTCCCGCCCCACGGCACTTGTGTGAATCTACACAAATATTTATAATTCTACTGATTTTATAAATGATATACCTATAATTCTACATATTTATATTGATGCCTGCTTACTTGTGTCGATGTCTGTCTCCCCCCTTCTCGACTGTGAGCCCGTTGTGGGCAGGGACTGTCTCTACTTGTTGCTGAACTGGACTTTCCAAGTGCTTAGTACATTCATTCATTCAATCGTATTTACTGAGCGCTTACTGTGTGCAAAGCACTGTACTGAGCGCTTGGGAAGTCCAAGTTGGCAACATCTAGAGACCCAACAGTGGGCTCACAGTCTAGAAGGGGGAGACACAGAACAAAACAAAACGTATTAACAGAATAAAATAAATAGAATAGTGCTCTGCACATCCTAAGCGCTCAATCAATCAATCGTATTTATTGAGCGCGTACTGTGTGCAGAGCGCTGCACTAAGCGCTTGGGAAGTCCAAGCTGGCAACATCTAGAGACCCAACAGTGGGCTCACAGTCTCGAAGGGGGAGACAGTGAACAAAACAAAACATATTAACAGAATAAAATAAATAGAATAGTGCTCTGCACATCGTAAGCGCTCAATCAATCAATCAATCGTATTTATTGAGCGCTTACTGTGTGCAGAGCACTGTACTAAGCGCTTGGGAAGTCCAAGTTGGCAACATCTAGAGACCCAACAATGGGCTCACAGTCTAGAAGGGGGAGACAGAGAACAAAACAAAACGTATTAACAGAATAAAATAAATAGAATAGTGCTCTGCACATCCTAAGCGCTCAATCAATCAATCGTATTTATTGAGCGCTTACTGTGTGCAGAGCACTGTACTAAGCGCTTGGGAAGTCCAAGTTGGCAACATATAGAGACGGTCCCTACCCAACAGTGGGCTCACAGTCTAAAAGGTCTAAATAAATATGATTGAATGAAAAAACACCACCGATTGACTGCGTGGCCTAGGATAAAGAGCCCAGCCCTGGGACTCAGAGGATCTGGATTCTCATCCCGGCTCCGCCACTTGCTGGCTGTGGGACCCTGGACAAGTCATTTTACCTTGCCTTCTAACACGGGGAGTCGATCGATCCCTGTTCTCCCTCCTATTTAGACTGTAAGCCTCAAGTGGGACAGGGACCGTAACCGGCCTGCTTAACTCGTATCTACCCCAGAGCGTAGCATAATGCTTGGCGTATCATCATTATCATCATCAATCGTATTTATTGAGCGCTTACTGTGTGCAGAGCACTGTACTAAGTGCTTGGGAAGTACAAATTGGCAACATATAGAGACAGTCCCTACCCAACAGTGGGCTCACAGTCTAAAAGAGTATAAGCTAACACTATCGCAGCTAGTATTGGTAGTAGAGTAGTTAGGAAGGGCCCGGTGTGGACAGGGATCGTCTCTCTTTACTGCTGAATTGCTCTTTCCGAGCGCTTAGCACACTGCGCTCTGCACCCAGTAAGCGCTCAATAAATACGACTGAACGAATGAACGAAAGGACTGTTTCTCGGCTCCTTCAACCTCTTGTAGCTGCTGTAGTTATTTGGAACTGTTGAATCCGTTGGAGAAGCAGTGTGGCTTAGTGGAAAGAGCACGGGTTCAGGAGTCAGAGGTTATGGGTTCTAATCCCGGCTCCGCCCCTTGTCTGCTGGGTGACCTTGGGCAAGTCACTTAACTGCTCTGGGCCTCGGTTACCTCATCTGTAAAATGGGGATTAATGTGTATATATATATATATATATACATATATATATATATATATATATGTATATATGTTTGTACATATTTTTTACTCTATTGATTTATTTATTTATTTTATTTGTACATATCTGTTCTATTTTATTTTGTTAGTATGTTTGGTTTTGTTCTCTGTCTCCCCCTTTTAGACTGTGAGCCCGCTGTTGGGTAGGGACTGTCTCTATATGTTGCCAATTTGTACTTCCCAAGCGCTTAGTACAGTGCTCTGCACATAGTAAGCGCTCAATAAATACGGTTGATGATGATGATGATGATGATGAAGACTGTGAGCCCCATGTGGGACAACCTCATTACCTTGTATTCTCCCCCCCCCCCAGCGCTTAGAACAGTGTTTGGCACATAGTAAGTGCTTAACAGATACCATCATTTAGACTGTGAGCCCACTGCTGGGTAGGGACTGTCTCTATATGTTACCAACTTGTACTTCCCAAGCGCTTAGTACAGTGCTCTGCACACAGTAAGCGCTCAATAAATACGACTGATGATGATGATCATTATTATCATTATTATTAATCTGTAATTTATGGTGAGCCCCTCTGTGGGACAGGAAGGGTGTGTAATTCCCCCTTGCAGATTCATTCATTCATTCATTCAATAGTATTTACTGAGCGCTTGCTGTGTGCAGAGCACTGTACTAAGCGCTTGGGAAGTACAAGTACCTGCCCCAACGCTTAGCCCAGTGAGTTGCACACAGCGCCTACTAAATGCTCTTATCGTCCTGGGTCTCACCCCCTTTGGACTGCGGACCCTGTGTGGGCGAGGAACTCTATACTAGATCGGCGGTATTTATTGAGCGCTTATTGTGCACACAGCACTGCACTCGGGAGAGGACGTTTCCGCAGTGTTGGCAGACCCCTTCCCCGCCCTCGACCAGCTCGCTCCACCCATTGTCTAGCACAGAGTAAGCGCTTAATAAGTACCATCGGTGACAACCACCCCGCTCCCCAGAGAAATGTCTAAAAGCTCTTCGGGGGAGACCGTCTTGGGGGTAAAAAAAAAAAAAAAGACCAGCCCACATCTGCTGTGTGGCCTTGGGTAAGCCACTTCACTTCTCTGTGCCTCTCACCTGTAAAACGGGGCTGAAGACTGTGAGCCCCACGTGGGACAACGGGATGACTCTGTATCTCCCCCAGCGCTTGGCACATACTAAGCGCTTAACAAATACCATCATTATTATTATTATCCGGGAGCGGAAGGTGGTGGAGGAGGGAGAGGAGGAAAAGAGGCAGGAGGGGAACAGGATCTCGGCTGGGTCGACCAAAAAGCTCCCGACCGCGTCCGGAGATTCAGCGTCTCGCAAACCTCCCCGTGTCTGTACCGATAAGCCGGCTATCTCACCTCCCACGGCCCTGTTTCATAAAGTACGCTAAAGCCGACCCTCCCACTGTGCTTTAAACGGAGGGATCCGATCAGCGAAATAATAATCACAGCAATCATCACTATTATTATCAGCAACCACATTCCCACCCACAGGAAAACACGGGGAACCAACACAACCCTTGCGGAGGGCGGATTTTCAGTCGGCGGCTCCAAGCCCCTCCGTAGGACCCGGATTCGCCCCAGGAGGCTCACCTGGAGTTGCAAGAACGGGATATTGAAGAATTTATGCAGGTATTTCAAGCCGAAACTGTTCTTCATGGAAGACTCAGCGTAGCGAAAATAAGAGGAACCAGGAGGCCTGTTGATTAAAAAAAAATATATAGATATAGATATAGATATATGTATATATATTCATGAAAAAGATTGGTGGAGAGAGTCTGAAGACTTCCCCAAGGGAAGGCCTGTAAGAAAGCTGGTCGCCTTCGCTATACGGCCAATATTTCAGGCCCAGGGTGGGCGGACTGAGAACAGGGCAGGCTAACGGTTCGGTTCAATAAATACGATTGATGATGATGATGATGATCCGTTCTGAGGCGAGTGTAATTAGCAACTGCCTCTTTGGCCCAAGGCCCGGGGGAGATGGGGAATGGGCACAATTGTGTCCGGCGGATCCGGTGACCCCCCGCTCTCTCCTCCGCCCTCCCCCGTCCCAAGAGGACTAGGGTGCAAAAAAGGAACTTTAGGAAGCAGCATTAATAACAGCTAACAATTATTAACAATGAACAAGTACCACAATCACCAATAATTAATAATGATGCTATTGGTTAAGCGCTCACAAGGTGCCAAACACTGTTCGAGGCCATGGGGTCTTAGGTCTATTAGGTGCTTGCTTCTAGAAGTCGGAGGCTGCAGTAGCTTTGTCATAAACCTTACCAGTCAAGAAACGTGTCCAGGATTCTCCTCGGCATATTTATAGAATCAATCGTATTTATTGAGCGCTTACTGTGTGCTGAGCACTGTACTAAGCGCTTGGGAAGTACAAGCTGGCAACATATAGAGACGGTCCCTACCCAACAGTGGGCTCACAGTCTAGAAGGGGGAGACGGAGAACAAAACAAATTAACAGAATAAGATAAATAGGATAGTGCTCTGCACATCGTAAGCGCTGAATCAATCGTATTTATTGAGCGCTTACTGTGTGCAGAGCACTGTACTAAGCGCTTGGGAAGTACAAGTTGGCAGCATATAGAGACAGTCCCTACCCAACAGTGCGCTCACCGTCTAAAAGAATGACGTTGGTAGAGCGTTAGATTTTGAATTTTATTAATATTTGGCCCCTAGGGCTTTCCAAATGTTGTACCCACTCCAGTGCTTAGTACAATGCCTGGTACATAGTAAGCACTAAGCAAATCAATCAATCAATCGTATTTATTGAGCGCTTGCTTTGTGCAGAGCACTGTACTAAGCGCTTGGGAAGTACAAGCGCTTAGTACAAGTTGGCAACATACAGAGACAGTCCCTACCCAACAGTGGGCTCACAGCATAAAATGCCATAACTATTACTCTATTTATTTATTTTATTTGTACATATTTATTCTATTTATTTTATTTTGTTAATGTTTTGTTTTGTTCTGTCTTCCCCTTCTAGACTGTGAGCCCGCCGTTGGGCAGGGACCGTCTCTATATGTTGCCAACTTGGACTTCCCAAGCGCTTAGTACAGTGCTCTGCACACAGTAAGCGCTCAATAAATACGATTGATTGATTGACCGTCTCTATATGTTGCCAACTTGTACTTCCCAGGCGCTTAGTACAGTGCTCTGCACACAGTAAGCGCTCAATAAATACGATTGATTGATTGACCGTCTCTATATGTTGCCAACTTGTACTTCCCAAGTGCTTAGTACAGTGCTCTGCACACAGTAAGCGCTCAATAAATACTATTGAATGAACGAATGGGGTAGGTAATCAGGTTGAACACGGTCTCTGTCCCACATGGGGCTCAGTCTTAATCCCCATTTTCCAGAGGAGGTAACTGAGGCACAGAGAAGTGACGGGACTTGCCCAAAGTCACACAGCGGACAAGTGGTGGAGCTGGGATTAGAACTCGTGACCTTCTGACTTAAGCCACGCCGCTTCTACATGGCTCCCCTCCCCCAGAGTTACTAAACTAATGGCTATTAAACTGCAACTGAACCTTCAAGGCCCTGCTGAGAGCTCACCTCCTCCAGGAGGCCTTCCCAGACTGAGCCCCTTCCTTCCTCTCCCCCTCGTCCCCCTCTCCATCCCCCCCATCTTACCTCCTTCCCTTCCCCACAGCACCTGGATATATGTATATATGGTTGTACATATTTATTACTCTATTTATTTATTTCACTTGTACATTTCTATCCTATTTATTTTATTTTGTTGGTATGTTTGGTTCTGTTCTCTGTCTCCCCCTTTTAGACTGTGAGCCCACTGTTGGGTAGGGACTGTCTCTATGTGTTGCCAATTTGTACTTCCCAAGCGCTTAGTACAGTGCTCTGCACATAGTAAGCGCTCAATAAATACGATTGATTGATTGATTGATTGATCAAAATAAAAAAAAGGGAGAATATAAGCAAACCTCCCTGTTGTCCTGAAACGGGGGAGGCTGAGTTGAGGCCAGTGACGCAGACGACAACAATGCTCATCTCTCACTGAATTTCTACTGTGAAATCCGATTCGATCCCTCTGGGAGAATGGGAGCTCCGGGAGTCGGGAGAGTCGGATAACAGCAGGCATTACGCGCTCCGTCGGGAGAGTCGGATAACAGCGGGCATTACGCGCTCCGGGAGCGGGGCTTTAGGCAATGCCAGGTTTCCAAACATCTGTGGCCTCGAGGAGGAGGCGCACACCCCAAAATGCAGGTGAAAGGGCAACTTGTACTTCCCAAGCGCTTAGTACAGTGCCCTGCACACAGTAAACACTCAAGAAATACGACTGAATGAATGAATGAATGAATCCAAATAGTTACGGAGATTCTAGAAGTTTGAAGCTAGGAAAGCGGCTTGTTCTCTCTCCCCATCTCTTCCGATCTTCCTTTTTATTCAGTTTCACCTATTTCCTCCTCCTCCTGCTCCCGCGACGGGCTTTCTCTGCCTTGTTTTCCCTCTGTAGCCCGGCAGGGCTGAGGTGAGGAATGGGAACAGCGTGGTTTAGCGGAAAGAGCCCGGGCTTGGAAGTCGGAGGTCGAGGGTCCTAATCCCGGCTCCGCCACTTCTTTTTTTTTTTTTTTAAATGGCATTTATTAAGCGCTTACTATGTGCAAAGCACTGTTCTGAGCGCTGGGGAGGTTACAAGGTGATCAGGTTGTCCCTCGTGGGGCTCGCAGATTTAATCCCCATTTTCCAGATGAGGGAACTGAGGCCCAGAGAAGTGAAGTGACTTGCCCAAAGTCACACAAGCTGGCAACTGGCGGAGCCGGGATTTGAACCCATGACCTCTGACTCCAAAGCCCGGGCTCTTTCCTACTGAGCCACGCTGCTTCTCAGCCACGTGTCGGCTGGGCGACTTTGGGCAAGTCACCTCACCTCTCTGGGCCCCAGTGACCTCATCTGGAAAATGGGGATGAAGCCTATGAGCCCCACGTGGGACAACCTGATTACCTCGCATCCCCCCAGCGTTTAGAACAGCGCTTGGCACATAGTATATATGTATGTATGTATTTATTACTCTATTTTATTTGTACATATTTATTCTATTTATTTTATTTTGTTAACGTGTTTTGTTTTGTTGTCTGTCTCCCCCTTCTAGACTGTGAGCCCACTGTTGGGCAGGGACCGTCTCTATATGTTGCCAACTTGGACTTCCCAAGCGCTTAGTACAGTGCTCTGCACACAGTAAGCGCTCAATAAATATGACTGACTGAATGAATGAATGAATAGTAAGCGCTTAACAAATACCATTATTATTATTATTATTATTATTAAAGAGGACCAGAGTCAGTTGTCCTACAAGCAGGCTGCCCGGCGGGGAGGAAAGCCCCCCGCCAGCTGACCAAAGGGGGGCTGGGAAGGAACCCAAAAAGATGGCACTGCCACCGTTATTCATTCAATCGTATTTATTGAGCGCCTACTGTGTGCAGAGCACTGTACTAAGCGCTGGGGAAGTACAAGTTGACAACATATAGAGATGGTCCCTACCCAACAACGGGCTCACAGTCTAGAAGTTATAATACCAACCTCCTCGCTGCACCCAAATCTTGCAGGTCCCGAAACCAACCCCTCGCCCACATAATAATAACTGTGCTATTTGTTAAGCGCTTACTATGGGCCAGGCACTGTACTAAGCACCGGGGTGGATATGGGCAAATCAGGTTGGACACAGGGGCTGTCAATCCCCATTTTACAGATGAGGGAACTGAGGTGCAGAGAAGTGACTTGCTCAAGGTCACACAGCGAACAAGTGGCGGAGGTGGGATTAGAACCCACGACCTTCTGACTCCCGACCCCGGGCTCTATCCGCGACGCCGTGCTGCTTCTCTGTGGGGCTGCCTCTGGGATATCCGCGTATCCTGGCGGAAAGAGCGCGGCCTGGGAATCGGAGGATCTGGGTCCCAATCCCGGCTCTGAGTCGGGCCCGCTGTGTGGCCTCGGGCAAGTCACTTCGCTTCTCTGTGCCCCAGTTTCCTCACCCGGAAAACGGGGATTCAATACCTGTTCTCCCTCCCTCTTAGACTGTGAGCCCCAGGATGGGGACTGTGTCCACCATGTCATTAGGGCGTAATAAATACCATCATTATAATAATTATTATTATCAGAGGCAGGCAGGATTTGATAAGTGTGAATAGGGTCTAGAAAGGGAACACTGACTTCTTCCATCAGTAGGATTCATTGAGGGTACATTACTATTCATTCAATCGTATTTACTGAGCGCTTACTGTGTGCAGAGCACTGTACTAAGCGCTTGGGAAGTACAAGTTGGCAACCATAGTATTCCATTTATTTATTCTAGTCTAAATACTCTTTTATTTCTTTTGTCAATGACGTGCACTTAGCTTTAATTCTGTTTGTTCTGACGACTTGACACCCGTCCACACGTTTTGTTGTGTTGTGTCTCCCCCTTCTACACTGCGAGCCCGTTGTTGGGTAGGGACCACTCTAGATGTCGCCGACTTGGACTTCCCGAGCGCTTAGTCCGGGGCTCCGCACAAAGGAAGCGTTCAATAAATACGATCGAATGAACGAATGAATGAATGAAGTGGCGGAGGCGGGATTAGAACCCACGACCCGACTCCCAAGCCCGGGCTCTTGCCACCGGGCCACGCCGTTTAAAAGCGGGCGCGGGTAAACGTGACACGGAAGGGAGGAGTAGGGGCACTAAGGGAAGGCCTCTTGGAGGAGGTGAGCTTTGAAGGTGGGGAGAGTGATGCCCGTAAGTCCCATTCGACCCCTTTTGACAAGAACCCAAGTTCAATTCTCCTCCAGCATTTTGTTAATACATAATTAATAAATACATAATACATAATAAATTCTGGCCTTTCCTTCAGAGCTAACAGAAGCTATTGTGGTCACTTCCCAAGCGCTTAGCTGTACTTCCCAAGCGCTTAGTACAGTGCTCTGCACATAGTAAGCGCTCAATAAATACGATTGATGATGATGATGATGATGGTCAGGCACCTCAGAGGGAAGCAGGCAGCTGCTGTGTTTGAAGGGTGAGGTGAGGCTGACTTCTCCATCGTCGGGGTGAGACCCGTTGCAGAGCTTCTTTCCTCAGGCTGTTGTTCAAGTTGCTATTTATTTGACTTTTCTATTCATTTTATTTTGTGAGTATGTTTGGTTTTGTTCTCTGCCTCCCCCTTTTAGACCGTGAGCCCGCTGTCGGGTAGGGACCGTCTCTATAATGTTGCCAACTTGTCCTTCCCAAGCTCTGCACACAGTAAGCGCTCAGTAGATACGACTGATGATGGTGATGATTTACGGAGCGGGAGGAGGGCGTTTCAAAATCCGACGGAAAGGACTGCCACGGTTACCTGTTGAGGTTGCGGATGAATTCCCGCACGTCATCGGGCAGGATGACCCGGTGCTCGCCCATGTCTCGGTAGTTGCCCAGCACGCAGACGGGGACGTGGGTCGGCACTTTGGGGAGCTCCCGCAGGATGTAGTTGAAAGTCCTCGGTCACAGAAGCACAGACAACGGTGACGGCCACGACCGCGGGGCCGGGTGAGCGCCAAACGCTGCGCTGAGCGCTGCGTTGGACTCTTCTCCCGCTCCCTTCCGCGGCGCCCGCCCAGCCCCCCGGCACTCACGCCCCGATCCGTCATTTCTCTCTTCCTATTAACGTCCGTCTCCCCGCCCTCTGGACCGGCGAGCTCGAACGCGTCTGTTTATTATTCCTCCAGGAGGCCTTCCCAGACTGAGCCCCTTCCTTCCTCTCCCCCTCGTCCCCCTCTCCATCCCCCCCATCTTACCTCCTTCCCTCCCCCACAGCACCTGTATAGATGTATATATGGTTGTACAGATTTATTACTCTATTTATTTATTTATTTATTTTATTTGTACATATCATCATCATCATCAATCGTATTTATTGAGCGCTTACTATGTGCAGAGCACTGTACTAAGCGCTTGGGAAGTACAAATTGGCAACACACAGAGACAGTCCCTACCCAACAGTGGGCTCACAGTCTAAAAGGGGGAGATAGAGAACAAAACCAAACATACCAACAAAATAAAATAAATAGGATAGATATGTACAAGTAAAATAAATAAATAAATAGAGTAATAAATATGTACAACCATATATCCATATATACAGGTGCTGTGGGGAAGGGAAGGAGGTAGGATGGGGGGATGGAGAGGGGGAAGAGGGGGAGAGGAAGGAAAGGGCTCAGTCTGGGAAGGCCTCCTGGAGGAGGTGAGCTCTCAGCAGGGCCTTGAAGGGAGGAAGAGAGCGAGCTTGGCGGATGGGCAGAGGGATTGGGGGCATTCCGGGCCCGGGGGATGACGTGGGCTGGGGGTCGATGGCGGGACAGGCGAGAACGAGGTACGGTGAGGAGATATCTATTCTATTTATTTTATTTTGTTAGTATGTTTGGTTTTGTTCTCTGTCTCCCCCTTTTAGACTGTGAGCCCACTGTTGGGTAGGGACTGTCTCTATATGTTGCCAATTTGTACTTCCCAAGCGCTTAGTACAGTGCTCTGCACATAGTAAGCGCTCAATAAATACGACCGATTGATTGATTGATTGATTATTGTTGTATTGTACTCGCCCAAGCGCTCAGGACGGGGCTCGGCGCACAGGAGGCGCTCGGCAAATGCGACCGAATGAATGAGCGGTCCCTGCCCCACGTGGGAATCGCAGTCTGAGGGGGAGGACGGGTATTGAACTCCCATTTTCCAGAGGAGGAAACTGAGGTGCAGAGATGGCAAATGACTTGCCCGAGGTCACCCAGCAGCCTGGTGGCGGAGGCGGGATTAGAACACAGGTCCTTTGGCCCCTCTTTCCACCAGGCCACTCTGTTTTTCTCTGTGATAAGACTGGCGTTAGGAGAGTTTTAACACAGGGCAGCAGATTTATTCTTTTCTATCCCTCCCACAAACACCCGATTCATCATCGACCGTATTTATTGAGCGCTTACTGTGTGCAGAGCACTGTACTAAGCGCTTGGGAAGTACAAATTGGCAACATATAGAGACAGTCCCGGCCCAACAGTGGGCTCACAGTCTAATTCCCATCCAGGCTTTTCCGGACCAAGCGGTCTCGGCTCTAGACTGTAAGTTTGCTGCGGGCAGGAAACGTGTCTGCTGATTCTACAGGCCGGTACTCTTCCGTAGTAAGTGCTTTCCAAGCGCTTAGTACAGTGCTCTGCGCACAGTAAGCGCTCAATAAATACGATTGAATGAATGAAGGAATGCGAAAAAGCGTTCAGGCTGAAGAGGCCTGCTTTAGCCGACAGATTTGAGGAGCCGATCGATAATAACGCCGGTATTTGTTAAGAGCTTACTATGTGCTAAGCACTCTTCAAAGCGCTGGGGTAGACACAAGGCGATTAGGTTGTCCCACGTGGGGCTCCCAGTCTTAACCCCCGTTTGACAGAGGAGGCAACTGAGGCCCGGAGAAGCGAAGCGACTCGCCCAAAGTCACCCAGCTGACAAGTGGCGGAGCGGGATTAGAACCCACGACCTCCGACTCCCGAGCCCGGGCTCTTTCCGCCGATAGCCACGCTGCTTCTCCAATCAACGCGGCTGGCCCGGTGGCATTTTTTCCCTTTCTTTCTTTTTTCAAAACGGTACTTGATGATGATGATGGCGGCATTTATTCAGCGCTTACTATGTGCAAAGCACTGTTCTAAGCGCTGGGGAGGTTACAAGGTGATCAGGTTGGCCCACGGGGGGCTCACAGTCAATCCTCATTTTACAGATGAGGGAACTGAGGCCCAGAGAAGTGAAGTGACTTGCCCAAAGTCACACGGCTGACAGTTGGCGGAGGCGGGATTTGAACCCATGACCTGTGGCTCCAAAGCCCGGGCTCTTTTCCACTGAGCCACGCTGCTTCTCAAGCTCTTACTACGTGCTGGGCACCATAACTCAGCGCCAAGGTAGATAGACTGTGAGCCCACTGTTGGGTCGGGACCGTCTCTATATGTTGCCGACTTGTACTTCCCAAGCGCTCAGTACAGTGCTCTGCACACAGTAAGCGCTCAATAAATACGATTGACTGATAGACGCTAACCGGGTCCCGCGTGGGGCTCACCGCTTCGACCCCCATTTTGCAGATGGGGTCCAGAGAAGTGAAGTGACTTGCCCAGGGTCACGCGGCTGGCAAGCGGCGGAGCCGGGATGAGAACCCAGGTCCTCGAACCCAGGTCCAGCTGGGTTAGCGATACCCCGGGAAGTCTCGGCCGGCCGAGACGGGGCAGGGCGGCCTCTTTCAGTCGCTCGGTCGGATCTACTGAGCGCTTGCTGTGTGCAGGGCGCTGTATTGAACGCTTAGGACTGTAGAGAAGCAGCGTGGCTCGGTGGAAAGAGCCCGGGCTTTGCAGTCAGAGGTCATGGGTTCGAATCCCGACTCCACCACAGGTCTGCTGTGTGACCTTGGGCAAGTCACTTAACTTCTCTGAGCCTCAGTTCCCTCATCTGTAAAATGGGGATTAAGACTGTGAGCCCCGCGTGGGACAACTTGATAATAATAATAATAATGATGACATTTAATAAGCGCTTCCTATGTGCAAAGCACTGTTCTAAGTGCTGGGGAGCTTACAAGGTGAGCAGGTTGTCCCACGGGGGGGTCACAGTCTTCATCCCCATTTTACAGACGAGGGAACTGAGGCCCAGAGAAGTGAAGTGACTGGCCCAAAGTCACACAGCTGACAAGTGGCAGAGGCAGGATTTGAACCCATGACCTCTGACTCCAAAGCCCGGGCTCTTTCCACTGAGCCATGATGCATCACTTTGTACCCCCCCCAGCGCCTAGAACAGTGCTCTGCACACAGTAAGCGCTTAACAAATGTCATTATTATTATTATTATTATTATTATTACTACTGCTTACCACTGCTTGGTGATGTCGAACATCATCACTACTCCGTTACAGTTCTTGTAAACGTCCAAGAATTCCGCGTCCAGCGCCAGCTCCGACTCCGCCTGGGGACGGGCGGGAACAGAGAGGGATTTTAAGGGCTTTGGCCAGCCTCCGGAACCCGCGACCGGGAAACAAAAGGACCCCCCAAAGTCCTCAGTGGAGAAGCCTTCCCAAAGTAAACCCCACTTTTCCTCAGCTCCCCCTTCCCGCCCCAAGCAATTGTGTATAGATGTACATATCCATAATTCTATTTATTTCTATTAATGCCTGCTTACTTGTTTTGATAATAATAATAATGATGATGGTATTTATTAAGCGCTTACTATGCGCAAAGCACTGTTCTAAGCGCTGGGGAGGTTACAAGGTGAGCAGGTTGTCCCACGGGGGGCTCACGGTCTTAACCCCCATTTTACAGATGAGGGAACTGAGGCCCAGAGAAGTGAAGTGACTCGCCCAAAGCCACACGGCTGACAAGTGGTGGAGCCGGGACTTGAACCCACGACCTCTGACTCCAAAGCCTGGGCTCCTTCCACTGAGCCACGCTGCTTCTCTACAGTGCTGGACACCTAGTAAGCACTTAAATACCATTATTATTATTATTATTATTATTATTAAAATGGGGAATGAGACTGTGAGCCCCACATGGAACAGGGACTGTGTCCAACCCGATTAGAGAAGCAGCTTGGGAGCCAGAAGTCTTGGGTTCGAATCCCGGCTCCGCCACTTGTGAGCTGTGTGACTTTGGGCAAGTCACCTCACTTCTCTGTGCCTCAGTGAACTCATCTGGAAAATGAGAATGAAGCCTGTGAGCCCCACGGGGGACAACCTGATGACCTTGTATCTACCCCAGCGTTTAGAACAGTGCTTGGCACACAGTAAGCACTTAACAAATACCATCATTACTGAGAAGCAGCGTGGCTTAGTGGAAAGAGCCTGGGCTTGGGAGCCAGAGGTCTTGGGTTCTAATCCCGGCTCCGCCATTTGTGAGCTGTGTGACTTTGGGCAAGCCACCTCACTTCTCTGTGCCTCAGTGAACTCAGCTGGAAAATGGGGATGAAGCCTGTGAGCCCCACGGGGGACAACCTGATGACCCTGTATCTACCCCAGCGCTTAGAACAGTGCCTGGGACATAGTAAGTGCTTAACTTACCATCTTACCTCCTTCCCTTCCCCAAAGCACCAGTATATATGTTTGTACATATTTATTACTCTATTTATCTTACTTGTACATATCTATTCTATTTAGTTTATTTTGTCAGTATGTTTGGTTTTGTCTCCCCCTTCTAGACTGTGAGCCCGCTGTTGGGTAGGGACTGTATGTGTTGCCGACTTGTACTTCCCAAGTGCTTAGTACAGTGCTCTGCACTCAGCAGGCGCTCAATAAATACGATTGATTGATTAACAAGTACCGTCGTCATCAAATGAACGCTAAACGGAGGGCGATGGTTCCGTTCGCCTGAAAGACCCTTGGGAAAATCTGCCAGCGAACGGGACACGGGAACATCGCCGGACGGGAAGCTCCTTGACGGCAGGGAATCGTGTCGACTAACTGGACTGTCCAGCGTTCGGCCCCCAGTTGGCCGTAAGCTCTCCGAGGGCAGGGATAGTATCTACTAAAGACTGAACTCTCTCCCGCTCAGGGCGAGGGCCCCGTGGACGCCACCGATGAGAACGGGCTCACCTCCTGTGGATCGTTCTCCAGCTTCAAACCATCCCCTCGTTTTTTGCATTTCCCTTAGAAAAAGAAAGACGGCAGTTAGGAGGCGGAGCGGAATCTCCAACCGGAAAATCCATCCCCCACCTCCCGGGGCCGTACTTCCCGGAGACGGAACCGTCCCGAGGGTCTTGGATGGCTTCGGTGGGGGTACGAGGACTCAGCCCCTCGGGACTTGCGCGGCAATGCGGCAGAAGCCGTGCTGAAACCAAAATCCCGCCTCAGGCGCGAACGGCAGCCTAAAGTGGAGCAAGCGGCTGGCTGAAAGGAGACCAGGGCTGCCTCGCTTCTTCCCGCTCCGGCTCCTCCTGAAAAACCCCGTGTTGTCTCGGAAAGGCAGAATCTATTACGTGCAAGAAGGCTGATTATCCTTCTAGGGAAACCATCGGGACATGTCATCCCCCTCCTTCCAAATCTCCAGTGGTTGCCGATCCACCTCCGTATCAAACAAAAACTCCTCATTATTGGCTTTAAAGCCGTCCATCCCCTCGCCCCCTCCTACCTCCCCTCCCTTCTCTCCTTCTCCCTCTTAGCCCGCGCCCTCCGCTCCTCTGGTGCCGCTGACCTTCTCCCTGGGCCTCCATCTCACCCATCCCGCCGTCGACCCTGGCCCACGTCCTTCTCTGGTCCGAAACGCCCTCCCTCCTCACATCCGCCAGAAAATCACTCTTCCCCCCTTCAAAGCCCTCTCACCTCCTCCAAGAGGCCTTCCCAGACTGATCCCCCCTTCTCCTCAGCTCCCGTTCCCTTCCACGTCCCCATGACTTGCTCTTCATCCCTCCCCCACAGCACTTATGTACGTATTTATCTATCCATAATTCCATTTATTTATATTGATGCCTGTTTGACGTATACTGAACGTCTGTCTCCCCCCCACTCTGGACCGTGAGCCCGTTGTGGGCAGGGATTTTCTCTCTTCATTGCTGCACTGTACTTTTCAAGTGCTTAGTACGGTGCTCTTCAAGGCCCTGCTGAGAGCTCACCTCCTCCAGGAGGCCTTCCCAGACTGAGCCCCTTCCTTCCTCTCCCCCTCGTCCCCTCTCCATCCCCATCTTACCTCCTTCCCTTCCCCACAACACCTGTATATATGTATATATGTTTGTACATATTTATTACTCTATTTATTTTACCTGTACATATCTACTCTATTTATTTTATTTTGTTAGTACGTTTGGTTTTGTTCTCTGTCTCCCCTTTTAGACTGTGAGCCCACTGTTGGTTAGGGACTGTCTCTGTATATTGCCAATTCGTACTTCCCAAGCGCTTAGCACAGTGCTCTGCACATAGTAAGCGCTCAATTAATACTATTGATGATGATGATGCTCTGCACGCCGTAAGCGCTCGATAAATACGACTGATTGAACGAATGAATGATGTACACACGGAGGACGCAAGGCGGAAAACTCCGGATCGGGTCTGATTGACCTAAAGCCCCAGAGCAGGAAGACCTCGGAAATACCCCGCTAATAATAATAATAATAATAACGATGGGGATCGTTATTATTGAATGGGTATTTCCACCCCGCTGGTGGCTATTAACGAGAACCGGAGCTTTCCCACGGTGATAACTCCCGGCTCGAGAAGATTTTCCCGGAAAACTCGGAGGGACGCAGCCGTCGACGCCGCCTATTATGCCCCCCCATCTCCTAACTGCACAGTGACTCAGTTAGAAATCCCAAATCCGCCGTGTTCACGGGAGAATTGCTCGTGAATACTGAAATGAACGGAAAAATGACCCATTTTAGCTGTTCTGACTCAAGTTGGCACAAAGGCCAGACAGGAGACACTTTTAAGCGTGTTGTGAGCAGGGAATGGCCCTGCTAAATCTTTTGTGCTCTCCCAAGCGCTTAGTACAGTGCTCTGCACACGGTAAACGCTCGATCTGCGTGATTGAAGAAGTTCTCTCCGTTTTTTTTAAATGGTATTAAGCGCTCACTCTGTGCCCGGCGCTGAGGTAGATACCCCCTCCCCGCCCCACAGCCCTTGTGTATATATGTACATATTTATTACTCTATTTATTTTACTAATGATGTGTGTATCTCTTTAATTCTAGTTATTCATTCATTCAATTGTATTTATTGAGCGCTGTGTGCGGAGCACTGTACTAAGCGCTTGGGAAGTACAAGTAGAGATGGTCCCCACCCAACAACGGGCTCGCAGATGCTACTGAGAAGCAGCGTGGCTCAGTGGAAAGAGCCCGGGCTTTGGAATCAGAGGTCATGGGTTCGAATTCCAGCTCCGCCACACGTCTGCTGTGTGACCGCGGGCAAGTCACTTAACTTCTCTGAGCCTCAGTTACCTTATCTGGAAAATGGGGATGAAGACTGTGAGCCCCACATGGGACAACCTGATTACTTTGTATCCCCCCAGCGCTTAGAACAGTGCTTTGCACATAGTAAGCGCTTAACAAATGCCAGCATTATTATTATTATTATTATTATTATTATTATTACTGATGCCTGTCTACTTGCTTTGTTTTGTTGTCAGTCTCCCCCCTCCCAGACTGTGAGCCCGCTGTGGGGTGGGGATTGTCGCTCTCCGTTGCCGAATTGTACTCGCCAAGCGCTCAGTACAGTGCTCTGCACACAGTAAGCGCTCCTTGAGAAATACGGATGAATGGATGAATGGATACCAGCTGATCGGGCTGGACACAGTCCCACGTGGGGGGTCCTGGTCTTTATCCCCATTTTCCAGATGAGGGGACGGTGGCCCGGGGGAGTGAAGTGACTTGCCCAAGGACACTCAGCGGACAGAAACTAGGTCCTCTGACGCCCGGGCCGGGCTCTCCGTCCGTCGGCAGGAGCTTCGCTGTGTCCCGGGATGAAGGTCGGAATGCTAGACTGGAAGCTCGCTGTGGGCAGGGCCCGTGTCCGCTTACTGCACACTTACCGTGTGCAGAGCGCTGTACTAAGCGCTTGGGAGAGTACGGAATTAGAAGCCGCCTCCCGTCGTCAAGGAGCTCACGGTAGATGAGGAGCGCCCAGGTTCGATAATAATAATAATAATAATAATGGCATTTATTAAGCGCTTATTATGAGCAAAGCACTGTTCTAAGCGCTGGGGAGGTTACAATGTGATCAGCTTGTCCCACAGGGGGCTCACAATCTTCATCCCCATTTTACAGATGAGGGAACTGAGGCCCAGAGTGGTGAAGTCCCTTCCCCACAGCACCTGTATATATGGATATATGTTTGTACAGATTTATTACTCTATTTATTTATTTATTTATTTTACTTGGACATATCTATTCTATTTATTTTATTTTGTTAGTACGTTTGGTTTTGTTCTCTGTCTCCCCCTTTTAGACTGTGAGCCCACTGTTGGGTGGGGACTGTCTCTAGATGTTGCCAATTTGGACTTCCCAAGCGCTTAGTACAGTGCTCTGCACATAGTAAGCGCTCAATAAATACGATGATGATGATGATGATGTGATTTGCTCAAAGTCACACAGCTGACAGGCGGCGAAGCTGGGATTTGAACCCATGACCTCTGACTCCAAAGCCCGGGCTCTTTCCACTGAGTCCCGCTGCTTCTCTTAGGGAGGGAGACGCAACCCCAAATTCACCGACTGAGAAGCGGGGTGGGAGTCGGAGGCCCTGGGTTCGAGGTCCGGATCTGCCACCCGCTTGCTGTGTGGCCACAGGCAAGTTCCCTGCATTCAGTCCTATTTATTGAGCGCTTACTGTGTGCAGAGCACTGTACTGAGCGCTTGGGAAGTACAAATTGGCAACATAGAGAGACGGCCCCTACCCTACAACGGGCTCACAGTCTAGAAGGGGGAAGACAGACCAAAAAAACCCAAACAAGTAGGTGGCAATACCATCAGAATAAATAGAATTATAGCTATATACACAACATTAATAAAATAAATATAGTAAATACGCACAAATAAAATAGAGTAATAAATATGTACCAATGATGTCACTCTCTCGGCCTTTGGGCCAGGTTCCCAAACGTACGCAAACATATATATTCCAAAAAAGGGAATTTTCTCACTCCCAAGGAATGTTTTCCAGGGAGCCCCGCTGGCTGGTGTCTTTTTAGACTGTGAGCCCACTGTTGGGTAGGGACCGTCTCTATATGTTGCCAATTTGTACTTCCCAAGCGCTCAGTACAGTGCTCTGCACACAGTAAGCGCTCAATAAATAGGACCGAATGAAAAAGTCGGAGCCAGCCATCACCGTCCTCGGGATGGGGACCACCCAGGCGTTCTCGAACCCCCGTCTCGGGCGGCGACAAATTTGTCAGGTACCCGCACACACTCACGCACGAGTTCTAATTAAAATTACGGTGCTACAAGGAGCTGGTCACGCACACGGAAACACACCAAAAACACACCCACACGGCACTAATCACAACACACGGCCAGAAGTTTGTCGGAGGCACAATTATTCAAATGCGGGGTTGCAAGGCGTTTGCCACGCGTGCAACACGGGCGCACACAGGCCCGATTACAACGGGCCGTAAGACGTCACGCACGCACAAACCGGACAGCGGATTCGAATTCCGCGCCGCCGGGAATCCGGGACACACGCACACACACAACACCACACTTGAAGCACTGCCCAGCGCCGTTTTTCGAGGGCTGACACCATCGTAAGACCAAATCCGAACAGTCGAATGCGCGGCTAGAGAAGCAGCGTGGCTCAGTGGGCAGAGCCTGGGCTTTGGAGTCAGAGGTCACGGGTTCGAGTCCCGGCTCCACCGCATGGCTGCTGTGTGACCTTGGGCCAGTCACTTCACTTCTCGGAGCCTCAGTTCCCTCATCTGGAAAACGGGGGTTAAGACTGTGAGCCCCACGTGGGACAACCTGATCACTTTGTATCCCCCCCAGCGCTTAGAACACTGCTTTGCACATACTAAGTGCTTAACAAATACTATTATTATTATTATTATTATTATTATTATTCCGTAAGCTGTGTTGCCAGGTTTGCCATCTGTAGCTTCGCCCAGTCCTGGGAACAACACATAGTAAGCGCTTAACAAATGCCATTATTATTATTATTATTCATCAATCAATCAATCAATCGTATTTATTGAGCGCTTACTATGTGCAGAGCACTGTACTAAGCACTTTATTATTATTATTATTATTATTACTTGGCACGTGAGCCGTCCCGCCCGCAACCGACGGAAGCCAAGATGGCCTCAGCGGAGAGAGCCCGGGCTTTGGAGTCCGAGGTCACGGGTTCAAATTCCGGCTCCGCCAACGGTCAGCTGGGAGACTCTATATGTCGCCAATTTGTACTTCCCAAGCGCTCAGTACAGTGCTCTGCACATAGTAAGCGCTCAATAAATACGATTGATGATGATGATGATGATGACTTTGGGCAAGTCACCACTTCTCTGGGCCTCAGTTCCCTCATCTGTCAAATGGGGGTGAAGCCTGTGAGCCCACCTGATCATCTTGTATCCTCCCCAGTGCTTAGAACAGTGCTCAGCACATAGCAAGTGCTTACAAATACCATTATTATTATTATTATTATTATGATCGCGCGCTCTCCGCACCGTGATTTGAGATGTCCTTCTACCGATTTAAGGGGGAGGGAAGGGGCCCGGGCTTTGGAGTCCAAGGTCACGGGTTCAAATCCCAGCTCCGCCAACGGTCAGCTGGGTGACTCTATATGTTGCCAATTTGTACTTCCCAAGCACTCACTACAGTGCTCTGCACATAGTAAGCGCTCAATAAATACGATTGATGATGATGATGATGACGACTTTGGGCAAGTCACCACTTCTCTGGGCCTCAGTTCCCTCATCTGTCAAACGGGGGTGAAGCCTGTGAGCCCACCTGATCATCTTGTATCCTCCCCAGTGCTTAGAACAGTGCTCGGCACATAGTAAGTGCTTACAAATACCATTAGTATTATTATTATTATGATCGCGCGCTCTCCGCACCGTGATTTGAGATGTCCTTCTACCGATTTAAGGGGGAGGGAAGGGGCCCGGGCTTTGGAGTCCGAGGTCACGGGTTCAAATCCCGGCTCCGCCAACGGTCAGCTGGGTGACTTTATATGTTGCCAATTTGTACTTCCCAAGCGCTCAGTACAGTGCTCTGCACGTAGTAAGCGCTCAATAAATACGATTGATGATGATGATGACGACTTTGGGCAAGTCACCACTTCTCTGGGCCTCAGTTCCCTCATCTGTCAAATGGGGGTGAAGCCTGTGAGCCCACCTGATCATCTTGTATCCTCCCCAGTGCTTAGAACAGTGCTCGGCACATAGCAAGTGCTTACAAATACCATTATTATTATTATTATTATGATCGCGCGCTCTCCGCACCGTGATTTGAGATGTCCTTCTACCGATTTAAGGGGGAGGGAAGGGGCCCGGGCTTTGGAGTCCGAGGTCACGGGTTCAAATCCCAGCTCCGCCAACGGTCAGCTGGGTGACTCTATATGTTGCCAATTTGTACTTCCCAAGCACTCACTACAGTGCTCTGCACATAGTAAGCGCTCAATAAATACGATTGATGATGATGATGATGACGACTTTGGGCAAGTCACCACTTCTCTGGGCCTCAGTTCCCTCATCTGTCAAACGGGGGTGAAGCCTGTGAGCCCACCTGATCACCTTGTATCCTCCCCAGTGCTTAGAACAGTGCTCGGCACATAGTAAGTGCTTACAAATACCATTATTATCATTATTATTATGATCGCGCGCTCTCCGCACCGTGATTTGAGATGTCCTTCTACCGATTTAAGGGGGAGGGAAGGGGCCCGGGCTTTGGAGTCCGAGGTCACGGGTTCAAATCCCGGCTCCGCCAACGGTCAGCTGGGTGACTCTACATGTTGCCAATTTGTACTTCCCAAGCGCTCAGTACAGTGCTCTGCACATAGTAAGCGCTCAATAAATACGATTGATGATGATGATGACGACTTTGGGCAAGTCACCACTTCTCTGGGCCTCAGTTCCCTCATCTGTCAAATGGGGATGAAGCCTGTGAGCCCACCTGATCATCTTGTATCCTCCCCAGTGCTTAGAACAGTGCTCGGCACATAGTAAGTGCTTACAAATACCATTATTATCATTATTATTATGATCGCGCGCTCTCCGCACCGTGATTTGAGATGCCGTTCGACCGATTTAAGGGGGAGGGAAGGGGCCCGGGCTTTGGAGTCCGAGGTCACGGGTTCAAATCCCGGCTCTGCCAACGGTCAGCTGGGTGACTCTATATGTTGCCAATTTGTACTTCCCAAGCGCTCAGTACAGTGCTCTGCACATAGTAAGCGCTCAATAAATACGATTGATGATGATGACGACTTTGGGCAAGTCACCACTTCTCTGGGCCTCAGTTCCCTCATCTGTCAAACGGGGGTGAAGCCTGTGAGCCCACCTGATCATCTTGTATCCTCCCCAGTGCTCAGAACAGTGCTCGGCACATAGTAAGTGCTTACAAATACCATTATTATTATTATTATGATCGCGCGCTCTCCGCACCGTGATTTGAGATGCCGTTCTACCGATTTAAGGGGGAGGGAATCAATCAATCAATCAATCAATCGTATTTATTGAGCGCTTACTATGTGCAGAGCACTGTACTAAGCGCTTGGGAAGTACAAATTGGCATCACATAGAGACAGTCCCTACCCAACAGTGGGCTCACAGTCTAAAAGGGGGAAGGGACGAGGGAAGGGAAGGGAAGGGAAGGGAAGGGAAGAGACGAGGGCGCGTGTTTTCCGCTCCACGGGGCGGCTGGGGGGAATCTCACGCTCGAAGTACTTCCCAAGCGCTTGGTACAGTGCTCTGCACATAGTAAGCGCTCAATAAATACGATTGATGATGATGATGATGAAGGAGAGATTCCGCACGCTCGCTGTTTCAAATAAGGTCTTACGACGGCGTGCGGCTGTTAAGGCCGCCTACAACGGAAGGCCCGGGAGAAGGGAATTAAGACGCCCGGCGGATCTTATTCACCAGCGCGCGGCACGCGAACTAGAAGTTCCACTACTGCAAGCCTGGGGGGTCTAAGACTAAGAGAAATCTCACCCAGAGTGTCACCCGGGAGGGATTTTGGGCCTGAACGAGAGAGAAAACGACAACGAAATGAGACCTGCGGACTAGAGAAGCGATGACATACGGTGACGTGATTTCCTCTTGACAAAAAATAAAATAAAACGGGATTCGTTCAGCACTTACTATGCGCCGAGCACCCAAGTAGATCCAAGCTAATCACTCTGGACACAGTCCACGTCCCATCCCCTCCTCCAGGAAGCCTTCCCAGACTGAGCCCCTTCCTTCCTCTCCCCCTCGTCCCCCTCTCCATCCCCCCGTCTTACCTCCTTCCCTTCCCCACAGCACCTGTATAGATGTATATATGGTTGTACATATTTATTACCCTATATTTATTTATTTATTTTACTTGTGCATTTCTATTTTGTTGGTATGTTTGGTTCTGTTCTCTGTCTCCCCCTTTTAGACTGTGAGCCCACTGTTGGGTAGGGACTGTCTCTATGTGATGCCAATTTGTCCTTCCCAAGCGCTTAGTACAGTGCTCTGCACATAGTAAGCGCTCAATAAATACGATTGATTGATTGATTGATTGATCCCCATTTTACAGATGACGCAAGCGAAGCGCGGGAGAGTGAAGGGACGCGACCAAGGTCACAGAGCAGACCAGTGGGGGAGCCGGGATTAGAACTCGGGTCCTTCGGCCTCCCCAGAACGGGCTCTAACCATTAGGCTTCTCTCCAGGACGTCACTCCCAACCTTCTAATGGCGATACTTGCTCTCCCATGCGCATAGTACAGTGCTCTGCACACAGTCGGCGCTCAATACATACCATCGATTGACTGTATTAGCCAAACCCACCCACGGGATTCTACTGCATCCCAAAGCAGAAAACACCCAGGGTGTCCTGTTGTACCGCGGTCGTGGGTTCTAATCCCGTCTCCGCCACTTGTCCGCTGTGGGACTTTGGGCAGGTCACTTGTCGGTGACTCAGTTCCCCCATCTGTCAAATGGGGATGAAGACTGTGAGCACCCCCGTGGGACAACGTGCTTACCCCCAGCGCTTAGAACAGTGCTTGGCACACAGTAAGCGCCTAACAAATACCAAAATTATTATTATTACTGGATGCATTAGAAGACTGTGAGCACCCCCGTGGGACAACCTGCTTACCCCCAGCGCTTAGAACAGTGCTCGGCACATAGTAAGCGCTTAACAAATATCAAAATTATTATTATTACTGGATGCATTAGAAGACTGTGAGCACCCCCGTGGGACAACCTGCTTACCCCCAGCGCTTAGAACAGTGCTCGGCACACAGTAAGCGCCTAACAAATACCAAAATTACTATTATTACTGGATGCATTAGAAGACTGTGAGCACCCCCGTGGGACAACCAGCTTACCCCCGGCGCTTAGAACAGTGCTCGGCACATAGTAAGCGCTTAACAAATACCAAAATTATTATTATTACTGGATGCATTAGAAGACTGTGAGCACCCCCGTGGGACAACCTGCTTACCCCCAGCGCTTAGAACAGTGCTCGGCACATAGTAAGCGCTTAACAAATATCAAAATTATTATTATTACTGGATGCATTAGAAGACTGTGAGCACCCCCGTGGGACAACCTGCTTACCCCCGGCGCTTAGAACAGTGCTCAGCACACAGTAAGCGCCTAACAAATACCAAAATTATTATTATTACTGGATGCATTAGAAGACTGTGAGCACCCCCGTGGGACAACCTGCTTACCCCCGGCGCTTAGAACAGTGCTCGGCACATAGTAAGCGCTTAACAAATATCAAAATTATTATTATTATTACTGGATGCATTAGAAGACTGTGAGCACCCCCGTGGGACAACCTGCTTACCCCCGGCGCTTAGAACAGTGCTCGGCACATAGTAAGCGCTTAACAAATACCAAAATTATTATTATTGCTGGATGCATTAGAAGACTGTGAGCACCCCCGTGGGACAACCTGCTTACCCCCAGCGCTTAGAACAGTGCTCGGCACATAGTAAGCGCTTAATATCAAAATTATTATTATTACTGGATGCATTAGAAGACTGTGAGCACCCCCGTGGGACAACCTGCTTACCCCCGGCGCTTAGAACAGTGCTCGGCACATAGTAAGCGCTTAACAAATACCAAAATTATTATTATTGCTGGATGCATTAGAAGACTGTGAGCACCCCCGTGGGACAACCTGCTTACCCCTGGCGCTTAGAACAGTGCTCGGCACATAGTAAGCGCCTATCAAGTACCAAAATTATTATTATTACTGGATGCATTAGAAGACTGTGAGCACCCCCGTGGGACAACCTGCTTACCCCCAGCGCTTAGAACAGTGCTCGGCACACAGTAAGCGCCTAACAAATACCAAAATTATTATTATTACTGGATGCATTAGAAGACTGTGAGCACCCCCATGGGACAACCTGCTTACCCCCGGCGCTTAGAACAGTGCTCGGCACACAGTAAGCGCCTAACAAATACCAAAATTATTATTATTACTGGATGCATTAGAAGACTGTGAGCACCCCCGTGGGACAAACTGCTTATCCCCAGCGCTTAGAACAGTGCTCGGCACACAGTAAGCGCCTAACAAATACCAAAATTATTATTATTACTGGATGCATTAGAAGACTGTGAGCACCCCCGTGGGACAACCTGCTTACCCCCGGCGCTTAGAACAGTGCTCGGCACATAGTAAGCGCTTAACAAATACCAAAAGTATTATTATTACTGGATGCATTAGAAGACTGTGAGCACCCCCGTGGGACAACCTGCTTACCCCCGGCGCTTAGAACAGTGCTCTGCACATAGTAAGCACTTAACAAATGCCATTATTATTATTATTATTATTATTATTATTACTGGACGGTCCCTAGTGCTTAGCTCAGGGCTCGGCACACAGCACGTGCACCGCCGGACGGATTTGAAGAAGAGGGCAGGATTTTTTCTTCCCGATTCGAAGCGGGAAACGAGCGTCCGATCCGGGGCAGGCTGACGACGCGACGGGAACGCGCTTACCCTTGTCGACAACGTCCCAGACTTCGACCTTCACGATGTCGTCGGTGGCTGAAAAAGGAAAGAAAGACGCAATTGGGAAGGTGTGTATATAAAATGTTGGCGCTGATCAATCAATCAATCAATTGTATTTATTGAGCGCTTACTATGTGCAGAGCACTGTACTAAGCGCTTGGGAAGTACAAATTGGCATCACATAGAGACAGTCCCTACCCAACAGTGGGCTCACAGTCTAAAAGGGGGAGACAGAGAACAGAACCAAACACACCAACAAAATAAAATAAGTAGGATAGAAATGTACAAGTAAAATAAATAAATAAATAAATAGAGTAATAAATATGTACAACCATATATACATATATACGCTGATGCCTCCGTAATAACATCCGAGGCAACTCCCAGCAGCTGAAGGGGAGGCAGGAGCTCAAAAAAAGCCCCCAAACATTATTTTCCTTTCATCTTGCCAATCGACGGTGCTTTCGCGGAGTTTCGGTGCTTTAAATTGCAAGCTCCCTGCGGGCAGGGGACGGGCTGACCAACTCTGTTACATCTTCCTCTCCCAACCGCTTAATACAGTGCTCTGCATCATCATCAATCGTATTTATTGAGCGCTTACTATGTGCAGAGCACTGGACTAAGCGCTTGGGAAGTACAAATTGGCAACATATACAGTCCATACCCAACAGTGGGCTCACAGTCTAAAAGGGGGGAGACAGAGAACAAAACCAAACGTACTAACAAAATAAAATAAATAGAATAGATATGTACAAGTAAAATAAATAGATATTTACTGCACACAGTAAGCGCTCAATAAATCCAAGCTGAGAAGCAACGCGGCCTAATGGGCAGAGCCCCAGTTTGGGAGCTGGGTTCTAATCCAGACTCCACCACTTGTCAGCTGTGTGACCTTGAACGAATCACTTTAACTTCTGTGTGCCTCGGTTACCTCATCTGCAAAATGGGGGTTAAGACTGTGAGCCCCATGTGGGGCAGGGACTGTGTCCAATCTGATGATCTTGTACCTATGAAGCACATAGTAAGGGCTTCATTAAACAAATCCATAATTTATTTCTATTAATGCCTGCCTCCCCCTCTAGACTGCAAGCTCCTTGTGGGCAGGGAATGTGTCTACCGACTCTGTTAATACTATACTCACCCCAGCACTGAACAAATACCATCATTAAAAAATGGGGGGAAAAAAGGGTGTTTGGATAGTCCCAGCAAAGCAGCTAGTAAACATTTAATCAGCCCCAACAGGGAACAGAGTGGAAAGCTAAATTTCAGACTCGGAAATGCGTATTTTCTGCAAGCCACTGGTGAATTATTTGGACTTTTATAAAGGTATTCACCAGACAATTTAAAGAAAAGGGTAAATTGTAACGGTACTGTTGAAACCATCAGGCTGATATCCCGAAAACGTCTCCTGCCGCTCGCCAGTCCCGCCCCCTTCCCGCTTATTCACTCATTTATTCAATCGTATTTATTGAGCGCTTATTGCGTGCAGAGCATTCATTCATTCAATCGTAGTTATTGAGCGCTTACTGTGCGCAGAGCACTGGACTGAGCGCTTGGGAAGTCCAAATTGGCAACATCTAGAGATGGTCCCTACCCAACAGTGGGCTCACAGTCTAGAAGGGGGAGACAGAGAACAAACAAAAACATATTAACAAAGTAAAATAAATAGAATATGTACAAATAAAATAGAGTAATAAATATGTACAAACATATATACATATATACAGGTGCTGTGGGGAGGGGAAGGAGCACTGTACTAAGCTCTTGAAAAGTTCAATACAGCAATAAAGAGAGACAATCCCTGCCCACAATGGGCTAACAGTCCAGAAGGGGCGAGACAGACATCAAAGCAAATAGCATCAATAATAATAATAATAATAATGGCATTTATTAAGCCCTTACTATGTACAAAGCACATAGTCCCTGATCCGGCTGCTCGGCACACTCAGTGGAAAGAGCCCGGGCTTTGGAGTCCGCGGTCATGGGTTCAAATCCCGGCTCCGCCACTTGTCGGCTGTGTGACTTTGGGCAAGTCATTTCACTTCTCTGGGCCTCGGTCACCTCATCTGGAAAATGGGGATTAAGAAAGTGAACCCCCCCCGTGGGACAACCTGATCACCCTGCAACCTCCCCAGCGCTGAGAAAAGTGCTTGGCACATAGTAAGTGCTTAATAAATGCCATCATCATCATTATTATCCATCATCATCACCATCAATCGTATTTATTAAGCGCTTACTGTGTGCAGAGCACTGTACTAAGCACTTGGGAAGTCCAAGTTGGCAACATATAGAGACAGTCCCTACCCAACAGTGGGCTAACAGTCTAAAAGGGGGAGACAGAGAACAAAACCAAACATACTAACAAAATAAAATAAATAGAATAGATAGGTACAAGTAAAATAAATAAATAGAGTAATAAATATGTACAAACATATATACATATATACAGGTGCTGTGGGTATTATCCAGGGCTTAGAAGAGTGCTTTGCACATAGTAAGCGCTTAACAAATGCCATCATTATTATTATTATTAATACCATTGATTACCACGGTAAACGCTCAATAAATACAACCGAATCAACTGACTGGTTTCCATTTGACAAAGCGTGTCATTTCCCGCACGGACTAAAAGTCCGCTGACTGATGTCAAACGGCTTTAAAGTGACACGTTGTTTAAATCAACAATAGAGAGATTATCTTCCTTGTGATGAAACCAAACGCTCTAATCAATGAAATCCCTTGTAGTTTTCAGGAGTTGCACAGAACCAGGAATTCTGCTCAATAGGACCGCATCTGGAAAGAGTTTAGCACACTTGAGCAAAGTGACTTTTTAAATTTGTTCCTTTTTATATCTGTTACATTCCAGGCACCATACTAATTGCCGGGAGTATTATTTTTGTATTTATTTTTTACATTTATTAAGCGCTTACTATGTGCAAAGCACTGTTCTAAGCGCTGGGGAGGTTACAAGGTGATCAGGTTGTCCCACGGGGGGCTCACAGTCTCAATCCCCATTTTACGGATGAGGGAACTGAGGCCCGGAGAAGTTAAGTGACTTGCCCCAAGTCACACAGCTGACAGTTGGCGGAGCCGGGATTTGAACCCATGACCTCTGACTCCAAAGCCCGGGAGTAGAGAAGCAGCATGGCCTAGTGGCTAGAGCCCGGGCCTGGGAGTAAGAAGGTCATGAGTTCTAATCCCGGCCCCGCCGCCCGTCTGTTGTGTGACCTCAGCCGGGTCGCTTCACTTCTCCGGGCCTCAGTTCCCTCATCTGGAAAATGGGGGCCGAGTCTGGGAGCCCCGCGTGGGCCGGGGACTGTGTCCGACTCCATTTCCATGGATCCACCCCTGGCGCTTAGTACAGTGCCTGGCACGCAGTAAGGGCTTAAAAAATGCCATCATCATTATTATTATTATTATTATTATTATTATTATTATAATACAAACCAATCAGGTTGGACGCAGTCCATATCCCACGTGGGACTCACGGTCTTAACCCCCATTTAACAGATGACCGAGTCATCCAACGTAGCAATTGGGAATTTTTTAGAAGCCTCTTTTCCCACCATTTATTACCGAAACACGGCCCTCAGCCAACAAAGAGAAACAAAACCCTACTTGTTTTCCCACTTGGCATCACACCAAGCCGTCCCCGATACTGCAGGGGGAGGTTTCAACTTTCAAAAACGTGTAGCATTAACGTGAATTTTTTTTCCCCCGTTCAGAGTGCATTTCCCTTCATACCAGAGAACACAACTATTTCCAGGCTGTTGGCTTCGCGTCTGCTCCGAAGAACTTTCCGCCCTGCGGAGTTTTGGGAAGAAGCCGGCTCGGAAAACCCGAGCCTTGCTCGATAAAGGAACGGCTAATGCAATGAGAAATACTCTAATAAACGCCAGATCCGTCGGTAATGAGACAGATAGCAAGAATAACGGTGGCATCTGTTCACAGCTTCCTAGGTGTCAAACACTGTGATAAGCGCGAGGGAGAACAGGAACTGAATCCCCACAGATGAGGAAACTGAGGCTCAGAGGGGTGTAGCGACTCGCCCAAGGTCCGGCACGACGCAAGTGGCCGAGTCAGGATTACGCGGCCCGGTGGGATAGCGCCTGAGCCTGGGGGTCGGAGGGACCTGGGTTCTAATCCCAGTTCGGCCACATGTCTGCTGAGTGACCTTGGGCAAATCACTTCCCTCCTCTGTGCCTCAGTTCCCTCATCTGTAAAATGAGGACTAAGACTGTGAGCCCCACGTGGGACAGGGACTGTGTCCATTCCGATTTGCTTGCATTCTTCCCAGTGCTTAGTACAGTGCCTGGCACATAGTAAACGCTTAATAAATACCATTGTTATTATTACTATTATTTCCACTAGGTCGTGTGCTTCTCTATATGTACATATATACAATTCTCTTTATATTAATGCCTGTTTCCTTGTTTTGATGTGCATATATCTATATATACACACACATATAGATATCTGTCTATATATAGCTATATGTGTGTGTATATATCTATATATACACGCATATATAGATATCTATATATCTATATGTGTGCGTCTATCTATATATACACACATATATAGATATCTATCTATATCTATATCCCCCTTTTAGACTGTGAGCCCACTGTTGAGTAGGGACTGTCTCTATATGTTGCCAAATTGTACTTCCCAAGCGCCTAGTACAGTGCTCTGCACACAGTAAGCGCTCAATAAATACAATTGATGATGATGATATGTGTGTGTGTATATATATGTGTATATATATATACACACATATATGTATATATATACACACACATGTGTGTATATATATATGTATGTATATATATATATACACACACGCATATATATATACACACACACACATATATATATATATGTTTTGTTTTGTTGTCTGTCTCCCCCTTCTAGACTGTGAGCCCGTTTCTGGGCAGGGATCGTCTTTATATGTTGCCAACTTGTACCTGCCAAGCGCTTCGTCCAGTGCTCTGCACACAGTAAGCGCTCAATAAATACGATTGAATGAATGAATGAATCTACAATCCTATTTATTTATACTGATATCTGTTGACTGCTTTTGATGCGCATATATCTATAATTCTATTTATTTATATTGAGGCATGTTGACTTGTTTTGAGGTCTGTCTCCCCCCTTCTAGACTGTAAGCCCGGTGTGGGCAGGGATTGTCTCTCTTTATTGCTGAGCTGGACTTTCCAAGTGCTTAGTCCAGTGTTCGGCACACAATAAGCATGCGTACACACATGTTCAAGACTGAGCTCCTCATCTTCCCTCCCAAGCCCCGTCCTCTCCCTGACGTTCCCGTCACTGTAGACGGCACTACCATCCTTCCCGTCTCACAAGCTCGTAACCTTGGTGTCATCCTCAACTCCGCTCTCTCATTCACCCCACATCCAATCCGTCACCAGAACCTGTCGGTCTCACCTCCGCAACATCGCCAAGATCCGCCCTTTCCTCTCCATCCAAACCGCTACCTTGCTGATTCAATCTCTCATCCTATCCCGACTGGATGACTGCATCGGCCTCCTCTCTGATCTCCCACCCTCCTGTCTCTCCCCGCTTCACTCTGCTGCCCGGATTATCTCTGTGCAGAAACGCTCTGGGCACGTCACTCCCCTCTTCAAAAATCTCCAGTGGTCGCCTATCAACCCCGTGTCAAGCCAAAAATTCCTCACTATCGGCTTCAAAGCTGTCCATCTCCTCGCCCCCTTCTTACCTCCCCTCCCTCCTCTCCTTCTCCATCCCAGCCCGCACCCTCCGCTCCTCCGCCGCCGCTAACCTCCTCACTGGGCCTCGTTCTCACCCATCCCGCCGTCAAATCCCAGCCCACATCTTACCTCTGGCCCGGAATTTCATTCAATCCCTCCGCACATCCGCCAAACTAGCTCTCTTTCTCCCTTCAAAGCCCTACTGAGAGCTCACCTCCTCCAGGAGGCCTTCCCACACTGAACCCCCCTTTCTTCCTTTCCTCCTCCCTCCGCTCTACCCCCTTCCCCTCCCCACAGCACCTGTGTCTATTTGTACATACTTATTACTCTATTTATTTTATTAATGATGTGTATATAGCCATAATTCTATTTATTCGGACGGTATTGACGCCCATCTACTTATTTTGTTTTGCTGTCTGTTTCCCCATTCTAGACTGTGAGCCCGTTGTTGGGTAGGGACCGCCTCTATGGGTTGCCGATTTGTACTTCCCAAGCGCTTAGAACAGTGCTCTGCGCACAGTAAGCACTCAATAAATACGACGGAATGAATGAATGAATGAAAGTAAGCGCTCAATAAATACAACTGACTGGCTGAATGAATGACATGCAGTGTGAATGTGCCCCTCCAACGGTCTGTAGAAACACTTTAGCATCTGCTCCCGCCCCCCGCCTCCCCACGATCCCGCCACGTCTTACTTTTATAGTTCCAATGGATGCTGGTCACCTGGATCTCTTGAGTGGGAATGTACTCCTCGATGAACGCCTTTCCTTGGAGTCTGTGCCACAGAGTAGTTTTTCCTGTGTTCCTGTCTCCTCGGATCACAATTTTCACTAGGAGGAGGAGGAGGAGGAGGGGGGAGAGGAGCGAGAGAGGGAAGAGGAGGAGGGAGAGGAGCGAGAGAGGGAAGAGGAGGAATGGAAGGAGAAAGTCACAGAAGAGACAACACAGACCGGTTAGGACAAATCGCGCGAAACGGAAAGTTTTTATCGCGATGATTTTCATTTCCTCATCTGCAGCCTGCCATGGTAATACTGGCCAAACCGTTAGTCTTCTTGCCCGAAATTCCACACTAAACTGCTGACCCTCTGCCTCAACTTCATGCCACGTGACACTTCAAGACTCTCAACTCTTCTGCTGTCTCTTTTTTTAAAACCAATGGTATTTATGGAGCGCTTACTGTGTGCAGGGAACTGGATTGTACACTTGTTTTGATGTCTGTCTCCTCGCCTCCAGATTGTAAGCCCTTTGTGGGCATGGATTGCCTCTCCTTATTGCCAAGCTCTTAGTACAGTGCCCAATAAGCGCCCAATAAATGTTAGTACATTTATTGTAAGTAATAGTTAGTAAGTAATAACCAGTTAGTAATAGTAATAGTCAGTAATTCTTAGTAAGCGCCCAATAAATGTGAATGAATGACTGGGAGAGTCCAGCACAACAGAGTGGGTAGACACATTCCCTGCCCACAGGGAGCTTACACTCTAGTGATCTCTTCAGTCAAGTAACAGAACCGTCTCATAAGTCCTTCCATTCCCTTTACCCACTTTCACCTCTGCGGCTAACGGAGAAGCAGTGAGGCTTGGTGAAAAGGGCACAGAACTGGGAATCTGGGAACTTGGGTTCAAATCTCCCCCCCACCCCTCACCTACTGCGTTACCCTGGAGGAGTCACGACCTTTCCGGGTCTCGGTTTTCTCACCCGCAGAAGGGGAATTAATACGGTGCGCCCCGTTTGGGACTTGGGCTGTGTCCAACTGGATCAGGCTGTAGTAAATATAATAACGATTACGGTATTTGTTAAGCGCTTACTATGTACCAAGCACTGTACTAAGCGCTGGGGTAGATACGAGTTAGTCAGGTTGGACACAGTCCCTGACTCACGTGGGCTCACCTTCTTGATCCCCACTTTCCAGATGAGGTTCCTTCAACCGCTCACTCCACTTCCCCTCTGCCTTCAAACATGCCCACGTCTCCCCCATCCTAAGACCCCACTGTCCCTTCTAGTTATCGCCCTCCCTCCCTCCTACCCTTCCTTTCCAGACTCCTAGAACGAGTCATCTACACTCCCTGCCTCAAATTCCTCGACTCCAACGCTCTCCTCGACCCCCTCCAGCCTGGCTTCCGTCCCCTACACTCCACCGAAACTGCCCCCTCAGAGGTCACCGATGACCTCTTTCTTGCCAAATCCAACGGCTCCTACTCTCTCCTAATCCTCCTCAACCTCTCGGCTGCCTTCGACACTGTGGCCCACCCCATCTATTTCTTTATATTGATGCTATTGATGCCTGTTTACTTGTTTTGACGTCAGTCTCCCCCCTTCAAGACTGTGAGCCCTTTTGTGGACGGGGACTGTCTCTGTTGCTGAACTGTGCTTTCCAAGCACTTAGTACAGTGCTCTGCACACAGTGAGCGCTCAATACATACGACTGACCGGATGAATGACTATCACACAACAACGCTCCACCGTCTATATCTGCATTTGTCTCTGCGGTTGGCAGTTCGCCTTTCCCACGTCTTTTAGGGCAGTGCCATCCGGGGGAGAGCCCCAAGAATTCGTTTCCATTTCTGATTCTACACAGTGAGCGCTCAATAAATACAACTGACTGAATGAATGAATGCCTATCACACAACAACGCTCCACCGTCTATATCTGCATTTGTTTCTGCGGCTGGCGGTTCGCCTTCCCCACGTTTTTTAGGGCAGTGCCATCCGGGCGAGAGCCCCAAGAATTCGTTTCCATTTCTGATTTTACACAGTGAGCGCTCAATAAATACGAATGAATGAATGACTATCACACAACAACGCTCCACCGTCTATATCTGCATTTGTCTCTGCGGTTGGCAGTTCGCCTTTCCCACGTCTTTTAGGGCAGTGCCATCCGGGCGAGAGCCCCAAGAATTCGTTTCCATTTCTGATTCTACACAGTGAGCGCTCAATAAATACGACTGACCGGATGAATGAATGACTATCACACAACAACGCTCCACCGTCTATATCTGCATTTGTCTCTGCGGTTGGCGGTTCGCCTTTCCCACGTTTTTTAGGGCAGTGCCATCCGGGGGAGAGCCCCAAGAATTCGTTTCCATTTCTGATTCTACACAGTGAGCGCTCAATAAATACGACTGACCGGATGAATGAATGACTATCACACAACAACGCTCCACTGTCTATATCTGCATTTGTTTCTGCGGTGGCGGTTCGCCTTTCCCACGTTTTTTAGGGCAGTGCCATCCGGGGGAGAGCCCCAAGAATTCGTTCCCATTTCTGATTCTACACAGTAAGCACTCAATAAATACAACTGAATGAATGAATGAATGACTATCACACGACAACGCTCCACCGTCCATATCTGCATTTGTTTCTGCGGTGGCGGTTCGCCTTTCCCACGTTTTTTAGGGCAGTGCCATCCGGGGGAGAGCCCCAAGAATTCGTTTCCATTTCTGATTCTACACAGTGAGCGCTCAATAAATACGACTGACCGGATGAATGAATGACTATCACACAACAACGCTCCACTGTCTATATCTGCATTTGTTTCTGCGGTGGCGGTTCGCCTTTCCCACGTTTTTTAGGGCAGTGCCATCCGGGGGAGAGCCCCAAGAATTCGTTCCCATTTCTGATTCTACACAGTAAGCACTCAATAAATACAACTGAATGAATGAATGAATGACTATCACACAACAACGCTCCACCGTCTATATCTGCATTTGTTTCTGCGGTGGCGGTTCGCCTTTCCCACGTTTTTTAGGGCAGTGCCATCCGGGGGAGAGCCCCAAGAATTCGTTTCCATTTCTGATTCTACACAGTGAGCGCTCAATAAATACGACTGACTGGATGAATGAATGACTATCACACAACAACGCTCCACTGTCTATATCTGCATTTGTTTCTGCGGTGGCGGTTCGCCTTCCCCACGTTTTTTAGGGCAGTGCCAATCCGGGGGAGAGCCCCATGAATTCGTTCCCATTTCCGATCCTAAAGGCCCAGACGATACCGGCGGGCTTCCAGTTACTCTCCGTCCGTCCTCGCGCTCCTACCAGGGGGACAGGCGGGTCTGGTGGGAAATTCCAGCAGGGCCTCGGGCCGGAATCGTCCCGATCCATCCTACTTTGGAGGGTGGAAAGAGATAACTGGGAAAACACGTATCTGGCTGCCCATTTTGCAGCGACGACCATCATCTCCAGTCCTTAGCGGCCGGAGGCTATCGAAAGCGCGGCCGGAGGAGGTGAGGGACGGTATTCCTTCCTCTCCGCCGGCCTCAATTTTGGCCTGCTTAACGTCGCTCCCACTTTACGCGCCCTATTTCCATTTTCTCTCCGCACGCCTGGCGCCGGCCTGCTTCTCTCCATTTCGGGCTCGGCCCACTTGGGAAAGACGGATCTCCCTGGCGGCACCCAGGAATCCGAAAGGAAACGGATTCCAGGTCGCGAGCGGTTTAGAAACGGCGAGTTTAACGCGGATTTTTAAATCGCAGTGCCCCGCTCGGACCGGCTTCCGGCAAGGAAGGATGGAAATAACTCTTTTGAGTTATTCAGACGGTGGCTTAACTCCACTCCCGCTACGGAGTGGAGCAAGGAAAATAAATGCGGGCTGCAACCTGCATTCCCCTGTAACTCTGAGAAGGCAAATCTACATGTCTTGGAAATATTCCACTCCCTATTAATGAAGCAGGAGTTACTATGGAGATCAGAGTTTTCCCGAAGGTGTATGGGAAGGGGGGGGACGGAGGGGAACCATTTTATTACCGCGGGAAACCCCGATAATAAAAATACTGCATTCAAATTACCATTAGTAATACTGCCAAACGATAGATGTTTATTTATTTTTATTTTTTTATTTATTATCGTATTTATTGAGCGCTTACTATGTGCAGAGCACTGTACTAAGCGCTTGGGAAGTACAAATTGGCATCACATAGACAGATACATAGATAGACTGTGAGCCCACTGTTGGGTAGGGACTGTCTCTATATGTTGCCAATTTGTACTTCCCAAGCGCTTAGTACAGTGCTCTGCACATAGTAAGCGCTCAATAAATACGACTGATGATGATAGATCCAAGAGCAAAGGTATTTACTGAGCGCTTTCCGTGGACAGAGCTCAGTCCCCACCCTAGACGTCTTACACTGGTAAAATCTAGCGGGGGAGGCTGTAAAATACATTCAGGTAAGGAACGAACCAACTGTAAATCGAGCAGTGATATTTATTGAGCGCTTACTGTGTGCAGAGCCCTGTACTAGGCGCTTGGGACTTGGTGACTTTGGGCAAGTCACTTCACTTCGCTGGGCCTCAGTTCCCTCATCTGTAAAATGGGGATGAAGGCTGTGAGCCCCCCTGTGGGATAACCTGGTCGCCTTGTAACCCCCCCAGCGCTCAGAACAGTGCTTTGCATATAGTAAGCGCTCAATAAATGCCGTCATTATTATTATTATTATTGGGAGAGGACAATAGAGTCAGTAAATGCGAATTATGCCCACAAGGAGCCAACAGGGGACCATAGGCCAATCAGTTAATGGTATTTACTGAGCGCTTACCGTGTGCAGGGCACTGTACTAAGCGCTTGGGTGAGGGCAATGCGGCGGAATTAGCAGACGCTTTCCCTGCCTTCCCATCTGGAGGATATGCCCATGGAAGTCAAGCGCTTAGTACAGTGCTCTGCAGACAGTAAGTGCTCAATACTTATGACTGAAAGAATTCATTTAATCACTCTTGGGTAGGGACCGTCTCTATATGTTGCCAACTTGTACTTCCCAAGCGCTTAGTACAGTGCTCTGCACACCGTAAGCGCTCAATAAATACGATTGAATGAATGAATTTAATCGTATTTATTGAGTGCTTAGTGTGTGCAGAGCACTGTACTAAGCGTTGGGAGAGTGGGAAGCAGCGTGGCTCAGTGGGAAGAGCCAGGAATTTGGAGTCAGAGGTCACGGGTTCAAATCCCGGCTCCGCCAACTGTCAGCCGGATGACGTTGGGCAAGTCTTCTCTGTGCCTCAGTTCCCTCATCTGGAAAATGGGGATGAGGACTGTGAGCCCCCCGTGGGCCAACCTGATCACCTTGTAACCTCCCCAGCGCTTAGAACAGTGCTTTGCACATAGTAAGCGCTTAATAAATGCCATCATCATTATTATTATTACCACCATACAGCAATATTGGCAGGAAAGGACCTTGGGAAAGTAATAAATGCCATCATTATTATTATTATTATTATATAGGAATGCCTGCGGAAGAACCAGCCGGGAGCCGAACTGACCAATCAGAGGTCATCATCATCAATCGTATTTACTGAGCGCTTACTGTGTGCAGAGCACTGTACTAAGCGCTTGAAAATAAAGGGGAAAGAAATACTTCAGTGAATAGGCTTTCGAATCGTCACTGAGTGCAGAATAACAAACTGTGAGCCCGTTGTTGGGTAGGGACCATCTCTGTATGTCTGTAGGTCACTGCTGACAGTGCTCTGCCCAAGGTAAGCGCTCAATAAATATGACTGAATTCATTCATTCAATCGCATTTATTGAGCGCTTACTGTGTGCGGAGCACTGTACTAAGCGCTTGGGAAGCCTGAATGAATGAATGAATCACTCAGGCTAAGATGCATTTTAGGCGGATACAGGGCCCCTCCGCCTTACCTCCTTCCCCTCCCCACAGCACCTGTATATATGTATATAAGTTTGTACGGATTTATTACTCTATTTATTTTATTTGTACATATTCTGTACGGATTTATTACTCTATTTTATTTGTACATATTCTATTTATTTTATTTTGTTAATATGGTTTGTGGTCTGTCTCCCCCTTCTAGACTGTGAGCCCGCTGTTGGGTAGGGACCGTCTCTAGATGTTGCCGCCTTGGACTTCCCAAGCGCTTAGTCCAGTGCTCTGCACACAGGAAGCGCTCAATAAATACGACTGAATGAATGAATGAATGAATGAATGCATTTCGCGACTGCAGGCTTCCGAACTGGACCTTTCGTCTGTCAGTCTGTCGTATCTACCAGGCGCCTGGGCAGTGCGGCGCAGTGGAAAGAGCCCGGGCTTGGGAGTCAGAGGTCATGGGTTCTAATCCCGGCTCCGCCACTCGTCTGCTGTGTGACCTTGGGCGAGTCACTTCGCTTCTCTGGGCCTCAGTTCCCTCATCTGTCAAACGGGGATGAAGACTGTGAGCCCCACGGGGGACAACCTGATTACCCTGTATCTACCCCAGCGCTTGGCACATACTAAGCGCTTGAAAATACCACCATTATTATTATTTCTACAACGAACGAGAGTCGGGTGGCAAACGGAAGAACTCACTGAGGGGTCCGCGGGGCCGGGCCTTGCCATTTTCAGCATTTTTTTCGCGTGGGCTGAAAATTTCCAGCACGGCTCTCGGGGACGCTGACTTCTTCAATCGCATTTATTGAGCGCTTACTGTGTGCAGAGCACTGTACTAAGCGCCTGGAAAGTCCAAGTTGGCAACATCTAGAGACGGTCCCTACCCGACAGCGGGCTCACAGTCTTCTGCCGACGCTCCGCACCAGTAGCGATTCCCAACCCTTTCCCCGGGACCCGACGGAACCAGACCTCAGTTTCTCCACTACGGGCTTCGAAGGGTGACCACCCCCCGACAAACCCAAGCTCAAAAATCCAGCTGGAGTTAAAACAGGCCGGGTCTGCACGGAGTAAGCGCTCAATAAATATCACTGATTGATTTATAGCTGGTTCGTGCCTTACCTGAATGTATTTTACGGTCTCCCCCGCTAGATTTTTCCCAGCGTAAGATGTCAAGGGTGGGAACTGTGCACGCCTTGGACTCTCCCAAGCGTTTAGCAAGGTGCTCTGTCCACGGAAAGCGCTCAGTAAATACCACTGCTCTTGGATTGATGGCTTGGCAGTATTACTAACACAACCGGAGGGTTTTTTAATGCTCCGCCGCTCATCTGCTTCGCTCCTCGGTGCCTCTTTTTCCAACTGCCAAATGCGGATGAAATACCTTTCCTTCCCCCCCTTCTCCCTCTGACTGAGTCCCGATGGGGGCAGGGACTGTATTATAATAATAATAATGATACTGATGGTATTTGTTAAGCGCTTACTATGTGCCAAGCACCAGGTAGATACAGGGTAATCAAAGTTGTCCCACTTGGGGCTCACAATCTTAATCCCCATTTTCCAGACGAGGTAACTGAGGCACAGAGAAGTCAAGTGACCGTATCCAAACGCATCACCCGCTCTCGACCCTGGAATTTACTGCAGTGCTTGGCACATCAATCGATGCTATTTACTGAGCGCTTACACCATCATCATCATCAATCGTATTTATTGAGCGCTTACTATGTGCAGAGCACTGTACTAAGCGCTTGGGAAGTACAAACTGGCAACATATAGAGACAGTCCCTATCCAACAGTGGGCCTCACAGTCTAGCTTACAGTGTGGAGGGCACCGTACTAAGCGCTTGGGAGGGTATAATAGAAGAGAAATTGTAAACCCAATCCCTGCCCACAACTAGCTTGCAGTTCATTCATTCATTCATTCACTCAATCGTATTTATTGAGCGCTTACTGTGTGCCGAGCACTGTACTAAAGTACAGTGGGAGAAGTTTACAGTTTACAGGGGGAGAAGCGTTGACCAAATACCGTTATTATTCTTATTTCCAGGATCGCCCTCCGGTTTACTATGCGCTTCGCACAGTGCTTTGCCCACAGGAAGCGCTCAATAAATACGACTGAATGACCGGATTACGACTCAAATACCATCAAAAGGGTGTTCATTTCAAATAAAAACATGAGAGGCAGCGTGGCCTGGGGGTCGGAAGGACCTGGGTTCCAATCCCGCCTCCGCCACTTGTCTGCTCTGTGACCTTAGGCAAGTCACTTCACTGCTTCACTGTATATATGTTTGTACATATTTATTACTCTATTTATCTTGTACATATCTATTCTATTTATTTTATTTTGTTAATATGTTTTGTTCTCTGTCACCCCCTTCTAGACTGTGAGCCCACTGTCGGGTGGGGACCGTCTCTATACGGTGCAAACTTGTACTTCCCAAGCGCTTAGTACAGTGCTCTGCACACAGTAAGCGCTCAATCCGATTGATTGATTGCTCTGGGCCTGTTACCTCATCTGGAAAATGGGGATGAAGCCTGTGAGCCTCACGTGGGACAGGGCCCGCGTCCAATCTGATAACTCTGTATCTATCCCGGCGCTTAAAACAGTTGCCGGCACATAGTAAACGCCTCAAAAATACCATTTAAAAAATAAAAATAGAAACAAACGGCAGCGTCCTTCCCTACACGAGCTACTACAAATGCGGCAATCGTGTCAGACTTGGGTTCGACTCAGGGCTGCTGAATAAAAAGCTGCTTTTCTTCCAGGTTTGGACGGAAGACTCTTTAGGGCCGTGCATTTACTCATTCAGTTGTACTTACTGAGCGCTCACTGTGTGCAGAGCACTGTGCTAAGCGCTTGGGAGAGTCCAACAGAGCAATAATCGGACACAGTCCCTGCACGGCTGTACTCCACCAAGATCGGCGCAGGTAGGAAGGCAGGCCTCGTTAGTTTTCATTCATTCGTTCGTTGAATGGTATTTACTGAGCGCCTTCTGGGTGCAGAGCACTGTACTAAGCGCTCGGCAATGGAGAGAGACGATCCCTGCCCGCACCGGGCTTACAGTCTAGAAGTCTACAGTCTTCTAGACTGTTAGCCCACTGCTGGGTAGGGACCGTTTCTATATGTTGCCAACTTGGACTTCCCAAGCGCTTAGTACAGTGCTCTGCACCCAGTAAGCGCTCAATAAATACGACTGAATGAATGAATGAATAGAAGAGGGGAGGCAGACGTCAAAACAAATCTTTAAAACAAAGCTCCCACAGCCGCCGCTCTAAAATCGCTCACCGACCTTTGCGGGGGAAAGTTGGAGAAAGGAATTTCCTTCCGGGATTACTCCTTTCGAACCGGATATTTCATCATTGCAGTACTCGTTAAGTGTTTACTATGTGCTAAGCGCTGGGGGGGGGGGGATCCAAATTAATCAGGTCCCCGGACCCCTCGGGTGGGGCTCACAGCCTAAGAAGGAGGGAGAACGGGGACTGAATCCCCATTTTGCATCTGGGGAAACTGAGGCCCAGAGAAATCGGGTGACTTGCCCAAGGTCACCCAACAAACGAGTCGGCGGAGCCGGGATTAGAACCCAGATCCTCTGGCTCCCAGGCCCGTGGTCTTTCCGCTAGGACACACTGCTTCTGGAGGCGCGATTAGAACCCAGGTCCTTTGGTTCCCGGGGCCCGTGCTCCTTCCGCTAGGTCACACTGCTTCTGATAAGTAATAATGATAATAATAATAATAATGACGGCATTTATTAAGCGCTGACTATGTGCAAAGCACTGTTCTAAGCGCTGGGGAGGTTACAAGGTGATCAGGTTGTCCCACAGGGGGCTCAGTCTTCATCCCCGTTTTCCAGATGAGGGAACTGAAGCCCAGAGAAGTGAAGTGAGTTGCCCAAAGTCACACAGCTGACAATTGGCGAAGCCAGGATTTGAATGCATGACCTTTAATAATAATAGCATTTATTAAGCACTTACTATGTGCAAAGCACTGTTCTAAGCGGTGGGGAGGTTACACGGTGATCAGGTTGTCCCACAGGGGGCTCACAGTCTTAATCCCCATTTTACAGATGAGGCAGTGGATTACAAGCGCTTAGTACAGTGCTCTGCACACAGTAAGCGCTCAATAAATACGATTGATTGATTGATTTTACAGATGAAGTAACTGAGGCCCAGAGAAGTGAACTGACTTGCCCAAAGTCACACAGCTGACAATTGGCGGAGCTGGGATTTGAACCCACGACCTCTGACTCCAAAGCCCAGGCTCTTTCCACTGAGCCATGCTGCTTCTCGTGTTGTCCCACGTGGGGCTCACCCTTTTAATCCCCATTTTCCAGAAGAGGTGACTGAGGCCCAGAGAAGTGAAGTGACTTGCCCAAAGTCACACAGCTGACAATTGGCGGAGCCAGCATTTGAACCCATGACCTTTAATAATAAAAGCATTTATTAAGCGCTTACTATGTGCAAAGCACTGTTCTAAGCGCTGGGGAGGTTACACGGTGATCAGGTTGTCCCACAGGCGGCTCACAGTCTTAATCCCCATTTTACAGATGAAGTAACTGAGGCCCAGAGAAGTGAAGTGACTTGCCCACAGTCACACCGCTGGCAATTGGCAGAGCCGGAATTTGAACCCACGACCTCTGACTCCAGAGCCCGGGCTCTTTCCACTGAGCCACGCTGCTTCTCGTGTTGTCCCACATGGGGCTCACCCTTTTAATCCCCATTTTCCAGAAGAGGTGACTGAGGCCCAGAGAAGTGAAGTGACTTGCCCAAAGTCACCCAGCTGACAACTGGCGGAGCCGGGATTTGAACCCACAACCTCTGACTCCAAAGCCTGGGCTCTTTCCACTGAGCCACGCTGCTTCTCGTGTTGTCCCACATGGGGCTCACTCTTTAAATCCCCATTTTACAGAAGAGGTGACTGAGGCCCAGAGAAGTGAAGTGACTCGCCCAAAGTCACCCAGCTGACAATTGGCGGAGCCGGGATTTGAACCCATGACCTCTGACTCCAAAGCCCGGGCTCTTTCCACTGAGCCACGCTGCTTCTCGTGCTGTCCCACGTGGGGCTCCCCCTTTTAATCCCCATTTTCCAGAAGAGGTGACTGAGGCCCAGAGAAGCGAAGTGACTCGCCCAAAGTCACCCAGCTGACAATTGGCGGAGCCGGGATTTGAACCCACGACCTCTGACTCTAAAGCCCGGGCTCTTTCCACTGAGCCACGCTGCTTCTCGTGTTGTCCCACGTGGGGCTCCCCCTTTTAATCCCCATTTTCCAGAAGAGGTGACTGAGGCCCAGAGAAGTGAAGTGACTCACCCAAAGTCACACAGCTGACAATTGGCGGAGCCGGGATTTGAACCCACGACCTCTGACTCCAAAGCCTGGGCTCTTTCCACTGAGCCATGCTGCTTCTCGTGTTGTCCCACATGGGACTCACGCTCTTAATCCCCATTTTCCAGAAGAGGTGACTGAGGCCCAGGGAAGTGAAGTGACTCGCCCAAAGTCACACAGCTGACAATTGGCGGAGCCGGGATTTGAACCCACGACCTCTGACTCCAAAGCCCGGGCTCTTTCCACTGAGCCACGCTGCTTCTCGTGCTGTCCCACATGGGGCTCCCCCTTTTAATCCCCATTTTCCAGAAGAGGTGACTGAGGCCCAGAGAAGCGAAGTGACTCGCCCAAAGTCACCCAGCTGACAATTGGCGGAGCCGAATTTGAACCCACAACCTCTGACTCCAAAGCCCGGCCTCTTTCCACTGAGCCACGCTGCTTCTCGTGCTGTCCCACGTGGGGCTCCCCTTTTAATCCCCATTTTCCAGAAGAGGTGACTGAGGCCCAGAGAAGCGAAGTGACTCGCCCAAAGTCACCCAGCTGACAATTGGCGGAGCCGGGATTTGAACCCACGACCCGCTGTTGGGTAGGGACCGTCTCTCTACGTTGCCAACTTGCACGTCCCAAGCGCTTAGTACAGTGCTCTGCACACAGTAAGCGCTCAATAAATACGACGGAATGAATGAACTCTCTTTGCCTGTATCCACCCCAGCGCTTACAAAAATGCCTGGCACAGTAGTAAGCGCTTAACAAATACCACAATTATTATTATTAATTCCAGCTCCGCCACTTGCCAGCTGGGTGACCTTGGGCAAGTCGTTCAATCTCTCTGTGCCTCAGTTTCCTCAAGTATAAAATGGGCCTATAAGCCCCGTGGGGGACGGGGGCTGAGTTTGATACCTTGTATCTTCTCCCAACGGTAAACACAAAGCAAATACTGTTATTATAATTGGAATTTAGAAGTTAAGATTGGCTCCACAGCCTCTCTGTAGAGAACTCCAGGAGGGAGGAGAGCTGTTAATTTTTTTAAAATGGTATTTGTTAAGCGCTTACTACGTGCAAAGCGCTGTTCTAAGCGCTGGGGGGATACAAGGTGATCAGGTTGTCCCACGTGGGGCTCGCAGTCTTCATCCCCATTTTACAGATGAGGGAACTAAGGCACAGAGAAGTGAAGTGACTCGCCCAAAGTCACGCAGCTGACAATTGGCGGGGCCGGGATTTGAACCCACGACCTCTGACTCCAAAGCCACTGAGCCACGCTGCTTCTCTTAATTGGGAGGACGGTTTAGGAGGCGACTGTAAGCTCCTTCAGGGGCACCGCCTATTAACTCTACTGTCCTCTCCCGGACGCTCAATACATACAATGCCATGCCGGGCACAAAATAAGCGCTCAATAAATACCACTCATTAACTGGGCCTGCTTCCCACTTGGTAACAGAGATCAAGTCCACCAACTCTACTGTCCTCTCCCAATAATAATCACGATGGAATTTGATAAGCGCTTACTATGTGCCAAGCACCGTTCTAAGCGCCGGGGTAATAATAATAATAATAATAATAATAATAATAATAATAATAATAATAATAATAATGGCATTTATTAAGCGCTTACTATGTGCAAAGCAAGGTAATCAGGTTGTTCCACATGGAGCTCACAGTCTTCATTCCCATTTTTACAGATGAGGTAACTGAGGCACAGGGAAGTGAAGTGACTTGCCCCGGGTCGCACAGCAGACAAGTGGCGGAGGCGGGATTAGAACTCACGTCTTCCGACTCCCGAGCCCGGGCTCTTTCCGCTAAGCCAAGTGCTCCGCACAGGGCTTGGCGCACAGTAAGTAGACCGCGAGCTTCTTGGAAGGAAGGATTGTGCCTTTTAGCTCAGTTCCCCTCCCAACTCTCCCAATAATAATCATGATGGAATTTGATAATAATAATAATAATAATAATGGCATTTATTAAACGCTTACTATGTGCAAAGCACTGTTCTAAGCGCTGGGGAGGTTACAAGGTGATCAGGTCGTCCCCCGAGGGGCTCCCAGTCTTCATCCCCATTTTCCAGACGAGGGAACCGAGGCCCAGAGAAGCGAAGTGACTTGCCCAAAGTCACACAACTGACAGGTGGTGCAGTCGGGATTTGAACCCATGACCTCTGACTCCAAAGCCCGGGCTCAGTTCCCCTCTCCCAAACGCTTAACGCAGTGCTCTGCACAGGGTAAATGCTCAATAAGTACCACTGATGAATATAAGCACTCAGTAAATACTACTGATCAATTGCTTCAAGCTCCTCCAGAACAGGGATTGTCATTCATTCATTCATTCAATCGTATTTATTGAGCGCTTACTGTGTGCGGAGCACTGTACTAAGCGCTTGGGAAGGACAAGTTGGTAACATCTAGAGACGGTCCCTACCCAACAACGAGCTCACGGTCTAGAGGAGGAGACAGACATTAATATAAATAAATCAATAAATTACACATTGGTGAGCCCACTGTTGGGTAGGGACCGTCTCTATATGTTGCCAACTTGTACTTCCCAAGCGCTTAGTACAGTGCTCCGCACACAGTAAGCGCTCAATAAATACGATTGATTGATTGATATACACAGATAGATACATATGTGCTGTGGGGAGTCATTCAATCAACTATGTGGTACTCTCCAAAGCGTTTAGCTCAGCACGCAGTCGACGGAAAGCTCCTCGAGGGCCCGAATCATGCCTACTAATGCGCTCAGAACAGTGCTTGGCACATAGTAAGCGCTTAACAAATACCATCATTATTCATGCTCAGGACACGTCACCCTGCTCCTCAACAAACTCCGGTGGTTGCCCACCCCTCCGCAGGTCGTGGGTTCAAATCCCGGCTCCGCCACTTGTCAGCTGTGTGACTGTGGGCAAGTCACTTCACTTCTCTGAGCCTCAGTTCCCTCATCTGGAAAATGGGGATGAAGACTGTGAGCCCCCCGTGGGACAACCCGATCACCTTGTAACCTCCCCAGCGCTTAGAACAGTGCTTGGCACATAGTAAGCGCTTAACAAATACCATCGTTATTCATGCTCAGGACACGTCACCCTGCTCCTCAACAAACTCCGGTGGTTGCCCATCCCTCCGCAGGTCGTGGGTTCAAATCCCGGCTCCGCCACTTGTCAGCTGTGTGACTGTGGGCAAGTCACTTCACTTCTCTGAGCCTCAGTTCCCTCATCTGGAAAATGGGGATGAAGACTGTGAGCCCCCCGTGGGACAACCCGATCACCTTGTAACCTCCCCAGCGCTTAGAACAGTGCTTGGCACATAGTAAGCGCTTAACAAATACCATCATTATTCATGCTCAGGACACGTCACCCTGCTCCTCAATAAACTCCAGTGGTTGCCCATCCCTCCGCAGGTCGTGGGTTCAAATCCCAGCTCCGCCACTTGTCAGCTGTGTGACTGTGGGCAAGTCACTTCACTTCTCTGAGCCTCAGTTCCCTCATCTGGAAAATGGGGATGAAGACTGCGAGCCCCCCCGTGGGACAACCCGATCACCTTGTAACCTCCCCAGCGCTTAGAACAGTGCTTGGCACATAGTAAGCGCTTAACAAATACCATCACTATTCATGCTCAGGACACGTCACCCTGCTCCTCAACAAACTCCGGTGGTTGTCCATCCCTCCGCATCAAAGCCCGGGCTTTGGAGTCCGAGGTCGTGGGTTCAAATCCCGGCTCCGCCACTTATCAGCTGTGTGACTTTGGGCAAGTCACTTCACTTCTCTGAGCCTCAGTTCCCTCATCTGGAAAATGGGGATGAAGACTGTGAGCCCCCCGTGGGACAACCCGATCACCTTGTAACCTCCCCAGTGCTTAGAACAGTGCTTGGCACAAGGTAAGCGCTTACCAAATACCATCATTAGTATTCTCATTGTGGGTTCTAATCCCGACCCCACCACATTCATTCAATCGTATTTATTGGGCACTTACTGTGTGCAGAGCACTGTACTAAGCAGGTCAGCTGTGTGACCCTGGGCAAGTCACTTGACTAGGAGAAGCAGCGTGGCTCAGTGGAAAGAGCCCGGGCTCTGGAGTCGGAGGTCGTGGGTTCAAATCCGGCTCCACCACTTGTCAGCTGTGTGACTGTGGGCAAGTCACTTCACTTCTCTGGGCCTCAGTTCCCTCATCTGGAAAATGGGGATGAAGACTGTGAGCCCCACGTGGGACAACCTGTTGCCAACTTGTACTTCCCAAGCGCTTAGTCCAGTGCTCTGCACACAGTAAGCGCTCAATACGATTGAATGAATGAATGAAAATCACCTTGCATCTACCCCAACGCTTAGAACAGTGCTGTGCACATAGTAAGCGCTTGAGAAATGCTATTACTATGATGATTATTATTCTCCGGGCCTCAGTACCCTCATCAGGAAAATGGGGATGAAGACTGGGATCCCCACGTGGCACAACCCGATGACTTGTGTCTCCCCCAGCGCTTGAGAAATGCTATTAGTATGATGATTATTATTCTCTGGGCCTCAGTGCCCTCATCTGGAAAATGGGGATGAAGACTGGGGGCCCCACGTGGCACAACCCGATGACTTGTGTCTCCCCTAGCGCTTGAGAAATGCCATTATTATGATGATGATTATTATTCTCCGGGCCTCAGTGCCCTCATCTGGAAAATGGGGATGAAGACTGGGAGCCCCACGTGGCCCAACCCGATGACTTGTGTCTCCCCCGGCGCTTCAGAAATGCTATTATTATGATGATGATTATTCTCTGGGCCTCAGTGCCCTCATCTGGAAAACGGGGATGAAGACTTGGGGCCCCACGTGGCACAACTCGATGACTTGTGTCTCCCCCGGCGCTTGAGAAATGCTATTATTATGATGATTATTATTCTCTGGGCCTCAGTGCCCTCATCTGGAAAATGGGGATGAAGACTGGGAGCCCCCCGTGGGACAACCTGATCACCTTGTATCCCCTCAGGGCTTAGAACAGTGCTTTGCGCATAGTAAGTGCTTGAGAAATGCTATTATTATGATGATGATTATTCTCTGGGCCTCAGTGCCCTCATCTGGAAAATGGGGATGAAGACTGGGGGCCCCACGTGGCACAACCCGATGACTTGTGTCTCCCCCAGCGCTTGAGAAATGCTATTAGTATGATGATGATTATTCTCTGGGCCTCAGTGCCCTCATCTGGAAAATGGGGATGAAGACTGGGAGCCCCACGTGGCCCAACCCGATGACTTGTGTCTCCCCCAGCAATTGTCCCCCACACAGTAAGCGCTTACCAAATACCACCCTTACTATTAGTACCGTTGGGTAAGGACTGTCTCTATATGTTGCCAATTTGAACTTCCCAAGCGCTTAGCACAGTGCTCTGCACATAGTAAGCGCTCAATAAATACGATTGATGATGATGATACCGTGGGTTCTAATCCCGGCCCCGAAACCACGGGCGAGTCACTTGCCTTCTCTGCCAACTTGGACTTCCCAAGCGCTTAGCACAGTGCTCTGCACGTAGTAAGCGCTCAATCAATACGATTGATGATGATGATGATACCGTGGGTTCTAATCCCGGCCCCGAGACCCCGGGCGAGTCACTTGCCTTCTCTGCCAACTTGGACTTCCCAAGCGCTCAGTCCAGTGCTCTGCACATAGTAAGTGCTCAATAAATACGATTAATGATGATGATGATGATAGAGAAGCAGCGTGGCTCAGTGGAAAGAGCCCGGGCTTTGGAGTCAGAGGTCATGGGTTCGAATCCCGGCTCTGCCCCTTGTCAGCTGGGTGACTTTGGGCGAGTCACTTCACTTCTCTGGGCCCCAGTTTCCTCATCTGTAAAATGGGGATGAACACCGTGAGCCCCCCGTGGGACAGCCTGATCACCTTGTACCCTCCCCAGCGCTTAGAACAGTGCTTGGCACATAGTAAGCGCTTAATAAATGCCATTATTATGATGATGATGATGATGATACCGTGGGTTCTAATCCCGGCCCCGAGACCCCGGGCGAGTCACTCGCCTTCTCTGCCAACTTGGACTTCCCAAGCGCTCAGCACAGTGCTCTGCACACAGTAAGCGCTCAATCAATACGATTAATGATGATGATGATAGAGAAGCAGCGTGGCTCAGTGGAAAGAGCCCGGGCTTTGGAGTCAGAGGTCATGGGTTCGAATCCCGGCTCTGCCCCTTGTCAGCTGGGTGACTTTGGGCAAGTCACTTCACTTCTCTGGGCCCCAGTTTCCTCATCTGTAAAATGGGGATGAAGACTGTGAGCCCCCCGGGGGACAGCCTTATCACCTTGTACCCTCCCCGGCGTTTAGAACAGTGCTTTGCACATAATAAGCGCTTAATAAATGCCATTATTATTATTATGATGATGATACCGTGGGTTCTAATCCCGTCCCCGAGACCCCGGGCGCGTCACTTGCCTTCTCTGCCAACCTGGACTTCCCAAGAGCTTAGCACAGTGCCCTGCACATAGTAAGCGCTCAATAAATACGATTGATGATGATGATACCGTGGGTTCCAATCCCGGCCCCGAGACCCCGGGCGAGTCACTTGCCTTCTCTGCCAACCTGGACTTCCCAAGCGCTTAGCACAGTGCCCTGCACATAGTAAGCGCTCAATAAATACGATTGATGATGATGATGATACCGTGGGTTCCAATCCCGGCCCCGAGACCCCGGGCGAGTCACTTGCCTTCTCTGCCAACCTGGACCTCCCAAGCGCTTAGCACAGTGCCCTGCACATAGTAAGCGCTCAATAAATACGATTGATGATGATGATGATACCGTGGGTTCCAATCCCGGCCCCGAGACCCCGGGCGAGTCACTTGCCTTCTCTGCCAACCTGGACTTCCCAAGCGCTTAGCACAATGCTCTGCAAATAGTAAGCGCTCAATAAATACAATTAATGACGATGACGATAGAGAAGCAGCGTGGCTCAGTGGAAAGAGCCCGGGCTTTGGAGTCAGAGGTCACGGGTTCGAATCCCGGCTCTGCCCCTTGTCAGCTGGGTGACTTTGGGCAAGTCACTTCACTTCTCTGGGCCCCAGTTTCCTCATCTGTAAAATGGGGATGAACACCGTGAGCCCCCCGTGGGACAGCCTGATCACCTTGTACCCTCCCCAGCGCTTAGAACAGTGCTTCGCACATAGTAAGCGCTTAATAAATGCCATTATCATTATTATTATGATGATACCGTGGGTTCTAATCCCGGCCCCGAGACCCCGGGCGAGTCACTTGCCTTCTCCGGCAACTTGGACTTCCCAAGCGCTCAGCACAGTGCTCTGCACATAGTAATAATAATAATAATAATAATAATCATGTTGGCATTCGTTAAGCGCTTACTATGTGCAAAGCACTGTTCTATGCGCTTGGGGGGATACAAAGCGATCAGGTTGTCCCACATGGGGCTCACACTCTTAATTCCCATTTTCCAGATGAGGTCGCTGAGGCTCAGAAAAGTGAAGTGACTTGCCCAAGGTCACCCAGCAGACACGTGGCGGAGCCGGGATTCGAACCCCTGACCTCTGACTCCAAAGCCCGGGCTCTTTCCACTGAGCCCCGCTGCTTCTCAATCAATACGATCGATGATGATGATGATGATGATGCCGTGGGTTCTAATCCCGGCCCCGAGACACTCGCCTTCTCTGCCAACTTGGACTTCCAAGCGCTCAGCACAGCGCTCTGCAGATAGTGAGCGCTCAATCAATACGATTGATTGATTCTGTGGGCCTCAGTTCCCTCATCTGTAAGACGGGGGACGACGCCTGAGCCTGGGCTTCCCAAGCGCTCAGCACAGCGCTCTGCACACAGTGAGCGCTCCACCAATACGACGGATTGATGGATTCTGTGGGCCTCAGTTCCCTCATCTGTAAAACGGGTGACTGTGAGCCCACTGTTGGGGAGGGACTGTCTCTATGTGATGCCAATTTGTACTTCCCAAGCGCTTAGTACAGTGCTCTGCACATAGTAAGCGCTCAATCAATATGATTGATTGATTGATTTTGTGGGCCTCAGTTCCCTCATCTGTAAGACGGGGGACGACGCCTGAGCCTGGGCTTCCCAAGCGCTCAGCACAGCGCTCTGCACACAGTGAGCGCTCCATCAATACGACGGATTGATGGATTCCGTGGGCCTCAGTTCCCTCATCTGTAAAACGGGTGACTGTGAGCCCACTGTTGGGGAGGGACTGTCTCTATGTGATGCCAATTTGTACTTCCCAAGCGCTTAGTACAGTGCTCTGCACATAGTAAGCGCTCAATCAATACGATTGATTGATTGATTCTGTGGGCCTCAGTTCCCTCATCTGTAAGACGGGGGACGACGCCTGAGCCTGGGCTTCCCAAGCGCTCAGCACAGCGCTCTGCACACAGTGAGCGCTCCATCAACATGACGGATTGATGGATTCTGTGGGCCTCAGTTCCCTCACCTGTAAAACGGGTGACTGGGAGCCCACTGTTGGGGAGGGACTGTCTCTATGTGATGCCAATTTGTACTTCCCAAGCGCTTAGTACAGGGCTCTGCACATAGTGAGCGCTCAATCAATACGATTGATTGATTGATTCTGTGGGCCTCAGTTCCCTCATCTGTAAAACGGGGGACGACGCCTGAGCCTGGACTTCCCAAGCGCTCAGCACAGTGCTCTGCACACAGTGAGCGCTCCATCAATACGACGGATTGATGGATTCTGTGGGCCTCAGTTCCCTCATCTGTAAAACGGGTGACTGTGAGACCACTGTTGGGGAGGGACCGTCTCTATGTGATGCCAATTTGTACTTCCCAAGCGCTTAGTCCAGTGCTCTGCACATAGTAAGCGCTCAATCAATACGATTGATTGATTGATTCTGTGGGCCTCAGTTCCCTCATCTGTAAGACGGGGGACGACGCCTGAGCCTGGACTTCCCAAGCGCTCAGCACAGCGCTCAGCACACAGTGAGCGCTCCATCAATACGACGGATTGATGGATTCTGTGGGCCTCAGTTCCCTCATCTGTAAAACGGGTGACGACGCCTGAGCCTGGACTTCCCAAGCGCTCAGCACAGCGCTCTGCACACAGTGAGCGCTCCATCAACACGACGGATTGATGGATTCTGTGGGCCTCAGTTCCCTCATCTGTAAAACGGGTGACTGGGAGCCCACTGTTGGGGAGGGACCGTCTCTATGTGATGCCAATTTGTACTTCCCAAGCGCTTAGTCCAGTGCTCTGCACATAGTAAGCGCTCAATCAATACGATCGATTCATTGATTCTGTGGGCCTCAGTTCCCTCATCTGTAAGACGGGGGACGACGCCTGAGCCTGGACTTCCCAAGCGCTCAGCACAGCGCTCTGCACACAGTGAGCGCTCAATCAATACGACGGATTGATGGATTCCGTGGGCCTCAGTTCCCTCATCTGTAAAACGGGTGACTGTGAGCCCACTGTTGGGTAGGGACCGTCTCTATGTGATGCCAATTTGTACTTCCCAAGCGCTTAGTACAGGGCTCTGCACATAGTGAGCGCTCAATCAATACGATTGATTGATTGATTTTGTGGGCCTCAGTTCCCTCATCTGTAAGACGGGGGACGAACGCCTGAGCCTGGGCTTCCCAAGCGCTCAGCACAGCGCTCTGCACACAGTGAGCGCTCCATCAATACGACGGATTGATGGATTCTGTGGGCCTCAGTTCCCTCATCTGTAAAACGGGTGACTGGGAGCCCACTGTTGGGTAGGGACCGTCTCTATGTGATGCCAATTTGTACTTCCCAAGCGCTTAGTACAGTGCTCTGCACATAGTGAGCGCTCAATCAATACGATTGATTGATTGATTTTGTGGGCCTCAGTTCCCTCATCTGTAAGACGGGGGACGACGCCTGAGCCTGGGCTTCCCAAGCGCTCAGCACAGCGCTCTGCACACAGTGAGCGCTCCACCAATACGACGGATTGATGGATTCTGTGGGCCTCAGTTCCCTCATCTGTAAAACGGGTGACTGTGAGCCCACTGTTGGGGAGGGACCGTCTCTATGTGATGCCAATTTGTACTTCCCAAGCGCTTAGTACAGTGCTCTGCACATAGTAAGCGCTCAATCAATACGATTGATTGATTGATTCTGTGGGCCTCAGTTCCCTCATCTGTAAAACGGGGGACGACGCCTGGGCCGCCGCGACGACCCTGTGGGCTCCGCAGCGCTCGGAGCAGCGCCGGGAGCGTAGTGAGCGCCGCCCCCGCCGGGACACTCACTGTTGTACTGGACGCCCTTGGCGAACCTCCTCTGCAGGGCGCGGTTCATGGCCTGGAGGCCGGCGGGGATGGGCCGAGCCCGCTCCCGCTCCCCCGCCGGGGGGCCCTCAGACCCCACCAGCTTCTTTAGCGCCGACAGCATCTTGGCGCGGGGCGCGGTGCACTGTGCGGGGCGCTGTGCGCTGTGCGGGGCGCTGTGCGGGCCCGGCCCCCCCCGCGCCGCCGCCCTCCTCCTCCTCCTTCTCCTCAGCCCTCCTCCGCCTCAGCGCGCGCCGCCCGCGCCGCCATCTTGCGTGGCGGGGCCCGGGGGGCGTGGCCAGCGCCCGGGGGCGTGGCCCGAGCGGAGTCTGGGGGCGGGGCCAGGCCGGGGGCGGGGGCCCGGAGCCTATGGGAGGGGCCGGAGCCGGAGCGGGGGCGGGGCTAGAGCCGGTGGGCGGGGCCGGAGCAGCGCCTGAGGGCGGGGCCAGCGCGGGGGGCGGGGCCGGAGCGTGTGGGCGGGGCCAGAGTGGGGGGTGGGGTGGGGGTGACGGGGCCCAGGGCCTAGTGGGGGGGGGCGGAACTGGGGGCGGGGCCAGCGCGGGGGCGGTGCCGGAGAAGTAGAGGGGGCGGGGCCAGAGCAGCGCCCGAGGGCGGGGTCAGCGTTGGGGGCGGGGCCGGAGCCTGGGGGCGGGGCCGGGGAAGGAGAGGGGCGGGGCCGGAGCAGCGCCTGAGGGCGGGGTCAGCGCGGGGGGCGGGGACGGAGCGTGTGGGCGGGGCCAGAGTGGGGGATGGGGGGTGACGGGGCCCAGGGCCTAGTGGGGGGCGGGGGGGCGGAACTGGGGCGGGGCCAGCGCGGGGGGCGGGGCCGGAGAAGGAGAGGGGGCGGGGCCAGAGCCGAGATTGTGGGCGGGGCCAGAGACCGGGGGCGGGTCCGGGTCCTCCGAGCGGTCTGACAGGAGCGCGCGGGAGCTACGGCGGCCCACGAGCGCCAAGAAAGCGCCGCCGAACCGGGCCGTTGGCCGCGTCGCCCCCGCCGCCCTGAGGCGCTGCCTCTGCGCGCCCTGCCCTTTCCCGCCCACTGCTGCTGCTGCTGCTGCTGCTGCTCCACGCGGTCGGGCCTTCCTTCCTTCATTCATTCGTCCGGGCATTCATTCATTCACTCGTTCCTCCGTTCGTTCACTCACTCATTCATTCATCCACTCGTTCGTTCATTCACTCATTCATTCATTCATTTGTTCATTCATCCACTCGTTCGTTCATTCACTCATTCATTCATTCATTTGTTCATTCACTCGTTCCTTCGTTCGTTCATTCACTCGTTCCTTCGTTCGTTCATTCACTCATTCATTGGCTCATTCATTCATTCACTCGTTCCTCCGTTCGTTCACTCACTCATTCATTCATCCACTCGTTCGTTCATTCACTAATTCATTTGTTCATTCATCCACTCATTCATTTGTTCATTCACTCGTTCCTTCGTTCGTTCATTCACTCATTCATTTGTTCATTCACTCGTTCCTTCGTTCGTTCATTCACTCATTCATTGGTTCATTCATTCATTCACTCGTTCCTCCGTTCGTTCACTCACTCATTCATTCATCCACTCGTTCGTTCATTCACTCATTCATTTGTTCATTCATCCACTCATTCATTTGTTCATTCACTCGTTCCTTCGTTCGTTCATTCACTCATTCATTTGTTCATTCACTCGTTCCTTCGTTCGTTCATTCACTCATTCGTTTGCTCATTCATTCATTCACTCGTTCCTCCGTTCGTTCACTCACTCATTCATTCATCCACTCGTTCGTTCATTCACTCATTCATTTGTTCATTCATCCACTCATTCATTTGTTCATTCACTCATTCGTTCATTCACTCATTCATTTGTTCATTCATTCATGCATTCATTCGTTCATTCATTCGTTCCTTCGTTCGTTTCATTCTCGTTCACTTCAAGTTTACCCTTTCCTGCCTTAACTCAGCCCTCTCCTCTGCCAGACAAAACTATTTCTCCTCCCTTATTGACCCCCATGCCCATCATCCCTGTCGGCTCTTCCGTACATCGTCATCATCATCAATCGTATTTATCGAGCGCTTACTGTGTGCAGAGCACTGGAATAAGCGCTTGGGAAGTACAAGTTGGCAACATAGAGAGACAGTCCCTACCCAGCACATTTAACTCCCTTCTCAGGCCCCCGGTTCCTCCCCCTCCTCCTTCCCTCACCCCCAACGATCTGGCCTCCTACTTCATTAACAAAATTAAATCCATCAGGTCCGACCTCCCCAAAGTCACTTCACCACCTTCTCCAACCCCCCGGCTCCCAACACTCTCTGCTACTCTCCCATCCTTCCCAGCAGTATCCTCAGAGGAGCTCTCTTCCCTCCTCTCAGGTGCTGCTCCGGCCACCTGTGCTTCTGACCCCATTCCCTCTCATCTCATGAAATCTCTCACTCCGTCCCTTCTCCCCTCCTTAACTTCCATCTTTAACCACTCACTCTCCACTGGTTCCTTCCCCTCTGCCTTCAAACATGCCCATGTCTCTCCCATCCTAAAAAAAACCTCTCTCGACCCCACCTCACCTTCTAGTTATCGCCCCATCTCCCTCCTACCATTCCTTTCCAAACTGCTTGAACGAGTTGTCTACACGCACTGCCTCGAATTCCTCAACACCAACTCTCTCCTCAACCTCCTCCAGTCTGGCTTCCGTCCCCTACATTCCACGGTAACTGCCCTCTCAAAGGTCACCAATGACCTCCTGCTTGCCAAATCCAACGGCTCCTACTCTGTCCTAATCCTCCTCAACCTCTCGGCTGCCTTCGACACTGTGGCCCACCCTCTTCTCCTCAACACGCTATCCGACCTTGGCTTCACAGACTCCGTCCTCACCTGGTTCTCCTCTTATCTCTCCGGCCGTTCATTCTCAGTCTATTTGCAGGCTCCTCCTCCCCGTCCCATCCCCTTACTGTGGGGGTTCCCCAAGGTTCAGTGCTTGGTCCCCTTCTGTTCTCGATCTACACTCACTCCCTTGGTGACCTCATTCGCTCCCACGGCTTCAGCTATCATCTCTACGCTGATGACACCCAGATCTACATCTCTGCCCCTGCTCTCTCCCCCTCCCTCCAGGCTGGCATCTCCTCCTGCCTTCAGGACATCTCCATCTGGATGTCTGCCCGCCACCTAAAGCTCAACATGTCGAAGACTGAGCTCCTCGTCTTCCCTCCCAAACCCTGCCCTCTCCCTGACTTTCCCATCTCTGTGGACGGCACTACCATCCTTCCCGTCTCACAAGCCCGCAACCTTGGTGTCATCCTCGACTCCGCTCTCTCATTCACCCCTCACATCCAAGCCGTCACCAAAACCTGCCGGCCTCAGCTCCGCAACATTGCCAAGATCCGCCCTTTCCTCTCCATCCAAACCGCTACCCTGCTCGTTCAAGCTCTCATCCTATCCCATCTGGACTACTGCATCAGCCTTCTCTCTGATCTCCCATCCTCGTGTCTCTCCCCACTTCAATCCATATTTCATGCTGCTGCCCGGATTGTCTTTGTCCAGAAACGCTCTGGGCATGTCACTCCCCTCCTCAAAAATCTCCAGTGGCTACCAATCAATCTGCACACCAGGCAGAAACTCCTCACCCTGGGCTTCCAGGCTGTCCATCCCCTGGCCCCCTCCTACCTCACCTCCCTTCTGTCCTTCTCCAGCCCAGCCCGCACCCTCCGCTCCTCTGCTGCTACTCTCCTCACCTTTAGGCCTCGTTCTCGCCCGTCCCGCCATCAACCCCCGGCCCACGTCCTCCCCAGGGCCTGGAATGCCCCCAATCCCTCTGCCCATCCGCCAAGCTAGCTCTCTTCCTCCCTTCAGGGCCCTACTGAGAGCTCACCTCCTCCAGGAGGCCTTCCCAGACTGAGCCCCTTCCTTCCTCTCCCCCTCATCCCCCTCTCCATCCCCCCCATCTTACCTCCTTCCCTTCCCCACAGCACCTGTATATATGTATGTACATATTTATTACTCTATTTATTTTACTTGCACATATCTATTCTATTTATTTTATTTTGTTAGTATGTTTAGTTTTGTTCTCTGTCTCCCCCTTTTAGACTGTGAGCCCACTGTTGGGTAAGGACTGTCTCTATATGTTGCCAACTTGTACTTCCCAAGCGCTTAGTACAGTGCTCTGCCCACAGTAAGCGCTCAATAAATACGATTGATTGATTCATTTGTTCATTCACTCGTTCCTTCATCTGTTCATTCATTCATTCATTCACTCATTCATTCGTTCATTCATTCATTCATTCACTCATTCATTTGCTCATTCATTCACTCGTTCCTTCGTTCGTTCATTCACACGTTCCTTCGTTCGTTCATTCACACATTCATTTGTTCATTCATTTATTCACTCGTTCCTTCACTCATTCATTCCTTCATTCGTTCATTCATCCATTCATTCAATCGTAGTTATTGAGCGCTTACTGTGTGAGGAGCACTGTACTAAGTGCTGGGAAGTACAATTTGGCAACGTATAGAGACGGTCATTCATTCATTCATTCATAGTTACTGAGCGCTGTGTGCACAGCACTGGACTAAGCGCTTGGAAAGTGCAAGTTTGCAACATATAGAGATGGTCCCTACCCAACAGCGGGCTCAGCGCTTAGCACAGTGCCTGGCACACAGTAAGTGCTTAACAAATGCCACTTTTTAAAAAACGGTCATTGGCTTGGGAGACGGGGAAGACGGAGGGGGGGGCCAACTGGCGATGGGAAATTTGTAGGCCAGGAAAGACAATGCTCCGTTCGGTCCTGGAAAAAAGAATATTCCAAAATCTAATTGTATTCACGGGATGAAAGGGCTGGGGGTGGAACAAGCCCCCGAATCCCGGGTCTTGGGAGCCTCCCGGGCAGACCCGGCGGCCATCATTTCTTCTGCTTCTTCTTGATGGCCTTGAGCTTGGCCTCAATCAGGTTCTCGCTCTGCTTTTTGATTTCCTCCCGGGACGGGACGTAGCTGTTGTCCACGTCGGCAAATTCGAAGGTCTCTGGACGAGAGAGGGGAGGACGGGAGAGGGAGCCGTGAGGGAGGCGGGGTAGCTTCGGGAGGGAGACCACCATGTCGGCCTCCACCCCGGCCTCCCTGCCTCCAGCCCTCTCCTTTCTCCAGTCCTTAATTCAGTCGGCCGGCCCTATCGTTTTTCTCAAAAAAAGTCTCTTTCGCGCATCCTCAAAAACCTGCTGTGGTTGCCCACCCTCCTCCGTTTCAAACGGAAGCTCCTTTCCATCGGCTTCAAGGCATTTAGTCAGTTCTTTCCCTCCTACCTCACCTCGCTGATTTCCGACTACAAGACTGTGACCCTTCTATCAATCAATCAATCATATTTATTGAGCGCTTACTATGTGCAGACCACAGTACTAAGCGCTTGGGAAGTACAAATTGACTGTGAGCCCGCTGTTGGTTAGGGACCGTCTCTATATATTGCCAACTTGGACTTCCCAAGCGCTCAGTACAGTGCTCTGCACACAGTAAGCGCTCAATAAATACGACTGAATGAATGAATGAACACAAGCCAGGCCCAACACTAACCTACTCACCGTGTTTCCATTTGACTTTCTTGCTCCCGCCCTGCTGCCCGCCTCCAACTCCCTCGTTCATTGATTCAGTCGTGTTTGTTGAGCGCTGACTGTGTGCAGAGCACTGTGCTAAGCACCTGGGCGAGTCCGGGAAGCGGCGCGTGGCTTAGTGGAGAGAGCCCGAGCTTGGGAGTCGGAGGACGTGGGCTCTAATCCATGTCAGCTGTGTGACTTTGGGCAAGTCACAGCTTCTCCGGGCCTCAGTGACCTCATCTGGAAAATGGGGATGAAGGCTGGGAGCCCCCCTGTGGGAACTGATCACCTTGTAACCTCCCCAGCGCTTAGAACAGGGCTTGACACATAGTAAGCGCTTAACAAATACCATCATTATTTGTATTATTATTATTCTCTGGGCCTCAGTTACCTCATCTGGAAAATGGGGATGAAGACTGGGAGCCCCTCTGTGGGAACTGATCACCTTGTAACCTCCCCAGCGCTTAGAAAAGTGCTTTGCACATAGTAAGCGCTTAATAAATGCCATCATTATTATTATTATTACTATTATTCTCTGGGCCTTAGTTACCTCATCTGGAAAATGGGGGTGAAGGCTGTGAGCATCACGGGGGACAACCTGATTACCTCGTGTCTACCCCAGTGCTTAGAACAGGGCTTGACACATAGTAAGCGCTTAACAAATACCATCATTATTTGTATTATTATTATTCTCTGGGCCTCAGTTACCTCATCTGGAAAATGGGGATGAAGACTGGGAGCCCCCCTGTGGGAACTGATCACCTTGTAACCTCCCCAGCGCTTAGAACAGTGCTTTGCACATAGTAAGCGCTTAATAAATGCCATTATTATTATTATTATTATTATTAATAATCTCTGGGCCTCAGTTACCTCATCTGGAAAACGGGGGTGAAGGCTGTGAGCGTCACGGGGGACAACCTGATTACCTCGTGTCTACCCCAGCGCTTAGAACAGGGCTTGACACATAGTAAGCGCTTAACAAATACCATCATTATTTGCATTATTATTATTCTCTGGGCCTCAGTTACCTCATCTGGAAAATGGGGGTGAAGACTGGGAGCCCCCCTGTGGGAACTGATCACCTTGTAACCTCCCCAGCGCTTAGAAAAGTGCTTTGCACATAGTAAGCACTTAATAAATGCCATCATTATTATTATTACTATTATTCTCTGGGCCTCAGTTACCTCATCTGGAAAACGGGGGTGAAGGCTGTGAGCCTCACAGGGGAAAACCTAATTACCTCACATTTACCCCGGCGCTTAGAACAGGGCTTGACACATAGTAAGCACTTAACAAATACCATCATTATTTGTATTATTATTATTATTCTCTGGGCCTCAGTTACCTCATCTGGAAAACGGGGGTGAAGGCTGTGAGCCTCACGGGGGACAACCTGATTACCTCGTATCTACCCCAGCGCTTAGAACAGGGCTTTGCACATAGTAAGCGCTTAACAAATACCATCATTATTAGTATTATTATTATTCTCAGGGCCTCAGTTACCTCATCTGGAAAACGGGGGTGAAGGCTGTGAGCCTCACGGGGGACAACCTGATCACCTCGTATCTACCGAGCGCTTAGAACAGGGCTTGACACATAGTAAGCGCTTAACAAATACCATCATTATTAGTATTATAGACTTTTAGACTGTGAGCCCACTGTTGGGTAGGGACCGTCTCTACATGTTGCCAATTTGTACTTCCCAAGCGCTTAGTACAGTGCTCTGCACACAGTAAGCGCTCCATAAATACGATTGATGATGATGATGATGATGATGAATAAATACGGTTGAATGAATGAATGAATGAATATCATTATTATTCTCTGGGCCTCAGTTACCTCATCTGGAAAACGGGGGTGAAGGCTGTGAGCCTCACGGGGGACAACCTGATTACCTCGTATCTACCCCAGCGCTTAGAACAGGGCTTGACACATAGTAAGCGCTTAACAAATACCATCATTATTATTATTATTACAACACAACAGTGAACAGACGCATTCCCTGCCCGCAGTGAGCTTACAGTCCCCCTTTATATCCTGGTTCCCCTCGTCCCCCTCTCCATCCCCCCCATCTTACCTCCTTCCCTTCCCCACAGCACCTGGATATATGTTTGTACATATTTATTACTCTATTTATTTATTTTACTTGTACATATCTATTCTATTTATTTTATTTTGTTAGTACGTTTGGTTTTGTTCTCTGTCTCCCCCTTTTAGACTGTGAGCCCTCTGTTGGGTAGGGACCGTCTCTAGATGTTGCCAACTTGGACTTCCCAAGCGCTTAGTCCAGTGCTCTGCACACAGTAAGCGCTCAATAAATACGATTGATGATGATGATGATGACAGTGGCCCCTGAATTGCGAGGCGCCTGAAATTCCACTCGCCTTTCAGAAATCACACCGCCTCCAGGAAGCCCTCCATGACTAATCTCTCACCTCCCCACCCTCTGTCTCTCCCAACTAGGCCGCCTGAACCCTTGAGTCCGTACTCGCAAGCACTTTTTTAAATGTTATTTGTTAATAATAATAACAATAATGGCATTTATTAAGCGCTTACTATGTGCAAAGCACTGTTCTAAGCGCTGGGGAGGTGACAAGGTGATCAGGTTGGCCCACGTGGGGCCCACAGTCTTCATCCCCATTTTACAGATGAGGGAACTGAGGCCCAGAGAAGTTAAGTGACTCATTCATTCAGTCATTCAATCGTATTTATTGAGCGCTTACTGTGTGCAGAGCACTGGACTAAGCGCTTGGGAAGTCCAAGTTGGCAACATATAGAGACAGTCCCTATCAATCAATCATATTTATTGAGCGCTTACTGTGTGCAGAGCACTGTACTAAGTGCTTCAAAAGTACAAGTCGGCAACACGTACAGCCCCTACCCAACAGTGGGCTCACAGTCTTGTGTGCAGAGCACTGTACTAAGCGCTTGGGAAGTACAAGTTGGCAACACATAGAGACGGTCCCTACCCAACAGTGGGCTTGCAGTCTTGTGTGCAGAGCACTGTACTAAGCGCTCGGGAAGTCCAAGTTGGCAACATATAGAGACGGTCTCTACCCAACAGTGGGCTCACAGTCTTGTGTGCAAAGCACTGTACTAAGCGCTCGGGAAGTCCAAGTTGGCAACATATAGAGACGGTCTCTACCCAACAGTGGGCTCACAGTCTTGTGTGCAAAGCACTGTACTAAGCGCTCGGGAAGTCCAAGTTGGCAACATCTAGAGACGGCCCCTACCCAACAGTGGGCTCACAGTCTTGTGTGCAGAGCACTGTACTAAGCGCTCGGGAAGTCCAAGTTGGCAACATCTAGAGACGGCCCCTACCCAACAGTGGGCTCACAGGCTAGAAGGGGGAGAAGTCACCCAGCTGACAAGTGGCAGAGCCGGGATTTGAACCCACGACCTCGGACTCCAAAGCCCGGGCTCTTTCCACTGAGCCGCGCTGCTTCTCTAAGCGCTTACTATACGGCCGGCACTGTACTAAGCAACGGGGTAGATGCAGGCGAATCGGGTTGGACACAGTCCACGTCCCACAGGTGATTCACAGTCTTCATCCCCGTCTTACGCTGCTTCTTAGGCGCTTCTGGGGCAGGGGGGCTTTCAATCAATCAATCAATCAATCTAATCAATCAATCAATCGTATTTATTGAGCGCTTACTGTGTGCAGAGCACTGGACTAAGCGCTTGGGAAGTCCAAGTTGGCAACATATAGAGACAGTCCCTACCCAACAGTGGGCTCACAGTCTAAAAGGGGGAGACAGAGAACAAAACCAAACATATTAACAAATTAAAATAAATAGAATAGATCTGTACAAGTAAAATAAATAAATAGAGAAATATGTACAAACATCAGCATCAATCGTATTTATTGAGCGCTTACTGTGTGCAGAGCACTGTCCTAAGCGCTTGGGAAGTCCAAATTGGCAACATATAGAGACAGTCCCTACCCAACAGTGGGCTCACAGTCTAAAAGGGGGAGACAGAGAACAAAACAAGACATATTAACAAAATAAAATAAATAGAATAAATATGTACAAGTAAAATAGAGTAATAAATATGTACAAACATATACACAGGTGATATACATATTCATTCATTCAATCGTATTTATTGAGCGCTTACTGCATGCAGAGCACTGTACTAAGCGCTTGGGAAATCCAAGTTGGCAACATACAGAGACGGTCCCTACCCAACAGTGGGCTCACAGTCTAGAAGGGGGAGACAGAGAACAAAACAAGACATATTAACAAAATAAAATAAATAGAATAAATATGTACAAGTAAAATAAATAGAATAATAAATATGTACAAACATATCAGAGTCCGATTGCCCCCCCGGCATCAAGTGCCATCCCCCCAGCGTCTGCCCCACAGGGAGGAAAGGAGGCAAGGTAGGGGCTGGGTCATTCATCCATTCAATCGTGTGTATTGGACTATGGTACTGTACTAAGCGCCTGGGAGAGTACGATACAACAACACGGACACATTCCTGCCCACAACGAGCTCGAGGTCCAGAGGGGGAGACAGCCATTAATATAAATGAATGAATAAATGAAAAGATAAATAAATAAAGCACGGCTCTGGGAGTCGGAAGGTCATAATAATAATAATTGGCATTTGTTAAGCGCTTACTAGGTGCAAAGCACTGTTCTAAGCGCTGGGGAGGATACAGGCTGATCAGGTTGTCCCACGCGGGGCTCACAGTCTTAATCCCCATTTTACTGATGAGGGAACTGAGGCCCGAGAAGTTAAGTGACTTGCCCAAGATCACACAGCAGACATGTTAGACCGTCTCTATATGTTGCCAACTTGGATTTCCCAAGCGCTTAGTACAGTGCTCTGCACACAGTAAGCGCTCAATAAATACAATTGAATGAATGAATGAATGTGGCGGAGCTGGGATTCGAACCCATGACCTCTGACTCCAAAGCCCGGGCTCTTTCCACTGAGCCACGCCGCTTCTAATCCCACCTCCTCCGCTTGTCGGCTGTGTGACCCTGGGCAAGTCACTTCACTTCTCTGGGCCTCAGTTACCTCATTTGGAAAATGGGGATTAAGGCTGTGAGCCCCACGTGGGAAAAACCCATTACCTCGTGTTCATTCATTCGATCGCATTTATTGAGCGCTTACTGTGTGCAGAGCACTGTACTAAGCACTTGGGAAGTCCAAGTTGGCAACGTCTAGAGACGGTCCCTACCCAACAGTGGGCTCACAGTCTAGAAGGGGGAGACAGAGAACAAAGCAAGACATATTAACAAAATAAAATAAATAGAATAAATATGTACAAGTAAAATAAAGTAATAAATATGTACAAACATATATACAGGCGATATACATATTCATTCATTCAATCGTATTGAGCGCTTACTGTGTGCAGAGCACTGTACTAAGCGCTTGGGAAATCCATGTTGGCAACATCTAGAGACGGTCCCTACCCAACAGTGGGCTCACAGTCTAGAAGGGGGAGACAGAGAACAAAACTAAACATATTAACAAAGTAAAATAGATAGAATAGATATGTACAAGTAAAATAGAGTAATAAATATGTACAAACATATAAACAGGTGATATACATATTCATTCATTCGTTCAATCGTATTTATTGAGCACTTACTGCGTGCAGAGCACTGTACTAAGAGCTTGGGAAGTACAAGTTGGCAACACCTAGAGACGGTCCCTACCCAACAGTGGGCTCACAGTCTAGAAGGGGGAGACAGACAACAAAACAAGACATATTAACACAATAAAATAAATAGAATAAATATGTACAAGTAAAATAAATAGAGTAATAAATATGTACAAACATATAAACAGGTGATATACATATTCATTCATTCATTCAATCATATTTATTGAGTGCTTACTGTGTGCAGAGCACTGTACTAAGCGCCTGGGAAATCCAAGTTGGCAACATTTAGAGACAGTCCCTACCCAACAGCGGGCTCACAGTCTAGAAGGGGGAGATGGACAACAAAACAAGACATAATAACAAAATAAAATAAATAGAATGAATATGTACAAGTAAAATGGAGTAATAGATATGTACAAACATATAAACAGGTGATATACATATTCATTCATTCAATCGTATTTATTGAGCGCTTACTGCATGCAGAGCACTGTACTAAGCGCTTGGGAAGTACAAAGTTGGCAACATATAGAGACGGTCCCTACCCAACAGCGGGCTCACAGTCTAGAAGGGGGAGACGGACAACAAAACAAGACATATTAACACAATAAAATAAATAGAATAAATATGTACAAGTAAAATAGAGTAATAAATATGTACAGACATATATACAGGTGATCAATCAATCAATCGTATTTATTGAGCGCTGTGTGCAGAGCACTGTACTAAGCGCTTGGGAAGTACAAGTTGGCAACACATAGAGACAGTCCCTACCCAACAGCGGGCTCACAGTCTAGAAGGGGGAGACGGGTGATATACATATTACAGTGCCAGGTCCATTGGAAGCGCCTAACAAATGCCATGATGATTATTATTAGTACTAAATAATCACAATTATTATGACTTCAACCTTCTCTTACATCTGCAGGCGTATCCCAGACACCCCCTCCCCCCTCACACCCCCTTCGCCGCAGGGAAGGGAAACTGAGGCTCGCTCACTCACTCACTCGTATCACTCCCTTAGCTTAGAACAGAGCTTGGCACATAGTAAGCACTTAATGCTTGGCACATAGTAAGCGCCTAATAAATGCCATTAACACCTGTATATATGTATATGTTTGTACATATTTATTACTCTATTTATTTATTTTACTTGTACATATCTATTCTACTTATTTTATTTTGTTAGTATGTTTGGTTTTGTCTCCCCCTTTTAGACTGTGAGCCCACTGTTGGGTAGGGACTGTCTCTAGATGTTGCCAACTTGGACTTCCCAAGCGCTTAGTACAGTGCTCTGCACCCAGGAAGCGCTCAATAAATACGATTGATGATGATGATAAAAACAAAACAAATACCAATCAATCAATCAATCGTATTTATTGAGCGCTTACTATGTGCAGAGCACTGTACTAAGCGCTTGGGAAGTACAAATTGGCATCACATAGAGACAGTCCCTACCCAACAGTGGGCTCACAGTCTAAAAGGGGGGAGACAGAGAACAGAACCAAACATACCAACAAAATAAAATATACCATTATTATTATTAATATTAATAACATTATTAATATTAATATTAATTAATATCATACCATTATTTATTTTTACCAAATATACCATTATTATTATTAATAACAATATTTATTATTAAAAACATACCATTATTATTATTATTGTTATTGTTAATAACAATATGAGACTGTGAGCCCACTGTTGGGTAGGGACCGTCTCTATAATAACAATAATGTTGGTATTTGTTAAGCGTTTACTATGTGCAAAGCACCGTTCTAAGCTCTGGGGGGAACACAAGGAGATGAGGTTGTCCCACGTGGGGCTCACGGTCTTAATCCCCATTGTACAGGTGAGGGAACTGAGGCCCAGAGAAGTAAAGTGACTTGCCCAAGGTCACACAGCAGACACGTGGGTCTATATGTTGCCGACTTGTAGAGCGTGGGCCTGCTCTATTCATCCTCCCTCCCATCTTCTAGACTGTGAGCCCACTGTCGGGTAGGGACCGTCTCTATATGTTGCCAACTTGGACGGCCCAAGCGCTCAGCCCAGTGCTCTGCACGCAGTAAGCGCTCAATAAATACTTTTGCATGAATGAACGAATGACTATTACCTGTTGCATCGGCGTCCTGATCCTCAAAAGAAATCTTCAGGTTCAGCTTCTCCTCTTGGGTCGACTTCTCCAGGAGGCGTTTGACCTGCGGAAGGGATGGCGGGGGTCACTTCGGCCCGGAGCCTGGGGGACTGTGAGCCCACTGTTGGGTAGGGACCGTCTCTATATGTCGCCAACTTGTTCTTCCCAGGCGCTTAGTCCAGTGCTCTGCACACAGTAAGCGCTCAATAGATACGATTGATCGATTGATTCAGAGAACAAAACCAAACATACTAGCAAAATGAAATAAATGGAATAGATATGTACAAGTAAAATAAATAAATAAATAGAGTAATAAATATGTACAGACATGTATACATATATACAGGTGCTGTGGGGAAGGGAAGGAGGTAAGGCGGGGGAGAGGAGGGAGAGAGGAAGGAAGGGGCTCAATCTGGGAAGGCTCGTTCCCCTCGTCCCCCACTCCATCCCCCCATCTTACCTCCCTCCCTTCCCCACAGCACCTGGATATATGTATATATGTTTGTACATATTTTTTGACTCTATTTATTTATTTATTTATTTAATTTATTTGTACATATCTATTCTATTTATTTTATTTTGTTAGTATGTTTGGTCTCTGTCTCCCCCTTTTAGACTGTGAGCCCACTGTTGGGTAGGGACTGTCTCTAGACGTTGCCAATTTGTACTTCCCAAGCGCTTAGTACAGTGCTCTGCACACAGTAAGCGCTCAATAAATACGATTGATCGATTGATTCAGAGAACAGAACCAAACATACTAGCAAAATGAAATAAATGGAATAGATATGTACAAGTAAAATAAATAAATAGAGTAATAAATATGTACAGACATGTACACATATATACAGGTGCTGTGGGGAAGGGAAGGAGGTAAGATGGGGGGGATGGAGGGGGGGGGACGAGGGGGAGAAGAAGGAAGGGGCTCAGTCTGGGAAGGCTCGTTCCCCTCTCCATCCCCCCATCTTACCTCCCTCCCTTCCCCACAGCACCTGTATAGATGTATATATGTTTGTACATATTTTTTGACTCTATTTATTTATTTATTTATTTAATTTATTTGTGCATATCTATTCTATTTATTTTATTTTGTTAGTATGTTTGGTCTCCGTCTCCCCCTTTTAGACTGTGAGCCCGCTGTTGGGTAGGGACTGTCTCTATATGTTGCCAATTTGTACTTCCCAAGCGCTTAGTACAGTGCTCTGCACACAGTAAGCGCTCAATAAATACGATTGATCGATTGATTCAGAGAACAAAACCAAACACACTAGCAAAATGAAATAAATGGAATAGATATGTACAAGTAAAATAAATAAATAAATAGAGTAATAAATATGTACAGACATGTATACATATATACAGGTGCTGTGGGGAAGGGAAGGAGGTAAGGCGGGGGGGGAGGAGGGAGAGAGGAAGGAAGGGGCTCAATCTGGGAAGGCTCGTTCCCCTCGTCCCCCTCTCCATCCCCCCATCTTACCTCCCTCCCTTCCCCACAGCACCTGTATATATGTATATATGTTTGTACATATTTTTTGACTCTATTTATTTATTTATTTATCTAATTTATTTGTACATATCTATTCTATTTATTTTATTTTGTTAGTATGTTTGGTCTCCGTCTCCCCCTTTTAGACAGTGAGCCCACTGTTGGGTAGGGACCGTCTCTAGATGTTGCCAATTTGTACTTCCCAAGCACTTAGTACAGGGCTCTGCACATAGTAAGCGCTCAATAAATACGATTGATGATGATGATGATGATGATTGACCCCGGGCCCGCTAGCCCCGGCGGCCCTCCGTCCCTAAAGCAGCACCTTATCGTTCTCCTCCATCGAGACGTCTTTGGACACGCCGACCAGATGGACGAGCTTCCTCTGACAGAATTCCAGCTTGTCGAAGGCGTCCGTGAAGTCAGCGGAGACGTCCTCCTGGAAGCCAGGGAGCGGGCGTGACCTTTGACCCCCCATCCAAGCCACCTCCAACTCCTCCCGGTCACAAGCCCTTGATTTGCACCCCGTCCCGTACAAAGCAGTAATTTATTTCAATATCCGTCTCCTCCCGTAGACTATAATAATAATAACGATGGTATTTACCATCATCGATCGTATTTATTGAGCGCTTACTGTGTGCAGAGCACTGTACTGAGCGCTTGGGAAGTACAAGTTGGCAACACATAGAGACGGTCCCTACCCAACAGTGGGCTTATTTATTAAGCGCTTGCTATGTGCCAAGCGCTGTTCTAAGCCCTGGGCCCAGGTGGTCCCACGGGGGGCTCCCAGTCCTCATCCCCATTTTCCAGATGAGGGAACTGAGGCCCGGATAAGTGAAGTGACTCGCCCGAAGCTGCCAAGCGGCGGAGCCGGGATTTGAACCCACGACCTCTGACTCCCAAGCTCCTGCTCTTTCCACTGAGCCACGCTGAGAAGTGACTTCTGTGAGCCCACTGGTGGGTAGGGGCCGTCTCTATATGTTGCCAACTCGGACTTCCCAAGCGCTTAGTACAGTGCTCTGCACACAGTAAGCGCTCAATAAATACAACTGATTGATTGATTGATTGATTACCCCAGGACACGCAGAAAGACGAGTGGCGGAGCCGGGAGTAGAACCCGGGTCCTTCGGCCGCCCAGGCCCGTTCAATGCCATCATCATCATCATCAATTATCCCGATTCTAAGCGCTTAGTACAGTGCTCTGCACACAGTAAGCGCTCAATAAATACGATTGATTGATTGATTGATTCTACCCCAGCGCAGCGTTTGACTATCTCTGACCCTTCGGCCCGGCCCGGGGACACGTTCCCTTCATATCCCACTGGTTCCCCCAAAACAGCCGGGGCCGGGGGTGGTCTCGTCCTCGGCCCTGGGACACGTTCCCTTCACGTAATAATAATAATAATAATAATAATAATAATAATAATAATGGTATTTGTTAAGCGCTTACTGTGTGCAGAGCACTGGACTAAGCGCTTGGGAAGTACAAGTTGGCAACATATAGAGATGGTCAGTCTTGAATACCATTCAATGGTATTTAATAATAATAATAATAATGGCATTTAATAATAATAATGACATTTAATAATAATAATGGCATTTAATAATAATGGCATTTAATAATAATAATGGCATTTAATAATAATAATAGTGGCATTTAATAATAATAATGGTGTTGGTATTGATAATAATAATGTTGGTATTTGTTAAGAGCTTACTATGTGCCAAGCAGTGTTCTAAGCGCTGGGGTACATACAAGGCGATCAGGTTGGCCCACGAGGGGCTCCCAGTCTTCATCCCCATTTGACAGACGAGGTCACTGAGGACCAGAGAACAATAATAATAATAATGATGGCATTTATGAAGCGCTTCCTTTGTGCCAAGCACCGTTCTAAGCGCTGGGGTACATACAAGGCGATCAGGTTGTCCCACAAGGGGCTCACAGTCTTCATCCCCATTTGACAGATGAGGTCACTGAGGCCCAGATAATAATAATAATAATGATGATGGCATTTATGAAGCGCTTCCTTTGTGCCAAGCACCGTTCTAAGCGCTGGGGTACATACAAGGCGATCAGGTTGTCCCACAAGGGGCTCACAGTCTTCATCCCCATTTGACAGACGAGGTCACTGAGGCCCAGATAATAATAATAATGATAATGATGGCATTTATTAAGCGCTTCCTTTGTGCCAAGCACCGTTCTAAGCGCTGGGGCACATACAAGGCGATGAGGTTGTCCCACGAGGGGCTCCCAGTCTTCATCCCCATTTGACAGATGAGGTCACTGAGGCCCAGATAATAATAATAATGATGATGATGGCATTTATTAAGCGCTTCCTAAACGCTGGGGTGCATACAAGGCGATCAGGTTGTCCCACGAGGGGCTCCCAGTCTTCATCCCCATTTGACAGATGAGGTCACTGAGGCCTAGATAATAATAATGATGGCATTTATGAAGCGCTTCCTTTGTGCCAAGCACCGTTCTAAGCGCTGGGGTACATACAAGGGCGATCAGGTTGTCCCACGGGGGGCTCACAGTCTTCATCCCCATTTGACAGATGAGGTCACTGAGGCCCAGAGAATAATAATAATAATGATGATGGCATTTATTAAGCGCTTCCTAAATGCTGGGGTGCACACAAGGTGATCAGGTTGTCCCACGAGGGGCTCACAGTCTTCATCCCCATTTGACAGACGAGGTCACTGAGGCCCAGAGACTAATAATAATGATAATGGCATTCATTAAGCGCTTCCTTTGTGCCAAGCACCGTTCTAAGCGCTGGGGTACATACAAGGCGATCAGGTTGTCCCACGAGGGGCTCACAGTCTTTATCCCCATTTGACAGATGAGGTCACTGAGGCCCAGATAATAATAATAATAATGATGATGGCATTTATTAAGCGCTTACTTTGTGCCAAGCACTGTTCTAAGCGCTGGGGTACATACAAGGGCGATCAGGTTGTCCCACGGGGGGCTCCCAGTCTTCATCCCCATTTGACAGACGAGGTCACTGAGGCCCAGAGAATAATAATAATAATGATGATGGCATTTATGAAGCGCTTCCTTTGTGCCAAGCGCCGTTCTAAGCGCTGGGGTACATACAAGGTGATCAGGTTGCCCCACGAGGGGCTCCCAGTCTTCATCCCCATTTGACAGACAAGGTCACTGAGGAGCAGAGAATAATAATAATAATAATGATGGCATTTATTAAGCGCTTCCTTTGTGCCAAAAGCACCGTTCTAAGCGCTGGGGTACATACAAGGTGATCAGGTTGTCCCACGAGGGGCTCCCAGTCTTCATCCCCATTTGATAGACGAGGTCACTGAGGCCCAGATACTAATAATAATAATGATGATGGCATTTATGAAGCGCTTCCTTTGTGCCAAGCACCGTTCTAAGCGCTGGGGTACATACAAGGGCGATCAGGTTGTCCCACGGGGGGCTCCCAGTCTTCATCCCCATTTGACAGATGAGGTCACTGAGGCCCAGATACTAATAATAATAATGATGATGGCATTTATTAAGTGCTTCCTAAACGCTGGGGTGCACACAAGGCGATCAGGTTGTCCCACGAGGGGCTCACAGTCTTCATCCCCATTTGACAGATGAGGTCACTGAGGCCCAGATACTAATAATAATAATGATGATGGCATTTATGAAGCGCTTCCTTTGTGCCAAGCACCGTTCTAAGCACTGGTGGGGGGATACAAGGTGATCAGTTTGTCCCACGAGGGGCTCCCAGTCTTCATCCCCATTTGACAGATGAGGTCACTGTGGCCCAGATAATAATAATAATAATGACGGCATTTATTAAGTGCTTCCTTTGTGCCAAAAGCACCGTTCTAAGTGCTGGGGTACATACAAGGTGATCAGGTTGGCCCACGAGGGGCTCACAGTCTTCATCCCCATTTGACAGATGAGGTCACTGAGGCCCAGAGAATAATAATAATAATGATGGCATTTATTAAGCGCTTCCTAAACGCTTGGGTGCATACAAGGCGATCAGGTTGTCCCACGAGGGGCTCCCAGTCTTCATCCCCATTTGACAGACAAGGTCACTGAGGAGCAGAGAATAATAATAATAATAATGATGGCATTTATTAAGCGCTTACTTTGTGCCAACCACCGTTCTAAGCGCTGGGGTACATACAAGGCGATCAGGTTGGCCCATGAGGGGCTCACAGTCTTCATCCCCATTTGACAGACGAGGTCACTGAGGCCCAGATGATAATAATGATGATGATGATGGCATTTATGAAGCGCTTCCTTTGTGCCAAGCACCGTTCTAAGCGCTGGGGTACATACAAGGGCGATCAGGTTGTCCCACGGGGGGATCCCAGTCTTCATCCCCATTTGACAGATGAGGTCACTGAGGCCCAGATAATAATAATAATAATAATAATAATAATAATAATAATGATGGCATTATTAAGCGCTTACTTTGTGCCAAGCACCGTTCTAAGCACTGGGGAGGATACAAGGTGATCAGGTTGTCCCGCGAGGGGCTCCCAGTCTTCATCCCCATTTGACAGATGAGGGAACTGAGGCCCAGATACTAATAATAATAATGATGATGGCATTTATGAAGCGCTTCCTTTGTGCCAAGCGCCGTTCTAAGCGCTGGGGAGGTGACAAGGTGGTCCCACGGGGGGGGGTCCCGGTGATAACACCCCACTGGTCCCCCCCAAACAGCGGGTCTCTGCCCGGGGGGCTGACCTCTCCGGGCACCGAGATGCCCCACAGGCGAACGAAGAGGTTGTCGATGCCGTTCTGGATGGTGAGCAGCAGCTCCTGGTTCTTGGCCACGCTGTAGTTGACCCTCTCCAGCCTGGCTTCTTCCGCCTCCAAGCTCTGCCTCATCCGCTCTTCCATCTGTCGGGAACTTTACGGCCCCGGGATGGGAGCGGGACCATTACGAGGGCCCGGAAAACCAGGGTGCCGATGATGATGACGATGGCATTATGTTCCCAAGCGCAGTAAGCGCTCAATAAATACGATTGATTGATTGATTGGTTGGTTGGGCGCTTACTAAGCGCTGGGGGGGGGGATACAAGCTCAGCGGGGCTCACGGTCTTAATCCCCATTTTAAAGGTGAGGTCACTGAGGCTTGGAGAAGTTAAATGACTTGCAGACTTGCACGTGGCAGAGCCGGGATTAGAACCCATGACCTCTGACTCCGAAGCCCAGGCTCTTTCCAGCGAGCCATGCCGCTTCTCTATAATAATGTTGGTATTTGTTAAGCGCTTACTATGTGCCAAGCACTGTTCTAAGCGCTGGGGGAGATGCAAGGTCATCGGGCTGTCCCACGGGGGGCTCACGGTCTTAATCCCCATTTTAAAGGTGAGGTCACTGAGGCTCGGAGAAGTTAAATGACTTGCAGACTTGCATGTGGCAGGGCCGGGATTAGAACCCACGACCTCTGACTCCGAAGCCCGGGCTCTTTCCAGCGGGCCACGCTGCTTCTCTATAATATGTTGGTATTTGTTAAGTGCTTACTATGTGCCAAGCACTGTTCTAAGCGCTGGGGGAGATGCAAGGTCATCGGGCTGTCCCACGTGGGGCTCACAGTCTTAATCCCCATTTTAAAGGTGAGGTCACTGAGGCTCGGAGAAGTTAAATGACTTGCAGACTTGCACGTGGCAGAGCCGGGATTCGAACCCACGACCTCTGACTCCGAAGCCCGGGCTCTTTCCAGCGGGCCACGCTGCTTCTCTATAATAATGTTGGTATTTGTTAAGCGCTTACTATGTGCCAAGCACTGTTCTAAGCGCTGGGGGAGATGCAAGGTCATCAGGTCGTCCCACGGGGGGCTCACAGACTTAAGCCCCATTTTACAGATGAGGTCACTGAGGCTCAGAGAAGTTACACGACTTGCCCAGGGTCACATAGCAGACACATGGCAGAGCCGGGATTAGAACCCACGACCTCTGACTCCGAAGCCCGGGCTCTTTCCAGCGGGCCACGCCGCTTCTCTATAATAATGTTGGTATTTGTTAAGCGCTTACTATGTGCCAAGCACTGTTCTAAGCGCTGGGGGAGATGCAAGGTCATCAGGCCGTCCCACGGGGGGCTCACGGTCTTAATCCCCATTTTAAAGGTGAGGTCACTGAGGCTCGGAGAAGTTAAATGACTTGCAGACTTGCACGTGGCAGGGCCGGGATTAGAACCCACGACCTCTGACTCCGAAGCCCGGGCTCTTTCCAGCGAGCCATGCCGCTTCTCTATAATAATGTTGGTATTTGTTAAGCGCTTACTATGTGCCAAGCACTGTTCTAAGCGCTGGGGGAGATGCAAGGTCATCAGGTCGTCCCAAGGGGGGCTCACAGACTTAAGCCCCATTTTACAGATGAGGTCACTGAGGCTCAGAGAAGTTAAACGACTTGCCCAGGGTCACACAGCAGACACATGGCAGAGCCGGGATTAGAACCCACGACCTCTGACTCCAAAGCCCGGGCTCTTTCCAGCGCGCCACGCTGCTTCTCTATAATAATGTTGGTATTCGTTAAGCGCTTACTATATGCCAAGCACTGTTCTAAGCGCTGGGGGAGATGCAAGGTCATCGGGTCGTCCCACGGGGGGCTCACGGACTTAAGCCCCATTTTACAGATGAGGTCACTGAGGCCCAGAGAATGATAATGATGGCAATTGTTAAGCGCTTACTATGAGCAAAGCACTGTTCTAAGCGCTGGTGGGGGGGGGGGGATACAAGGTGATCAAGTTGTCCCACACGGGGCTCACAGTCTTCATCCCCATTTTACAGATGAGGGAACTGAGGCACTGAGAAGTGAAGTGACTTGTCCAAAGTCACCCAGCTGACAAGTGGAGGAGCCGGGATTAGAACCCACGACCATGCGCTTAGTACAGTGCTCTGCACACAGTAAGCGCACAATAAATAGCATTGACTGGTTGTTCTTGTGGCCCCCAAATGGGGACCAAGATAGCCCCAGATTTCAGGGTGCCGGTTTCAGTTCCGGTGGGCCGTGGGCACGGGGTCCCAGGAGCCAGGGCGGACCCGATCCTGGCCCTTGGGAGGAGGAAGAAGAAAGAAGAAGAAAGAAGAAGAAGAAAGAAGAAGAAGAAGAAGAAGAAGAAGAAGAAAGAAGAAGAAAGAAGAAGAAGAAAGAAGAAGAAAGAAGAAGAAAGAAAAAGAAGAAGAAAGAAGAAGAAAGAAGAAGAAAGAAGAAGAAGAAGAAGAAGAAGAAAGAAGAAAGAAGGAAGAAGAAGAAGAAGAAGAAAGAAAAAGAAGAAGAAGAAGAAGAAGAAGAAAGAAGAAGAAGAAGAAGAAGAAGAAGAACAACAACAACAACAACAACAACAACAACAACAACAACAACAACAACTGTGGCATTTTTTGAGCACTTAATACGTGCCAGGCACTGTACTAAGCGCTGGGGTGGATACAGGCAAATCGGGTTGAACACAGTCCCTGTCCCCTGCGGGGCTCACCGTCTCAATCCCCATTTTACAGATGAGGTAACTGAGACCCAGAGCAGTGACTTGATAATTACAATAATAATTTTGGTATCTGTTCAGCGCTTACTATGCGACAGGCACTGTTCTAAGCGCTGGAGTAGATACAAGATAATCGGGTTGGACACAGTCCCTGTCCCACACAGGACTCCATCCTTCATGTCTTCATCCCCATTTTCCAGATGAGGGAACCGAGGCCCAGAGAAGTGAAGTGACTTGCCCGAGGTCACACAGCAGGCAAGCGGCGGAGCCGGGATTAGAACCCACCACCTCTGACTCCCGAGCCCGGGCTCTTTCCACTGAGCCACGCCGTTGAAAGTGTTCACGTGTAAAGGTGACACGGAAGGGAGGAGTAGGGGAAATAAGGGATTAGAACAGTGCTCAGCGCTTAGAACAGTGCTTTGCACATAGTAAGCGCTTAACAAATGCCATCATCACCATCATCATTAGTCAGGGAATAATAATAATAATAATAATAATAATGGCATTTATTAAGCAGTTACTATGTGCAAAGCACTGTTCTAAGCGCCGGGGAGGTTGCAAGGTGATCAGGTTGTCCCACGTGGGGCTCACAGTCTTCATCCCCATTTCACAGATGAGGGAACCGAGGCCCAGAGAAGTGAAGTGACTTGCCCGAGGTCACACAGCAGGCAAGCGGCGGAGCCGGGATTAGAACCCACCACCTCTGACTCCCGAGCCCGGGCTCTTTCCACTGAGCCACGCCGTTGAAAGTGTTCACATGTAAAGGTGACACGGAAGGGAGAAGTAGGGGAAATAAGGGACTAGAACAGTGCTCAGCGCTTAGAACAGTGCTTTGCACATAGTAAGCGCTTAATAAATACCATCATCATCATTATTAGTCAGGGAATAATAATAATAATAATGGCATTTATTAAGCAGTTACTAAGTGCAAAGCACTGTTCTAAGCGCCGGGGAGGTTGCAAGGAGATAAGGTTGTCCCACGGGGGGCTCACAGTCTTCATCCCCATTTTCCAGATGAGGGAACCGAGGCCCAGAGAAGTGAAGTGACTTGCCCGAGGTCACACAGCAGGCAAGCGGCGGAGCCGGGATTAGAACCCACCACCTCTGACTCCCGAGCCTGGGCTCTTTCCACTGAGCCACGCCGTTTAAAGTGTTCACATGTAAAGGTGACACGGAAGGCAGAAGTAGGGGAAATAAGGGACTAGAACAGTGCTCAGCGCTTAGAACAGTGCTTTGCACATAGTAAGCGCTTAATAAATACCATCATCATCATTATTAGTCAGGGAATAATAATAATAATAATAATAATGGCATTTATTAAGCAGTTACTAAGTGCAAAGCACTGTTCTAAGCGCTGGGGAGGTTGCAAGGAGATAAGGTTGTCCCACGGGGGGCTCACAGTCTTCATCCCCATTTTCCAGATGAGGGAACCGAGGCACAGAGAAGTGAAGTGACTTGCCCGAGGTCACACAGCAGGCAAGCGGCGGAGCCGGGATTAGAACCCACCACCTCTGACTCCCGAGCCTGGGCTCTTTCCACTGAGCCACGCCGTTTAAAGTGTTCACATGTAAAGGTGACACGGAAGGGAGGAGTAGGGGAAATAAGGGATTAGAACAGTGCTCAGCGCTTAGAACAGTGCTTTGCACATAGTAAGCGCTTAACAAATGCCATCATCATCATCATCATTAGTCAGGGAAGAATAATAATAATAATAATAATAATAATAATAATAATAATAATGGCATTTATTAAGTAGTTACTATGTGCAAAGCGCAGTTACTATATGCAAAGCACTGTTCTAAGCGCTGGGGAGGTTGCAAGGTGATCAGGTCGGCATCATCATCATCATCAATCGTATTTATTGAGCGCTTACTATGTGCAGAGCACTGTACTAAGCGCTTGGGAAGTACAAATTGGCAACATCTAGAGACAGTCCCCGCCCAACAGTGGGCTCACAGGGGGAGACAGAGAACAAAACCAAACATACTAACAAAATAAAATAAATAGAATAGATATGTCCCACGTGGGGCTCACAGTCTTAATCCCCATTTCACAGATGAGGGAACTGAGGCCCAGAGAAGTGAAGTGACTTACTCAAAGTCACCCAGCTGACAACTGGATTCGAACCCATGACCTCTGACTCCGCTTCTTGGAGGAGGTGAGCTTTGAAGGTGGGGAGAGTGAGGAATTTATGGAGCGGGAGGGCGTTTCAGGCCATGAAGGGCGATGGCCACGGGGCGATTATTTATTAAGACCGTGAGCCCCACGTGGGACGGGGACTGTGTCCAATGTGATCTGCTTGAATCTACCCCGGCGCTCAGTACAGAGTCCGGCACACAATAAGTACTTAACAAATACCACACAATTATTATTATTATTATTATTATTATTATTATTATTATTATTATTATTACTACTACTACTACTACTACTACTAGAGAAGCAGCGTGGCTCAGTGGAAAGAGCCCGGGCTTTGGAGTCCAATCCCGGCCCTGCTACTTGTCAGCCGTGTGACTGTGGGCAAGTCACTTCACTTCTCTGGGCCTCAGTTCCCTCATCTGTAAAATGGGGATGAAGACTGTGAGCCCCCCATGGGCCAACCTGATCGCCTTGTAACCTCCCCAGCGCTTAGAACAGTGCTCGGCACATAGTAAGCGCTTAATAAATGCTATCATTATTATTATTACGTCTAGAGGAGGAGATTGGGCGGCCTTAGGGCAAGTCCCTTCACTTCTCTGTGCCTCAGTTCCCTCATCTGTAAAATGGGGATGAAGACCGTGAGCCCCCCATGGGCCAACCTGATCGCCTTGTAACCTCCCCAGCGCTTAGAACAGTGCTCGGCACATAGTAAGCGCTTAATAAATGCTATCATTATTATTATTACGTCTAGAGGAGGAGATTGGGCGGCCTTAGGGCAAGTCCCTTCACTTCTCTGTGCCTCAGTTCCCTCATCTGTAAAATGGGGATGAAGACCGTGAGCCCCCCGTGGGCCAACCTGATCGCCTTGTAACCTCCCCAGCGCTTAGAACAGTGCTCAGCACATAGTAAGCGCTTAACAAATGCCATCATTATTATTATTAAGTCTAGAGGAGGAGATTGGGCGGCCTTAGGGCAAGTCATTTCACTTCTCTGGGCCTCAGTTCCCTCATCTGTAAAATGGGGATGAAGACCGTGAGCCCCCCGTGGGCCAACCTGGTCGCCTTGTAACCTCCCCAGCGCTTAGAACAGTGTTCGGCACATAGTAAGTGCTTAATAAATGTCATCATTATTATTATTAAGTCTAGAGGAGGAGATTGGGCGACCTAAGGGCAAGTCAGTTCACTTCTCTGGGCCTCAGTTCCCTCATCTGTAAAATGGGGATGAAGACCGTGAGCCCCCCGTGGGCCAACCTGATCGCCTTGTAACCTCCCCAGCGCTTAATAAATGCCATTATTATTCTTATTATTATTATTATCATTACCCACTGGAGCCCCGCCGCTCCTCCAGGCCACCTCCGCCCAGAATCCTTCCGGCCGGTACCTGATGGAGCCGGGCGTCTGGTGGAACTTGAGTTCGGCCCGCTCCAGATCCAGTTGGCGCAGGAAAGCCTTCAGCTCCTTCCGCTTCTGCCTGCACTCGGCCGTCTGCTGCACCAGGTTCTCCTCGGACGTCCTCTGGGCCAGGAACCTCCCAGTGATATCCTGCCCGGCGGGAGAACGTCAGGCGGGAAGGCCCGACGGCGTCCGGGACCGCTCCTCTACCTTCTCCCTTCCCAAAGGAAGGAAGCCGTCCATCCCCTCGCCCCCTCCTACCTCACCTCGCTCCCCTCCGCTCCTCTTCTCCCTGGGCCTCCGTCTCTCCTCCGATCCTTGACCCACGTCCTGCCTCTGGCCGGGGACGCCCTCCCGCCTCCGATCCCATGGAAAATTCCTCCTCGTTGAAGGCCCATCTCCTCCAAGGGGCCTTCCCAGTCAAGCCGGGGACGCCCTCCCGCCTCCGATCCCATGGAAAATTCCTCCTCGTTGAAGGCCCATCTCCTCCAAGGGGCCTTCCCAGTCAAGCCGGGGACGCCCTCCCGCCTCCAATCCCATGGAAAATTTCTCCTCGTTGAAGGCCCATCTCCTCCAAGGGGCCTTCCCAGTCAATCAATCAATCCATCGTATTTATTGAGCGCTTCCCGTCATCATCAGCAATCATATTTATTGAGCGCTTACTGTGTGCCGAGCACTGGACTAAGCGCTTGGGAAGTACAAGTTGGCAACACATAGAGACAGTCCCTACCCAACAGTGGGCTCCCAGTCTAAAAGGGGGAGACAGAGAACAAAACCAAACATACTCACAAAATAAAATAAATAGAATAGATATGTACAAGTAAAATAAATAAATAGAGTAACAAATCCCCCTCTCCATCCCCCCCATCTTACCTCCTTCCCTTCCCCACAGCACCTGTATATATGTATATATGTTTGTACATATTTATTACTCTATTTATTTATTTATTCTACTTGTACATATCTATTCTATTTATTTTATTTTGTTAGTAGGTATGTTTGTACATATTTATTACTCTATTTATTTATTTATTCTACTTGTACATTTCTATCCTATTTATTTTATTTTGTTGGTATGTTTGGTTCTGTTCTCTGTCTCCCCCTTTTAGACTGTGAGCCCACTGTTGGGTAGGGACTGTCTCTATGTGTTGCCAATTTGTACTTCCCAAGCGCTCAGTACAGTGCTCTGCACATAGTAAGCGCTCAATAAATACGATTGATTGATTGATTGATTGATTTTGTTCTCTGTCTCCCCCTTTTATACTGTGAGCCCGCTGTTGGGTAGGGACTGTCTCTATATGTTGCCAATTTGGACTTCCCAAGCGCTTAGTACAGTGCTCTGCACATAGTAAGCACTCAATAAACACGATTGATGATGATGATGATGTACAAACATATATACACATAAACAGCTTCCTGTGTGCAGAGCACTGGACTAAGCGCTTGGGAAGTACAAGTTGGCAACATACAGAGACAGTGGGCTCAAGCCCTACTTTTCCTCATCTCCCCCTCCCTTAATAATAATAATGATGGCATTTGTTAAGCGCTTACTAGGTGCAAAGCACTGTTCTAAGCGCTGGGGAGGTTACAAGGTGATCAGGTTGTCCCACGGAGGGCTCACAGTCTTAATCCCCATTTTACAGAGGAGGGAACTGAGGCCCAGAGAAGTGAAGTGACTTGCCCAAGGTCACCCAGCTGACAGTTGGCAGAGCCGGGATTTGAACCCATGACCTCTGACTCCAAAGCCTGAGCCACGCTGCTTCCCTCCCTTCTGCATCGCCCTAACTTCCTCCCATTGCTCTTTCCCCCCTCCCAGCCCCAACAGCATTTATAATAATAATAATAATGATGGCATTTATTAAGCGCTTACTATGTGCAAAGCACTGTTCTAAGCGCCGGGGAGGTTACGAGGTGATCAGGTTGTCCCACCAGTCTTCACCCCCATTTTCCAGATGAGGTCACTGAGGCCCAGAGAAGTGAAGTGACTTGCGCAAAGTCACACAGCTGACAATCGGCGGAGGCGGGATTTGAACCCATGACCTCCGACTCCAAAGCCCGGGCTCTTTCCACGGAGCCCGGCTGCTTCTCAGTAGGGCCTAGTGGCAAGAGCCCGGGCTTGGGAATCAGAGGACCTGGGTTCTAATCCCGGCTCCGTCACTCGTCTGCCTTGCGACCTTGGGCAAGTCACTTCACTTCTCTGTGCCTCAGTTACCTCATCTGCAAAATGGGGATGAAGACTGTGAGCCCCATGGGGGACAGGGACTGTATCTGATCTGATTAGCTTGTATTTCCCCCAGTGTATTTACAACAGCGCTTGGCATCTAGTAAGTCCCTAACAAATACCATAATTATTAACTTTTATTAAATTATTAAATTATTATTAATTATTAAGTATTATTAACTTCTCTGTGCCTCAGTTACCCCAACTGTAAAATGGGGATGAAGATGGCGAGCCCCATGTGGGATGGGGACTGTTTCCAACCCAAGTACTTGTGTCTAGCCCAGTGCTTATACAGTATAGTAAGCACCTAACAGGTATCATAATTATTATTAACTTCTCTGTGCCTCAGTTACCCCAACTGTAAAATGGGGATGAAGACGGCGAGCCCCACGTGGGACGGGGACTGTGTCCAACCTAAGTACCTTGTATCTAGCCCAGTGCTTATACAGTATAGTAAGCAGCGTGGCTCAGTGGAAAGAGCCCGGGTTTTGGAGTCAGAGGTCGTGGGTTCAAATCCCGGCTCGGCCAACTGTCAGCTGTGTGACTTTGGGCAAGTCACTTAACTTCTCTGTGCCTCAGTTCCCTCATCTGTAAAATGGGGATTAAGACTGTGAGCCCCCCGTGGGACAACCTGATCACCTTGTAACCTCCCCCGCGCTTAGAACAGTGCTTGGCATATAGTAAGCACTTAATAAATGCCATTATTATTATTATTACTATAAGCACCTAACAGATATCATATTTATTATGAACTTCTCTGTGCCTCAGTTACCTCACCTGTAAAATGGGGATGAAGATGGCGAGCCCTGCGTGGGACGGGGACTGTGTCCAACCTAAGTACCTTGTATCTAGCTCAGTGCTTATACAGTATAGTAAGCACCTAACAGATATCATAATTATTATGAACTTCTCTGTGCCTCAGTTACCTCACCTGTAAAATGGGGATGAAGACGGCGAGCCCCACGTGGGACGGGGACTGTGTCCAACCTAAGTACCTTATATCTAGCTCAGTGCTTATACAGTATAGTAAGCACCTAACAGATATCATAATTATTATGAACTTCTCTGTGCCTCAGTTACCTCACCTGTAAAATGGGGATGAAGACGGTGAGCCCCACGTGGGACGGGGACTGTGTCCAACCTAAGTACCTTGTATCTAGCTCAGTGCTTATACAGTATAGTAAGCACCTAACAGATATCTTAATTATTATTAACTTCTCTGTGCCTCAGTTACCTCAACTGTAAAATGGGGAGGAAGACGGTGAGCCCCACGTGGGGCGGGGACTGTGTCCAACCTAAGTACCTTGTATCTAGTCCAGTGCTTATACACTATAGTAAGCACCTAACAGATATCATAATTATTATTAACTTCCCTCCCTGTGCCTCAGTTACCTCAACTGTAAAATATTCCTTCATTCATTCAATCGTATTTATTGAGCGCTTACTGTGTGCAGAGCACTGTACTAAGCGCTTGGGAAGTCCAAGTTGGCAACATATAGAGACGGTCCCTAACCAACAGTGGGCTCACAGTCTAAAAGCAGGAAACGGACAACAAAACAAAATATTAAAAAATAGAGATGAAGACTGTGAGCCCCATGGGGCTGGGTCCGACCTGATTACCTTGGATCTACCCCGGTGCTCAGAGTGGTGCTTAGCACATAGGAAGCGCTTAACAAATACCATCATTATTATTATTATTCTCCCCCTCTTGTGCCTCTCTTTCCCGCTACACAGTTCACGGCCTCCGGTCCCTGGAGATAATTAGAGGCTGAGAAGCCCAGCTCCCTGCCTCTCCCTCGGTGAATTCTTCCCTCCGCTCACCCTCCCAGCCTTGCATATATGTTTGTACATATTTATTACTCTATTTATTTATTTATTTATTTATTTATTTTACTTGTACATATCTATTCCATTTATTTTATTTTGTTAGTATGTTTGGTTTTGTTCTCTGTCTCCCCCTTGTAGACTGTGAGCCCACTGTTGGGTAGGGACCGTCTCTATATGTTGCCAATTTGTACTTCCCAAGCGCTTAGTGCAGTGCTCTGCACATAGTAAGCGCTCAATAAATACGATTGATGATGATGATTCCCCTTCATTCATGCATTCAGTCATATTTCACATAGAAAGCGCTTAATAAATACCATCATTATTATTATTATTCTCCTCCTCTTGTGCCTCTCTTTCCCGCTACACAGTTCACGGCCTCCGGTCCCTGGAGATAATTAGAGGCTGAGAAGCCCAGCTCCCTGCCTCTCCCTCGGTGAATTCTTCCCTCCGCTCACCCTCCCGGCCTTCCCAAGTAGGAACAGCCCATGATTCTCCTTCATTCATGCATTCAGTCGTATTTCACGTAGGAAGCGCTTAACAAATACCATCATTATTATTATTATTCTGCTCCTCTTGTGCCTCTCTTTCCCGCTACACAGTTCACGGCCTCCGGTCCCTGGAGATAATTAGAGGCTGAGAAGCCCAGCTCCCTGCCTCTCCCTCGGTGAATTCTTCCCTCCGCTCACCCTCCCGGCCTTCCCAAGGCGGAACAGCCCATGATTCCCCTTCATTCGTGCATTCAGTCGTATTTCACATAGGAAGCGCTTAACAAATACCATCATTATAGATGGTATTTTAGACTGTGAGCCCACTGTTGGGTAGGAACTGTCTCTATATGTTGCCAACTTGTACTTCCCAAGTGCTTAGTACAGTGCTCTGCACACAGTAAGCTCAATAAATACGATTGATGATGATGATGATGATTTAACATAGGAAGCGCTTAACAAGTACCATCATTATTATTATTATTCTCCTCCTCTTGTGCCTCTCTTTCCCGCTACACAGTTCACGGCCTCCGGTCCCTGGAGATAATTAGAGGCTGAGAAGCCCAGCTTCCCGCCTCTATCTTGGTGAATTCTTCCCTCCACTCACATTCCCGGCCTTCCCAAGTCGGAACAGCCCATGATTCCCCTTCATTCATGCATTCAGTCATATTTCACATAGGAAGCGCTCAACAAATATCATCATTATTATTATTATTCTGCTCCTCTTGTGCCTCTCTTTCCTGCTACACAGTTCACGGCCTCCGGTCCCTGGAGGTAATTAAAGGCTGAGAAGCCCAGCTTCCCGCCTCTATCTCGGTGAATTTTTCCCTCCGTTCACCCTCCCGGCCTTCCCAAGTCGGAACGGTCCATGATTCTCCTTCGTTCATGCATTCAGTCGTTATTTCCATTACGCTCTTTCCATTAGGCCACATTGCTTCTCCCTTGAAAAGGTGGGTGTGACATTGTTTTCCGGGTGTCAGCAACTGGGGCTCTGGTGTCTGAGGGATTTCTTTTGTGGCAAACAGGACCTATGGATCCCTGTTTAGTGACTGATGGAAAACTACAGTCGGATTTCGTTAATTAATTCATTCATTCAATCATATTTTTTCATTCATTCATTCAATCATATTTATTGAGCGCTTACTGCGTGCAGAGCATGTACTAAGCGCTTATTGAGCGCTTGCTGTGTGCGGGGCGCTGTGCTGGGCGCTTGGGAGGTGCAGGTTGGTAACACGTAGCGACGGTCCCTACCCAACAACAGGCTCACAGTCTAGAATATACCAATAATAAGATTTCATTCTAAAAGTAAAGAAAGAAAATCGAGAAATAAATGATATATTCTCAATGGCTAAAACAATCTGGTCGAATCTTTCAGATTAATTACATTCTACTGAATCTTAAGTCTATGCAGTGCTCTGCACATAGTAAGCGCTCAATAAATACAATTGATGATGATGATGATGATATATTTTTTTTTGATTCAGTACATCCACAGGAACAGCTGTCCATCATCAATCGTATTTATTGAGCGCTTACTATGTGCAGAGCACTGGACTAAGCGCTTGGGAAGTACAAATTGGCAACATATAGAGACAGTCCCTACCCAACAGTGGGCTCACAGTCCATATGATTCCTATTTTAAACATGACCTGATATCTAGTTTTAATCAGTATTTTGCAAGTTTAGTTTCAAAATACATGAAAATAGTTTAAATCTACAGCCCTGCGTAGCCTTGTTCTTTCACTATTAGACCAAATGCTTTTCTTCTATTCTTATTTAGTTTATTTGAACAGTAATGTTTGGAGAAAGTCAGCTGTCACACCGATTAATACTGTTTATTGAATAAACTTGGGATTGTTGATGACAGTTTCAAATTTTCAAAAAGTGGTAGTGTTTGAAATGGAAACTTTTTCCTGTTGTCATAATTTTATAAGAAAATTCACTAAAATAAAGTCACTTTACAGTAAAAATGATCTAGCCGTACATATTTACTACTCTATTTTATTAATGATGTGCATAGCCCACTGTTGGGTAGGGACTGTCTCTATATGTTGCCAATTTGTACTTCCCAAGTGCTTAGTACAGTGCTCTGCACACAGTAAGCGCTCAATAAATACGATTGATGATGATATAGCTCTAATTCTGTTTATTCTGACGGTTTTGACACCTGTCTACATGTTTTGTTGTCTGTCTCCCCCTTCTAGACTGTGAGCCCGTCTTTGGGTAGGGACCGTCTCTATATGTTGCTGATTTGTGCTTCCCAAGCACTTAGTCCAGTGCCCTGCACACAGTAAGCGCTCAATAAATACGATTGAATGGGTGAATCTCTTATAATGTGCTTTTTGAACTACACACAATTTTTAGGGCCCAGTTGGGGATTTAGAGAATAGTCGACCAACACAACCACACCTGTCTGGATAGATATCTTTAATTTATTGTTTTATCTATCTGTATTAATGTCTGTCTCCCCCTCTAGACCGTGAGCTCGTTATTGGGGAGGGACCGTCTCTATACGTTGCCAACTTGTACTTCCCAAGCGCTTAGTACGGTGCTCCGCACACAGTAAGCGCTCAATAAATACGGCTGAATGAATGCTCAGCATGATGTCTCCCCCCTTCTAGACTGGGTAGGGACCGTCTCTATATGTTGCCAACTTGGACTTCCCAAGCGCTTAGTACAGTGCTCTGCACACAGTAAGCGCTCAATAAATATGACTGACTGAATGAATGAATGTTGGAAGTAACAGTTGACAGCACTTACGTATATATGCATTTTATGTATATAATATACGTATATATTATGTATATATGCAGTACTTTAGACTGTGAGCCCACTATTGGGTAGGGACCGTCTCTATATGTTGCCAACTTGTACTTCCCAAGCGCTTAGTACAGTGCTCTGCACACAGTAAGCGCTCAGTAAATACGATTGATGATGGTGATATGCATGTATTTATAATTCTGTTTATTTATATTGACGCCTGTTCACTCGTTCTGAGGTCTGTCTCCTCCCTTCTAGACCATAAGCCCCGTGTAGGCAGGGACTGTCTCTCTTTACTGCTGAATTGTACCTTCCAAGCGCTTAGTACAGTGCTCCGCACACAGTAAGCGCTCAATCAATACAACTGAATGGATAAATAAATACAATTGAATTTACTGAGTGCTTACTGTGTGCGGAGCACTGTACTAAGCGCTTGGGAAGCAAGTCCTCTATTCCCCTTTTAGACCCCCTTTTAGACTGTAAGCCCACTGTTGGGTCGGGACTGTCTCTATAGGTTGCCAACTTGGACTTCCCAAGCGCTTAGTCCAGTGCTCCGCACATAGTAAGCGCTCAATCAATACAACTGAATGGATAAATAAATACAATTGAATTTACTGAGCGCTTACTGTGTGCGGAGCACTGGACTAAGCGCTTGGGAAGTACAAGTCCTCTCTCTATTCCCCTTTTAGACCCCCGTTTAGACGGTGAGCCCACTGTTGGGTAGGGACTGTCTCTATAGGTTGCCAACTTGGACTTCCAAAGCGCTTAGTCCAGTGCTCCGCACACAGTAAGCGCTCAATCAATACAACTGAATGGATAAATAAATACAATTGAATTTACTGAGCGCTTACTGTGTGCGGAGCACTGGACTAAGCGCTTGGGAAGTACAAGTCCTCTCTCTATTCCCCTTTTAGACCCCCTTTTAGACTGTGAGCCCACTGTCGGGTAGGGACTGTCTCTATAGGTTGCCAACTTGGACTTCCCAAGCGCTTAGTCCAGTGCTCCGCACACAGTAAGCACTCAATAAATACGATTGATTGATTGATTGATTGATTGATTGATATTTCCTCAGACCTCCCGGGTTCCCGAGCCGAGAAAGCCAAGGCCTTACCCAGAGGTTCGAGCACTGCACCGCGTTCTTGACTTTCTCCACCTCAGAGGTGACTTGGGCCTCGTACTCCAGTTGGGATTTGGAAGGTTCCAGCTTCTTCCCTGGATGTGAAAGAGGGGAATGGCGGGGAGAGAGAGAGGGAGGGAGGGAAGGAGAGGAGAGGAAAACAGAGTGGGAGAGAGAGGAAAGGCAGGGAGGAGAGAAACAGAGAGGGGGAGAGGGCGAGTTGGGGGAGAAATCCGTAATCTGACAAGGAATGAGGCTGGGAGAGACCGTAGTTCGCACACGATCATCATCATCATCATCAATCGTATTTATTGAGCGCTTACTGTGTGCAGAGCACTGGACTGAGCGCTTGGGAAGTACAAGTTGGCAACATATAGAGACAGTCATCATCATCAGTCGTATTTATTGAGCGCTTACTGTGTGCAGAGCACTGGACTGAGCGCTTGGGAAGTACAAGTTGGCAACATAGAGAGACAGTCATCATCATCATCAATCGTATTTATTGAGCGCTTACTGTGTGCAGAGCACTGGACTGAGCGCTTGGGAAGTACAAGTTGGCAACATATAGAGACAGTCATCATCATCATCATCATCAATCGTATTTATTGAGCGCTTACTGTGTGCAGAGCACTGGACTAAGCGCTTGGGAAGTACAAGTTGGCAACATAGAGAGACAGTCATCATCATCATCATCATCAATCGTATTTACTGAGCGCTTACTGTGTGCAGAGCACTGGACTGAGCGCTTGGGAAGTACAAGTTGGCGACATAGAGAGACAGTCATCATCATCATCATCATCAATCGTATGTATTGAGCGCTTACTGTGTGCAGAGCACTGGACTGAGCGCTTGGGAAGTACAAGTTGGCAACATATAGAGACAGTCATCATCATCATCATCATCATCAATCGTATTTATTGAGCGCTTACTGTGTGCAGAGCACTGGACTGAGCGCTTGGGAAGTACAAGTTGGCAACATAGAGAGACAGTCATCATCATCATCATCATCAATCGTATGTATTGAGCGCTTACTGTGTGCAGAGCACTGGACTGAGCGCTTGGGAAGTACAAGTTGGCAACATAGAGAGACAGTCATCATCATCATCATCATCATCAGTCGTATTTATTGAGCGCTTACTGTGTGCAGAGCACTGGACTAAGCGCTTGGGAAGTACAAGTTGGCAACATAGAGAGACAGTCATCATCATCATCATCAATCGTATTGAGCGCTTACTGTGTGCAGAGCACTGGACTAAGCGCTTGGGAAGTACAAGTTGGCAACATAGAGAGACAGTCATCATCATCATCAATCGTATTTATTGAGCGCTTACTGTGTGCAGAGCACTGGACTAAGCGCTTGGGAAGTACAAGTTGGCAACATAGAGAGACAGTCATCATCATCATCATCATCAATCGTATTTATTGAGCGCTTACTGTGTGCAGAGCACTGGACTGAGCGCTTGGGAAGTACAAGTTGGCAACATATAGAGACAGTCATCATCATCAATCGCATTTATTGAGCGCTTACTGTGTGCAGAGCACTGGACTAAGCGCTTGGGAAGTACAAGTTGGCAACATATAGAGACAGTCCCTACCCAACAGTGGGTGATCAGTTCCCTTGAGCTCTCTCTCTGTGATTTCAGGTCTGGTTTGGACCCAGAAAAGCAAGGGGGATCCGCAGGGGGAGTCTCATAATAATACCAACTGGGCTTGGAGGCAGCGTGGCTCAGTGGAAAGAGCCTGGGCTTTGGAGTCAGAGTTCACGGGTTCGAATCCCGGCTCTGCCAATGGGCAGCTGTGTGCCTCCGGGCAAGTCACTTCACTTCTCTGGGCCCTCAGTTCCCTCATCTGGAAAATGGGGATCAAGACCGTGAGCCCCCCGAGGGACAACCTGATCACCCCGGAACCTCCCCAGCGCTTAGAACAGCACATAGTAAGCGCTTAATAAATGTCATCATTACCGCGTGTCGAGCGCCGCACCGAACAATGGGAGAGATACAAAAGAATCATCAATCGTATTTATTGAGCGCTTACTGTGTGCAGAGCACTGGACTAAGCGCTTGGGAAGTACAAATTGGCAACATATAGAGACAGTCCCTACCCAACCGTGGGCTCACAGTCTAAAAGATCAGATCGGACACAGTCCCTTCCCCACTTGGGGCTCACCGCCTAAGAGGGAGGGAGAACGGAGATAATAATAATAATAATAATAATAATAATAATAATGGTGGCATTTATTAAACGCTTACTATGTGCAAAGCACTGTTCTTGTTGCTGAATTGTACTTTCCAAGCGCTTAGTTCAGTGCTCTGCACACAGTAAATGCTCAATAAATACAATATGAGAAGCAGCGTGGCTCAGTGGAAAAGAGCCCGGGCTCTGGAGTCAAAGGTCATGGGTTCCAATCCCGGCTCCGCCAACTGTCAGCTGGGTGACTTTGGGCAAGTCACTTCACTTCTCTGGGCCTCAGTTACCTCATCGGTAAAATGGGGATTCAGACTGTAAGCCCCCCATGGGACAACCTGATCATCTAACAGGGCTTTGCATATAGTAAGCGCATAATAAATGCCAATATTATTATTATTGTAACCTCCCCAGCGCTTAGAACAGTGCTTTGCACCTAGTAAACGCTTAATAAATGCCATTATTATTATTATTATTAGCCCCATTTTTACAGATGAGGACACCGAGGTACCCAAGGTGACCAGAGCCTCCCAAGCTCTAGGAGAGTCCAGCTGTGGATCGATGAATCAATCAATGGTATTTATTGAGTGCTTACTGTGTGCGAAGCACTTGGGAGAGGCCAACACGACAAAGTTGGGAGACACGTCCCCTGCCCACAAGGAGCTTCCAATCTAGAGGCAGAGCGGACTTCCAAGCGGATCTGTCGGCTTGTGGCGGAAACCGATCCCTTTCCGTTCCTCGGGGCAGAAAATGGTTTCCACTTGTTGGAAATCGGGGGGAAAAGGAGGCCGGCATCGACAGCCGGTCCGTTCGAGCCCCTCACTCTGGACAAGTACTTGGAAAATCTGGAAGAGGAGGGGAATTAAGGAATCCCCTCAGTTACCACATCCGTAAAAGGGGGATGGAGACCGGGAGCCCCACGTGGGACGGCAACCCGATTCGCTTGTATCCACCCCGGTGCTCAGTACAGTGCCTGCCACACTTTAAGCGCTCAACAAATACCACAATTATTATTATAATATAAGGACCCAGGCTTCCAGAAATAGGGTGGTGAGGATCCTCCGGTTTTATAAGGGACAAGTGGGTTTCCAGCAAGCCCAGTTATTTAATTTGGGCCCCCAGGCCCCTGACGGCTGCCAAGTTCTGGAGCTTGGATGCTGCCCCAGGTTTCACACTGACCCAGGAGGGCAACACTGAGGTTCTGGAGAAAGTTCGGGGGTTCTTGGATGCCCCTGAAGAAACTCTCTGGGATCGCGGGAAGCTCACAGACTTCGGAGAAAAGGTGCTCCTAAAATCATCACGTTTCGCCGTACGCCCGGTATAAAACGTGAGTCACGTTAGCCGATTAGCAGCCTATCCTTCCGAGCCAGGAGCCGCAACACCCCGAGCTTCCTCTCTGAACATCACAGCTACGAATGATGGGAGAATTCCCAAGCGATGATATCCAGGAGACGTGGGAGAACCCCCAACCAAAATATCTACCTTTAGAAAAGCAATCCGTGTCCCCCATTCCCTCTGGCACCTTCCCCGTCACCCACGGAGGGCCATCCCCTGCCCAATTCCCAAAGACGACCGTCACTTTGACCTGCGAGACCCACAGAAGTCGGGACAGCTGGAGGAGTGATGGGATTGATAATAATAATAATAATTATGGCACTTGTTAAGCATTTAATATATCATCATCATCAATCATATTTATTGAGCGCTTACTGTGTGCAGAGCACTGTACTAAGCGCTTGGGAAGTACAAATTGGCAACATATAGAGACAGTCCCTACCCAACAGTGGGCTCACAGTCTTAAAGATGCCGGGCACCATACTAAGTGCTAGTGTGGATACGAGCAAATCAGGTTGGACACAGTCCCTGTCCCACGTGGGGCTCACAGTCTCCATCCCCATTTTACAGAGAAGTAAAGTGACCGCCCAAGGTCACACAGCAGACGAGTGGCGGAGCCGGGATTAGAACCCAGAACCTTCCGACTCCCAGGATCGTTTCCCACGGTCGACAACCCTTAATTCCTCCCCGTTCCGCGGAGAACCAATCCCAGAGAGAAGTAAGGGATTCACCTTTCGCGGGTTCCTCGCCCGCCAACGAGAAGTCGGTGTCTCTCCTGGACTGCCAAAGGGAAACGCGGAAGAGCCCTGTGAGGCCCACCGGGATCCCGAACCGCGTTCCCATTCCTCCCCGCCCTCCTCCAGATCCGGCCCGGCCGTCCCGGTCGGCTCCGGGAACTGGCGGGACGCCCCTCGGCCCCCTCCTCGGGTCGCCCAGCCCGAGGTCCCACCCGTCGGTGCCTGTCGCCGGCATCTCTCAGCCGGATCCTGTCGATCTGCTTCTTCTGGGTGCTCAGCTGGCTCTCCCGAGCCCGGCGCTCCGCGATGAACGCCGTCTCCATTTCGGTCATGTTCACCTGTGGGGGGTCGGGAGTGGGGGGCGGGCGGGAGGACAGGGGCGGATAAAGGGGGACGGGCGAACCACCGGGAAGCTCCCGGAGACCGGAACGACGCGGAGACGTATGGGAAAATGGCCCCTTGCCACGGGAGGCGGGAAAACGTGGGCGGCGGGATGGGTTTGGGGGATTTGACCTTGGCCGCCTCTGTGACCTCGATGGCTTCCTGGGCCATCTGGGTCATGTCTTGAAGCGCGCCCTCGTAGGCGAACACCATGTTCTCCATGCCGTCCAGCTGGGAAGGGTAGGCGGCCAGCTCCTGGGAGAGAACAAGGTCGTCAGGTTGGATACGGGCCCTGCCCGCTGCGGAGCGAGGGAGAGGGAAAACAAGCATCGAATTCCCACTCACAGATTGGACAAGCGAGGGACGGGGATGGGAAGTGACTCGCCCAGGGTCACACAGCACGCAAGAGGCAAAGCCGGACAGGGCAGCTTTCCCTCCGGTCGCTTGGGAAGGCTCACACCTTGCACATGACAGCTGCGGTCCCACCCAATCAATCAATTGGTGATATTTATTGAGTGCTTACTACTACCACCACTGCTAATAATAATGATAGCATGTATTAAGCGCTTACTAGGTGCAAAGCACTGTTCTAAGCGCCGGGGAGATTACAGGGTGATCAGGTTGTCCCACAGGGGGCTCACAGTCTTCATCCCCATTTTACAGATGAGGGAACCGAGGCCCAGAGAACTTAAGTGACTTGCCCAAAGTCACACAGCTGACAATTGGCGGAGCCGGGATATGAACGCATGACCTCTGACTCCAAAGCCCGGGTTCTTTCCAATGAGCCACGCTGCTTCTCTAATTACTAATTACTACTAATTACTAATTATTACTAATTATTAATTACTACTAATTACTACTACTACTAATAATAATAATAATGGCATTTATTATTATTCTAGACTGTAAGCCCACTGTTGGATAGGGACCATCTCTATATGTTGCCAACTTGGACTTCCCAAGTGCTTAGTACAGTAAGCACTCAATAAATACGATCGATTGATTGATTGATTAAGTGCTTACTATGTGCCAAGCACTGTTCTAAGCGCTGGGGAGGTTACAAGGCCATCAGGTCGTCCCGCGGGGGGCTCACAGTCTTCATCCCCATTTTCCAGATGAGGGAACTGAGGCCCCGAGAAGTGAAGTGACTTGCCCAAAGTCACACAGCTGACAACTGGCGGAGCCGGGATTTGAACTCCAAAGCCCGGGCTCTTGCCACCGAGCCGCAGAGCACTGTACTAAGCGCTTGGAGAGCGCAACGGGATTAGCAGACACATTCCCCGCCCTCAGCGCGCTTATTACTCTATTTATTTATTCTACTTGTACATATCTATTCTATTTATTTTATTTTGTTAGTATGTTTGGTTTTGTTCTCTGTCTCCCCCTTTTAGACTGTGAGCCCACTGTTGGGTAGGGACTGTCTCTATATGTTGCCAATTTGGACTTCCCAAGCGCTTAGTACAGGGCTCTGCACATAGTAAGCGCTCAATAAATACGATTGATGATGATGATGATCCACTCCACCCTGCCGCCCCGCTTGGCCTCGGCTAGGGGATCCGGCAACCCCGGATGAGGCCCAGTCCAATCAATCAATCAATCAATCGTATTTATTGAGCGCTTACTGTGTGCAGAGCACTGGACTAAGTCCAGCTGTCCTGTCCACCCGGCCCAGCTGATCCGAAAGCCATTTCCCTCCCCGGGCGTCGGAGTTCGGGGGCTGGGGGCTGCCAGTCGCCCCAGGACGGCGAAACCCCGTGGCCCGGGACGGGGAAACCGAGGGAAACCTCACCTGCTTCAGGAAGCCCAGAAAGTGTTTATACAGCAGGTGGATGTTCCGGCCAGTGGTGTTCTTGATCGTCATCTTCTCGATGTTGTTTTCCAGCTGGCGAATCTTCTGAGGGCGCAAGGAAGGGTGAGGCGGTGAGGGCCCGTGGTCTTGGGAGATGAAGGTGGGAGTGCGGCCTGTGGCCCGAAGGCCGCAGGCGGAAGGAGCGGGAAACGAGGGTGTGAGGGAGGTGTTTGTTCATTCATTCAATCGCATTTATTGAGCGCTTACTGTGTGCAGAGCACTGGACTAAGCGCTTGGGAAGTACAAGTTGGCAACATATAGAGACGGTCCCTACCCAACAGTGGGGCCTTCCCAGACTGAGCCCCCTCCTTCCTCTCCCCCTCCTCCCCCGCCTTACCTCCTTCCCCTCCCCACAGCACCTGCATATATGTATATATGTTTGTACTCATTTACTACTCTATTTATTTTACTTGTACATACTTATTCTATTTATTTTATTTTGTTAACATGTTTTGTTTTGTTGTCCGTCTCCCCCTTCTAGACTGTGAGCCCGCTGTTGGGTAGGGACCGTCTCTATATGTTGCCAACTTGGACTTCCCAAGCGCTTAGTCCTGTGCTCCGCACACAGGAAGCGCTCAATAAATACGATTGAATGAATGAATGAATGAATGAATGAATGAGGAACTGTCACTCCGTGGCCCCCTTTTTTCCTCTCCTCCTCCTCATCACCCCCATCCCGCCCTCCCCACAGCACCTGTATAGACACAATACACATACATATATATACACAATACACATACATATATATATATATATATACACAATACATATACATATATATACCCAATACATATACTATATATATATATACACAATACATATACAATATATATATATACACACAATACATATATATATATATATATATATATATATATATGCACACACACACACACAATACATATATAGAGAGAGAAGCAGCATGGCTCAATGGAAAGAGCCCGAGCTTTAGAGTCAGAAGTCATGGGTTCAAATCCCGGCTCCACCAATTGTCAGCTGTGGGACTTCGGGCAAGTCACTTCACCTCTCTAGACCTCAGTTAGCGCATCTGTAAAATGGGCCCCCCCCGTGGGACCACCTGATCACCTTGTAAACTCCCCAGCGCTTAGAACAGTGCTTTGCACATAGTAAGCACTTGACAAATGCCATTATTATGTGTCTTCTATTGTTTTCTCCTGAGCGCTTAGTACAGTGCTCTGCGCACAGTTAAGTGCTCATTGACTAACCAATCTCCCCTTCCAGACTGTAAGCTCGTTGTAGGCCGGGAACGTGGCTACCAACTCTATTCTAATGTCCTCTCCCCAGCGCTTATTCCAGGGCTCTGCACACCATAAGCGCTCAGTAAATAGGATTGATTGACAGATTAGGTAACCAGGCAACGGAGGCTGCAGTGCCGCTTCTTTTCCACCAGGGGGAGAGAGGTTCATTCATTCAATCGTATTTATTGAGCGCTTACTGTGTGCAGAACACTGTACTAAGCGCTTGGGAAGTACAAGTTGGCAACATCTAGAGACGGTCCCTACCCAACAACGAGCTCACAGTCTAGAGGGGAGACAGACATTAATACAAATAGATAAAACAATAAATTACAGATATATACAGATAGATACATATGTGTTGTGGGGAGTCATTCATTCAATCTATTTATTGAGCGCTTACAGTGTGCAGGGCACTGGACTAAGCGCTTGGGAAGTATAAGTTGGCAACATATAGTCTCATGACTTCTCTGCGAGGACGCGTTTAATTCATTCAGTCAGTCACATTTATTGAGTGCTTACTGTGTGCAGAGCACTGGACTGAGCGCTTGAATAATAGTAATAATGATGGCATTAATTAAGCACTTCCTATGTGCAAAGCCCTGTTCTAAGCGCTGGGGAGGATACAAGGTGATCGGGTTGTCCCACGGGGGGCTCATAGTCTTCATCCCCATTTTCCAGATGAGGGAACTGAGGCCCAGAGAAATGAAGTGACTTGACCAAAGTCACCCAGCTGACAAGAGGTGGAGCCGGGATTCATTCCTTCACTCCTTCAATCGCATTTATTCAGCGCTTACTGTGTGCAGAGCACTGTACTAAGCGCTTGGGAAGTACAGGTCAGCAACATATAGAGATGGTCCCTACCCAACAACGGGCTCACAGTCTAGAAGGGATTAGAACCCACGACCTCTGACTCCCAAGCCCGGGCTCTTTCCACTGAGCCATGCAGGGATTATGCAACATATATATATATATATATATATATATATACATATATATATATATATATATATATTTGTACAGATTTATTACTCTAATAATAATAATAATGGCATTTATTAAGCACTTACTACGTGCAAAACACTGTTCTAAGCACTAGGGAGGTTACAAGGTGATCAGGTTGGCCCACGGGGGGCTCACAGTCTTAATCCCCATTTTCCAGATGAGGTAACTGAGGCCCAGAGAAGTGAAGTGACTTGCCCAAAGTCACACAGCTGACATTTATTGTTTTATCTATTTGTATTAATGTCTGTCTCTCCCTCCAGACCATGAGCTCGTTGTTGGGTAGGGACCATCTCTATATGTTTCCAACTTGTACTTCCCAAGTGCTCAGCACAGTGCTCTGCACACAGTAAGTGCTCAATAAATACAATTGAATGAATGAATGACAATTGGCAGAGCCGGGATTTGAACCCATGACCTTTGACTCCAAAGCCCGGGCTCTTTCCCCTAAGCCACGCTGCTTCCCCTATTTAACTTGCACATATTTCCTATTCTATTTATTTGGTTAACGATGTGCATTTATCTTTACTTCTATCTGTTGGGTAGGGACCGTCTCTATATGTTTCCAACTTGTACTTCCCAAGCGCTTAGTACAGTGCTCCGCACACAGTAAGCGCTCAATAAATACGACTGAATGAATGAATCAATCAATCTGTTCTGACTTGACACCCGTCCACATGTTTCGTTTGGTCGTCCATCTCCCCCTTCTAGACCGTGAGCCCGTTGTTGGGTAGGGACCGTCTCTAGATGTTGCCGCCTTGGTCTTCCCAAGTGCTTAGTACAGTGCTCCGCACACAGTAAGCGCTCAATAAATATGATTGAATGAATGAATCTGTTCTGACGACTTGACACCCGTCCATGTGTTTCGTTTGGTCGTCCGTCTCCCCCTTCTAGACCGTGAGCCCGTTGTTGGGTAGGGACCGTCTCTAGATGTTGCCGCCTTGGTCTTCCCAAGCGCTTAGTCCAGTGCTCCGCACACAGTAAGCGCTCAATAAATACGATTGGATGGACAAATTCATTCATTCATTCATTCAATCGTATTTATTGAGCGCTTACTGTGTGCGGAGCACTGGACTAAGCCCTTGGGAAGTCCAAGTTGGCAACATCTAGAGATGGTCCCTACCCGACAGCGGGCTCACAGTCTAGAAGGGGGAGACGGACGACAAAATAAAACATATAAACCAAATAAAAGAAACAGAATAAACATGTACAAGTAAAATAAACAAATAAATAGAGTAATATTCCTCTTCCTCTCTCTCTTCCTCCCTTCAAGGCCCTACTGAGAGCTCACCTCCTCCAGAAGGCCTTCCCAGACTGAGCCCCCTCCTTCCTCTCCCCCTCGTCCCCCTCTCCATCCCCCACATCTTACCTCCTTCCCTTCCCCACAGCACCTGGATATATGGATAGATGTTTGTGCAGATTTATTACCCTATTTATTTATTTATTTTACTTGTACATATCTATTCTATTTTATTTTGCTATTATGTTTGGTTTTGTTCTGTCTCCCCCTTCTAGACTGTGAGCCCACTGTTGGGTAGGGACTGTCTCTATATGTTGCCAACTTGTACTTCCCAAGCGCTTAGTCCAGTGCTCTGCACACAGTAAGCGCTCAATAAATACGACTGATTGATTATTCTACTTGTACCTATCTATTCTATTTATTTTGTTAATATGCTTTGTTTTGTTCTCCGTCTCCCCCTTCTAGACTGCGAGCCCGCTGTTGGGTAGGGACCGTCTCTCTATGTTGCCAACTTGGACTTCCCAAGGGCTTAGTCCAGTGCTCTGCACACAGTAAGCGCTCAATAAATACGACTGACTGATTGATTCGTCTACTTGTACATATCCATTCTATTTATTTTGTTAATATGCTTTGTTTTGTCCTCCGTCTCCCCCTTCTAGACTGCGAGCCCGCTGTTGGGCAGGGACCGTCTCTCTATGTTGCCAACTTGGACTTCCCAAGGGCTTAGTCCAGTGCGCCGCACACAGTAAGCGCTCCATAAATACGATAGACTGATTGATTATTCTACTTGTACCTATCTATTCTATTTATTTTATTAATATGCTTTGTTTTGTTCTCCGTCTCCCCCTTCTAGACTGCGAGCCCGCTGTTGGGCAGGGACCGTCTCTCTATGTTGCCAACTTGGACTTCCCAAGGGCTTAGTCCAGTGCGCCGCACACAGTAAGCGCTCCATAAATACGATAGACTGATTGATTATTCTACTTGTACCTATCTATTCTATTTATTTTATTAATATGCTTTGTTTTGTCCTCCGTCTCCCCCTTCTAGACTGTGAGCCCGCTGTTGGGCAGGGACTGTCTATAGATGTTGCCAACTTGGACTTCCCAAGGGCTTAGTCCTTAAGACTAAGGACTAAATACGACTGATTGATTAATTGATTAATAACAGAGTAATAGAACGAATGGCCTGGGGAGTTGAAAGGGGTCGGTGATGGAGGAGGGGAAGGGGACGGTGGCGGGGCCCGGCCTCACTCGGTGCTGTAGCAGGGCGGCCTGGCTGCTGCTCTCCAAGCGTCGCAGCGTGCGCAGTTCCCGCCGCAGGCCCTCCAGGACCGCGGCCCGCCGTCGCAGCAGGTGAACCAGGGCGTTGTGTACCCTCACCCGGTCGAAGATGTACTTCCGCAGCTTCTCCAGCACCGCCTGGCCCGCAGCGAGAAGGCACGGGGTCGGTCCGGGGGGGGGGGGGGGGACCCCGCCAACCCACCCGCCCACCGGGACGGGGGGCTCTCCGGCTCGCTGAGACCCCCCGACTTTGTTAAGTTGTCCGTCTCCCCCTTCTAGACTGGGAGCCCACTGTTGGGTAGGGACCGTCTCTCTATGTTGCCAACTTGGACTTCCCAAGCGCTTAGTCCAGTGCTCTGCACACAGTAAGCGCTCAATAAATACGATAGACTGATTGATTATTCCACTTGTTCCTATCTATTCTATTTATTTTGTTAATATGCTTGGTTTTGTTGTCTGTCTCCCCCCTCTAGACTGTGAGCCCGCTGTTGTGTAGGGACCGTCTCTCTATGGTGCCAACTTGGACTTCCCAAGCGCTTAGTCCAGTGCTCTGCACACAGTAAGCGCTCAATAAATATGATAGACTGATTGATTATTCCACTTGTACCTATCTATTCTATTTATTTTGTTAATATGCTTTGTTTTGTTCTCTGTCTCCCCCTTCTAGACTGTGAGCCCACTGTTGGGTAGGGACCGTCTCTCTATGGTGCCAACTTGGACTTCCCGAGCGCTTAGTCCAGTGCTCTGCACACAGTAAGCGCTCAATAAATACGATAGACTGATTGATTATTCCACTTGTTCCTATCTATTCTATTTATTTTGTTAATATGCTTGGTTTTGTTGTCTGTCTCCCCCCTCTAGACTGTGAGCCCGCTGTTGGGTAGGGACCGTCTCTCTATGTTGCCAACCTGGACTTCCCGAGCGCTTAGTCCAGTGCTCTGCACACAGTAAGCGCTCAATAAATACGACAGACTGATTGATTATTCTACTTGTACCTATCTATTCTATTTATTTTGTTAATATGCTTTGTTTTGTTCTCTGTCTCCCCCTTCTAGACTGTGAGCCCACTGTTGGGTAGGGACCGTCTCTCTATGGTGCCAACTTGGACTTCCCAAGCGCTTAGTCCAGTGCTCTGCACACAGTAAGCGCTCAATAAATACGACAGACTGATTGATTATTCTACTTGTACCTATCTATTCTATTTATTTTGTTAATATGCTTTGTTTTGTTCTCTGTCTCCCCCTTCTAGACTGTAAGCCTGCTGTTGGGTAGGGACCGTCTCTCTATGGTGCCAACTTGGACTTCCCAAGCGCTTAGTCCAGTGCTCTGCACACAGTAAGCGCTCAATAAATACGACAGACTGATTGATTATTCTACTTGTACCTATCTATTCTATTTATTTTGTTGATATGCTTTGTTTTGTTCTCTGTCTCCCCCTTCTAGACTGTGAGCCCGCTGTTGGGTAGGGACCGTCTCTCTATGTTGCCAACTTGGACTTCCCGAGAGCTTAGTCCAGTGCTCTGCACACAGTAAGCGCTCAATAAATATGATAGACTGATTGATTATTCTACTTGTACCTATCTATTCTATTTATTTTGTTGATATGCTTTGTTTTGTTCTCTGTCTCCCCCCTTTTAGACTGGGAGCCCGCTGTTGGGTAGGGACTGTCTCTAGATGTTGCCAATTTGGACTTCCCAAGCGCTTAGTACAGTGCTCTGCACATAGTAAGCGCTCAATAAATACGATTGATGATGATGATGATGATGACGACCCCGCGACACGCGGTTGGCGTCACCTCCACGGACGTCCCGCACGTGGCTAGCTTCAGGATGCGTTGCTCCCGGAAGGCCCAGGAGATGGTCTTCTCGTCGTGCTGTGGGAGAGAGGAAGGACGGGACCCGGGGGTGGGCAGTGGGGGAGAGGCTGCTGTAGTAATAATAATAATAATAATAATAATAATAGCATTTATTAAGCGCTTACTATGTGCAAAGCACTGTTCTAAGCGTTGGGGAAGTTACGAGGTGATCAGGTTGTCCCACGGGGGGCTCACAGTCTTCATTCCCATTTTACAGATGAGGGAACTGAGGCCCAGAGAAGTCAAGTGACTTGCCCAAAGTCACACAGCTGACAAGTGGCAGAGCCGGGATTTGAACCCATGACCTGCGACTCCAAAGCCCAGGCTCTTTTCCACTGAGCCACGTTGCTTCTCAAACGGTTTGGGTAGGACTCTCCCAAACCTTCTAGACTGGGAGCCCACCGCTGTTGGGTAGGGACCGCCTCTATATGTTGCCAACTTGGACTTCCCCAGCGCTTAGTACAGTGCTCTGCACACAGTAAGCGCTCAATAAATACGATTGAATACAGAGCTGTGATCGGTATATACTGTTGGCAGAAGGATTGTATATATGTTTGTACGTATTTATTACTCTTATTTGTACATATTTATTCTATTTATTTTATTTTGTTAATATGTTTTGTTTTGTCGTCTGTCTCCCCCTTCTAGACTGTGAGCCCGCTGTTGGGTAGGGACCGGCTCTCTATGTTGCCAACTTGGACTTCCTCAGCGCTTAGTACAGTGCTCTGCACACAGTAAGCGCTCAATAAATACGATTGAATACAGAGCTGTGATCGGTATATACTGTTGGCTGAAGGATTGTATATATGTTTGTACGTATTTATTACTCTATTTTATTTGTACATATTTATTCTATTTATTTTATTTTGTTAAAATGTTTTGTTTTGCCGTCCACCTCCCCCTTCTAGATTTTGAGCCCGCTGTTGGGTAGGGACCGGCTCTCTATGTTGCCAACTTGGACTTCCTCAGCGCTTAGTACAGTGCTCTGCACACAGTAAGCGTTCAATAAATACGATTGAATACAGAGCTGTGATCGGTATATACTGTTGGCAGAAGGATTGTATATATGTTTGTACGTATTTATTACTCTTATTTGTACATATTTATTCTATTTATTTGATTTTATTTTGTTAGTATGTTTTGTTTTGTCGTCCGTCTCCCCCTTCTAGACTGTGAGCCCGCTGTTGGGTAGGGACCATCTCTATGTGTTGCCGACTTGGACTTCCCAAGCGCTTAGTACAGTGCTCTGCACACAGTAAGTGCTCAATACATCGGAGCCCACTGTTGAGTAGGGACTGTCTCTATATGTTGCCAACTTGTACTTCCCAAGCGCTTAGTGAGCGCTTAATAAATACCATAATTATGATTATCAGGACTGTGTCCAACTGGATTTGCCTGTATCCACCCCAGCGCTTAGTACAGCGCCTGGCACATAGTGAGCGCTTAATAAATACCACAATTATGATTATAAGGACTGTGTCCAATTGGATTTGCCTGTATCCACCCCAGCGCTTAGTACAGCACCTGGCACATAGTGAGCGCTTACTAAATACCATAATTATGATTATAAGGACTGTGTCCAATTGGATTTGCCCGTATCCACCCCAGCGCTTAGTACAGCGCCTGGCACATAGTGAGCGCTTAATAAATACCACAATTATTATTATAAGGACTGTGTCCAATTGGATTTGCCTGTAACCACCCCAGCGCTTAGTACAGCACCTGGCACATAGTGAGTGCTTAATAAATACCACAATTATTATTATAAGGACTGTGTCCAATTGGATTTGCCTGTATCCACCCCAGCGCTTAGTACAGCGCCTGGCACATAGTGAGCGCTTAATAAATACCACAATTATGATTATAAGGACTGTGTCCAATTGGATTTGCCTGTAACCACCCCAGCGCTTAGTACAGCACCTGGCACATAGTGAGCGCTTAATAAATACCACAATTATTATTATAAGGACTGTGTCCAATTGGATTTGCCTGTATCCACCCCAGCGCTTAGTACAGCGCCTGGCACATAGTGAGCGCTTAATAAATACCACAATTATGATTATAAGGACTGTGTCCAATTGGATTTGCCTGTATCCACCCCAGCGCTTAGTACAGCACCTGGCACATAGTGAGCGCTTACTAAATACCATAATTATGATTATAAGGACTGTGTCCAATTGGATTTGCCTGTATCCACCCTACAGCTTAGTACAGCACCTGGCACATAGTGAGCGCTTAATAAATACCATAATTATGATTATCAGGACTGTGTCCACCTGGATTTGCCTGTATCCATCCCAGCGCTTAGTACAGCGCCTGGCACATACTGAGCGCTTAACAAATACCATCATTATTATTATTGTTACGTGCCAAGCACCGGGTTAGAGGCTGGATAACCGAGTCAGACACGATTCCCTTCCTCTCCGGGGCTCACAGTCTTAGGGAGCGGGAGAACCGTTACCGAGGAGCCCCCCCGCCTCTTTTTCCAGCCAAGTTTTCCATCCAGTTTTCCAGCGGAATCCCATACCTTCCTGGCGACTTCCCAGTCGTTGGCCCGTTGCCGGACGCTGCTCTGCAGGAAGCCGATGATGTCCCTGTTCTGGCTCAGTCGCTGCTGGGACGACTGATTAAACAGGCTCTTGCCTTGTTCTAGGAACAGAGCATTTAATCATCATCAATCGTATTTATTGAGCGCTTACTGTGTGCAGAGCACTGTACTAATCGTATTTAATTAAGTTCAATCGTATTTATTGAGCGCTTACTACGCGCCGCGCGCTGTACTACGCGCTTGGGAAGTCCAAGTCGGCAACCTATAGAGACGGTCCCTACCCAACAGCGGGCTCGCGCTCTAGAAGGGGGAGACGGACAACAAAACAAGACACGTGGACAGGTGTCAAGGCGTCAGAATAAATAGAAGTAAAGCTAGATGCACATCAATAACACGATAAATAGAATAGTAAATATGTACAAATAAAATAAATAGAGTAATAAATCTGTACAAACATATACACAGTTGCAGAGAGGGCACGGCGGGGGCGAGGCTCAAGGCGAGCTCGAGACGCTCATTCGTTTGTCCGGTCAGTCATACTTATCGAGCGCTTACCGTGTGCAGAGCGCTGTAGTAAGCGCTTGGGAGAGGACGATCTAAGGATAATCTCCACTCCTCCGCCGCTCACCTCCTCACTGGACCTCGTTCTCGCCCGTCCCGTCGTCGCCTCCCGGCCCACGTCCTCCCCCCGGCCCGGAACGCCCTCCCTCCGCACATCCGTCTGGACTACTGCATCGGCCTTCTCTCTGATCTCCCATCCTCGTGTCTCTCCCCACTTCAATCCATACTTCACGCTGCTGCCCGGATTATCTTTGTCCAGAAACGCTCTGGGCATATTACTCCCCTCCTCAAAAATCTCCAGTGGCTACCAATCAATCTGTGCATCATCATCATCAATCGTATTTATTGAGCGCTTACTGTGTGCAGAGCACTGTACTAAGCGCTTGGGAAGTACAAATTGGCAACATATAGAGACAGTCCCTACCCAACAGGCAGAAACTCCTCACCCTGGGCTTCAAGGCTGTCCATCCCCTGGCCCCCTCCTACCTCCCCTCCCTTCTGTCCTTCTCCATCGCAGCCCGCACCCTCCGCTCCTCCGCCGCCAATCTCCTCACCGTACCTCGTTCTCGCCCGTCCCGCCATCGACCCCCGGCCCACGTCCTCCCCCGGGCCTGGAATGCCCCCAATCCCTCTGCCCACCCGCCAAGCTCGCTCTCTTCCTCCCTTCAAGGCCCTGCTGAGAGCTCACCTCCTCCAGGAGGCCTTCCCACACTGAGTCCCTTCCTTCCTCTCCCCCCTCCATCCCCCCATCTTACCTCCTTCCCTTCCCCACAGCACCTGTATATATGGATATATGTTTGTACAGATTTCTTACTCTATTTATTTTACTTGTCCATATCTATTCTATTTATTTTATTTTGTTAGTATGTTTGGTTTTGTTCTCTGTCTCCCCCTTTTAGACTGTGAGCCCACTGTTGGGTAGGGACTGTCTCTAGATGTTGCCAGTTTGTACTTCCCAAGCGCTTAGTCCAGTGCTCTGCAAACAGTAAGCGCTCAATAAATACGATTGATGATGATGATGACTGTCTCTAGATGTTGCCAATTTGTACTTCCCAAGCGCTTAGTACAGTGCTCTGCACATAGTAAGCGCTCAATAAATACGATTGATGATGATGATCCGCCAAGCTAGCTCTCTTCCTCCCTTCCAACCTCCTCCAAGGGGCCTTCCCAGACCGAGCCCCCTTTTTCCTCTCCTCCTTCCCCTCCCCACAGCACCTGTATTTATGTTTGTACAGATTTATTACTCCATTTGTACATATTTCCTATTTTGTTAATGACGTGCATCTAGCTTTAATTCCATTCGTTCTGACGACTTGACACCTGCCCACGTGTTTTGTTTTGTCGTCCGTCTCCCCCTTCTAGACCGTGAGCCCGCTGGCGGGGTAGGGACCGTCTCTATAGGTTGCCGCCTTGGACTTCCCAAGCGCTCTAAGCGCTCAATAAATACGAACGATAAACGGATACATTCCCTGCCCACAACGGGCCGACAGTCTGGATCGACATCCCCGGGATCTTTCCTTTCTTCTGGGTTTATCCCCGTGGGGTGTCCCCCATCCTGGGGCTGTGCCCACCGCTCCCCAGGTTCAATCAATCAATCGTATTTATTGAGCGCTTCCTATGTGCAGAGCACTGTACTAAGCGCTTGGGAAGTGCAAATTGGCAACACATAGAGACAGTCCCTACCCAACAGTGGGCTCACAGTCTAAAAGGGGGAGACAGAGAACAGAATCAAACAGACCGACAAAATAAAATAAATAGGATAGAAATGTACAAGTAAAATAAATAAATAAATAAATAAATAGAGTAATAAATATGTACAACCATATATACATATATATATTCCTAGACGACCCATCCAACTTGGCATCCTGGAGCTCACCCTGCAAGTGGATGATGGCCCGCAGCTCCTGGATTTGATCCCGGACATCCCTCCCGCTCTGCGCCTTCATGGTGGCCTCCGTCCAGCCTGCCTCGCTCTCCTCCTCCTCCTTCCTCCCTCGGCGGAATGCCGCGGGAATGGCTCCCGTTCTCGGATCTCCAAGGCCCCTCTATGACGCCCTCGGCTTCTCCGGAATCCCGGTTCCACGCAGAGGCAGGGAGTGGGGGGGGGCAGCTCCCAGAATCCCGAACGGGATTCTGAAAGGCCCAGTCTCGACCCCATATGTTGCCAACTTGTACTTCCCAAGCGCTGAGTCCAGTGCTCTGCACACAGTAAGCGCTCAATAAATACGATTGATTGATCGATTGACCCCGGAGAATTGTCCAAGGGGCCTCAGGGGCCGGGGAATTTTGTGACGGAGGGAATCCTCGGAGCGGACGTGGATTTGGGAGGGCCGGACCACCTCGCCCCCTCGACTGTCATCTCCGTGAGGACGGTGATCGTGTCTACGTCCTCCGCTGTGCTCTCCCGAGCGCTCAGCGCAGCGCTCTGCGCTCCACCGGTGCCACAGATCGGTTGACCGATCCCCAGTGACCCCGACTCTAGAACGGACAGGCCCTCGGGCATCTCTCATGTGACTGGAAACTCCCTGTGGGCAGGGAACGTGTCTACCGACTCCGTTGGTAGCGCTTCCCTTCTCTGGGCCCTCAGTGACCTCATCTGGAAAATGGGGATGAAGACTGTGAGCCCCGCGTGGGACATGGACTGTATCAAACCTGATTAGCTTGTATCTACCCCAGTGCCTGGCACTTAGTAAACACTTAAATAACATTGAAGAAAACAAAACTTTGACAATAACTATGTCTTTCAAGTCCGCCACTTGGCCAATTTCTGTCACTCCCTTGTCCCAACCTCCAAGTCAGTTCTGGTGGTTCTTTCTCCCTAATATAACACGGTAGACGGAGCCTGGGAGTCAGAAGGTCATGGGTTCTAATCCTGCCTGCTGTGTGACCTTGGTCAGGTCACTTCACTTCTCTGGGCCTCAGTTACTTCACCTGCAAAATGGGGATCAAAACCGTGAGCCCCACGTGGGATGGGGACTGTATCCATCCCGATTTGCTTGTACCCACCCCGGCGCTTAGAACAGTGCGTGGCACATGGTAAGCACTTAACAAATCCAATCAATCAATCAATCGTATTTATTGAGCGCTTACTGTGTGCAGAGCACTGTACTAAGCGCTAATACTTTTAGACTGTGAGCCCACTTTTTAGACTGTGAGCCCACTTTTTAGACTGTGAGCCCACTTTTTAGACTGTGAGCCCACTGTTGGGTAGGGACTGTCTCTATGTGATGCCAATTTGTACTTCCCAAGCGCTTAGTACAGTGCTCTGCACATAGTAAGCGCTCAATAAATACGATTGATTGATTGATTGATTAATACCATTAATGAAATACCATTATGTTGCCAACTTGTCCTTCCCAAGCGCTTAGTACAGTGCTCTGCACACAGTAAGCGCTCAATAAATACGATTGAATAAATGAATTACTTAATATTATAACCAGACACAATCCTTTACCCACCGTCTAAACTGCCTCTGCGATGGTTCAATCAATCAATCGTATTTATTGAGCGCTTACTGTGTGCAGAGCACTGGACTAAGCGCTTGGGAAGTACAAGTTGGCAACATACAGAGACGGTCCCTACCCAACAGTGGGCTCACAGTCTAGAAGGGGGAGACAGAGAACAAAACCAAACATACTCACAAAATAAAATAAATAGAATAGATATGTACAAGTAAAATAGAGTAATAAATACGTACAAATATATATACATATACATATATACACATATATATATACGTACAAACATATATACATATACAGGTGCTGTGGGGAAGGGAAGGAGGTAAGGCGGGGCGGGGAAGAGGGGGAGAGGAAGGAAGGGGCTCAGTCTGGGAAGGCCTCCTGGAGGAGGTGAAATGACTTGCCCAAGGTCACACAGCTGCCAATCAATAGAGCCGGGATTAGAACCCATGACCTCTTACTCCCAATCCCGGGCTCTTGCCGCTAAACCACGCTGACTCTCCCAGGTTCATGCGTTCAATCGTATTTACAGAGCGCTGACTGCGTGCACAGCACTGTACTAAGCGACTCAACAACTTCATCAGCCTCAACTAACTCCCTCCTCCAGACCGTACTCCCTTCTGCCAAATCATTTTCCAAAAATATCATTCGGGTCACATCTTCTCCACTCCTCTGAAACGTCCAGGGGTTTCCCATCATCATCATCATCATCATCATCAATCGCATTTATTGAGCGCTTACTATGTGCAGAGCACTGGACTAAGCGCTTGGGAAGTACAAATTGGCAACATCTAGAGACGGTCCCTACCCAACAGTGGGCTCACAGTCTAAAAGGGGGAGACGGAGAACAAAACCAAACATACTAACAAAATAAAATAAATAGAATAGGTATGTACAAATAAATAGAGTAATAAATATGTACAAACATATATACATATATACAGGTGCTGTGGGGAAGGGAAGGAGGTAAGATGGAGGGGATGGAGAGGGGGACGAGGGGGAGAGGAAGGAAGGGGCTCAGTCTGGGAAGTTGGCAACCTATACCATTCACCGCGCCCCATAACCATGGTACAAATCTAGAAACTTTGTATTTATATTAATATTTGTCCGTCCCTCTCGGGACGGCCCTGGAGAGTCTTCAGTCCTCCACCGGCCTCGGCTATGGGAGAGTCAAGCTTGGCTAGTTGTAGCTTATTACTCTATTTATTCATTTATTTATTGTACTTGTACATATCTATTCTATTTCTATTTATTTTATTTTGTGAGTATGTTTGGTTTTGTTCTCTGTCTCCCCCTTTTAGACTGTGAGCCCGCCGTTGGGTCGGGACTGGCTCTCTATGTTGCCAATTTGTACTTCCCAAGCGCTTACTACACTGCTCTGCACATAGTAAGCGCTCAATAAATACGATTGATTGATTGGGCAGTGGCTAGCGAGTGGCAGTCCATCCGCCACGGGTCAAAACTCCCCCGCGCCGAGCAGCCGCGGCGCGGGAGAGCGTCTGGGGGAGTGACAAGTTACTGTTTGGACGGCGATGGGGGCAACCCGCGTCTGCATTTTGATGGAGAAAACTCTGTTGATCCACTATGGGAGCCATCGCCGATGGAGACGGGGAATTCCGGGAGCGGCGTCCACGGAGCCGCTGTGGGTCGGAGGCGACTTGCCGGAATCAGATATTTGTCTCCCACTCTGGACCGCGTGCTTGTTGTGGGTTGGGAACGCGTCCCCCAACTCTGTTGCAAGGTACCCTCCTAATACTCGATAATAATTATGGTACCCATTAAGCGCTTACTACGCGCCAGGCACTGTCCCGATTGACTGAGACTCCGTTGCGTGGGCTTTCCTGTAGTTAGTGTCGGTCTCCCCGTTAGACTGTAAACTCTCTGAGGGGAGGGAGCGTGTCTAATAACTCCATTGTACTCTCCCAAGGGCCCAGTTCAGTGCTCAGCCCATAGTAAGCGCTCCCTAAATGCTCTCCTTTGGTTGAGTCGTCCAGCCCAGCCTCCTGTTTCCGACCGGGGCAACACCTCGGTCAGCTGCCCCAGTGGACATCCACCATCTTGACTTCATTCACTCATTCAGTTAATAATAATAATCATAACGATGGCATTTATTAAAGCGCTTACTCTGTGCAAAGCACTGTTCTAAGCGCTGGGGAGGTTACGATAATTATAACGGCATTTATTAAGCGCTTACCTTAATAAGCTGGGGAGACGGCGTGGCTCAGTGGAAACAGCCCGGGCTTTGGAGTCAGAGGTCATGGGTTCAAATTCCGACTCCACCACTTGTCAGCTGTGTGACTTTGGGCACGTCACTTCACTTCTCTGTGCCTCAGTTCCCTCATCTGTAAAATGGGGATGAAGACTGTGAGCCCCCCGTGGGACAACCTGATCACCTTGTTAACCTCCCCAGCGCTTAGAACAGTGCTTTGCACATAGTAAGCGCTTAATAAATGCTAACATTATTATTATTATTATTATTACCATGTGCAAAGCACCGTTAGATGATCAGGTTGTCCCACGGGGGGGGGCTCACGGTCTCAATCCCCATTTTCCAGATGAGGTAACTGAGGCCCAGAGAAGCGAAGTGACTTGCCCAGAGTCACACAGCCGACAATTGGCGGAGCCGGCATTTGAACCCATGACCTTTGGCTCCAGAGCCTGGGCCCTTTTCCACTGAGCCACGCCGCTTCTCATATTGTATTTATTGAGCGTTTACTGCGGGCAGGGCACTGAACTGAGCGCTTGGAAAGCACAATTCAGCAACAAATGGAGACAATCCCTGCTCACAATGGGATCACAGTCTAGTAGATTTAAGGATGCCGGGTCACTTGACATCCTTCCGACGCTTCTCTCTTCACAACATCCCCCCTTCCGATTCCCACCACGAACGCTTCATCTAGGAGTTTCTGCACAACGCCCTCAATCAATCGTATTTATTGAGCGCTTACTGTGTGCAGAGCACTGTGCTAAGCGCTCGGGAAGCCCTCCCTCCCCAAACCCGACAATTACTCTCCCCCGGCCCCTCTTCAAAGCCTTACTGAAGCCCATCTCCTCCAAGAGGCCTTCCCAAACGAAGCCCCACTTTTCCTCATCTCTCCCTCCCTTCTGCGTCGCCCTCCCTCCGTCCCAGCCCCAATCAATCAATCGTATTTATTGAGCGCTTACTGTGTGCAGAGCACTGTACTAAGCGCTTGGGAAGTACAAGTTGGCAACACATATAGTCCCTACCCAACAGCGGGCTCACAGTCTAGAAGCCCCACACCACTTACGTTCACATCTGCCACTGATTTATCAAAACTGACGTCTGTCTCCCCCGCTTTGAGACCGTGAGCTCATCATCATCATCAATCGCATTTATTGAGCGCTTACTGCGTGCAGAGCACTGTACTAAGCGCTTGGGAAGTACAAGTCAGCAACACATAGTGACAGTCCCTACCCAACAGCGGGCTCACAGTCTAGAAGCCCCACACCACTTACGTTCGCATCTGCCACTGATTTATCAAAACTGATGTCTGTCTCCCCCGCTTTGAGACTGTGAGCTCATCATCATCATCAGTCGTATTTATTGAGCGCTTACTGTGTGCAGAGCTCTGTACTAAGCGCTTGAGAAGTACAAGTCGGCAACACATAGAGACAGTCCCTACCCAACAGCGGGCTCACAGTCTAGAAGCCCCACACCACTTACGTTCGCATCTGCCACTGATTTATCGATACTGACGTCTGCCTCCCCCGCTTTGAGACCGTGAGCTCATCATCACCATCAATCGTATTTATTGAGCGCTTACTGTGTGCAGAGCTCTGTACTAAGCGCTTGGGAAGTACAAGTCGGCAACACATAGAGACAGTCCCTACCCAACAGCGGGTTCACAGTCTAGAAGCCCCACACCACTTAACGTTCGCATCTGCCACTGATTTATCAAAACTGACGTCTGCCTCCCCAGCTTTGAGACCGTGAGCTCATCATCACCATCAATCGTATTTATTGAGCGCTTACTGCGTGCAGAGCTCTGTACTAAGCGCTTGGGAAGTACAAGTCGGCAACACAAAGAGACAGTCCCTACCCAACAGCGGGCTCACGGTCTAGAAGCCCCACACTACTTACGTTCGCATCTGCCACTGATTTATCAATACTGACGTCCGTCTCCCCCGCTTTGAGACCGTGAGCTCATCATCATCATCAATCGTATTTATTGAGCGCTTACTGTGTGCAGAGCTCTGTACTAAGCGCTTGGGAAGTACAAGTCGGCAACACATAGAGACAGTCCCTACCCAACAGCGGGTTCACAGTCTAGAAGCCCCACACCACTTAACGTTCGCATCTGCCACTGATTTATCAAAACTGACGTCTGCCTCCCCAGCTTTGAGACCGTGAGCTCATCATCACCATCAATCGTATTTATTGAGCGCTTACTGCGTGCAGAGCTCTGTACTAAGCGCTTGGGAAGTACAAGTCGGCAACACATAGAGACAGTCCCTACCCAACAGCGGGCTCACAGTCTGGAAGACTCATTCATGAGTCTTTATGAATGAATGTTCAATTTGTACTTCCCAAGCGCTTAGTACAGTGCTCTGCACATAGTAAGCGCTCAATAAATACAATTGATGATGGAAGCCCCACACCACTTACGTTTGCATCTGCCACTGACTTATCAAAACTGACGTCTGCTTCCCCCGCTTTGAGACCATGAGCTCATCATCATCATCAATCGTATTTATTGAGCGCTTACTGTGTGCAGAGCACTGTACTAAGCGCTTGGGAAGTACAAGTCGGCAACGCATAGAGACAGTCCCTACCCAACAGCTGGCTCACAGTCTGGAAGACTCATTCACGAGTCTTCATGAATGAATGTTCAATTTGTACTTCCCAAGCGCTTAGTACAGTGCTCTGCACATAGTAAGCGCTCAATAAATACGATTGACGATGGAAGCCCCGCACCACTTACGTCCGCACCTGCCACTGATTTATCGATACCGACGTCCGTCTCCCCCGCTCTGAGACCGTGAGCTCGTCGTGGGCAGGGAAGGTTTCCGTTCCTTGTCGTAGCGTGCTCACCTAAGCGCTCAGTACAGTGCTCCGCACACGGTAAGGGCTCAATAAATATGATCGAGCGAAGGCGCGATTCCCGGCGCTGATGCTGCCTCGTGGGGCCCGGGGCTCTGCCGCCCGAGCTCTGGACTGGCCGGTCCTTCCGCTGTCAACGTGGCTTCTGGGTTACCATGTTTTGGCCGCCCCCCGTAGCCCCCTTGCCCCCCACAGACCAATAAGTAGCACTCCTTCGAGCGCTTAGTACAGTGCTCTGCACATAGTAAGCGCTCAATAAATACGATCGATGATTGATGATGACACAGGTTTAATCACCAACCCCTCCGGGGCTAGGAGAGGGGGTCTTCTCTCCGCCATCCCGGGCGGGCCGTCAGAGGGAAGGACGCGGAGGGGAAGCCCGCCGGATCCCAGATCCCACCGGTCCGATCCCCGCTTCCCGGCCCGGACGTTCGGGGGAGTGCCCCCCGCTCCCCTATTCCAGCACATCCCCATACTGGTTCCTCGGCGGGGCCGGCTCCCTGCTCTCGGGGGGGTCCGGCCGGACGCTCGGCTCTGGAAGAAACAAAGAGGGAAAGCCGTCGGGATCGAGGCTGGGTCGGGTGAGAAGCAGCGTGGCCTACGGGGAAGGCGCCGGGATCGACTTCCGGCTGCCTCAGTTTCTTCATCTGGAAAATGAGGGCTAGGTACCTGTCTTCCCTCCTACTTGGACCATTAGTCCCGCGTGGAACGGGGACTGTATCCGACCGGATGACCTATTACGAACAGTGCGAACACTGAATAAATACCGTTATTTAGCTCTCATGCAACCGAGGTCCGTGGACCTAAATAATAATAATAATAATAATAATAATAATGATGATGGCATTTGTTAAGCGCTTACTCCCCCTCTCCATTCCCCCCACCTTACCTCCTTCCCTTCCCCACAGCACCTGTATATATGTATATATGTTTGTACAGATTTATTACTCTATTTATTTATTTTACTTGTACATATCTATTCTATTTATTTTGTTTTGGAAATATGTTTTGTTGTCTGTCTCCCCCTTCTAGACTGTGAGCCCACTGTTGGGTAGGGACTGTCTCTATATGTTGCCAACTTGGACTTCCCAAGCGCTTAGTACAGTGCTCTGCACACAGTAAGTGCTCAATAAATACGATTGATTGATTGATTACTATGTGCGAAGCACTGTTCTAAGCGGGGTGGGGGGGGACACACAAGGTGATCAGGTTGTCCCACGTGGGGCTCACAGTCGTAATCCCCATTTTACAGATGAGGGAACTGAGGCCCAGAGAAGTGAAGTGGCTTGCCCAAGGTCACACAGCAGACGTGCGGCGGAGCCGGGATTAGAACCCATGACCGCTGACTCCCGAGCCCGGGCTCTTTCCACTGAGCCGCGCTGCTCAAGCAAGGAAATTGGACCCAGGGGCTCTATTCATTCATTCAATCGTATTTATTGAGCGCTTACTGTGTGCAGAGCACTGTCCTAAGCGCTTGGGAAGAACAAGTTGGCAACATCTAGAGACGGTCCCTACCCAACAGTGGGCTCACGTTCTAGAAGGGGGAGACGGACAACAAAACAAAACGTATTAACAAAATAAAATAAATAGAATAGTAAATAGCCGTGGCATGTATTAAGTGTTTGCCGTGGGTTGTACGTCCAAATCTGGAATTTATTTATTTGACTGTGCGCTTGTGGCGGGGAATTGTCACGGTTTATGATGATGATGGTGATGGCATTTGTTAAGCGCTTACTATGTGCACAGCACTGTTCTAAGCACTGGGGGTGGATACAAGGTGATCAAGTTGTCCCACACGGGGCTCACGGTCTTAATGCCCATTTTACAGACTGAGGCCCAGAGAAGCCAAGTGACTTGCCCAAGGTCACACAGCAGACATGTGGCGGAGCCGGGATTCGAACCCATGACCTCTGACTCCAAAGCCCGCGCTCTTCTCCACTGAGCCACGCTGCTCCTCAGTTTATGGTTGCATTGTACTTCCCTAAGCGCTTAATACAGTGCACTGCGCACTGTAAGTGCTGATGGAGTCTCTCTGATTGATAAATTTGTTGTTCCCCTGCCTGATTTCCTATCAGGCCTGTGGGCTAGTCCTGATGGCATTTTTATTTTAATGGCGTTCGTTCGGCGCTTAGTATGCGCCAGGCACTGTTCTAAACGGTTCAGGGGTAGCTAGAGGGTCATTCACTCATTCAATCGTATTTATTGAGCGCTTACTGCGTGCAGAGCACTGTACTAAGCGTTTGGGAAGTACAAGTTGGCAACATATAGAGACGGTCCCTACCCGAAAGCGGGCTCACAGTCATCAGGTTGGACACAGTCCCTGGTCCAAGGTGGGACTCCTAGTCATCACGTGGCTCAGTGGAAAGAGCCCGGGCTTTGGAGTCAGAGGTCATGGGTTCAAATCCCGGCTCCGCCAATTGTCAGCTGTGTGACTTTGGGCGAGTCACTTCACTTCTCTGGGCTTCAGTGACCTCATCTGGAAAATGGGGATTACGACTGTGAGCCCCAAGTGGGACAACCTGATCACCTTGTATCCTCCCCAGTGCTTAGAACAGTGCTTTGCACATAGAGAAGCAGCATGGCTCAGTTGGAAGAGCCCGGGCTTTGGAGTCAGAGGTCATGGGTTCAAATCCCGGCTCCGCCAACAGTCAGCTTTGGGCGAATCACTTCACTTCTCTGGGCCTCAGTTACCTCATCTGGAAAATGGGGATTATGACGGTGAGTCCCAAGTGGGACAACCTGATCACCTTGTATCCTCCCCAGTGCTTAGAACAGTGCTTTGCACATAGTAAGTGCCTAACAAATGCCATCATTATTATTACTAGTAGTAGTAAGCGCTTAATAAATGCCATCATTATTCTTCTAGACTGTGAGCCCGTTGTTGGGTAGGGACCGTCTCTATATGTTGCCAACTTGTACTTCCCATTCAATCAATCAATCAATCAATCGTATTTATTGAGCCTCCTACTGTGTGCAGAGCACTGTACTAAGCGCTTGGGAAGTCCAAATTGGCAACATCTAGAGACAGTCCCTACCCAACAGTGGGCTCACAGTCTAAAAGGGGGAGACAGAGAACAAAACCAAACATGCTAACAAAATAAAATAAATAGAATAGATACGTACAGGTAAAATAAATAGAGTAATAAATATGTACAAACATATATACATATATACAGGTGCAGTGGGGAAGGGAAGGAGGTAAGATGGGGGGCATGGAGAGGGGGACGAGGGGGAGAGGAAGGAAGGGGCTCAGTCTGGGAAGGCCTCCTGGAGGAGGTGAGCTCTCAGTAGGGCCTTGAAGGGAGGAAGAGAGCTAGCTTGGTACAGTGCTCTGCACCCAGTAAGCGCTCAATAAATACGATTGAATGAATGAATCATCCCCATTTCACAGATGAGGTGACAGAGAGGGGCGCAGCGACTTGCCCGAGGTCCCACGGCCGACGCGGAGCCGGACCCGGGCTCCATCGGCTGGGCCAGGCTGCTTCTCGAACGCTTCTCCGACGGCCGCGGCCGCTTCCCACCTCCTTCCCGTCCCCCTCACCTGCAGCCCCGTCCCGGGGGAGCCGGCCCGTCTCCAGGAAGAGCCAGAGGTCGGAGCATTTCTGCGTCTCCGTCCGGGTCACCGCGTAGCTGCCGGCAGAGCCTGCAACTGAAGGGAGGGTGGTGATGGAAGGTTTAACTGTCCCAGATTGAAGGCCCTACTGAGAGCTCACCTCCTCCAGGAGGCCTTCCCAGACTGAGCCCCCTCCTTCCTCTCCCCCCGCCTTACCTCCTTCCCTTCCCCACAGCACCTGGATATATGTATATATGTTGGTACGGATTTATTACTCTATTTCATTCATTCATTCAATAGTATTTATTTTTTATTTTTTTGCATTTATTAAGTGCTTACTATGTGCAAAGCACTGTTCTAAGCGCTGGGGAAGTTACAAGGTGATCAGGTTGGCCCCCGGGGGTGCTCACAGCCTTAATCCCCATTTTACAGAGGAGGTAACTGAGGCACAGAGAAGTTAAGTGACTTGCCCAAAGGCACACAGCTGACAGCTGGCGGAGCCGGGATTTGAACCCATGACCTCTGACTCTGTCTGCAGAGCACTGGACTAAGCGCTTGGGAAGTACAAGTTGGCAACGTATAGAGACGGTCCCTACCCAACAGCGGGCTCACAGTCTAGAAGGGGGAGACAGACAACAAAACAAAACATATAAACCAAATAAAATAAATTGAATAAATATGTGCGAGTAAAATAAATAGAGTAATAAATATGTACAAACAATATATACATATGTACAGGTGCTGTGGGGAGGGGAAGGAAGTTTGCAACATATAGAGATGGTCCCTACCCAACAGCGGGCTCACAGTCTAGAAGGGGGAGACAGACAGCAAAACAAAAACATATAAACCAAATAAAATAAATTGACTAAATACGTATGAGTAAAATAGAATAATAAATATGTACAAACATATATACATATATACAGGTGCTGTGGGGAGGGGAAGGAAGTTTGCAACATATAGAGATGGTCCCTACCCAACAGCGGGCTCACAGTCTAGAAGGGGGAGACAGACAGCAAAACAAAACATATAAACCAAATAAAATAAATTGAATAAATACGTACGAGTAAAATAAATAGAGTAATAAATATGTACAAACAATATATACATATATACAGGTGCTGTGGGGAGGGGAAGGAAGTTTGCAACATCTAGAGACGGTCCCTACCCAACAGCGGGCTCACAGTCAAGAAGGGGGAGACAGACAACAAAACAAAACATATAAACCAAATAAAATAAATTGACTAAATACGTACGAGTAAAATAAATAGAGTAATAAATATGTACAAACAATATATACATATATACAGGTGCTGTGGGGAGGGGAAGGAAGTTTGCAACATATAGAGATGGTCCCTACCCAACAGCGGGCTCACAGTCTAGAAGGGGGAGACAGACAACAAAACAAAACATATAAACCAAATAAAATAAATTGAATAAATACGTACGAATAAAATAGAGTAATAAATATGTACAAACAATACATACATATATACAGGTGCTGTGGGGAGAGGAAGCAAGTTTGTAACATATAGAGACGGTCCCTACCAACAGCGGGCTCACAGTCTAGAAGGGGGGAGACAGACAACAAAACAAAACATATAAATAAAATAAATTGACTAAATACGTATGAGTAAAATACAGTACTAAATATGTACAAACATATATACATATATACAGGTGCTGTGGGGAGGGGAAGGAAGTTTGCAACATATAGGGACGGTCCCTACCCAACAGCGGGCTCACAGTCTAGAAGGGGGAGAAAGACAGCAAAACAAAACATATAAACCAAATAAAATAAATTGAATATGTATGAGTAAAATAGAGTAATAAATATGTACAAACATATATACATATATACAGGTGCTGTGGGGAGGGGAAGGAAGTTTGCAACATATAGAGATGGTCCCTACCCAACAGCGGGCTCACAGTCTAGAAGGGGGAGACGGACAGCAAAACAAAACATATAAACCAAATAAAATAAATTGAATATGTATGAGTAAAATAAATAGAGTAATAAGTACGTACAAACAGATATACATATATACAGGTGCTGTGGGGAGGGGAAGGAAGTTTGCAACATTATTTATTTTATTTTGTTAATATGTTTTGTTTTGTTCTCCGTCTCCCCCTTCTAGACTGTGAGCCCACTGTTGGGTAGGGACCGTCTCTAGATCATCATCATCAATCATCAATTGTATTTACTGAGCGCTTACTATGTGCAGAGCACCGTACTAAGCGCTTGGGAAGTACAAATTGGCAACATATAGAGACAGTCCCTACCCAACAGTGGGCTCACAGTCTAAAAGGGGGAGACAGAGAAGAAACCAAACATACTAACAAAAGAAAATAAATAGAATAGATAGGTACAAATAAAATAAATAAATAGAGTAATAAATATGTACAAACATATATACATATATACAGGTGCTGTGGGGGTGCTCTAGATGATCTAGATGATGCCAACTTGGTACTTCCCAAGTGCTCTGCGCACAGTAAGCGCTCAATAAATACGATTGGTTGATTGATTGATTGATTGATTGATTGATTGAACGGGTTTGCGGGGCGGGCCCAACCCCGGGATCTCTACTCACCCAACCGAAAAGCCGTAGCAGAGATGCTGTCGGGTCCGGCTCTCTAGACGAGCTCCAATCAATCAATCAATCAATCGTATTTATTGAGCGCTTACTATGTGCAGAGCACTGTACTAAGCGCTTGGGAAGTACAAATTGGAGCTCCAGACCCCCTGAATCCCTTACCTTACCTAGAGAAGCAGCGTGGCTCGGTGGAAAGAGCCCGGGCTTTGGAGTCCGAGGTCATGGGTCAAATCCACTTGTCAGCTGGGGGACTTTGGGCAAGTCACGTCACTTCTCTGGGCCCAGTGACCTCATCTGGAAAATGGGGATTAATCCATCAATCAATCAATCGTATTAATAGAGCGCTTATTGTGTGCAGAGCACTGTACACTTCAGACTGTAAGACCCTGGTGGGACAACCCTGATCACCTTGTAACCTTCCCAGAGCTTAGAACAGTGTTTTGCACATAGTAAGTGCCGAATAAATGCCATTATTATTATTATTATTATTACCTTCAGGCCTCTCCCTCACTCCCTCACTCTCCCGGGGCAGGGAGAAGCAAAATTCAGAAGCATCAACCAGGCCAGCGGCGGACGGACGGTCCGGACTGGCCTGAAACGCTCTCCCTCCTCAAATAATAATAATAATACTGATGGTATTTGCGAAGCGCTTCCTCTATGCCAAGCGCTGTTCTAAAAGCTGGGGCAGATACAGGATAATCAGGTTGTCCCGTGCTGGGGGTGGCCCTCACCCTTTTAATCCCCATTTTTAATAATGGCATTTATTAAGTGCTTACTCTGTGCAAAGCACTGTTCTAAGCACTGGGGGGATACAAGGTGATCAGGTTGTCCCACGTGGGGCTCACAGTCTTAATCCCCATTTTACAGATGAGGGAACGGAGGCACAGAGAAGTGACTTGCCCAAAGTCACCCAGCTGGCAATTGGCAGAGCCGGGATTTGAACCCATGACCTCTGACTCCAAAGCCCGGGCTCTTTCCATTGAGCCACGCTGCTTCTCAATTTTACATTTTACAGATGCGGTAACTGCGGCACAGAGAAGTTGAGGACTTGCCCATTCATTCACTCATTCAATCGTATTTATGGAGCGCTTACTGTGTGCAGAGCACTGTACTAAGCGCTTGGGAAGTACAAGCTGGCAACATATAGAGACGGTCAATCAATCAATCAATCAATCGCATTTATTGAGCGCTTACCGTGTGCAGAGCACTGTACTAAGCGCTTGGGAAGTCCAAGCTGGCAACATATAGAGACGGTCCCTACCCAACAGCGGGTTCACAGTCTCGCACAGCAGGCGAGTGGCAGGGTCAGGATTAGAACCCGACTCCCTAAGCCTGTGCTCTTTCCACTCAGCCACGCTGCTTCTCAAATAATAATAATGATGGTATTTGTTAAGCACTTACTATGTGCAAAGCACTGTTCTAAGCACTGGGAGGGTTACAAGGTGATCAGGCTGTCCCACGGGGGATTACAAGTTTTAATCCCCATTTTCCAGATGAGGTAACTGAGGCCCAGAGAAGTGAAGTGACTTGCTCAAAGTCACCCAGCTGACAATTGGCGGAGCCGGGATTTGAACCCATGACCTCTGACTCCAAAGCCCGGGCTCAAATGCGACAGACCACAACTCTCCCCGACTTCAAAGCCCTACTAAGGGATCACCTCCTCCGGGAGGCCTGCCCTGACTGACTCCTTTCCTCTTCTCCCACTCCCTTCCGCGTCGTCCTGACTCGCTCCCTCTATTCATCCCCGCTCCCAGCCGCACCCCATTATGTCCGTATCGGTCATTTCATCATCATCATCATCAATCGTATTTATTGAGCGCTTACTGTGCGCAGAGCACTGGACTAAGCGCTTGGGAAGTACAAACTGGCAACGTCTAGAGACAGTCCCTACCCAACAGCGGGCTCACAGTCTAAAAGGGGGAGACAGAGAACAAAACCAAACATACTAACAAAATAAAATAAATAGAATAGATACGTACAAGTAAAATAAATAAATGGAGTAATAAATATGTACAGACATATATACATCATCATAATCATCATCAATCGTATTTATTGAGCGCTTACTGTGTGCAGAGCACTGTACTAAGCGCTTGGGAAGTACAAAGTGGCAACATATAGAGACAGTCCCTACCCAACAGCGGGCTCACTGTCTAAAAGGGGGAGACAGAGAACAAAACCAAACATACTAACAAAATAAACAGAATAGATATGTACAAGTAAAATAAATAAATGGAGTAATAAATATGTACAGACATATATACATCACCATCATCATCAATCGTATTTATTGAGCGCTTACTATGTGCAGAGCACTGTACTAAGCGCTTGGGAAGTACAAACTGGCAACATCTAGAGACAGTCCCTACCCAGCAGTGGGCTCACAGTCTAAAAGGGGGAGACAGAGAACAGAACCAAACATACTAACAAAATAAAATAAATAGAATAGATATCTACAAGTAAAATAAATGATTAAATACAGTAATAAATATGTACAGACATATATACATCATCATCATCATCATCAATCGTATTTATTGAGCGCTTACTATGTGCAGAGCACTGTACTAAGCGCTTGGGAAGTACAAACTGGCAACATCTAGAGACAGTCCCTACCCAACAGTGGGTTCACAGCCTAAAAGGGGGAGACAGAGAACAAAACCATCATTATCATCAATCGTATTTATTGAGCGCTTACTATGTGCAGAGCACTGTACTAAGCGCTTGGGAAGTACAAATTGGCAACATCTAGAGACAGTCCCTACCCAACAGCGGGCTCACAGTCTAAAAGGGGGAGACAGAGAACAAAACCAAACATACTAACAAAATAAAATAAATAGAATAGATATGTTCAAGTAAAAGAAATAGAGTAATAAATATGTACAAACAATATATAAATATATACAGGTGCTGTGGGGAGGAGAAGGAAGTTTGCAACATCTAGAGACGGTCCCTACCCAACAGCGGGCTCACAGTCTAGAAGGGGGAGACAGACAACAAAACAAAACATATAAACCAAATAAAATAAATTGAATAAATACGTACGAGTAAAATAGAGTAATAAATATGTACAAACAATATATACATATATACAGGTGCTGTGGGGAGGAGAAGGAAGTTTGCAACATCTAGAGACGGTCCCTACCCAACAGCGGGCTCACAGTCTAGAAGGCAGAGACAGACAACAAAACAAAACATATAAACCAAATAAAATAAATTGAATAAATACGTATGAGTAAAGTAGAGTAATAAATATGTACAAACATATATCCATATATACAGGTGCTGTGGGGAAGGGAAGGAGGTAAGATGGGGGGGATGGAGATTTATTTATATTAATGTCGGTCTTTCCCTCTAGACGGTAAGCTTGATGCGGGCAGGGAATGTGTCTGTTATAGCGTGCTCTCCCAAGCGCTTAGTACAGGGCTCTGCCTGTGATGAGCGCTCTATAAATACGACCAAGCGAATAAACGGGTTCTGACTCCCTCCGGACCCTCGCCCACCCCCGCGGGGGAACCCACCCACGGCTGCGAGGACCGTCCACTGCATGGGGTACGGCAGCTTCTTGTTGAGCAGCTTCTGGAGGGCGAAGGCGGCGCCGAACCCTGAGGAGACAAGAGCGAGCGTTCAAGCGCTTAGTACAGCGCGCTGCACACAGTAATAATAATAATAATGGCATTTATTAAGCGCTTACTATGCGCAAAGCACTGTTCTAAGCGCTGGGGAGGTTACAAGGAGATGAGCTTGTCCCACGGGGGGCAAATCAGTCCATCGACGCTCTTCATTCATTCAATTCACCCGATCTCATTTATCGGGTGCTTACTGTGTGCAAAGCACTGCGCTGAGCGCTTGGAAGAGCACAATACGACCCTCCCCCTTTTAGACTGTGAGCCCACTGTTGGGTAGGGACTGTCTCCAGATGTTGCCAATTTGTACTTCCCAAGCGCTTAGTACAGTGCTCTGCACACAGTAAGCGCTCAATAAATACGATTGATGATGATGATGATGATGTATATATGTCTGTACATATTTATTACTCTATTTATTCATTTATTTTACTTGTACATATCCATTCTATTTATTTTATTTTGGTAGTATGTTTGGTTTTGTTCTCTGTCTCCCCCTTTTAGACTGTGAGCCCACTGTTGGGTAGGGACCGTCTCTAGATGTTGCCAATTTGTACTTCCCAAAGCGCTTAGTACAGTGCTCTGCACATGGCAAGCGTTCAATAAATACGATTGATGATGATGATGATGATGTATATATGTCTGTACATATTTATTACTCTATTCATTTATTTTACTTGTACATATCTATTCTATTTTATTTTGTTAGTATGTTTGGTTTTGTTCTCTGTCTCCCCCTTTTAGACTGCGAGCCCACTGTTGGGTAGGGACTGTCTCTAGATGTTGCCAATTTGTACTTCCCAATCGCTTACTACAGTGCTCTGCACATAGTAAGCGCTCAATAAATACGATTGATGATGATGATGATGATGTATATATGCCTGTACATATTTATTACTCTATTTATTCATTTATTTTACTTGTACATATCTATTCTATTTATTTTATTTTGGTAGTATGTTTGGTTTTGTTCTCTGTCTCCCCCTTTGACTGTGAGCCCACTGTTGGGTAGGGACCGTCTCTAGATGTTGCCAATTTGTACTTCCCAAGCGCTTAGTCCAGTGCTCTGCACATAGTAAGCGCTCAATAAATACGATTGATGATGATGACGGTGATGTATGTATGTCTGATGATGATGATACAACACTAAACAGACTCATTCCCTGTCCACGACGAGCTGATTTTTGTTTTCGTCCGTGCCAGCGCTTAGAACAGTGCTCGGCACCCAGTAATTGCTTGACAAATACCGCATTATCATTATTATTGTTATTACCTGTGATAAAGGCGCCGATGCCCTTGACGAACGCGTGGGACTGGCAGGCCGCATACTCCTGCAGGCCCTGAATAAGAATCACGGTGTTTGTTACAGCGCTGGCTAAGTGCCAGGCACTGTACTAAGCGCCGGGGTCGATACGAGGTAATCGGGTTGGACGCAGTCCCCGTCCCACACAGGGCTCACGGTCTTCGTGCCCATTTTACAGGTGAGGAGACTGAGGCAGAGAGGAGGGAAGTGAGGTCACACAGCGGACAAGTAGCGGAGTCGGGATTAATAATAATAATAATAATGATGGTATTTGTTAGGCGCTTACAATGTGCCAAGCGCTGTTCTAAGCGCTGGGATAGATGCAAGTAATGGGGTTGTCCCAGGTGGGACTCACAGTCTTCACCCCCATTGTTCCTTCATTCATTCAATCGTATTTATTGAGCGTTTACTATCATCATCAATCGTATTTATTGAGCGCCTACTATCATCATCATCAATTGTATTTATTGAGCGCTTACTCATCATCATCATCATCAATCGTATTTATTGAGCGCTTACTGTGTGCACTGCACTGTACTAAGCGCTTGGGAAGTCCAAGTCGGCAACATATAGAGACGGTGCCTACCCAACAGTGGGCTCACATTGTTAAGAGAAGCAGCGTGGCTCAGTGGAAAGAGCCCGGGCTTTGGAGTCAGAGGTCAGGGGTTCAAATTCTGGCTCCGCCAACTGTCAGCTGGGTGACTTTGGGCAAGTCACTTCACTTCTCTGGGCCTCAATTCCCTCATCTGGAAAATGGGGATGAAGACTGTGAGCCCCCCGGGGGACAACCCGGCCACCTTGTAACCACCCCCCCAAAGCACAGAACGGCGTGGCTCGGTAGAAAGAGCCCGGGCTTGGGAGTCAGAGGTCGTGGGTTCAAATCCCGACTTTGCCAACTGTCAGCTGGGTGACTTTGGGCGAGTCACTTCACTTCTCTGGGCCTCAGTTACCTCATCTGGAAAATGGGGATGAAGACTGCGACCCCCCCGGGGGACAACCCGATCACCTTGCAACCCCCTCCAAAGCACAGAACAGCGTGGCTCGGTAGAAAGAGCCCGGGCTTTGGAGTCAGAGGTCGTGGGTTCAAATTCCGGATTTGCCACCTGTCTGCTGGGTGACTTTGGGCAAGTCACTTCACTTCTCTGGGCCTCAGTTCCCTCATCTGGAAAATGGGGATGAAGACTGTGAGCCCCCCGGGGGACAACCTGGCCACCTTGTAACCCCCCCAAAGCACAGAACATTGTGGCTTGGTGGAAAGAGCACGGGCTTTGGAGTCAGAGGTCGTGGGTTCAAATTCCGGCTTTGCCACCTGTCTGCTGGGTGACTTTGGGCGAGTCACTTCACTTCTCTGGGCCTCAGTTCCCTCATCTGGAAAATGGGGATGAAGACTGTGAGCCCCCCGGGGGACAACCCGGCCACCTTGTAACCCCCCCCCCCCCAAAGCACAGAACGGCGTGGCTCGGTGGAAAGAGCCCGGGCTTTGGAGTCAGAGGTCGTGGGTTCAAATACCGCCCCTGCCACCTGTCTGCTGGGTGACTTTGGGCGAGTCACTTGACTAATCCGGGCCTCGGTTCCCTCATCTGTCAAATGGGGCTGAAGACTGGGAGCCCCCCGGGGGGCCACCCCATCACCCTGTCACCTCCCCAGCGCTTAGGACAGTGCTTGGCACCTAGTAAGCGCCTAAGAAACGCCCTCATTATTACAGAACACTGCTTGGCCCCCAGTAAGCGCTTCAGCGAACGCCATCATGATGACGATGCTGATGGTGAGCGTGAGGCGATGGAATGAACGTGCGGCCGCCCCTCCCCCCCGCCGGGCGGCCATCTTGCCGGCGGCGGCGCGGGGGTGGCCGGGAAGGGTCCCTCAGTGCCCCCAAGCCAAGCCCGCGGCCCGGGACAGGATGGAAGGAGGGAGGGAGGCCCCGCCGTCCCGTCCGAGCCCACCGGGTGTCTGGCGGCCACCGGCTCCTCCACTCGGGACAGGCCCAGGGTCACCATCGGGACGGACAGACGGACGGGACCCAACGCCGCCGCCGCCTCAGCCCGAGCTCCGCCCCCTCAGCCCCGCCCCCCTTTCCCTCAGCCCCGCCCCCTCTCCCTCAGCCACGCCCCCTCTCCCTCAGCCACGCCCCCTTTCCCTCAGCCCGTTCTTCCTCAGGCCAGCCCCCTCCGTAGCCCCGCCCCCTCCCCAGCCCCGCCCTTCCTCCGCTTCCCCCAGCCCCGCCCTCCGTAGCTCCGCCCCTCCCCAGCCCCTCCTTCCTCAGTCCCGCCCCTTCCCTCCTTAGCTCCGCCCCTCTGGCCCCGCCCTCACTTAACCCCTCCCTCTCCCGTGCCCCGCCCTTCCGCAGCCCCGCCCCTTTCCTAACCCCGCCCCCATCCAGCCCCGCTCTCCCTTAACTCCTCCCTCTCCGGGCCCCGCCCTCCCTTAGCCCCTCCCCCTCCCTTGCCCTGCCCTTCCTTAGCCCCGCCCCCTCTTTAGCCCCGCCCTCCCTTAGCTCCTCTCTCCCCGAGCCCCCGCCCCTCGCTAACCCCGCCCTTCCGTAGCTCCGCCTCTCCCTAGCCCCACCCTTCCTCCGCTCCCCCCCTGGCCCCCGCCCTTCCGGAGCTCCGCCCATGTTACAGCCCACCTCGCCCTTAGCCCCGCCCCTTCGGCCCCCTGGCCCCGCCCCTCCCTTAACCCCCTACCTTAGCTCCGCCCCCTCTCCGGCCCGCCCTCCATTAGCTCCGCCCCCTTCGCAGCCCGCCCCGCCCTCAGCTCCGCCCCCTCCTTAAACCTGCCCTTCATTGGTCCAACCCCGCCCCCCCTTAGCTCCGCCCCCTCATTGGTCCCGCCCTTCCCCAGCTCCGCCCCCTGCCCGACCCCGCCCCTCCTTAGCTCCGCCCCTTGCTCCCTTGGCCCCGCCCCACCCGGCGGAGAAGCCGAGGGATTTGGACTGTGACGGTACATTCATTCATTCATTCGTATCTATTGAGCGCTTACTGTGTGCAGAGCACTGGGGGATTTGGAGCTGTGACGGTACATTCATTCAATCGTATTTATTGAGCACTGGGGGATTTGGAGCTGTGACGGTACATTCAGTCATTCAATCGCAGTTATTGAGCACTTACTGCGTGCAGAGCTCTGGACTAAGCGCTTGGGAAGTCCAAGCTGGCAACGTATAGAGACGGTCCCTACCCAACAGCGGGCTCACAGTCTAGAAGGGGGAGACGGACAACAAAGTAAAACATTAACAAAATAGAATAAATATGTACAAATAAAATAGAGTAATTCATTCGTTCATTCAATCGTATTTATTAAGCGCTTACTGCGTGCAGAGCACTGGACTAAGCGCTTGGGAAGTCCAAGCTGGCAACGTATAGAGACGGTCCCTACCCAACAGCGGGATCACAATCTAGAAGGGGGAGACGGACAACAAAGTAAAACATATTAACAAAATAGAATGAATATGTACAAATGAAATAGAGTAATTCATTCATTCGTTCATTCAATCGTATTTATTAAGCGCTTACTGCGTGCAGAGCACTGGACTAAGCGCTTGGGAAGTACAAGTTGGCAACGTAGAGAGACAAATACAGAGACATATAAAATAAATAAATAGAGTAATAATTTCATACAAACATATGGGCTTCAAGGCCGTCCATCACCTCGCCCCCTCCTACCTCACCTCCCTTCTCTCCTTCTCCAGCCCAGCCCGCACCCTCCGCCGCTAATCTCCTCCCCCGCTAATCTCCTCCCCGTACCTCGTTCTCGCCTGTCCCGCCATCGACCCCCGGCCCACGTCCTCCCCTGGGCCCGGAATGCCCCCAATCCCTCCGCCCATCCGCCAAGCTCGCTCTCTTCCTCCCTTCAAGGCCCTACTGAGAGCTCACCTCCTCCAGGAGGCCTTCCCAGACTGAGCCCCTTCCTTCCTCTCCCCCTCATCCCCCTCTCCATCCCCCCATCTCACCTCCTTCCCTTCCCCACAGCACCTGTATATATGTATATACGTTTGTACATATTTATTACTCTACTTATTTATTTTACATGTACATATCTATTCTATTTATTTTATTTTGTTAGTATGTTTGGTTTTGTTCCCTGTCTCCCCCCTTTCAGACTGTGAGCCCACTGTTGGGTAGGGACCGTCTCTCTATGTTGCCAACTTGGACTCCCCAAGCGCTTAGTCCAGTGCTCTGCGCACAGTAAGCGCTCAATCAATACGACTGATGATGATGATGATGCAGAGCACTGGACTAAGCGCTTGGGAAGTCCAAGCTGGCAACGTCTAGAGACGGTCCCTACCCGGCAGCGGGCTCACAGGCTAGAAGGGGGAGACGGACAATCAATCAATCAATCAATCAATCGTATTTATTGAGCGCTTACTATGTGCAGAGCACTGTACTAAGCGCTTGGAAAGTACAAATTGGCATCACATAGAGACAGTCCCTACCCGATAGTGGGCTCACAGTCTAAAAGGGGGAGACAGAGAACAGAACCAAACATACCAACAAAATAAAATAAGTAGGATAGAAATGTACAAGTAAAATAAATAAATAAATAAATAAACAGAGTAATAAATATGTACAACCATATATACATATATACAGGACAACAAAGTAAAACATATTAACAAAATACAATAAATATGTACAGATAAAATAGAGTAGCCCGGTGGGGGCCCCGCCCCCCCGCTCACACTCCCGCCCTCCCGGACCTCGCGCACTTCCGGTGGGGGCCCCGCCCTCCCGGACTCGCGCACTTCCGGTTTTGGCCCCGCCCCCCCGCTCACACTCCCGCCCTCCCGGACCTCGCGCACTTCCGGTCGGGGTCCCTCGCGCACTTCCGGTCGGGGTCCCTCGCGCACTTCCGGTCGGGGCCCCGCCCCTTCTCCCTCCCTCCTCCCCCTCCCCCGCCCGGAGGCGCGTCGCCGTCGGCCCCGGGCATGGCGGCGTCGTCGGGTCCTGCGCTGTGCGTCGTGCGGGCGTCGGGCCCCGGGCAGCCCCGCTACCTCTGCTACTGCGACGGGCCCGAGGCGGGCGGCGAGGGCGGCTTCGGCGTCTGGTGGGCGCCCGCGGCGGGGGGCCGGGGCCGGGGCCGGGGCCGGGGGCGGGGCGGGGGCGGCCCCTCCATCTCCCGGCCTGACCCGCCTCTCCCGTTCTCCCGTCCCCCCGACCCCAGCGTGACGGACGCGGCCGACATGTGGGCCACCACCGTCTCCGCCCACAGCACGGACCGCCACGTGGGTGAAGGGGACGGGCACGTGACTCAAGCTCAGGCACGTGACTCGGGGGACGGGCACGTGACTCGAGGCTCAGGCGCGCTTGGGGGCGGGGCCGAGGGGCCTGATCACGTGACTTGTGGCGCAGGCGCGTGGTGAGGGGGCCGAGGGGCCTGATCACGTGACTCAGGGGCGCAGGCGCGTGGGCGGGGGGCCGGGCACGTGGCTCAAGGGCGCAGGCGCGTGGGTGGGGGGTGCCGGGCACGTGGCTCAAGGGCGCAGGCGCGTGGGTGGGGGGTGCCGGGCACGTGGCTCAAGGGCGCAGGCGCGTGGGTGGGGGGGTGCCGGGCACGTGGCTCAAGGGCGCAGGCGCGTGGGTGGGGAGGCGGGTAATGTTGGCATTTGTTAAGCGCTTACTATGTGGAACGCACTGTTCTAAGCGCTGGGGGGGATACAGAGTGATCAGGTTGTCCCAGGTGGGGCTCCCAGTCTTCATCCCCATTTTACAGATGAGGTAACCGAGGCTCAGAGAAGTGAAGTGATTTGCCCAAGGTCACACAGCAGATACGTGGGAGAGACAGGATTCGAACCCATGACCTCCGACTCCAAAGCCCGGGCTCTTTCTCAAGGGCGCAGGCGCGTGGGTGGGACGAGGGGGGCCGGGTACGTGGTTCAAGGGCGCATGCGCGTGGGTGGGAGGGGGCAGGGCACGTGGCTCAAGGGAGCATGCGCGTGGGGGGCAGGGCACGTGGGTTGGGGCAGAGCACGTGGCTCAAGGGCGCATGCGTGTGGGCGGGGGAGGGCACGTGGTTCAAGGGCGCGTGGGGGGCCGGGCACGTGGCTCAAGGGCGCATGGGCGTGGGTGGAGGGCTGGGCACGTGGCTCAAGGGCGCATGTGCGTGGGTGAGGGGGCTGGGCACGTGGTTCAAGGGCACGTGGGGGGGGGCCGGCACGTGGCTCAAGGGAGCGTGAGTGGGTGGGGCCGGGCACGTGGCTGAGGGCACTGGGCACGTGACCCAACCTGCTCACCTCAGCGCTTAGAGCAGCGTTTGGCACATAGTAAGCGCTTAACAAAGACCATCATCGCCATCATTCCCTTCTCTGTACTTCAGTTTCCTCACCTGCGAAGTGGGGAGGAAATGCCTGTTCCTTTCTTCATTCATTCATTCATTCAATCGTATTTATTGAGCGCTTACTGTGTGCAGAGCACTGGACTAAGCGCTTGGGAAGTCCAAGTTGGGAACATCTAGAGACGGTCCCTACCCAACAGTGGGCTTCCTGGTCCCCATGTACCCCACCCCCAGAACAACCTGGAACTCTGTTCATTCATTTAATCAGTGGAAAGAGCCCGGGCTTTGGAATCAGAGGTCATGGGTTCGAATCCCGGCTCCACCACAAGTCTGCTGCGTGACCTTGGGCAAGTCACTTCACTTCTCTGAGCCTCAGTTCCCTCATCTGGAAAAATGGGGATTAAGACTGTGAGCCCCCCGTGGGACAACTTGATCACATTGTATCCCCCCCCGGCGCTTAGAACAGTGCTTTGCACATAGTAAGCGCTTAACAAATGCCATCATTATTATTATTATTATTATAGTCGTGGTCGTGCCCCGCACCCCGCTTCCCTCCCCGGCTTTCATTTGTCCCCCGGGGCCCTCAGGACCACCCTAAGGAACCCCCCAAGGCTACTGCTTAGACCCCCTGCCTTCTCCCTTCCCCTCCCCGAAGCCGGATCGGCAGATCCCGGAATCCCTGGCCCCTGGAAAATCCCTCACCGTGGTGAGGAAAAAGCGGCCCTGCTTTTTTGTACTTCCCAAGCGCTCAGTACAGTGCCCCGCGCACAGTAAGCGCTCAATAAATACGATCAAATGAATGCCTTCGGCCAGCTGGGAGAGAGCAGGGGAGCCGGGGCCCGTTCGCCATTTAGCCCAAAGTTGGCACTCGTGAGGGGGGTCACCCTGCCCCCCAAACGCTCCTCAGTGGAAACAGCCCGGGCTTTGGAGTCAGAGGTCACGGGTTCAAATCCCGCCTCCGCCGACTATCAGAGCGAGTCACTTCTCTGGGCCTCAGTCCCCTCACCTGCAAAATGGGGGTGAAGACTGTGAGGACAACCTCCCCAGCGCTTACAGCGGCGCTTGGCACATAGTCAGCGCTTAATAAACGCCGTGATGATGATTATCAGTCCTCACAGAAATCTCAAGATGGACTGCCGCCCGCTGAGGACTTCGCCGCTCGATTCAGGTGAGGCCGAGGCAGCAGCAGGGCGAGGAAAGGGGGGCCGGGGGAGCCCCGGGGGGACCTGATGCCCACCTCATTCGCCCCCAGAGATGCCTGCGAGCAACAGACCGTCTCCCTGACCCCGCGAGACGATGGAAGCGGGGTCTCCCTGCGGCTCCCGGGGGGCCCCCCGGGCCTCACCGTCGACCTGCCGAAGCTGCCCGACTCGGAGGCCCGGCCGCGGCTGCGGGCCCTGATGCTCCAGTTGGCGGACAGGGTCCGGGGGCTCGAGCGGCGCCTGGCAGGTGCCCCCGTCATCATCAATCGGATTTATTGAGCGCTTACTACGTGCAGAGCCCTGGACTAAGCGCTTGGGAAGTCCAAGTCGGCAACATCTAGAGACGGTCCCTACCCAACAGCGGGCTCGCAGTCTAAAAGGGGGAGACGGAGAACAAAACCAAACATACTACCAAAATAAAATAAATAGAATAGATAGGTACAAGTAAAATAAATAAATGGAGTAATAAATATGTACAGACATATATACATCAGCATCATCATCAATCGTATTTATTGAGCGCTTACTATGTGCAGAGCACTGGACTAAGCGCTTGGGAAGTACACATTGGCAACATCTAGAGACAGTCCCTACCCACCAGTGGGCTCACAGTCTAAAAGGGGGAGACAGAGAACAAAACCAAGCATACTAACAAAATAAAATAAATAGAATGGATATGTACAAGTAAAATAAATGGAGTAGTAAATATGTACAGACATATATACATCATCATCATCATCATCAATCGTATTTATTGAGCGCTTACTATGTGCAGAGCACTGGACTAAGCGCTTGGGAAGTACAAATTGGCAACATCTAGAGACAGTCCCTACCCAACGGTGGGCTCACAGTCTAAAAGGGGGAGACGGAGAACAAAACCAAACAGACTAACAAAATAAAATAAATAGAATAGATAGGTACAAGTAAAATAAATAAATGGAGTAATAAACATGTACAGACATATATACATCATCATCATCATCAAAAGTATTTATTGAGCGCTTACTATGTGCAGAGCACTGGACTAAGCGCTTGGGAAGTACAAATTGGCAACATCTAGAGACAGTCCCTACCCAACGGTGGGCTCACAGTCTAAAAGGGGGAGACAGAGAACAAAACCAAACATACTAACAAAATAAAATAAATAGAATGGATATGTACAAGTAAAATAAATAGAGTAATAAATATGTACAAACATATATCCATATATACAGGTGCTGTGGGGAAGGGAAGGAGGTAAGATGGGGGGCATGGAGAGGGGGAGAGGAAGGAAGGGGCTGAGTGTGGGAAGGCCTCCTGGAGGAGGTGAGCTCTCAGCAGGGCCTTGAAGGGAGGAAGAGAGCAGAGGGAGGGCATTCCAGGCCCGGGGGAGGACGTGGGCCGGGGGTCGATGGCGGGACGGGCGAGAACGAGGGACGGCGAGGAGATTGGCGGCGGAGGAGCGGAGGGTGCGGGCTGCGATGGAGAAGGACAGAAGGGAGGTGAGGTAGGAGGGGGCCAGGGGATGGACGGCCTTGAAGCCCAGGGTGAGGGGTTTCTGCCTGAAACTCCCCCCAGGGGGTCGGGGGCGCGTGGGGAGGCGTCCCCCAACTTCCCGAGGTCCCCGTGGCGACTCCGGCCTCCGTGACGAACCTTCCCTCCCTCCCCGCAGCTGTGGAGGCCGTGGCTGCCAGTCCCAGGAAGAAGTCCTCTCCGACTGGGCCGAGGCTGTTTATGCCAGGTAATAATAACGATAGCATTTATTTATTTGCGTTTATTAAGCGCTTACTATGTGCAGCACACTGTTCTAAGCACTGGGGGGGATACAGCGTAATCGGGTTGTCCCACGTGGGGCTCACAGTCAATCCCCATTTTCCAGATGAGGGAACTGAGGCCCAGAGAAGTGAAGTGACTTGCCCAAGGTCACGCAGCAGACGTGGTGGAGCCGGGATTCGAACCCATGACCTCTGACTCCAAAGCCCGGGCTCTTTCCACTGAGCCACGCTGCTTCTCTAAGCGCTTACTATGTGCAAAGCACTGTTCTGAGCGCTGGTAGCGCCTCCCTCCCCTCCCCAATCGGTCGTATTTATTGAGCGCTTACTGTGTGCGGAGCACTGTGCAAAGCGCTTGGGAAGTACAAGTTGGCAACATATAGAGACGATCAATCAATCAATCGTATTGAGCGCTTACTGTGTGCAGAGCACTGTACAAAGCGCTTGGGAAGTACAAGTTGGCAACATATAGAGACGGTCAATCAATCAATCAGTCGTATTTATTGAGCGCTTACTGTGTGCAGACCACTGTACAAAGCGCTTGGGAAGTACAAGTTGGCAACATATAGGGACGGTCAATCAGTCAATCGTATTTATTGAGCGCTTACTGTGTGCAGAGCACTGTGCAAAGCGCTTGGGAAGTACAAGTTGGCAACATATAGAGACGGTCAATCAGTCAATCAGTCGTATTTATTGAGCGCTTACTGTGTGCAGAGCACTGTGCAAAGCGCTTGGGAAGTACAAGTTGGCAACATATAGGGACGGTCAATCAGTCAATCAGTCGTATTTATTGAGCGCTTACTGTGTGCAGAGCACTGTACAAAGCGCTTGGGAAGTACAAGTTGGCAACATATAGAGACGGTCAATCAATCATATTTATTGAGCGCTTACTGTGTGCAGAGCACTGTACAAAGCGCTTGGGAAGTACAAGTTGGCAACATATAGAGATGGTCAATCAATCAATCAATCAGTCGTATTTATTGAGCGCTTACTGTGTGCAGAGCACTGTACAAAGCGCTTGGGAAGTACAAGTTGGCAACATATAGAGACGGTCAATCAATCAATCAGTCGTATTTATTGAGCGCTTACCGTGTGCAGAGCACTGTACTAAGCGCTTGGGAAGTACAAGTTGGCAACATATAGGGACGGTCAATCAATCAATCAGTCGTATTTATTGAGCGCTTACCGTGTGCAGAGCACTGTGCAAAGCGCTTGGGAAGTACAAGTTGGCAACATATAGAGACGGTCAATCAGTCAATCAGTCGTATTTATTGAGCGCTTACTGTGTGCAGAGCACTGTACAAAGCGCTTGGGAAGTACAAGTTGGCAACATATAGGGACAGTCAATCAACCAATCAGTCATATTTATTGAGCGCTTACTGTGTGCAGAGCACTGTGCAAAGCGCTTGGGAAGTACAAGTTGGCAACATATAGGGACGGTCAATCAATCAATCAATCAATTGTATTTATTGAGCGCTTACTGTGTGCAGAGCACTGTGCAAAGCGCTTGGGAAGTACAAGTTGGCAACATATAGAGACGGTCAATCAGTCAATCAGTCGTATTTATTGAGCGCTTACTGTGTGCAGAGCACTGTACAAAGCGCTTGGGAAGTACAAGTTGGCAACATATAGAGACGGTCAATCAGTTGTATTTATTGAGCACTTACCGTGTGCAGAGCACTGTGCAAAGCGCTTGGGAAGTACAAGTTGGCAACATATAGGGACGGTCAATCAATCAATCAGTCGTATTTATTGAGCGCTTACTGTGTGCAGAGCACTGTGCAAAGCGCTTGGGAAGTACAAGTTGGCAACATATAGAGACGGTCAATCAGTCAATCAGTCGTATTTATTGAGCGCTTACTGTGTGCAGAGCACTGTACAAAGCGCTTGGGAAGTACAAGTTGGCAACATATAGGGACAGTCAATCAACCAATCAGTCATATTTATTGAGCGCTTACTGTGTGCAGAGCACTGTGCAAAGCGCTTGGGAAGTACAAGTTGGCAACATATAGAGACGGTCAATCAGTCGTATTTATTGAGCGCTTACTGTGTGCAGAGCACTGTACAAAGCGCTTGGGATGTACAAGTTGGCAACATATAGAGACATCATCATCATCATCAATCATCAATCGTATTTATTGAGCGCTTACCATGTGCAGAGCACTGGACTAAGCGCTTGGGAAGTACAAGTTGGCAACATATAGAGACAGTCCCTACCCAATAGTAGGCTCACAGTCTAAAAGCGCAGCCTGAGGTCCAGACCAGGGATAATAATAATAATATAAGTACCGTTAATTATTAATAATATCGCTATTAATAAATTATTCCATCAGTGTAGTGATTAGTGCATTATATTGTTATATTACTTGATATATTGTTAATAAAATTATTATTATTGTTGGGGTGTTAAGCACTCGTCTGCTGTGGGACCTCGGGCTTAACGTCTCTGAGCCTCAGTGACCTCTTCTGTAAAATGGGGATTAAGACTGTGAGCCCCACGTGCATCGACCTCAGCGCTTGGCACGTAGTAAGCGCTTAATAAATACCATCGTTATTATTATTGTTACTCTATAATAATAATAACGATGGCATTTGTTCAGCGCTTACTATGTGCAAAACACTTCTAAGCGCCGGGGAGGTTACAGGGTGATCAGGTTGTCGCACGGGGGGCTCACAGTCTTAATCCCCATTTTACAGATGAGGGAACTGAGGCCCAGAGAAGTGAAGTGACTTGCCCACAGTCGCACAGCTGACAGTGGAGGAGCCGGGATTCGAACCCATGACCTCTGACTCCAAAGCCCGGGCTCTTTCCGCTGAGCCCCGCTGCTCCTCTGTAAATGCCGGGCGTCCACCGAGGGCTGGAGTGGATACGAGCAAATTGGGTTGGACGCTCATAGAGAAGCAGCGTGGCTCAGTGGGAAGAGCCCGGGCTTTGGAGTCAGAGGTCATGGGTTCGAATTCCGCTCCGCCACATCATCATCAATCATATTTATTGAGCACTTACTATGTGCAGAGCACTGTACTAAGCGCTTGGGAAGTACAAATTACTTCCCACATGCCTGCTGTGTGACCTTGGGCAAGTCACTTAACTTCTCTGAGCCTCAGTTCCCCCATCTGTAAAAGGGGGATGAAGACTGTGAGCCCCACGTGGGACAATCTGATCACCTCGTATCCCCCCAGCGCTTAGAACAGTGCTTTGTACATAGTAAGCACTTAACAAATGCCTTCATTATTATTATTATTATTATTATTATTATTATGACCCGAGCTAACGGCTCCAAGGAGGAACTGGTGAGGAGCCTTCGGCGGGGAACTCAGACCCCTGGGTTCAGGACGGAGTCTTTAATCATCATCATCATTGGGAGAAGCAGCGTGGCTCAGCGGAAAGAGCGTGGGCTTTGGAGTCAGAGGTCATGAGTTCAAATCCTGGCTCCACCAATTGTCAGCTGTGTGACCTTAGGCAAGTCACTTCACTTCTCTGGGCCTCAGTGACCTCATCCGTAAAATGGGGATTAAGACTGTGAGCCCCCTGTGGGACAACCTGATCACTTTGTAACCTCCCCAGCGCTTAGAACAGTGCTTTGCACATAGTAAGCGCTTAACAAATGCCATCATTATTATTATCATCATCATCAATCGCATTTATTGAGCGCTTACTCTGTGCAGAGCACTGTACTAAGCGCTTGGGAAGTACAAATTGGCAACGTATAGAGACAGTCCCTACCCAACAGTGGGGTCACAGTCTAAAAGGGGGAGACGGAGACCAAAACCAAACGTACTGACAAAATAAAATAAATAGAATAGATAGGGACAAGTAAAATAAATAAATAATCCAGAGAGAGGCTCTAGGGAGCAGGGAGCGGCGGTCCGGGTGGGAAGTCGGAGACGCTGAGCCGGTCCGGTCGGGATGTCCCCTCTCCTGTCCCCCCGCCCCCCTCGTGTCCCTTCCCGCCTCTTCCCGCAGACCCGGAGCTCCGGAGAGGCGGCCCCGGGACCAGGAAGAGGATGCCGGGCGAATCGCTCATCAACCCCGGCTTCAAGAGGTAAGAAGAAGAAGAAGAAGAAGAAGAAGGTTGGCATTTGTTAAGCGCTCGTCCCCCTCTCCATCCCCCCCATCTCACCTCCTTCCCTTTCCCACAGCACCTGTATATATGTTTGTACATATTTATTACTCTATTTATTTCACTTGTACATATCTATTCTATTTATTTTATTTCGTTAGTATGTTTGGTTTTGTCCTCTGTCTCCCCCTTTTAGACTGTGAGCCCGCTGTTGGGTAGGGACTGTCTCTATATGTTGCCCATTTGGACTTCCCAAGCGCTCAGTACAGTGCTCTGCACATAGGAAGCGCTCAGTAAATATGATTGATTGATTGATTGTTAAGCCCACGGTTAGCGAAGCAGCGGGGCCCAGTGGAAAGAGCCAGGGGTCGTGGGTTTGAATCCCGGCTCCGCCACACGTCCGCTGTGTGACCGTGGGCAAGTCACTTCTCTGAGCCTCAGTTCCCTCATCTGGAAAATGGGGATTAAGACCGTGAGCCCCGCTGTGGGACAACCTGATCACCTTGTATCCCCCCGCCCAGCGCTTAGTGCGTCGCACATAGTAAGCGCTTAACAAATGCCATCGTTAGTATTGGTAGAGAAGCAGCGTGGCTCAGTGGAAAGAGCCCGGGCTCTGGAGTCAGAGGTCATGGGTTCGAATTCCGGCTCCACCACATTGGGCAAGTCACTTCTCTGAGCCTCAGTTCCCTCATCTGGAAAATAGGGATTAAGACCGTGAGCCTCCCCGGGGGACAACCTGACCACCTTGTATCCCCCCCAGCGCTTAGAACAGTGCGTCGCACATAGTAAGCGCTTAACAAATGCCACCGTTAGCACTATTAAGCGCTTACGACGGGTCAGGCCCCGTACTGAGTGTTGGGGCAGATACAGGCTAATCAGGTTGGACGCAGCCCCTGTCCCACACTGGGCTCAGCCTTAATCTCCATCTTACGGGGGAGGTAATTGAGGCTTAGAGAAGTTAAGTGACTTACCCAAGGTCACGCAGCAGACGAGCGGCGGGGCCGGGATGAGGACCCAGGTCCTTCGGACTCCCAGTCCTGAGCTCTTATCCACTAAGCCACGCCGCTCCCGTGCTCCCATCCTCGCGGGACCAAGCCCCCTCTCCCCTGTAGTCCAGTGCCCTGCACCCAGTAATCAATCAGTCCTATTTATTGAGCGCTTACTGTGTGCCGAGCACTGTACTAAGCGCAAGTTGTCAACCTATAGAGACGGTCCCTACCCAACAGTGGGCTCACAGTCTAGGAGGGGGAGACAGAGAACAAAACCAAACGTATTAACAGAATAAAATAAATAGAACAGATATGTACAAGTAAAATAAATAGAGTATTGAGTGAGTGAATGAACTCCCCGGGGAGGCCGGAGCCCTCACTTTCTCCTCCTTCCTGTCCACAGCAAGAAGGCGCCCAGCGGGGTGGACTTTGATGACTCCTGAGGGTCTGACCCCAGAGATTCGCACCTCTTCCCGGGACGAGAGCTCCCGTCTTCCCCGCCGCTCCTCGGGAGGACGGGGGTCCGGTGGGAGACCCCGCTGGGCTCCCCACAGGCCAGCCCAAAGTTCCCGTTCCTCGGAGGGCACGGGACGGCCCAGTGGGGGCCGCAGGCGGGGGACAGACCGGGGGCGGCGGTTCCCGGGGTCCCCCCCACCACTCCAGCCGGCCTCGCGACCAACCGACCGAATAAAGCAGCCCCAAACTGACCAACCGGCCTCTCCTGAGTTTCCCTTAAATAATAATAAATCGGCAACGACGACGGTACCCGTCAAGCGCTTCCCACGTGGCCGGCTCCGTCCGAAGCGCCGGGACGGATACGGGCAGATGGGGGTCGAGCCCGCGGGGCCCACGGTCTCAATCCCCATTTTACAGGCGAGGGAACCGAGGCCCGGCGAAATGAAGCGACCTCCCCAAGGTCACGCAGCAGGCAAGGGACGGAGCCGAGATCAGAACCCGCGACCTTCCGACTCCCGGCTGTCACCGCTACCCCGTGGCTGCCTCTCAAAGCGGCCTGAACCTCCGACGTTGGCAACGCCTCCTGACCGTGAGACCGAACGTTCCCGCTTCCCCGGAGGGCCTCGGCCACGCCACGGGGCACCCAAATAGCCTCCCATCTTCTGGAGGGAAAGAGAAGATGGGAGACGGGGGGTGTTGGGCGACTTCAGGAAGCCAGTGAGGCGACAAACAGATGGCATCATCCCTCAAACCTCCGGCCCGGGCAGCCCGGGGGGATGCCCACTCTCTCCCTCCACCCTGCGGGTTTCGGGGCGGGCTGGAGGCCGGCCCCGTTCTGGTTTTAAACGCGGTTGGGCGGGTTAGGGGTGGCACAGAGGGAGCAGGCCCCCTTCCACGCTGACTTGTCGAGAACTGAGTCACCCCCGGGCCCTCCCTGCCGCCGGATGACTTTGGAGCGTCTTGCTGGCGCCGGGCCCCAGAAGGGATGGGGTGGGGACGGTTGGCAGGGTTGCCTGGGGAACTAAGGGAGGGAACATAATAATAATAATAGTGGCACTGTTCTAAGCGCTGGGGAGGATCCAAGGTGATGGGGTTGTCCCATGGGGGGCTCACGATCTTAATAATAATGGCGTTTGTTAAGCGCTTGCTTCGTGCAAAGCACTGTTCTAAGCGCTGGGGAGGATACAAGGTGATGGGGTTGTCCCATGGGGGGCTCGCGATCTTAATAATAATGGCATTTGTTAAGCGTTTGCTTCATGCAAAGCGCTGTTCTAAGCGCTGGGGAGGATCCAAGGTGATGGGGTTGTCCCACGGGGGGCTCGCGATCTTAATAATAATGGCGTTTGTTAAGCGCTTGCTTCGTGCAAAGCACTGTTTTAAGCGCTGGGGAGGATCCAAGGTGATGGGGTTGTCCCATGGGGGGCTCACGATCTTAATAATAATGGCATTAAGCGCTTGCTTCGTGCAAAGCACTGTTCTAAGCGCTGGGGAGGATACAAGGTGATGGGGTTGTCCCATGGGGGGCTCGCGATCTTAATAATAATGGCATTTGTTAAGCGCTTGCTTCGTGCAAAGCGCTGTTCTAAGCGCTGGGGAGGATCCAAGGTGACGGGGTTGTCCCATGGGGGGCTCACGATCTTAATAATAATGGCATTTGTTAAGCGTTTGCTTCATGCAAAGCGCTGTTCTAAGCGCTGGGGAGGATCCAAGGTGATGGAGTTGTCCCATGGGGGGCTCAAGATCTTAATAATAACGGCATTAAGTGCTTGCTTCGTGCAAAGCACTGTTTTAAGCGCTGGGGAGGATCCCAGGTGACGGGGTTGTCCCATGGGGGGCTCACGATCTTAATAATAATGGCATTTGTTAAGCGCTTGCTTCGTGCAAAGCACTGTTCTAAGCGCTGGGGAGGATCCAAGGTGATGGGGTTGTCCCATGGGGGGCTCACGATCTTAATAATAATGGCATTTGTTACGCGCTTGCTTTGTGTGAAGCACTGTTCTAAGCGCTGGGGAGGATACAAGGTGATGGGGTTGTCCCACGGGGGGCTCGCGATCTTAATAATAATGGCATTTGTTAAGCGCTTGCTTCGTGCAAAGCACTGTTCTAAGCGCTGGGGAGGATCCAAGGTGACGGGGTTGTCCCACGGGGGGCTCACGATCTTAATAATAATGGCATTTGTTAAGCGCTTACTTTGTGCAAAGCACTGTTCTAAGCGCTGGGGAGGATCCAAGGTGATGGGGTTGTCCCATGGGGGGGCTCGCGATCTTAATAATAATGGCATTTGTTAAGCTCTTGCTTCGTGCAAAGCGCTGTTCTAAGCGCTGGGGAGGATACAAGGTGATGGGGTTGTCCCACGGGGGGCTCACATTCTTAATAATAATGGCATTTGTTAAGCGCTTACATTGTGCAAAGCACTGTTCTAAGCGCTGGGGAGGATCCAAGGTGATGGGGTTGTCCCATGGGGAGCTCACGATCTTAATAATAATGGCATTTGTTAAGCGCTTGCTTCGTGCAAAGCGCTGTTCTAAGCGCTGGGGAGGATCCAAGGTGATGGGGTTGTCCCATGGGGGGCTCGCGATCTTAATAATAATGGCATTTGTTAAGCGCTTGCTTCGTGCAAAGCACTGTTCTAAGCGCTGGGGAGGATCCAAGGTGACGGGGTTGTCCCATGGGGGGCTCACGATCTTAATAATAATGGCATTTGTTAAGCGCTTGCTTTGTGCAAAGCACTGTTCTAAGCGCTGGGGAGGATCCAAGGTGATGGGGTTGTCCCATGGGGAGCTCACGATCTTAATAATAATGGCATTTGTTAAGCGCTTGCTTCGTGCAAAGCACTGTTCTAAGCGCTGGGGAGGATCCAAGGTGATGGGGTTGTCCCATGGGGGGCTCGCGATCTTAATAATAATGGCATTTGTTAAGCGCTTGCTTTGTGCAAAGCACTGTTTTAAGCGCTGGGGAGGATCCAAGGTGATGGGGTTGTCCCATGGGGGGCTCACGATCTTAATAATAATGGCATTTGTTACGCGCTTGCTTTGTGTGAAGCACTGTTCTAAGCGCTGGGGAGGATCCAAGGTGATGGGGTTGTCCCATGGGGGGCTCACGATCTTAATAATAATGGCACTTGTTAAGCGCTTGCTTCGTGCAAAGCACTGTTCTAAGCGCTGGGGAGGATCCAAGGTGATCGCGTTGTCCCATGGGGGGCTCGCGATCTTAATAATAATGGCATTTGTTAAGCGCTTGCTTTGTGCGAAGCACTGTTCTAAGCGCTGGGGAGGATCCAAGGTGATGGGGTTGTCCCATGGGGGGCTCACGATCTTAATAATAATGGTGTTTAAGCGCTTGCTTCGTGCAAAGCACTGTTCTAAGCACTGGGGAGGATACAAGGTGATGGGGTTGTCCCATGGGGGCTCACGATCTTAATAATAATGGCATTTGTTAAGCGCTTGCTTCGTGCAAAGCACTGTTCTAAGCACTGGGGAGGATCCAAGGTGATGGGGTTGTCCCACGGGGGGCTCACATTCTTAATAATAATGGCATTTGTTAAGCGCTTACATTGTGCAAAGCACTGTTCTAAGCGCTGGGGAGGATCCAAGGTGATGGGGTTGTCCCATGGGGGGCTCACGATCTTAATAATAATGGCATTTGTTAAGCGCTTGCTTTGTGCAAAGCACTGTTCTAAGCGCTGGGGAGGATACAAGGTGATCGTGTTGTCCCATGAGGGGCTCACAATCTTAATAATAATGGCATTTGTTAAGTGCTTACTTTGTGCAAAGCACTGTTCTAAGCACTAGGGAGGATACAAGGTGATGGGGTTGTCCCATGGGGGGCTCGCGATCTTAATAATAATGGCATTTGTTAAGCGCTTGCTTCGTGCAAAGCACTGTTCTAAGCGCTGGGGAGGATCCAAGGTGATCGCATTGTCCCACGGGGGGCTCACGGTCCCCGTTTTCCAGATGAGATCACTGAGGCCCGGAGAAGCGAAGTGACCAGTCACCCAGCTGACAAGGGGCCGAGCCTGGATTTGAACCCACGATCCCTGACTCCCGAGCCCGGGCTCTTGCCACTGCGCCACGCTACGTGTGTGAGCGTGTCTGTCCCTCACACACACACGTGTAACTGACAGCTCCGACAGGCGAGAGCCCCGCTCCGGGCAGCCGTGGGGGCGGGGAGGTTGGGAGGTTCCCACAATTCCGGATCGGGCCGGACCGGTTTTCCACGTTCTCCCGGGGAGAAGGGTGGGAAGAGGAGCCGGCCAGGGCCGCGCTTGCCGTCTCCGCCTTAGGGGACGATTTGGGACGGGCCGGAGTGACCGGGCACACCACCACCTGAGCGGAAAACTCCTTTTATTCCCATCCTCGGCATTCCCGGGGGTCCGTCGTCCCCCCGCCCCAAGCCAATTCCCACCGGGGTTCAGGGAAGGGGTCTCACAACCGGCTTGTAAGCGGCCAGGATCTCCGCGCTGGGGGGGCACGTGTACTTGAACTCCTTGACTTGCAGGGCGTTGGCCAGGTAGCGACGCAGGCCCTGCAGCTCGGCGGGGATCGGGGCCTGGCGGAAATGGGCGCACACCGTCTGCAAGGAGGAGGCAGAGCCTGGGGTCGGGGGGCTCGGGCCCCCGCCGGCCCCCCGCCGCCCGCCGCGACCCGGCGGCCCGCCCTCACGTCGACGATGTGCAGCTTGGGCAGGAGGCCGCAGTCGGCCAGGGTCAACCGGTCCCCGTCCAGGAACCGGCGGCGGGACTGGGCGAGCCCGGGCTCCCGCTCCAGTTCGTGGCCCAGGGGGCTGCTCAGGTAGCCGTCCAGCTTCAGCAGCGCCCGCAGGAGCGTCCTGTACAGCGCTGGGGGCGGCGGGGGGCTCCGTCAGCGACCGCGGGCCCCCGCCTTCTCATCCCACCCTTCCAAGCCTTGACAACGGTGCTTTGCGCTTAATAATAATAACGGCATTTATGAAGCGCTTCCTACGCGCAGAGCGCTGGGGCGTTTACAAGGCGATCGGGTGGTCCCCCGTGGGGCTCACGGTCTTAATCCCCATTTTACAGAGGAGGGAACTGAGGCCCAGAGACGTGAAGCGACTCGCCCCAAGTCACACGGCAGGGGCCGTCTCTAGATATTGCCAGCTTGTACTTCCCAAGCGCTTAGTACACACGGTAAGCGCTCAGTCATCATCATCATCAATCGTATTGAGCGCTTACTATGTGCAGAGCACTGTACTAAGCGCTTGGGGAGTACAAATTGGCAACATATAGAGACAGTCCCGAAATAAATGCCATCATTATTCTTCTAGACTGTGAGCCCGTTGTTGGGTAGGGAACGCCTCTATATGTTGCCAATTTGTACTTCCCAATCATCAATCAATCAATCATATTTATTGAGCACTTACTATGTGCAGAGCACTGTACTAAGCGCTTGGGAAGTACAAATTGGCAACATATAGAGACAGTCCCTACCCAACAGTGGGCTCACAGTCTAAAAGGGGGAGACAGAGAACAAAATCAAACATACTAACAAAATAAAATAAATAGAATAGATATGTACAAGTAAAATAAATAAATAGAGTAATAAATATGTACAAACATATATACATATATACAGGTGCTGTGGGGAAGGGAAGGAAATATGATTGAATGAATGAATGAATGAATTTAGCTTTAATTCTATTTGTTCGGACAACTTGACACTCGTCCACATGTTTTGGTTTGTTGTCCGTCTCCCCCTTCTAGATTGTGAGCCTGTTGTTGGGTAGGGATCGTCTCTCTATGTTGCCAACTTATACTTCCCAAGCGCTTAGTACAGTGCTCTACACACAGTAGGCGCTAAATAAATACGATTGAATGAATGAATTTAGCTTTAATTCTATTTGTTCCGACAACTTGACACCCGTCCACATGTTTCGGTTTGTTGTCTGTCTCCCCCTTCTAGATTGTGAGCCCGTCGTTGGGTAGGGATCGTCTCTATGTTGCCAACTTGTACTTCCCAAGCGCTTAGTACAGTGCTCTGCACACAGTAAGCGCTCAATAAATACGATTGAATGAATTTAGCTTTAATTCTATTTGTTCTGACAACTTGACACCCATCCACATGTTTCGGTTTGTTGTCTGTCTCCCCTTCTAGACTGTGAGCCCGTTGTTGGGTAGGGACCGTCTCTCTATGTTGCCAACTTGGACTTCCCAAGCGCTTAGTACAGTGCTCTGCACACAGTAAGCGCTCAATAAATACGATTGAATGAATGAAAGTGGCGGAGCCGGGACTTGGACCAATGAGCACGGTTAGTACATATTTACTATTCTTTTGATTTTGCTAATGATGGGCATCTAGCTTTAATTCGATTCTAACCGTCACTATATGTTGCCGACTTGTACTTCCCAAGCATTTAGTACAGTGCTCTGCATACAGTAAGTGATCAATAAATACGATTGAATGAATGAATCTAGCTTTAATTCAATTTGTTCTGGCGATTTTGACACCTGTCTACATCTTTCGTTTTGTAGTCTGTCTCCCCCTTCTAGACTGTGAGCCCATTGTTGGGAAGGAACCGTCTCTATATGTTGCCGACTTGGACTTCCCAAGCGCTTAGTACAGTGCTCTGCACACAGTAAGCGTTCAATAAATACGATTGAATGAATGAATAATATCATCATCATCATCAATCGTATTTATTGAGCGCTTACTATGTGCAGAGCACTGTACTAAGCGCTTGGGAAGTACAAATTGGCAACATATAGAGACAGTCCCTACCCAACAGTGGGCTCACAGTCTAAAAGGGGGGAGACAGAGAACAAAACCAAACATACTAACAAAATAAAATAAATAGAATAGACATGTAAATAAATAGAATAGATATGTAAATAAATAGAATAGATATATAATGTAATATATTAATATAATCTAATAATAATAATAATGATGGCATTTGTTAAGCGCTTACTAGGTGCCAGGCACTGTACTAAGCGCTGGGGTGGGTACAACCCCTGGGTGGATACAACACTGGGGTGAAGCAGCGTGACTCAGTGGAAAGAGCCCAGGCTTTGGAGTCAGAGGTCATGGGTTCAAATCCCGGCTCCACCAATTGTCAGCTGTGGGACTTTGGGCAAGTCAGTTCACTTCTCTGGGCTTCAGTGACCTCATCTGGAAAATGGGGAGGAAGACTGTGAGCCCCCCGTGGGGCAACCTGATCACCTTGTATCCTCCCTGTTGCTTAGAACAGTGCTTTGCACATAGTAAGCACTTAATAAATGCCATTTTATTATTATTATTATCATTATTATTAAAAGCCCGGGCTTTGGAGTTGGAGGTCATGGGTTCAAATACCGGCTCCACCAATTGTCTGCTGTGGGACTTTGGGCAAGTCACTTCACTTCTCTGGACCTCAGTGACCTCATCTGGAAAATGGGGATGAAGACTGTGCGCCCTCCGTGGGACAACCTGATCACCTTGTATCCTCCCCATTGCTTAGAACAGTGCTTTGCACATAGTAAGCACTTAATAAATGCCATTTTATTATTATTATTATCATTATTATTAAGAGCCTGGGCTTTGGAGTCGGAGGTCATGGGTTCAAATCCTGGCTCCGCCAATTGTCAGCTGTGGGACTTTGGGCAAGTCACTTCACTTCTCTGGGCCTCAGTGACCTCATCTGGAAAATGGGGATGAAGACTGTGCACCCCCCGTGGGACAACCTGATCACCTTGTAACCTCCCCAGCGCTTAGAACAGTGCTTGGCACATAGTAAGTGCTTAATAAATGCCATTATTATTATTCTTATTCTCTGGGCCTCAGTGACCTCATCTGGAAAATGGGGATGAAGACTGTGTGCCCCCCGTGGGACAACCTGATCACCTTGTAACCTCCCCAGCGCTTAGACCAGTGCTTGGCACATAGTAAGCGCTTAATAAATGCCATTATTATTATTACTAAGAGCCCGGGCTTTGGAGTCCGAGGTCATGGGTTCAAATCCCGGCTCCGCCAATTGCCAGCTGTGGGACTTTGGGCAAGTCGCTTCACTTCTCTGGGCCTCAGTTCCCTCATCTGCAATATAGGGATGAAGACTGTGAGTCCCCCGTGGGGCAACCCGATCACCTTGTGACCTCCCCAGCGCTTAGCCCAGTGCTCGGCACATAGTAAGCGCTTACCAAATACCACAATTGCTATTACTACCGTCGAACCCGCCACCGGGCCTCACCCTCGTCCTGCGAGGGCACGGGATTCTTGATGAAGGCCGAGAACTTGTGGAAGACGTCGTTGCCGGCCGTGTTGGACTCCTCGTAGCGGGGCACCAGGCTGGGGAAACTGAAAGGGGGATCTCGGGTCAGGAAAACCCCGCGGGAAACCCCCATCTTCCATCCCCTTGTAACCTCCCCAGCGCTTAGAACAGTGCTTGGCACATAGTAAGCGCTTAACAAGTGCCATTATTATTATTATTATCAAGAGCCCGGGCTTCGGAGTCCGAGGTCATGGGTTCAAATTCTGACTCCGCCAATTCATCAATCGTATTTATTGAGCGCTTACTATATGCAGAGCACATAGCCAGTTGTCAGCTGGGTGACTTTGGGTGAGTCACTTCACTTCTCTGGGCCTCAGTGACCTCATCTGGAAAATGGGGGTGAAGACTGTGAGCCCCCCGTGGGCCAACCTGATCACCTTGTAACCTCCCCAGTGCTTAGAACAGTGCTTGGCACACAGTAGGTGCTTAAGAAATGCCATTATTATTATTATTATCAAGAGCCCGGGCTTTATCATCATTATTATTATTATTATTCCCTGTGCCTCAGTTACCTCATCAGTCAAATGGGGATGAAGACTGTGAGCCCCCCGTGGGACAACCTGATGACCTTATATCTCCCCCAGCACTTAGAACAGTGCTTGGTACATAGTAAGCGCTTACCAAATGCCATCATCATTATTATTATTATTATTATCTGTGCCTCAGTTACCTCATCAAATGGGGATGAAGACTGTGAGCCCCCCGTGGGACAACCTGATCACCTTGTATCTCCCCCAGTGCTTAGAACAGTGGTTGGCACATAGTAAGCCCTTACCAAATGCCATCATTATTATTATTATTATTCACTGTGCCTCAGTTACGTCATCAGTCAAATGGGGATGAAGACTGTGAGCCCCATATGGGACAACCTGATGACCTTGTATCTACCCCAGAGCTTAGAACAGTGCTTTGCACATAGTAAGCGCTTACCAAATGCCATTATTATTATTATTATTCTCTGTGCCTCAGTTACGTCATCAGTCAAATGGGGATGAAGACTGTGAGCCCCACGTGGGACAACCTGATCACCTTGTATCCTCCCCAGCGCTTAGAACAGTGCTTTGCACATAGTAAGCGCTTACCAAATGCCATCATCATCATTATTATTATTCTCTGTGCCTCAGTTACCTCATCAGTCAAATGGGGATGAAGACTGTGAGCCCCACGTGGGACAACCTGATCACCTTGTATCTCCCCCAGCGCTTAGAACAGTGCCTGGCACATATCTATTCTATTTATTTTATTTTGTTAATATGTTTTGTTTTGTTGTCTGTCTCCCCCTTCTAGCCTGTGAGCCCGCTGTTGGGTAGGGACCGCCTCTAGATGTTGCCAACTTGGACTTCCCAAGTGCTCTGCACCCAGTAAGCGCTCAATAAATACGACTGATTGATAGGAAGCGCTTAACAAATACCATCCGCATCATTATTATTAATGTACATATTTGTACATATTTATTACTCTATTTTACTTGTACATACCTATTCTATTTATTTTATTTTGTTAGTATGTTTGGTTTTGTTCTCTGTCTCCCCCTTCTAGATTGTGAGCCCACTGTTGGGTAGGGACTGTCTCTATACGTTGCCAACCTGGACTTCCCAAGCGCTTCGTCCAGTGCTCAGCACCCAGTAAGCGCTCAATAAATACGATTGATGATGATGATTATTACTTGGGCGGCCCCAGCGTCTCTTCCAGGAACTCCTCGATCTGGAGGGTGTCCGTCCGGGCCTCCCCGTTGTAGAGCAGGATGGGCAACTGGGAGCCGGGGGCGAAGTCCTTCAGCACGTCCAGGGACCTGGGGGGAGAAAAGAGGGGGTCCGGGGGTGGGGGGGCACCCAGGAAGAGGGGGACAGCTCAGGGGGAGGAGGAGGAGGGGGCACAGAGGAGCAGGAATAGTTGGGGAGAAGTGTCTTCAATAATAAAATATAAAATATAATAATATAATACATATATTATATACATACATACATTATACATACATACATTATATACATACATACATTATATATATAATATATAATAATATAATATAATATAATATAATAATAAAATAATAAAATATAATATAATATATAATATAATACAATACAATACAATGCAATATAATATTATAATATAATATAATGTAATGTAATATAATATAATATAATATATAATATAATACAATACAATACAATGCAATATAATATTATAATATAATATAATATAATATAATGTAATAATATAATATAATACTATAATACAATACAATATAACATAACACAACATATTATAATTTAATATAATAAATATGATATAATACAATATAATATAATATCCGTTATATTATATTATATATTATAATCATATTATATAATAATCTTATGTATGGTAGTAAGCTACCATATAGCTTACTATGTGGCCAGCACTGTTCTAAGCCCTGGGGTAATAATAATAACAATAATGGTATTTGTTAAGCGCTTTACTATGTGGCAAGCACCGTTCTAAGCACTGGGGTAATAGTAATGACAATAACGGTATTTGCTAAGCGCTTACTCTGTGCCAAGCACTGTTCTAAGCACTGGGGCAATAACAATAATGGTATTTGTTAAGTGCTTACTGTGTGGCCAGCACTGTTCTAAGCACTGGGGTAATAGTAATAACAACAACGGTATTTGCTAAGCGCTTATTCTATGCCAAGCACTGTTCTAAGCACTGGGGTAATAACAATAATGGTATTTGTTAAGTGCTTACTGTGTGGCCAGCACTGTTCTAAGCACTGGGGTAATAGTAATAACAATAACGGTATTTGCTAAGCGCTTATTCTATGCCAAGCACTGTTCTAAGCACTGGGGTAATAACAATAATGGTATTTGTTAAGTGCTTACTGTGTGGCCAGCGCTGTTCTAAGCACTGGGGTAATAATAACAACAATAATGGTACTTGCTAAGCGCTTACTATGTGGCAAGCACCGTTCTAAGCACTGGGGTAATAGTAATAACAATAACGGTATTGGCTAAGCGCTTACTCTGTGCCAAGCACTGTTCTAAGCACTGGGGTAATAACAATAATGGTATTTGTTAAGTGCTTACTGTGTGGCCAGCACTGTTCTAAGCACTGGGGTAATAATAACAACAATAATGGTATTTGCTAAGCGCTTACTATGTGGCAAGCACCATTCTAAGCACTGGGATAATAATAACAACAATAATGGTATTTGCTAAGCGCTTACTATGTGGCAAGCACCATTCTAAGCACTGGGATAATAATAACAACAATAATGGTATTTGCTAAGCGCTTACTATGTGGCAAGCACCGTTCTAAGCACTGGGGTAATAGTAATAACAACAACGGTATTTGCTAAGCGCTTACTCTATGCCAAGCACTGTTCTAAGCACTGGGGTAATAACAATAATGGTATTTGTTAAGTGCTTACTGTGTGGCCAGCGCTGTTCTAAGCCCTGGGGTAATAATAATAACAATAATGGTATTTGTTAAGTGCTTTACTATGTGGCAAGCACTGTTCTAAGCCCTGGGGTAATAATAATAACAATAATGGTATTTGTTAAGCACTTTACTATGTGGCTAGTGCTGTTCTAAGCCCTGGGGTAATAATAATAACAATAATGGTATTTGTTAAGCGCTTTACTATGTGGCAAGCACCGTTCTAAGCACTGGGGTAATAGTAATAACAATAATGGTATTTGCTAAGCGCTTACTCTATGCCAAGTACTGTTCTAAGCACTGGGGTAATAGTAATAACAATAATGGTATTTGTTAAGTGCTTACTACGTGGCCAGCACTGTTCTAAGCCCTGGGGTAATAGTAATAACAATAATGGTATTTGTTAAGTGCTTACTACGTGGCCAGCACTGTTCTAAGCCCTGGGGTAAGAATAACAATAATAATGGTATTTGTTAAGCACTTTACTATGTCGCCAGCACTGTTCTAAGCCCTGGGATAATAATAACAACAATAATGGTACTTGCTAAGCGCTTACTATGTGGCAAGCACCGTTCTAAGCACTGGGGTAATAGTAATAACAACAACGGTATTTGCTAAGCGCTTACTCTATGCCAAGCACTGTTCTAAGCACTGGGGTAATAACAATAATGGTATTTGTTAAGTGCTTATTGTGTGGCCAGCACTGTTCTAAGCACTGGGGTAATAGTAATAACAATAACGGTATTTGCTAAGCGCTTACTCTATGCCAAGCACTGTTCTAAGCACTGGGGTAATAACAATAATGGTATTTGTTAAGTGCTTACTGTGTGGCAAGCACTGTTCTAAGCCCTGGGGTAATAATAATAACAATAATGGTATTTGCTAAGTGCTTACTATGTGGCGAGCACCGTTCTAAGCACTGGGGTAATAGTAATAACAATAACGGTATTTGCTAAGCGCTTACTCTGTGCCAAGCACTGTTCTAAGCACTGGGGTAATAATAACAATAATGGTATTTGCTAAGCACCTACTATATGCCAAGTGCTGTTCTAAGCGCTGGGGTAATAATAATAACAATAATGGTATTTGTTAAGCAATTACTATGTGGCCAGCACTGTTCTAAGCACTGGGTAATAATAAAAATAATGGTATTTGCTAAGCTCCTACTATATGCCAAGTGCTGTTCTAAGCCCTGGGGTAATAATAATAACAATAATGGTATTTGTTAAGTGCTTACTATATGCCAAGCACTGTTCAAATCGCTGGGGTAATAATAATAATAATGATGGTATTTGTTAGGGTCTTACTATTTGCCAAGCACTGTTCTAAGCGCTGGGGTAATATAATAATAATGGTATTTGTTAAGCTCTTACTATGTGCCAAACACTGTTGTAAGCACTGGGGTAATAATAACAATAATGGTATTTGCTAAGCGCTTACTGTATGCCAAGCACTGTTCTAAGCATGGGGTAATAATAATAACAATAATGGTATTTGTTAAGCGCTTACTATGTGGCCAGCACTGTTCTAAGCCCTGGGGTAAAAATAACAATAATGGTATTTGCTAAGCGCCTACTATATGACAAGTGCTGTTCTAAGCCCTGGGGTAATAATAATAACAATAATGGTATTTGTTAAGCGCTTACTATGTGGCAGGCGCTGTTCTAAGCGCTGGGGTAATAATAATAACAATAACGGTATTTGTTAAGTGCTTACTATATTGGGGTAACAATAATAATAATGGTATTTGTTAAGCGCTTACTATAAGCCAAGCACTGTTCAAATCACTGGGGTAATAATAATAATGATGATGGTATTTGTTAAGCTCTTACTATGTGCCAAGCACTGTTCTATATTAATAATATAGAACACTGTTCTATAATAATAATAATAAATAGTGGTGTTTGTTAAGCTCTATGTGCCAAGCACTGTTCTATATTAATAATATAGAAGACTGTTCTATACTACTACTAATAATAATAAATAGTGGTATTTGTTAAGCTCTTACTATGTGCCAAGCACTGTTCTATATTAATAATATAGAACACTGTTCTATAATAATAATAATAATAATAATAAATAGGGGTATTCGTTAAGCTCTTACTATGTGCCAAGCACTGTTCTATATTAATAATATAGAACAATGTTCTATAATAATAATAATAATAATAATAAATAGTGGTATTTGTTGAGCTCTTACTATGTGCCAAGCACTGTTCTATATTAATAATATAGAACACTGTTCTATAATAATAATAATAATAAATAGGGGTATTCGTTAAGCTCTTACTATGTGCCAAGCACTGTTCTATATTAATAATATAGAACAATGTTCTATAATAATAATAATAATAATAAATAGTGGTATTTGTTGAGCTCTTACTATGTGCCAAGCACTGTTCTATATTAATAATATAGAACACTGTTCTATAATAATAATAATAATAAATAGGGGTATTCGTTAAGCTCTTACTATGTGCCAAGCACTGTTCTATATTAATAATATAGAACAATGTTCTATAATAATAATAATAATAAATAGTGGTATTTGTTAAGCTCTTACTATGTGCCAAGCACTGTTCTATATTAATAATATAGAACACTGTTCTATAATAATAATCATAATAATAATAATAAATAGTGGTATTTGCTAAGCTCTATGTGCTAAGCACTGTTCTATATTAATAATATAGGACACTGTTCTATAATAATAATAATAATAATAATAATAAATAGTGGTATTTGTTAAGCTCTTACTATGTGCCAAGCACTGTTCTATATTAATAATATAGAACACTGTTCTATAATAATAATAATAATAAATAGGGGTATTCGTTAAGCTCTTACTATGTGCCAAGCACTGTTCTATATTAATAATATAGAACAATGTTCTATAATAATAATAATAAATAGTGGTATTTGTTGAGCTGTTACTATGTGCCAAGCACTGTTCTATATTAATAATATAGAACACTGTTCTATAATAATAATAATAATAAATAGGGGTATTCATTAAGCTCTTACTATGTGCCAAGCACTGTTCTATATTAATAATATAGAACAATGTTCTATAATAATAATAATAATAAATAGTGGTATTTGTTAAGCTCTTACTATGTGCCAAGCACTGTTCTATATTAATAATATAGAACACTGTTCTATAATAATAATCATAATAATAATAATAAATAGTGGTATTTGTTAAGCTCTTACTATGTGCCAAGCACTGTTGTAAGCCCTGGGGTAGATACAGGGTGATCAGGTTGTCCCATGTGGGGCTCACAGTCTTAATCCCCATTTTACAGATGAGGGAACCGAGGCCCAGAGAAGTGAAGTGACTCGCCCAGGGTCACACAGCAGCCAAGCGGCGGAGCCGGGATTGGAACCCACGTCCTCCGACTCCCAAGCCCGGGCTCTTTCCACTGAGCCCCGCGGCTTCTCCGTCCTTCCTCCCTGGGGTTAGCTGCTTGGCACATAGTAAGCGCCTAACAAATACCAACGTTATTATTATTCATCATCATCAATCGTATTTATTGAGCGCTTACTGTGTGCAGAGCACTGTACTAAGCGCTTGGGAGGAGCAGGAGGAGCAGCGTGGCTCAATGGAAAGAGCCTGGGCTTTGGTGTCAGAAATCAATCAATGAATTATTGATTGAGCGCTTACTGTGTGCAGAGCACTGTACTAAGCGCTTGGGAAGTCCAAGTTGGCAACATATAGAGACGGCCCCTACCCAACAGTGGGCTCCCAGTCTAGAAGACTGGGTTCATCATCATCATCAATCGTATTTATTGAGCGCTTACTGTGTGCAGAGCACTGTACTAAGCGCTTCATGAAGGTCATGGGTTCAAATCCCAGCTCCGCCACTTGTCAGCTGTGTGACTCTGGGCAAGTCACTCAGCTTCTCTGTGCCCCAGTTCCCTCATCCGGAAAACAGAGACGAAGACGGTGAGCCCCACGTGGGACCACCTGATGACCTTGTATCCTCCCCAGCGCTTAGAACAGTGCTTGGCACATAGTAAGCGCTTAACAAATACCATTATTATTATTATTATTATAGGAGGGCGGCATCGGGCGTCCAAAATGGCACCAGGGCTTGACGGAAGGGAATCACGCCCACCTGGCCCCCATCTCTGGACTTTTGGGGTAGGTAATGGACACTGTGGAGGAGGGGGAAGTCGTTCCCGTTCTGCCCCGACTCTGGTCCAGGCGCTTAGTCCAGTGCTCTGCACACAGTAAGCGCTCAATAAGTACGATTGATTGATTGATTGGCCACTCACCTCTTGGTGTCCACCGTAGTGAGCGTGAAGGGCACTCCCTTGAGGAGAAGGATCATGAAGAGCCGTTGGCAGAAGGGGCAGTTGCCCACGCTCTCCCCGTCCTCGCTGGCCTGGGGAGGAAGAAGTCGGGGGTCGGAGAGGGGCGCGGGGGGCCCTTCTAATAATAATAATAATAATAATAATAATAATGATAATAATAATAATGACATTTATTAAGCGCTTACTGTTCTAAGCACTGGGGTGGTTACAAGGTGATCAGATTGTCCTGGGGGTGGGGGGGCTCACACTCTTAATCCCCGTTTTCCAGATGAGGTCACTGAGGCCCAGAGAAGTGACGCGACTCGCCCAAAGTCACCCAGCTGACAAGTGGCAGAGCCAGGATTTGAACCCATGACCTCTGACTCCAAAGCCCGGGCTCTCTCCACTGAGCCACGCTGCTTCTAGACTGTGAGCCCGTTGTTGGGTAGGGACCGTCTCTAGATGTTGCCGACTTGCTTCCCAAGCGCTTAGTCCAGTGCTCTGCACACAGTAAGCGCTCAATAAATACGATTGATTGAATGAATGAATGAAATCCCTCTGCTGAGGACTTGGCATTTCTCCCGGTAATAATAATAATAATAATGATGGCATTTATTAAGCACTTACTATGTGCAAAGCACTGTTCTAAGCGCTGGGGAGGTTACAAGGTGATCAGATTGTCCTGGGGGCAGGGGGGGCTCACAGTCTTAATCCCCATTTTCCAGATGAGGTCACAGAGGCCCAGAGAAGTGAAGTGACTTGCCCAAAGTCACCCAGCTGACAAGTGGCAGAGCCGGGATTTGAACCCATGACCTCTGACTCCAAAGCCCGGGCTCTCTCCACTGAGCCACGCTGCTTCTAGACTGTGCGCCCATTGTTGGGTAGGGACTGTCTCTAGATGTTGCCAACTTGGACTTCCCAAGCGCTTAGTCCAGTGCTCTGCACACAGTAAGCACTCAATAAATATGATTGAATGAATGAATGAATGAATGAAATCCCTCTGCTGAGGACTTGGCATTTCTCCTGGTAATAATAATAATAATAATAATAATAATAATAATGGCATTTACTAAGCACTTACTTTGTGCAAAGCACTGTTCTAAGCGCTGGGGAGGTTACAAGGTGATCAGATTGTCCCGGGGGAGCTCACAGTCTTAATCCCCATTTTCCAGATGAGGGGATTGAGGCCCAGAGAAGTGAAGTGACTTGCCCAAAGTCACACAGCTGACAAGTGGAAGAGTGAGGATTTGAACCCATGACCTCTGACTCCAAAGCCCGGGCTCTTTCCACTGAGCCACGCTGCTTCTAGACTGTGAGCCCGTTGTTGGGTAGGGACCGTCTCTATCTATTGCCGACTGGTACTTCCCAAGCGCTTAGTCCAGTGCTCTGCACACAGTAAGCGCTCAATAAATACGATTGATTGAATGAACGAATGAGTGAATGAATGAATGAAATCCCTCTGCTGAGGCCTTGGCATTTCTCCCGGTATTCCTAACCAGCCCCTGCCAGGGAGCCAGGATGGCAAGGAGGCTGGGCACTTAGTGGTGGCAAGTTGCGGAAGGGTGGGCAAGGGGTCCTTGGGGCCGAGGAGCTAGCTCTGATGCCTCTCAACAGCGTGGCTCAGTGAAAAGAGCCCGGGCTTGGAGGTCATGGGTTCGAATCCCGCCCCCGCCAATTATAATAATAATGGCATTTATAATAATGGCATTTATTAAGCGCTTACTATGTGCAAAGCACTGTTCTAAGCGCTGCAGAGGTTACAAAGTGATCCGGTTGTCCCACGGGGGGCTCACAGTCTTAATCCCCATTTTACAGATGAGGTGACTGAGGCCCAGAGAAGTTAAGTGGCTTGCCCAAAGTCACACAGCTGACAATTGGCGGAGCCAGGATTCGAACCCATGAACTCTGACTCCAAAGCCCGTGCTCTTTCCACTGAGCCACACTGCTTCTCTGTCAATTGACAGCTGTGTGACTTCATTCATTCATTCAATCGTATTTATTGAGCACTTACTGTATGCAGAGCACTGTACTAAGCGCTTGGGAAGTCCAAGTTGGCGACATATAGAGACGGTCCCTACCCAACAGTGGGCTCACAGTCTAGACTTCGGACAAGTCACTTCACTTCTCTAGGCCTCAATTAGTGCATCTGTAAAATGGGCCCCCCGTGGGACCACCTGATCACCTTGTAACCTCCCCAGCGCTTAGAACAGTGCGTGGCACATCGTAAGCGCTTAACAAATGCCATTATTATTACTATTCATTATTATGAACAAAGAGACGGTCCCCAGCATGGCTCAGTGGAAAGAGCCCTGGCTTTGGAGTCAGAGGTCATGGGTTCCAATCCCGCTCCGCCAATTGTCAGCTGGGTGACTTTAAGGTCACTTAACTTCTCTGGGCCTCAGTTCCCACATCTGGAAAATGGGGATGAAGACGGTGAGCCCGCCGTGGGACAATCTGATCGCTTTGTAACCTCCCTAGCGCTTAGAAGAGTGCTTTGCACATAGTAAGCGTGTAATAAATGCCATCATCATCATCATCATCAAATGCCACAGTGATTATTAGGCAGGCTAGCCGCCCCCTCCCACTGAGCACACCCTCTCCCATCCATTGCCGTCGGGCCGTCTGAGGCCCACTCCTGGTGGGCCCGCTCATTCAGCGGTATTTATTGAGCGCTTACTGTGTGCAGAGCACTGGACTAAGCATCTGGTCATCATCATCATCATCATCATCATGCCCAGGGTATTTGATGCGTGCACTGGGGTAGGCGCAGGATCGTCGGATCGGACACGGTCCCTGCCCCACTCGGAAGGGGCTGGAGAACGGGTATTTAGTCTTCATTTTATGGAGGAGGAAACTGAGGCTCACTTTGAGCCTTCTAGACTGGGACCCCCCTATGTGTTGCCAACTTGGACTTCCCAAGCGCTTAGTCCAGTGCTCTGCACACAGTATGCGCTCAATAAATACAATTGAATGAATGAATGTACGTATTTATTACTCCATTTATTTTATTTGTACATATTTATTCCATTTATTTTATTTTGTTCATGTATGATTGACTGAATGAATGAAGTGCCCCCTCTCTCCAGAAGTGACTTTGGGTGCCAGGATTAAGAATGGGCTTGCCCACCTCTCCCTGCCCTAGTTCTCCGATCGCCAGCTTGTCATGTTTTTATAATGGCATTTATTAAGCACTTGCTAACTTGTTCTCTGCCAAATCAATCAATCAATCGTATGTACTGAGCGCTTACTGTGTGCAGAGCACTGTACTAAGCGCTTGGGAAGTCCAAGTTGGCAGCATATAGAGACAGTCCCTACCCAACAGCGGGCTCACGGTCTAAAAGGGGGAGACGGAAAACAAAACCAAACACACTACCAAAATAAAATAAATAGAATAGATATGTACAAGTAAAATAAATAGAGTAATAAATATGTACAAACATATATACAGGTATATCTAAGCCCCACTAGGGCAGTAGGGAGGTTTGGGTGCAAAGGGTGGGGATGTGAAGTGTTTATTCAGTGATTCACTCAGTTGGCATCAGGCCGGGGCGACACCCGCACTCGGCACCCGCAGACAGGCCGGGAGGGCCTCCTCCCTCACCGGGCCGGACACAGGCACGGAGCGGAGGAGATGGATGCAATAATAATAATAATAATAATAATTATGGTTCTCAAGTGCTTATTAGGTGTCGAGCACTCCTCTAAACACTGGGGTAGATCCAAGATAATCAGGCTAGACACAGTCCCTGCCCTACATTGGACTCCCACTTTTAATCCCTCTTCTACAGATGAGGTTACGGAGGCCCAGATAAGAGACTTGCCCAAGGTCACACAGCAGACAAGAAAACCGGGCCTCAGTCACCTCAGCTGCAAAACGGGGATTCATTCAATCAATCGTATTTATTGAGCGCTTACTATGTGCAGAGCACTGTACTAAACGCTTGGGAAGTACAAATTGGCAACACATAGAGACAGTCCCTACCCAACAGTGGGCTCACAGTCTAAAAGGGGGAGGCAGAGAACAAAGCCAAACATACCAAAAAAATAAAATAAATAGGATAGAAATGTACAAGTAAAATAAATAGAGTAATAAATATGTACAACCATTCATTCATTCAATCGTATTTATTGAGCGCTTACTGTGTGCAGAGCACTGGACTAGGCGCTTGGGAAGTCCAAGTCGTCTCCCCCTTCTAGGCTGTGAGCCCGCTGTTGGGTAGGAACTATATGTTGCCAACTTGGACTTCCCAAGCGCTTAGTCCAGTGCTCTGCACACATCGTCATCATCATCATCATCAATCGTATTTATTGAGCGCTTACTATGTGCAGAGCACTGGACTAAGCGCTTGGGAAGTACAAATTGGCAACATATAGAGACAGTCCCTACCCAACATTGGGCTCACAGTCTAAAAGGGGGGAGACAGAGAACAAAACCAAACATACTAACAAAATAAAATAAATAGAATAGATATGTGCAGAGCACTGTACTAAGCGCTTGGGAAGTACAAATTGGCAACATATAGAGACAGTCCCTACCCAACACTGGGCTCACAGTCTAAAAGGGGGAGACAGAGAACAAAACCAAACCTACTAACAAAATAAAATTAATAGAATAGATATGTACAAGTAAAATAGAGTAATACTATTACTAAACACAGTAAGCGTTCAATAAATATGATTGAATGAATGACATATAGAGACAGTCCCTACCCAACAACGGGCTCACAGTCGAGACAATAAAACAAAACAAGTAGACGGGTGTCAATACCATCAGAATAAATAGAATCAGAGCTATGTACGCATTATTAATCAAATAAATAGAGTAAAAAATATGTACAAATATACAGAAGTGCCGTAGGGAGGGGAAGGGGATAGGACAGAGTGTCGGCCTCTCCCTATAGACTGCAAGCTCCTTGTCAGTAGGGGTAATATCTATTTTCTTATTTTATTTATGGCATTTGTTAAGCATTTACTAGGCAGGATTGATCCCAGGGTTCTTTGGGCCGAGGTTGAGGCCCAGAGAAGTTAAGTGACTTGCCCAGAGTCGCCCAGCAAGCAAATGACAGCCGCGGAATTAGAACCCAGGTCCCCTGACTCTCAAGCCTACGTTCTCTTTCCACCGCTTCCCAATGGAGTTACATCTCCCGCTTCTATTATTTCTATTGTATTTTCCCAAGCACTTAGTGCGGTGCTGTGCACACAGTAAGCACTCAATAAATAGCGTCGACTGATTGATCGGTCGATTCCAGTGGCCGCTCATCATCATCAATCGTATTTATTGAGCGCTTACCGCGTACAGAGCACTGGACTAAGCGCTTGGGAAGTCCAAGTTGGCAACGTATAGAGACAGTCGCTACCCAACAGTGGGCTCACAGTCTAAAAGGGAGAGACAGAGAACAAAACCAAACATACTAACAAAATAAAATAAATAGAATAGATCATCGTCATCATCATCAATCGTATTTATTGAGAGCTTACTATGTGCAGAGCACTGTACTAAGCGCTTGGGAAGTACAAATTGGCAACATATAGAGACAGTCCCTACCCAACAGTGGGCTCACAGTCTAAAAGTGGGAAGACAGAGAACAAAACCAAGCATACTAACAAAATAAAATAAATAGAATAGATCATCATCATCATCATCATCATCATCAATCGTATTTATTGAGAGCTTACTATGTGCAGAGCACTGGACTAAGCGCTTGGGAAGTACAAATTGGCAACATGTAGAGACAGTCCCTACCCAACAGTGGGCTCACAGTCTAAAAGGGGGAGACGGAGAACAAAACCAAACATACTAACAAAATAAAATAAATAGAATAGATATGTACAAGTAAAATAAATCGATAAATAGAGTAATAAATATGTACAAACATATATCAGCCGCCTCCAGTGGTGGCCCATCCCTCTCCAGTGGTCCCAGTATTTAACGCCCTTCGGAAATGTGAGCCCGCTGTTGGGTGGGGACCGTCTCTATATGTTGCCAACTTGGACTTCCCAAGCGCTTACTACAGCGCTCTGCACACAGTGAGCGCTCAATAAATAGGATTGAATGAAAGCATGAAATCACGTCTCCTCCAGGAAGCCCTCCCTGACCGGTCTGTCATCTCGCCACTCCATTCCCACCTCGCCCCGCGCCCCTTCAGCATTTCCACGCCACTCAACCGCTGGGCCATTCATTCACACCCCTCTGTGGCATTTTCGTCCTTATCTTTCCACTCTGTTCCTTCCCCCTACTTGCAATTTATTTTAGTGTCGGTTTTACTTATTTAATTATTACTTGTAATTATTACATTTACTTATTTAATTATTACTTTTAGACTGTGAGCCCACTGTTGGGTAGGGACTGTCTCTATATGTTGCCAACTTATACTTCCTAAGTGCTTAGTACAGTGCTCTGCACACAGTAAGTGCTCAATAAATACGATTGAAAGAATGAATGAATATACGTTTGTAAGTATTTATTACTCTATTTTATTTGTACATATTTTTCTATTTTTTTTTGTTAATATGTTTTGTTTGGTCTCCCCCTTCTACACTGTGAGCCCGCTGTCAGGTAGGGCCCGTCTCTAGACGTTGCCAACCTGTTCTTCCCAAGCGCTTAGTCCAGTGCCCTGCACACAGTAAGCGCTCAATAAATATGATTGAATGAATGAATATATGTTTGTACGTATTTATTACTCTATTTTATTTGTACATATTCTATTTTTTTTTTGTTAATATGTTTTTTGTTCTCTGTCTCCCCCTTCTAGACCGTGAGCCCACTGTTGGGTAGGAACCGTCTCTATGTGTTGCCAACTTGGACTTCCCAAGCGCTTAGTACAGTGCTCTGCACACAGTAAGCGCTCAATAAATACGATTGAATGAATGAATAGGAAGGGAGGAAGAGGAGGGTGGGAAGTTAACACTGGGGAGGGGTCTCTGTGGATGTTGGGGAACACTGGGGGGGGGGGAGTTGTATTGCCCCCCTCTCTCATTTTAGCCCAGCCCTCCATAACATCCCTTAGTACAGCGCTTAGTCCAGTGCTCTGCACACAGTAAGCGCTCAATAAATACGATTAATTGATTGATTGATCCCAGGGTCACCCTGCCCACTGACCCTCCCCCCAGCAGCACCCCAATCTTAGCCTTCCCCCAGCATCACACAGAGAAGCAGCGTGGCTCAGTGGAAAGAGCCCGGGCTTTGGAGTCAGTGGTCATGGGTTCAAATCCCGGCTCTGCCACTTGGCAGCTGGGTGACTTTGGGCAAATCACTTCACTTCTCTGGGCCTCAGTTCCCTCATCTGTAAAGTGGGGATTGGCTGTGAGCCCCCGTGGGACAACCTGATCACCTTGTAAGCTCCCCGGCGCTTAGAACAGTGCTTTGCACATAGTAAGCGCTTAACAAATGCTATTATGAGAAGCAGCGTGGCTCTGGAAAAGAGCCCGGGCTTTGGAGTCAGTGGTCATGGGTTCAAATCCCTGCTCTGCCACTTGTCAGCAGTGTGAATTTGGGCAAGTCACTTCACTTCTCTGGGCCTCAGTGACCTCACCTGTAAAGTGGGGATTGGCTGTGAGCCCCCCGTGGGACAACCTGATCACCTTGTAACCTCCCCAGTGCTTAGAACGGTGCTCTGCACATAGTAAGCGCTTAATAAATGCTATTATTATTATTATCACCCTGCTCCCAACTACCCCCCAACCTCCGCTCTACAGAAGAGAAGCAGCATGGCTCAGTGGAAAGAGCCCGGGCTTTGGAGTCAGAGGTCATGAGTTCAAATCCCGGCTCCACCAACTGTCAGCTGTGTGACTTTGGGCAAGTCACTTAACTTCTCTGGGCCTTAGTTACTTCATCTGTAAAATGGGGATGAAGACTGTGAGCCCCCGTGGGACAACCTGATCACCTTGTAACCTCCCCAGTGCTTAGAACTGTGCTTTGCACATAGTAAGCGCTTAACAAATACCATCATTATTATTATTATTATTATCCCCACACCCCCCTTTACTCTCCTTCCCCTCCTTCTCCATCTCCCTGACTTGCTCCTTCTGTTCGTGGGGAAGCAGCGTAGCTTAGTGGCAAGAGCCGGGCTTGGGAGTCAGAGGTCATGGGTTCTAATCACGACTCCGCCACTCGTCAGCTGTGTGACTTTGGGCAAGTCACTTCACTTCTCTGGGCCTCAGTTACATCATCTGTAAAATAGGGGTGAAGACTGTGAGCCCCCCGTGGGACAATCTGATCACCTTGTAACCTCCCCAGCGCTTAACAAATACCAACATTATTATTGTTATTATTAGAACAGTGCTTTGCACATAGTAAGTGCTTAATAAATGCCGTTATTATTATTATTATAGTAAGCACTTAGATACCATTATTATTATTATTAGTATTAGTATTATTATTATCCCAGCCTCACAGCACTTATGTCCATATCTATCATTTCTTTCTTTCTACTGAAGCCTGCCTCCCCACCTCTAGGCTGTAAACTCCTTGTGGGCAAGGAATGTATCCGTTGATTATCGTATTGCGCTCTCCCAATCGCTTAATACAGTGCTCTGCCCATAGTCAGCACTCAATAAATATGACTGAATATAATAATGATGGTATTTGTTAAGCGCTTACTATGCGTGAAGCAAAGAGCCCACACCCAGCATCGCCCTGCCCTGCCCCCCAATTCGTTCATTCATTCAATCGTATTTATTGAGCGCTTACTGTGTGCAGAGCACTGGACTAGGCGCTTGGGAAGGACCAGGTGGTAACATCCAGCGCTTAGAACAGTGCTTTGCACATAGTAAGCGCTTAATGAATGCCATCATCATTATTATTATTCTCTGGGCCTCAGTTCCCTCATCTGGAAAATGGGGATGAAGACTGTGAGCCCCCCGTGGGCCCACCTGATCACCTTGGAACCTCCCTAGCGCTTAGAACAGTGCTTGGCACATAGCAAGCACTTAGTAAATGCCATCGTTATTACTAAGCGCTTGGAAAAGAACACTTCAGCAACCAAGAGAGACAATTCAGTCATTCATTCATTCAATCGTATTTATTGAGCGCTTACTGTGTGCAGAGCACCAGACTAAGCGCTTGGGAAGTACAAGGTGGTAACATCCAGCGCTTAGAACAGTGCTTTGCACATAGTAAGCGCTTAATAAATGCCATCATCATTATTATTATTCTCTGGGCCTCAGTTCCCTCATCTGGAAAATGGGGATGAAGACTGTGAGCCCCCCCTGGGCCCACCTGATCACCTTGGAACAGTGCTTGGCACATAGCAAGCGCTTAGTAAATGCCATCACTATTACTAAGCGCTTGGAAAAGAACACTTCAGCAACCAAGAGAGACAATTCATTCAGTCATTCATTCAATCGTATTTATTGAGCGCTTACTGTGTGCAGAGCACTGGACTAGGCGCTTGGGAAGTACAAGGTGGTAACATCCAGTGCTTTGCACATAGTAAGCACTTAGTAAATGCCATTATTATTATCATTATTATTCTCTGGGCCTCAGTGACCTCATCTGGAAAATGGGGATGAAGACTGTGAGCCCCCCGTGGGCCCACCTGGTCACCTTGGAACCTCCCCAGCGCTTAGAACAGTGCTTGGCACATAGCAAGCGCTTAGTAAATGCCATCATTATTACTAAGCGCTTGGAAAAGAACACTTCAGCAACCAAGAGAGACAATTCATTCAGTCATTCATTCAATCGTATTTATTGAGCGCTTACTGTGTGCAGAGCACTGGACTAGGCGCTTGGGAAGTACAAGGAGGTAACATCCAGCGCTTAGAACAGTGCTTGGCACATAGTAAGCGCTTAGTAAATGCCATCACTATTACTAAGCGCTTGGAAAAGAACACTTCAGCAACCAAGAGACAATTCATTCAGTCATTCCTTCAATCGTACTTATTGAGCGCTTACTGTGTGCAGAGCACTGGACTAGGCTCTTGGGAAGTACAAGGTGGTAACATCCAGCGCTTAGAACAGTGCTTGGCACATAGTAAGCGCTTAATAAATGCCATCATCATTATTATTATCATTCATTCATTCAATCGTATTTATGGAGCGCTTACTGGGTGCACAGCCCTGTCCTAAGCGCTTGGGAAGGCAACTTGGCAACACATAGTGGTCGTGGGTTCAAATCCCGGCTCCGCCATTTGTCAGCTGTGTGACTTTGGGCAAATCACTTCACTGGGCCTCAGTGACCTCACCTGTAAAGTGGGGACTGGCTGTGAGCCCCCCGTGGGCTATCCTGATCACCTTGTAACCTCCCCAGCGCTCAGAACAGTGCTCTGCACATAGTAAGCGCTTAATAAATGCTATTATTATTATTATATAGAGACGGTCCCTCCCCTCCCAGTCTCAGCCCCCCCCAATCTGTGCCTCAACTCCCCTCCAAGGCCCAGAAACCTCAGCCCCTCCCTCCCCTCCACCTGCCGGGAGAGGCCAGGGCTGGGAAATCAAAATCAATCCATCGGATTTATTGAGCGCTTACTGTGTGCGGAGCACTGTACTAGGCGCTTGGGAAGTACAAGGTGGTAACATCCAGCGCTTAGAACAGTGCTTGGCACCCAGTAAGCGCTTAATAAATGCCATCATCATCATTATTATCATTCATTCAATCGTATTTATGGAGCGCTTACTGGGTGCAGAGCCCTGTCCTAAGCGCTTGGGAAGGCAACTTGGCAACACATAGTGGTCATGGGTTCAAATCCCGGCTCCGCCATTTGTCAGCTGTGTGCCTTTGGGCAAATCACTTCTCTGGGCCTCAGTGACCTCACCTGTAAAGTGGGGATGGGCTGTAAGCCCCCCGGCGGGCCATCCTCATCACCTTGTAACCTCCCCAGCGCTTAGAACAGTGCTCTGCACATAGTAAGCGCTTAATAAATGCTATCATTATTATTATAGAGAGACGGTCCCTCCCCTCCCAGTCTCAGCCCCCCCCAATCTGTGCCTCAACTCCCCTCCAAGGCCCAGAAACCTCAGCCCCTCCCTCCCCTCCACCTGCTGGGACAGGCCAGGGCTGGGAAATCAAAATCAATCCATCGGATTTATTGAGCGCTTACTGGGTGCGGAGCACTGTACTAAGCGCTGAAAGCCATCTGGATGCCTCCAGGGCTCCTGCTGGCTGATTTTGGGGCCCAGGCCCCCCAATCATCATCATCAATCGTATTTATTGAGCGCTTACTATGTGCAGAGCACTGTACTAAGCGCTTAGCACTGTACTAAGCTCTGTACTAACTGCACTGTACTAACCCCCAATCCCCAGCTCTCCATCCCCAGTTTGGACCCCCGGACCTTTCCCCCCCCCTCCCAAGGCCCCAAACCTTGACAAACAGCTGCAGTTTGGAGTTCTCAGCCATGGCTGCGGGATGGGAGGGGACGGGCGGGGCCTTGAACTGTCTCTTTAAATCTCCAGAGCCCCGCCCCGACCCCTCCCTACATACCTGAGAGCTGTGTGGGGGTGGGTCTGGGGCGTCTACTAATGCTGCTATTTGTTAAGCGCTTACTATGTGCAAATAATAATAATGATGATGTTGGTATGTGTTAAGCGCTTACTATGTGCAAAGCACTGTTCCCTACATACCTAACCTCCCTACATACCTGAGAGCTGTGTGGGTGTGGGTCTGGGGTGTCTACTAATGCTGCTATTTGTTAAGCGCTTAATATGTGCAAATAATAATAATAATGATGTTGGTATTTGTTAAGCACTTACTAGGTGCAAAGCACTGTTCCCTACATACCTAACCTCCCTACATACCTGAGAGCTGTGTGTGGGTGTGGGCCTGGGGTGTCTACTAATGCTGCTATTTGTTAAGCGCTTACTATGTGCAAATAATAATAATAATGATGTTGGTATTTGTTAAGCGCTTACTAGGTGCAAAGCACTGTTCCCTACATACCTAACCTCCCTACATACCTGAGAGCTGTGTATGTGTGGGGGTCTGGGGGGTCTACTAATGCTGCTATTTGTTAAGCGCTTACTATGTGCAAATAATAATAATAATGATGTTGGTATTTGTTAAGCGCTTACTATGTGCAAATAATAATAATGATGATGTTGGTATGTGTTAAGCGCTTACTATGTGCAAAGCACTGTTCCCTACATACCTAACCTCCCTACATACCTGAGAGCTGTGTGTGTGTGTGGGTCTGGGGTGTCTACTAATGCTGCTATTTGTTAAGCGCTTACTATGTGCAAATAATAATAATAATGATGTTGGTATTTGTTAAGCGCTTACTAGGTGCAAAGCACTGTTCCCTACATACCTAACCTCCCTACATACCTGAGAGCTGTGTGTGGGAGGGTCTGGGGTGGCTAATAATGCTGCTATTTGTTAAGCGCTTACTATGTGCAAATAATAATAATAATAATGTTGGTATTTGTTAAGCGCCTACTATGTGCAAATAATAATAATAATGATGTTGGTATTTGTTAAGCGCTTACTAGGTGCAAAGCACTGTTCCCTACATACCTAACCTCCCTACATACCTGAGAGCTGTGTGGGGGGGGGGGGTCTGGGGTGTCTACTAATGCTGCTATTTGTTAAGCGTTTACTATGTGCAAATAATAATCATAATAATAATGGTATTTGTTAAGCGCTTACTATGTGCAAAGCACTGTTCCCTACCTACCTAACCTCCCTACATACCTGAGAGCTGTGTGTGGGGGGGTCTGGGGTGTCTACTAATGCTGCTATTTGTTAAGCGCTTACTATGTGCAAATAATAATCATAATGATGTTGGTATTTGTTAAGCGCTTACTATGTGCAAAGCACTGTTCCCTACATACCTAACCTCCCTACATACCTGAGAGCTGTGTGTGGGGGGGTCTGGGGTGTCTACTAATGCTGCTATTTGTTAAGCGCTTACTATGTGCAAATAATAATAATAATGAGGTTGGTATTTGTTAAGCGCTTACTATGTGCAAATAATAATAATGATGATGTTGGTATGTGTTAAGCGCTTACTATGTGCAAAGCACTGTTCCCTACATACCTAACCTCCCTACATACCTGAGAGCTGTGTGTGTGTGGGGGGTCTGGGGTGTCTACTAATGCTGCTATTTGTTAAGCGCTTACTATGTGCAAATAATAATAATAATGATGTTGGTATGTGTTAAGCACTTACTATGTGCAAAGCACTGTTCCCTACATACCTAACCTCCCTACATACCTGAGAGCTGTGTGTGGGGGGGTCTGGGGTGTCTACTAATGCTGCTATTTGTTAAGCGCTTACTATGTGCAAATAATAATAATAATGATGTTGGTATTTGCTAAGCGCTTACTATGTGCAAATAATAATAATAATGATGTTGGTATGTGTTAAGCACTTACTATGTGCAAAGCACTGTTCCCTACATACCTAACCTCCCTACATACCTGAGAGCTGTGTGTGTGTGGGTCTGGGGTGTCTAATAATAATAATAATAATAATGTTGGTATTTGTTAAGCGCTTACTATGTGCAAAGCACTGTTCTAAGCGTCTAATAATAATGCTGGTATTTGTTGAGCGCTTACTATGTGCAAATAATAATCATAATGATGTTGGTATTTGTTAAGCGCTTACTAGGTGCAAAGCACTGTTCCCTACATACCTAACCTCCCTACATACCTGAGAGCTGTGTGTGGGGGAGTCTGGGGCGTCTACTAATGCTGCTATTTGTTAAGCGCTTACTATGTGCAAATAATAATCATAATGATGTTGGTATTTGTTAAGCGCTTACTAGGTGCAAAGCACTGTTCCCTACATACCTAACCTCCCTACATACCTGAGAGCTGTGTGTGTGTGTGTGGGTCTGGGGTGTCTACTAATGCTGCTATTTGTTAAGCGCTTACTATGTGCAAATAATAATAATAATGATGTTGGTATTTGCTAAGCGCTTACTATGTGCAAATAATAATAATAATGATGTTGGTATGTGTTAAGCACTTACTATGTGCAAAGCACTGTTCCCTACATACCTAACCTCCCTACATACCTGAGAGCTGTGTGTGGGGGGGTCTGGGGTGTCTAATAATAATAATAATAATAATAATGTTGGTATTTGTTAAGCGCTTACTATGTGCAAAGCACTGTTCTAAGCGTCTAATAATAATGCTGGTATTTGTTGAGCGCTTACTATGTGCAAATAATAATCATAATGATGTTGGTATTTGTTAAGCGCTTACTAGGTGCAAAGCACTGTTCCCTACATACCTAACCTCCCTACATACCTGAGAGCTGTGTGTGTGTGGGTCTGGGGTGTCTAATGATAATGCTGGTATTTGTTAAGCGCTTACTATGTGCAAATAATAATAATGTTGGTATTTGTTAAGCGCTTACTAGTGCAAAGCACTGTTCTAAGCGCTGGGGTGGTGACAAGGTGATCAGGTTGTCCCACGGGGGGCTCACAGTCTTAATCCCCATTTTACAGATGAGGTCACTGAGGCACAGAGAAGTGCAGTGACTTGGTACTTGTTAAGCACTTACTGTGTGCAAAGCACTGTTCTAAGCGCTGGGGTGGTGACAAGGTGATCAGGTTGTCCCACGGGGGGCTCACAGTCTTAATCCCCATTTTACAGATGAGGTCACTGAGGCACAGAGAAGTGCAGTGACTTGGTACTTGTTAAGCGCTTACTGTGTGCAAAGCACTGTTCTAAGCGCTGGGGAGGTGACAAGGTGATCAGGTGGTCCCACGGGGGGCTCACAGTCTTAATCCCCATTTTACAGATGAGGTCACTGAGGCCCAGAGAAGTGAAGTGACTTGCCCAGAGTCCCACAGCTGACAATTGGCGGAGCCGGGATTTGAACCCATGGCCTCTGACTCCAAAGCCCGGGCTCTTTCCACTGAGCCACGCTGACTTCATATTAACAATCAGTCAGTCAATCAATCAATCAATCGTATTTATTGAGCACTTACTATGTGCAGAGCACTGTACTAAGCGCTTGGGAAGTCCAAATGGGCAACAGATAGAGACGGTCCCTACTCAACAGCGGGTTCACAGTCTAGAAGGGGGAGACGGAGAACAAAACAAGTAGACGAGTAGATTAATCCCACCTGTTGCCCCCCGGGAGCCCCCAAGCCTGAGTGAAGCTTCTAGACTGTGAGCCCACTGTTGGGTAGGGACCGTCTCTAGATGTTGCCAACTTGGACTTCCCAAGCGCTTAGTCCAGTGCTCTGCACACAGTAAGCGCTCAATAAATACGATTGAATGAATGAATGAATGTTAAGCCCGTTGTAGGGTAGGAACCGTCTCTTTATGTTGCCAACTTGGACTTCCCATCATCATCATCATCAATTGTATTTATTGAGCGCTTACTATGTGCAGAGCACTGTCCTAAGCGCTTGGGAAGTACAAATTGGCAACATATAGAGACAGTCCCTACCCAACAGTGGGCTCACAGTCTAAAGCGCTTAGTCCAGTGCTCTGCCCAAAGTAAGCACTCAATAAATACGATTGAATGAATGAATGAATGTTAAGCCCGTTGTAGGGTAGGAACCGTCTCTATATGTTGCCAACCTGTACTTCCCAAGCGCTTAGTCCAGTGCTCTGCCCACAGTAAGCGCTCAATAAATACGATTGAATGAATGAATGTTAAGCCCGTTGTAGGATAGGAACCGTCTCTATATATTGCCGACTTGGACTTCCCAAGCACTTAGTCCAGTGCTCTGCACACAGTAAGCGCTCAATAAATACGATTGAATGAACGAATGAATGTTAAGCCCGTTGTAGGGTAGGAACCATCTCTATATGTTGCCAACTTGGACTTCCCAAGTGCTCTGCCCAAAGTAAGCGCTCAAAAAATACGATTGAATGAATGAATGACTGAATGAAGCTCCCTGGGGGTACAGGGGTCATCATCAATCGGGTATCTGGGAGAGGCCCTTCCCGGTGGGACCCCAACCGCTCCTTTTTCTGGAAGCCCTCCAGTTCGGCCCTCCTCTACAACTCATCTCCCCAAAGCCTGCTTGGCACATTCCTGGCATTCCTGGGGCCAGGGCGGTGGCCAGGAATTCCAGCCTGTTCCTGGCCAGGGTCCGATGTCCAGCGGGTCAGCCTTCCGTGGGCTCCTTCTCTTCCCACCCTGCTGGGTCCCCCCACCCCCAGTTGCTCTGGCTCCTTTGACTCCCTTCTCATCACCTGTCTACCAGCCTTCCACTTCCCCCCTGCCAGGGAGGAAATAATAATAATAATAATAATAATAATAATAATAATAATAATAATAATAATAATAATAATAATAATGGCAAGAGAAGCAGCGTCCTGCCAGGGAGGAGGAGATAAGAATAATAATAATAATGGCAAGAGAAGCAGCGTGGCTCAGTGGAAAGAGCACAGGCTCTGGAGCGAGAGGTCATGGGTTCAAATCCCAGCTCCGCCAATTAATTAATTAATTGCCAGCTGTGTGACTTTGGGCAAGTCACTTCACTTCTCTGTGCCTCAGTGACCTCATCTGGAAAATGGGGATGAAGACGGTGAGCCCCCAGTGGGACAACCTGATCACCTTGGAACCTCCCCAGCGCTTAGAACGGTGCTTTGCACACAGTAAGTGCTTAATAAATGCCAACATTATTATTAAGTGCTTACTAAGTGCTCCCTTCAAGGCCCTACTGAGAGCTCACCTCCTCCAGGAGGCCTTCCCAGACTGAGCACCCTCTTTCCTCTCCCCCTCCCCACAGCACCTGTATATATGTTTGTACGGATTTATTACTACTACTACTAATAATAATAATGGCATTTATTAAGCGCTTACTATGTGCAAAGCACTGTTCTAAGCTCTGGGGAGGTTACAAGGTGTTCAGGTTGTCCCACGGGCTCACAGTCTTCACCCTCATTTTACAGATGAGGTAACTGAGGCCCAGAGAAGTGAAGTGACTTGCCCAAGGTCACACAGCTGACAATTGGCAGAGTCGGGATTTGAACCCATGACCTCCGACTCCAAAGCCCGGGCTCTTTCCACTGAGCCATGCCTCTACTTTCATTTGTACATATTCTATTTTATTTTTTTAATATGTTTTGTTCTCTGTCTCCCCCTTCTAGACTGTGAGCCTGCTGTTGGGTAGGGACCGTCTCTATATGTCGCCAACTTGTACTTCCCGAGCACTTAGTCCAGTGCTCTGCACACAGTAAGCGCTCAATAAATACGATTGAATGAATGAATGAATATGTGCAAAGCACTGTCCTAAGCGCTGGGGAGGTTACAAGGTGATCAGGTGGTCCCACGGGGGGCTCACAATCTTCATCCCCGTTTTCCAGATGAGGTCACTGAGGCACAGAGAAGTGACTTGCCCAAAGTCACAGCTGGCAATTGGCGGAGTCGGGAGGGAGGGGGGCAGATAGAAAGGAAAGGAAGGGAGGGGAGACGGAGAAGAGGGGGAAGAGGAAAGAAAAAGATGTCAGGGGACGGAGGAGAGGGAAGGGGGAGTAAAATAAGTTGGCTGCTGTTTCCCATCCAGGGGTGGAGCTTAATCAATCATATTTATTGAGCGCTTACTGTGTGCAGAGCACTGTACTAAGCGCTTGGGAAGTACAAGTTGGCAACATATAGACACGGTCCCTACCCAACAGTGGGCTCACAGTCTACAGCTTAAGTGCCTAGGGCCTCTCCGGAGTTCAATCGTCGCGGCTTAGTGGGAAGAATCTGGGGTTAGGAGACAGAGGTCGTGGGTTCTAATCCCTGCTCCGCTGTGTGACCTTAGGCAAGTCACTTCACTTCTCTGGGCCTCAGTGACCTCATCTTTAAGATGGGGACGAAGACTGTGAGCCCCACGAGGGACAACCTGATCACCTTGTATCTACCCCAGCGCTCTGAAGGGTGCTTGGCGCATAGTAAGCTCTTAAATACCAACATTATTACTGTTATTGCTACGTACACTGTACTAAGCCCTCTGGCCTCACTACCCCACCACACCGCAAACGCCCACGTGACTTCTTTTTCTATTTTATTGAAAACAGACTCCTTTCCCCACGTCTTGCGAGCTCTGTACAGACCCTGTCCCCAGCCGTGCTGCGGAGGGACAGCTGGACGGGCGCTGGGCGAAGCCGGAGAGGGACGACGCTTCCCGCTGGACGTTGAGCGACCGGTCAGTGGCTTGAACGTGGGAGGGAGGGAACCCCGGGGCTGCTTCCCGGGCCTACTCCCAGCCCCCGGATCCCCCTTCCTTCCCTTTCCCACTGCTCCGGGCACCCGTCCTCTCCTCCCGCCCCACCTCCGTGGCCCCAACTCCCTGGCGTGCCCCCTTAAAGCAAAATAAATAGGTTCAATATACACGTTTTCACCCTCCCCGGACAGGAGCCCCACAGAGCGGGCCCCATCTCGTGTCCGGCGGCGGAGAGGAGGAGGTAGCGGCCGGGAGTCCTGGGGTCGGAGGGAGAAGAGCTGGGGTTTGTAAAAAAAAAACGAACAAAAAAGTAACCAGACATTGAGGAAAAGCTGCGATTTTTTCTCCTCCTCACCCCCATCTCTCCCAGGAAGCAGCTTGCCTGGTCCTCCCCAAACCGCTTTCCTTGGTCAGTTGGCCGGGAGTGGGGGGGTGAAGGGGACGGGATGTCCGGTACCCGGGGCTCGCAGGGGTGGAGAGGGAAGAGGAGGGAGAGGGATGGCGGTGAGGGAGGAGGAGGAGGAGGAGATGCCACCGCAATGGCGACACCCGTCACCTCTGGCTCCCAGAACAACCCGACTAGCGTGCCCTCTCTCTCTCTCTCTCCTCCCCGGGTCAGTGCCGATGCCCATCCGGGGCCCTCCGGCCTCCCCCGCCAGCTGCGGGAGACGGGGGGTGGTGGGTAGGACCAGTTGCGAGCCCCCTGAGGCCTGGCCCGGACAGAGGGACGGGCGTCGAGAGCAGAGTCAAGCCTTGCTGGGGACACAGCGACCGGCGGCCCCCCGAGCCTGGGGGTGGGGGGCAAAGCTAATCTGTGTGGGAGCACTGAGGCGGGCCCGCGGCGGGAACCTTCTGTTTGGCACCAGGATCCCCAAGAGTGTCGGGAGGGTGGGCCCCGGCACCCCTAATTCTGGGGTGGGGAGAGGGTGGCGTCCCCCAAACGCGGGCCCAAGCCTGGCTGGAGCAATCCTCTAGTGGGGACCGGGCCCACTCAATCCGGGAATCGCGTCCGACCTCTGTCCGGGCCGAGGCCTAGGACGGCCTCCTCCCCGGCTGCAGACGCTGACGGCCTCTAAACTTTTCCGAATTTCCCAGGGTCGGGGTGGAGAAAGAGAGCTGGGACCTCCGCCATCCCACTCCGGGCCACTAAAGCTCTCCGGGCCGGGGGCCGGCGTGCGCGGGGCCGGCCTTCTCCTCCTCCTCCTCCTCCTGTCCCGCGGAGAAATCCAAACGGTCCCGGACGTCCAGAGGCGGAGCCGGGTCTTGGCTTCTTCAGCACAGGGTGTCCGTGTTGAAGGACAGCTGGGCCTGTGGAAAGAGGGGCAGCCGGACGGTTCAGCCGCTTCTCCCCACCCTCAAGGCCCGACCTAAATCACGCCTCTTCCGAGACGCGGCGTGGACCTAACACGGGCCCAGAAGTCCGCGAGACCTGGGTTCTAATCCTGGACCCGCCGCTTGGTTGCTGCGCGACCTCGGGCGAGTCACTTAATTTCTCCGTGCCTCGTTTTCCTCAAATATAGAACGGGGATAGCTGTACTCCTTCCTTGGACCGTGAGCCCTGTGCGGGACAGGGATATGTTGCCAACTTGTATTTCCCAAGCGCTCAGTCCAGTGCTCTGCACACAGTAAGCGCTCAATAAATACGATTGAATGAATGAATGAATGACTGTGTCTGACCTAAAAAACTTGTACCTATCCCAGTGCTCAGAGCAGCGTGTGACACATAGTGGGCACTTAACAAATACCCTAAAAATGAAGCTTTCCCTGACTAATCTCTCATCTCTTCCCTCTATTTTCCCCCCATTCTGCATCACCGATATGCATACTCGCTAAGCCCTGAGATAACCACCCCAACCACACTTGGCCGCTTCCCCTATCTGTAACTGATTTTATTTTCTGTCTCCCAGACACTATACTGGACGCTCCTCGAGGACAGGGATCCTATCTATGTATCGTATTGTGCTCTCTCAAGATTTTATTTTCTGTCTCCCAGCCACTGTATAATCACCCCAACCACACTTGGCCGCTTCCCCTATCTGTAACTGATTTTATTTTCTGTCTCCCAGCCACTATACTGGACGCTCCTCGAGGACAATACCTATCGTATTGTGCTCTCTCAAGAGTTTACCACAGTCCTTTGCACATAGTACGCCCTCAACAAATACAACTGCCTGATGACGATCGCCCGCCTGGGCTGCCACTGTGGCAAAAGTTCTCTCATCTTATAAAAATAATAATAATTCTTAAGCATTTACTACGTGCCAAGCACTGCACTAAGCACCCAAGTAGATGGTGCTGAATTGTACTTTCCAAGCGCTTAGTACAGTGCTCTGCACACAGTAAGCGCTCAATAAATAGGATCGAATGAATATAGGACCATCATGTCCCACATGGGGCTCACAGTTTAAGTAGGAGGGAGAAAAGGTATTGAATTCCCATTTTACAGATGAGGGAACTGAGGCACAGAGAAGTTAAGTGACTTGTCCAAGGTCACCCCACAGGTACAGGTGGCAGAGCTGGTTTTATTATTATTATTATTATCATAATACACAATATATAATAACATAATAATAACAATATTGATATCCAAGTGCTTACTACATGCTAATCACTGGGGTAGATACAATACAATCCTAATAGACCCGATCCCCACATGGGATCACGGTCTCAGAGAAGCAGCACGGCTCAGTGGAAAGAGCCCGGGCTTTGGAGTGAGGGGTCATGGGTTCAAATCCCGACTCCGCCAACTGTCAGCTGGGTGACTTGGGGCAAGTCACTTCACTTCTCTGTGTCTCAGGGACCTCATCTGTAAAAAGGGGATTAAAACCGCGAGCCCCCCGCGGGCCAACCTGATCACCTGGTAACCTCCCCAGCGCTTAGAACAGTGCTTTGCACATAGTAAATGCTTAATACCATTATTATTATTATTATATTATTATTATTATAATGTGTGCCATGTGTTGCCAATTTGTACTTCCCAAGCGCTTAGTACAGTGCTCTGCACATAGTAAGCGCTCAATAAATACGATTGATTGATTGATTGATTGATTATTATTATTACTACACTGGGGTAGATACAATGCAATCCTAATAGACCCATTATTACTACCCCGGGGCAGATACAGTGCAATCCTAATAGACCCAACCCCGGCCCGGGATCACGGTCTAAGAAAGAGGAAGGACACTAGAACTGAATCCCCACTTTCCAGACGGGGGAACAGGCACGGAGAAGTTACGTGACTCACCCAAGGCCACACAGAAGGCAAGCGGCAGGGCCGGGATTGGAACCCGGGTCCCCCGACCCTCTACCCACCGAGCCACGTCGCCGGACCGGTTCCCGCCCCACCCCACGGGTGGGCCCCGGGCTTCTGCGGGCCGCCGGCCTCACCCTCTCTTCCTCGAAGCTGATGAGCCCCTCGACGTCGGTGTCCAGGTCCTCGGGCTCGTCCGCCACGAGGGCCCGCAGCTCGGTGGGGGCCGCCCGAGGCCGGAGCAGACTTAGGAGGCGGCCCAAGGGGGTCTGGGGGGTGTCCCCCGGCCCGCTCTCCTGCTGCTCCAGGTTGTCGCTCTGCTTCTTGGCGAAGTTCACAAACACCTGGGGCGGGACGACGGGTGACCCTGAGACCTGCCCGGGATCCCCTCTCCAATCAATCCATCAATCCATCGTGCTTATTGAGCGCTTACTGTGTGCAGAGCACTGGACTAAGCGCTTGGGGAGTACGACTTGGCAACATATAGAGACGGTCCCCACCCAACAGTCTACCCTCGGCCCCCGAACCGCGGCCCGAGCTCTCCTCCCCTTCCGCCCCTCGGCCCAAGGAGCGGGGCGGCCGCTCGCTCACGTTGTCCAGGGTGGTCTGGCTGACCGAGTAGTCCTCGATGCCCAGGACGCCCACCACCTGTTCCATCTTGCTGAACACCTGGGCCAGGGAAATCTGCTCCGACTTCAGCTGGTACTGGACCTTGGTGTGGTGCCGCTCCTGGGGAGGGACGTGGGGGGTCAGGGGCTCGGGGAGAGGGACGGGGGGGAGGCCCGGTGTGCCCTCCAATGCTGCAGGTGGCCCGTGGACCGGGGGGCAAGCTGACCTTCCTTCATGGAGGCCCGACTGTCTCCAGACCCATGGAGCCCTGTGGCCCCCGGGGCCCCACTAGAAACACCCACCCTGAGCCTTTTCCACCCTGACTGGAAATAACGGTCCGGAGCCCTGTCTGCCCCTTTCCACCCCAACCGGAAACAACCGTCTAGCGCTTAGTACAGTGCTCTGCACACGGTAAGCACTCAATACGATTGAATGAATGAATGAACCGTCCAGAGCCCTGTCTGCCCCTTTCCACCCGTACCGGAAACAACCGTCAAATGCTTAGTACAGTGCTCTGCACATAGTAAGCACTTAATAAATACGATTGAATGAATGAATGAACTGTCCGGAGCCCTGTCTACCCCTTTCCACCCCGACCGGAAACAACCATCGAGCGCTTAATATAGTGCTCTGCACACAGTAAGCACTCAATACGATTGAATGAATGAATGAACCGTCCAGAGCTCTGTCTGCCCCTTTCCACCCAGACCAGAAACAACCGTCGAGCGCTTAGTACAGTGCTCTGCACACAGTAAGCACTTAATAAATATGATTGAATGAATGAATGAACCGTCCGGAGCCCTGTCTGCCCCTTTCCACCCGGACCAGAAACAACCATCAAGCGCTTAGTACAGTGCTCTGCACACAGTAAGCACTCGATAAATATGATTGAATGAATGAACGAACCATCCGGAGCCCTGTCTGCCCCTTTCCACCCCAAGCGGAAATAACCGTCGAGCACTTAGTACAGTGCTCTGCCCACAGTAAGCACTCGATAAATATGATCAAGTGAATGAATGAACCATCCAGAGCCCTGTCTGCCCCCTTTCCACGCGGAGCAGAAACAACCGTCGAGCGCTTAGTACAGTGCTCTGCACACAGTAAGCACTTAATAAACATGATTGAATGAATGAATGAACCGTCCGGAGCCCTGTCTGCCCCTTTCCACCCCGAGCGGAAATAACCATCGAGCGCTTAGTACAGTGCTCTGCACACAGTTAGCACTCGATAAATATGATTGAGTGAATGCATGAACCATCCGGAGCCCTGTCTGCCCCTTTCCACCCGGACCGGAAACAACCGTCGAGCGCTTAGTACAGTGCTCTGCCCACAGTAAGCACTCGATAAATACGATCGAATGAATGAATGAACCGTCCGGAGCCCTGTCTGCCCCTTTCCACCCGTACCGGAAACAACCGTCGAGCGCTTAGTACAGTGCTCTGCCCACAGTAAGCACTCGATAAATACGATCGAATGAATGAATGAACCGTCCAGAGCCCTGTCTGCCCCCTTTCCACGCTGAGCGGAAACAACCACCGAGCGCTTAGTACAGTGCTCTGCACACAGTTAGCACTCAATAAATATGATTGAGTGAATGCATGAACCATCCGGAGCCCTGTCTGCCCCTTTCCACCCGTACCGGAAACAACCGTCGAGCGCTTAGTACAGTGCTCTGCACACAGTTAGCACTCGATAAATATGATTGAGTGAATGCATGAACCATCCGGAGCCCTGTCTGCCCCTTTCCACCCGGACCGGAAACAACCGTCGAGCGCTTAGTACAGTGCTCTGCCCACAGTAAGCACTCGATAAATACGATCGAATGAACGAATGAACCGTCCGGAGCCCTGTCTGCCCTTACTGGCCTGACCGGAAACGTCCTCCCGGCCTCTCTGCCGGAAATATCCATCCGGAGCCCCGTCCCCGCATCCGCGACGTCCAAAACCCCGTCTCCCCGTCTGCTCCGCCTGGAAGCATCCATCCGGAGCCCCGTCCGCCCCGTCGGAAAACACCAAATCCGGAGCCCAGTCTCTGTGTACCCCGCCGGAAACATCCCTTCTGGCCCGAAGCAGGCCCCGCCAGACCGAGCGGTCCCGCCGCCGAAGGTCGCTCACCTTGAGCACGGCCTCCGGGAAGTTGCGGTTGATGAACCTCACCACCTCTTTGACGCTCAGGCTGGTCTTGGTCCTCACCGTGATCATATAGCCGTCCCCAAACCTGGGCGGGGGTAGCGGGGGACCCCCCTCAGCGGCCGGGCTCGCCTCCCCCGGGATCCGTCCCTCCCCTCGGAAGAGGAGTCCGGGCCGTTCCCCCCCAGCGGTTTCCGAGCTGGGACCGCAGCCCTTCATTCATTCATTCCATCGTATTTACTGAGCGCTTCCTGTGTGCAGGGCACTGGACTAAGCGCTTCCCTCACCTGTTCTTCAGGTGCTGGATGCTGCCCAGGCACTTGAGCCGTCCGTTCACCATGATGGCCAGGCGCGTGCAGAGGGCCTCACACTCCTCCATGCTGCGGGGGAGAGAGAGGGGGCTGAACTAGGGAGTGGGGCTGTTGTGCTGGACTCTCCCAAGCGCTTAGTACAGCGCTCTGTGCACGGTGAGCGCTCAGTAGACACCACCGATTGGTGGAGGGGTAAGGAGAGGAGGCGGGGGCTGCCGACCTGTGCGACGTCAACACCACGGAGCGGCCCGTCTTGATGATGTCCAGGATGAGGTTCCACAGGAAGCGCCGGGCCTTGGGATCCATGCCCGTGGTGGGCTCGTCCTGGGAGCGCGGGATGACGGGCGTCAGCCTCCGTGCCCCTCCCCGGCTCTCCTAGCTACTCCGCTCCGGGACGTGGGGCGGGAGAGGTCAGGGGTCGGGAGGAGGGCTCTCCCCCACAGCTGGGGTCACGAGGGACCGGCTGGGAGACCCGCGAGGGCCGGGGGCTTGGGGGGATTCCCGCCGCCCCAATCCGGGAAGATCTGACGACTCGACACCCGGCCACACGTTCTGTCGTCTGCGAGCCCGCTGTCGGGCAGGGACCGTCTCTAGACGTCGCCGACTTGGGCTTCCCAAGCGCTCGGTGCAGTGCTCTGCACACAGTAAGCGCTCGATAAATACGACTGAGTGACCGGATCCGGGCCGGCCGTGTCCTTCCGTCCGGGGGGCCGCGTCCACCGGCCGGACAGGGCCGGCCGGCGGATCCCGGGATGTGCCAGGTCGGCTGCGTCCATCCTCCATCCCCGTGGGTCCCGGGAAGCCCCCGCCATGCCCTCACCAGGAAGATGAAGGCGGGGTAGCCGATGAGGGCGATGGCGGTGGACAGCTTCCGCTTATTGCCGCCGCTGTAGGTGCCCGCGGGCTTGTCCGCGTACTGCCGCAGCTCCAGCTTCTCCAGGGCCCACTTGACCACCTGAGGACAGGGGACGGTGGGCGCGGGACGAGGGAGCGGGGCCCCGTCCGGCTTTCCCCGCGGGCCCCCCGCCGCTCACCCGCTCCTCGTCCTTCCAGGGGATCCCCCGCAGCCGCGTGTAGAGCTGCAGGTGCTCCCGGGCCGTCAGCTCGTCGAACAGCGCGTCGAACTGCGGGCAGTAGCCCACGCTCTGCTGCACCTGCAGCAGCTCCTTCAGGACGCTACGGGGGCGGGAGGGGAGACGCTCTTCACGACCCCGCGCCGGGCGGGACCCCGCCACCCCTCATCAATCGATCGTATTTAGTGAGCGCTCACTGCGTGCAGAGCACCGGACCAAGCGCTTGGGAAGTCCAAGTTGGCAACATCTATTTATTTTATTTTGTTAGTCTGTTTGGTTTTGTTCTCTGTCTCCCCCTTTTAGACCGTGTGCCCGCTGTTGGGTAGGGACTGTCTCTAGATGTTGCCAATTTGTACTTCCCAAGCGCTTAGTACAGTGCTCTGCACATAGTAAGCGCTGATGATAATAGCATTTATTAAGCACTTACTATGTGCAAAGCACTGTTCTAAGCACTGAGGGAGATACAAGGTGATCAGGTTGTCCCACAGGGGGCTCACAGTCTTCATCCCCATTTTACAGATGAGGGAACTGAGGCCCAGAGAAGCAAAGTGACTTGCCCAAAGTCACACAGCTGACAAGTGGCAGAGCCGGGATTTGAACCCACGACCTCTGACTCCAAAGCCCGGGCTCTTTCCACTGAGCCACGCTGCTTCTCTCAATAAATACGATTGATGATGATGATGATGATGTATATATGTCTGTACATATTTATTACTCTATTCATTTATTTATTTTACTTGTACATATCTATTCTGTTCATTTTGTTTTGTTAGTATGTTTGGTTTTGTTCTCTGTCTCCCCCTTTTAGACTGTGAGCCCACTGTTGGGTAGGGACTGTCTCTATGTGTTGCCAATTTGTACTTCCCAAGCGCTTAGTCCAGTGCTCTGCACATAGTAAGCGCTCAATAAATACGATTGATGATGATGATGATGATGTATATATGTCTGTACATATTTATTACTCTATTCATTTATTTATTTTACTTGTACATATCTATTCTGTTTATTTTATTTTGTTAGTATGTTTGGTTTTGTTCTCTGGCTCCCCCTTTTAGACTGTGAGCCCACCGTTGGGTAGGGACTGTCTCTATGTGTTGCCAATTTGTACTTCCCAAGCGCTTAGTACAGTGCTCTGCACATAGCAAGCGCTCAATAAATACGATTGATGATGATGATGATGATCTAGAGACGGTCCCTTGCCCGACAGTGGGCTCACAGTCTAGAAGATGGGAGGGAGGATGAATAGAGCAGGCCCGCGCTCTACAAGTTGGCAACATCTAGAGACAGTCCCTACCCAACAGTGGGCTCACAGTCTAAAAGGGGGAGACAGAGGACAAAACCAAACGTACTAGCAAAATAAAATAAATAGAATAGATAGGTACAAGCAAAATAAATAAATGTGCGAGAAACAAGATGGCGCCTCCAAGTCCGGCTGGGCCTCAGGTGGCTCCCCCCGGCCTCACCTCGGCTCCCCCCCCCCCCGCCGCCGGCACCTGTGCCCGTTGATGAAGGCCTCGCCCCCCGTGGTGCTCTCGTCCCCCGTCAGCATCTTGAAAGTGCTCGTCTTGCCGGCCCCGTTGACGCCCAGGAGGCCGAAGCACTCCCCGGGACGCACCCCCACGCACAGCCGGTCCACGGCCAGGATGCGCCCCATCTTGCGGGACTTGTACACCTGCCCGGGGGGGGAGGGGGGCGGCCATGGAGGTGGGGACCCCCCCCCCCGCCCCAACTGCAACCGCCCGACCCCAGCTCCGCATCCCCTGGGGTGGCACACCAGGGCTGCCCCTTCCAACCCCGGGCCGGAGGCCGAACCAGCCTGGCGCCTCCCCCTCCCCTCACTCCTGGTCTTCCCCATCCTCCCTACATCCCCATCCTCCCTCCCCCTCACCTTGGTCAGGTTCTCAATCTTCAGCATGTCGTTGTCGGCGTCTCCCCGCAATACCCGCTGGCGCTCGCTGGCCACGTCTACGTCGTCTTCGATGGGCTTGGTGGACACGGGCATCCTCCTGGGGAAGGACGGGGGCACGTGGGGCACCTCCCCTCCAACCCCCGGCCCTCGGCCAGACTCGATCCTCCTCCAGGGGACGGGGGACCCTGAGTGGCCGCCGGACCACAATAATAATAATAATAATCATGGTACTTGCTAAGCGCTTACTGGGTGCCAGGCCGGGGTGGATAATAATAATAATAATGATGGCATTTGTTAAGCGCTTACTATGTGCCGAGCACCGTTCTAAGCGCTGGGGGGATACAAGATGATCAGGTTGGGGCTCACAGTCTTAACCCCCATTTTCCAGCTGAGGGAACCGAGGTTCAGAGAAGCTGTGACTCGCCCAAGATCCCACAGCGGACCCGTGGCGGAGCCAGGATTAGAACCCACGTCCCCTGACTCCCAAGCCTGGGCTCTAGCCGCTGAGACACGCTGCTTCTCTAATACAAGCAAATCATCATCATCATCATCATCAATCGTATTTATTGAGCGCTTACTGTGTGCAGAGCACTGGACTAAGCACTTGGGAAGTCCAAGTTGGCAACATATAGAGACAGTCCCTACCCAGCAGTAGGCTCACAGTCTAAAACGGGGAGACAGAGAACAAAACCAAACAAAATAAAATGAATAGAATAGATATGTACAAGTAAAATAAATAAATTGGACACAGTCCCTGTCCCCCGTGGGGCTCACGGTCTCCATCCCCATTTTCCAGATGAGGTCACTGAGGCCCAGAGAAGTGAAGTGACTTGTCCGAGGTCACACGGCAGGCAAGCTGGCAGAGCCGGGATCGGAGGCCGTGAGCTCCTGACTCCCAGGGCCGGCCGGGCTAGATTTGTTACGCCAAACACCAGGTGCCGAGGAGGAGAGCACCATGCTTGCAGCGGGATGACGATGAACATACTTCATGCTGCTGCCCGGATTATCTTTGTCCAGAAACGCTCTGGGCATGTTACTCCCCTCTTATAAAATCTCCAGTGGCTCCCAATCAATCTGGGCATCAGGCAGAAACTCCTCACCCTGGGCTTCCAGGCTGGCCATCCATCCCCTGGCCCCCTCCTACCTCACCTCCCTTCTGTCCTTCTCCAGCCCAGCCCGCACCCTCCGCTCCTCCGCTGCTAATCTCCTCACCATTAGGCCTCGTTCTCGCCTGTCCCGCCATCGACCCCCGGCCCACGTCCTCCCCCGGGCCTGGAATGCCCCCAATCCCTCTGCCCACCCGCCAAGCTCGCTCTCTTCCTCCCTTCAAGGCCCTGCTGAGAGCTCACCTCCTCCAGGAGGCCTTCCCAGACTGAGCCCCTTCCTTCCTCTCCCCCTCGTCCCCCTCTCCATCCCCCCCATCTTACCTCCTTCCCTTCCCCACAGCACCTGTATATATGGATATATGTTTGTACATATTTATTACTCTATTTATTTATTTTACTTGTACATACTTATTCTATTTATTTTATTTTGTTAGTATGTTTGGTTTTGTTCTCTGTCTCCCCCTTTTAGACTGTGAGCCCACTGTTGGGTAGGGACTGTCTCTATATGTTGCCAATTTGTACTTCCCAAGCGCTTAGTACAGTGCTCTGCATATAGTAAGCACTCAATAAATACGATTGATGATGATGATGATGACTAATAAACTCCTCCTTCACGGTATCTTCTCATTGTGGGCAGAGAGCATATCTTCCAACTTGGTTACATTGGACTCTCCCGAGCACTCAGTACAGTCCTCTGCACGCAGTGAGCGCTCAACGAATACCACTCATCGATCGGACCTCTGGTCTTCGGGGCTCTGCCGTTTTAATTTAAACAGAATTTGTCCTCCCACCCAAACCCTATCCTTCCCAAGACTTTCTCATCGCTGTAGACAACGCCGCATACTGTGGCATTTCTTTCGACTCATCTCTCTCCTTCAATAATAATAATGATGGCATTTATTCAGCGCTTACTATGTGCTGTCCTAAGCGCTGGGGAGGTTACAAGGTGATCGGGTTGTCCCACGGGGGGCTCACAGTCTTCATCCCCATTTTCCAGATGAGGTCACTGAGGCTCGAGAATAATGATAATAATAAAGGCATTTATTAAGCGCTTACTATGTGCAAAGCACTGTTTTAAGCGCTGGGGTAGATACAAGGTAATCAAGTTGTCCCATGTGGGGCTCACAGTCTTCATCCCCATTTTCCAGATGAGGTCACTGAGGCTCGAGAATAATAATAATAATAAGGGCATTTATTAAGCTCTTACTATGTGCAAAGCACTGTTCTAAGCGCTGGGGCAGATACAAGGTAATCAAGTTGTCCCATGTGGGGCTCACAGACTTAATGCCCATTTTCCAGATGAGGTAGCTGAGGCCCAGAGAAGTGAAGTCACACAGCCGACAGTTGGCGGAGCCGGGATTTGAACCCACGACCTCTGACTCCAAAGCCCGGGCTCTTTCCATTGAGCCACGCTGCTTCTCTGCTGCTTCAACCTGCCTAGTCAGTCTGCACCAAATTCTATCGCTAAAATCCGCCCTTTCCTCTCCACCCAAACTGCTACCACATTACTCGGAGCCCTTATTTTTTCTCACCCACGCTGCTTCATCGGCCTCCGTGTTTTCCCCGCTCCAGCCCAAATTTCCCTCCGCCGCTCGGATCATTAGTTTGCACAAGCGTTCAGTCCAGCTTTCCCCACTTCTCCAAATCCTCCAATGTTGCTCATCTACCTCTGCATCAGACAGAAAGTCCTTACCGTCGGCTTGAAAGCCCTCAATCCCCTTGCCCCCTCCTACCTTCCCTCTCTGATTTCTTATGGCAACCAGGCCCGCACATTTGGCCCCTCTAAATGCCGACCTATTCACTATCCCTCGAACCCGTTTCCCCCGTCCTGCCTCTGGCCTGGACATCCGTCCCCCTTCATATCCGACAGACCACCGCTCTCCCCTCCTTCAGAGACTTCCTGAAAACACATCTCTTCCAAGCGACCTTCCCTAAGTCCTCATTTCCTCTTCTTCTGCACTGTCCTTGCACTTTGATTTGCTCCCTTTATCCGCCTCTCTCTCACCCCCACAGCACTTGTGTAGGTGTCTGTAATTTATTTATTACTATTAATACCCGTCTCCCCCTCACCGCTAGAACGTAAACCTCGTTGTGGGCAGGGAACGTATCTACCACCTCCCGGCCGTTGTCCTCTCCCGAGTGCTTAGTACAGCAGCTCTGCTCGCCGTAAGCACTCAATAAACAGACCGATTCTACCTTCACAACATCTCCAGAATCCACTCCTTCACGCTACAGCCTGGATCGTTTTTCAAAACTCTATCTCTCCAGCCTTCAAAAACCTCCAGCGATTGCCCAAGAGCCTCCGCATCAGACAGAAATTCCTTCCCATCCTCTTTAAAGCGCTCCATCAGCTCTCCCGCTCCTATCTCCTCTTCCACTACAACCCGATCCGCGTACTTCACTCCTCTAACCCGACCTACTTATTTTCTTTCCATCTCATCTCTTTCGCCACCGGCTCCTCGCTCTCATCCTTCCTCGGGCCCGGAACTCCTTCCCCGTCGACATCCCGACGGACCACCGCTCTTCCCACCTTCAAAGACCTTCTAAAAATCACATCTCCGCTGAGAGGCCTTCCCTGACGAACCCCTCGTCTCCCCACGGAGGGGAACGGACCCGATGGCTCTTCGGGGCAAGGGGCCCGTCTCTCTCAGGGATGGCAACCCCTGGCCCGACCGGCTTAAGGTCCTATGGAGACGGCCTGGGCGGAAAAGGCGACCGTTGGCCCAAATGGGGCCAACCGGGAAATCTCTTTCATCTCCACCCCTTCCTCTTGGCTCTGCTCTGGAGATTCTGGGCCGGAGTCAACTGGCGGGCCATCGTGACTCTTCCCCCGAACGCACCGGCCGGCCGGCTCCCTCCCTAGCCCTCGCCCCGTCCCGGACTCACTGCGGCTGACGCAGGAAATTGTACTGGCACATGATGGTGATGAAGAAGCCGACGAAGCCCTCGATCGTCATGGCGACCAGCCCACGGGTGACAATGTCCCATTCGAAGGGAGATTTGATCTTGTCGAACTGCCCTGCGGGGCGAGGGACGGATGGGAGCCGTGCTCGGCCAGGCCGTTTCCCTCCCACAGAAGGACCCCCGAGGGCGGCCCCCCGGCTCCCCACGCACCGATCTTGGCATAGTATTCGTTGATGTACTCGTTGTACGCCATCTCCATGAGCCCGTGGCCCAGGTTGTAATTGGGGAAGACGAGGAAGCAACTCTTCAGGTAACTGTTCACCACCTTCAGGTCCTGAGGGGAGGAGGGTGCGGCGGGAGCGGGGTTCAGCCTGGCTGGGCCTTCCCGGCAAGACCGCGCCCCCGGTTTCCCTTGGAAGTCCCTCCGCGGCCCCCCGCCTCCAGATACCTTGTCGTGCTCAAAGAGCTGGAGCAGGAAGGTGGCCACGGTGGCGGTGATTCCGATGAAGAGGTTGATGACGATGAGGAAGACGTAGGCCGAACTGGGCACCTCGAACCAGAAGGACGCCGGGTACATGATGGGGGTGATGGACCAGCTGGGGGTGAGGAGGTTGGGGAGCGGTCAGTGCCCGGGCATCTTGGGATGTGGGGCTGGGGCATCGTTCCCGAGTGACGTTCCCAGTCTCCACTCCATCCCAAGGAGTCCGGACTGGGGAGGGAGACCAGAAGTAGGGGCAAACGTACCCGTAGAGCAGGAAGAGGGAGAGGACGGCGGGGAAGTTGGTCGGGGAAGTGTACGCGGGGAGATCGAACACGAAAAGGATCATGATGCAACACGTGGCCGGGACTAAGTAGTTCAGCTGCAAGGCAAGCGGGGTGGGAAACCGAGGTCAGGGAAGGCCACCCTGTGCCCCCTGGGATTCTGGGTCACCCCAGGCCCGGACCTCAAGGACGGAGTCCCGGGGGGTCCCGAAGCTCCCTCCCACACCGGGCCGCCCGTCCCACCGCGGTCTCCCTCCTCAGACTGCTTCGCGGGTCCGGGAGGGGTTGGTCCGATCGGTCCCTGGGGTCAGAAAGCCCAGGCGACGATTGGAGGGGGGGGGGCTCGGGTCTCACCATGTCCCACACGTAGTTGGCCAGCCAGTAGATGACGGGGCTGCAGCCGCTGACAAACTGTAGATGCTTGGCCTTGGTGGCCTTCTCGGCCACCAGAAAGACCACGAAACTGGCCGGCACGAAGGACATGGCCACGATGACGAAGATGGCGATGACCACGTCCGTGCCCTGCAGCCTGGGGGGACGCGAGAGGGGGCAGGGGGTGTCTCACCATCAGCACCCAGGACCTTGTCTACATCCTTCCCTCTGCCTATACTGAGTGCATACTACGTGCAGAGCGCCGTACTAAGCGCTCAGTAAGGCTCAGTGCCAGCCCTGCTTTGGCATTCTGTGGCTCGGGAAGTCCCATCCCCTCGCCCTCCCCGGCAGGAGCCCCTCGGGACATACAAATAATCCAGGGAGAGGCTGGCACTTGTCTTGTTCATGGGATGGTTGGTGACGGTGATGCCTGCGGTGGAGGAGAAAGGGGAGAAGTCAGAAGCGGGCACCGGGGCCTTGTCCCTCGGCGGGCGGCCGCGACTGCGCCTCGGCGGGCCGGCTGCTCACCGAAAGTGGCCGGGTTCCCCTTGCTTTTGGGCAGGTTGGCGCGGAGGATGGCGTTGTTGAGGGTGTTGAGGTAGGTGGGCATGCTGTGATAGCCTTTGTTGTTGTAGAAGACCTGAGGGAGGGGAAGCGGAGCCCGGCCCCGGGACCCGGTCAGAGGGGACACCGGTCCTAATCGGAGTCTGGAGGGCGGACGAGGCTGGGGCTGCTTCAGGCTTGGGGGGGTGGGCAGCGACCAGCCCCTGCCCACCGGAGGGGCAGCAGGCGGGGGTGTGGGCTGTCGGACCCGTGGGCCCGGGCTCTCTACCTGGGCCGTTCGTCGCACGGCGATCTTCCGCACCAGGGGAGGGGCCTGGGCCCCAAACGATGCTGGGATGGACTTCTGGATGTTGCCGAAGGTGACGGCTCCGTAGCTGGAGGGGAAGAGGGGACGCTGTGAGGGACGCTTGACCCTTGCCCCTGATCTGAGACCCTCCCCCTTAAACCGGGAGTCCCAGGCGGGGCAGGGGGCCGTGTCTTATCTGATGACCTTGAATGTCCCCGGTGCCCAGGCACACAGCACGTGCTTCCGATCAATTACAGTTATTATAATAATAATGATGATGGTATTTGTTAAGCGCTTACTATGTGCCAAGCACTGTTCTAAGCGCTGGGGGAGATACAAGGTAATCAGGTTGTCCCACGTGGGGCTCACAGTCTTCTCCCCCGTTTGACAGATGAGGGAACTGAGGCCCAGAGAAGTGACTTCCCCAAGTCACCCAGCTGACAAGCGGTGGAGCCGGGATTAGAACTCATGACCTCTGGCCCCCAAGCCCGGGCTCTTTCCGTTGACCCACGCTGCTTCTCTACTGTTAATTGAGACAGAGCTCTCCTCTTGAACCCTTGCAGCGTTCTGGAAGCCTTCTCTGCCTCCGCGCCCCCCAAGTTCAGAGCCCCTGACCACCCCGCCAAGTGCCAGAAGACCCCCACCCTCGGGCAGGCCAGCCCCATCCCATTTGGGCCCCCTCCCCAGGCTCCCACTCCCCTGACCGGTGCAGTCGGAAGCGGTCCGAGGTGTACAGCAGATACTCCGAGACGTTGCGTCCGGTGACGTCCACCAAGATGTCCCCGGTCACTACTTTGACCTGGGGCGGGCGGCCGCCCACGCCGCTGGGGCAGGAGAAGCCCGTTCCTTGCATGGAGCAGGTGCACTTGATGGGCTCGTGGACGGTGCGGGGCAGGGCCGGGCCGGACGTCGCCGTCTCTGCGGGCAGAACCAGGGGCTCCCTGAGGACCGTCCCGGCCGGGCCGCGCTCAGCCCAGACCCCGCGGACAGAGCCGGCTCCGGAGCCCACAGGGAGGGCCAGTTCCCGAATTTGCAGAGAGACCCAGCTCGGAGAGAGCAGAGACGGCCGGCTCCGGACGGAGACCACCCCGGGCTGGGATGGCTCTGGCTAGTTAAAGCGAAAGGCCCGGGTATCAACTGCCAATCCCGGAATCCACCCCGACGCTCGGCACGTAGTACACAACTTGACAAACGTCACAACTCCCAAATCCCAGCTCCGCCAACTGTCATCTGTGTGACTTTGGGCAAGTCGTTTCACTTCTCTGTGCCTCAGTTACCTCATCTGCAAAATGGGGATTAAAATTGTGAGCCCCCTGCCGTGGGACAACCTGATCACCTTGTAACCTCCCCAGCGCTTAGAACAGGGCTTTGCACATAGTAAGCGCTTAACAAATACCAACATTATTATTATTATTATTAATTGCTATTATTATTAGTCTCCAGTCTTCCTCGGAGTGGCCCTTCTCCCACCTCGCCTCCCTCCCCCATCAAGGCCGCTTTAAACCGCGCCACCCCATTGCCCGTCCTGCCCCCGACCCCCGCTGTGTTCTCCGCCACGTTCTCTGTCATCTTCTCTATCCCGTTCTCCACTTCCCTCCCTGAGTCGTGCCCAGAGGCCAGTGCAGGCCTCGGAGGGGCCCCTCCCAGGCCAATCATCACGATGGTATTTGTTTAGCGCTTACTCTGTGCCAAGCACTGTACTAAGCGCTGGGGGAGATACAAGGTCAGCGGGTTGTCTCACGTGGGGCTCACAGTCTTCATCCCCATTTTACCGATGAGGTCACTGAGGCCCAGAGAAGTGAAGTGATTTGCCCAAAGCCACACAGCTGATAGGTGGCGGAGCCGGGATTCTGGTTCCCAAGCCCGGGCTCTTTCCACTGAGCCACGCTGCTTCTCTAATCCCTTTTATATGACTCAATTCCATGTCCGGATAATAATAATAATAATAATTATAGTACTTGTTAAGCGCTTACTATGTGCCAAGCACTGTTCTAAGCACTGGGGTGGATACAAGTTAATCAGGCTGTCCCACGTGGAGCTCACACTCAATCCCCAGGCCAACAATCCGAGCCCAGGGGAGTCTCTGATGGAAGACCGGGGCTCGGCTATTTCCCGTTCTCACGGCTCGGAGAGTCCGGGGGTCCACGAATGGAATCCGGGCCCAGAGACCAAAAATGGCTGGCCCGATTCTGATACATCAAAGCCACGGAACAAACTTAGACTTGGGTGACAGACGAGTTCGAAAAACAGTTCATTTTCCCTCAGAATATCGGTTCGGATTTTTTTTCTCCTCAGAAAAACAGCACAGAGCAGCGGAAAGAGCCTGGGCGTCAGAGGACCTGGGTTGCAGTCCCAGCTCTGCCACTTGCCTGCCATATGATCTTGGACAAGTCACTTCTCTACCTTGGACCTCAGTTTCCCCCTCTGTACCTGCTCTCCCTCCTTCTTAATCTGTAAGTCTCTTATGGATTTAAGACTGAGCGCCCCCGGGGATTGGGTCCGACCTAATTAATTTGTACCTTTTCCGGGGCTTGGAACAGAGTCTGACCCATAGTAAGCACTTAACAAGTACCATAAAACAAACATATGGGACAGGGGCCGTGTCTGAGCTTATCGTGTTGTATCAGGACTCGTTACCGGTTGGCCGGCTAGGGGAAGGGGCTTCTTGCCCACATCTCTCGAAAATGGGGATTCAATAGGTGGTCTCCTTCCCTCTCCGACTGCTGTGCTTCAGTCACCTCCTCAGCAAAATGGGAACTGCACGATTGTTCTCCATCCTCCCAGACTGCTGAGCCTCAGTTTCCTCCTCCGTAAAATGAAGACTAAATACCTGTCTTTGGTACAGCGCTGGGCATACAGCAAGCACTTAGCAAACACCACAGTTATCATTATTGTTATTATTCTATTCTCCATCTACACTCACTCCCTTGGAGAACTCATTTTTAGACTGCGAGCCCACTGTTGGGTAGGGACTGTCTCTATATGTTGCCAACCTGTACTTCCCAAGCGCTTAGTACAGTGCTCTGCACACAGTAAGCGCTCAATAAATATGATTGATGATGATGATTCGCTCCCATGGCTTCAACTATGCGGATGATTCCCCAATCTCTATCTCCATCCCTTAGCTCTTTCCTTCACCGCAGTCACACATCTTCTTGTGGATATATCCACGTGGATGTTCCAACACCTCAAATTTAACATTTCCAAAACAGAACTCCTCATCTTCTCGCTCAAACCCTGCCCTCCCCCCGACTTTCCCACTTAGTCCAGTGCTCGATTGTTCTCCATCCTCCCAGGCTGCTGAGCCTCATTCATTCATTCATTCAATGAATGAATACGATTGATGATAAATACGAGTCAATGAATGAATACGACTGATGATAAATAAATACGATTGATGATTCAATCGTATTTATTGAGCGCTTACTGTGTGCAGAGCACTGGACTAAGCGCTTGGGAAGTCCAAGCTGGCAACATATAGAGACGGTCCCTACCCAACGGTGGGCTCACAATCTCATAGTGAGCTCACAGCCTCAGTTTCCTCCTCCGTAAAATGAAGACTAAATACCCGTTCCTAAACCGTGAGCCCTAGTGGGACAGAGACCGTGTCCGATCCGACGATCCTGCACCCACGCCAGCGCACGCATCAACTACACTGGGCATGATGATGATGATGATGACCAGATGCTTCGTCCAGTGCTCTTTTAGACTGTGAGCCCACTGTTGGGTAGGGACCGTCTCTATATGTTGCCAACTTGGACTTCCCAAGCGCTTAGAACAGTGCTCTGCACATAGTAAGTGCTCAATAAATGCGATTGATGATGATGAGCAAGCGCTCAACAAATCCCGCTGACCGAACGGGCCGACTCCCAGCCCCGGGAAGCGGAGGCCCCGCTTACCTCGGAGCGCGGTGGGCCCCACGGTGGCGTTCCAGGCCCGCGGGAGATCCAGGCCCGGGGAGGCGGGGAAGTCGGAGGGGGCGGGGGAGGGCGGCGGCGGCACGAAGTTGGACAGGGGCAGCCCCTGGGTGAAGGAGTCCACGCACATGGCGTCGAAGTACTTGGCGGCCACCATCTTGGACTCGCTGCTGCTCAGGTTCAGGGTGGGCCCCAGGCTGGCGTTGGCGGCGGCCTTGAGCACGCACGTGGCTCCCACGCCCGAGGGCAGGCGGAAGGTGTTGACCAGTTGCTGCGGGCTGGCGTCGGGGGACGACTTGAGGCTGCGGGGGGGGAGGGCTTAGCAGCGGGAAATCCCATCCCGAGTCCCCTGTCCCCTCCGGGCCCTAGGTGCCACCCGCTCCCCCGTGCCCCGGGACCCTCCAATATAATAATAATAATAATGATGGTATTTGTCAAGCACTTACTATGTCCTCAAAAATCTCCAATGGCTTCCAATCAATCTGCGCATCAGGCAGAAACTCCTCCCCCTGGGCTTCAAGGCTCTCCATCACCCCGCCCCCTCCTACCTCACCTCCCTTCTGTCCTTCTCCATCGCAGCCCGCACCCTCCGCTCCTCCGCCGCTAATCTCCTCACCGTACCTCGCTCTCGCCCGTCCCGCCGTCGACCCCCGGCCCACGTCCTCCCCCGGGCCTGCAATGCCCCCAATCCCTCTGCCCATCCGCCAAGCTCGCTCTCTTCCTCCCTTCAAGGCCCTACTGAGAGCTCACCTCCTCCAGGAGGCCTTCCCAGACTGAGCCCCTTCCTTCCTCTCCCCCTCGTCCCCCTCTCCATCCCCCAATCTTACCTCCTTCCCTTCCCCACAGCACCTGTATATATGTATATATGTTTGTACAGATTTATTACTCTATTTATTTATTTATTTATTTTTCTTGTACATATCTACTCTATTTTATTTTGTTAGTATGTTTGGTTTTGTTCTCTGTCTCCCCCTTTTAGACTGTGAGCCCACTGTTGGGTAGGGACCGTCTCTATATGTTGCCAGTTTGTACTTCCCAAGCGCTTAGTACAGTGCTCTGCACATAGTAAGCGCTCAATAAATACGATTGATTGATTGATTGTCAAGCGCTTACTATGTGCAAAGCACCGTTCTAAGCGCTGGGGGGGTACAAGGTGATCAGGCTGTCCCACCCAGGCTCACAATCTTAATCCCCGTTTTACAGATGAGGGAACTGAAGCCCAGAGAAGTGAAGTGACAATAATAATAATGGCATTTATTAAGCACTTACAATGTGTGACGCACTGTTCTAAGCGCTGGGGAGGTTACAAGGTGATCAGGCTGTCCCATGGGGGGGCTCACAATCTTAATCCCCATTTTACAGATGGGGGAACTGAGGCTCAGAGAAGTGGACTTAATGATAATAATAATGGCATTTATTAAGCGCTTACTATGTGTGAAGCACTGTTCTAAGCGCTGGGGAGGTTACAAGGTGATCAGGTTGTCCCACGTGGGGCTCACAATCTTAATCCCCATTTTACAGATGAGGGAACTGAGGCACAGAGGAGTGAAGGGACTTGCCCAAAGTCACACAGCTGACAAGTGGCGGAGCCGGGATTCGAACCCATGACCTCTGACTCCCAAGCCCGGGCTCTTTCCACTGAGCCACGCTGCTTCTCTACTCCCACCCTCCCTCCAACCCCAGGACATCTCCTCCAAGAAACCTTCCCAGACCAAGCCCTTCTTTTCTCTTCTCTCCCTCCCTTCTGCATCACCTTGACTTGCTCCCTTTATTCAATCAATTAATCAATCAATCATATTTATTGAGCGCTTACTGTGTGCAGAGCACTGTACTAAGCGCTTGGGAAGTACAAGTTGGCAACATATAGAGACAGTCCCTACCCAACAGTGGGCTCACAGTCTAAAAACAGGGGTTTATTCATCCCCCTTCCAGCCCCACACAACTTTACATCCATATCTGTCATCTCATTTATTTCTGTTAATGTCTGTCTCCCCTTCTAGACCGTAAGCCCGTTGTGGGCAGGGACTGTCACCTGTCTACATGTTTTGTTTTGTTTCATTTTGTTGTCCGTCTCCCCCTTCTAGACCGCGAGCCCGTTGCTGGGCAGGGACCGTCTCCATACGTTGCCGACTTGCACTTCCCAAGCGCTTGCGAAGCAGCGTGGCTCAGTGGGAAAGAGCCCGGGCTTTGGAGTCAGAGGTCATGGGTTCAAATCCCGGCTCCGCCACTTGTCAGCTGGGTGACTTTGGGCAAACCACTTCACTTCTGCACTTAACAAATACCATCATCATTATTATTCTTATTATTCTCTGGGCCTCAGTTCCCTCATCTGTAAAATGGGGATGAAGACTGTGAGCCCCACGTGGGACAACCTGATCATCCCGTAACCTCCCCGGCGCTTAGAACAGTGCTTTGCACATAGTAAAGCACTTTGCACACAGAGAAGCAGTGTGGCTCGTTGGAAAGAGCCCGGGCTTTGGAGTCAGAGGTCATGGGTTCAAATCCCGGCTCCGCCAACTGTCAGCTGTGTGACTTTGGGCAAGTCACTTAACTTCTCTGGGCCTCAGTTACCTCATCTGTAAAATGGGGTTTAAGACTGTGAGCCCCAAGTGGGACAACCTGATCACCTTGTATCCTCCCCAGCGCTTAGAACAGTGCTTTGCACATAGTAAGCGCTTAAAAAATGCCGTCATTATTATTATTAGTAGTAAGCACTTCATACATGCCATTACTATCATTAGTAGTAGTACAGTGCTCTTCACACAGTAAGCACTTGATAAATACGAATGAATAAATGAATGAATGCCTGTTATATCGTTCTAATGTCCTCTTCCAAGTGCTCAGTATAGTGCTCTGCCCACAGTAAGCCCTCAATAAATCCAACTGACTGACTGACGGACGCCCGCCCGCCTGTCTACCAGGATAAGCCCCCAATTCCGGGCGGGGGGGATGCCCACATGGGCACTCACTGATATTCGCGGCGCTCCTCGTTGGCGAAGGGAATGAAGTTCCCCCGGGGCTGCGTGTAGTTGTGGTACTGAGAAGGGGTGAGCGTCAGCGGGGGCAAGTCACCTGTCGGGAAGAGGATGGGATCCGGCCGGGGGGGTCTGGGATTCCAGCCCCCGCGTACCCCAAGGTTCCCTCCCTCCTCCTCGCCCCCTCATTCCTCTCCACTACATCCAGCTGGCATCCTTCACTTCTCGGTCGCTGTCGTCTCTCGCTCACGTGGCCCTGGGAATGTCACTCTTTATTGTCGTACTGCACTCTCCCTTGCGCTCACTACAGTGGTTTGCCCAAATACGACCGAATGAATCACATCCGGCAGACCCCCGCTCTCTCCCTCTCCTCCAGGAAGCCTTCCCCGATTAATCCCTCTTCTCCCCCCCTTCTGCATCACCCACCAACTTCAGTCTGAATCCCCTAAGCGTTAAGGGAGTCATCCCGAACCCACAACTCTTTTGTACGGCCCCCTCCCACGCGCTCAGCCCAGCGCCCAGCGAGTGCCCGCAAAACCGCGGACGGCTAGGCTCCAGCTCTCCCCGTCCCTCTTCCCTCCACTCCGCCGGTCGCGCCCGAGGCCGGCCGATACCGATCTCGGGGACGGAGAGGGCCACGGTCATGGCGACGCAGACGAAGAAGGCGGGCAGCAGGATCTGGGAGAAGAGGGCCTTGGTGTTGCGGCGAGCGCAGTGGAAGCGCTTGAGGAGGAGTCCGTGGAACTGGCGTAGCCTCAGCCACGAGCCCTCCAGCTTGAAGCTGCCCCGCTCCGCCTGGATCGAATCCTCGGCCTCGGGCTCTGCAGTGGGGTGGGGGTGAGACAGCGCGCTGGCCGGGGGCACCCTCCGGCCCCGGGATGGGCATCCCCCCACCATGCCCTGAGGCTTCCTGGCAGAGGCCTGGGCCTCGGGGTGGGCCTGGCGTGAGGAGGGTCCCACAGCCAGACTCCCACCTGAGGAGTGACTTCAAGGTTCAGCCCCTGGGCTGGGAATCTCCTTAAGGGCAGGGATCACATCTTCCAGCTCCACGGCACCATCCCAAGTGCTCAGTGGAGAGCTGGGCACAAAGTAAGCGTTCGAAACTGATTTGGTGGGATGGCGGAGGCGAGCCAGAGGAGATCAACAAGGCTGGCAGTGGGTGATTGGGATGGGGTTGACCGCCGGCAGAGCGGTGGCCATTGGAGCGGGGTTGGGCGTCGGGGTGGGATTGGAACGGGTTGGCCACCGAGGCGCGGCGGGGGGTCGTTGGGGTGGGGTTGGCCATTGGATTTGGGCTGGTCCATGAGGCGCGGGGTGGGCGGATCATCGGGCTTGGGTTGGCCATCGAGATGAGGTTGACCACTGGCACGGGTTGGCCATTGCGTTGGAAGCTGTCGTGGAGTTGACCCCCCGGGTCTGGGTTGGCCATTGGGGTGGCTCCAGGAGTGGCGTTGGGTGCAAGGTTATCGGGGTCATCCATTCAATCGTATTTATCGAGCGCTTACTGTGCGCAGAGCCACTGCACTGAGCGCTTGGGAAGCACAAGGGTCAGCCTCTGGCAGCCTCTACCCCCTCGGGGCCGGCCCCTCTATCCACGGAGGCGTCCCCCCCCAGCCCCCGCGCCCACCCACCTTGCAGGCTGATGTTGTCCGGGTCCTGGGGGTTGTCGAACAGCGGGGCGTAGTCCCCGTAGAACTCGGAGAAGGCCCCACCTTCCTCGCCCCGCGCGGAGCCCACGGAGGAGGCGGCCGAGTGCAGGGAGGCCTGGGACTGTGCCAGCCTGGAGGAGTCCAGCAAGTTGCCACCCACCGCGGCGGGGGGCTCGGCCCCGCTCCCGCCCGCCGGTGGCTCCCTGCCGCTCGCCGCCTTGGAGAAGACGCCCTTCGGGGACTCTCTCATATCTGTCGGGGGAGAGATGAGCGAGGGAGGGATGACAGGAGAGAAGGGGGGCTTTCCAAGGCCTTCTGTCCAGGGCCTCGCTCCCTGCCCCGGGAAAGCGGCCCACAGGAAGGCTGGGACCCGACAGGCCGGCTTCCCGGGATTCCCCGGGATTCCCGGCCACCCCCCCGGCCCGCCCCGCGCCGCTCTGACCGGCATCGCTGTTCTCCAGGGACTGGTCCTCCTCGGAGACCTTGAGGAAAACTTCCTCCAGCGTGGTGTCCGTCAGCCCAAAGCTCGTCAGCTCCAGCTCCGCCAGGCTCTGCTCCAGGTGCTGGGCGAGGGCAGGGCCCGAATTCAAGGGCCGGGAGCAGGAGAGGGGAGAAGGGGCCGGGAGCGGGGACAATTACTCTCCCCTCCTTCGGAGCCTTATTATTAATAATAATAATAATAATTACGGTATTTGTTAAGTGCTTTCTGCGCCGTGGTGGGGTGGATACAAGCAGATCAGATTGGATACAGTCCCTGTCCCGCGCTGGGTTCACACTCTCAGTCCCCATTTTACAGATGAGGTAACTGAGGCAAAGGAGAATTTATTCCGTCGTATTTATTGAGCGCTTAGAGCGCCGGACTAAACGCTTGGATAGTACAATTCAGCAGCAATCCCTGCCCACAACGGGCTCACGGTCTAGAAGCGGGGGGAGTGAAGTGACTTGCTTAAGGTCACACAGCGGACAAGTGCCGGAGCGGGATTAGAACCCAGGCCCGTGCTCTATCCACTATACCATGCCGCTTACCGAAGGCCCACCTCCTCCGAGGGGTCTTCCGAGACTGAGCCTCACTTTTCCTTATCTCCCACTCCTTCCTGTGTCACTCTGACTTGCTCCCTATGCTCTGCCCCCCTTCCCGCCCAGCCCCACACCACTTACGTATGGATCTAGCCCACTGCTTGGTAGGGACCATCTCTATATGTTACCAATTTGTACTTCCCAAGCGCTTAGTACAGTGCTCTGCACACAGTAAGCGCTCAATAAATACGATTGATGATGATGATGATGATGATCTGTTATTTTATTTATTTGGATCGATGCCTGTCTCCCCGCCTCTAGGCCGTGAGCTCGTTGTGGGTAGGGAATGTTACCGTTTATTATTTAGAGAAGCAGGGTGGCTCAGTGGAAAGAGCCCGGGCTTTGGAGTCAGAGATCATGGGTTCAAATCCCGGCCCCGCCAATTGTCAGCTGTGTGACTTTGGGAAAGCCATTTAACTTCTCCGCGCCTCTGTGACCTCATCCGGGGATTAAGACAGTGAGCCCCGCGTGGGACAACCTGATCACCTTGTAACCTCCCCAGCGCTTAGAACAGTGCTTTGCACATAGTGAGCGCTTAATAAATGCCATTATTATTATTATTATTATTATTATTTTAGACTGTGAGCCCACTGTTGGGTAGGGACTGTCTCTATATGTTGCCAACTTGGACTTCCCAAGCGCTTAGTACAGTGCTCTGCACACAGTAAGCGCTCAATAAATATGATTGATTATTATTGTTGTACTGTACTATCCTAAGCGCTTAGTGCTGTGCTCTGCACTCAGTAAGCGCTTAATAAATGCCATCATCATTATTATTATTATTATTATTATTTTAGACTGTGAGCCCACTGTTGGGTAGGGACTGTCTCTATATGCTGCCAACTTGTACTTCCCAAGCGCTTAGTACAATGCTCTGCACACAGTAAGCGCTCAATAAATACGATTGATTATTATTGTACTGTACTATCCTAAGCACTTAGTACAGTGCTCTGCACTCAGTAAGCGCTTAATAAATGCCATCATCATTATTATTATTGTTGCACTGTACTATCCAAAGCGCTTAGTACAGTGCTCTGCACTCAGTAAGCGCTTAATAAATGCCATCATTACTATTATTATTGTACTGTACTATCTTAAGTGCTTAGTACAGTGCTCTGCACTCAGTAAGCGCTTAATAAATGCCATCATTACTATCATTATTGTACTGTACTATCTTAAGTGCTTAGTACAGTGCTCTGCCCTCAGTAAGTGCTTAATAAATGCCATCATCACTATTATTATTGTTGCACTGTACTATCCTAAGTGCTTAGTACAGTGCTCTGCACTCAGTAAGTGCTTAATAAATTCCATCATTACTATTATTATTGTACTGTACTATCTTAAGTGCTTAGTACAGTGCTCTGCACTCAGTAAGTGCTTAATAAATGCCATCATTATTATTATTGTTGTACTGTACTATCCAAAGCGCTTAGTACAGTGCTCTGCACTCAGTAAGCGCTTAATAAATACGACTGAATGAACGAAGGAGCGGGCGCAGCAGGGGTGGACGGGATGGTCTCCGTCCCGCTCCCGCCTTGAGGGCGGCTCCTCCCGCGCATCCCACCCGGCTCCCCGGGACAGGGTCCGGCCGAGCCCCCCGGGCCCCGGGCGGCCCCCGCGGGGCGTCTGCAGGTACCTGGAAGAGGCGCTCAAAGCAGCCCTTCTTGACGGCCTCGCCGGGCAGGATGTAGGAGAGCTCGGTGTTGGTGTCGGAGACCAGCAGGCCGGACGCCACGTGCTTCTTGATGAACTGGGTGACGCGAGGCTCGGAGCAGGGGCTGAGCGGGGGGTGCCAAGTGGGGCTGGGCACCTGCCCGGACTCTGGCGGGCACGGGAGACGACGGGGGGGGGACCCGGAGAGGGGGAGAGGAAGACGGGATTGGCCCGGGGGCACCGGGGAACCCCCCCCTCTGACTTCTTTTGGACCGCTGGGAGCACGTCTGATAATAATAATAACGGTGGTATTTCGGCTGGGTGACTTTGGACAAGTCACTTCCCTTCTCTGTGCCTCGGTTACCTCATCTGGAAAATGGGGATTAAGTCTGTGAGCCCCACACGGGACAACTTGATTACCGTGCATCTACCCCGGCGCTTAGAACAGCGCTTTGCACATAGTAAGTGCTTAATAAATGTCATTATTATTATTTGCTAAGTGCTTACGGTGTGCGGGGAACTGTACTAAGCCCTGGGGTGCCTCCTCCAGGAGGCTTCCCAGACTGAGCCCCTTCCTTCCTCTCCCCCCTCATCCCCCTCTCCATCCCCCCCATCTTACCTCCTTCCCTTCCCCACAACACCTGTATATATATATATATATATATATATATATATATGTTTGTACATATTTATTACTCTATTTACTTTACTTGTACATATCTATTCTATTTATTTTATTTTGTTAGTATGTTTGGTTTTGTTCTCTGCCTCCCCCTTTTAGCCTGTGAGCCCACTGTTGGGTAGGGACTGTCTCTATATGTTGCCGATTTGTACTTCCCAAGTGCTTAGTACAGTGCTCTGCACATAGTAAGTGCTCAATAAATACGATTGATGATGAAGATGATTTTACTTGTACAGATCTATTCTATTTATTTTATTTTGTTAGTATGTTTGGTTTTGTTCTCTGTCTCCCCCTTTTAGCCTGTGAGCCTGCTGTTGGGTAGGGACTGTCTCTACATGTTGCCAATTTGTACTTCCCAAGCGCTGAGTACAGTGCTCTGAACATAGTAAGCGCTCAATAAATACGATTGATGATGATGATGATGATTTTACTTGTACAGATCTATTCTATTTATTTTATTTTGTTAGTATGTTTGGTTTTGTTCTCTGCCTCCCCCTTTTTAGCCTGTGAGCCCACTGTTGGGTAGGGACTGTCCCTATATGTTGCCAATTTGTACTTCCCAAGCGCTTAGTACAGTGCTCTGCACATAGTAAGCGCTCAATAAATACGATTGATGATGATGATGACGATTTTACTTCTACAGATCTATTCTATTTATTTTATTTTGTTAGTATGTTTGGTTTTGTTCTCTGCCTCCCCCTTTTAGCCTGTGAGCCCACTGTTGGGTAGCGAATGTCTCTATATGTTGCCAATGTGTACTTCCCAAGCGCTTAGTCCAGTGCTCTGCACATAGTAAGCGCTCAATAAATACGATTGATGATGATGATGATGATTTTACTTGTACATATCTATTCCATTTATTTTATTTTGTTAGTATGTTTGGTTTTGTTCTCTGTCTCCCCCTTTTAGACTGTGAGCCCACTGTTGGGTAGGGACCGTCTCTATATGTTGCCAATTTGTACTTCCCAAGCGCTTAGTACAGTGCTCTGCACATAGTAAGTGCTCAATAAATACGATTGATGATGATGATGATGATTTTACTTGTACAGATCTATTCTATTTATTTTATTTTGTTAGTATGTTTGGTTTTGTTCTCTGTCTCCCCCTTTCAGACTGTGAGCCCACTGTTGGGTAGGGACTGTATCTATAAGTTGCCAACTTGTACTGCCCAAGGGCTTAGTACAGTGCTCTGCACACAGTAAGCGCTCAATAAATACGATTGATTGATTGATTGATTGATCCGAGCAAATCAGGTCGGACACAGTCCCAGTCTCACGTGGGGCTCACAGTCTCGATCTTCTAGACTGATCACCCACTGTTGGGTAGGGACCGTCTCTATAGGTTGCCAACTTGGACTTCCCAAGCGCTTAGTACAGTGCTCTGCACACAGTAAGCGCTCATTAATACGATTGATTGATTGATCCCCATTTTTCAGATGAGGTAACTGAGGCCCAGAGAAGTGAAGCGACTTGCCCAAGGTCACACAGCGGACAAGTGGCCAGGCTGGGATTAGAACCTTCTAGGCTGTGAGCCCACTGTTGGGTAGGGACCGTCTCTATATGTTGCCAACTTGTACTTCCCAAGCGCTTAGTACAGTGCTCTGCACACAGTAAGCGCTCAATAAATCCGATTGAATGACTGAACCCATGACCTTCTGACCCCAAGGTCCGTGCGCTATCCACTGAGCCGCGCTGCTTCTCTATCGACTACTTAGTTCATTCATTCAGCCGTACTTATTGAGCGCCGACTGCGTGCAGAGCACTGTACTAAGCGCTTGGGAAGGACAACTCGGCAACAGATAGGGACACTCCCCATCCGACGTCGGACTGTTTTATAGATGAGGGAACCGAGGCCCAGTAGACTGGGAGCTCCTTGTGAGCAGAGACGGTAGCTACTGTTGTATCGTCCTCTCTCAAGTGCTTAGCGCAGTGCTCTGCACAATAAGCACTCAAAAAATACCACTGATTGATGGATTGATGTTTGGTTTTGTTCTCTGTCTCCCCCTTTCAGACTGTGAGCCCACTGTTGGGTAGGGACTGTCTCTATATGTTGCCAACTTGTACTTCCCAAGCGCTTAGTACAGTGCTCTGCACATAGTAAGTGCTCAATAAATACGATTGATCATGATGATGATGATGATGATGACAGAGACCTGGGCCGAGCTCTGTCCTTGGAACCCAAGCATGTTGCGCTCAATAAATACGACTCATGATGATGTGACTTGTGATTCTTGCTGCCCGCGAGTAGCCGCACGGCTTAGCGGAAAGAGCCCAGGCCTGGGAAGTCAGGAGGACCTGAGTTCTAATCCCAGCTCGGCCGCTTGTCCGCCGGGTGACCCCGGGCAAGTCACTTCGCTTCTCCGTGCCTCAGTGACCTCATCTGTAAAATGGGGATGAAGACCGTGCGCCCCACGTGGGACAACCTGATTGCCTTGTGTCTCCCGCAGCGCTCAGTACAGTGCCCGGCACACAGTAAGCACTTTACAAACCATTAAAAAAAAGAGCCTGCGAGTCAGGGGTCCTGGGTTCTAATCCCTGCTCCGCCACTTGCCTGCCGAGTGACCGTAGACAAGTCACTTAACTTTCCTGGGCCTCAATTCCCTCATCTATAAAACAGGCCGCTGTTGGACGGGGATCGTCTCTATCTGTTGCTGAGTTGTACTTTCCAAGCGCTTAGTACAGCGCTCTGCACGCAGTAAGCGCTCAATAAATACGACTGACTGAATGAATGGGGATGAAAATACCATGAGCCCCGCACGGGGCTCTGTTTGTCCCGCGTCTACCTCAGCGGAGGAGGGCCAAACCAAATATCGGAGTTATTCATTTTCATCATCATCATCATCAATTGTATTTATTGAGCGCTTACTGTGTGCAGAGCATCATCATCATCATCATCAATCGTATTTATTGAGCGCTTACTATGTGCACAGCACTGTACTAAGCGCTTGGGAAGTACAAATTGGCAACATACAGAGACAGTCCCTACCCAACAGCGGGCTCACAGTCTAAAAGGGGGAGACAGAGAACAAAACCAAACATACTAACATAGTTGTACATATTTATTACTTTATTACTCTATTTATTTATTTATTTATTTTACTTGTACATTTCTATCCTACTTATTTTATTTTGTTGGTATGTTTGGTTCTGTTCTCTGTCTCCCCCTTTTAGACTGTGAGCCCACTGTTGGGTAGGGACTGTCTCTATGTGATGCCAATTTGTACTTCCCAAGCGCTTAGTACAGTGCTCTGCACATAGTAAGCGCTCAATAAATACGATTGATTGATTGATACTAACAAAATAAAATAAATAGGATAGATATGTACAAGTAAAATAAATAGAGTAATACTAGTAATAATAGAGCACTGTACTAAGCACTTGGGAAGTACAAATTGGCAAGGGAAGTACAAATTTTCAGGATGAGGCAAGGCCCTACCTCGCGCCCCATGGGGACGGGTGCCGCCCGGGGCCGCGCAACTTCCTGATCCGGAAGGGAACAGGGTTGGGAATTCCAGCCCAGTGTCCCGTTCACCTCCCAGGTCTCCCTGCCGCACCTAGGCCCAGGCTCGAATTCCGGGATGTAGGCTCGGTGTGGGCAGGGAATGCTCCGCACACAGTAAGCGTGGGTGGAGACTGTGAGCCCAACGTTGGGTAGGGACTGTCTCTATATTTTGCCGATTTGTACTTCCCAAGTGCTTAGTACAGTGCTCTGCTCAATAAATATGATTGATTGATCGATTAAGCGCTCAGTAAATACGACTGATGATGACGGCCTGGCCGCCGGGGAACTCACCGGGCGGGCTGCGGGAGTCGGCCTGCCTCTTGACCACGGTCAGCCGGTAGCCCTCGCCGTAGGTGCTCTTGAGGAAGAGGGGCGAGCCGCAGCACTTGAGCTTCCCGTGCGAGATGATGGCGATGCGGTCCCCGAGGAGGTCCGCCTCGTCCATGTGGTGGGTGGACAGCAAGATGGTGCGGCCTGCGGCGCGGGGCCTCCGTCAGCGCCGGGAAGCGCCCCGGATGCCGAGGCGACGCCACCCCATCGGGGCCCGGGCCCCGGGATCGCTCCTCGGGGAGAACCGGGCTCCCGCCCCGTCCCCGTCCCTCCTCCGGCCCCGCTCACCCGGCTTGTACTTGAGGATGAGGTCCCAGATGGCCCGGCGGGCGTAGGGGTCCACGCCGGCCGTGGGCTCGTCCAGGATGATGGCGCGCGAGCCGCCCACGAAGGCGATGGCCACCGACAGTTTCCGCTTCATGCCCCCGGACAGCGTCTGGACCAGGGAGTGCCGCTTGTTGGACAGCTCCAGATCTTCAATCATCCTGTAGACAGGGGATCGTGTCACCCGGGTCTTCACTTCAGCGCTCAGCATAGCGCTCGGCGCGCTTAATACACACCACCGACTGCGTCTGGCTCCCCGCTAGACTGTAAGCTCCTTCATTCGTCCGTTCAGTCGTACTTATGGAGGGCTCACTACGCACAGGGCACTGTACTAAGCGCTTGGGAGAGTACAATCAGACACACTCCCAGCCCACGGTCTTCAGGGCAGGATCGTGATTCCGAATTATACCGTCTTCTCCCCGGTGCTTAGCGCAGTGTGTTGAACCCAGGAAGCGCTCAAGACATACCACTGGCGGCGCCTGGCTCCCCGCTAGACTGTAAGCTCCTTCATTCGTCCGTTCAGTCGTACTTATGGAGCGCTCACTACGCACAGGGCACTGTACTAAGCGCTTGGGAGAGTACAAGCAGACACACTCCCAGCCCACGGTCTTGAGGGCAGGATCGTGATTCCGAATTACACCGTCTTCTCCCCGGTGCTTAGCGCAGTGTGTTGAACCCAGGAAGCGCTCAAGACATACCACCGGCGGCGCCTGGCTCCCTGCTAGACTGTCAGCTCCTTCATTCGTCCATTCAGTCGTACTTCTGGAGCGCTCACTATGCACAGGGCACTGTACTAAGCGCTTGGGAGAGTATAATCAGACACACTCCCAGCCCACGGTCTTGAGGGCAGGATGGTGATTCCGAATTATACCATCTTCTCCCCGGTGCTTAGTGCAGTGTGTTGAACCCAGGAAGCGCTCAAGACATACCACTGGCGGCGCCTGGCTCCCTGCTAGACTGTCAGCTCCTTCATTCGTCCGTTCAGTCGTACTTATGGAGCGCTTACTACGCACAGGGCACTGTACTAAGCGCTTGGGAGAGGACAACAACAAACAGACACACTCCCAGCCCAAGGTCTTGAGGGCAGGATCGTAATTCCGAATTATACCGTCTTCTCCCCGGTGCTTAGCGCAGTGTGTTGAACCCAGGAAGCGCTCAAGACATACCACTGGCGGCGCCTGGCTCCCCGCTAGACTGTAAGCTCCTTCATTCGTCCGTTCAGTCGTACTTATGGAGCGCTTACTACGCACAGGGCACTGTACTAAGCACTTGGGAGAGTACAATCCAACACCAAACAGACACACTCCCAGCCCACGGTCTTGAGGGCAGGATCGTGATTCCGAATTATACCGTCTTCTCCCCGGTGCTTAGCGCAGTGTGTTGAACCCAGGAAGCGCTCAAGACATAGCCAGGCGCTGCCAGTGGTCTCTGCTAGACTGTCAACTCCTCCAAGGCAGGAATCACGGCTCCTTATAAGCGCTCAATAAATACGATTGATTGATTGATTGATTGGAATCCACTCCCCACGCTTAGTACAGCGCTCAGCACCAAGCGCTCAATAGGTACCATCGATTCAGTGATCGGTCGTGTCTGTCTCCTCCCCTAGACTGGAAACCCCTTGGGGTAGGGAGGCGTGTCCTCAGGGGTCCTCTCCCCAACGCTTAGCACAGCATTCAGCACCCAGAAAGGGCCCATAAATGCCCCGATCATGGGCAGGGAATGTGTCTGCTTATTCTGCTGTACTGTAATAATAATAATAATAATAATAATAATAATAATAATAATGATGATGGTATTTGTTAAGCACTCACTATATGTCAAGCACTGTTCTAAGCGCTGGGGGAGATACCCGGTAATCAGGTTGTCTCACATGAGGTTCGCAGTTTTAATCTGTGAGCTGTGACTCTGGGCAAGTCACTTCACTCCTCTGTGCCTCAGTTACCTCATCTGTAAAATGGGGATTAAGACTGTGAGCCCCCCCGTGGGACAACCTGATCACCTTGTAATTTCCCCAGCGCTTAGAACAGCACATAGTAAGCGCTTAATAAATGCCGTTAAAAAAAAAAATCTCATTTTACTGATGAGGTAACTGAGGCACAGAGGAGTTAAATGAGTTGCCCAAAGTCACACAGCTGACAAGTGGCAGAGCTGGGATTAGAACCCATGGCCTCTGACTGTGCTCTTCCCACTGAGCGACGCTGCCCCACACATAGTAATAATTATAATTATGGTATTTGTTAAGCTCCTACTATGTGCCAAGCACTGTTCTAAGCGCCAGGGTAGATACATGTGTGACTTTGGGCAAGTCACTTCACTTCTCTGGGCCTCAGTTCCCTCATCTGTAAAATGGGGATTAAGATTGTGAGCCCCACGTGGGACAACCTGATCACCTTGTACCCCTCCCAGGGCTTAGAACAGTGCTTTGCACGTAGTAAGCGCTTAACAAATACCATCACCATTATTATTATTATTACAAGGTCATCAGGTTGTCCCAAGTGGGGCTCACAGTCTTTATCCGCATTTGACAGATGAGGGAACTGAGGCCCAGAGAAGTGAGGTGACTTGCCTAAGGTCATCATCATCATCATCAATCGTATTTATTGAGCGCTTACTATGTGCAGAGCACTGTACTAAGCGCTTGGGAAGTACAAATTGGCAACATATAGAGACAGTCCCTACCCAACAGTGGGCTCACAGTCTAAAAGGTTGCACAGCCACGTCCTCTGACTCCCAAGCCCGGGCTCACTGAGTCACGCTGCTTCTCCGTACTCTCCCCGGCTCTTAGTACAGTGCCCAGCACATAGTAAGTGCTCCGTAAGGACCGCTGCTTAATTAATCGATCGCTTGATTGAGTCAGGCCTTGGCAGCTTTCTCCTTCCCTCCCTCCCAGGGTGGGTCACGCCTCGGGCCCCTTCCCCTGCTCCCCAGGTGAGCCCCCCGCCCCGAGACGGGCCCTACTTCTCCATCTCCTTGCGGATCTCGTCCTGCGCCATGCTCTTGAGGCGGGAGTAGAACCAGAGATGCTCCTCCACCGTCAGATGGTCGAACAGCACGTTGTGCTGCGGACACATGCCCAGGTTCTTGCGAATCTCGTCCATCTCGGTGCGGATGTCCCGGCCGTAGATGGTGGCCGAGCCGGACGTCGGGGGGAACAGGCCCGTCAGGATGGACCTGCAGAGGCGGGGCGGGGGGCAGGGTGGCGGCACCCACGGGGATGGGCGAGGGGCTGGGGTGTCACAGCTTCGGGCAGGGGCCTTGTCGGGGGACTATGGAAGGCGGGATCGTGCCCACCGGCCGTGGGCGGTGCCAGTCCCGCCCGAAAGGGGACCGCTTTGGCGATGCCGCCGCTCTCTCGGGCCTTCCCTCTCGCCACCCTCGCCCGAGGCCCGTGGGAGTGGGCGGCCCCAGCTCCTTTCTCCGGCGCGGTGGGACGCCCGGCCGGCCGGTTGTCGAGGGGCGGGCAGCTGAGACGCGCCGGGGACTCACATGGTGGTGGTTTTGCCGGCCCCGTTGTGGCCCAAGAAGGACACCACCTGGTTTTCGTAGAGGTTGAGGCTCAGCTTGTTGAGGGCCATCTTCTTGTCCGTCTTGTAGATCTTGGTGAGCTTGTCCACGCACACCACGAGCGGCAGGTGGCCGGGCTCCTCCTCCATGCCCCGCGACTCCTCTGCAGCCAGAGCCCCCGGGGAGGCCAGGGTCAGGCCAAGGGGAGGCCGGGGAGGGAAGCGGGAGGTGCGGTGCGGCGACACGGCGGGTGGAGATGACGGGAGTTGGGGCGAGGGGAGGCCGGAGGACCGCGAGGCCCGGGCGGAGGCCGGCCTTACCCAGTCTCCTGTTCTCCAGGGCGCAGGCCTGGTCCTCCTCCATGACGCTGAGGCGGGGAGCCGGGGCCCAGGGCCAGCTCCACTCCCAGGCCTCCGTGCGCCCGCTGCCCAGCCAGTACGACTTCTGCAGGGGGAAGTACCAGGGCCGGGGCAGCCCGTACATCCCTGGGGGACGGGGAGAGGTCAGGAAAAGGGCTGGGGGTTCCCATCCCTCGGCGGGAACCGCTCCGCGCTTGGCCCAGAGATCCCAGTTAGCGGGCTCGTCCACCCCCGCCGAAGGGGGCCCTCCCGCCGTCCCGCCCCGCTCAGTCCCCCCGGACTACCTGGGTGCACGGCCTCGATGTACCAGGCGAGCCCCCCGTACACGGCCGCGTCCACCGTCAGCATCATCATGGACAGCAGCAGGTTGAAGTCGTCGCCTTCCACCGGCGACTGGCTCAGGGTGTGCCACTGGATGCCCACGCCCGCCACCTCGTAGAGCGCGAAGTACTTGGAGCCCAGGCCGAAGGCCGTGGTGGACATCAGGGACTGCCCGGGGGCGGGGGGGGAGGACGGGTCAGAGTCAGGGAGATCTCGGGGGGGGGGGGGTCCCAATACGTCTCTCCTCCGCCAACTCTCCCATCCGTAATCTAATCCAGTTTAATATCTGTCAGTCGATCGTTCGATAGCGTTTACTGAGCAATCACTGTGAGCGGGTCTCTGTACCGAGCGCTCGGGAGAGTACAGTAATAATAATGATGACGATAGTATTTGTTGAGCACTTATGGGGTGCCAAGCACTGTTCCAAGCGCTGAGCACTGGCAGAGTATTGTACTCGAAGAAGCGGCATGGCCACCGCCCCGCTCTGGAAATACTTCTGCAGCAGCGGGGCTCAGTGGAAAGAGCCCGGGCTTGGGCGGCAGAGGTAACGGGTTCTAATCCCCGCTCCGCCGCTCGTCGGCTGTGTGACCTTAGGCAGGTCGCTTAACTTCTCCGGGCCTCGGTCCCCTCATCTGTCAAACGGGGATGAAGACTGGGAGCGCCCCGTGGGATAACCTGATGACCTCGTATCTCCCCCAGCGCTCAGAACGGCGCTTGGCACATAGGAAGCGCTTCACAAATGCCAACATTATTATTATTATTCATTCTCCTGTCCAGATTGGTCTTCCCCTCAGGACCCGGGGGCGACCCGGCCACGACCAAATCCGGCCCCCACGGCCGGACACTCACCGCGATGCACTTCTCAAAGGCGGTGATCTTGTCGTGTGCCACCTCCTCACGTATGGCCACGTACATGTAGGGCACGTAGCTCAGGAAGTAGATGATGCCGCCGCACGCCGATGCCAGTTTCGCCTTCGAGTACAGCACCGACACCAGGAAGCTGGATCGGATGGGCAGCGGGGAGGGCGTCGGATACGGGCGGCCCCAAGGTGACCCACCCGGACGCTCGAACCCATAGCCTTGGCCCGCTCCTACACTCCTCCCTCCCTCTCAACCGCTCGCTCTAACTCTGTCACGCTCTCCCTCTTTTTTTTTTTAATGGCATTTATTAAGCGCTTACTATGTGCCAAGCACTGTTCTAAGCGCTGGGGAGGTTACAAGGTGATCAGGTTGTCCCACGCGGGCTCACGGTCCTAATCCCCATTTTACAGATGAGGGAACGGAGGCACAGAGAAGTGAAGTGACTTGCCCATAGTCATAAGCTGACAGTTGGCAGAGCCGGGATTTGAACCCATAATTATAATAATAATGGCATTTATTAAGCGCTTACTATGTGCCAAGCACTGTTCTAAGCTCTGGGGAGGTTACAAGGTGATCAGGTTGTCCCACGCGGGCTCACGGTCCTAATCCCCATTTTACAGATGAGGGAACGGAGGCACAGAGAAGTGAAGTGACTGGCCCAAAGTCACAACCTGACAGTTGGCAGAGCTGGGATTTGAACCCATAATTATAATAATAATGGCATTTATTAAGCGCTTACTATGTGCCAAGCACTGTTCTAAGCGCTGGGGAGGTTATAAGGTGATCAGGTTGTCCCACGCGGGCTCACGGTCCTAATCCTCATTTTACAGATGAGGGAACTGAGGCACAGAGAAGTGAAGTGACTTGCCCAAAGTCACAACCTGACAGTTGGCAGAGCCGGGATTTGAACCCATAATTATAATAATAATGGCATTTATTAAGCGCTTACTATGTGCCAAGCACTGTTCTAAGCGCTGGGGAGGTTACAAGGTGATCAGGTTGTCCCACGTGGGCTCACGGTCCTAATCCCCATTTTACAGATGAGGGAACGGAGGCACAGAGAAGTGAAGTGACTTGCCCAAAGTCACAAGCTGACAGTTGGCAGGGCCGGGATTTGAATCCATAATTATAATAATAATGGCATTTATTAAGCGCTTACTATGTGCCAAGCACTGTTCTAAGCGCTGGGGAGGTTACAAGCTGATCAGGTTGTCTGACGGGGAGCTCACGGTCCTAATCCCCATTTTACAGATGAGGGAACTGAGGCACAGAGAAGTGAAGTGACTTGCCCAAAGTCACAACCTGACAGTTGGCAGGGCCGGGATTTGAACCCATAATAATAATAATAATAATGGCATTTATTAAGCACTTACTATGTGCAAAGCACTGTTCTAAGCGCTGGGGAGCTTACAGGGTGATCAGGTTGTCCCACGGGGAGCTCACGGTCTTAATCCCCATTTTACAGATGAGGGAACTGAGGCACAGAGAAGTGAAGTGACTTGCCCAAATTGGCGGAGCCGGGATTTGAACCCGTGACCTCTCTTTCCACCGAGCCACGCTGCTTCCCTCGTGCTTAGGACGGTGCTCGGCCCACAGCGTGCGCTCAAGCGATAGTACCGTCGGGCCCCCAGCCCTGCGGGGTTTTCTTCGGCAAACTTTCCCCCATCCGCCCCCTCCTTTCCATCCTGACCGGGACAAGTCCCCCGTCCCACACGGGGCTCACGCTTTCCACCCCCATTTTCCACGCGAGGGAACAGAGAGGTGAAGCGACTTGCTCGGGGCGACGCGGCAGACACGAGGCCGACGAGGGATTAGAGCCCAGGTGGCCGGGCTCGACGTCCATCGCCACGCGGCCCCCGGAAGCCCCCCTCACCAGAAGAGGATGGTGGCCACGGCGTAGACGGCCAGGAAGAGCCAGATGACGAGCACGTCGCTGTGGGCGAGCACCTTGCCGTACTTGAGGATGGCGGTGAGCGCCGTCACGGAGATGGACAGCTGCACGAAGCCCGTGATGAACCAGGCCACCCAGTGCACCGCGTTGTTCAGCCCCATCGTCTTCATCACCTGCGGGGGACGTCGCGGGTGAGGGGCCGCGCCGAGCAGGACGTGGTGACGGTGCGGGGGGCGGTTTGCGGGGAGGGACCACAGTGTCTCACCCACGGATGGCTGGATTGCAGGGGAGAGGCAGCTTGGGGGGGCAGCCATGGTGGTCTCAGGGGAGGGGAACCGGGAAAGGAGCCCCCCTCCAACCCCGTTGGGGCGTCTATCTCCGGGGACAGGGGTTGGGGGTCACGGGGGGCGGCCCGCCCACCACCTCTTTGAGCCGGTGCTCCTTCTCGGCCACGATATGCTGGATCATCATGGCCACCGAGTAGACCCAGGAGATGACCATGCAGAGGGGCATCATGTGCTCGATGACGAACAGGAAGCTGGGAGTGGGGACGGGTCGGCGTCAGGGCCGGGGCTGTGAGAGACCCCCCTCTCCCGCCCCCATCATCCGAGCCAGCGCCCACCCGCGCCTTCGCCGCTCTCCCTCCCGCTTCGCCCCAGACTCCGGCAGGGGGTTGCTGCTCAGCACACTCAGCTGTGACCACCCCTGGGGTCTCATCATCATCATCATCATCATCATCAATCGTATTTATTGAGCGCTTACTGTGTGCAGAGCACTGTACGAAGCGCTTGGGAAGTACAAGTTGGTAAATATAGAGACAGCCCCTACCCAGCAGTGGGCTCACAGTCTAAAAGGGGGAGACAGAGAACAAAACCAAATGTACTAACAAAACAAATAAATAGAATAGATATGTACAAGTAAAATACATAAATAGAGTAATAAATATGTACAAACATATATACAGGTGCTGTGGGGAAGGGAAGGAGGTGAGATGAGGGGATGGAGAGGGGGACGAGGGGGAGAGGAAGGAAAGGGCTCAGTCTGGGAAGGCCTCCTGGAGGAGGTGAGCTCTCAGTAGGGCCTTGAAGGGTCTCCCCCCCACGCCCCCGGAGTCCTGCCCAAACAATAACGGCGATGGTATTTGTTAAGCGCTTACTGGGTGCCAGGCACCGTACTAAGCGCTGGGTGGATACGAGCAAATCGGGTTGGACACGGGCCCTGTCCCACGTGGGGCTTGCGGTCTCAACCCCCATTTTACAGATGAGGTAACCAAGGCCCAGAGAAGAGAGGTGACTTGCCCGTGGTCACAGAGCAGACTCTATTTATTTTACTTGTACATATCTATTCTATTTTTTTTATTTTGTTAATACGTTTGGTTTTGTTCTCTGTCTCCCCCTTCTAGACTGCGAGCCCACTGTTGGGTAGGGACTGTCTCTATATGTTGCCAACTTGTACTTCCCAAGCGCTTAGTACAGTGCTGTGCACACAGTAAGTGCTCAATAAATACGATTGATCGATTGATTGATTGATTGGCATTTGTTAAGCGCTTACTGGGTGCCAGGTACCGTACTAAGCGCTGGGTGGATACAAGCAAATAGGGTTGGAAACGGGCCCTGTCCCACGTGGGGCTCGCGGTCTCAACCCCCATTTTACAGATGAGGTAACCGAGGCCCAGAGAAGCAAGGTGACTTGCCCGCGGTCACAGAGCAGACACTATTTATTTTACTTGTACATATCTATTCTATTTTTTTTATTTTGTTAATACGCTTGGTTTTGTTCTCTGTCTCCCCCTTCTAGACTGTGAGCCCACTGTTGGGTAGGGACTGTCTCTATATGTTGCCAACTTGTACTTTCCAAGCGCTTAGTACAGTGCTCTGCACACAGTAAGCGCTCAATAAATACGATTGATTGATTGATTGATTGGTATTTGTTAAGCGCTTACTGGGTACCAGGCACCGTACTAAGCGCTGGGTGGATACGAGCAAATCGGGTTGGACACGGGCCCTGTCCCACGTGGGGCTCGCGGTCTCAACCCCCATTTTACAGACGAGGTAACCGAGGCCCAGAGAAGCAAGGTGACTTGCCTGTGGTCACAAAGCAGACTCTATTTATTTATTTTACTTGTACATATATATTCTATTTTTTAAATATGTTTGGTTTTGTTCTCTGTCTCCCCCTTCTAGACTGTGGGCCCACTGTTGGGTAGGGACCATCTCTATATGTTGCCAACTTGGACTTCCCAAGCGCTTAGTACAGTGCTCCGCACACAGTGAGCGCTCAATAAATACGATCGATTGATTGATTGAAGTGGCGGAGCCGGGATTAGAACCCCCGACCTTCCGACAGCCGGGCTCTAACCACCATGCCACGCTGCTTCTCGAATGCCCAAATGGCGCCCTTCCCGCTCTGTCGGGCTCTCCTGGTGCCGGAGGGCATTTCCGCCGCCCCGTCCCCGGCTGGCGTCTCCCCAGCCCCTCCTCGGGACCCTCACTCATCGCGGGTGTAGCAGGGATACGGGAACATCTGCACGTAGTTTCCCGGCTCCACCACGTCGCGTCCGACGAAGGTGTTGATGATGGCGCGCTCCATCATGTCTGAGGCGGGAGCGGAGGGGCCGGTCAAAGGCCGTGGCGGTCGCCCCCCGGCCCCCCGGCCCCCCGGCCCCCCGCCGCCCCGCCCGCCTCACCCTGGATCCAGACGAAGCCGTAGAGGAAGTAGAACCGTCCTCCGGTGTTGGGCCCCGGGCGCCAGTAGGCCCGGCGGATCTCGTTGGTCTTCTCGGTGAAACTGGAATTCTGGCGGATTTTGTAGAGCACGTGCGGTGGCAGTGAGCCGTCCGGGAGCGTCTGGAAGATCACGCCTGCCGGGGGGACGGGCGGGGATGGGGCTCGGAAAGCTCAGCCGAGACCCCGGCCCGGCCCGGTCAGTGACTCCAGGAAAGGTTATGCCAACTTGTACTTGTACTGTGTGCTCTGCACACAGTAAGCGCTCAATAAATACGATTGAATGAATGAATGAATCTTCTAGACTGTGAGCCCACTGTTGGGTAGGGAGCGTCTCTATATGTTGCCGACTTGGACTTCCCAAGCGCTTAGTCCAGTGCTCTGCACACAGTAAGCGCTCAATAAATACGACTGAATGAATGAATCTTCTAGACTGTGAGCCCACTGTTGGGTAGGGACCGTCTCTATATGTTGCCGACTTGGACTTCCCAAGCGCTTAGTCCAGTGCTCTGCACACAGTAAGCGCTCAATAAATACGACTGAATGAATGAATCTTCTAGACTGTGAGCCCACTGTTGGGTAGGGACCGTCTCTATATGTTGCCGACTTGGACTTCCCAAGCGCTTAGTCCAGTGCTCTGCACACAGTAAGCGCTCAATAAATACGACTGAATGAATGAATCTTCTAGACTGTGAGCCCACTGTTGGGTAGGGACCGTCTCTATATGTTGCTGACTTGGACTTCCCAAGCGCTTAGTACAGTGCTCTGCCCACAGTAAGCACTCAATAAATACAATTGAATGAATCTGTTGACCCTACTGGACTCTTATCATTCATTCATTCATTCATTCAATCGCACTTATTGAGCGCTTACTATGTGTATTCATTCATTCAGTCGTATTTATAGAGCGCTTACTGTGTGCAGAGCACTGTACTAAGCGCTTGGGAAGTCCAAGTCAGCAACATCTAGAGACGGTCCCTACCCAACAGCGGGCTCACAGTCTCGAAGGGGGAGACAAACAACACGTAGACAGCTCACAGTTTCAATCCCCATTTTACAGATTTAGGCACAGAGATGTGAAGTGACTTGCCCAAGGCCACACAGCAGCCAAGTGGCAGAGCCATTCATTCGTATCTACTGAGCGCTTACTGCGTGCGGAGCATTGTACGAAGGGCTTGGGAGAGTACGATATAGCCGAGGCGCATACAGGGCCTCGGGCCCCGTCCCCCACCTGCCCCATCATCATCATCATCAATCGTATTTATTGAGCGCTTACTATGCGCGGAGCACTGGACTAAGCGCTTGGGAAGTCCAAGTCGGCAACATATAGAGACGGTCCCTACCCAACAGCGGGCTCACAGTCTAGACAATAATCATCAATAATATTATCAACAAAAATAATAATAATAAAAATAATATTTGTTAAGCTCCAGACTCTCAGCACAGTGCTCTGCACACAGTAGACGGTCAGCGATTCCAGGAAAGGGGTGCTGTCCGTTGGCAAGCAGCGTGGCTCGGTGGCAAGAGCCCGGGCTTGGGAGTCAGAGGTTGTGAGTTCTAATCCCGGCTCCACCACCGGTCAGCTGTGTGACTTGGGGCAAGTCACTGAACTTCTCCGTGCCTCAGTTCCCTCATCATCTGTAAAATGGGGACAATAATAATAGTAATGATGGCATTTGTTAAGTGCTTACTATGTGCAAAGACAGTGAGCCTCACGTGGGACAACCTGATTACCTTGTATCTACCCCAGCGCTTAGACAGTGCTTGGCACATAGTAAGCGCTTAACGAATACCATCATTATTATTATCATATTACTGGATGCTCCGAAGCGCTCAGCCCAGTGTTCCGGACACAGTAGACTTTTAGCTCCTCGGAGACGGGGGTCACGTCCGCTGATGCTCCTGGGCTCTCCCAAGCACTCAGTACACAGTAGACGGTCAGCAACTCCAGGCCAGAGATCATACCACTGAAACGCCTAGACTCTCTCAATTGACGACGATGATGATGGTATTTTTTCAGTGCTTACTATGTGTCAAGCACTGTTCTAAACGCCGGGGTGGATACAAGCTAATCAGGTTGGACACAGTCCCTGTCCCCCGTGGGGCTCACAGTCTCAATCCCCATTTTTTTTTTTTTAATGGGATTTATTAAGCGCTATGTGCAAAGCACTGTTCTAAGCGCTGGGGTAGATACAAGGTAATCAGGTTGTCCCACGTGAGGCTCACTGTCTTTGCACATAGTAAGCGCTTAACAAATGCCATCATTACTATCATTATTATTATAATAATTTGACAGAAGAGGTCCAGAGAAGTGACGTGACATGCCCTAGGTCACTCGGCGGACAGGGGCAGGAGCGAGGATCCGAACCCAGGTCCTTCTGAATCCCAAGCCCGTGCTCTATCCACTAGGCCATGCTGCTTCACCAGTCTCAAACGGTCAGTACAGAGCTTGGCACCCAGTAAACGCTCAATAAATACGATTGATTGACTCTTAAAAGCACTGAGGACGGCGCTCTGCACACAGAAAGCGCTCCCCAAATCAATCAATCAATCGTATTTAAACGCTCAATAAATACGATTGATTGATTGATTGACTCTTAAAAGCACTGAGGACGGCGCTCTGCACACAGAAAGCGCTCCCCAAATCAATCAATCAATCGTATTTAAACGCTCAATAAATACGATTGATTGATTGATTGACTCTTAAAAGCACTGAGGACGGCGCTCTGCACACAGAAAGCGTCCCCAAATCAATCAATCAATCGTATTTATTGAGCGCTTACTGTGTGCAGAGCACTGTACTAAGCGCTTGGGAAGTCCAAGTTGGCAACATATAGAGACAGTCCCTACCCAACAGTGGGCTGACAGTCTAAAAGGGGGAAATACTACTTCTACTACTACTGTTTGGGGGAAATCCCCAAATACTACTGATGGATTGAAAGGGGTGGGCATGATCTAGCGCTCCCCAAATACTACTGATGGATTGAAAGGGGTGGGCACGATCTAGCGCTCCCCAAATACTAGTGATGGATTGAAAGGGGTGGGCACGATCTAGCGCTCCCCAAATACTACTGATGGATTGAAAGGGGTGGGCACGATCTAGCGCTCCCCAAATACTACTGATGGGTTGAAAGGGGTGGGCACGATCTAGTGCTCCCCAAATACTACTGATGGGTTGAAAGGGGTGGGCACGATCTAGTGCTCCCCAAATACTACTGATGGATTGAAAGGGGTGGGCACGATCTTGTTTGGCAAACAGGAGAAGGAAAGCGCGAGGTTGGCAGTGCCATGCAAAGGAGAGTCTGGAGTCCCCTCTCTGCCCTTCCCTTTGGGCCCGGGAGCCGGGGAGGAGGAAGAAAGAGGCGTGAGAGGGCACGGGATGGGGCGACCGGAGATTGAGGCCCGGCTTTTCGTTGCGGTGGGCGCGGGGTGGGCGGGGGTCCTCACTGGCAAACACGGTGACGTTATCCTGATAGGCTTGGTTGAGCGTGTAGTTGACGATGCTCTCTTCATCCGGGAAGCCCTTGAAGATGTCCACGCTGACCTGCCAGGGCAGGGGACAACGGAGAAGGACCGTTCATCGGCCTGTCCTCGGTCCCGCGGTCGGGGGCTGCAGACGGGCACGCGGACCACCTCGGTTATTGCGGAGGTGAGGACGCTGAGGCCCAGGGGGGCGTGGGGCCCGTCTCACAGACGCCCCTCTTCAGAGGTCGCCGCCTTCCCACTTCCAGGCCTTACTGAAGGCCCAGCTCCTCCATGAGGCCTTCCTTGACTAAGCTCTACTTTCCTCTTTTCCCACTCCCTTCTGCGTCACCCTGGCTTGCTCCCTTAATAATAATAATAATAATAATGATAATAATGGCATTTATTAAGCGCTTACTATGTGCAAAGCACTGTTCTAAGAGCGGGGGAGGTTACAAGGTGATCACGTTGTCCCACGGGGGGCTCACAGACAATCCCCATTTTACAAATGAGGGAACTGAGGCCCAGAGAAGTGACACAGCTGACAGCTGACGGAGTGGGGATTTGAACCCATGACCTCCGACTCTATTACTCTATTTATTTATTTATTTATTTTACTTGTACATTTCTATCCTATTTATTTTATTTTGTTGGTATGTTTGGTTCTGTTCTCTGTCTCCCCCTTTTAGACTGTGAGCCCACTGTTGGGTAGGGACTGTCTCTATGTGTTGCCAATTTGTACTTCCCAAGCGCTTAGTACAGTGCTCTGCACATAGTAAGCGCTCAATAAATACGATTGATTGATTGATTGATTGATTGACTCCAAAGCCCAGGCTCTTTCCACTGAGCCACGCTGCTTCTCTTTATTCATCCCCACTCCCAGCCCCACACCACTTAGGACCATTAGCACGGCTGAGTGGCAAGGGCCCCGGCTTGCGTCGTGGGTTCTAATCCCGGCTCCACCACTTGTCCGCTGTGCGACCTTGGGCTAGTCACTTCGCTTCTCTGAGCCTCAGTTACTTCATCCGCAAAATGGGGATTGAGACTGTGTGCCCTAGGTGGGACAACCTGATTACCGTGTATTTACCCCAGCGCTTAGAACAGTGCTTGGCGCATAGTGAGCGCTCAACAAATACCACATTGATTATCATTATTAACATCTGTCTCCCTCAACTCTAGACTCGAAGATCGTGGCGGGACGGGAATGTGTCTGTTTATCGTCGTACTGTCCTCCAGTGGTCTGCACACAGTAAACGCTCAATCAATCAATCAATTGTATTTATTGAGCGCTTACTGTGTGCAGAGCACTGTACTAAGCGCTTGGGAAGTACAAGTTATACATCTCTTCAGCCCCCCCGCCGCGAAAACCTTACTAAATACGACCGACTGGGCTTCCATCGTGCTCCGGCCGGGACGCCCGCCCTCCTAGGTCCCCGGGGGACGGGAAGCGGGGAGCATTCCCGCCCAGGGCCGGACGGGACAGGGAAGAGGGCCGACCTTGGACATGAACTGAATCCAGCCGCAGGCAGCGTTGTCGATGGTGTCCAGCTGCTGCAGCAGGGCGGCCGCCGTGGGCAGCGAGACGTTGTGCTCCAGGAGGGCCTGGGTCAGCTCGCCGCTGTCGGACAGGTTCAGGGCCTCGGGGCGTTGCTGCAGGTCAGCGGTGTACTGCGGGGAGCGGGAGGATGGGCGGGCTGGGGTCGGCGCGGGCGGCGGAGGACCCCCGAGGGCCGCCCTCGGTCGCCCCGACGGTGCCCACCTGCTGCAGCCAGCGGAGATGGTGCTGGAGCGTCCCCTGGTCCAGGAGGCCGCGGATCTCCTCCGAGATGTTCAGCCAGAGCTGGGCATAGCGCGTCACGTTTCCCACCAGGGCAAACGTCTCGTTGGCCTGGGCGGGGCGGGGGCCACTGATGAGCCCCCTGTGGGGTGACCGGGGGGCCGGGCCCTCAACCCCACCCACCCACAGAGGGAGGGACGGAAGGAAGAGTTCGTTTCCGCGTGGCCTGGGAAGTCTTCCGGGAACCGAGGGGTCCGACAGGGAGGGACCCCATTCTGGGCCGCAATTGCGGCAGGTCGGGGGGCTCCCGGGATGCCCAGTGCTCTGCACACAGTAAGCGCTCAATAAATACGATTGATGATGATGGGGTGAGAAGAGGTATCGGATACAGGGCGAGCCCCACTCAGGGTTGGCTCTCTGCCCGTCCCCCAGTTCCCCCTGCCCCCCGCATCCTCCGCTCCATCCCACCGCTCCCTGCCCTGACCTTCAGGATGAGCTCATCGGCCTGGCTGCCCACAGGCGCGTAGAGGATCTTGGGGTTGCTGGTCATCAGGTGGACCAGGAGGCCGAGGTTGCGCTGCTCCTTGCTGGTGAAGCCCAGCGAGCTCATGTTCGCCTGCCTCAGAGCTTCGGGTTCAATCGTCCTGCCAGGGGCCCCGAGTCCGGGCTCAAGGGTCGGCCCCGGAAGGCCCCATCCCCGGCCCGCCTGACCGCCCAACCTCAGCCCGCCCTCTGGACCAGACCCCCTTGCCCTCCACGACCCCTCTGCCCCACCCTGGCATCGCCCATCCATCCTCACGACCCCCGGTCCGCCCCACCTGTTGTTTCCGCAGAGAATGGGCTGCAGGCCGGCCCAGAGCTGGACGAAGGCAGAGTACTGCTCGGGGAGACTGGTGGTGCCCGCCTCGCTCTCCCCGGCCTCGGCGGTGGCGTTGACCGTGCCGTTGCAGGCCCCGCCGGTCCCGTTGGCAGCCGCGGGGATGGGGCGGCCAGCACAGGCCCCCTGGGGCAGCAGGCGGGCCAGCGCCGAGAGGATGTCCACATCCCTCAGTGCCTTCTCCACTCCCCTCAGGTCCGCCACGAACTCCTGCAGCCGGGCCCGGCCGGACGCGCTGCTGTTCTGCTGGGCGCGGGTCAGCGGCAGCTGTGGGGCCCGGGACGGCGGTCAGTCGCGCCAGAAACGCCCACCCCACCTGCCCCACTCCTTGGACCCCCTACGACAGATGGGGCCGGGGCGGAGGCCGTGGGCCAAAGCTAGAGGTCACAGGAACGTTTGAGAATCGTTATGATTTAATAAAAATAATATTACTTAAACACTTCCTCCGTGCCAAGCCCTGTGCTAAGAGCTGGGTTTTTTTTATGGCATTTATTAAGCACTTACTATGTGCAAAGCACTACAGTTCACTGTCTGTCATACAGTATTTATTACTCTATTTATTTTACTTGCACATATCTATTCTATTTATTTTATTTTGTTAGTATGTTTAGTTTTGTTCTCTGTCTCCCCCTTTTAGACTGTGAGCCCACTGTTGGGTAGGGACTGTCTCTATATGTTGCCAATTTGTACTTCCCAAGCGCTTAGTACAGTGCTCTACACATAGTGAGCGCTCAATAAATACAATTGATGATGATGATTGATGATTTATTTTACTTGTACATATCTGTTCTATTTATTTTATTTTGTTAGTATGTTTGGTTTTGTTCTCTGTCTCCCCCTTTTAGACTGTAAGCCCACTGTTGGGTAGGGACTGTCTCTATATGTTGCCAATTTGTACTTCCCAAGCGCTTAGTACAGTGCTCTGCACATAGTAAGCGCTCAATAAATACGATTGATGATGACGATTGATGATTTATTTTACGTGTACATATCTATTCTATTTATTTTATTTTGTTAGTATGTTTGGTTTTGTTCTCTGTCTCCCCCTTTTAGACTGTGAGCCCACTGTTGGGTAGGGACTGTCTCTATATGTTGCCAATTTGTACTTCCCAAGCGCTTAGTACAGTGCTCTGCACATAGTAAGCGCTCAATAAATACGATTGATGATGACGATTGATGATTTATTTTACTTGTACATATCTATTCTATTTATTTTATTTTGTTAGTATGTTTGGTTTTGTTCCCTGTCTCCCCCTTTTAGACTGTGAGCCCACTGTTGGGTAGGGACTGTCTCTATATGTTGCCAATTTGTACTTCCCAAGCGCTTAGTACAGTGCTCTGCACATAGTAAGCGCTCAATAAATACGATTGATGATGACGATTGATGATTTATTTTACTTGTACATATCTATTCTATTTATTTTATTTTGTTAGTATGTTTGGTTTTGTTCTCTGTCTCTCCCTTTTAGACTGTGAGCCCACTGTTGGGTAGGGACTGTCTCTATATGTTGCCAATTTGTACTTCCCAAGCGCTTAGTACAGTGCTCTGCACATAGTAAGCGCTCAATAAATACGATTGATGATGACAATTGATGATTTATTTTACTTGTACATATCTATTCTATTTATTTTATTTTGTTAGTATGTTTGGTTTTGTTCCCTGTCTCCCCCTTTTAGACTGTGAGCCCACTGTTGGGTAGGGACTGTCTCTATATGTTGCCAACCTGTACTTCCCAAGCGTTTAGTACAGTGCTCTGCACACAGTAAGCGCTCAATAAATACGATTGATTGATTGATAGTAAGCGCTTAACAAATGCCATAATTGTTATTATTATTCTCTGGACCTTCATATAGTGTGCAAAGCACTGTTCTGATAATAATGATGATGATGGTATTTGTTAAGCGCTTACTATGTGCAGAGCACTGTTCTAAGCGCTGGGGAGGTTACAAGGTGATCAGGTTGTCCCATTGGGGGGCTCACAGTTTCAATCCCCATTTTACAGATGAGGTAACTGAGGCACAGAGAAGTGAAGTAACTTGCCCAAAGTAGTCACACAGGTGACAGTTGGTGGAGCCAGGATTTGAACCCATGACGTCTGACTCCCTTCCCTTCCCCACAGTACCTGTATATATGTATATATGTTTGTACGTATTTATTACTCTATTTATTTATTTATTTTACTTGTACATATCTATTCTATTTATTTTATTTTGTTAATATGTTTTGTTTTGTTCCGTCTCCCCCTTCTAGACTGTGAGCCCACTGTTGGGTTGGGTCCGTCTCTATGTGTTGCCAACTTGTACTTCCCAAGCACTTAGTACAGTGCTCTGCACACAGTAAGTACTCAATAAATATGATTGATTGATTGATTGATTGACTCCAAAGCCCGTGCTCTTTCCACTGAGCCACGCTGCTTCTCTAGCCACGCTGAGGCCCAGAGAAGTGAAGTGACTTACCCAAAGTCACACAGCTGACAATTGGCAGGGCCGGGATTCGAACCCATGACCCCCAACTCCAAAGCCCGGGCTCTTTCCACTGAGCCACACTGCTTCTCCAGCCACGCTGAGGCCCAGAGAAGTAAAGTGACTTGCCCAAGGTCACGCAGCAGACAAGTGGCAGAGCAGGAAATAGAACCCATGATGCAGAGACGCTAAGCGACTAGCTTCCCCTTCTTCCTCTCCCCCTCCTCCCCCCTCCAACTTCCCCGCCTTACCTCCTTCCCTTCCCCACAGCACCTGTATATATGTTTGTACATATTTATTACTCTATTTATTTATTTTACTTGTACATATCTATTCTATTTATTTTATTTTGTTCATATGTTTGGTTTTGTTCTCTGTCTCCCCCTTCTAGACTGTGAGCCCACCGTTGGGTAGAGACCGTCTTTATATGTTGCCAACTTGTACTTCCCAAGCGCTTAGTCCAGTGCTCTGCACGCAGTAAGCGCTCAATAAATATGATTGATTGATTGATTGATTGCTTCAGGTCATACAGCCAGACAAGCGCGGGATTAGAACCTGGGCCTCCCCAGGCCAGCCCCCTCTCCACCGGGCCACGCTGCGTCCTCTCCCCTCGCCATCCACGGAGCCATGAGATGAAGAGCCCATTGGGGAGCCCCCCCTTGCCCTCCCAATTTTCCGCCGGCCCCTCCCGGGCCTGATGATGATGATGATGATGGCATTCATTAAGCTCTTACTATGTGCAAAGCACTGTTCTAAGCGCTGGGGAGGTTACAAAGTGATCATCATCATCATCAATCGTATTTATTGAGCGCTTACTATGTGCAGAGCACTGTACTACGCGCTTGGGAAGTACAAATTGGCAACATATGGAGACAGTCCTTACCCAACAGTGGGCTCACAGTCTAAAAGGGGGAGACAGAGAACAAAACCAAACATACTAACAAAATAAAATAAATAGAATAGATATGTACAAGTAGAATAAATAGAGTAATAAATATGTACAAACATATATGCATATATACAGGTGATCAGGTTGTCCCACAGGGGGGCTCACAGTCTTCATCCCCATTTTCCAGATGAGGGAACTGAGGCACAGAGAAGTGAAGTGCCTTGCCCAAAGTCACCCAGCTGACAACTGGCGGAGCCCGGATTTGAACCCAGGACCTCTGACTCCAAAGCCCGGGCTCTTTCCCACTGAGCCACGGGCCCGCAGACCCCCACCTGGCTGCCGATCCTGCGGGTGTCAAGGTGGTCCCGGAGGCCGGCCGCCAGGCGGGTGAAGCGCTGGGCCCGGGCCCGGGCGTCCCCGGCGCAGAGAGCCGTCTGATAGTCCCCCAGCCGGGGCTGCTGGGCCGCGGGCACCGTCAGGACGCGGCTCAGCTCCTCAGGCGTCCCGGCGCAGGTGAGCCCCTCCAGCACGGCGGGAACCAGCAGCTCATCCTGGGCGAGGGGGCAGAGAGGGGCCGGGGTCCCGTTTCAGCCCGCACACATCCCCGCCCCCCAGAAACGTCCAGACCCCAACCCAACCGGCGCCCCGGACGCCACCCCGCCTCCTCACCACCCCCACGCTCACCTCCAGCTCCGCGATCCGGGCCTGGGGGCTGGAGGCCTCGGGGAGGGTGGCGGCTGGATCGGCCAGGCCCAGGGCCTGGGCCGGGAGGGGAAGTCGAGTCTGTCGGTGACCCAGGCCCGCGGGCCCCCATCCCACCGCCCGGGCCCACCAGCCCCTGGGGCCGTTCTCCTGTCGGGGTGGAAGATGTGAGCCCACTGTTGGGTACGGACTGTCTCTGTATGTTGCCAACTTGGACTTCCCAAGCGCTTAGTACAGTGCTCTGCACACAGCAAGCGCTCAATAAATACGATTGATGATGATGATGATGTGGGTAAAAACTCTCCTGCCGTCACATGCCTCCCCATCGTTTCCACGGTTCCATCCCTTCTCCTCCAGAGACCTCCCACTTCCCGCCATCTCCCTCTCTCCCTCCTCCCCATCTCCCCAGACCAGCCATGTCCCCTTGACCTCACCATCTGTAGATGGTCCCTTTTAGATGGTCCCTTTTAGACTGTGAGCCCACTGTTGGGTAGGGACTGTCTCTATAGGTTGCCAATTTGTACTTCCCAAGCGCTTAGTACAGTGCTCTGCGCATAGTAAGCGCTCAATAAATACGATTGATGATGATGATGATCTGTAGTGACCGCCTCTGACCCCAGCTGCAGACATATTTTATCCTCCTTCTCCTCAAGGGTTGGCGGGCGGGGGGGGAAGGTCGCAGGCATCCCAGACCCCTACCCACCCCCTCGCCCCCCGGGATGGTCAGAGAGGACCAGCGGGACCCGGCCTCACCTCCGGCCGCGTGACCTTCCCGTGGCTCCCTCTCCGGGCCCAGGGCGCGCTCTCCGGAGCCTCGTCTGCTGCCGGCGGGGAGGGGATGAGGAGCCGGCGGTACACCTGGGGAGAGGGGCGAGCCCCCCCGGGGGTGCAGGCCTCAGACAGCGAGCTGGGGGTCCCCCTCCATCTTGGGGCGTGGGGGGGCCCGCTTCAGAAGCCCGGACCGCCCCTGATCTGAGCCGTGAGCCAAGTTGGGCTCCCTTAAGCCGGCCAACCGCGGATCCCGGCCGGACCCCTGAACGGGCCCCGGAGAACGCAGCTGGAAACCAATTTTATCCCCTTCTACCTCACCTCATTTCGCTCCTAGTCCAACCCAGCCTGCACACTTGGCTCCTCGAATACTAACCTTCTCACGGTGCCTCCATCTCGTTTATCTCGCCGCCGATCCCCTGTCCACGTCCTGCCTCTGACCCGGAACGCCCTCCCTCCTCAAATCCTACAGACAATGACTCTCCCCCGCTTCAAAGCCTTATGGAAGGCCCGTCTCCTCCAAGAGGCCTTCCCTGACTAAATCCTCCTCTTCTCCGCCTCCCTTCTGGGTCGCCACGACTAATTCCCTTTATTCATCCCCCCTCCCAGCCCCACACCACTTATATCCACTGCTGTCATTTCCTTATTTATATTAATGTCTAGACTGTAAGCTCACTGTGAGCAGGGAATGTGTCTGTTTATCGTCCTATTGTACTCTCCCAAGTGCTTCATACAGTGTTTCCCACATAGGAAGGGCTCAAAAACTACAATCGAATGAAGGAAGCAAAGCCAGAAGGTAAGAACGGCTCCGTCCTCAGGCAAATTTGATTTATTTCATTCAATCGGATTTATTGAGCGCTTACTGTGTGCGGAGCACATTTGATTTCCTTTAATCAACAGCTCAGGCTTATTTATTAATAATAATAATATTAATGGTATTTGTTAAGTTCTTACTATGTGTCAAGAACTGTTCTAAGCACTGGGGTAGCTACAACATAATCGGGTTGGACACGGTCCCTGTCCCGTATGGGGCTCACGGTCTCAATCCCCACGTGAAACACAGAGAAGTGAAGTGACTCGCTCAAGGTCACCCAGCAGCCAAGTGGCGGAGCTGGGATTTGAACCCATGACCTCCCGACTCCCGGGCCACGCAGCCCCCACGGGAGACCCTGCTCTCTACGGAGCCCCGGGCTGCTGCCCCTCACCTCATGGAGGTTGACACCGGCCCCCAGCAGGACCTCGGCCGTGTCGTCCGTCAGGGACAGGTTCCGTGTGAGGAAGTGCCGGAACGCCTGCCGGTCCCTGGCCGCGCTGCCCAGGGTGAAGTCGGAACCTGGAGAGGGAAAAAAAAAAGTCAGGGCTGGCCAGCGGGGACCACTGAGGCCTTAGATCTACCCCAGCGCTTAGTACAGAGCCTGGCACGGAAGGAGCACTTAACGGATGCCGTTAAAAAAAAATGTAAAACAAAGCTCTGGGTCAGCAATAGAAGGTTATTCTAGACTGGTTTTCTAGACTGTGAGCCCACTGTTGGGTAGGGACCGTCTCTGTATGTTGCCAAATTGTACTTCCCAAGCGCTTAGTCCAGTGCTCTGCACACAGCAAGCGCTCAATAAATACGATTGAATGAATGAATGACTATTCCCGGATCTGGTTTGTCCGACTCTGTTGCCGGTGAGGTCAAATTCGATATTGGCTGTCCATTTCTATGAAAGGAGAAGACGTGGACTCCCGCCCCCTCGCCCTCCCCACCGCGGGTGGCAGAGCGCTCTACCACCTCGGACGCCCGCCACGGCAGCCGGGGGAGTGGGCTTTGGGATTCGGGGGGCGGGACCGGCCAGTGGCTTCCCGGGCCCGGCTAAGAGCCACTGGGCCACCTCGAGGGCTCTAAACCGTCGAGGCCACTAATGGGACTTGGAAATGACGGGAACACCTGCTCGTCTCTAAGGGCGTCGTGTGCCCGTCGCACAGCTGGGGAGACCGAGGGGCGGAGAGGGGAGAGAGTGGCGGCCCGCCCAGCCTCGAGCGTGACGGCCCCCGGGCCCGCAGGAGAGTGGGCCCTCACCTGTCCGGTGGTAGTGGCCGTCCCTGGAGCTGGCGTTGCCGCTGAGGGACTCCAGGCGATGCCGCAGGGACTCCAGTTCCTCCTCCAGGCTGGGCCGGGCCGGGCCGAACAGGTCGCTCTCGCCCACCACCTCGGTGAGCCGTTCCAGCAGCTGGGTCACTCTGCAGGGAGCAGGGAATTTAGTGAAGGACAATTCCCATCACCCCGGAACGTGGGATGGGCAGCTGCCCCAGGGCCTCCGGGAAGTTGTAGCCCGGCTTGGCAGAGCCTGGGCGAAGCCTTCGGCGGGGTGGTCTTACTGACGCCCTCCCACCCAACTCAACATTGGGGCAATTGACCGGAGGAACGGGATGGGTGGAGAAGGTGGGCCTGAGGTAGACTGCAAGCTTCTTGAGGGGACAGATCACGTCTACCAACTCCATTGGATTTTTCTAAGCGCTTAGGACAGTGCTCGGCACCTAATAATAATAATGATGGCATTTATTAAGTGCTTACTATGTGCTGTTCTAAGCCAATAGGTGCCCAATAAATACCACTGTTGGATTGGAAGGACCTGAGCAGTCAGAAGTGGGGGGAGCTGGGAGGGTCACCGGGTGGGGCGTTGGGCGGGACGGTGAGGCACCCAGAAAGGTGCCCAGTTGGGGGTGACCTGGGCTTATAGGTCGCCTGCATATTCCAGAACTAAACCCGGCATTTTAGACTGTGAGCCCACACTGTTGGGTAGGGACTGTCTCTATATGTTGCCAACTTGTACTTCCCAAGCGCTTAGTCCAGTGCTCTGCACACAGTAAGCGCTCAATAAATACGATTGATGATGATGATGATGGCATTAAGTGTGGCGGGGGGGAAGTCCGCGCCGTAGGGGTGGGTTCTCTCTCGGCTTCGCTCCCTCCCAAGCCCCAGATCGGGGTCCCTCTCTCTCCCGCAGGACGGACGGGGAGCGGGACCACCTTCCCGGCCACGGCCACTCACGTGGAGTTGGAGTACTGGAGAAAGCCGAACTCGTCTCTCTGCCCGTCGGGGCACAGGGACTGCATCACGGGCAGGATGCCTGCCGAGGTCAGCGGGGCCGCCGTGTAGAACGCTGGAGACGGAGGAGGAGACACAGAAGGAGGACAGGGAAGAGGTGAGAGAGTGTGGGAGACAGAGACAGAGAGACAGAGAGAGAGAGAGACCCGCCTTGCCTCAGAGAAAAGCGTGAGGGTTAGCTCTGAGCTGTCTACGGGACGCCTACGGGGTCAGAGGTCAGAAGTCACAGGTCCCACACCTCTCCAAACTCCCAGCGCAGCCCAAAAGGGCCCAGATCTTGGATCCGGAGCAGATTCTGGTTCAACTCTCCGGTTCCTCTGCCATCAATCAATCGGCGGTATTAACTGGGCGCTTACAGTGTGCAGGGCACTGTGTTAAGCGCTTGGAGGAGTCCAAAAGAGTAGACAGACACCAACCCTTCCCTGGGGGAGCTGGTAGCCCTGTGGAGACTAAGCCCCATTGAGGGACGGGGGGCTGGCACTGCCAGACCCGCTGGAAGAGTCAGGGGTCGCGGGGAGGGGGCAGATCTGGACACAGGGGAGTCCATCACACCCCGGGAAGCCACAGTTTTCCTTGCTGTGGCGAGCTTGGAATGCTTTCTGTGTTTCTGTCCGTTTGCTTTTGGTGCAATAAGATCCCTGATGGATTATACCGTCTGTCTCCCCTGTAGACTGGCAGCTCCTCGTGGGTAGGGATCATGCCTTCCAGCTCTGTTGTATTTTCCCAAGCGCTTAGTAGAGCGCTCCGCATACATTAAGAGTTCAATAAATACCATCAATTGACTGCGTTTCCCGGGGGGAAGTTTGGCTGGGGCTGGGGTATCCTGGCGGCGTCCAACACCCAAGGAGAGAGGGCCGGGGAGGAGAGCAAGCGGGGGGAGAGTAGGGAAGCAGTACGGCCTGGGTGTCAGAGGACCTGGGTTCTAATCCCGGCTCCTCTACTTGGCTTGCTGTGTGACCCTGGGCGAGTCACCTCTCTAGACTGGAAGCCCGTTATGGACAGGGTCTGCAAATTCTGGATTATTGCCCTCTCCCAAGTGCTTAGCTCAGTGCTCTGCTCATCGTAAGAGCTCAATAGACTGTGAGCCCACTGTCTCTATATGTTGCCAACTTGTACTTCCCAAGCGCTTAGTCCAGTGCTCTGCACACAGTAAGCGCTCAATAAATACGATTGAATGAATGAATGAATGAACATATCAGTGGTTGACTGATTGTCTTCTCTGTGCCTCAGTTTCCTCAAACAAAAAAGTGAGGATGGAATATCTGTTCTCCCTTCTATTTCGCCTGTGAGCCCCACTGTGGGACAAGGACTGATTAACTTGTATCTACCCCAGAGTTTAGAAGGGCGCTTGACACAAAGTAAGTGCTTAATAAATACTATTAAAAAAAATAAGAAAGAATCCAATCCTATCTGACAAACATCACCAGGTAGGGAAGGAGTTGTCCCAAGATGGCCATCCAAAGACCCCCGGAGCAGCAGGGACCCAGAAGGGAGCAAAGCGATTAATCAACCAGTTGTATTTATTGAGCATCATTTTCTCTGTGCAGAGCACTGTGCTAAGCACTTGGGAGAGGCCAGTAGAGAAGCAGCGTGGCTCAGTGGAAAGAGCACAGGCTTTGGAGTCAGAGGTCATGGGTTCAAATCCTGGCTCCACCACTTGTCGGCTGTGTGACAAGTCCCTTAGCTTCTCCGGGCCTCAGTTCCCTCAACTGTAAATCAATCAATCAATCAATCGCATTTATTGAGCGCTTACTGTGTGCAGAGCACTGTACTAAGCGCTTGGGAAGTACAAGTTGGCAACATACAGAGACAGTCCCTACCCAACAGTGGGCTCACAGTCTAAAAGGGGGAGACAGAGAACAAAACCAAACATACTAACAAAATAAAATAAATAGATATGTAAAATGGGGATGAAGACTGCGAGCCCCCCGTGGGCCAACCTGCTCACCTTGTAACCTCCCCAGCGCTTAGAACAGTGCTTTGCACATAGTAGGCGCTTCATAAGTGCTCTCATTATTATTAGAATTTAGAGTTGGTGGACGTGATCCGGCTTGCAAACCCACTGACCCTTCCCGTGCCCCCAGCAACGGACCCCTGATGTCAGAGGGGGCTCTTTCCCAGGCCCCGGAACTGGGAGACCCCTCCGCGGGCCTTCCCGGGAGCCCCCGGAGGCCGAGGAAAACGGAGGGGAGTCCCAGGACGGGAAGGCCGGCGGTGGTTGGGAAACTCCAGCCTGAGGAGTTAGACAGCAGCCGGGGAAGGGGAGCGGGCGGGAAAGGCATCGTCCGTGGCTCCATCCACACGCTCCTGCCCCACGGCAGGGACCCAAGCTGCCCCATTTAGACTGTGAGCCCACTGTTGGGTAGGGACTGTCTCTATATGTTGCCAATTTGTACTTCCCAAGCGCTTAGTACAGTGCTCTGCACACAGTAAGCGCTCAATAAATACGATTGATGATTTGCCCTTCCCACCCGCCCCAGGGAGAGCGCAGCGGTTAAAGGTGGAACGGGAGGAAGGACCCATCAAAGCAACCAGGGAATCGGGGGCTGCCGTCTCCCGTAGCGCTTTGCAGGAGGGGGCCCACGGGAAATCCGAGAAAAGCGAACCACTTACAGACTGGAGCATGCAGGGGGGCCGGGCGGGCGGGTGGACGGGCAAGGGGGTGAGGAAGAAAGAAAACAGGTACATGCGTGAGAGGAAACGGGAGAAGGGGAGAAACAAAAAAAACAAATCACAAATGAAAATCGTGAACATCGGGGAGGTGGGGTGAGGGGAGAGGACATTACGGTGATTTCTGACAACGAACGGGAAGAACGGTCTTCCGGGCGGCAGGCGGGAGGGCGGGGGGGAGGGAGGGAGGCCTCCTCGGCCTTCGGTGGCGGCGGCGGCGGAGACCGGAGGCCGGCCTGAGGGGTCTCTGAAACACAAGCTGGACGTGGGTGTGTATGTCTCTCCCTCTGTCACACACCCTCCCCGTCCCCCGCAAACCATCACACGTACACACAAACGCACACCTTCCCACAGAAAGAGCTTGGCCTAGTGGAAAGAGCCCGGGCCTGGGAAGCAGAGGCCTTGGGTTCCGATCCTGGCAGTGCCACTTACCTCGGGCAAGTCATTTCACTGTTGTACTCTCCCAAGGGCTTAGTTACAGTGCTCTTGCACACAGTAAGCGCTCACTAAATACCACTGAATGAATGAATTTTCTGAGCCTCAGTTTCCTCATCTGGAAAATGAGAATCAATGCCTGTCCTCCTTCTCACTTAGGCTGAGAGCCCCATGTGGGACAGGGACTGTACCCGTTTGGATTAGATTACCTGTAGACTGTCAACTCATTGCGTACCTGCACTTCCCAAGCGCTTAGTACAGTGCTCTGCGCACAGTAAGTGCTCAATAAATACGACAATGAATGAATGAATTTTCTGAGCCTCAGTTTCCTCATCTGGAAAATGAGAATCAATGCCTGTCCTCCTTCTCACTTAGGCTGAGAGCCCCATGTGGGACAGGGACTGTACCCGTTTGGATTAGATCTCCCGTAGACTGTAAGCTCATTGTGTACCTGTACTTCCCAAGCGCTTAGTACAGTGCTCTGCACACAGTAAGCGCTCAATAAATACGACAATGAATGAATGAATTTTCTGAGCCTCAGTTTCCACATCTGTAAAATGAGAATCAATGCCCGTCCTCCTTCTCACTTAGGCTGAGAGCCCCATGTGGGACAGGGACTGTACCCGTTTGGATTAGATTACCCGTAGACTGTAAGCTCATTGTGTACCTGTACTTCCCAAGCGCTTAGTACAGTGCTCTTGCACACAGTAAGCGCTCACTAAATACCATTGAATGAATGAATTTTCTGAGCCTCAGTTTCCTCATCTGGAAAATGAGAATCAATGCCTGTCCTCCTTCTCACTTAGGCTGAGAGCCCCATGTGGGACAGGGACTGTACCCGTTTGGATTAGATTACCTGTAGACTGTAAGCTCATCGCGTCCTGTACTTCCCAAGCGCTTAGTACAGTGCTCTGCACACAGTAAGCGCTCAATAAATACGACTGAATGAATGAATGAATGGGGGGGGAATGTGTCTGCTTATTCACTCATTCATTCCTATTTAGTGAGCACTTACTGTGTGCAGAGCACTGTACTAGGCACTTGGGAAGTCCAAGTTGGCAACATATAGAGACGGTCCCCACCCAATAGCTTATTAAATTGTACTCTCCCAAGTGCTTAGTACGGTGCTCTGCACACAATAAGCACTCAATAAATACGACTGAATGAATGATTGATACATTATCCACCCCAGCACGTAGAGTAGCGCTCGGCACATAGTAAGTGCTTAACAAATAGCATAAGAATAATAATGACATCGATAATAACAACACACAGACACTCACAGGCTGCATTCTCCTGCCGCTGCGGGCATCCGGCTTACTCCGACCGCCTTTCCATCCGCGCCGTCTTTTTGTCCTCCCCTTTGCTAGCCCTCCCCTGGCCCCCCACCCTCACGAGGGGGCTCATTTCCCCCTCCCCAAGCCTGTGCCCTCCGCGGGGGTCTCCGTCCGAGAGCTGGCGGGAGCAGTGGCCGGGCTGCAGGGGTACGGGCGGGAGCGGGGGGCCGTGACGCCGCCCCAGGAGAGGATATTCCCAAATTTGCCCCCCGGCCCCACCGCCCCAACTCACCTTCCTTCACGGAGATGGTGGGTTTCTTCTGCCGCAGCCCGAGGAGGATGAAGAAGAGGACCAGGGGGATGAAAATCTCGAACGCCAACACCCACTGCGGACCGGAGAGAGAGAAGAAGCGGCGAATAATAATAATAATAATGGCATTTATTAAGCGCTTACTATGTGCAAAGCACCGTTCTAAGCACTGGGGAGGCTACAAGGTGATCAGGTTGGCCCACAGGGGCCCCATTTTGCAGATGAGGTAACTGAGGCCCAGAGAAGTTAAGTGACTTGCCCAAAGTCACACAGCTGGCAGCTGGCGGAGCCGGGATTTGAACCCATGACCACTGACTCCAAAGCCCGGGCACTTTCCACTGAGCTACGCTGCCGCAGGCCTCCAGAAAACGCCCCGCCGGCTTGCCGGGCTTCCCTGCCGGCCTTCCGGGCCTTCCCGGGCTCTTTCCACTAGCCCACGTTGCTTCGGTGCTGCCCCTAAACCTCCACCTGCCACGGCCATTAGACTGTAAGCCCCATGTGGGCCGGGGACTCTGCCCAACCTATCTTCCACCTCTCCGGTGTTCAGCATAGTCCTTGGCACACATAGAAAGCACTTCATCCCCATTTTCCAGATGAGGTAACTGAGGCCCAGAGAAGTTAAGTGACTGGCCCAGGGTCTCCCAGCTGACAATTTGGCAGAGTGGGATTCGAACCCATGACCTCTGACTCCAAAGCCCGGGCTCTTTCCACTGAGCCAGCAGATTGAGCCCTCCCCTGGGAGGCCGAAGGTCATGGATTCTAATCCCAGCTCCATCGCCTGTCTGCCGTGCGACCTTGGGCAAGTCGCTTTGCTTCTCTGGGCCTCAGTTACCTCAACTAGAATAATAATAATAATAATGATGGCCTTTATGAAGCGCTTACTACGTGCAACGCACTATTCTAAGCACTGGGGAGGTTACAAGGTGATCGGGTTGTTCCACGGGGGGCTCACAGTTTTAATCCCCATTTTACAGATGAGGGAACTGAGGCCCAGAGAAGTGAAGTGACTTGCCCAAAGTCACACAGCTGGCAGAGCCGGGATTTGAACCCATGACCTCTGATTCTAAAGCCCGGGCTCTTCCCACTGAGCCATGCTGCTTCTCCAACTATAAAATGGGGATTAAGACTGGAAGCCCTACATGGGACTGTGTCCAATCCAATTTGATTGTATTCATTCATTCAATCGTATTTATTCATTCATTCAATCGTATTCATTCATTCAATCGTATTCATTCATTCAATCGTATTTATTGAGCGCTTACTGTGTGCAGAGCACTGTACTAAGCACTTGGGAAGTACAGGTTGGCAACATATAGAGACGGTTCCTACTCAACAGCGGGCTCACAGTCTATTTATTGAGCGCTTACTGTGTGCAGAGCACTGTAATAATAATAATAATAATAATGGCATTTATTAAGCGCTTACTATGTGCAAAGCACCGTTCTGAGCACTTGGGAGGTTACAAGGTGATCAGGTTGTCCCACACGGGGCTCACCGTCTTAATCCCCATTTTACAGATGAGGTAACTGAGGCCCAGAGAAGTGAAGTGACTTGCCCAAGGTCACACAGCTGACAATTGGCGGAGCCGGGATTCGAAAACATGAACTCTGACTCCAAAGCCCGGGCTCTTTCCACTGAGCCACGCTGCTTCAAGCTTGTATCTACTCCAGCACTTAGTACAGTGCCTGGCACATAGTAAGTGCTTAACAAATACCACAATGACTATAATAATAATATTAATAATAATGGCATTTATTAAGCGTTTCCTATTTGCAAAGCACTGTTCTAAGCGCTGAGGTAGATACAAAGTAATCAAGTTGTCCCACGTGGGGCTCACTGTCTTCATCCCCATTTTCCAGATGGGGTAACTGAGGCACAGAGAAGTTAAGTGACTTGCCCAAAGTCACACAGCTGACAAGTGGCAGAGCTGGGATTTGAACCCGTGACCTCTGACTCCAAAGCCCAGGCTTTTTCCACTGAGCCACGCTGCTTCTCTATAATACTAACGATGATGATTATTCATAGCGAAGATCACAATTATTACTTTTCTGGGCCTCAGTTTCTTCATCTGTAAAATGGGGATTCAATACCTGTTCTCCCACCGCCTTAGGCTGTGAGCCCCTTAGGAGACAGGGACTGCATCTTGTATTTTCCCTTGGCACGCAGAAAGGACTTAACCAATCATCATCAATCGTATTTATTGAGCGCTTACTATGTGCAGAGCACTGCACTAACCAATATCACTGTTATTACTTAACTTCTCTTGGCCTCAGTCTCCTCACCTGTAAAATGGGGATTCAATACCCATTCTCCCTCCACCCCAAGCTGAGAGCCCCATGAGGGACAGGGACTTTGCCCGAACTGCTTATCTTGCATCTACCCCAGAGCTTGGCAATCAACTGATTAATCAATCAGTGGTATTTATTGAGTGCTCGCTATGTGCAGATCAGTGTACTAAGCCCTTCGGAGAGTCCAACCCAACAGAATGACCTTAATGATAATAATGATGACGGCATTTGTTAAGCGCTTACTATGTGCAAAGCACTGTTCTAAGCGCTGGGAGGGATACAAGGTGATCAGGTTGTCCCACGTGGGGCTCACAGTCTTCATCCCCATTTTACTGATGAGGGAACTGAGGCTCAGAGAAGTTAAGTGACTTGCCCAAGGTCACACAGCAGACAGGTGGCGGAGGTAGGATTCGAACCCATGACTGCTGAGCCCACTGTTGGGTAGGGACTATCTCTATATGTCGCCAACTTGTACTTCCCAAGCGCTTAGTACAGTGCTCTGCACATAGTAAGTGCTCAATAAATATGATTGATTGATTGACCTCTGACTCCAAATAATAATAATAATAATAATGATATTTGTTAAGCGCTTACTATGTGCAAAGTAGTGTTCTAAGCGCTGGGGAGTTTACAAGGTGATCAGGTTGGCCCATGGGGGGCTCACAGTTTTAATCCCCATTTTACAGATGAAGGAACTGAGGCTCAGAGAAGTTAAGTGACTTGCCCAAGGTCACACAGCAGACAGGTGGCAGAGCCAGGATTCGAACCCATGACCTCTGGCCTCTGACTCCAAATAATAATAATAATAATAATGATATTTGTTAAGCGCTTACTATGTGCAAAGTACTGTTCTAAGCGCTGGGGAGTTTACAAGGTGATCAGGTTGGCCCACGGGGGGCTCACAGTTTTAATCCCCATTTTCCAGAGGAGGGAACTGAGGCCAGAGAAGTTAAGTGACTTGCCCAAGGTCACACAGCAGACAGGTGGCAGAGCCAGGATTCAAACCCATGACCTCTGACTCCAAATAATAATAATAATAATAATAATAATAATAATAATAATGGTATTTGTTAAGCACTTACTATGTGCAAAGTACTGTTCTATGCGCTGGGGAGTTTACAAGGTGATCAGGTTGGCCCACGGGGGGCTCACAGTTTTAATCCCCATTTTCCAGATGAGGGAACTGAGGCCCGGAGAAGTGAAGTGACTTGCCCAAAGTCACCCAGCTGACAACTGGCGGAGCCGGGATTTGAACCCAGAAACTCTGACTCCAAAGCCCGGGCTCTTCCCAGTGAGCCATGAGGTAACTGAGGCCCGGAGAAGTGAAGTGACTTGCCCAAAGTCACCCCGCTGACAGTTGGCGGAGTCGGGATTTGATGGATCCAGGGTCCTCGCTTCCCACCTCCATTCATTCATTCATTCAATCGTCTTTATTGAGCGCTTACTGTGTGCAGAGCACTGGACTAAGCGCTTGGGAAGGACAAATCAGCAACATAGAGAGACGGTCCCTACCCCAAAACGGGCTCAAAGTCTAGAAGGGGGATTGCATCCTATCTCCCGCCGGCCCCCCCCGCTCCCAACATGGGACCGCTCCCAGGGCCAGAGGTCGGAGCATCCCTGCTCCCGGCCTCCGCCGAGGCGCCTGGCCCCAGTTGGACGCCTTCTTCCCCGCGCTCTTGTTTACCACCAACAAACAATTCCCTCTCTGTGGCAAATCCAGGAGCCCAACGGCCTCCCCCACTAGCCCAGCCACCCCCTCGGGGTCACGAGGCCGCTGTGAATCACCCTCTCAATCCCCCGCGAAATGACTCGAAACACCCACGGGCTCAGGCTGCCCCCCGGGAGCATCCCCAAGCCGTACCAGCCTCTCCCCGGGCACGAACTCTCTCTCCCTCTGTGCCCTGGTCCCGGCTCATCCCAGAGGCGCTCAATAAATACGACTAAATGAATGACCCTACTATGGTCAGAGCACCGTCGCGTGAGCGGACACTGTCCTTAGGCCAAGCACAGAGCCCCTCCAAAATGCCACCAGAAGGCCACCCTGCAACCTGCCAATGCCCACGCTGAACCAGGCCCGGGGAATAATAATAATAATAATGGCATTTGTTGAGCACTTACTATGTGCAAAGCGCTGTTCTAAGCGCTGGGGAGGATACAAGGTGATCAGGTTGTATCCCGGGGGGGCCGGGAAGACCTCTGGGAGGTCGATTCCTGCTTCTCAGGTTGGGGACGGAGGCTGGGGTGTCCTGCCAGTTCAGCTCGGCTTCATCCCCGTCCAAATAATACTCCCTGAGCTCTCTGCTCCGCCCACGGTGATGTGTTTAATCAATCCTATTATCACTAATAATAATAATGATGGCTTTATTCAGCACTTACTATGTGCAAAGCACTGTTCGAAGCGCTGGGGAGGTTACAATAATAATAATAATTGGCATTTGTTAAGCGCTGACTATGTGCAAGCACTGTTCTGAGCGCTGGGGAGGTTACAAGGTGATCAGGTTGTCCCACGTGGGGCTCCCAGTCTTAATTCCCATTTTACAGATGAGGGAACTGAGGCCCAGAGAAGCCAAGTGACTGGCCCAAGATCACACAGCAGACGTGTGGCAGAGTCGGGATTCGAACCCATGACCTCTGACTCCAAAGCCCGGGCTCTTTCCACTGAGCCAGGTGATCGGGTTGTCCCACGGGGGGCTCACAGCCTCAATCCCCATTTTCCAGATGAGGTAACTGAGGCCCGACAATACTACTAATAATAATAATGACATTTATTAAGCGCTTGCTATGTGCAAAGCACCGTTCTAAGCGCTGGGGAGGTTACAAGGTGATCGGGTTTGTCCCACGGGGGGCACACAGTCTTAATCCCCATTTTCCAGATGAGGTCACTGAGGCCCAGCGAAGTGAAGTGACTTGCCCAAAGTCACACAGCTAAGAAGTGGCGGACCCGGGATTTGAACCCACGCCCTCTGACTCCAAAGCCCGGGCTCTTTCCACACTGAGCCACGCTGCTTCTCTACAGTGCTTAGAACAGTGCCAGCGCTTAGAACAGTGCTTTGCACATAGTAAGCGCTTAACAAATGCCATCATTATTATTATTATTATGTGCTAAACACTCGGCTAAGCACCGCGGGTGATAAACTATAACCAGACACAGCCCTGGTCGCACGCGGGACTTGCAGTTTAAGGGGATGGGACACGGCATCGAATCCCCGTTTTAACAGTGAGGAAACTGAGGCCCAGAGATTCATTTGATCGCATTTACTGAGCGCTTCCTGTGTGCAGAGCACTGTACTGAGCGCTTGGGAGAGTACGATACAAGAGCAAATAGACTCGTTCCCTGCCCACAGCGAGCTCACAGTCTAGAGGGGGGAACATCCATTGATGCTTTTAGACTGTGGGTAGGGACTGTCTCTATATGTTGCCAATTTGTACTTCCCAAGCAATTAGTACAGTGCTCTGCACACAGTAAGCGCTCAATAAATACGATTGATGACGATGTACGTAAATAACTAGGTGAATAAATAAAGCAATTACGGATATAAACATACGAGCTGACCCGTCCGAGGTCACCCAGCAGGTAAGCGGCTTGTCTCCCGGACCTGGACTCCTTCTACTAGTCAGTCAGTCAGTGGTTATCTATTGAGCGCTTACTGTGAGCAGGGCACTGTACTAAGCGCTTGGGCGAGTACAACAGAACAAATTTCCTGCCCACAGGGAGCTTAGAGGGGGAGACAGGCATTAATATATTTCCACTAGGCCACGCTGATTCAGTTCTGCCGGCCCCGGGCCCGGGGGGCTCCCGGACCCCCCAAACCTTCCCGCCGGCTACTGACAACGTGACCCAGTGGGCGGAGGCAGTGGGGAGCGAGCTGGACGCCCCCCAAAGAGCAGCGCTGGGCCCGGGCTCACTTCTCTGGGCCTCAGTTCCCTCATCTGTAAAATGGGGATGAAGACTGTGAGTCCCACGTGACCTGATCACCGTGTAACCTCCCCAGCGCTTAGAACAGTGCTTTGCACATAGTAGGCGCTTAATAAATGCCAGGATGGGAACCTTCTGAACGTATCTGCCCCTCTGGCATCCCTACAGAAGTTATGCACCTATATATATATATAAATTACATAATATAAATGACTCATTCATTCATAGTCACGTCTGTCTCCCGGGAGACTGAATCGAAGAATGGGGAGAGAAGACCCCGCAGCTTTCTTTTCTCATTAAGCGCCTATTACGGGTCACGGGTTCAAATCCCGGCTCCGCCAACTGTCAGCTGTGTGACTTTGGGCAAGTCACTTCACTTCTCTGGGCCTCAGTTACCTCATCTGCAAAAAGGGGATAATAATAATCTTCAGTTACCTCATCTGTAAAAAGGGGATAATAATAATAATAATAATGGCATTTATTATAGACTGAGCCCCACGGGGGACAACCTGATCAGCTTGGATCCTTCCCAGCGCTCAGAACAGTGCTTTGCACATAGTAAGCGCTTAACAGATGCCATCATTTATTTTTTATTTTATTTTCTGTATATAATACAGCCTAGCATACAAGCACTGGGGTAGACACAGGCTAACCAGGCTGGACACGGTCCAGGTCCCGCATGGAGCTCATCATCTCACTCGTCATTTTCCAGATGAGGTAACTGAGGCACAGAGAAGTGCAGTGACTGGCCCAAGATCACCCAGTAGACAACTGGTGGAGCCAGAATTAAGACTCAGGACTTTCTGATTCCCAGGCCTGGGTTCTAGTGCTGCTTTGCGGAATCTTTAGGGAACGGGGCAACAGTGTAGGCCGTCAGGAACCTCAGAGAAGCAGCGTGGCTCAGTGGAAAGAGCCCGGGCTTTGGAGTCGGAGGTCATGGGTTCGAATCCCACTCCGCCACATGTCTGCTGTGTGACCCTGGGCAAGTCACTTCACTTCTCTGAGCCTCAGTGACCTCATCGGGAAAATGGGGATTAAGACTGGGAGCCCCACGGGGGACAACCTGATCACCCTGGATCCCCCACCAGCGCTTAGAACAGTGCTCTGCACATAGTAAGCATGTAACAAATGCCATCATTATTATTATTATTATTCAGGGAAGGTGATGGCAGAGCAGGCCCTCTTGACCCTTCAGGGAAGATGGCGGCGGGGGGGACCAGGAACCGGGATGGATTTGCTCGAGGGAAAACGGAGGCGATGAGAAGGCTGCCCATTCGTCAGATGGAGAGCCGGGGGATCCCTGGCAGATGTTGGGTGTCTGTGAGTGTTTGTGTTGGGGGGGGGTCCACATGGCCCCACGCTTGCCAGGCCCCCTCCTCACCCTCCTGTGGCCCACCAGGAACAGCTGCCCCCCCCCCCACCGCTTCCTCCTGAGTGGGAAAACAGGCGTGACCGCATCTCCCTCAGTTGCCACGGCAACGGAGAGGCTGTTGTCATGGCAGCGGCGGCCTCCCGCTCCCTCCTGGCCCAGGCAAGCGGCTAGGCCCGCAACCCGCCGCTCCATAAAGTCTCCCCAGTGCTCCTCCCACCGCCATCCCATCTATTGTACTTCTCCAAACGTTTAGTACAGTGTTCTGCACACAGTAAGCGCTCAATACAGCCACCGGTTGACTACTTTAAAGGCATCAATCCACTCTCTCCTTCCTATTCTTCCCCGCTCCTCCTCTCCCACTCCATCCCAGCCCACACAGTTCGCTCCTCTAACACCAACCTACTCACTGTTCCTCGCTCTCACAAATTTTTTTTAAATGGAAGGTGTTATGTGCTTTTCCGTTGCCAGGCACTGTACTAAGCGCTGGGGTAGATACAAGATAATCAGGCTGGACACAGTCCCTGTCCCACCTGAGGCTCACAGTTTAACCAGGAGGGTGTAGGATCGAATCCCCATTTTACAGATGAGATGGCTGAGGCCCAGAGAAGTGAAATGACTTGCCTAAGGTCACACAGCAGACAAGTGCTCTGCACACGACTGTGAGCCCGTTATTGGGTAGGGACCGTCTCTAAATGTTGCTGACTTGCACTTCCCAAGCGCTTTGTACAGTGCTCTGCACACAGTAAGCACTCAATAAATAATAATAATAATAATGGCATTTATTAAGCACTTACTATGTGCAAAGCACTGTTCTAAGCGCTGGGGAGGTTACAAGGTGATCAGGTTGTCCCACGGGGGGCTCCCAGTCTTAATCCCCATTTTACAGATGAGGTAACAGAGGCACAGAGAAGTGAAGTGACTTGCCCAAAGTCACAAAGCTGACAATTGGCGGAGCCGGGGTTTGAACCTGTATATATGTATATATGTTTGTGCATATTCATTACTCTATTTATTTATTTATTTTACTTGTACATATCTATTCTATTTATTTTAGTTTGTTAATATGTTTGGTTTTGTTCTCTGTCTCCCCCTTCTTGACTGTGAGCCCACTGTTGGATAGGGACCATCTCTATGTGTTGCCAACTTGTACTTCCCAAGCGCTTAGGACAGTGCTCTGCACAGAGTAAGCGCTCAATAACTAAGACTGAATGAATGAATGAAAAGCCTGTTGGAGTTTGAGGGGAAAATGGTGGTGGTGGTGGGGGGGGGTTTCATTCATTCAATCGTATTTATTCATTCATTCGTGCATTCAATTGTATTTATTGAGCGCTTACTGTGTGCAGAGCACTGTACTAAGTGCTTGGGAAGTACAAGTTGGCAACACCTAGAGACGGTCCCTACCCAACAATCAATCATTCATATTTATTGAGCGCTTACTGTGTGCAGAGCACTGTACTAAGTGCTTGGGAAGTACAACTTGGCAACACCTAGAGACGGTCCCTACCCAACAATCAATCAATCAATCAATCATATTTATTGGGCACTTACTGTGTGCAGAGCACTGTACTAAGTGCTTGGAAAGTACAAGTTGGCAACACCTAGAGACGGTCCCTACCCAACAGTCAATCAATCAATCAATCATCAATCAATCAATCAATCAATCGTATTTATTGAGCGCTTACTATGTGCAGAGCACTGTACTAAGCGCTTGGGAAGTACAAATTGGCAACACATAGAGACAGTCCCTACCCAACAGTGGGCTCACAGTCTAAAAGGGGGAGACAGAGAACAGAACCAAACATACCAACAAAATAAAATAAATAGGATAGAAATGTACAAGTAAAATAAATAAATAAATAAAGAGTAATAAATATGTACCCAACAATCAATCATCAGTCAATCATATTTATTGAGCGCTGTGTGCAGAGCACTGTACTAAGCACTTGGGAAGTACAAGTTGGCAACACCTAGAGACGGTCCCTACCCATCAATCAATCAATCGTATTTATTGAGCGCTTACTGTGTGCAGAGCACTGTACTAAGCGCTTGGGAAGTACAGGTCGGCAACCTATAGAGACGGTCCCTACCCAACAACAGACTCACAGTGTAGAAGGGGGAGACAGACAACAAAACAAAACACGTGGACAGGTGTCAAGTCGATACCGTAATAAAAAATGAATATTAAAAAGACACCCCTCCGAGGAAGGGCAGAGGGGAGAGGGAGTGGGGTTCGGATCACGTCATGGAGGGTGGAGGAAAAGACGTGAGGAAATCGGGGGTCCGCCACCGGCTTCGGCCTTGTCTCCCCGAGGCCCGGTCGTTAACCGAGTCGGGGCGGGCAGGGGGCCGAGGCCTCTGCCTGGGCCTCGGCCGACGGAAAAGTTGGCACAGACGGGCACGGAGAGAGATGCCCAGTCAGCCGCTCAACCTGGGTGGGAACTGAGGCAGGGCCGCAGCTTCCGTCCGCCCACGGGGAGAGAGAGCCAGACACATGGCCAGGGGCCCGACGGGAGCCGCCGGGGCTTCCTACCTCACTGGGAGAGAGCCACTGTTGGGTAGGGACCGTCTCTATATGTTGCCAACTTGCACTTCCCAAGCGCTTAGTACAGGGCTCTGCACACAGTAAGCGCTCAATAAATACGATTGAATGAATGAATGAATGAGAGACTGACCCAAGGCTCGGTTGAAGTCACTCAGCCCCCGGCACATATGTGTATATCTGTCATTTATTTATTTATTCACTTATTTCATCATCATCAATCAATTGAATGAATGAATGAATGTGTATATCTGTCATTATTTATTTATTCACTTATTTATCTATATTAATGTAGGTTTGCCCCTCTGGACTGTAAGCTCATCGTGAGACCTTCCCAAACTGAGCCCCCCACTTACCTCCGTCCCCTCCCCACAGCACCTGGATATATGTATATATGTTTGTATGGATTTATTACTCGATTTATTTTATTTGTACATATTTATTCTATTTATTTTATTTTGTTAATATGTTTTGTTTCGTTCTCCGTCTCCCCCTTCTAGACTGTGAGCCCGCTGTTGGGTAGGGACCATCTCTATATGTTGCCGACTTGGACTTCCCAAGCGCTTAGTACAGTGCTCTGCACACGGTAAGCGCTCAATAAATATGATTGAATGAATGAATGAATGTGTACTCGATTTATGTATTTATTTTATTTGTACATATCTATTCTATTTATTTTGTTAATATGTTTTGTTTCGTTCTCTGTCTCCCCCTTCTAGACTGTGAGCCCGCTGTTGGGTAGGGACCGTCTCTATATGTTGCCAATTTGGACTTCCCCAGTGCTTAGTACAGTGCTCTGCACACAGTAAGCGCTCAATAAATATGATTGAATGAATGAATGTGTACTCGATTTATTTATTTTATTTGTACATATTTATTCTATTTATTTTATTTTGTTAATATGTTTTGTTTCGTTCTCTGTCTCCCCCTTCTAGACTGTGAGCCCGCTGTTGGGTAGGGACCGTCTCTAGATGTTGCCAACTTGTACTTCCCAAGCGCTTAGTACGGTGCTCTGCACACAGTAAGCGCTCAATAAATATGATTGAATGAATGAATGAATGTGTATATCTGTCATTATTTATTTATTCACTTATTTATCTATATTAATGTAGGTTTGCCCCTCTGGACTGTAAGCTCATCGTGAGGCCTTCCCAGACTGAGCCCCCTCCTTACCTCCTTCCCCTCCCCACAGCACCTAGATATATGTATATATGTTTGTACGGATTTATTACTCTATTTATTTTATTTGTACATATTTATTCTATTTATTTTATTTTGTTAATATGTTTTGTTTTGTTCTCTGTCTCCCCCTTCTAGACTGTAAGCCCACTGTTGGGTAGGGACCGTCTCTAGATGTTGCCAACTTGGACTTCCCAAGCACTTAGTACAGTGCTCTGCACACAGTAAGCGCTCAATAAATATGATTGAATGAATGAATGAATCTGTTTGTTGCTATATTGTACTCTCCCAAGCGCTTAGTACAGTGCTCGGCACGCAGTAAACACTCAGTAAATACGATTGAATGAATAATAATAATAATGGCATTTATTAAGCGCTTACTACGTGCAAAGCACTGTTCTAAGCACTGGCGATCAGGATGTCCCACAGGGGACTCACAGTCTTAATCCTGTGATTAATCCTTAATTAAATCCTTAATCATTTGACAGATGAGGGAACTGTGGCCCAGAGAAGTTAAGTGACTTGCCCAAAGTCACACAGCTGACAACTGGCAGAGCCGGGATTTGAACCCATGACCTCCGACTCCAAAGCCCGGGCTCTTTCCACTGAGCCACGCTGCTTCTCTCGCCACGCTGCTTCTAGTAATATTAATAATTGCGGCATTTGTTAAGCACTTAATGTATGATAATAATAATTACAGTGCTTAATCAATCGTATTTATTGAGCGCTCACTGTGTGCACAGCACTGTACCAAGCGCTTGGGAAGTCCAAGCTGGCAACATCTAGAGACGGTCCCTACCCAACAGTGGGCTCACAGTCTAGAAGGGGGAGACAAAGAACAAAATAAAACATATTATTTCCCCCCTTCTAGACTGTGAGCCCACTGTTGGGTAGGGACTGCCTCTATATGTTGCCAACTTGTACTTCCCAAGCGCTTAGTACAGTGCTCTGCACACAGTAGGCGCTCAATAAATGCGATTGATGATGATGATGATGACGGTCTCTATCTGTTGCCAACTTGTACTTCCCAAGCGCTTAGTACAGTGCTCTGCACACAGTAAGCGCTCAATAAATACGATTGATTGATTGATTGATATTAACAAAATATAATAAATAGAATAGATATGTACAAGTCAAATAAATAAATAAATAGAGTAATAAATACTCTGTGCCAAGCACTGTTCTAAATGATGGGGTCACACAGCTGACAGGCGGTGGAGCCGGGATTAGAACCCAGGTCCTTCTGATTCCCAGGCCCGGGCTCTAGCCACCACGCCACGCTGCCCTAAGCGACGGGGTAGATCCGAGCTAATCAGATCCGACGTGAGTCTCACAGTCTAAATAGGAGACAGAACAGGTACTGAACCCCCATTTCGCGGATGAGGGAACTGAGGCCCAGAGAAGTGGTCACAAGCAGGTAAGAAGGCTGACCCCTTCTCCGGGTACATATTTTTGTATATATGTATATATGGTTGTACATATTTATTACTCTATTTATTTATTTATTTATTTTGCTTGTACATATCTATCCTATTTATTTTACTTTGTTAGTACGTTTGGTTTTGTTCTCTGTCTCCCCCTTTTAGACTGTGAGCCCGCTGTTGGGTAGGGACTGTCTCTAGATGTTGCCAGTTTGTACTTCCCAAGCGCTTAGTACAGCGCTCTGCACATAGTAAGCGCTCAATAAATACGATTGATGATGATGATGATGATGATGTATATATGTCTGTACATATTTATTACTCTATTTATTTATTTTACTTGTACATATCCATCCTATTTATTTTATTTTGTTAGTATGTTTGGTTTTGTTCTCTGTCTCCCCCTTTTAGACTGTGAGCCCGCTGTTGGGTAGGGACTGTCTCTAGATGTTGCCAGTTTGTACTTCCCAAGCGCTTAGTACAGTGCTCTGCACATAGTAAGCGCTCAATAAATACGATTGATGATGATGATGATGATGATGTATATATGTCTGTACATATTTATTACTCCATTTATTTTACTTGTACATATCTATCCTATTTATTTTATTTTGTTAGTATGTTTGGTTTTGTTCTCTGCCTCCCCCTTTTAGACCGTGAGCCCACTGTTGGGTAGGGACTGTCTCTAGATGTTGCCAGTTTGTACTTCCCAAGCGCTTAGTACAGTGCTCTGCACATAGTAAGCGCTCAATAAATACGATTGATGATGATGATGATGATAGTAAGCGCTCAACAAATACGATTGATGATATTTACGGCCTCTCAGGGTCGCAACTGGAGAGTTTCCAGTCCTCTACCAGTCTCGGCTCCGGGAGGGAGAGTCAAGCGGAGGCCCGTCCAGTCCATTCCGAGCTTGGGAACTGGCTCCAAGTCAAAATTCCCCTGTGCGGAGAGAGTCGAGGGCGGAGACTCGAGTTTTCCGCGCGGAAGGAGGCGATGGTAACCCGCTTCCGGATTTTGACCAAGGAAACGCCACGGATCCACTACCGGAACGACCGCGGTTGGAAGTGGGGCATCTCTCCCAGAATGGCGTCGCTATGGGTCGGACACGACTCGACAGCATAGGACAAAAACAACAACAAATTGTCGTACCGTACTCTCCCAAGCGCACAGCACAGTGCTCTGCAAACGGTAAGCGCTCAATAAATACGACAGAACGAACGAATGCTTGACCAAGGTGGCCATCACTTCTCTCTGGACCTCAGTTTCCCCATCTGCAAATCACCAAGCCTCAATTTCCCCTACAAGCCCTGGAAAATGAGATGAGGAAGGAGGTAGATGTCCATTCAAATCCCCCTAGCTCATTCAATCGTATTTATTGAGCACTTACTGTGTGCAAGGTACTGTACTAAGCGCTTGGAAAGTACAATTCATGGGCAGGGATTTTGTCTACTAACTCTTTTGTGTTCTTCCAAGTGCTCAGTAAAGTGCTCTGCGCAAACTAGCCTGTAAGCTCCTTATGGGCAGGGATCATGATAATAATAATTATGGTATTTATTAAGCACTTCTTATGTGCCAAGCACTGTTCTAAGCGCTGGGGTGGATACGAGCAAATCGGGTTGGACAAAGTCCCTACCCCATATGGGGCTCAGGCACTTAATCCCCATTTTACAGGTGATGTAACTGAGACACTAAGTGAAGTGACTTGCCCAGGGTCACACAGAAGACAAGTGACGGAGCTGGGATCATGCCTACTAACTCCAGGACAATGTTCAGCACATATTAATAATTATAATGTGTATATTATACATAATTGTACACAATAAAATTATATTCATAATATATTTAAATAATATATTCAATATTAAATAATTAATAATAATAAACAATCATTTACAATAAATAATAAACGATGATAAATAATAAATAATTATTATAAATAATAATAATGACATTTAATAATATAAATAATTAATAATATATTTTATTATGTGTTATATATGATAGATTTATATTATATTTACATATTATATATAATTTATAACATTATCACATGTTATATGTGATATATTATAACAATAATATATATTGTTATATATTATATATAATATATTGATAATAATCATAATAATGCTGATGGTATTTGTTAAGCGCTTACTGGATTACAGCCTGGATCCTGGATTAGAACTCACGTCCTCTGACTCTCAAGCCTGGGCTCTTTCTGTAACCTCCTCCTGGGCAGGGATCATGCCTGCTAACTCCCTTGTACTCTCCCAAGCGTTTAGTACAGCGCTCCGCACACAGTAAGCGCTCAATAAATGATTGGTTGAAGGGGGCACTGATTCCACAGCTGATTCCAGAGCGAAAGGGGGAAATCCCATCACCTGCCGGAAAGACGGGGACGGGGATCCTTGTATACCTGTATATATGTTTGTACATATTTATTACTCTATTTATTTATTTATTTTACTTGTACATATCTATTCTATTTATTTTATTAATACGTTTTGTTTTGTTCTCTGTCTCCCCCTTCTAGACTGTGAGCCCACTGTCGGGTAGGGACCGTCTCTATATGTTGCCAACTTGGACTTTCCAAGCGCTTAGTACAGTGCTCTGCACACAGTAAGCGCTCAATAAATATGATTGATTGATTGATTGACCCTTGCAAAGACATTCGCTCTGCAGTTCCCTGCAAGAAATCATCGCCCGCCCCTTGCCCGGAGGAGTTATTTAGCTTTCCAACCCATGGGACTCATCAGCTGCCTTGGACTAAGTCCCCAAGCAGGCCCGGGACTACGTTAATGATGCGGAGAGCGCTGCCGCATCATTCTCATCCCGCTGGGTGACCTTGGACAAATCACTTCACCTCTCTGGGCTCCAATCTTGTCCCGCATTAAGTGGGGAGAAAGACTCTCTCCCCAACGTATTTTTTGCCTCCTCGCCTCTAGCCCGAGCGGGTCGGACGGCAAATTCCTGTTCCCCGACCAGATCTCACCTGGGACGCTCCCGACAAAATAATAATAATAATGATGATGGCATTTATTAAGCGCTTACTATGTGCAAAGCACTGTTCTAATCCATCAATCATATTTATTGAGCGCTTACTATGTGCAGAGCACTGTACTAAGCGCTTGGGAAGTACAAATTGGCAACATATAGAGACGGTCCCTACCCAACGGTGGGCTCACAGTCTAAAAGGGGGAGACAGAGAACAAAACCAAACATACTAACAAAGTAAAATAAATAGAATAGATATGTACAAGTAAAATAAATAAATAAATAAATAAATAGAGTAATAAATATGTACAAACATATATACATATATACAGTTCTAAGCGCTGGGATGCCCCGGCCTCGGTCTAGGTGCAGCTTAGGGGGCTCTGGGAATTGGACGCCCGGTTCGGTGGGCCGGGTTTTACTAGCGTTGGCGGGGGGAGACCCCTGACCCATGGGCTGTGGCCAGGGGCAGGGACTCTGGGGGGCTGTGGGGAGGCAGGGGATAATAATAATAATAATAATAATAATAATAATAATAATAATAATAATAATAATGGCATTTGTTAAGCGCTTACTATGTGCAAAGCACTGTTCTAAGCGCTGTGGGGGATACCAGGTGATCAGTTTGCCCCACGTGGGGCTCACAGTGTTCATCCCCATTTTACAGATGAGGTAACTGAGGCTCCGAGAATAATAATAATAATAATAATAATAATAATAGCATTTACTAAGCGCTTACTATGTGCAAAGCACTGTTCTAAGCACTGGGGAGGTTACACGGTGATCAGGTTGTCCCACAGGGGGCTCACAGTCTTAATCCCCATTTTGCAGATGAAGTAACTGAGGCTCAGAGAAGTTAAGTGACTTGCCCACAGTCACACAGCTGGCAATTGGCAGGGCCGGGATTTGAACCCACGACCTCCGACTCCAAAGCCCGGGCTCTTTCCACTGAGCCATGCTGCTTCTCGTGTTGTCCCACGTGGGGCTCCCCCTTTTAAGTTAAGTGACTTGCCCAAGGTCACACAGCAGACATGTGGGGGAGCCGCGATTCGAACCCATGACCTCTGACTCCAAAGCCCAGGCTCTTTCCACTGAGCCACGCTGCTTCTCTAATGAGGGATGAGGCAGAGATGCCCTCCAACCCTCGGGATGCCAGGCAGTTGCCCCAGCCCAGTTCTAACCACCTCCGACCCCTCTTGGCCTCCGAGGTGGGACGCGAATGGGCCCCGTTAAGGTTTGTAGGTATCTGTTACATCCTTATATTGTACTCTCTCCAGCGCTTAGTACAGTGCTTTGCTCTCTGTAAGCGCTCAATAAATACGACTGATTGACTGACAGCCTCCTCTCCCCGGATCCTCCCATCACCTGCTAGGCCAGCGCGGCGGACAGGGCCTGCTCTGTCCGGTCTCCTTGTCATCATCATCATCATCATCATCAATCGTATTTATTGAGCGCTTACTATGTGCAGAGCACTGTACTAAGCTCTTGGGAAGTACAAATTGGCAACATATAGAGACAGTCCCTTCGCCTGGAGTCAAAGGTAGCCAGTCTGCCTCTACCTCCTAATAATAATAATAATGATGGCATTTATTAAGCGCTTACTATGTGCAAAGCACTGTTCTAAGCGCTGGGGAGGTTACAAGGTAATCAGGCTGTCCCGCATGGGGCTCACAGTCTTCATCCCCATTTTACAGATGAGGTAACTGAAGCACAGAGACGTTAAGTGACTTGCCCGAAGTCACACAGCTGACAAGTGGCAGAGCTGTGACCATCACCATCTTTTAGACTGTGAGCCCACTGTTGGGTAGGGACTGTCTCTATATGTTGCCAATTTGTACTTCCCAAGCGCTTAGTACAGTGCTCTGCACATAGTAAGCGCTCAATAAATACGATTGATGATGATCATCATCACCGCTGTCAGATCCCTACCCTCCCCTCTACAAAACTCTCCTGGAAGCCGCCTCCTCCAGGAGCAACGTGGCCTAGTGGATAGCGCCCGGGCCAGAGGGTCAGGAGGACCTGGGTTCTAATCCCGGCTCCTCCACCCGTCTGCTGTGCGGCGTTGGGCAAGCCGCTTAACTTCTCTGGGCCTCTGTTTCCTCATCTGTAAAATGGGATTGAGATTGTGAGCCTCATGTGGAACAGGGACCTTATTCACCCTGACTAGTTTAGTAATGATGGTATTTGTTAAGCGCTTACTATGTGCAAAGCACCGTTCCTGTATGCAAACCAGGGCTTAGTAGAGTACCTGGCACATAGTAAGCACTTAAAAAATACCATTAAAAATGGGGGGTGCCCTTCCCCACAAAAACTTCACCTCTCAGTCATGTCAACCCCTCAGCCACCTAAATTATAATTATATATGCATCATTATATATTATATGATAATTATAATAATAAATTATAATTATTGTGGTACCTGTTAAGCGCTCTGTGCAAAGCAATCTACTAGCGCTGGGTTACATACAAGATAATCAAGGCCCCCACGAGGCTCACAGTCTGAGAAGGATGTAAAACAGATACTGAATTCCCATAGAGGAGGTAACCAAGGCAGTGAAATAATAATAATAATGATGATGGCATTTGTTAAGCGCTTACTATGTGCAAAGCACTGTTCTTGTATGTATACCAGTGCTTAGTAGAGTACCTGGCACATAGTAAGCACTTAATAAATACCATTAAAAATTGGGGAGGCCATTCCCACAAAAACTTCACCTCTCAGTCATGTCAACCCCTCAGCCACCTAAATATATAATTATTGTGGTATCTGTTAAGCGCTCTGTGCAAAGCAATCTACTAGTGCTGGGTTACATACGCGAAAATCAAGGCTTCCATGGGGCTCACAGTCTGAGAAGGATGTAAAACAGATACTGAATTCCCACAGAGGAGGTAACCAAGGCAGTGAAATAATAATAATAATAATGATGGCATTTGTTAAGCGCTTACTATGTGCAAAGCACTGTTCTTGTATGTATACCAGTGCTTAGTAGATTACCTGGCACATAGTAGGCACTTAATAAATACCATTAAAAATTGGGGAGGCCATTCCCACAAAAACTTCACCTCTCTTAGTCATGTCAACCCCCCCTCAGCCACCTAAATATATAATTATTGTGGTATCTGTTAAGCGCTCTGTGCAAAGCAATCTACTACCGCTGGGTTACATACAAGATAACCAAGGCTCCCACGGGGCGCTCAGTCTGAGAAGGATGTAAAACAGATACTGAATTCACACAGAGCAGGTAACCAAGGCAGTGAAATAATAATAATAATGATGATGGCATTTGTTAAGCGCTTACTATGTGCAAAGCACTGTTCTTGTATGTATACCAGTGCTTAGTTGAGTACCTGGCACATAGTAAGCACTTAATAAATACCATTAAAAATGGGGGGGCCCTCCCACAAAAACTTCACCTCTCTTAGTCATGTCAACGCCCCCCCAGCCACCTAAATATATAATTATTGTGGTATCTGTTAAGCGCTCTGTGCAAAGCAATCTACTACCGCTGGGTTACATACAAGATAACCAAGGCTCCCACGGGTCGCTCAGTCTGAGAAGGATGTAAAACAGATACTGAATTCCCACAGAGCAGGTAACCAAGGCAGTGAAATAATAATAATAATGATGATTGCATTTGTTAAGCGCTTACTATGTGCAAAGCACTGTTCTTGTATGTATACCAGTGCTTAGTTGAGTACCTGGCACATAGTAAGCACTTAATAAATACCATTAAAAATTGGGGGGGGGGGGGCATTCCCCACAAAAACTTCACCTCTCTTAGTCATGTCAACCCCTCAGCCACCTAAATTTATAATTATTGTGGTATCTGTTAAGCACTCTGTGCAAAGCAATCTACTAGCGCTGGGTTACATACAAGATAACCAAGGCTCCCACGGGTCGCTCAGTCTGAGAAGGATGTAAAACAGATACTGAATTCCCACAGAGCAGGTAACCAAGGCAGTGAAATAATAATAATAAGATGGCATTTGTTAAGCGCTTACTATGTGCAAAGCACTGTTCTAAGCGCTGGGGAGGACACAGGGTGATCAGGTTGTCCCACAGGGGCTCACAGTCAATCCCTATTTTACAGATGAGGTAACTGAGGCACAGAGAAGATAAGTGACTTGTCCAAGGTCACACAGCAGGTAAGGAGAAGAGCTGGGATCAGAGCCTCTGACCCTCAGGCCTGTATTCTTTCCACTTCACCACGCTGCAGGGGGCCGCCCTTGCCCCGAGGCTCTGGGATGCAGACCCTAAGACCCCCGTATTATTCCCTGGATAGCAGAAGGGGAAGGGGAGAGCTCCTGAACTAGGAAGGAGGAAGCTCTTGGAAGTGTCCAGTCAACAGACGCGCTCCCTGCCCTCAAAGAGTCGACAGTCTACTGTGGGCTGACCTCTTGGGAGAGTCCAGTAGTCAGTGAACATGACCACCGTCCCCTACTGCGTGCAAAGCACTGTGCTGAGCACTGGGGAGAGCCTAGTTGTCAGCAGATACGAAGTTCAGCTCTCAGAGAAGCTTTTCAACCAAAACTGCTGGTGGGAGGCGTCTCAGTCAGAGCCCAAGGCCGCCGTTTCCTTGGGGTCTTCGGGAAGGGGAAAGGAGGGGATGCTGGCTCCCACGGAGACTGGAAGTCTTCTCCCTGCTGCCCCAGCCCTTCTCCGAGCTGCGACAGCTGGACCAATCAATCAATCGTATTTATTGAGCGCTTACTGCGTGCAGAGCACTGTACTAAGTGCTTGGGGACCATAGGGAAACAAGCACTTGTCTGGGCCAGGGCCTCCGGAGAGAGGCCGGACCCTCCTGGGGGGCAACGTGATGGGGGAGGCTCACCCATGGGACCCCTAAGGCCTGGGGGTTCAGGAGGCAGGGCTGAGGAGACCCCGGGGAGACCCTGGACCAGCGGCCTGGATGCGGGCAGAGAAACTCCCTCTCCCCCAAAAGGAACGTGGCTCTGAGGGGCTTCCTTCTCCAGTGGGCCCAGGGGGCTTCGAGCCTCAATCAAGCCTCAAAAAGAAAGAAAAAGAAAGGAAAAGAAAGAAAAAGGAAAAGAAAAAAAGACGAGGGAAGAGAAAAAGAAAGGAAAGGAAAAAGAAAGGGAAAGGAAAAGAAACAGAAAGGAAAAGAAAAAAGGAAAAGAAGGGAAAAGAAAAAGGAAAAGAAGGGGAAAGAAAAAGAAAGGAAAATGGAAAAGAAAGGAAAGAAGAGGAAAAGATAGGAAAAGAAAAAGAGGAAAAGAATCAATCAACACGTGCAGAGCCCCTGACATCATCATCATCATCATCAATCGTATTTATTGAGCGCTTACTATGTGCAGAGTACTGTACTAAGTGCTTGGGAAGTACAAATTGGCAACATATAGAGACAATCCCTACCCAACAGTGGGCTCACAGTCTAAAAGGGGGAGACAGAGAACTAAACCAAACATACTAACAAACTAAAGTAAATAGAATATATATGTACAAGTAAAATAAATAGAGTAATAAATATGTACAAACATATATACATATATACAGGTGCTGTGGGGAAGGGAAGGAGGTAAGATGGGGGGATGGAGAGGGGGGCGAGGGGGAGAGGAAGGAAGGGGCTCAGTCTGCTAACCACTAATCCCTTTTCAACGACATTCCTGGGGATCTGGAAAGCTGGGTTCTATGAGTCCCCTTCACCCTCACCCTTTCGCACTGGGTGACTCAGTTTCTCCACCCTCCTGTGTAGAGGCATTCTGCGAGAGGGAGAGCCCCTGCCTCCCACCCCCCTGGACCCCCTGGACTGTGATCCCGGGGGGCAGCTCTGTGGGGGAGCCCCCACCTCAGAATAACTCAGGTTGGAGAAGGCCACAACCCATCACAGGGATGTACGGGAGAGCGGGAGGAGGAAGAGGAGGCTGCGGTGAAAAACCCCTCCCCTCCCTACACCTCTCCCCTTCCCTGTTCCCTGCCTTCAGCCCAACGTGAACTCATCTGGCACCCAAGACAAGGCCCGAACCAAGCAGCTCTGGATTTATTATTATTATTATTATTATTATTATTATTATAGCATTTATTAAGCACTTACTATGTGCAAAGCACTGTTCTAACCACTGGGGAGGTTACAAGGCGATCAGGTTGTCCCACGGGGGACTCACAGTCTTAACCCCCATTTTACGGATGAGGTCACTGAGGCACAGAGAAGTTAAGTGACTTGCCCAAAGTCACACAGCCGACAGCTGGTGGAGCCGGGATCTGAACCCCTGATCTCTGACTCCAAAGCCCGGGCTCTTTCCACTGAGCCGTGCTGCTTAATGGTATTTGTTAAGCGCTTACTATGTGCCAGGCACAGTACTATGCAGTGGGGGAGATAATAATTATTGCATTTGTTAAGCGCTTACTATGTGCCAGGCACAGTATGATGCAGTGGGGGGAGATAATAATAATAATAATGATGGTATTTGTTAAGCGCTTACTATGTGCCAGGCACAGTACAATGCAGTGGGGGAGATAATAATAATAATAATGATGGTATTTGTTAAGCGCTTACTATGTGCCAGGCACAGTACTATGCAGTGGGGGGAGATAATAATAATTATTGTATTTGTTAAGTGCTTACTATGTGCCAGGCACAGCACTATGCAGTGGGGGGAGATAATAATTATTGTATTTGTTAAGCGCTTACTATGTGCCAGGCACAGTATGATGCAGTGGGGGAGATAATAATTATTGTATTTGTTAAGCACTTACTATGTGCCAGGCACAGTACGATGCAGTGGGGGAGATGATGATAATAATAATAATGATGGTATTTGTTAAGCGCTTACTATGTGTCAGGCACAGTACTATGCAGTGGGGGGAGATAATAATAATTATTGTATTTGTTAAGCGCTTACTATGTGCCAGGCACAGTATGATGCAGTGAGGGAGATAATAATTACTGTATTTGTTAAGCACTTACTACATGCCAGGCACAGTACGATGCAGTGGGGGAAATGATGATAATAATAATAATGATGGTATTTGTTAAGTGCTTACTATGTGCCAGGCACAGTACTATGCAGTGGGGGGAGATAATAATAATTATTGTATTTGTTAAGCGCTTACTATGTGCCAGGCACAGTATGATGCAGTGGGGGAGATAATAATTACTGTATTTGTTAAGCACTTACTACATGCCAGGCACAGTACAATGCAGTGGGGGAGATAATAAAATAATAATGATGGTATTTGTTAAGCGCTTACTATGTGCCAAGCATTGTTCTAAGCACTAGGGAAGTTACAAGGTAATCAGATCGTCCTATGTAGGGCTCACAGTCTTCATCCTCATTTTAAAGATGAAAGAACTGAGGCACAGAGAAGTGACTTGCCCAAGGTCACACAGCAGATAAGTGGCGGAGTCGGGATTAGAACCCACGTCCTCTGACTCCTGGGCCCATGGTCTTGCTTCTAAGCCATGCTGCTTCTCTAACGAGCTAATAAGATAACAAACTAATCAGATTGGGCTTGGGGACTCATGGGGCTCATAGTCTTAATGCCCGTTTTATGAGGTAACATCATCATCATCATCATCAATCATATTTATTGAGCGCTTACTATGTGCAGAGCACTGTACTAAGCGCTTGGGAAGTACAAATTGGCAACATATAGAGACAGTCCCTACCCAACAGTGGGCTCACAGTCTAAAAGGGAACAGGCACAGAGAAGTTAATAATAATAATTGTGGTACTTATTAAGCACTTACTATGTGCCAGGCACTGTAGTAACCGCCGGGGTGGATATGAGGAAATCATCATCATCATCATCAATCGTATTTATTGAGCGCTTACTATGTGCAGAGCACTGTACTAAGCGCTAGGGAAGTACAAATTGGCAACATATAGAGACAGTCCCTACCCAACAGTGGGCTCACAGTCTAAAAGGGGGAGACAGAGACCAAACATACTAACAAAATAAAATAAATAGAATAGATATGTACAAATAAACTAAATAAATAAATAAATAAATAAAAATAGAGTAAAAAAATATGTACAAACATATATATACATATACAGAAATCAGGTTGGACACAGTCCCTGTCCCACATGGGGCTCACGGCCTCAATCCCCATTTTACAGATGAGGGAACCGAGGCCCAGAGAAGTCAAGTGAGTGGCCCAGGATCACGCAGCAGACAAGTGGCGGGGCCGGGATTGGAACCCATGACCTTCTGACTCTCAGGCCGCTCCGGACTGCCTTCCGCCCCGACACCCGACGGAAGGGGGTCCTCTCTGCTAGACCCCTCCAACCCCAAACTTGGGGTTCTAGGGCCGAAACCGCCTCCTCGGCCTCCAGCGTGCAGCCAGGGGGTTGTGCCCAAGCCCTGGCACTGCCACACTTGGGTTTGCCTCCAGCAAGGGTTTTGGGGGGGACGGGGGGACGACGATGACACCGTGCATCGCAGTTATGACCCACATACAAGATGGACAGCCTATTATTAGACACATCCGGATGGCCTGTCAGGACAGCGGGTTCGCAACTGAAGCTCGCCGCTGCAGGAACTGAGAAGGACGCTCCGGCTCAGGGCCGCGGCGGGGGTGGGTGGGCCCTGTGGGGAGGGGGCTTGCCCTCTTCGGCCTCAAGATGGGCTGGACGGGGTAGTTTCAGATTTTCAGAGACCCCCCAACTTCCCTGCGGGCCTGAATTTGGCACCCGTGACTTCCGAAAGCAGGGCTGGGTGGGACTGATGTAGGCCAGGGTGGTCTTGGTCTGGGGAAAGGACCCCTTCCTTCCTCCTACTCTGAGCAGGGAGACCCCCAGGAGAAGTGTGTGGGGGGGGAATCCTAGCATCCAGGCAGGAGCTGGAGGCCAGGCCCCCATCCCTGAGAGGGCTAGAGGGAAGGATGGAAGGGAGAAAGAGAGAGGAAGAAAGGATGCAGGGAGGGAGAGGAGAGGTGAGGGAGGGAGGAAGATGAAATCATTCCTATCCCAAGCTAGCCCTTTCGCCCTGGAGTTTGCCACCCTTGACAAGGCATGACGGAGTGGGTTCACCGCCCCCCCCTCCCCGCAACCCGTTCCCAACGGGAAGAGCCTCTAGAATAATAATAATAATGTTGGTATTTGTTAAGCGCTTACTATGTGCAAAGCACTGTTCTAAGCGCTGGGGAGGTTACAAGGTGATCAGGTTGTCCCACGGCTGGGGGCTCACAATTTTAATCCCCATTTTACAGATGAGGTAACTGAAGCACAGAGAAGTGAAATGACTTGCCCAAAGTCCCACAGATGACAGCTGGCGGAGCTGGGATTTGAACCCATGACCTCTGACTCCAGAGCCCGGGCTCTTCCCACTGAGCCACGCTGCTTCTAGAAGTGGGAGGGAAGGCCAGGGCTTAATAAGTACAATAATAACAATGATGGTATTTGTTAAGCGCTTACAATGTGCCAAGCCACTGTTCTAACTAATAATTGTGGTATTTATTCAGTGCTTTCTACGTGCCAAACAATGCACTAAACGCTGGGTCAGATGATACAAGCTGAGCAGGTCGGCCACAGTCCCTGTCCCACAGGGGATTCACACACTAAGAGGGCCACTTGTACTTCCCAAGCGCTTAGTCCAGTGCTGTGCACACAGTAGGAGCTCAATAAATACGACTGAATGAATGAACAAGAGGGAGGGAGAACAGGTTTTGAATCCCCATTTTGCAGGCGAGGAAACTGAGGCCCAGAGTAGCGCAGTGACTTCCCCAAGGTCACGGGTTTCGCCTGGTTTTTCCCACCAGGGCCCCCCAGCTTCTGCAGGGGTAGAGAGGGGGGATCCCTCCCACTTGGTCCCCTTGAGGATGCTCCTTAAGCGCTGACTTTGTGCCAACAGCTGTGCTAAGCGCTGAGGTCGGTATAGTATCGTCAGATGGACGGGACGGTCAATGCTTAACCGACCCTCCCACCCCGGGTGATGGCCCTAGGCCGGTCCCACCTCCCCTGAACCCCTCACCCCTCTCAGGCCTGACCCCCAGTATTCCCAGGCTCCCCTGCCACGAAACTCCTGGCATGCCTGGATCCCAACTCCTCGCATTCCCGGATCCCCGCTCCTGACACCCCTCCATCCCCAACACCAATCCCACCTCACCGCCAGCCCCCCCATCAAAGAAATGACTCCTCCACCGCCGGCCCACCCCCCAATCCTCATCACCCCTCCACCCCAGGGCCCCCCATCAACTCCCCATCCCTGAGCCCCCCATCCTCCTCCTCCTCCATCCCGCCCCTTTCCATATCACTCCCTATCCCCAGGCTTCCCATCCCCTTCCCCCAGCCCAGCCCCCACGTCCCCCTCTCCCCCAGGTTTGCCCCCTCCTCCACTTCCATCCCGCCCCCTCCCACGTCCCCTTCTCCCCCCAATCCCTCCCATCATTACCTTCCCCCAGCCCAGCCCACCCCACGACCTCCCCTCCCCCAGGCTCGCCCCATCCCCCTCCTCCATCCCGCCCCCTCCCACGCCTCCTTCTCCCCCCGATCCCTCCCATCCCCCTCCTCCATCCCGCCCCCTCCCACGCCTCCTTCTCCCCCCGATCCCTCCCAACCCCCCCGCTTCCCACGTCCCCTTCTCCCCCCGATCCCTCCCATCATTACCTTCCCCCAGCCCAGCCCACCCCCCTCCTCCATCCCAGTCTCCCCCAGATGACCCTCCACCCCTGAGCCCCCCCTCCATCCCGCCCCGCTCACCGGGCTGCGCCGCTTCAGCGTCACGTTCTTCCAGAGCAGGAGATGCAGCTGGTGGAGGAACCCCATGATGGGGGGATCCCGGGGGGTCCCGTGTGTCTCTGTCCGTCCGTCCGTCCGGGTCAGCGGCGCCGGGCTCCCCGCGGGGCGCTCCCCCAGGCCCGCCGGGCCCCGGACCCCCGATTCCGCCGCATCACCCGGCTCGGCTCGGTTCGGCTCGGTTGAATCCGGTTGGGCCCGGTCCGGTTGGGCCCCGATCCGGTCCGGTCCGGTCCAGCCGTGTCGGAAAACGGAGCCCAGGCGGCCGAAGGACCAGGAGGGGGCGTGGCCTGAAGGGCGAGACCGGAGCCGTCGTCCGCGCTGATTGGCCGGGCCGCAACACCACGCCGCGCTGATTGGCCGGGCCGCAACACCACGCCGCGCTGATTGGACGCGCCGCAACACCACGCCGCGCTGATTGGCCGGGCCGACACTCCGCGCCACGCCCCCTCTTAAAGGAGCCGCCCCGCCTCAGCCCGGGGCGGGACGGACAGAGGCCGCTCGCACCTTCAATCCCCGTGTCACAGAGGAGGAAATCCGTTCATTCAATCGTATTTATTGGGCGCCTACTATGTGCGGAGCACTGGCCTAAGCGCTTGGGAAGGACAAGTCGGCAACATATAGGGACGGTCTCTAACCAGCAGCGGGCTCCGAAATCGAGGCCCACTCATTCAGCGCTTGGCACATAATAAGCGCTTAACAAATGCCATCACTATTATCATTATTCAGTCACCCAATCGTATTTATTGAGCGCCTACTGTGTGCGGAGCACTGCACTAAGCGTTTGGAATGAAGTACAAGTCGGCAACACATAGAGACGGTCCCTACCCAACAACGGGCTCGCAGGCTAGAAATCGAGGCCCATCCATTCCAGCGCTTGGCACATAGTAAACGCTTAACAAATGCCATCAGTATTACCATTATTCAGTCATTCAATCGTATTTATTGAGCGCCTACTGTGTGCGGAGCACTGCACTAAGCGTTTGGAATGAAGTACAAGTCGGCAACATAGAGAGAAGGTCACTACCCAACAGCGGGCTAGAAATCGAGGACCATTCATTCAGCGCTTGGCACATAATAAGCGCTTAACAAATGCCATCACTACTATCATTATTCAGTCATTCAGTCGATTTATTGAGCGCCTACTGTGTGCGGAGCACTGCACTAAGCGTTTGGAATGAAGTACTAGTCAGCAACATAGAGAGACGGTCCCTACTCAACAGCGGGCTAGAAATCGAGGCCCATCCATTCCAGCGCTTGGCACATAGTAAGCGCTTAACAAATGCCATCAGTATTACCATTATTCAGTCATTCAGTCGTATTTATTGAGCGCCTACTGTGTGCGGAACACTGCACTAAGCGTTTGGAATGAAGTACAAGTCGGCAACATAGAGAGACGGTCCCTACCCAACAGCGGGCTAGAAATCGAGGACCATTCATTCCAGCGCTTGGCACATAGTAAGCGCTTAACAAATGCCATCAGTATTACCATTATTCAGTCATTCAGTCGTATTTATTGAGCGCCTACTGTGTGCGGAACACTGCACTAAGCGTTTGGAATGAAGTACAAGTCGGCAACATAGAGAGACGGTCCCTACCCAACAGCGGGCTAGAAATCGAGGACCATTCATTCCAGCGCTTGGCACATAGTAAGCGCTTAACAAATGCCATCAGTATTACCATTATTCAGTCATTCCGTCGTATTTATTGAGCGCCTACTGTGTGCGGAGCACTGCACTAAGCGTTTGGAATGAAGTACAAGTCGGCAACATAGAGAGACGGTCACTACCCAACAGCGGGCTAGAAATCGAGGACCATTCATTCAGCGCTTGGCACATAGTAAGCGCTTAACAAATGCCATCACTATTATCATTATTCAGTCATTCAATCATATTTATTGAGTGCCTACTGTGTGCGAAGCACTGCACTAAGCGTCTGGAAAGAAGTACAAGTCGGCAACATAGCGGGACAGTCCCTACCCAACAGCGGGCTAGAAATCGAGGCCCATTCATTCAGCGCTTGGCACATAGTATGCGCTTAGCAAATGCCATCATTTTAATCATTATTCAGTCATTCAATCGTATTTACTGAGCGCTTACTGTGTGCGGAGCACTGCACTAACCGTTCGGAATAGAAGTACAATTCGGCAGCAGATAGAGACAATCCCTACCCAATAACAGGCTCACAGTCTAGAAGGGGGGAGACAAGACAGTGAAACAAAACCAGGAGACAGGTGCCAAGAGCAATCAGTGGAAAGAGGCCGGGCTTGGCAGTCAGAGGTCGTGGGTTCTAATCCTGGCTCCGCCACATGTCTACTGTGGGACTTTGGGTAAGTCACTTCACTTCTCTGGGCCTCAGTGACCTCATCTGGAAAATGGGGATGAAGACTGTGAGCCCCACGTGGGACAATCTGATTCCCCCTTTTAGACCGTGAGCCCACTGCTGGGTAGGGACTGTCTCTATATGTTACCAACTTGTACTTCCCAGGCGCTTAGTACAGTGCTCTGCACACAGTAAGCGCTCAAGAAATACAATTGATGATGATGATGATAAGGCTTTGAACAGTGCATCACACATAGTAAGCGCTTAACAAATGCCATCATTATTATTATTATTATTATTAAGTGGGGGACATGACATGAGGAGGGAGGGTGTTCCAAGCCAGAAGGAAGATGTGAGCGAGAGATCAGTGGTAAGATAGATGAGATCGACGTACGGTGAGTAGGTTGGCATCAGAGGAGCGAAGTACTTGGGCTGGGTTGTAAGAAGGAAATCAGGGAGGTAAATTGGGAGGGGGTGAAGTGATTGAGTGATTTAAAGCCGGCAGAAAGGAGTTTCTGAGGTGGCCCTGGAAGTTCTTGAGGAGCGGGGAAACAGGGACTGAATGATTTTGTAGAAAAATGATCCAGGCGGCAGAGTGAAGTGGGGAGGGACAGGAAGCCGGGAGGTCAGCGAGGAGGCCGATACAGCAATCAAAGCCGGACAGGACGAGTGCTTGGATTAATGTGTAGCAGTTTGGATGGGGAGGAAAAGGTGGATTTTAGCGATGTTGTGAATGTTTAACAGACAGGATTTGGTGACAGATTGAATATGTGGGTTGAATGAGAGAGATGAGTCGAGCATAATGCCAAGGTTACGGGCTTGCGAGGCTATCTATAGTGATGGGAACGATAGGAGTAGGCTGGCATTTGGGGGGGAAGCTGAGGAGTTCTGTTTTGGATGTTTATCTCTTCCGGAAAATAGGGATGAAGACCATTAGCCCCACTTGGGATACGGACTGTGTCCAACCTGATTAGCTCCTGGCTACCCCACATAGTAAGAACTTAACAAATATTATTTAAAAAAAAAAAAAAGACCTGATCTAGGGTTGTGTTATCCACACTCAGAAAGTCTTAGCGCTCTTCAGATTGGCAACGCTCAGGGCTTTCCGAGATCTCGGGGGGAATAATAATAATAATGTTGGTAAACAAAAACAACAACTTCGCCACCCATCCGGGAGACCCCCGGTTGGTCTGTGATGCGCCTTTAAGTTAGAGGATCTGTACAGGATCCCAAAAATTCTGATGCCAGCGAAAGATCCTTTTTTTATTATTACAATTATGATTGATGCTAATTAAAAATGATAATAATTGTGGTATTTTGTAAGCACTTACTATATGCCAAGCGCTGTACTAAATGCTGGGTAGATACAAGATAACTGGGTTAGGCAGGGTCCCTGTCTCACACAGAGATAAAAGTCAAAGCAATAATGATAATAATAATAATTATGGTATTGGTTAAGCGCTTACTATGTGCCCAGCACTGTACTAAATACTGGGTTAGGAAGGGTTCCTGTCTCGCACAGGGCTAAAATAATAATAATAATGGCATTTATTAAGGGCTTACTATGTGCAAAGCACTGTTCTAAGCACTAAGGAGGTAACAAGGTGATCAGGTGGTCCCACGGGGGGCTCACAGTCTTAATCCCCATTTACAGATAAGGTCACTGAAGCACAGAGAAGTGAAGTGACTTGCCCAAAGTCACACAGCTGACAATTGGTGGAGGTGGGATTAGAACCCATGACCTCTGACTCCCAAGCCCGGACTCTTTCCACTGAGCCATGCTGCTTCTCTAGCGTAAAAGTCTAATTAATGATAATAATAATAATAATAATAATAATAATAATAATAATGGTATTTGTTAAGTGCTTACTATGTGCCAAGCACTGTACTAAATGCTGGGTAGAGACACGATAATGGGGTTAGGCAGGGTCCCTGTCTCACATGGGGCTAAAAGTCCAAGTAATAATAATAATTATAATAATTACAATAATTATGGTATTTCTTAATCACTTACTATGTGCCAAGCACTGTTATAAGCGCTGGGGTAGATACAAGGTAATCAGGTTGCCCCACGTGGGGCTCACAGTCTTAATCCCCATTTCACAGAGGAGGTCACTGAGGCCCAGAGAAGTTACGTGGCTTGCCCAAAGTCACACAGCAGACAAGTGGCAGAGCCGGGATTAGAACCCGCGTCCTCTGGCTCCCAAGCCCGAACTCTTTCCACTAAGCCCCGCAGTAATAGGGAGACGAAGTACTGAATTCCTACTTGGCAGATGCAGGAACTGAGGTACAGGGAAATGAAGTGATTTCCCAAGGTTACACAGCAGATAAGTGGCGGAGGAGAGATTAGAACTCAGGTCTCCCGACTGGCAGCCCAGTGCTTTTTCCATTCTGCTGCACCAGAGCGTAATTCCTAGCTCATTGTGAGCATGGATTGAATGCTCTGATTTCTAAAAATTGCACCCTGGGGGTGGGAAAAGATGCGCTCTCTCACTACTGGAAGAATCATCTGCTGTAAACGGTTAGTTTGCTAGCTTTGTTAGTTTTACTAAGGGTGACTAAGGGCCTCAGTTACTTCATCTGTAAAATGGGGATGAAGACCGTGAGCCCCACGTGGGACAACCTGATGGCCCTGTATCTACCCTTGTATCTAGAGAAGCAGCGTGGCTCAGTGGAAAGACCACGGGCTTTGGAGTTAGAGGTCATGGGTTCAAATCCTGCCTCTGCCAACTGTCAGCTGTGTGACTTTGGGCGAGGCACTTAACTTCTCTGGGCCTCAGTTACCTCATCTGGAAAATTGGGATGAAGAATGAAGACTGTGAGCCTCCCGTGGGACAACCTGATCACCTTGTCACCTCTCCAGTGCTTAGAACAGTGCTTTGCACATAGTAAGCGCTTAATACTATCATTATTATTATTTTCTGGGCCTCAGTTACCTCATCTGTAAAATGGGGATGAAGACTGTGAGCCCCCTGCAGGGCAACCTGATCACCTGGTCACCTCCCCAGCTCTTAGAACAGTGCTTTGCACATAGTAAGCACTTAACAAATACCAACATTATTATTATTATTATTATTCTCTGGGCCTCAGTTACCTCATCTGTAAAATGGGGATGAAGACTATGAGCCCCCCGCGGGGCAACCTGATCACCCTGTCACCTCCCCAGCGCTTAGAACAGTGCTTTGGACACAGTAAGCGCTTAACAAATACCATTATTATTATTATTACCTCAGTGCTTAGAACAGTGCTTGGCACATAATAAGGGCTTAACAAATACCATTATTATTATTATTATTATTATATTTGATAGATGCTGTTGCAGGGGGACTGAGGTTGGGGTGGAGGATCTAAGCTGGGGTGTAGGGAGCCCAAATGCCCCCAGAGCCAACCTCCTCACTGTCTTCTAGACTGTGAACCCACTGTTAGGTAGGGACTGTCTCTACATGTTGCCAACTTGTACTTCCCAAGCGCTTAGTACAGTGCTCTGCACACAGTAAGCGCTCAATAAATACGATTGATTAATTGATTGTACCTCGATCTCGTTCATCTCGCCGCTGAACTCTCTCCCACATCCCACCTCTGGCTTGCGACGCCTTCTCTCTTCATATCCGACAGACAGTGCCTCTCCCCACCTTCCAAGCTTTATTAATAAATAAAAATAATTACGGTACTTGTTAAGTGCTTACCATGTTCCCTGGTCTAACTGCTGGGGTCGATACAAGTGAAGCAGCGTGGCTCAGTGGAAAGAGCCCGGGCTTTGGAGTCAGAGGTCATGGGTTCCAATCCCGGCTCCGCCACTTGTCGGCTGGGTGACTTTGGGCAAGTCACTCCACTTCTCTGTGCCACAGTTCCCTCATCTGTAAAATGGGGGTGAAGACAGTGAGCCCCCCGTGGGACAACATGATCACCTTGTAACCTCCCCAGCGCTTAGAACAGTGCTTTGCACATAGTAAGCGCTTAATCAATCAATCAATCGTATTTATTGAGCACCTACTGTGTGCAGAGCACTGTACTAAGCGCTTGGAAAGCGCAAGCTGGCAACATATAGAGACAGTCCCTACCCAACAGTGGGCTCACAGTCTAGAAGGGGGAGACAGAGAACAAAACCAAACATACTAACAAAATAAAATAAATAGAATAGATAGGTACAAGTAAAATAGAGTAATAAATATGTACAAACATATATACATATATACGGGTGCCGTGGGGAAGGGAAGGAGGTAAGATGGGGGATGGAGAGAGGGACGAGGGGGAGAGGAAGGGGCTCAGTGTGGGAAGGCCTCCTGGAGGAGGTGAGCTCTCAGTAGGGCCTTGAAGGGAGGAAGAGAGCGAGCTTGGCAGATGGGCAGAGGGAGGGCATTCCAGGCCCGGGGGAGGTATTGATGCCTGTCTATTTGTTCTGTTTCTCCCCTTTCTAGACTGTGAGCCCGTTGTTGGGTAGGGATTGTTTCTATCTGTTGCCGAATTGTACTTTCCAAGCGCTCAGTACAGTGCACTGCACGCAGTGGGCGCTCAATAAATACGATTGAATGAATGAATGAAGGGGATCCCGGAACAGGCTCCGGGGCGGCTCCGCCTTGCTCCTCTTGTCCACCAGAGGGCGCCGCTCCGGGGCGGCGGCTGAATCGGGCGAGTTCCCCGCTGCGCCACCAGAGGGCGAGGAAGAGCCCGCTTCATTCATTCATTCATTTAATCGTATTTATTGAGCGCTCCCTGTGTGCACAGCACTGTGCTAAGCGCTTGGGAAGTACAAATCGGCGACATATACAGTCAATCAATCAATCAATCGTCTTTAGTGAGCGCTTACTGTGTGCAGAGCACTGTACTAAGCGCTTCGGAAGTCCAAGTTGGCAACATATAGAGACTGTCCCTACCCAGGTGGGCTCACAGTCTAGAAGGGGGAGACAGAGAACAAAACCAAACATATTAACAAAATAAAATAAATACAATAGATATGTACAAGTAAAATAAATAATAGAGTAATAAATATGTACAAAATATGTACAAAATATGTACAAAATAAATATGTACAAAATAAATAGGTCCAGGCCCGTGCTCTACCCAGTAGGCCCTGCTGTTGGTCCTCTGAATGCCAGGCCCATGTTCTTGCCATTAGTCTATGCTGCTTCTCAATTCCATGCCTCATCCTAGACAAATTACTTCACTCCTGTGAGTTTTCTGTCCCCAGGATTTCAAACAGGAGAATAACATTCACCTCTGCCCACTGAAGGAGGAGATAATGAGTTCTAACCCTACCCAACAGCGGGCTCCCAGTCTAGAAGGGGGAGGCAGACAACCAAACAAAACGTCTTCTAGACTGGGACCCTGCTGTTGGGTAGGGACCGTCTCTATATGTTGCCAACTTGGACTTCCAAGCGCTTAGTACAGTGCTCTGCACACAGTAATCGCTCAAAAAATACGATTGAATGAATGAATGAATGGCCGGGTGTCAAGTCGTCAGAACAAATAGAATTAAAGGTAAATGCACATCATTAACAAAATAAAGAGAATAGTAAATATGGACACGTAAAATAAATAGAGTGATAAATCTGTTCAAACATATATACAGGTGCTGGGGAAGGAGGTAGGGTGCGGGGGATGCGGAGGAGGAGAGGAAAAAGGGGACTTGGTATGGGGATACGTGTTCAATCAATCAATCAATCAATCGTATTTATTGAGTGCTTACTGTGTGCAGAGCACTGTACTAAGCGCTTGGGAAGTACAAGTTGGCAACATATAAAGACAGTCCGTACCCAACAGTGGACTCACAGTCTAAAAGGGGGAGACAGAGAACAAAACCAAACATACTAACAAAATAAAATAGAATAGAGATGTACAAGTAAAATAAATAAATAAATAGAGTAATACATATGTACAAACATATATCCATATATACAGGTGCTGTGGGGAAGGGAAGGAGATAAGGTACGGGGGATGGAGAGGGGGATGAGGGGGAGAGGAAGGAAGGGGCTCAGTCTGGGAAGGCCTCCTGGAGGAGATGAGCTCTCAGTAGGGCCTTGAAGGGAGGAAGAGAGCTAGCTTGGCGGGTGGGCAGAGGGAGGGCATTCCAGGCCAGGGGGTCAATGGCGGGACAGGAAGGCTCAGTAGGTGCGAATGAGGTTGTCGTTAATGGAACTTGGTGATAACAAGGGCCTTTTTCCCGGGGTGGTGGTGGTGGGGGGTGTCTATGGCGTCTATGGCGGACCGGACCGGGAAGGGGGGTTGGGGGGCACTATTAGGAAGGTCGCTTAAGTGGATGGGGGTGGAAGCAGGGGGCGTCTATGGCGGCGCTCGGAGGAGAGGAGCCTTCCAGGAGCAGCAAGGCCGCGTGATGTGATGGCGGGCGGGCCTCTCGGGAACGGAGTCCCGAGCGTCTATGGCGGCGCGCTCTGAGGAGAGGAGCCTTCTGGGAGCAGCAAGGCCGCGCGGTGTGATGGCGGGCGGGCCTCTCGGGAACAGAGTCCCGGGTGTCTATGGCGGCGCGCTCTGAGGAGAGGATCCTTCCGGGAGCAGCAAGGCCGCACAGTGTGATGGCGGGCGGGCGGGCGGGCCTCTCGGGAACAGAGTCCCGGACGTCTATGGCGGCGCTCTGAAGAGAGGAGCCATCCGGGAGCAGCAAGGCCGCTTGATGTGATGGCAGGTGGGCCTCTAGGGAACGGAGTCCCGGGCGTCAATGGCGGCGCTCTGAGGAGAAGATCCTTCCGGGGGCAGCAAGGCCGCGCGGTGTGATGGCGGGCGGGCGGGCGGGCGGGCGGGCCTCTCGGGAACGGAGTCCCAGGCGTCAGTGGCGGCGCTCGGAGGAGAAGATCCTTCCGGGAGCAGCAAGGCCGCGCTGTGTGATGGCGGGCGGGCGGGCCTCTCGGGAACGGAGTCCCGGACGTCTATGGCGGCGCTCTGAGGAGAGGAGCCTTCTGGGAGCAGCAAGGCCGCGCTGTGTGATGGCGGGCGGGCGGGCCTCTCGGGAACGGAGTCCCGGGCGTCAATGGCGGCACTCTGAGGAGAAGATCCTTCCGGGAGCAGCAAGACCCCGCAGTGTGATGGCGGGCGGGCGGGCGGGCCTCTCGGGAACGGAGTCCCGGGCGTCTATGGCGGCGTGCTCTGAGGAGAGGAGAGGATCATTCCTGGAGCAGCAGGGGCCACGCGGTGTGATGGCGGGCGGGCCTCTAAGGAACGGAGTCCCGGGCGTCAATGGCAGCGCGCTCTGAGGAGAGGATCCTTCCAGGAGCAGCAAGGCCGCGCGGTGTGATGGCAGGCGGGCCTCTCGGGAACGGAGTCCCGAGCGTCTATGGCGGCGCTCTGAGGAGAAGATCCTTCCGGGAGCAGCAAGGCCGCGCAGTGTGATGGCGGGCGGGCGGGCCTCTCGGGAACGGAGTCCCTGGCGTCTATGGTGGAGCTCTGAGGAAGTGGTTGGTGGCCCGGCCCCAGCCTCCAAAGGGGCCAAACAGCCTCAGAGCCCACCCCAGGTGGGAATTTAGGGTCAGACTTCTCACCCCATAATTCAATCATTCCTATCTATTCTGCGCTTGCCACGTGCCTTCATTCCTTCATATTTATTGAGCACTTACTGGGTGCAGAGCACTGAACTGAGCACCTGGGGGAGTACAATGGAACAATAAAGAGACACATTAATTAATTATGGTATTTGTTAAGCGCTTACTGTGTGCCAAACACTGCTCTAAACGCTGGATTCATGGTCCACAACGAGCCGGCGGTCTAGTGGGAGAGCGAGACATTAATATAAATACCTAAATGACGGATATGGACATAAGTGCTGTGGGGATGAGAAAAGGATGCACACAGTAAGCGCTCAATAAATACGATTGAATGAATGAAAGGGGGCAAGTAAGGGAGAGGAGGGTGGGAGTGGGAGAAGAGGAAACGAGGGCTTAATTAGGGAAGGCCTCCTGGAGGAGATGTTCCCTCAATAAGGCTTTGAAGGGGGGGAGAGTCATTAATAATAATAATAATAACAACAATAATAATAATAATAATAATAATAATGACATTTATTAAGCGCTTACTATGTGCAAAGCACTGTTCTAAGCGCTGGGGGAGGTTACAAGGTGATCAGGTTGTCCCATGGGGGGGCTCACAGTCTTAATCCCCATTTTACAGATGAGGTAACTGAGGCACAGAGCAGTTAAGTGACTTGCCCAAAGTCACAGCTGACAATTGGAGGGGCCGGGATTTGAATCCATGACCTCTGACTCCAAAGCCTGGGCTTTGGAGTCAGATTGATTGATTGTCAGCTGTGTGACCTTGGGCCAGTCACTTAACTTCTCTGGGCCTCAGTTACCTCATCTGTAAAATGGGGATTAAGACTGTGAGTCCCACGTGGGACAACCCGATGACCTTGTATCTACCCCAGCGCTTAGGACAGTGCTTGGCACATAGTAAGCGCTCAACAAATACCAACATTATTCAATCAATCAATCATATTTATTGGGAAGTACAAGTTGGCAACACATAGAGACAGTCCTTACCCAACAGTGGGCTCACAGTCTAGAAGGGGGAGACAGAGAACAAAACCAAATATATTAACAAAATAAAATAAATAGAATAGATATGTACAAGAAAAATAAATAGAGTAATAAATATGTACAAACATATATACATATATACAGGTGCTGTGGGGAAGGGAAGAAGGTAAGACGGGGGGATGGAGAGGGGGAGAGAATTATTATTATTATTATTAAGGGGGAGAGAACTGCAGTCAATCAATCGTATTTATTGAGCGCTTACTGTGTGCAGAGCACTGTACTAAGCGCTTGGGAAGTGCAAGTTGGCAACATATAGAGACGGTCCCTACCCAACAGTGGGCTCACACACATTGACATTGTCAGCTGTGTGACTTTGGGCAAGTCACTTAACTTCTTTGTGCCTCAGTTACCTCATCTGTAAAATGGGAATTAAGACTGTGAGCCCCGTGCGGGACAACCTGATCGCCTTGTTACCTCCCCAGCGCTTAGAACAGTGCTTTGCACATAGTAAGCACTTAACAAATGCCATTATTATTATTATTATTAACAAATACCATCACTATTTCCCTTCAAGGCCCTACTGAGAGCTCACCTCCTCCAGGAGGCCTTCCCAGACTGAGCCCCTTCCTTCCTCTCCCCCTCGTCCACCTCTCCATCTTCCATCTTACTTCCTTCCCTTCCCCACAACACCTGTATATATGTATGTATGTTTGTACATATTTATTACTCTATTTATTTTACTTGTACATATCTATTCTATTTATTTTATTTTGTTAGTATGTTTGGTTTTGTTCTCTGTCTCCCCCTTTTAGACTGTGAGCCCGCCGTTGGGTAGGGACCGTCTCTATATGTTGCCAACTTGTACTTCCCAAGCGCTTAGTACAGTGCTCTGCACACAGTAAGAGCTCAATGAATACGATTTATTGATTGATTATTATTTATACTGTATTGTCCTTTCCCAAGCGCTTAGTACAGTGCTGTGCAGACAGTAAGCGCTCCATAAAGACAAGTAAATGAATGAACATTCATTCATGAAGACTCATGAATGAGTCTTCTAGACTGTGAGCCCGCTGTTGGGTAGGGACTGTCTCTATGTGTTGCCGACTTGTACTTCCCAAGCGCTTAGTACAGTGCTCTGCACACAGTAAGCGCTCAATAAATACGATTGATTGATTGAATGAGTCTGTGAGGAGACTGGATCCAAGATGGCGGTGCAGGCAGGTGGGCCGGGAAAGGCCTAGGCGAGGCCGCAGCCGCCATGGGGCCGGGGGGATGGGGTGGGGCCGCCCCTCCGGACCCCCCAACGAAGGGGAAGGGGTCCCCAACTCCATCCAAACCCCTCCCCACCTTGGGGGGGGTCGTCTAGCACCCCACCAGACGGACGAGACATGGAGGCCTTTGACCTCCCCCTCACACCCGAGGCCCAAACTCGAGCCTGAGAGAAGGCCGCGACCCCCCAGCTCCCACCCAGAAAACCGGGGGGCAAAAAACGGAATGGAGGGGAGGGTCCCCAGCCAGAGAGAAGGGGCGCTGACCATCAATCATCCATCAGTCGTGTTTATTGAGCGCTTACTGGGTGCAGAGCACTGTACTAAGCACTTGGGAAGTACAAGTTGACAACATATAGAGACAGTCCCTACCCAACAGTGGGCTCACAGTCTAGAAGGGGGAGACAGAGAACAAAACCAAAAATACTAACAAAATAAAATAAATAGAATAGATATGTACAAGTAAAATAAATAAATAAATAGAGTAATAAATATGTACAAACATATATACAGGATGTATATATGTATATACATATACCCCTGCACCCGCTCCTCAAGATGGGGTGGGGCAAAATTGAGGAAAGGGGAATGGTCAATCAATCAATCAATTGTATTTATTGAGCACTTACTGTGTGCAGAGCACTGTTCTAAGCGCTTGGGAAGTACAAGTTGGCAACACATAGAGACAGTCCCTACCCATCAGTGGGCTCACAGTCTAAAAGGGGGAGACAAAGAACAAAACCAAACATACTAACAAAATAAAATAAATAGAATAGATATATACAAGTAAAATAAATAAATAAATAAATAAATAGAGTAATAAATATGTACAAACATATATACATATATACAGGGTGTATATATGTATATACATATACCCCTGCACCCGCTCGGCAAGATGGGGTGGGGCAAAATTGAGGAAAGGGGAAGGGTCCTGGCCCCCCCTGTGCCCCAACTGTCACCCCAAATCTTCTCATAAAAAAAAATAATAACGGCATTTGTTAAGCGCTTACCATGTGCAAAGCACTGTTCTAGGCTCTGGGGAGGATTCAAGGTGATCAGCTTGTCCCACGTGACTTGTGACTTGCCCAAAGTCACCCAGCTGACAAGTGGAGGGGCGGAATTTGAACCCACGACCGCTGACTCTCAAGCCCGTGCTTTTTCCACTGAGCCCCGCTGCTTCTCTAATAAAGGCACGGAGAGTGATTCCTCCACTCCTGCAGGTAACGTAGGGTTCATTTATTCATTCGGTCGCATTTATTAAGCGCTTACTGTGTGCGGTGCACTGAGCTAAGCGCTTGGGAGAGTAGCTATCCCGGGGAGAGACGTCGAGCCCCCCACCCCTCCCTCCTCCAGGATCGCACCAGAATGAATGAGTAAATGAGTGAATGAATGAATGATGGCATTTGTTACGCGCTTACAATGTGCCAAGCACTGATCTAAGCGCTGCGGTAGATCCAAGGTACTCAAGGTTGTCCCACAGTCTTAATCCCCATTTTACAGATGAGGTCACTGAGGCACAGAGAAGCTAAGTGACTTGCCCAAAGGAAGGGCCGGCGACCACCCTAGCGTACACTCGCTAATAATAATAATAACGGCATTTATTAAGCGCTTACTATGTGCAAAGCACTGTTCTAAGCACTGGGGAGGTTACAAGGTGATCAGGTTGTCCCACGGGGGGCTCACAGTCTTAATCCCCATTTTACAGATGAGGTAACTGAGGCCCAGAGAAGTGAAGTGACTTGCCCAAAGTCACCCAGCTGACAATTGGCGGAGCCGGGATTTGAACCCATGAATTCTGACTCCAAAGGCCAGCCCAAAGCCACGTAGCCAAGGGCCAAGAAACTGAGGCAAGGGGAGGGAAGGGTCGCCTTCTGCACGAGAGCCTCTGAAGGTTGGGCAAAGGGGGATCCCAGCCCCCCTCGGACCCCAGCCTTCCCACCCCGGGGGGGCCCTGAATATACCGAGGGAGGGGACACCGGCCCCCTCATTCCCCCCCATCCCCAGCCCTCTCACTCCTCTGTACACTGGAGACCCGACTCCTTTGCCAAAGAAGAAGGAAATGACTCGTTAAGGTGATAACAAGGTGTCAACAGTCACCCTTCAGCATCTAAAGACTTGATAACCCTGGCCCTTGCAGTCCCAACAGAGGCTTGTAATTACTCGCTAATCGCAGCTCAGAACTTGTGGATTCCCCCCAGCTGGGAGCTGCTAAGTCGGCCCCCAACTAGAGACACTTAGCACAGCTCCCTGGGTCTCATCCATTCATCATTAAGTCGTATTTATTAATAACAATAGTGATATTTGTTAAGCTCTTACTATGTGCCAAGCGTTACTGTGTTCAGAGCACTGGACTAAGCTCTTGGAAAATTTAATTTGGCAACAGATAGAGACCATCCCTACCCAACAACAGGCTCACAGTCTAGAAGAGGGGGAAACAGACAACAAAACTAAACAAGTTGACAGGCATCAAAATAAATAAATGGAATCATAGCTGATACAGTAGTCAAGGATGAGTGCTTAGACTAACGTGGAAGCAGTTTGGAGAGAGAGTGGATTATTAGAAAAATAATAAATAAAAATAAAAATAATAAAGAGAAGGTCAAACTAACGGGATTTAGTGGTGGATAGGTTAGGTGGGTTGAATGAGAGAAAGGAAAGTACTGTGCCAAGCACTTGGGAGAGTACAACTGAGTCAGCATGGTCCCTGCCCTCAAGGAGCTTACCATCAGTTGAAACCTCAAATGCTAGTAGTGTAATAATAATAATGGCATTTGTTAAGCGCTCACTATGTGCAAAGCACTGTTCTAAGCGCTGGGGAAAATAGAAGGTGATCAGGTTGTCTCACGTGGGGCTCACAGCTTCCTGGAGGCTTCAGGGTAGAAGTGTGGCTTAGTGGATAGGGCCCGGGAGTCAGAAGGACTCACTCACTCAATCGTATTTATTGAGCGCTTACTGTGTGCACAGCACTGTACTAAGCGCTTGGGAAGTACAAATTGGCAACTAATCCAGGCTCCGCCACTTGTCTGCCATGTGACCTTGAGCAAGTCACTTCACTTCTCTGGGCCTCTGTTACCTCATCTGCAAAATGGGGATTAAGAGTGTCAGCCCCATGTGAGACAGGAACTGTGTCCAACCTGATTGGCTTGTATCGACCCCAGTGCTTAGACTAGTGCTTGGCACATAGTGAGTGCTTAGCAAGTACCATTATTATTTTTCAGTGGCAGCAAATCCTCTGCAGGGCCTCCTCTTCCTCAGCTTCCAACCCAAACCCTCTCCTTCCCCAGATTTTCCCATCACTGTAGACAGGACCACCGTCCTCTCTGACTCACAAGCCCATAGCATTGGCATTATCCTCGACTCAACCCCCGTTCAACCCACATATTCAATCTGTCGCTTAATCCTGTCGGTTCAACCTTCACGACATTATTATCTGTAAAAGGGCTCCCTTTCCTCTCCATTCAAACTGCTAGTACACTTATCCTCTTATCAGCCTCCTCGCTGACCTCCAGCCTCCTGCCTCTCCCCACTCCTGGCCATACTCCACTCTGCAGCCCAGATTATTTTTCTAAAAAATTGCCCTGCCCACATCTCCCTACTTCTCAGGAACCTGTAGTGGTTGCCCATCCACCTCTGCACCAAAGACTCCTTACCGTTGGCTTTAAAGCACTCAATCCACTCACCCCCTTCTATCTTTCCTCCCTGATTTCTCCTACAGCCCAGCCCACACGCTTCACTCCTCAGACACCAACCTACTTAACGTACCTCGATCTGGTCTATCTCACTGCCGACCCCTCGTCCTCCCTCTGGCTTGGAACTCCCTCCCTCTTCATATCCAACAGACGATCACTCTCCCCCTCCTCAAAGCCTTATTGAAAGCACACCTCCTCCAAGAAGCCTTCCCCGACTAAGTCCTCATTTCCCCCCTCTCCCTTCTGAGTCACTTGGATCTTTAAACACTTCATATATAAGGACAGGGACTGTGTCCAACCGGATTTGCTTGTATCCACTCCAGTGCTTAGAACAGTGTGTGGCACATAGTAAGTCCTTAACAAATACTGTAATTGTTATTACTATCTGCCCTATTCTCAGAGCCACAATTTCCCTGTTGTAATTTATTTAATGTCTGTGTCACCCAGGGACTATAAACTTCCTGTGGGCAAGGGATGGCGCCTACCGACTCTGTTGTATTGTACTCTCCCAAGTGCTTAGTACAGTGCTCTGCGCATGGTAAGCGCTCAGTAAATAGCAACGATTAAGGGTTTTGACCTTTCCTCCCAATCTCCACACAGCATTGTAATGGGATGGTTTCCCAGCAGATGATATTCAAATCCCTCTAATCCTGACCTCTCTCCTCTTTCCTCGAAAGTCTCCAGGACTCTTCTACACGATTGTCCCATCAGGCTCAGCATGTCCAAAACTAAATGCCTCGCCTTCCCTTCCCAATCCTCCCCTCTATCCCTAGAGTTCTCATCCCGGTAGATGACACAACTTGTCTGCCACTTGTCTGCTGGGGGACCTTGGGCAAGCCATTTCATTGTGAGCCCCCCGTGGGACAACCTGATCACCTTGTAACCTCCTCAGCGCTTAGAACAGTGTGCTTAGAATAATAATCATTATTGTTACTATTATTATTATTATTATTCCCTCTGCCCTGGTTACCTTATCTGTAAAATGAGGATCAAGACTGTGAGCCCCGTGTGGGACAGGGACCGTGTCCAACCTGACTAGCTTGCATCTACCTCAGTGTGTAATTGTGTGGCTGGGACATAGTAATCGCTTAACAAATACCATAAAAATAATAGTAATGGACGTAATAAGAATAATTGTAGTATTTGTTGAATGCTTACTATGTGCCAGGCATTGGGTTAGAGTCCCTGTCCCACGTGGGACTCACATTTTACAGATGAGGGAACTGAAACACAGAGAAGTGAAGTGACTTACCCAAGGCCACATTGCAGAGCCAGTCTTAGAACCCACGACCTACTGACTCCTAGGCCAACAAAACACCACCACGTTCCCCGTTCCACAAGCCTGGACTCATCATTTTGGATTCCTCTTTCTCTTTCGATCCTCATATTCAGTCCGTCCCAACCTTCCTCATTCCTTTGCCGCAACATTTCCAGCATCCTCTCCACCCTCTTCGTTAAAACTGCCACATCACTGGCCCACCCGCTTGTTATATTCCAGCTTGGCTACTGCATCATTCTCCTCCCTGACCTCCCCTCCTCGTGACTCTCCCCCTACTTTACTCTGCGGCTTCTATCCATTTTTTAAAAAAATCCTTCTCTGCGCCTCCCCTCGCTCTTCACAAACCTCCAGTGGTTGCCCCTGTATCTCCACATCAAACAGAAACTCCTCCCCACCGGCTGTAAGGCAGTCAATCAAACCCCCCTCTCTCTCACTTCTCACTCCTCTCCCACCACAACTCAACCTGCTCTCTTTCCTCCTCTCAGGCCAACCTACTCACGGCTCTTATCTCTCTCCCCATCAAATTCTCGCTCACACAACCTCTCCTCCCCCGCCAACCCCTGCTTTATATCTCCCCATCTCCTAGGCCCTTCTGAAATTGCATCTCCTCCGGGAAGCCTTCCCTGAAGAGGCCCCCACCTTCCCCTGCCCCATTTCTCTTCCAGGTGAGTTGGTGCCCACTTAAGTACCACTGGACCCATCTTTAGCTCGCTGTAGACTCCTTTTGGGCAGCAGTTGCAGTTGGCATAGCGGGGCCAGCAGCTGCCGTGGGCACGGTGGCGGGGCGGGAGGGGGACGGGCCTCCTTGCCGGAGGACAAGCCTGTCATCGGTAGGAGGGGAAGGTGATGAAACAGCAAAAAGAGAAGTGAAAAGCCAGACCGACTTCCCTCATGGCTCCAGCCACAGCCAGGACAGCTGCTCCTCAGAGGCCTCCGGCCGTGGAGGAAAGAGACCGCCACAGGGAGGTGAGTGGTCCCTCCAAGCCCAGGTCTGGGGAGGCTGGTGGAGATCTGTTGCCAACTTGTACTTCCCAAGCGCCTAGTACAGTGCTCTGCACACAGTAAGCGCTCAATAAATACGACTGATGATAAATACGATTGATGATGATCTGGCCTCCTGGGAGGATGGTCAGCCCCGTGGGGTGATGGGAGAATCCACAGTCCTCCCCTGGGGCTCTCAGATTCGAGCCCTGGGGAATCGAGGCCTCAACTTGTCACTCCCAGAGCTGTCTGTTCCTCCAGCCCTGTGGGGAGCAGAGATCATCGTAATCAGGGGATTGGGTAACCTCAAGAGGCCCGTTTTTACCTCTTCCTCCTCGGCTCGGGCTCGGCTTTGCTTCCGAGAGAGCGGGGCGGATGGCCCCTGGCTGAGCCGGGCAGCCCCCGGGGGTGGTGGGAGCTGAGGTCAGTGCTGGTCAGCCCCCTCCTCGCCAGCCCTTGACCGGAGAGGACAGACATTGATATATAAAAATATAATTCAGATAGAAGCAGCGTGGCTCAGTGGAAAGAGCACGGGCTTTGGAGTCAGGGGTCATGGGTTCAAACCCCGGCTCCACCAATTGTCAGCTGTGTGACTTTGGGCAAGTCACTTCTCTGGGCCTCAGTGACCTCATCTGTAAAATGGGGATTAAGAGCGTGAGCCCCCCAAAGGGACATCCTGATCACCTTGTAACCTCCCCTGCACTTAGAACATGCTTTTCACATAGTAAGCACTTAATAACTAATAAGAATAATAATAATGGTATTTCTTAAGTGCTTGCTATGTGCAAAGCACTGTTCTAAGTGCTGGGGAGATTACAAGATGATCAGGTTGTCCCACGGGGGGCTCACAGCCTTAATCCCCATTTTACAGATGAGGGAACTGAGGCCCAGAGAAGTTAAGTGACTTGCCCAAAGTCACACAGCTGACAAGTGGCGGAGCGGGGATTTTGAACCCATGACCTCTGACTCCAAAGTCCGTGCTCTTTCCATTGAGCCACACTGCTTTTCCATAAATGCCATTATTATTCTTATTATTAATGCTAAGCCTCTCACTGGACCTCCATCTCGCCACCAACCTCTCACCTACGGCCTGCCTCTGGCCAGGAATCCCTTCCCTCTTTATATCCAACAGGCAATGACTCTCTTCCCTGCTTCAAAGCCTTATCAAAGGCCCATCTTCTCCAAGAGGCCTTCCCTGACTAAGCCCTCCTTTCCTCTTCTCCCACTGCATCGCCCTGTCTCGCTCCCTTTATTAATAATAAAGGCATTTATTAAGCGCTCACTATATGCAAAGCACTGTTCTAAGCATCCCCCCTCCCAGCCCCACAGCACTTAGGTCCAGATCTGTCATTTTCTTTCTTTCTATTAATGTCTGTCCCCCCCTCTAACTGTAATCTCGTTGTGAGCAGGGAATGTGTCTGTTATATTGCTTTATTGTATTCGCCCAAGCGCTTAGTACAGTGCTCTGCACACAGTAAGTGCTCAATAAATAAGATTGACTGACTGTCGGAATGACTGACCTTGATCCGACCCCCAAGGGCTTGGAACCTCTGCTTTCTGTCCCCAGTTAGGAAAACCAATGGTGCAGGTGGGCAGGTTGTAACGATGATAACAGTCAGTATGCTGTTTGTCAAGTGCTTACTGTGGGCCAAGCACTGTGCTAAGCACAGTGGGGGAGTTACAAACCAATCAGATCGAACATAGTCTAAGGGCGGAGGACGACAGGCCTCGACTCCCCCTTTTACAGATGGGAAAACTGAGGCACAGAGAGGTTAAGTGCCACAGCAGCGTGAGAAGCAGAGTGATTTAGAGGAAAGAGCCCGGGCTTGAGAGTCAGAGGTCATGGGTTCTAATCCCAGCTCCGCCAACTTGTCAGCTGTGTGACTTTGGGCAAGTGACTTCACTTCTCTGGGCCTCAGTGACCTCATCTGGAAAATGGGGATGAAGACTGTGAGCCCCACGTGGGGCAACCTGATGACCTTGGATCTACTCCAGCGCTTAGAACAGTGCTCGGCGCATAGTAAGTGCTGAACAAATACCATCATCGTCATCGCAGCCGAGTGGCCGAGGCAGAATTAGAACCCAGGACTTCTGACTCCCCAGTCCGGCACTTACTCATCTAGGCCGTACTACTTTACTGCCCTGACTCCTCTGCTCCCCCGGATCGACACCGATGCTGATGTCGGCTGGAGATAGCAGAGGACGGCCAGTTCTCCAGGGGCCGCTGGCTTCCAGGGAAGGGTGGGATCCTGGGAAAGCTGGGAAGCTGGGATGGCTGTCATCCCGGCGTGGTGGTGCTCCTGGGCCGGCTGTCCTCCTGGAACAACAGTGCTCCCAGGACGACAGTGCTCCTGGGACAACTGTGCCCCCGTGGCAAATGTCTCGGAAACCCCTTGGGTCTGAGCACTTACGAAAAATCACAGTAGCTCCCAGGGATTCTGGAGAAAGTATGGCTAGGGAATGATTCTACCCTTCTACCAGAGAAGCAGCGTGGCTCAGTGGAAAGAGCCCGGCCTTTGGAGTCAGAGGTCGTGGGTTCAAATCCCGGCTCTGCCAACTGTCAGCTGTGTGACTTTGGGCAAGTCACAACTTCTCTGTGCCTCAGTTACCTCATCTGTGAAAGGAGGATTAAGACTGTGAGCCCCAATGGGACAACCTGATCACCTTGTAACCTCCCCTGTGCTTAGAACAGTGCTTTGCCCATAGTAAGCGCTTAACAAATGCCATCATTATTATTGTTATTATTACCCCTCTCCGTTATATTGTCCTCTCCCAAGCACTCAGTCCAACCCGCAGCAAACACTCAATAAATGCCATCCATGGGTGGATTATTTAAATCTGGAGACTGCCCTGCCAGCCCCCCGGGTCTCACCTCTGGCTCTGAGGAGCGTGGGCAGCGTGGTGGAGGCCGAGAGGCGATCGCTTCTATTTTTAAGGCAGATGCTCTGGCTCTCTTGGCTCCCCCAGACTCCAAAGCCAGGGGCCTGGCCCCTGTCGATGGAGGGGCTCTCCCTGAAGTAGGGGGGCACGGGGACAGAGGGAGGGGGGGCCGAGTCTGAAGAGGTGAGCCCGAGGAGCTCAAGCACCTGGACTGTTTCCCCTCTCTGTCCTCAGCTGAGCTGCCCTGCGGAGCTGAGTTTCCTGCATTCACACCCCGGCCTGCGTGGGGGACTGAAGGGGGCCAGGAGGAAGGGGCTGAGCCACCATGCCCCCATAGCTCAAAAACTCCGACGGACCAAGTCGGTCAGTCGATTGTATTTATTGAGCGCTGCGTAGGGGACAGAGCCCGGCCCTGAGAGTCCGAAGGTCCTGGGTTTGAGTCCCGCCTCCGCCACTGGTCTGCTGTGTGATCTTGGGCATGTCACTTCGTTTCTCAGGGCCTCAGTTACCTCATCCGGAAGATGGGGTTCAAGACTGTGAGCCCCACGTGGAAGAGGGGCTGCGTCCAACCTCATTTGCTTGTATCCACTGCAGTGCTTATTACAGGGCCTGGCCCATAGTAAGTGCTTAACAAATGCCACAGTTATTAGTATTAATAATAATAATGATGATGATGATGGCATTTATTAAGAGACTATGTGCAAAGCACTGTTCTAAGTGCTGGGGAGGTTACAAGGTGATCAGGTTGTCCCTCGTGGGGCTCACAGTCTTAATCCCCATTTTACAGAGGAGGTAACTGAGGCACAGGGAAGTTAAGTGACTTGCCCTACTGTGCTGCCTCTCTATTACTGTGTGCAGTGTGGCTCAGTGGAAAGAGCCCGGGCTTTGGAGTCAGAAGTCATGTGATCAAGTCCTGGCTCAGCCACTTGTCAGCTGTGTGACTTTGGGCAAGTCATTTAACTTCTCTGAGCCTCAGTTCCCTCCTCTGTAAAATGGGGATGAAGACTGGGAGCCCCACGTGGGACAACCTGATCACCTTGTATCCCAACAGCGCTTTGCACATAGTAAGCGCTTAACAAATGCCATCACTATTATTATTATTTACTGTACTAAGCTGGAAGAGTACAATGCAACAATAAGCAGACACATTTCCGGCCCACAGCGAGCTTACGATCTAGAGGAGGGGGACGTGCCCCGTGAGAAAGGGAGACTGGGGGACTAGGGCCGGGAGAGGGGAGGATGGGGGAGAAGAGGACACTTGGGGTTGCATTGAGTCAGAGGCGGAGGGGAGAGAAGGCCCCGATGGCCGCCAGAACCGGCCAATGCCCCCTGAAGGTACCCTGCTTGAGCTCCGGATCATTTCCCGGGCTCCCCGTGGGCACTGTGTGCCCCAGCCCAGTGGGCCCTGAGAAGCCCCCCAGCCTGGTGGGCTCCTGGGGCTTGGTAAGTCTTGCCCTCTCCCCCCCGCGCCTCCTGACCCCCATCCCCGGCGAGGCAGGCCCCGGGTCCTCAGAACAGGGGTGACCAGGACAGGAGGGCAATGCGGTAGACCGAAAGCTCCTTGAGGGCAGGAATCACGTTAACACAACTGTACTCTCCCAAGCGTTGAGCCCAGTGCACTCAACGACTCAACGACTATTACTGATCGGTCGGTTCTGGGGCCCTGAGCGGAGTGACGGCGGCGCCCACACAGACCTCTGTCCTTCTGTTTCAGGAGCAGCCACGGGCCCGTGCTCCTACCGCCGTAGGCCCCGGGGCCCGGAGAGATGCCCTCAGGCCGCCGGCTGGCCCAGGGGCTACTGGGAGGGGTCGCCCTGCTCACCCTGGCCTTCTGGAACCTGAAGTTCCTGCTCCCACGGCCGGAGGTTGCCCCTCGGCCTCGCCCCCGCGGGACCCTCACTGTGCTCGTCTGGCACTGGCCCTTCGGCCGGCCGGCGAACCTCAGCGGTGACGTCTGCGCCGCCCTGTACGGCGTGGAGGGCTGCCTCCTCACCACCAACCGCAGCCTCCTCCGCCAGGCCGACGTGGTCGTCTTCCACGACCGGGAGCTGCAGTCCGGCCAGGCCCGGCTACCTCTGAGCGACCGCCCACCGGGGCAGCCCTGGCTCTGGGCCACCCTGGAGTCCCCCACCCACACCTCCGGCCTGGCCCACCTGGGCGGCATCTTCAACTGGGTCATGACCTACCGCCGCGACTCGGACATCTTCATGCCCTACGGGGAGCTGGTGCCCCGGTCCTCCCCTGCTCCGGCCCTGCCGCCCAAGAGCGGGCTGGTCTCCTGGGTGGTCAGCAACTATCACGCAGGGCAGCGGCGGGCGGCCGTGTACGCCGAGTTGGCCAAACACGTGCCGGTGGCCCTGTTCGGCCGGGCTAACGGCCGGCCCCTCTGCCCGGCTTGCCTGGTCTCCACTACTGGCCGCTACCGCTTCTACCTGGCCTTCGAGAACTCCCAGCACCGCGACTACATCACCGAGAAACTCTGGCACAACGCCCTGCTGGCGGGCACGGTGCCCGTGGTCCTGGGGCCGCCCCGGGCCACCTACGAGGCCTTCCTGCCCCCGGACGCCTTCATCCACGTGGATGACTTCGGCTCCGTCCGGGAGCTGGCCCACTTTCTGTCCGGCATGAACGACAGCCACTACCAGCGCTTCTTCCGCTGGCGGGAGCGGCTGGCCGTCAGGCTGTACGCTGACTGGAGGGAACGTTTTTGCACCATCTGCTCTCGTTTTCCGCACTTGCCCCGGGGGCGGGTCTACCAGTACCTCGAGGCCTGGTTCCGGGGGGGGTGACGGCTGGCAGGGAGAGGGCCCGGGATGGGGTGGGGAGGTGCCGCAGGTCCCGCGGGAAGGGACCCAGGAGAGATTTTGAAGGGGGCACAGCGGCCCGGGGCCTACTCCCGGCCCTTCGGCCTGACTCCCGAGCCGGGTTGGCATCCCGCCGTTCACCGTCAGAGCGAGAGGAGGAAAACTGGGAGTCTGAGGCCTTCTGGGAAATGCTGCTCCCGGGAAGCGGCGTGGCCGAGAGGATACAGCACGGGCTTGAGAATCAGAGGATGTGGGTTTTAATCTTGGCTCCGCCACTTGTCTTCTGAGTGACCTCAGGTGAATCAACTTATCTGGGCCTCAGTTTCCTCATCTGGAAAGTGGGGATTAAGATGGTGAGCCCCATGTGGGACAGGGACTGTGTCCAACCCGATTACCTTGTATCTACCCCAGCGCTTAGATGAGTGTTTGGCACACAGTAAGCACTTAATACTGTTATTATTATTACTACAATGGATGGACCCCGAACAGAAGTCTGGTGAAAATGATAATGGTTGGCATTTGTTAAGCGCTTACTAAGGGCCAAGGCTTGGAGGAGATGCAAGATAATCGGGGGAAGGAGAACAGGTGCCTTACCCCCAGTTTACAGAGGAGGAAACCGAGGCATGGCGGAGGCTGGGATCGGGGCACATGACACGTTAGCTCCCCACTAAGGCCCGAGGACAATGCCCTCTGACCTCGACCTACCTCACAGGGAGTTGGGTGAGTCTCCTGCCTTTCCCGGGCCCAGCCGGCCCCGGCTCCATACTGACCGCCTAGTCTGAGGGTGAATCTGGCCCTGGGATGGACCTGTCAGCCTCCGTGGAAGCAGCGTGGTCCGGTGAGAAGGGCTCAGAACTGGGAGTCAGGGAACCTGGGTTCGAGTCCTGCTCTGCTGCTTGCTTTGGGCAAGTCACTTAGCTTCTCTGGGCCTCCATTTTGTCATCTGTGAAACAGGGATGAAAGATCTATTGTCCTTCCCGCTTACACCAGGGCTCCACATGAGTATGTGAGGCTTTGGGCGGGTCCTGGGTTCAACTAGAACATCCGGTCTTTACCTGTGGGGCCGAGACCCTGAGAGATGGGAAATCGCTGCCTCTCGACTTGACCAGGGACACTACAGTGAGAAGGGCCGCAAGGTAGGAGGCAGACCGTACCCGTCACTGCTTCACTTGTATCCCAGGCACCTCCTCACCCCTTTCAATTGTCTCCGCTGTGGGAATAATTGTCCTATTAGGGGCAAGGAGTCGGGAGTCTTCCCTTCTCCTCCTATGTCATTCTGCTCCATCAATGTTCCTCGTTTCTCCCCTCCCTCTCTTCACCCTGCTTCATTCTATCATTGCCTCCAGGAAACCCTCCCTGGTTGAGAGGAGACAGACTGACAACCTCCCCCACACATCACCTCCCATAAAAACTTTGGGAAAGAATCGTCATCCTCGTGGTCATTGAATTCTTTCCCGCGGTCCACCTCTCCGGTCCAGCCCGGATGGCAGCAGTGGCCCTGACACGTGTTTCGGCCCCGCGAAGAGGATGAATAAATATGTGATTCCCGAGAGACGTGTGGTGTTTTCCATCCATCGGCTGGAATTGAGGGCATTGGGTGGGCGGGGAGAAAATCGCTTCCCTTCTCCCTCTGCGGGGGGTACTTTTAAGGTGGGGGGGGCATTGGAGAAAGGGCATCCAGGTGGGCAGGGGTCACTGGGAGGCTATTGGGGCAGGGGGAGCAGGCTGGGGGCTTCCAGGAGACTGAGGGGTCACCTCACCCTCAGCCCCACAACGCTTATCTCCGTATCGATAAATTATTGACATTACTGTCTGTCTCCCCGTCTAGACTGTAAGCTCGTCGTAGGCAGGGAATGGTTCTAATCGGTCAGTCAATCGTATTTATTGAGCACTTACTGTGAGCACTGTACTAAGCGCTGGGTAGAGGAGAGTATAACAATAAGCAGACACCTTCCCTGCCCACAACGAGCTTACAGTACAGAGGTTTACCAACTCTGTTATGTTGTAGTCTCCCAAGCGCTTAGTACAGTGCTCAAAAAATTGCGATCCATTGCTTGATTAGAACTCGAGACCCTCAAAGCAGGCCAGAGTCATGGGACCGGAGCGAGTGCGTTGCTGAGATGTTGGAGGGGACTGGGCTCCGATGGAGGCCTAGGCCATGCTGAGATAATAGGGATTTTTTTTCGAGTGTTAACTATGTGTCAGGCGCTATAATAAGCACTGGGGTGGATGCAAGCAGATAGGGTTGGACACAGAACCTGTCCCATATGAAGCTCATAGTCTCAATCCCCACTTTGCAGGTGAGAGAACTGAGGCCCAGAGAGGTGAAGTGACTTGCCCAGAGTCACACAGCAGACAAGTGGCAGAGCCCAAATTAGAACCCACGACCTCCTGATTCCCAGGCCTGTGCTCTAACCACTCCTCAAGCTTCCTCTCTGATTAAAATCCATTCCTCAAACCGTGTCCTCAAGGAAGTTTCCCTGCATCTAAGTACTAATAATAATCACTGAGGTGTCTGCTAAGTGCTTATTGTTCCACGCATTAGGCTAGATGCAAGATGATGATGGCATTTATTAAGTGCGTACTATGTGCAAAGCACTGTTCTAAGCACTGGGGAGGTTACAAGGAGATCAGGTTGTCCCACGGGGGGCTCACAGTCTTAATCCCCATTTTACAGATGAGGGAACTGAGGCCCAGAGAAGTGAAGTGACTTGCCCAAAGTCACACAGCTGACAATTGGCAGAGCAGAGATTTGAACCGATGACCTCTGACTCCAAAGCCCGGGCTCTTTCCACTGAACCACGCTGGTACAGCGGTTGAGCTTAGAGGAGCAAAGTATGTGGGCTGGGTTGTAATAGGAAATCAGGGAGGGGGAGAGGTGATTGAGAGTTTTAAAGAAGTTTCTGTTGGATGCAGAGGTGGATGGGCAACCACCATGAGTGGGGAAACACGGACTGGATGTTTTTGTAGAAAAATGAGCCAGGCAGCAGAGTGAAGTAGGGACTCCTTCCCCTCCCCACCGCACCTGTATATATGTTTGTACAGATTTATCACTCTATTTTACTTGTACATATTTACTATTCTCTTTATTTTGTTAATGACGTGCATTATAGACTGTGAGCCCACTATTGGGTAGGGACTGTCTCTATATGTTGCCAAATTGTACTTCCCAAGCGCTTAGTACAGTGCTCTGCACACAGTAAGCGCTCAATAAATACGATTGATGATGATTCAGCTTTAATTCTATTTGTTCGGACGACTTGACACCTGTCTCCATGTTTTGTTTTGTTGTCTGTCTCCCCCTTCTAGACTGTGAGCCCATTGTTCGGTAGGGACCGTCTCTCTATGTTGCCGACTTGTACTTCCCAAGCACTTAGTACAGTGCTCTGCACACAGTGAGCGCTCAATAAATACGATTGAATGAATGACTGAAGCGGGCAGAAAGAGGCAAGCGGGAGGTTGTTAACAATTGACAAGGTGGAATAGAATCAGTGCTTAGAGTAACGTGGTAGCAGTTTGGATGGAGGGGAAAGGGCAAATATTAGCGCTGTTTTGAAGGTAAAAATGACAAGATTTGGTGACACTGAATATAATAATGATGGTATTTGTTAAGCGCTTATTATGTGCCAAGCACTGTTCCAAGCTCTGGGATAGATTCAAGGTAATCAGGTTGTCTCTCGTGGGTCTCACGGTCCCAATCCCCATTTTCCAGATGAGGTCACTGAGACACAGAGAAGTGACTTGCCCAAAGTCACACAGCTGACGAGTGGTGGAGCCGGGATTTGAACCCACGACCTCTGACTCCCAAGCGCGGGCTCTTTCCATTACACCATGCTACATCTCTGTTCTTGTACTTCCCAAGTATATTGCGCCCAGAAGGTGTGGAATAAAATACCTTCACTGCTATTGCTCAGAGAGGCAGTGTGGCTCTGTGGAAAGAGCACCGGCTTTGGAGTCAGAGGTCATGGGTTCAAATTCCAGCTCCTCCAATTGTCAGCTGTGTGACTTTGGGCAAGTCACTTCTCCGTGTCTCAGTTACCTCAGCTGTAAAACAGGGATTAAGACTGTGAGCCCACCCGTGGGACAACCTGATCACCTTGTAACCTCCCCAGCACTTAGAACAGTGCTTAGCACATAGTAAGCGCTTAATAAATGCCATCACTATTATTATTATTGCCACCATGCCATCTCATTCAGACTACACCGATTCTCTCTACCGGCTGCTTGCAATGTCTGTCTCCAGACCCAGAGGACCCGGGAGACAGTTGGATGACAGCCCAAACCCTCACACCACAACTGCATTAAAAAAAATAAATAAGCATCAAGTTCTACTCTGAGCCCCCCTTTTCCTCTGATCCTCCCCATCACTTTGACTCCCTCCCTCTGCTCTACCCCCTCCCCGCCCCACAGCACTGGTGTATACATGTACATATCTATTATTCAATTTATTTTATTCAAGAAGGATCAGTGATGTCCAGAATCGATAATTCCATTTATTTATATGAAGCTCTTGATGCCTACTTGTCTGCTGTGTGGCTTTGGGCAAGTCACCTCACTTCTCTGGGCCTCAGTTACCTCATCTATAAAATGTGGATTGAGACTGTGAACTCCACGTGGGACGGAGACTGCGTCCAACCCGATTTGCTTGTTTCCACCCCAGTGCTTAGTATAGTGCCAAGCACATAGTAAGCCCTTAATTTTTATTTTTATGATTCCCGGGCTACGGTTTTCTCATCTCTAAAATGGGGATTCAAAATGCCTGTTCTTCCTCCCTCTTAGACAGTGGGACAGGGACTGTGTCTGACGTGCTTGTATTGTCTCTGCTCCAGTGCTTGGCACAGTGCTAAGCACGTAGTAAACACTTAACACATAACCTAAGTATTATTATCTGGATGAAAAAGGGTTTCCTCTTTCTCTCTGTCCCTCCCTCTAGCCTTTTCAGTCTTCCCATTTTCATCAGTCCCGCGCCTTGGAAATTCCATCTCCCATCTCATTTTGCGCCCTGCTGGATTTTTCCCTTTCCCAGGACTCTTGGTTTCTGTTCTGCTGAGCCCAGGCCTGTGGTAGCTCAGTTCCATCAAGCCATATGGTCTGGGGGTCACTCTACACCCCAATGTCCTTCTCCTTCCTGTAATAGTAATAACAATAATATTAACTTATATCTGATTAACTTGGATCTATCCCAGTGTTTAGAACAGTGCTTGACACATAGCACTTAAGTACCATAATAATAATATTTATTTTATTCATTATAAATTTATTGATTTATTATAATTCATTATTCATTACAACTACTATAACATTATTTATTATAGATTTTTTATTATAAAATATTATAATGTTTATTTTCTTTATTATAAAATATTTATTTTTATTTAATATTAGATTAACTCATATCTGATTAACTTGGCTCTATCCCAGTGTTTAGAACAGTGCTTGGCACACAGCGCTTAACAAGTACCATAATAATAATATTAACGCTTTACTATAAATTTATTTATTATAATTGATTATGTATGTATTATAATTATAATAGTATTCATTATAGAATATAATTTTTATTTTATTTATTATAGCATATTTTTTATTTAAGATAAATTATATTAACTCATACCTGATTAACTTGGAGCTATCCCAGTGTTTAGAACAGTGCTTGGCACACAGCGCTTAACAAGTACCATAATAATAATATTAATGCTTTACTATAAATTTATTTATTATAATTGATTATGTATGTATTATAAATATAATAGTATTCATTATAGAATATAATTTTTATTTTATTTATTATAGCATATTTTTTATTTAAGATAAATTATATTAACTCATACCTGATTAACTTGGAGCTATCCCAGTGTTTAGAACAGTGCTTGGCACACAGCGCTTAACAAGTACCATAATAATAATATTAATGCTTTACTATAAATTTATTTATTATAATTGATTATGTATGTATTATAATTATAATAGTATTCATTAATATAGAATATAATTTTTATTTTATTTATTATATAATATTTTTTGATTTAATAGAAATTATATTAACTCATATCTGATTAACTTGGAGCTATCCCAGTGTTTAGAACAGTGCTTGGCACATAGCGCTCAACAAGTACCATAATAATAATATTTATTTTATTTATTATAAATGTATTTAGTTTTTTATTAATTACAATTATTTTAATAATAATAATGGTATTGGTTAAGTTCTTGCTGTGTGTCAGACACTGTAATAAGCAATAGAGTAGGTATGATGCAGTCAGATCAGCTGTAGTTCCTGTCCCACTTAGGGCCCAAAATCTAAGTAATAATAATAATGATGGTATTTGTCAAGTGCTTACTATGTGCAAAGCACTGTTTTAAGTGCTGGGGAGGTTACAAGGTGATCAGGTTGTCCCATGGTGGGGGGCTCACAGTTTCAATCCCCATTTTACAGATGAGGGAACTGAGGCACAGAGAAGTTAAGTGACTTGCCCAAAGTCACACAGCTGACAGTTGAAGGAGGGAGAGCAGATATTGAATCCCCATTTTACAGATGAGGAAACCGAGGCACCGAAATTCATTCATTCAGACGTATTTATTGAGTACTTACTGTGTGCAGAGCACTGTACTAAGCACTTGGGAGAGGACAATACAACACCAGACACATTCCCTGCCCACAATAAGCTCACAGTCTAGAGGGGGAGACAGATATAAATATAAATAAATAAACAGACGTTAAGACTTTGTGTTGTTAAGAGATGTTAAGTGACTTGCCTAAGGTTCCACGGCTGTCACGTGGGAGAGCCAGAATTAGAACCCAGGTCCTCTGGGTCCCAGGCCCCTCTCCTTGTCACAGGCCCATGCTGTTTCTCATCATGGGAAATACGATTGATTGATTAATACGATTGATTGATTGATTGATTGATTCCAACCCGCTATGGGCCCAGCTGCAGGAAGGCAGTTCTCACCGTCTAGTGGCCCCCAAAATCTCCCAGAGGAAACTATGGGCGGTCGCCCTGCTCGACCGAGTCATTCGCTGTTTATGGTTGTTATTAAGCATTTCATTCATTCATTCTTTCAATCGTATTTATTGAGCGCTTACTGTGTGCACAGCACTGTACTAAGCGCTTGGGAAGTACAAGTTAGCAACATATAGCTGTGTACTGAGCACAGTGCCGAGTGCTGCGGAAAACACACATCAATCCATTCGGCCATGGTGTGGGAGGCCAGACGCCTAGAGACTGGAAAGCTGGGGAATGGTGGGAATTTAAAGTGGGCATTAAAAAGAGCACGCAGTTCAGGAATCGGGGCATCAGAAGGGAAAAGAGGCCCTGGAAGAGGTGCTGGCACCAGGCTAGCCCTTAGCTCAGCCATCCCAACGTTCCCAGCATTCCCAATGATCCCACAGCTCTCTGCCAACTTGTACTTCCCAAGCACTTAGTACAGTGCTCTGCAGTCAGCGCTCAATAAATACGATTGATTGATTGATTGATTGATTTGGGAGGCAGACTCTGCCAGCTTCACTGCCCCAGAAGGAGCCAGACCGGATCTGACAGACAATTCCTCTCCCCTCCTTCAAACCCTCCCTGACTAAGCCCTCCTTTCCTCTTCTCCCACTCCCTTCTGCGTTGCCCTGATTTGCTCCCTTGGTTCATTCCCCCGCCCAGCCCCACACCACTTATGTCCATAATTGTCATTTATTTATTTATATTAATGTCCGTCTCCTCCTCTGGGCCGTAAGCTCTCTGTGGGAAGGGAATGTGTCTGTTGTTATCTTGGACTTTCCCAAGTGCTTAGTACAGCGCTCTGCACACAGTAAACACGATCGAATAAATGAATGATTGCCTGGGCCGTGGAACAGTCCAAACCAGGTCTAATAGGCCTCACGTGGCCTCGGTGTTTTTCTCTGTGAAATGGGCACTGCGCTTCCCCTCTCCGGAGTCCTTCAGCCAGGGCTTTGAGGAGGACGGGCTTGGGGTGAGCCATTCCTGGATGCTCTGGGGATGCGGTCCAGGCTTGGTGGGCACGGCGGTCGGGCTCCGTCTCCTCCATCCCTGCCTGCCTTGCTTCTTTGGGGCACTGAGCTGACCCTCCACAAGGCCGGCTAGCATGGGAGGGGCATCAAGGGCCAAAGGATGCCTGTTTTGGAGTCCTTGGCTCTCCGGGAACCTGCTCGGCAGGGAAGAAGGAGGAAGCAATGTTCTCTCTGAGACCCTTCCAGCCCACCCCCCTCATGCCCACCACCCCTGCACCCTTCCTGTTTGTGCCACCGGCTGTGCTGCCAGCTGGCTGGGAGGGCCTTCCCTCAAGCCCCACCCAGGGCCTTGCGGCTTGGCATCCTTCCGCTGGCTGGCACGGTGCCCCTCCCTTCTGGGATCTGGGCAGGTTTGGGCGGGGGGCGGCCTCCACAAGTCAGAGAGCCCAACTGATTGTCAGCACGATCGGCCAGTGCTGTTTATGGAGCTCTGGACTAAGCCAGTGTAGTACACCTGAGTTGGTAGTCACGTACCCAGCCCACAACAAGCATACAGTCTTGACGGGGAGGCAGACATTGACATACTTAAATAACTTATGAATATATACAGGATCTGGGATGAAGGCTCCCAGGATCAAGATTCACCCAATAGACAAGAGTCCCACGGTAGACAAGCGGCAGAGCTGGGATCCAATGCTTTGCACATAGTAAGTGCTTAACAAATGCCATCATTATTATTAGAACACACAACCCTCTGACACCCAGGCCGGTGTTCTTTCCCCTAGGCCACAGTGTAGACAGCACGGTAAACTCCTCTTTTCTGGCTCCTGGGACTAAGTCTCATGGGACCCAGGCTCCCAGGATCAAGGCTTACCGAGATAAGGCTCATGAAATATTGTAACGAGAGCCCAAGCCTGGGAGTCCAAAGGTCCTGGGTTCTAATCCCACCTGTCTGCTGTTCACCTTGGGCAAGTCACTTCTCTTCTCTGGACCTCAGTGACCTCATCTGTAAAACGGGGATTAAGACTGTGAGCCCCACTGTGTCCCACTCGATTTGCTTGTAACCACCCCAGCACTTAGTATACCACGATTATTGTTATTATTATTAAGACAAAGCTCCGGGGACCCACCTTGTCTGCTGTTTATTCCCTCCTTTTTTCTCCTGCCGAACAACCCGGCTCCAACAGCTTTTTCCTCCTTAGGCTCCAAGCCATCACCCTCATCAGGTACACACGCCTCCTCTGAGTCAATAAATACCCCCTGATTGATTTATTGATTGACTGATTAAAGGAAGATGGGGTGGGGAAAGAAAAAAACGTGCCCAGGTGTGCCCAGATCTTCCCAACCACCTTCACATTCATTCATTCATTCATTCAATCGTATTTATTGAGCGCTTACTGTGTGCAGAGCACTGTACTAAGCGCTTGGGAAGTACAAGTTGGCAACATATAGAGACGGTCCCTACCCAACAGTGGGCTCACAGTCTAGAAGGGGGAGACAGAGAACAAAACAAAACATATTAAGGAAATAAAATAAACGGAAAGGTCTAGAAACTCAGACAATCAGCTCTTTACAGGGAGGAGGAGGAGGGTGGTGAACAATAATTAACCACTTTGGCATTGTTGCATGTTTATTCTGTGCCAAGCAATGAGATGGGGGCATGATATTCAGGTCAAACCCAGTCCCTGTCCCATATGGGCTTCACAGTCCAAGGGGGAGGGAGAACAAGCATTCATTCATTCGATCGTATTTATTGAGCGCTTACTGTGTGCAGAGCACTGTACTAAGCGCTTGGAAAATACAATTCAGCAATAAAGAGAGATAATCCCTGCCCACACCTGTTTCACAGTCTAGAAGCACGGAATCACCAATTCTCATATGAGGGCCCAGAGAGGTGAAGTGACTTGCTCAAAGTTACACAAAATCCAGTGGAGGTGCCGGGATTAGAACCCAAGTCCTCTGACTCTTAGGCCCGACTCTGTTCATTAGTCCAGACTGCTTCACAGGGGCTGATACGCTTAAAATAATAATAATGATAGTATATGTTGCCAACTTGTACTTCCCAAGTGCTTAGTACAGTGCTCTGCACACAGTAAGCGCTCAATAAATACGATTGAATGAATTTGTTAAGCACTTACTATGTGTCAAGAACTGGTCTAAGCGCTGTGGGGGATACAAGGTAATCAGGTTGTCCCACGTAGGGCTCACAGTCTTCATCCCCATTTTCCAGATGAGGGAACTGAGGCACAGAGAAGTGAAGTGACTCGCCCAAAGTCACAAAGCTAACAAGTAGCGGAGATTGGATTAGAACCCATGACCTCTGACTCCCAAGCCCGAGCTCTTTCCACTGAGCCAAAAGCAGCCCGGCCTAAGGATAAGAGCACGGGCTTGGGAGTCAGAGGACGTGGGTTCTAATCCCGACCCCGCCACTTGTCTGCTGTGTGACCCTGGGAAAATCACTTCACTTCTCTGGGCCTCAGTTACCTCATCTGTAAAATGGGAATTGAGACCGAGAGCCCCAGATGGGATAAGGGGCTGTGTTCAACCTGATTTGCTTGAATCCACCCCAGCCCTTAGTACAGTGTCTAACACATAGCACTTAACAAATACCATCATTATTATTACCTACCCCAGCGTTTAGAACAAAGCTTGGCACGTAGTAAGCGCTTAACAAATACCATCATCATTATTATCTATCCTAGAGTTTAGAACAATGCTTGGCATGTAAGAAGCGCTTGACAGATACCATTATTATTATTAATTTACGTCAATCTTTGGATGCTGCCCAGGAGAGAGGAGATTTCAGTTTTTCTTTAAGGGGAAAATGTACATGGGGGCGAGGAGCGAGACGGGGACTTTCTCCGCTGGGCATCTGGGCGTCTCTTTGATGGTGGGCGAAAATACGTAACTGGGGATGGTGAATGTGGGTTTTGAAGGCACAGCAGTGGGTATATACAGGGTATGAGAACCAACAGACCCTGGAGATCCCAAGAGATTTGACTCAGCTATGGCTCAGACTGAAACAATCTCTGCCCGGCACCGAGACAGAGAAGAGAAGGAAATTGAGTCACAAGGGGAAGGAAAGAGCCACAAATGCTACATATGGGTTTCAAAACGGTCAGTATGCCTCAGCCCCGGTTTTGTGGGCTTTGTAGGAACATTGCAAACCGCAGGTTTTCGAGGTGCCCAGTCCATCGGGGGGCTTGACTTCCAGATTTATTCACCCCGGGGGCTCTGACGAGACCGGAGGGTTTTCAAAATCAGTCAGTGAATCAGTGATATTTACTACGTGTTCACTGTGTGCGGAGTGCCGTATTAAGGTGGTGGGAAAGTACAATACCTTTGAGAAGAGGAAAGAACAGTACGATATAAGATCCAAATCCGTGGCCTCCTGGCCTGTTGACTTTTGGAAGCCAGTTTTCTCCCAGTCCCCATCCCGCCCTACCCACGCCATCCATCGATCGATCCTTCTGGGTTGCGCGGGAGAGATGACGGCTTCCTTCAAGCGGATCGGAAAGCAAAGGTTCGGACTTCATAGCCCAGCTCAGAGAAGATGAAAACACTCAGGGCTTCCCAGGAAGAAGCCAAGTTTTCCCGGGAACACCTAACGTTTTCAGTGCAGGTAGCAAAGATTAATGTGGAACGGGTTTTGCTGAGATTGAGGGCTTGCGGAAACGGAAAGGAATGGGAAAGATGTGTCATGTTTCAGAGAAGCAGCAAAGAAGCAGAAGTCCTTAGCAAGGAGAGCCGACATGGATTGTGTCCTGGAATGCCCTCCCTCTGCCCATCTGCCAAGCTAGCTCTCTTCCTCCCTTCAAGGCCCTGCTGAGAGCTCACCTCCTCCAGGAGGCCTTCCCACACTGAGCCCCTTCCTTCCTCTCCCCCTCGTCCCCCTCTCCATCCCCCCATCTTACCTCCTTCCCTTCCCCACAGCACCTGCATATATGTATATATGTTTGTACATATTTATTACTCTATTTATTTATTTATTTATTTTACTTGTACATATCTATTCTATTTTATTTTGTTAGTATGTTTGGTTTTGTTCTCTGTCTCCCCCTTTTAGACTGTGAGCCCACTGTTGGGTAGGGACTGTCTCTATATGTTGCCAATTTGTACTTCCCAAGCGCTTAGTACAGTGCTCTGCACATAGTAAGCGCTCAATAAATACGATTGATGATGATGATGATGATGTTAACTTTAAAGCACAGCTAAGGTGGCCTGGGGGAAAACAGGGACAGGCAGATCAGCCTTCTGTGTGACGTTCATGTTGCCACATTGTGGGAAGCAGCATGGCAAGGCCTAGTGGAAAGAACCTGGGACTGGGTACATGTCCGCTGTGTGACCTTGGGCAAATCACTTAACTTCTCTGAGCCTCGGTTACCTCATCTGTAAAATGGGGATTAAGACTGTGAGCCCCACGTGGGACAACTTGATCACCTTGTATCCCCCCCCCCAGCACTTAGAACAGTGCTCTGCACATAGTAAGCGCTTAACAAATGCCATCAAAAAAAAAAAAGACCTGGGTTCTAAATCCACTTGTCTACCGTGTCACCTTGAGCATGTCACTGGACTTCTCTGTGCCTCAGTTACCTCATCTGTAAAATGGGGATTAAGACTGTGAGCCCCCTGTGGGACATTGTGTCTAAGATGATTATCGTGAATCTACCCCAGTGCTTAGTACAGTGCCTGGTGCATAGTAAGTGCTTAACAAATACTATTTTTTAAAAAAATCAGTCTTTATTGAGCACTTATCATCAGTCGTATTTATAGAGTGCTTACTGTGTGCAGAGCACTGTACTAAGTGCTTGGGAAGTACAAGTTGGCAACATATAGAGACAGTCTCTACCCAACAGTGGGCTCACAGTCTAAAAGGGGGAGACAGAGAACAAAACCCAACATACTAACAAAATAAAATAAATAGAATAGATATGTACAAGTAAAATAAATAAATAAATAGAGTAACAAATATGTACAAACATATATACATATAAAAGCATGCAGAGCATTGTTCCAAGCCCTTGGGGGGAGTACAGTCTAGTTAATGGACACAATCCCTGCCCATGGGAGTTTATAATCTTGTGGGGAAAACAAACACTAAAATAAATGACAGGGAAGGGGGAAGAAATAGAGTTTAAAGATCAGTTTGTAAGGGAAGCAGCGTAGCCTGGCGGAATAAGTACGGGCCTGGGAGCCGGCGCTCTTGGGTTCTAATCCCAGATCCACCGCTTGCCTACTGTGTGATGCTGGGAAAGTAACTTCATTTCTCTGCCTCGGTTTCCTCAGCTGCAAAATGAGGATTCAATACCCATTCTCCCTCCCACTTAAACCACAAACCCCATGTGGGACAGGGACAGGGCCAACTTGATTGACTTGTTCCCCAGCGCTTAGGACAGTGCTTGACGCATAGTAAGCGCTTGACAAATACCAGAACAAAAAAAGAGAAGTGCTACTGGGATGGGAAGAGGAGGATGGTCCTCAAATGCTTAGATGGAGGTGCTGTAAGTGGCGGAAATAGAATGCGGAGGTAGAATAATCAGGGAAGGTTTCCTGGAGATGTGATTTGAAAAAGGCTTTGAAGGTGGGGAAGGGAGTGTCAAGCAGGAAGGAGGGCGAGAGCAGGAAAGAGGTCAGCGGCAAGAGAGATGAGAGCAAGGCCGCGGGGAGGAGGTTGGTTTGACAGAAGCGAAGCAACCGGGGGTTTAGTGGGAGAGGAGCCGGGGTGGTGGTGAGAAGCAGTGTGACTAGTGAATAGAGCCCGGAGCCTCAGAGTCAGAGAACCTGGGTTCTAATCCCTGCTCCGCCACTTTTCTGCTGGGCGACTCTTCATTTAATAATAATAATAATACTGATGGTATTTGTTAAGCACTTACTTTGTGCAAAGCACTCTCCTAAGCACTGGGGAGGTTACAAAGTGATCAGGTTGTCCCACGGGGGGCTTTACTGTTTTAATCCCCATTTTAGACATGAGGTAACTGAGGCCCAGAGAAGTGAAGTGACTTGCCCAAAGTCACACAGCTGACAGTTGGAGGAGCCGGGATTTGAACCCATGACCTCTGACTCCAAAGCCCGGGCTCTTTCCACTGAGCCACGCTGCTTTCTCTGGGCCTCTCTGCAAAATGGGGAGTAGGACTGTGAGCCCCAGGTGAAACGTGAAATATGTCCAACCTAATTATCTCGTGTCTACCCCAGTGCTTAGTACAGTACCTGTCGCATAAGCGCTCAGCAAATGCCATTCAAACACGGAGAGCTGATTAAGTGCCTTAACAGCCGATGGTCTGGAGGGTCTTTTCCGGAAGCTTCTCGGGGATGCAGGTTAGTTCGCAGAATCGAAAACAACAGCAGTCACTTGCGTGGCTCAGTGGAAAGAGCATGGGCTTTGGAGTCAGAGGTCATGGGTTCAAATCTCAGCTCAGCCACTTGTCAGCTGTGTGACTTTGGGCAAGTCACTTCACTTCTCTGTGCCTCAGTTACCTCAACTGTAAAGTGGGGATTAAGACTGTGGGGCAACCTGATCACCTTGTAATCTCCCCCGTGCTTAGAACAGTGCTTTGCACATAGTAAGCGCTTAATAAATTCCATTATTATTATTATTATTATTCATTCCTTCAATCATATTGATTGAGTGCTTACCGTGTGCCATGCTCTGTACTAAGCTCTTGGGAGAGTCTAATACAACAATAAACAGACACATTCCCTGCCCACAACGAGCTTACAGTCCAGAGGAGAAGAACGTTGCTACTTCAGGTAGCAGTGGGGCAGAAGAGCACAGGACTGACGGACATTGGGTGTGTGTGTCCACATGTTTTGTTTCGTTGTCTGTCTCCCCCCTTCTAGACTGTGAGCCCGCTGTTGGGTAGGGACCATCTTTATATGTTGCCAACTTGTACTTCCCAAGCGCTTAGTACAGTGCTCTACACACAGTAAGCGCTCAATAAATACGATTGAATGAATGAATGAATGTGTGTGTGTTTGTGTTTTTGGGGGGGTTCACCCCTAGATGTAGCCTGTGGCTAATTATCTCATAAAGAGCAGGAAGGAGAAGCAAAACTTCCGCTATTCCAAGGGCTCCGGATCTGCCTCTCTGCAGCCGTGATGTAGAGAAGCAGCGTATCTCAGTGGAAAGAGCCCGGGCTTTGGAGTCAGAGGTCATGGGTTCGAATCTATTTATCTATTTCTATTTATTTTATTTTGTTAGTATGTTTGGTTTTGCTCTCTGTCTCCCCCTTTTAGACTGTGAGCCCACTATTGGGTAGGGACTTTCTCTATATGTTGCCAAATTGTACTTCCCAAGCGCTTAGTACAGTGCTCTGCACACAGTAAGTGCTCAATAAATACGATTGATGATGATGATGATGATGAATCCCTGCTCTGCCAATTGCCAGCTGTGTGACTTTGGGCAAGTCACTTCACTTCTCTGGGCCCCAGTTCCCTCATCTGGAAAATAGGGATTAAGACTGTGAGCCCTCCGTGGGACAACCTGATCACCTTGTAACCTCCCCAGCGCTTAGAATAGTGCTTGGCACATAGTAAGTGCTTAATAAATGCCATTATTATTATTACTATGTATGGGTGAAGATGCTCAGATCTACGCTCCAGCCTGAGAACCAGTCCCCCGTTCATTTCCACGCTTCCCACCATGAATCATATCTCACCCTCGGTCGTTTCATCTCTGACTGTGAGACAGTTTCCTATTTAAGTAGACCCGGAGTGTGAGTAAGAGATTCGTAATCTCAAAGGCGTGTTTTGTCTAAAATGTAAATAGTCCAGCAGAGTGGTAGTTCTGGGTCTCCGGAGGGGTTTCCCATCTTCGTCGTTGTCGTCAATGCCTTCATCAGCAGCTAAACTCGAGGGCTGTGGTTTATTTTGTCCTCTCCCAAGCGCTTAGTACAGTGCTCTGCACAGAGTAAGCGCTCAGTAAGTACGATTGAAGGAGTGAATGATTGAATTCAAAGGGAAAGCTAGCCTGGGGTTTCTCCCTTTAATTAATTCATCAGTCAATTATTTATTGTGAACTCCAGGTGAGCAGGGAACAGGTCTACCAAGCACTTAGTACGGTGCTCTGCGCACAGTAAGTGCTCAATAAATTCCACTGATCGATTGATATGTTGCCAATTTGTACTTCCCAGGCGCTTAGTACAGTGCTCTGCACATAGTAAGCGCTCAATAAATACGATTGATGATTGATGATGATGATAATCATCATCAATCGTATTTATTGAGCGCTTACTGTGTGCAGAGCACTGTACTAAGCGCTTGGGAAGTACAAGTTGGCAACATATAGAGACGGTCCCTACCCAATGAGCGCTTACTCTAGACTTAAAGCTCATCTCTAAATTGGGGGCTGGGAGCGTGTCTACCAACTCTGTTGCACTGTGTCTACCAATTCTGTTGCACTGTACTCTCCCAAGCGCTTAGTACAGTGCTCTGCACACAGTAAGTGCTCAGTAAATACCACTGATTGGGGGATTAAGTGCTTACTCTAGACTGTAAATTCATATCTAAACTGTAAGCTCACTGTAGGCAGTGAATGTACTAACTTTGTTGTACTGTACTCTCCCAAGCGCTTAGTACAGTGTTCTGCACACAGTAAGAACTCAATAAATACCACTGACTGATTGATTACTGGGTTGAGAACAGTGCATTGAGCACTTGGAAAAATCCAATACTTTCCCCTAGTGTTACTACTAATAATAATACTAATAATGGTATCTGTTAAGTACTTACTATGTGCCAGACACTGTACTAAGCACTGGGGTGGACACAAGCAAATCGGGTTGGACGCAGTCCCTGCCCCATGTGGGGCTCACAGTCTCAATCCCCATTTTCCAGATGAGGGAACTGAGGTCCAGAGAAGTGAAGGACTTGCTCAGGGTCACACAGCAGACGAGTGGTAGAGTCGGGATTAGAACCCATGACCTTCTGATTCCCGGGCCCAGGCTCTATCCTCTATGCCACTGCTTCCCCTGCCCGTAATTTATTTTAACGTCTGTCTCCCATAACTAGGCTGTAAGTTCCTTGTGGGCAGGGGTGACGTTTACCAACTCTATTGTATTGTCCCCTCCCAAGCGTTTAGCACAGTGCTCTGCACGTGGTAAGCGCTCAAAAAATACCATTGCAATACGGTTTTGACTGGTTACAGCGCAGAAGTAATAATGATAATAATAATAATAATTCCACTGAGCCACGCTGCTTCTCTTCCAGGTAGCGTGGCCTAATGGCAGAGCCTGGGCTTGGGAGTCGGAGGAACTAAGTTCTAGTCCCGGCTCTGCCCCTTGTCTGCTGTGTGATCTTGGGCAAATCACTTGATGTCTCTGTGCTTCAGTTCTCTCCTCTGCAAAATGGGGATTCAGTACCTGTTCTCCCACCCACTTAGACCGTTAGGCCCATGTGGAACCTGATTATTTGTATATACCCCAGTGCTTAGTACAATGCTTGACACCTAATAAGCGCTTCATTCATTCAATTGTATTTATTGAGCCCTTACTGTGTGCAGAGCACTGTACTAAGTGCTTGGGAGTACTAAGCTTGGGACTCTGTTCAACCTGATTTCCTTGTATCTACACCAGTGCTTAGAAAGGTGCTTGGCACATACAAAGCACTTAAAACACCAATAATAATAATAATAATAATGCTAGGGAGAGAAGCAGCGTGGCTCAGTGGAAAGAGCCCGGGCTTTGGAGTCAGAGGTTATGGGTTCAAATCCCCGCTCTGCCAACTGTCAGCTGCGTGACTTTGGGCAAGTCATTTAACTTTTCTGGGCCTCAGTTACCTCATCTGTAAAATGGGGATGAAGACTGTGAGCCTCACGTGGGACAACTTGATCACCTTGTAACCTCCCCAGTGCTTAGAACAGTGCTTTGCACATAGTAAGCGCTTAATAAATGCCATTAAAAAAAAGAGTACTAAGTGCTAAGTACTAAGTGTACTAAGTGCTACCCTCCCTTCTAAACTGTGAGCCCACTGTTGGGTAGGGACAGTCTCTATATGTTGCCAACTTGTACTTTCCAAGCGCTTAGTACAGTGCTCCGCACACAGTAAGCGCTCAATAAATACGATTGAATGAATGAATGGGAGGGTACAACACAACAATAAACAGACACATTCCCTGCCCACAACGAGCTGTCTAGAGATTAACAAATCATCATCATCATTCATGGTATTTATCGAGCAATTACTGTGTGCAGAGCACTGTGCTAAGCGCTTGGGAGAGAACACTGGAACAGGGTTGGGAGACACACTCCCTGCTCCCAACGAGCTTTCAGTCTAAAGAGACAGATAAGCACTAAAACAGATTTCAGATAGCAGGAAGGAATGCTTCTAGACAGAAGCGCTCGGGACAGTCTAACTTCTAGGTCATGATTTTAGGGTGACCCCAACTCCATCCCCCCACAACGACAAGGCGGCCTCTTGAAAGACCAAACAGGATATTCATTTGGGTCAGGGCACTGGGGGAGTGACACTTCAAGACATTTAACGGTAAAACATCTTCCCGTTACTGTTATTTGTCCTGGAAACCATAGGCTGGGGAGGGTGATGTGGGGGAGATTTGGGGGGCAGTGAAGCCACGCTGCTTCTCTATCCACCCCCTCCCCTTGCGCCATCCCCTCTCCCCAACTTCAATCAGCCAAGTGTGGCCTCTGGAACCCCAACTTCATCATGGGGAACCTTTCCTTCATCCTAGACCTGTTCCTGACCCAATCACTCCTCCTCCTCGCCATTGCTGAAACCTGCCTCCCCCCAGATAGTGGCCCCTGCTGCTCTCCCCAGAAGGGGCCTCATCTTCTCCCACTCCCTCAGACTCACTGGGAAAGGTGGAGGTGTTGGCTTCCTTCTTGCACCCCAATGTCGCTTATGCACCATTCCACCTCCCCCAACCCTTTCTTTCCCTTCCTTCGGATCCTTATCATCCACCTCTACCGCCAACTCCAGATTCTAGTAACGGTCATCTATCACCCCCCGGGTCCCACCTCCAACTTTTGATCCCTTTCTCACATTCCTTCTCTTTCTCCATAATAATAATGGCATTTATTAAGCGCTTACTATGTGCAAAGCACTGTTATAAGCGCTGGGCAGCGTGGCTCAATGGAAAGAGCCCGGGCTTTGGAGTCAGAGGTCATGGGTTCAAATCCTAGCTCCGGTGTGACTTTGGGTAAGTCACTTAACTTCTCTGAGCCTCAGTTACCCATCTGTAAGTGCTCAATAAATACGATTGATGATGATCTGTAAAATGGGAATTAAAACCGTGAGCCCCCCGTGGGACAACCTGATCACCTTGTAACCTCCCCAGTGCTTAGAAAAGTGCTTTGCACATAGTAAGCACCTAACAAATACCATTATTATTATTATCAGGTTGTCCCACGGGGGGCTCACAGTCCACATCGATCCTTGGGGACTTCAATATCTACATAGATATTCCCGATGATGCGTCTGCTGACCGCCTTCTATCATTCCTCAACTCCCCTGACCTCCTGCTCCATCCCACCTCGCCCACTCATCAATTTAGACACACCCGTTCGATTCTATCACCCTGCACAATCTCTATCCTCACCAACTCTGAAATCCCTCTATCTAACCATAACCTCCTCACCTGTCTTCTCTCCCACACCCCACCCCACAAATCTATGCTGTCCCCCGACAGGAACCTCCAATTCTTTGACTCCATCCAATTCTCTCAATTCCCCGGGCCGCATTTAGCCTCCGTAACCAAACTACCTTCCTTTGAAGACCAAATGGACACCCACCCTGGATCCACAGGCCTGGATCACCTCCAGAGTCTGCCTCCTTCGCTCAGAGTGCTGCTGGAGGAAATCTAGATATCAGGCTGACTGCTCAGGAGCTGGGGGCTCTGAGCAAAGGAAGCAGAGGCTGGAGGGGCTGGTGGTTAGCACACTTGCAGCCTCCAGTCAACAGAGGGGAAGGAGTGAGGGGTAGTTAAGAATCCCCTGCAGCAGCATCAGTTCAGTTTGGCCACAAAGAGGAACTGTTTCAACACCCCCCTCTGACCTCAATCTCAGGGCCTTCTCAGAAAAGACAGACCTTCCCGAGTCCTGCCCACTTCCCCCCTTCCCCGCAATCCCCTCAGTCGGGGGCAAGCATTGGGGGTGCTGGGAAGACACACGCAGCCCAGAAAATAAAAACATCTTTATTTCTGAAACAGCTGGAAAACTTGGGGAACCGTCAGTGGGGTGGGGGCTGGGAGGGGGACCAGGGACTGTGGGGCGTCTAGGACAGTGCTGGGGTCCATGTGGGATTGAAAGCTGAGGAGCAGCCTGAGAAAGAGATCGAAGTAGCCTCACAATCCTTCCTTTTATCTCCCCCCAGACCCATGCTGTATCCTCTAGGCCGTATGCTGCTGCTCACCATTTCCATGTTAACACCTGCCCCACCTCTACACTCCCTCCTCTGCCCCCTTGCCCCCCATCGACCCCCCACCCCCAACTGAGCTCAGCAGATGCCGTGGCCCCCGTGGCCCATGGGGAGGACAGGAGCCAGTGCCAGGGCCAGGGGGAAAGCGGGCAAGTAGAGGGCTGGAGGGGCGGGAAAAGGGGTGCCATAGCCTTGGGAAGAGGTTGCCACTGCCAGGACCAGGGGGGCCTTGAGAGCCCCCTCTAATTGGGGCCTGCTCCCTTCTGCACTGATGGGCAACAGAAGCCGCTTGCCCTTCTGCCGCCAGTTACCAAATGAGACCCGGACCACCTGGGGGTGAGGGAAGGGAGAGACAGGGGGGTTGCTCAGCCTGGCTTTCCCTCCTCATCACCGCCCCCACCCCCAGTTTCCCCCTTCCTCCCCACCACCTTCCTGCTCCCCCCTCCCCTCCCTCCATCTCCCAGTTGCCCTTCCCCCTTCCCCCAGCTTCCCCTCCTCACTTCCCTCCAGCTTCCCTTCCTTCCCCCTCTCCACCTCCCCACAACTTCCCCTCCCCAGTTCACCCTCCCCAACTCCTCCCAGATTCTGCTCCCCACTTCCCTCCCCCCTTCCTCTAATGGCCCCCTCTTCTGCCCCCCCCCCCCCCACCCCACACGGCCTCAGGGGCCCCTGGATGCTCCCTGGGCAGGACCACCCACGAGCCTTGCCCCATGACACTCATGGACCCAAACTGGAGACCCCAGCTGCCTCCTAGGATAAAGCCACCCACAAGACTTGCTCTCTGCACCCCTTCCAGGGACACTGGCTGCTCCCCGGGGCAGAGGTCCCCCTGAACTTCAGGCCTCCCTGGGACAGGGCAGCCCATCAACTCCAGGTCTCCCACCCCAGATGCCCCACAAGGGACCCCAGACTCTCCCCAGGTTCAGGTCACCCATGAACACCAGATCCGCCCCAGATGCTCTCCAGGGCGCAGAACCCACATCCTTGTCGAGTTGCAGGTCCTGAGCGATGTCGCAGATCTGTTGGGGGCTGGGTTTGCCACAGCGGCAGAAGAGGCTCTCCAGGCTGCCCTTGATGCTATTCTGGATGCTGGTCCGGTGTTTCCGCTTATGGGCTGGGACCAGAACCCTCTCCCACGGTGCATGTCTGTGTGGGCAGTGGGGGAGAGCTGTGAGAGGACACCCCGACTCTGGAGATGCCCAACCTGCCAGCTCCCATCCCTGCTGGGGACATGGGTTGGAGGCCCTGCTTCCCCACCCAGGAAGCCCCCTCCCCAGTTCCTCATTTCCCCTCTGCTCCTCTCCCACCAGGAGCCAAAGTGACCGGGCTTCCCTCCCTAGATTCTGCCCAGGGATACAGACCCACCTGGACCCCAGTCCCAGGAAGGGCTCAGGGCCCAAGGCCTCCCCGAACACATGGAGAGAGTGGCAGGGGGTCGGGGGGCGCAGAAGAGGGAGGGTCTCAGGTTCCTGCTTACCTCTTTGGGGTGGTCAGCATTCTTGGCTTCGTTGAGCCAGCGCTGCAGTAGTGGTTTCAGCTTGCACAGGTTTTAAAAGCGCAGCTGTAGAGCCTCAAAGCGGCAAATCATCGTCTGGCTGAATACCCTACCTGGCAAGGACCAGAAGGGCCATCTCTCCTAAGCCCTTACTTTGTGTGTGCTGAGCAATGCACTAAACACTGGAGTGGGTACAGGATAATCAGGTCAGACATGGACCCCGTCCCACAAGAGGCCCAGTTTAAGATAATAATAATAATAATATTTGTTGAGCACTTACTAGGTGCCAGACATTGTACTAAGTGCAGGGGTGGATACAAGCAAATCAAGTTGGACACAGTCCCTGTCCCTTGTGGGGCTCAGTCTCAATCCCCATTTTACAGATGAGGGAACTGAGGCAGAGAGAAGTGAAGCGACTTGCTCGAGGTCACAGAGCAGACAAGTGGCGGAGCTGAGATTAGAAGCAGCAGCGTGGCTCAGTGGAAAGAGCACGGGCTTTGGAGTCAGAGCTCATGGGCTCAAATCCCGGCTCTGCCAACTGTCAGCTGTGTGACTTTGGGCAAGTCACAACTTCTCTGTGCCTCAGTGACCTCATTTGTAAAATGGGGATTAAAACTGTGAGCCCCCCCCGCAGGACAACCTGATTACCTTGTAACCTCCTCAGCGCTTAGAACAGTGCTGTGCATTAGTAAGCACTTAACAAATACCATTATTATTAGAACCCATGAGGGAGAGAACATCACTTAATCCCCAAATTACAGAGGAGGAAACGGAGGCCTAGACAAATGAAGCGACTTGCCCAGGGTCACACAGAGGGCAATAGTAGTAATGATGGTGTTTGTTTAAGTACCTACTACGTGCCAAACACTGTACTAAGTGCTGGGTTTGGTACAAAATAATCACGTTGATCACAGTCCCTGTCCCGCATGGAGTTCACAGGAAGGCGTGGAGCTGGGATTAGAGCCCAAATCCTCTACTACCCAGGCCAGTGCTCTTTCTGCTAGTTCCATGCAACAAGCGCTCAGTATATACCAATGATAGCTGGGTGTTGGGAAAGTTAACTGGGGGAAGGCTTGCGTGGGGAGGAGGAGGAGAAAGAGGAGGAGAGATTTTAGGAGGGAGAGCAATGGTCTGGTGGAAAGGGAAGACGGGAGGAAGCGCTTGTACTTCCCAAGCGCTTAGTACAGTTCTCTGCACACAGTAAGTGCTCAATAAATACGATTGATGATGAGGAACAGACTATCCCCACCTTCAAAACCTTTCTAAAATCACATCTCCTCCACATCAAACCAAAACTCCTCACCACTGACTTTAAAGCATTCCACCACCTTGCCCCCTCCTACCTTATCTTTCTATTCTCCTACTCCAACCCAGCCCGCAAACTTTGCTTCTGAAGTGCTAACCTTCTCACTGTACCTCAATTTCACCTACCTTGCTGCCAACCCCTAAATCCCTCCCTCCCTCCTAAATCTGACAGATAATGACTCTACCCCATAGTAAGCGCTTAAAAAAAAAATGCCATCATTAATTCCCTCTGCCACTTGTCCGCTGCCTGGCCTTGGTCAAGTCGCTTCACTTCTCTGGGCCTCAGTTACCTCATCTGGAAAACGGGGATTAAAAGGGTGAGCCCCACGGGGGACAACCTGATTACCCTGGATCTACCCCAGCGCTTGGAACAGTGCTTAGCATATAGCAAGCGCTTAACAAATACCATAATTATTATATTAAACAGAAACTCCTTTCCAGTTGGCTTTAAGGTACTCACAGTCAGCTGGCTCCATCTTACCTCACCCCAGTGAGGTACGGCAACCCATCCAGCTCTCTTTGTTCCCCTAACAAAAAAGATCTCTCTGAACCACAACTTGTCTCACCACCAACCTTTTCTTCTCTTTGCAGGAAAAAATTGACATTTTGTGTCCTTGCAGTAAGGATTCTCCCGTCCGGAGGACCAAATCCCTCTCCCGGCTGACTTCAGCTCTAGCTAGTCAGTCCATCTGGTTGGCAAATTTTGTCATCGTCCCCTCCCATGTGGGGGAGAGGGGGGTTGGTGTGGGGGCTAAAATTGAACCCCCTCCCATGCATTTCAAGGCCGGTAGGATTTCCCCCTCCTGCTCTCTCCCCTACCCCTACCCCCATTAAAGCAGCTCTCTGGGGCTCCATCCATCCTCCATCTGGGGGCTGGGATGGACGGGTCTAAACTGACCCCCGTGTGCTAATAATAATAATAATAGTAATTATTATTACTATTCCCCCTCTAGAATGTAACCTCCTTGTGGGCAAGAAATATGTCCACCAATTCTGTTGTATTTTGTTCTCCCAAGCGTTCAGTAAAATTTCTGCACACCAGAAGCGCTCAATAAATACTATTGATTGATTAATTGATTAATAATGGTGGTCCCCTCTGCATCGGTACCCTTTAAGCACTTGATAGTCACCCCACGCTCAGCCTCCCCCATCCCTTATGTATTCATTCATTCATTCAATCATTTATTGAGCGCTTATGGTGTGCAGAGCACTGTAGTAAATTCATTCATTCATTCAATCGTATTTATTGAGCGGTTACTGTGTGCAGAGCACTGTACTAAGCGCTTGGGAAGTAAATGCTTGGGAGAGTACAATACAACAATCAACAGACACATTCTCTGCCCACAACGAGTACATAGTACGAGTACAGAGAAGCAGCATGGCTCAGTGGAAAAGAACATGGGCTTTGGAGTCAGAGGTCATGGGTTCAAATCCCAGCTCCGCCAATTGTCAGCTGTGTGACTTTGGGCAAGTCACTTCACTTCTCTGAGCCCCAGTTACCTAATCTGGAAAATGGGGCTTAAGACTATGAGCCCCCAGTGGGACAACCTGATCACCTTGTAACCTCCCCAGCACTTAGAACAGTGCTTTGCACATAGTAAGCGCTTAATAAATGCCATTATTATTATTATTATAGCCATCATTGAGCAGGTAATGTGACTATTGCTATATTGTACTCCCCTAAGCATTTAGTACAGTGCTTTGCACATGGTAAGCAGTGTGGGTCAGTGGAACAAGCATGGGCTCTGGAGTCAGAGTTCATGGGTCCAAATCCCAGCTCCGCCAATTGTCAGCTGTGTGACTTTGGGCAAGTCACTTAACTTCTCTGTGCCTCAGTTACCTCATCTGTAAAATGGGGATAAAGACTGTGAGCCCCCCCCCCCATGGGACAACCTGATCATCTTGTAACCTCCCCAGCGCTTAGAACAGTGCTTTGCACATAGTAAGCACTTAATAAATACCATCATTATTATTATTTATTATACAACTGATTGATCATTTAATGTCTGTCCCCTCATTCATTCATATTTATTAAGGGCTTACTGTGTGCAGAGCACTATGCTAAGCGCTTGGAAAGTACAATTCAGCACTCAGACATTTCTCATATCTGCAATTTAGTTTAATGGTCGTCTCCCCCTCTAGATTGCCTCTTTGTGGGCAGGGAAACTGTCTACCAACGCTGTTGTAGTGTACTCCCCTAAGTGCTTAGTGCAGTGCTCCGCACACAGTAAGCCCTCGGTAGCTACCATTGACTAAGTGCCAAGCACTATACTAAGTGCAGGAATAGATACAAGATAATCAGGTCACAGTCCCTGATCTCACGGGGCTCATGGTCAAAGGCGAGGGAAAACTGGTACAAGACAAGGCAAGCTGAGGCACAGAGAAAATAAATGAATCGCTCAAGGCCACGCAACATTTAAATGGTAGAGCTGGGACAGAATCCAGCTCCTCTGACTCTCAGGTACAGGCTATTTCCACTGAGTCTCCCCCACTCACTTTTCCCCCTGGACCAGCTCCTCTGGCCAGATGTCTCCCACCTCAACCAATCAATCATATTTATTGACCGCTTACTGTGTGCAGAGCACTGTACCCAGCACTTGGGATAATACAAATACAACCCTGAACACATTCCCTGCCCACAGTGAGCTTACGGTCTAGAGGGCGGGAGATGGACATTAATAGAAATAAATAAATGACAGATCTGTAGATAAGTGCTGTGGGGCTGGGAGGGGTGGATGAATAAAAGGAGGAAGCCAGGGACTGTTAGGGGAGGTATGATTTTAGTAGGGCTTTGAAAATGGCGACAGGGGTGGTCTGTCATTCATTCATTCATTCAATCGTATTTATTGAGCGCTTACTGTGTGCAGAGCACTGTACCAAGCGCTTGGGAAGTATAAGTTGGCAGCATATAGAGATGGTCCCTACCCAACAGAGGGCTTACAGTCTAGAAGGGGGAGAACAGTCTAGAAGGGGGAGATATGAAGATACGAAGGGGGAAGGAGTTTCAGTTCGGAAGGAGGACGTGGGCACGATGTCCAGTTTGTGGTGGGACAGATGGGATCAGTGAGTAGGTTGGTTGGAGGGGAGCCAAGAGTGCTCGCTGAGTTGAAGGAGGAGGCAAGCTGACTGACTTGGAGGTTTCTGAGGAGTGGGAAGACATGGACTGAATGTATTTTTTTTTTTTTTTAGAAAAATGAAGCAAAGACCTGAGAGTGTAGAGACGGGAGACAGGGAGGAGGCCGATGCAGCGGTCAAGGCTGGATCTAAGTGTTTGGATCATCCTGGTAGCGGTTTGGATGGAAAGGGCGGGGGTGGATTTTAGAGATGTTGGGGAGGTAGAACCGGCAGGATTTGACAACCATCTGAATATGTGGGTTGGATGAGAGATGATTTGAGGATAATACCACAGTTTGGGGCTTGTGAGAACATCTACAGTGATGAGAAAGGCTGGGGGAAGACGGGGTTTGGGTGGGAAGGTGACCAGACCAAATCAGATTCGAATAATAATAATAATAATGATGGTATTTGTTAAGCGCTTACTATATGCTGTTCTAAGCGCTGGGGTAGATACAAGATTATCAGGTTGTCCCACGTGGGGCTCAAAGTCTTCACTCCCATTTTACAGATAACTGAGGCCTAGACAAGTGAAGTGACTTGCCCAAAGTCACACAGCTGACAAGTGGCGGAGTCGGGATTAGAACCCATGACCTCTGGCTCCCAAGCCTGGGCTCTTTCCACTGAGCCATGCTGCTTCTCCAATCAGGACAGGCCATATAGATGGGCCTCCTCGGACCCCAGACCGAGGAGTCTGTCCGTGAAGAGACCGTCACGAGCTGGTTTGAAATATTCTTTTAATAAAATTTCATCTCCAAACAAATATTAATACGATATGGACAAGAAGCGGGGCCGGGGGTGGTGGAGGGAGTATAGGAAGAGGAAAAAAAACCCCAACAAACAAAAAACAGAAATCCACACCAAGAACAAAGTACAGAAGAGAGCCGTTGGGTCTGCCCCAGAGACCCCGGAACTCGGGCCCTGCTGATCCCGGCCCGGCCTGCCGCCTAGGTTCCAGCCAGCCGGGATGGATCCGGGATGGCAGGCCGGGAAAGCGGGAGGCGGCTGGGGGCCAGGCCCTGGCTCGTTGAGGGAGGGAAGCCAAGCCTCGTGTTGTTGGTTTCGATCCCCTTTGCCCCGGAGTGTGATCAGGGAACCACCAGCCTGATGCCTGAGCGGGAAGTGAGAAAGACCAGGGAACAACTCCACCCCTTCCTGCCGGAAACCTGGAACCCAGAGAGTTTGGCTCATGCTCCCCTCTGCACCCTCCAGCCCCACCCTGGGTACGGGAAACATAAAGAGAAAGGGCAGGAATGAAGAAAACCGCCCCAACCGATAACCTCCACAACCAGGCTCTCACCCTATGGGGTGGGGAAAGGAGGGCCCGCCTTGGAGATGGCCAGGGGGTGGTCCTGGGATGGCCCGGGGATGGCCAGCTCTCTTGGGAGGACATAGGGTGGGAGAAGGTTTCGGGGCCTTGGATTTTTTACAACTTGTTGAAGGATGGAGGGAAGGGCGGCGGGAAGCAATGTGGGAACGGGACTGTCCCCCTCCTCAGCCCCTCCCAAACCCCTCCCTCTGGAGAAGCTCGGCCTAGGTGATCTCAGTCCCGTCCGGTCTGGGGTCCGGGAGCCGTGGGCAGGGGTGACGACGTCTTGGGGGGCGGGGGCAGGGCCCAGTCCTCGAAGAGCGGGTTCCTCACTTCCATTTCTCCGGTCTGTGGGAGGGTAGCACACAGACACACAAACACAGGCGCACAAAGACACACACAGGGCCGGGCACACGGGCAGGTGGGGACACAGAGTCAGGACAGGAAGCAGCTCACCCCTTTCCCCATCCCTGCTCCTGCCTGTAATCTCGGCCCCCCTGCCTGGATGAAAAGGCGGGCAAGCAGGCCTCCCCTCCCTTCTCTTCCCCTCTTCTGTGCCCCCCGCCCCAGCTGGACCCCCCCAGAAGGTGGGGGGTCAGGAGGGGTGGGAGCCTGTGGATCTGCAGAGAGGGGGTGCTAGGATTTGGGGGGGCAAGTCCGTCGCAGCTCCTTACCGGGGCCAGGCCTGGACACTCGTACACGGTGAAATCTCCGTCTTCGTTCTCCTCGTCCGAGGAGGCCGTGTCCGCCTGACGGGGCTCCTCTTTATGTCTGGGCACAGACAGCGGCGGCTGCTTGGGGGTCTGCCAATCGTGGGGGGCTCCCAAATGCCACCTCAGCCCGCCCCCCGGGACCCAAAGCCCCCACGATAAGAATAATAATTACGGTATTTGTTAAGTGCTTACTGTGTGCCGGCCACTGTACGAAGCGCTGGGGTGGTTACAAGCAAATGGGGTTGGACACAGCCCCGGTCCCATGGGGGGCTCACAGACTCAGCCCCCATTTTACAGCGGAGGGAACTGAGGTCCAGAGAAGTGAAACGACTTGCCCAAGGTCACACAGCAGTCCAGTGGCAGAACCGGGATGAGAACCCATGAGCTCCTGATTCCCAGGCCCTTGTTCTAGCCATTACATCACGGCTTAGTCTCTATATGTTGCCGACTTGTACTTCCCAAGCGCTTAGTACGGTGCTCTGCACACAGTAAGCACTCAGTAAATACGATTGAATGAATGAACGAATGAACAGCACGGGCTCGGGAGTCAGAGGACGTGGGTTCTAATCCCGCTTCCGCCACTTATCTTCTGCGTGACCCTGGGCAAGCCACTTAAACTTCTCTGAGCCTCCGTCACCTCATCTGTAAAAGGGGGATTAAGAGCGTGAGCCCCACGTGGGACAACCTGCTGACCTTGTATCTACCTCAGCACTTAGAACAGCGCTTGGCACACAGTAAGCGCTTAAATACCGTTATTATGATTATTAAACCACGCTGACGAGACCCGGTGAAAGACCCACCCGTCCACCTCTGGGCTCCCAGGGACCATCAGGGTGGGGTCTATGGACTGGGGGTCTCCCCCCACCTCACACCCCCCTGGCCACTCACTTCTCCATGGACAGCATCTGCTGCTTCTGGTGTTGATAGTGATACATCTGGGCACTTTGTGCCAGCTTCTTGTCTCCCGGCTGTGGGCACAGAGGGCAGATGGGCTTCAGCCTCCAAACACCGGCATCCCAGCCTCCTCAATCCAAAGTCTCGGCCTCTGTAGACAGGCCTTCGCGGGATTTGGAATTTCCCTCCTTCCCCCAACCAACCAACTGCCCCTGAGACTGAACAAGGAGCTTGCTGTGGGCAAGGAATATGTCTGATGTTATACTGTTCTCTCCCAAATGCTTACTACAGTGCTTTGCACAGTGTAAGCACTCAGTAAATACGAGTGAATACGACAACCCGATGACCTTGTGCCTCCCTCAGCACTGGGAACTGTGCTTTGCGGGTAGTAGGCGCTTAATAAATGCCATCATTATTATTATTATTATTGGTCCAGTGCTCTGCACATGGTAAGCGCTCAATGAACACGATTTAATGACTGAATGGTGCAAAAAAAAATTCTATTTTTCATTTTGTTAATACGTTTTGTTTTGTTCTCTGTCTCCCCCTTCTAGACTGTGAGCTCACTGTTGGGTAGGGACCGGCTCTATATGTTGCCAACTTGGACTTCCCAAGCGCTTAGTACAGTGCTCTGCACACAGTAAGCGCTCAATAAATACGATTGAATGAATGGATGAATGAGTGAATGAATGGAGAGGCTGGAAGAGCCTGGGCATCAGAAGACCTAGGTTCATTAGGTCATTGAGTCATTGAACCTAGGTTCATTGGGTCTCAGTTGGTGGCTCATTGGAAAGAGCACAGGCTTTGGAGTCAGAGGTTATGGGTTCAAATCCCGGCTCCTCCAATTGTCAGCCGTTTGACTTTGGGCAAGTCACTTCACTTCTCTGGGCCTCAGTTACCTTCATCTGTAAAATGGGGATTAAGACTGTGAACCCCAAGTGGGACAACCTGATCACCTTGTATCCTCCCCAGCGCTTAGAACAGTGCTTTGCACATAGTAAGTGCTTAACAAATGCCATTATTATTATTATTCATTACAGGCAGGGAAATGTCTGCTGATTCTGCTGTACTAAACTCTCCCAAGCATTCAGCACAGCACTCTGCACGTAGCAAGCGCTCGATACATTCGATCGATTGATTCTAATTCCAGCTCCACCGCCTGCCCTTCATTTCTCTGGGCCTCAGTTTCCTCATCTACAAAATGGGGATTCAATCCCTGTCCTCCCTCCCCCTTAGACTCTGAGCCCCACATCAGGGAGTCAATCATATTTAGTGAGCGCTTACTGCAGGACGGGAACTGTGTCAGACCCTGTGACCTTCTCGGTGCCCAACGCAGGAAGCGCTTAACCAATGTTGCAATCTATTATTCGTGCTGAGGCGATGATGATGATGACCTTCTTTGGGATAAGGAGAGTTTCAAGCGAACTCCCTCCTCATCAGCTCTAAGGTAGCCGATCGGCTCTCCCCGCTACCTTTCCTCACTCCTCTCCCCACCGCGCCGCAGTTCGCACGCAGGGCTCGCGCTTCTGACACCAGTTGTCTCGCTTCGATCTCATCGACCTCTGGCCCACATCCTCCCTCTTACCTGAAACTCCCTCCCCCTTCGCATCTGGCCGCCCACCACTCTCCCCCTGGAAAGACCACGGGCTTGGGAGCCAAAGGCCATGGGTTCGAATCCCGGCTCCGCCGCTTGTCAGCTGTGTGACTTTGGGCAAGTCACTTCACTTCTCTGGGCCTCAGTTACCTCATCTGGAAAATGGGGATTAAGACTGTGAGCCCCACATGGGACAACCTGATCACCTTGTATCCTCTCCAGTGCTTAGAACAGTGCTTTGCACATAGTAAGCGCTTAACAAACACTAAAATTATTATTATTATTCTTCAAAGTCCCTCTGAACCCATCTCCTCCAGGAGGCCTTCCCTCATCATCATCATCATCATCAGTCGTATTTATTGAGCGCTTACTATGTGCAGAGCACTGTACTAAGCGCTTGGGAAGTACAAATTGGCAACATATAGAGACAGTCCCTACCCAACAGTAGGCTCACAGTCTTCCCTGACTACCATTTCATATAATAAGAATAATAATAATAATAATGATGGCATTTATTAAGCGCTTACTATGTACAAAGCACTGTTATAAGCGCTGGGGAGGTTACAAGGTGATATCCACCCCATCTTCATTTGACTGCCTCTCTAAGCCCACACCCTTCTACCAAACCCTCCTTGAGTTCCATCCACACCCCTCTTCTGCCCATAACTCAAGCGCTCAGTACAGTGCTCTGCACACAGTAAGCGCTCAATAAATACGATTGATTGATTGATAACTCTGTACCCCTCTTCCGTCCACGTCTTCGCTTTCATCTATTTTAGCGTCTGCCTCCCCCGCGCTAGCAAGTACGGGAATGACCCTCACGGCTGACTCTACTGTCTTCTCTCAGGTGCTTAGTACAGTGAACGCTCAGCGTATAGCACCGACAGAGCAAATCCATGGGCCGGGCCGGGGGGCGGTGAAGAAGGGAAGGGTGTAGTGGTCTGTTCGTTCTCCAGGCGACTGGGCTGTCCGGGTGGAGGAGGAGGAAGGGCAGATGGGGTCACCTCCACTTACCGGGGTCTTGTCCCGCTCAGGGGAGCTGGACACTTTCTGGACCAAATAGTCTGTTTTCTGCGCTAGCCGGATTTCCTTTTGGAGCCTGAAGCAAGAAAAGGCCAAGATTCGTTCAGAAATCCGGCTTGGGTGGTCCCACCCTGTCTCCCACCCCCCGCCACCGAGGCCCAGGCTGGGATGGCTGGGCCTCGAGCAGCGCCGAGCTCCGGGCGGCCCCGGGGTGTGCATCTGCCGGGGGCGACCTTCGCACCCGGGACCCGCGGTCTCACCTGCACCAACAGACAGCAGCCACGATCAGGGCCGAGGCTCCGGCGACGGTGCAGACCACGATCATCCCTGCGGGACGGGACAGGAAGGGGCCGGGAGGAGCCGGACGGGTCAACCCCAAGTGTCTTCGGATTCCCGGCTGGGCGGGTCCCCTCCCTTCTTGGAAAAAGCAGACTAAACCTACCCAGGACGAAGACATCATTGGAAAGATGACGGGATCCCAAGGGTTTCACCTTCACGGGCTGGGAGGACAGGGTGGGATGCGCCGTGGGGACTCCAGGTGAGCCCCGGGAATGAGGCAGGGGTCTTCCCTGTGAAGGGTGGAGGATGGACTCCTGACCTGTGGCCTCTGGACCAGCTGCGGGATGAGAGACACAGACGGAGAGAGCACGCGCGCGAGAGAAAACGCAAAAAACGAACAAACAAATGCCCCAGTGGGCCCACAGTTAATTAATTAATTAATGATGGCATTTGTTAAGCGCTTACTATGTGCAAAGCACTGTTCTCAGGGCTACAATCACTTCATCTCCCCTACGTCACATGTCCGTGCCAATCAATCAAAGCTATTTATCGAGCACCTCAGAGAGGCAGCGCGGCTCAGCGGAAAGAGCACAGGCTTTGGAGCCCGAGGTCATGGGTTCGAATCCCGGCTCCGCCTATTGTCAGCTGTGTGACTTGGGGTAAATCACCTAACTTCTCTGTGCCTCAGTTCCCTCATCTGTAAAATGGGGATTAAGACTGTGAGCCCCCCGTGGGACAACCTGATCACCTTGTACCTCCCCAGAGCTTAGAACAGTGCTTCGCACATAGTAAGCGCTTAATAAATGCCATTATTATTATTATTATTACTGTGTTCAGAATATTGTACGGAGCATTTGGGAGAGTACGCTACGACAGTCGGGAGAAGCATTCGCCGCCCACAACTAGCTTTTAGACTGTGAGCCCACTGTTGGGTAGGGACTGTCTCTATATGTTGCCAACTTGTATTTCCCAAGCGCTTAGTACAGTGCTCTGCACACAGTCAGCGCTCAATAAATACGATTGATGATGATAACTAGCTGACGGTCTATCTCTAAGCTCTGTTGCTTCTCTAGACTGTAAACTCATGGTGGGCAGGGAATGTGTCTGTGTATTGTACTCTCCCCATTGCTTAGTACAGTGCTCCACACACAGTAAGCACTCAATAAATACAATTGAATTAATACTACTACTACTACTACTAATTATTATTATTATGGTATTTGTTAAGCACTTACTATGTTTCAGGCACTGTACTAAGTGCTGGGGTAGATACAAGCAAATCCAGTTGGACACAGTCCCCGCTCCACATGGGGCTCACAGTTTCAATCCCCGTTTTACAGATGAGGGAACTGAGGCCCAGGGAAGGGAAGTGACTTCCCCAAGGCCACACAGCAGACAAGTGGCAGAGCTGGATTAGAACCCATGACCCCACCTGTAGTTTATTGTCCCCCACGCTGCCGGCCTCCGTTACATTGTAAGCTCCTAGAGGGCAGGCATCATGCGCGCCAACTATTGTACTCGCCCAAGCGTTTAGCACAGTGCTCGGCACAGAGTAAGCGCTCAATAAATACCTCCGATTGACATTATCTAGGCAAAGAACCGGCAGTACTCGGAGCATCCCATAAAAGTAGGAGACGCAGTCCCCGGCTCTGGAGCGCAGGATGAGGAAGGGACAGGGACAGGGACATACCTGGTTCTCCGGGATGGGACTTCCGCTGGCTGGGGATCCCCTGTCGCGACAACACGTCAGCGAGAAAGTTGATTTCTTCTTCTAGGTTAGGAAGCGATGGGATCCTCCCTGGATGGGAAGGAGGGAGAGTGAGGTCTCGACTCCGGATCGGGATAATCCTGGGAGAAAGCTGCCACCTCCCTTCCGGGCCGCTGTTACTTGCGCCTTCATTCATCCTCCCTCCCCATCCCCAAAGCGCATTTCTGGCAGCGTGACTAAGTCGAAAGACCCCCGACTTGGGAGTCAGAGGTCGTGGGTTCGAATCCTGGCTCCACCACTTAGCGGTGGGACTTTCAAGTCACTTCACTTCTCGGGGACTCAGTTGCCTCATCTGTAAAATGGGGATTAAGACTGTAAGCCCCATGTGGGACAACCTGATGATCTTGTATCTACCCCAGCGCTTAGAACAGTGGTTGGCACATAATAATAATAATATAATAATTGCATTTATTAAGCACTTACTATGTGCAAAGCACTGTTCTAAGCGCTGGGGGGATACAAGGTCATGAGGTTGTCCCACGTGGCGCTCACAGTCTTCATCCCCATTTTACAGATGAGGGAACTGAGGCCCAGAGAAGTGAAGTGACTTGCCCAAAGTCACACGGCTGACAAGTGGCGGAGCCGGGATTTGAACCCATGACCTCTGACTCCAAAGCCCGGGCTCTTTTCCACTGAGCCACGCTGATGATCTTGTATCTACCCCAGCGCTTAGAACAGTGGTTGGCACATAGTAAGCACTTGACAAATACCATCACATTACTATTATTCTTATTACAATCTAAAGGGGGAGGTGGATATTAAAATGAGTTATGGACATCAAACAGTGGTATTTATTAAGCGCTTACTGTGTGCAGAGCACTGTACTAAGCGCTTGGGAAGTACAAATCAGCAACATATAGAGACGGTAATAATAGTATAATAATGAGGGTATTTGTTAAGCACTTACTATGTGCCAGCGTGGCTCAATGGAAAGAGCCCGGGCTTTGGAGTCAGAGGTCATGGGTTCAAATCCCGGCTCCGCCACTTAGCTGTGTGACTTTGGGCAAGTCACTCAACTTCTCTGGGCCTCAGTTACCTCATCTGGAAAATGGGGATTAAGATTGTGAGCCCCACATGGGACAACCTGATCACCTTGTAACCTCCCCAGCGCTTAGAACAGCGCTTTGCACATAGTAAGTGCTTAACAAATGCCATTATTACCGGCGCTTAGAACAGTGCTTTGCACATAGTAAGCGCTTAATACCAAAATTATTATTTTCCTAAGCGCTGCGCGAGACACAAGCTAATGAGGTTGGATACAGTCCCCGTCCCACATGGGGCTCACAGTCTTAACCCCCATTTTGCAGATGAGTTCACTGAGGACCAGAGAAGTGAAGTGACTTGCCAATGGCCACTCAGCAGGACCCCTTAGGAAGGAGATGGCCACGAGCGTTGGCCAGAGCCCGTCTGGGTCAGAATTTCTGACTGATTGATTGATGGGGTTCATTCATTCATCCATTCAATCGTATTTATTGAGCGCTTACTGTGCGCAGAGCACTGGACTAAGCGCTTGGGAAGTACAAGTCGGCAACAGAACAGTGATTTACACATAGTAAGCGCTTAATAAATGTCATTATTATTATTATAGAGACGGTCGCGACCCAATAACAGGTTCAGGGTCTAGAAGGGGGAGACGGACAACAAAACAAAATATGGACTCGGGGTTTTGGGGGGCTCCAGCCCACCCCGATCCCTCCCCGCCTGCAGGGATCCAGAGTCGGGGGAACATGTGGGATACGGCAGAATTTGCTTGCTTGGGTCTCCGCGCTGACGACGAAGACCGGGGGTGCGGTGTGTGGTGGGGGATGCACCCCACAGCCCGGGCTTGGGAGTCAGAGGTCATGGGTTCAAACCCCGGCTCCGCCACAGGCCTGCTGTGTGACCTTAGGCAAGTCACTTCACTTCTCTGGGCCTCAGTTCCCTCATAGTAAGCGCTCAATAAATACGATTGATGATGATGATGATGATGATTTTACCTGTACATATCTATTCTATTTATTTTATTTTGTTAGTATGTTTGGTTTTGTTCTCTGTCTCCCCCTTTTAGACTGTGAGCCCACTGTTGGGTAGGGACTGTCTCTATGTGTTGCCAATTTGTACTTCCCAAGCGCTTAGTACAGTGCTCTGCACATAGTAAGCGCTCAATAAATACGATTGATTGATTGATTGATTGATTAAAAACTGTCAGCCCCCGTGGGACAACCTGATCACCCTGTAACCTCCCCAGCGCTTAGAACAGTGCTTTGCTTAACAAATACCACCATTATTATTATTATTATCCCATAGCCAGTGGGCTGGGGAAACCACCTAGTTTCCAGCCAGTGCTCCCCTAGTTCCTCAGTTTCCAGAGGCCTTTGGGGCAGACCCCAGTTCTCTGCAGACCCTCACTGCGCCGTGGCAGCTACAAGCAGCAGCCCCTCCCCTTGAAAAGTCAGTGGTATTTATTGAGCACTAATAATAATAATAATAATAATAATGGTATTTATTAAGCCCTTACTATGTGCCAAGCACTGTAGGCCTTCCCAGACTGAGCCCCCTTTTTCCTCTCCTCCTCTCCATCCCCCCGGCCCTCCCTCCCCTCCCCACAGCACCTGTATATATACTTGTACAGATTTTAAAATAGAGTAAATAGTAATAAATAGAATAAATAGAATTTACTCTATTTTACTTGTACATATTTCCTATTTATTTTGTTAATGATGCGCATATAGCTTTAATTCTATTTGTTCTGACTATTTTGACACCTGTCTACATGTTTTGTTTTGTTGTCTGTTTCCCCCTTCTAGACTGTTAGCCAGTGTTGAGTGGGGACTGTCTCTATATGTTGCTGACTTGTACTTCCCAAGCACTTAGTACAGTGCTCCGCACACAGTAAGCGCTCAATAAATACGACAATGAATGAATGAATGTTCTAAGCTTTGGGGTAATAATGATGATGGCATTTATTAAGCGCTTAATACGTGCAAAGCACTGTTCTAAGCGCTGGGGAGGTCACGAGGTGATCAGGTTGTCCCACGGGGGGCTCCCAGTCTTCATCCCCATTTTCCAGATGAGGGAATTTATCATCTGGGTGACTTTGGGCGAGGCACTTCACTTCTCTGGGCCTCAGTGACCTCATCTGGAAAATGGGGATTGAGATCGTGAGCCCCACGGGGGACAACCAGATTACCCTGTATCCCCCCCCAGATACAAAATAATCGGGTTGCCCCACGTGGGGCTCATAGTCTTAACCCCATTTTATAAATGAGGTAACTGAGGCACAGAGAAGTGAAGTGACTTGCCACAAAACACATAAATAATAATAATAATGATGGCATTTATTAAGCGCTTACTATGTGCAATGCACTGTTCTAAGAGCTGGGGAGGTTACAAGGTAATCAGGTGGTCCCACGGGGGGTTCACAGTCTTCATCCCCATTTTACAGATGAGGTAACTGAGGCCCAGAGAAGTGAAGTGACTTGCCCAAAGTCACATAGCTGGCAGTTGGCGGAGCCAGGATTTGAACCCATGACCTCTGACTCCAAAGCCCGGGCTCTTTCCACCGAGCCATGCTGCTTCTCTGAGCAATATAACATCATCATCATCATCATCATCAATCGTATTTATTGAGCGCTTACTATGCGCAGAGCACTGTACTAAGCGCTTGGGAAGTACAAATTGGCAACATATAGAGACAGTCCCTACCCAACAGTGGGCTCACAGTCTAAAAGGGGGAGACAGAGAACAAAACCAAACATACTAACAAAATAAAATAAATAGAATAGATATGTACAAATAAAATAAATAAATAAATAGAGTAAAAAAATATGTACAAACATATATACATATGTACAGGTGCTGTGGGGAAGAGAGGACAGTGAGTAATGGGGATTAAAACTGTGAGCCCCACGTGGGACAACCTGATCACCTTGTATCCCCCCTGCGCTTAGAACAGTGCTTTGCACATAGTAGACTGTGAGCCCACTGTTGGGTAGGGACTGTCTATATGTTGCCAACTTGTACTTCCCAAGCGCTTAGTACAGTGCTCTGCACACAGTAAGCACTCAATAAATACGACTGATTGATTGATAGTAAGCACTTAACAAATGCCATTATTATTACATATTAATTATATATATAATAAATTATTATTATTAACAACTATAACAATCCCAGCCCCACCACTTGTCTGCTGTGTGACCTTAGGCAAGTCATTTCACTTCTCTTGGGCCTCAGTGACCTCATGTGTAAAATGGGGATTAAAATGGGAAGCCCCATGTGGGACAGGGACTATGTCCAACCTGATTATCTGCTTGGCATATAGTAAGTGCTCACCAAATACCATCAAAAAATATAAATACCACCGGTTATTAGATAGGCAGGAGTCAGAGCAGCAGCGTGACTCCACAGAAACGCTGGAGAAGCAGTATGGCTCAGTGGCAAGAGCCCGGGCTTGGGAGTCAGAGGTCGTGGGTTCGAATCCCGGTTCTGCCACCACTTATCAGCTGTGCGACTTTGGGCAAGTCGCTTAACCTCTCTGTGCCTCGGTTCCCTCATCTGGAAAATGGGGATGAAGCCTGTGAGCCCTGCGTGGGGCAACCTGATGACCTTGGATCTCCCCCAGCGCTTAGGACAGTGCTTGGCACATGGTAAGCGCCTAATCCCCGCTCCGCCACTTGTCAGCCGTGTGACTGTGGGCAAGTCACAACTGCTCTGTGCCTCAGTTTCCTCATCTGTAAAATGGGGATGAAGACTGTGAGCCCCACGTGGGACAACCTGATCACCTTGTAGCCCCCCAGCGCTTAGAACAGTGTTTTGCACATGGTAAGCGCTTAACAAATACCATTATTTTAACAAATACCATCATCATCATCATCATCATCACTATCATTTCCCATTGAGCCTGGGAGAGGGCGCCCCCTGCTGGTGCACTAAGGGTAGGACAATGATCTAATCAGTGGTATTTATTGAGCGCTTCCTGGGTGCAGAACACTGGACTAAGCGCTTGGGAAAGTACATTAACATCATCAGTGGTATTTATTGAGCACTCCTGTGTGCAGAGCACTGGACTAAGCGCTTGGGAAAGTACACCAACATCAGTGGTATTTACTGAACGCTTCCTGGGTGCAGAGCACTGGACTAAGCGCTAAGGAAAGTACACCAACATCAGTGGTATTTATTGAGTGCTTCCTGGGTGCAGAGCACTGGACTAAGCGCTTAGGAAAGTACACCAACATCAGTGGTATTTATTGAGCGCTTCCTGGGTGCAGAGCACTGGACTAAGCTCTTGGGAAAGTATACCAACATCAGCGGTACTTATTGAGTGCTTCCTGCGTGCAGGGCACTTGACTAGGGTACATTAACATCATCAGTGGTATTTATTGAGTACTCCTGTATGCAGAGCACTGGACTGAGCGCTTGGGAAAGTATACCAACATCGCTGGTATTTATTGAGCTCTTCCTGGGTGCAGAGCACTGGACTAAGCGCTTGGGAAAGTACATGAACATCATCAGTGGGATTTATTGAGCACTCCTGTATGCAGAGCACTGGACTAAGCGCTTGGGAAAGTACACCAACATCAGTGGTATTTATTGAGCGCTTCCTGCGTGCAGGGCACTGGACTAAACGCTTGGGAAAGTACACCAACATCAGCGGTACTTATTGAGTGCTTCCTGCGTGCAGGGCACTGGACTAAGCGCTTGGGAAAGTACACCAACACCATCAGTGGTATTTATTGAGCGCTTCCTGGGTGCAGAGCACTGGACTAAGCGCTTGGAAAAGTGCACCAACATCAGTGGTATTTATTGGAATGCTTCCTGGGTGCAGAGCAGTGGACTAAGCGCTTAGGAAAGTACACCAACATCAGTGGTATTTATTGAGCGCTTCCTGGGTGCAGAGCACTGGACTAAGTGCTTAGGAAAGTACACCAACATCAGTGGTATTTATTGAGCGCTTCCTGGGTGCCGAGCACTGGACTAAGCTCTTGGGAAAGTGTACCAACTTCAGCGGTACTTATTGAGTGCTTCCTGCATTCAGGGCACTGAACTAAGCGCTTGGGAAAGTACACCATCATCAGTGGTATTTATTGAGCGCTTCCTGGGTGCAGAGCACTGGACTAAGCGCTTGGAAAAGTGCACCAACATCAGTGGTATTTATTGGAACGCTTCCTGGGTGCAGAGCACTGGACTAAGTGCTTGGGAAAGTACACCAACATCATCATTAGTATTTATTGAGCGCTTCCTGTCTGCAGAGCACTGGACTAAGCTCTTGGGAAAGTACACCAACCTCAGTGGTATTTATTGAATGCTTCCTGGGTGCAGAGCACTGGACTAAGCGCTTAGGAAAGTACACCAACATCATCAGTGGTATTTATTTAGCGTTCCTGTGTGCAGAGCACTGGACTAAGTGCTTGGGAGGGGACAATATGACAGCGTTGGTAGACCCTGTTGTATTTATTGAGCACTTAATAATAATAATAATGATGATGGTATTTGTTAAGAACTTACTATGTGCCAAGCACTGTTCTAAACACTGGGGTAGATAAAGGGTAATCAGGTTGTCCCATGTGGGGCTCACATCTTTTAATCCCCATTTTCCAGATGAGGTAACTGAGGCCCAGAGAAGTGAAGTGGCTTGCCCAAGGTCACACAGCAGACAAGTGGCGGAGCCGGGATTAGAACCCACGTCCTCTGACTCCCAAGCCCGGGCTCTTTCCACTGAGCCACGCTGCTTTCTTAATGTGTGAAGGAGCACACATAAACAACCCTCTCGAAAACCCCTGCCACCCCGTCAGCCAGCCAATCGCATTTATGGAGCGCTTACTGTGTGCAGAGCACTGTACTAAGCGCTTGGGAGAGGACCACACAATACAAAGCTGGGCTGCAGGAAGGGGAGGAGGCAATCCCCATCCTGTCCCTCTGCCACACACCTGGGCCACCTGTGTGCGGAGCACTGTGCTAAGCGCTTGGGAGAGGACAGTACAACAGTACTTTTAGACTGTGAGCCCACTGTTGGGTAGGGACTGTCTCTATATGTTGCCAATTTGTACTTCCCAAGCGCTTAGTACAGTGCTCTGCACACAGTAAGCGCTCAATAAATAGGATTGATGAACAGTAGATGGGTTCAAATCCCCGGCTCCGCCAGTTGTCAGCTGTGTGACTTTGGGCAAGTCACTTCTCTGGGCCTCAGTTCCCTCATCTGTAAAATGGGGATTAAGACTGTGAGCCCCACATGGGACAATCTGATCACCTTGTATCCTCCCCAGCATCTGCATATATGTATATATGTTAGTACGGATTTATTTATTTATCTATTTATTCTAGACTGTGAGCCCACTGTTGGGTAGGGACTGTCTCTATATGTTGCCAACTTTGTACTTCCCAAGCGCTTAGTACAGTGCTCTGCACACAGTAAGCGCTCAATAAATACGACTGAATGAATGAGAAGCAGTGTGGCCTTATTATTCTATTTATTTATTTGTACATATTTATTCTATTTATTTTATTTTGTTAATATGTTTTGTTCTCTGTCTCCCCCTTCTAGACTGTGAGCCCACTGTTGGGTAGGGACCGTCTCTATATGTTGCCAACTTGTACTTCCCAAGCGCTTAGTACAGTGCTCCGCACACAGTAAGCGCTCAATAATTACGATTGAATGAATGAGAAGCGGTGTGGCCTTATTACTCTATTTATTTTATTTGTACATATTTATTCATTTATTTTATTTTGTTAATATGTCTTGCTTTGTTCTCTGTCTCCCCCTTCTAAACTGTGAGCCCACTGTTGGGTAGGGACCGTCTCTAGATGTTGCCAACTTGGACTTCCCAAGCGCTTAGTACAGTGCTCCGCACGCAGTAAGCGCTCGATAAATACGATTGAATGAATGAGAAGCGGTGTGGCCTTATTACTCAATTTATTTTATTTGTACATATTTATTCTATTTATTTTATTTTGTTAATATGTCTTGCTTTGTTCTCTGTCTCCCCCTTCTAAACTGTGAGCCCACTGTTGGGTAGGGACCGTCTCTAGATGTTGCCAACTTGGACTTCCCAAGCGCTTAGTCCAGTGCTCTGCACACAGTAAGCGCTCGATAAATATGAATGAATGAATGAATAAATACGATTGATTGGGCCGCATTATGGATTCTGATGATGGGTAGTGGGGCTCTGGGAAGGAGCTGCCTGAATTGCCTGCCTCAGTTTCCTCCCCCCCTTCTGCTCCCTGACTGGGGAAGACTAGGAGGTGGCCCCCCCCACCCTCCAAAGCTTTTAGGTGTGTTGGGGATGGGGAGGGTGACGGTCAGCGCCACATCACTGCCTGCAGAGACATCACCCTGGGGTTGCCATGGAGATGAAACGCAGCCCGTCTCCTGGCGAACAGGGACATGGGGAGCGAAGATGCTCGGGGCCGGGGGGAGGAGAATATGAGTGCATGAGGCAGACGATCAATTAATCCATCAACCCATCATTCGGGAGAGCGGGACGGAAAAAAGGCCCAAATTCTGAGGATGGAAGAAGCATATAGTCTTCCCCCCATCAGGGGCTTCCAAAAAAGCATGTATTATAATAATAATGAGGATATTTGTTAAGCGCTTACTACGTGCCAAGCACCTCTCCCCGCTTCAAGGGCTTCTAAAGGAGCATACATTACCCTCTTTCCCCCTCAAGATCTTACGCATTCGGATTTGCACTCTTTACTCCCCCGTCTCAGCCCACAGTTCATATCCCTTAATTTCTGCATTTATTTTAATGTCTGGTCTCCCCCTCTAGACTAAGCTCGCTGGGGGCAGGGAATGTGTCTTTGTTCTAGACTGTGAGCCCGCTGGTGGGTAGGGACCGTCTCTAGATGTTGCCAACTTGGACTTCCCAAGCGCTTAGTACAGTGCTCTGCACGCAGCAAGCGCTCAATAAATACGATTGAATGAATGAATGTGTCTACCAACTCTGTTATAATGTAATAATAACAATAATAATGATGGTATTTGTTAAGCGCTTACTATGTGCAGAGCACTAAGCGCTGCGGAGGTTACAAGGTGATCAGGTTGTCCCATGGTGGGCTCGCAGTTTTAATCCCCATTTTACAGATGAGGGAACTGAGGCACAGAGAAGTCAAGTGACTTGCCCAAAGTCACACAGCTGACCGTTGGTGGAGCTGGGATTTGAACCCTTGACCTCTGACTCCAAAGCCCGGGCTCTTTCCACTGAGCCACGCTGCTTCTCCAAGAATGCTTAGAACAGTGCTTTGCACACAGTAAGCACTCAATAAATACCATTATTAATAATAATAATAATTACGGTATTTGTTAAGCGCTTACTATGTGCCAAGCACTGTTCTAAGCACTGGGGAGATATAAGTGATCAGGTTGTCCCATGCGAGGCGCACAGTCTTCATCCCCATCTTACGGATGAGGAAACCGAGGGCACAGAGAAGCAAAGCGACTTGCCCCAAGTCACACAGCTGACAAGTGGTGGAGCCGGGATTAGAACCCACAACCTTTGACCCCCAAGCCCAGCTCTTTCCATTAAGCCACGCGGCTTCTCGTCTTGCTAGACTGGTGGTAGACTCAATTTGGGGGCGGAAAGATAGGGAGGATTGGTGGTGTTGTCCACAGTAAAAGGAAAGTGGGAAAGTTTAGGTGGAGGAGAGGGTTGAGTTCAGTTTTGGACATGCTGAGCTACAGGTGCTGATGGAACATCCCCTTCTAGATTGTGAGCTCGCTGCGGGCAGGGATTGTCTCTAATTGTTACTGAATTGTACTTCCCAAGCGCTTAGTACAGTGCTCTGCACACAGAAAGCGCTCAGTAAATACGACTGAATGAATGAATGAATTCCCTCTAGCCGGTAAGCTCGTGGGCAGGAAATGTAACCACCAACCCTGTTGTGTTGACCTCTCCCAAGCGCTTAGTACAGTGCTCTGCGCATGGTAAGCGCTCAATAAATATCACCGATGATGACGGAGATAACCTGGAGATGGTAAAAGAGGTGAGACATATTGTATATATGTTTGTACATATTTATTACTCTATTTATTTTACTTGTACATATCTATTCTATTTATTTTATTTTGTTAGTATGTTTGGTTTTGTCTCCCCCTTTTAGACTGTGAGCCCACTGTTGGGTAGGGACTGTCTCTACAGGTTGCCAATTTGTACTTCCCAAGCGCTTAGTACAGTGCTCTGCACACAGTAAGCGCTCAATAAATACGATTGATTGATTGATTGACTGATTGATTGAGACTGCAGAGAGGGACTGAGGTAGGGGCTGGAGAGAGAAATTTGGGAGATATCCATGGAGAGAGGGTAGTTGAAGCGGTGGGAGTGGATGAGTGGGGGGTGATGGAGAGCAGAAGGGGGGTCCAGAGCTGAGACGGCCCCCTCTCCATCCCCCCATCTTACCTCCTTCCCTTCCCCACAGCACCTGTTTACATGTATATATGTTTGTACATATTTATTACTCTATTTATTTATTTATTTTACTTGTACATATCTATTCTATTTATTTTATTTTGCTAGTATGTTTGGTTTTGTTCTCCGTCTCCCCCTTTTAGACTGTGAGCCCACTGTTGGGTAGGGACTGTCTCTAGGTGTTGCCAATTTGTACTTCCCAAGCGCTTAGCACAGTGCTCTGCACATTTATTTTACTTGTACATATCTATTCTATTTATTTTATTTTGCTAGTATGTTTGGTTTTGTTCTCCGTCTCCCCCTTTTAGACTGTGAGCCCACTGTTGGGTAGGGACTGTCTCTAGATGTTGCCAATTTGTACTTCCCAAGCGCTTAGCACAGTGCTCTGCACACAGTAAGCGCTCAATAAATACGACTGATGATGATGATGATGAGAAGCCAGCAAAAGAGATGGAGAAAGGAGTGGCCGGAAAGACAGGAAGAGAACCAGGAGAGGAAAGTGTCAGCGAAGCCAAGGATCACACCCGATAGGATAATAACGGTATCTGCTAAGCACTTACTACGTACAAGCACTGTTCCAAGCGCTGGGGTAAGTACAAGGTGATCGGGTTGGACGCTGATATTTCACTTTTGCTACCCCACGGTAGTTGACGATGATTTCAGAGGAGAGAGTGGGGAGTCCGGCCTCGAAGGCCGCAGCAAACTCGTGGCACCCATCCGCTGCGCGGCCTGGGACTCTGAGAGGACGAAGCAAAGCCAGACCGGCCCCCGGGCTCGCCCTGGGCCTCCCCTCTCCCCCGGGCCTCTGGGTGGGGTGAAGCAGCGTGGCTCAGTGGAAAGAGCCCGGGCTTTGGAGGCAGAGGTCATGGGTTCGAATCCCGACTCCAACACCTGTCTGCTGTGTGATCTTGGGCAAGTCACTTAACTTCTCTGGGCCTCAGTTACCTCATCTGTAAAATGAGGATTAAGACCGTGAGCCCCACGTGGGACAACCTGATCACCCTGTATCCTCCCCAGCGCTTAGAACAGTGCTTTGAACAGTACCTCCTCCAGGAGGCCTTCCCAGACTGAGCCCCTTCCTTCCTCTCCCCCTCGTCCCCCTCTCCATCCCGCCCATCTTACCTCCTTCCCTTCCCCACAGCACCTGTATATATGTTTGTACATATTTATTACTCTATTTATTTTATTTGTCCATATCTATTCTATTCATTTTATTTTGTGAGTATGTTTGGTTTTGTCCTCCGTCTCCCCCTTTTAGACTGTGAGCCCAGTGTTGGGTAGGGACTGTCTCTATATGTTGCCAATCTGTACTTCCCCAGCGCTTAGTACAGTGTTCCGCACATAGTAAGCGCTCAATAAATACGATTGATGATGATGCTTTGCACATAGTAAGCGCTTAACAAATGCCAATTATTTAAGCGCTCAGTACAGTGCTCTGCACATAGTAAGCGCTCAGTAAATACGATTGGTGATTGATGATGACTTACCTCTGGCCAGCTGCTTCCTGGGCACGCAGAGACCACGCTCGTCTTCCACAAAGGCCCGGAGGCAGGGCCCGCAGGAGTGGGAGCCCGGCGGGCACATCGCCCGTCTTCGCAGGGTACAGTCCAGGCTCCGGGGGCAGCCGCCATCTGGAGAGGGGAGAGGTCCGTGAGCATCGGTCTGGGCCCGGGACATTCCGGGAAGGGAGTGGGGGAGACGTACAAGAGCATCAATCAAGGACCAGGGGCAGCATGGCTCCGTGGAAAGAGCCCGGGCTTTGGAGTCGGAGCTCATGGCTTCAAATCCTGGCTCTGCCAATTATCATCATCATCATCAATCGTATTTACTGAGCGCTTACTGTGTGCAGAGCACTGGACTAAGCGCTTGGGAAGTCCAAGTCGGCAACATATAGAGACAGTCCCTACCCAACAGTGGGCTCGCAGTCTAAAAGTAATAATTTTGGTATTTGTTAAGCACTGTTCTAAGTGCTGGGGAGGATACAAGGTGATCAGGTTGGCCCACGTGGGGCTCACAGTCTTAATCCCCATTTTCCAGATGAGGGAACTGAGGCACAGAGAAGTGAGGTGACTTGCCCAGAGTCACACAGGTGGCAAGCGGCGGAGCTGGGATTTGAACCCATGACCCCTGAATCCAAAGCCCGGGCTCTTTCCACTGAGCCTTGCTGCTTCCCAAAAAAATAATAATAATGGCATTTATTAAGCGCTTGCTATGTGCAAAGCACTGTTCTAAGCGCTGGGGGGGATACAACATGATCAGGTTGTCCCACGTGGGGCTCACAATCTTAATCCCCATTTTACAGATGAGGGAACTGAGGCATAGAGAAGTTAAGTGACTTGCCCAAAGTCACACAGCTGACAATTGGTGGAGCTGGGATTTGAACCCATGACGACTGACTCCAAAGCCCGGGCTCTTTCCACTGAGCCACGCTGCTTCACTGAGCCACGCTGCTTGTCAGCTGTGTGACTTTGGGCAACTCACTTCACTTCTCTGGGCCTCAGTTCCCTCTTCTGGAAAATGGGGATGAAGACTGTGGGCCCCCCGCGGGACAACCTGATCACCTTGTAACCTCCCCAGCGCTTAGAACAGTGCTTTGCACATAGTAAGCGCTTAATAAATGCCATCATTATTATTATTATTATTATCCTGGGAGGGGAGTGGCCGGCAGGGGTGGGAAGTGGGGAGAGAGACAAGGGCATCAGCTGGGGTGGGATTAATAATAATGCTAATAATTACTGTGGTATTTAAGCGCTTAGTCTGTGCCAAGCACTGTACTAAGCGCTGGAGTGGTTACAAGCAAATTGGGTAGGACACAAGTCCATGCCCCACATGGGGCTCACAGTCTCAATCCCCATTTTACAGATGAGGGAACTAGGGCACAGATAAGTGACTTGTCCAAGGTCACACAGCAGACAAGTGGCAAGTCACTTCACTTCTCTGGGCCTCAGTTACCCCATCTGTAAAATGGGGATTAAGACTGTGAGCCCCATGTGGGACAGGGACTGTGTCCAATCTGATTTGCTTATATCCACCCCAGTGCTTAGTACAATAAACACTTAACAGATACCACAATTATTGTGATTAATAAGTTCCATCATGATTATTAAAGCGCCTTCTCAAAGCCCTCTCTTCCAAGAAGCGTTCCCTGATCTTTCTCTCACTTTCCATTCATATCATCCCTCTCCCTGATTTATTTATCTCTACTCTCACCCTCTTTTGACTCTCGTTTTTGTTCATTTCTGTTGGCTTGCCTTTTCCTTTCAACTGCAAACCCCCTCCCCTCTGTCCCCCCGCCCCGCAGGGCAAGGCAGGGCAGCAGGAAATTCCCAAGCCTTCATCCAGAGCAGAAGAGATGTTCACTGACTATCTTGCTGAAGAGGAGAGGAAAAACGTTCTCGCTCCCTCGGAAGTCCCAGCAACTCCAGAGCCAAGGGAAACTCGGTTTCTTCCGCTACGAAGAACGGCCTGAACTCCCAGAGTTTCTTAATGAGGGGTCAGTGGAGCGGGGGGAGTCTGGGACAAAAGAATCTACCCAAGACAGAAGGCTGAAAGGGGAAATAATAATAATATTAATAGTATTTGCTAATACTATTTGTGTATATATACTATACTATATATATATAATAGTATTTGTGTATATATGCATACAAACATATATATGCATATATATATATACATATACAGTATTAGAGCCTGTGACCTTCTAACTCCAAAGCCCAGGCTCTAGCCGCTACGTCATGCTGCTTCCCGATGGGATGACCTCTCCTTTTCCCTCCCCACTCTGCCCGGAGCAGGCAGATGCTGGGGGAAACTGAGGGAAAGCCCTCCTCCCCACCCGCCGCGGGGGTAACCCACAGTGGCCAGTGGCCCCAGGAAGCCCTAGGAGCCTCCGTCCCGGGCGGGAGACGGATTGGCATTCCCAGCCCCGAGACACCCTCCATCTCCGGCCACGTGGCGTGGGCCGGGATGACGTGGCGGGAATGCAAGCAGGAAGACAAACAAATGAAGATTAATCTGCTTGGGTTCCTAGGAGCTTATCACAGCAGCCTTCAGGGCCCTCCTTCCCAGGCACCTCCAGCTGGCCCGGCCCCACGCCTGGCAGTGGATTTGCCCGGTCCTGGGTGGGCAGGCTGCACCCTCACAGGGGGAACGTGAGCTGTTGGAAGGGGGATCACAGTAAGCGCTCAATAAATACGATTGATTGATTGATTGATCTCCCTAGCTCCGGTCCCCCGGGAAAGAGGGTTCAGCCCCCGGCCAGGGTGCCCTCAGGTACCCATCCAAGGGGCTTCCACTCTTCCAGAATGCCCTGGACCCAGGAAAAGACTTCAGGGATTGGGGAGAACATATTTATTACTCTATTTATTTATTTATTTATTTATTTATTTTACTTGTACATTTCTATCCTATTCATTTTATTTTGTTGGTATGTTTGGTTCTGTTCTCTGTCTCCCCCTTTTAGACTGTGAGCCCACTGTTGGGTAGGGACTGTCTCTATGTGTTGCCAATTTGTACTTCCCAAGCACTTAGTACAGTGCTCTGCACATAGTAAGCGCTCAATAAATACGATTGATTGATTGATTGATTGAGAAGAATATAGAGTGTGAGGTGGGGGAGAGATCGGTGCCTGAGGCTGTCACTATTTCTTCTCCTCCAATTCCCCCATCTTGGAGCAATCAAGAGACCACCAGCCACCGCGGTCAGGGTGACCAGCTCCCAAGACCAGGTTGATTCGTTCATTCAATCGTATTTATTGAGCGCTTTCTGCATGGGGAGCGCTGTGCTAAGCACCTGGGAAAGTACAACAGGAAAAAGACCGATTCCCTTGCCCACATCGAGCTTAGAGTCTAGAAGGTTCAGACACACAGTCACTCGTGGCTCAGTGGAAAGAGCCCGGGCTTTGGAGTCGGAGGTCATGGATTCAAATCCCGGCTCCGCCAACTGTCAGCTGCGTGACTTTGGGCGAGCCACTTAATCAATCAGTCGTATTTATTGAGCGCTTACTGTGTGCAGAGCACTGTACTAAGCGCTTGGGAAGTACAAGTTGGCAACCTAGCACTTAACTTCTCTGCGCCTCAGTTCCCTCATGTGTAAAATGGGGCTTAAGACTGTGAGCCTGCCGTGGGACAACCTGATCACCTTGTAACCTCCCCAGCACTTAGAACAGTGTTTTGCACATAGTAAGTGCTTAATAAATGCCATTATTATTATTATTATTTTCCCAAGTGCTTAGTCCAGTTCTCTGCACACAGTAAACTGATAGCTCCTCCAGGACAGGAATCGTGGCTACTAGCCTTACTGTATTTTCCCAAAAGCTTAGTACATGCTCTGTCAGTCAGTCATTCAGTCAATCATATTCATTGAGCACTATACTGGGATTGTTATTCTTTACATCAGTAAATACACACATTCCCTGCCCACAATGAGCTTATGGTCATTAATATATTAATATAAAGACATTAATATAAAGAAATTACAGATATGGCCATAACTGGGGCTGGGGGGCGGGGGGGGGGGGGGCAGGGATGAATAAAGGGAGGGAGTCAGGGCAACGCAGAAGGGAGTGGGAGAAGAGGAAAGAAGGGCTTAGTTTGGGAAGGCCTCTTGGAGGAGATGGGCTTCAGTAAGGCTGGAAGACAGCGAGCATGTTGACTAACTCAATTCTATTCCCCCCAGTGCTTAATACAATGCTCTACAAACATGGACTGTAAGCTCCTTGAAGGCAAGGATTGTATCTACTCACCCTATAGCACCTTCCCAAGAGCTTAGCCCAGTGCTCTGCGCACAGCAGATGCCGAATATATCCCGCTGATTGACTGACTGAGGTGCAGAGGCTGTTGTTTGAGCCAAACGGCTCTGGCACGTGGAAAGAGGTCGGACCCAAGAGTCTTTTCTGCTGTGTGACCTTGAGCAAGTCACTTCACTTCTCTGTCCCACAGTTACATCATCCATACAATGGGGATTAAGACCACGAGCCCATGTGGGACATGGACTGTGTCTACCTAGGTGCTTAGCAATTAATTATTAATTGTGGTATTTGTTAAGCGCCTTACTATGTTCCAGGCACTGCACTAAGAGCTGGGGTGGATACAAGCAAATCAGGATGGACACAGTCCCTGTCCCACATAGGGCTCGCAGTCTCAATCCTCATTTTCCAGATGAGCACTTCATAAACGCCTCTAAAAAAGAATAAAAGATTCACCGCCCAGCCCCCCAGCTCAGCTGGGCATTCCGGGACAGCCAGGCCTCCGAGCTTCTTGGTTTCCACATCTCCACCACAACCTTCTCAAAAGGGAGTGAGAAAGTTTGCGTCCCCCACCTTGATTCCTTTTCAGGTTGGGCTTGGCCTCTGCAGTGCTAGGTTGAAAGGACAATGACTCTCTCCCGCTTCAAAGCCTTATTGAAGGCCCATCTCCTCCAAGAAGCCTTCCCCAACTAAGCCCTCTTTTCCTTTTCTCCCTTCGGCATCCCCCTGACTCGCTCTCAATCAATCAATTGTATTTATTGAGCGCTTACTGTGTGCAGAGCACTGTACTAAGCGCTCTCTTGGTTCATCCCCTCTCCCAGACCCACAGCAACTGTGTCGCTATCCATCATTTATATTACTGTCATCGCCCACTCCAGATTGCAAGTTTGTCGCGGGCAGAGAATGTGTCTGTTATATTGTACTGTCCCAAGTGCTCTGTGCACAGTAAGCGCTCAATAAATACGATTATCTGATTCCACCTACCCACAACTCTGCCGCTGTGGGGTGGGGCGGGCCTGGGGCATTGCCAAGGAAGGAGGAAGCGGAGGCGGAGTTCAGTTCTGGGCGATTGTCCTAGAGCTGGAAACCAGCCAGGACGTCGCACCCGGACCCAGTCCGCCCGTCGCCCGCAGTGGGGGGCCGGTATGCCAGCCTTCCGGCCAGGGCGAGGCCGAATCGTAAACAGGAGGGTGCGGCGTGGTGGAGTGAGGGCACGGCTGAGGATTTACAGGGCTAAATCCCCGGGAAACCATAATCCCGGGACAGAAATGGACCAGGAACATCACAGCTGCAGATGGGCAGAGTCCGGGCCCAACCCTCTCCACCTTGGGGGGTTCCCTATGGGGACAACGGGCCCCAGAAATGACAGCATCCCTGGGCGGTCACCAAGGCTCCACCCCCGGGATGGACCAGAGCCAGGTTAATTATAACAATAATAATAATTACGGTATCCGTTAAGCGCTTACTATGTGCCAGGGTGGACATGGGCGAATCAGGTTGGACACAGGCCCTGCCCAACGTGGGGCTCAGGGTCTTGATCCCATTTTACAGATGAGGGAACTGAGGCCCAGAGAAATCAATAGACTTGCCCAAGGTCACACAACAGACAAGTGGTGGAGCCAGGATTAGAACCCATAATAATAATATGCTGCTATTGATACCTGTCTACTTGTTTTGTTGTCTGTCTCCCCCGCTTCTAAACTTCTAGACTGTGAGCCCATTGTTGGGTAAGGATTGTCTCTATCTGTTGCCGAATTGTACCTTTCAAGTGCTTAGTACAGTGCTCTGCACACAATAAGTGCTCAATAAATACGATCGAATGAATGAATGAATGAATGAAAATAATGACGATGATGATGATGGCATTTATTAAGCGCTTACTACGTGCAAAGCACTGTTCTAAGTGCTGGGGAGGTTACAAGGTGATCAGGTTGTCCCACGGGGGGCTCACAGTCTTCATCCCCATTTTACAGATGAGGGAACTGAGGCACAGAGAAGTTAAGTGACTTGCCCAAGGTCACACAGCTGACAGTTGGCAGAGTCAGGATTTGAACCCATGACCTCTGACTCCAAAGCCCATGCTTTTTCCACTGACCCACGCTGCTTCTCTCTCTCATAATAATAATGATGGTATTTGTTAAGCACTTACTATGTGTCAAGCACTGTTCTAAGCGCTGGGGTAGATACAAGGTAATCAGGTTGTCCCATGTGGGGCTCAGTCAATCCCCATTTTACAGATGAGGTAACTGAGGCACAGAGACATTAAGTGACTTGCCCAAAGTCACCCAGCAGGCAAGGGGCAGAATTAGGATTAGAAGTTCTCTGTGGGCAGGGAATGTGTCAGTTTATTGCTATATTGTCATTCATTCAATCGTATTTATTGAGCGCTTACTGTGTGCAGAACACAGCATGGTTCAGTGGAAAGAGCCCGGGCTTTGGAGTCAGAGGTCATGGGTTCAAATCCCGGCTCCGCCAATTATCAGCTGTGTGACTTTGGGCAAGTCACTTAACTTCTCTGTGCCTCAGTTCCCTCATCTGTAAAATGGGGATTAAGACTGTGAGCCCCCCGCGGGACGACCTGATCACCCTGTAACCTCCCCAGCACTTAGAACAGTGCCTTGCACATAGTAAGCACTTAGTAAATGCCATTATTATTATTATTAACACTTTATTAAGCTCTTGGAAAGTACAATTCAGGAACAGATAGAGACAATCCCTATCCAACAACGGGCTAGCAGCTTTCCCAAGCACTTAGTACAGTGCTCTGCACACAGGAAGCGCTCAATAAATACGACTGAACGAACCCCCAAGGCCCGGGCTCTTTCCCTAGGCCACGCTGTTTCCCAATCCGGAGGGATAAATACCATCGATTGGCAGATAAAGGAGATGTGAAGGGCTTGGAAGTTGGGGAAGTTCTTCTAGACTGTGAGCCCACTGTTGGGTAGGGACTGTCTCTATATGTTGCCAGCTTGTACTTCCCAAGCGCTTAGTACAGTGCTCTGCACACAGTAAGCGCTCAATAAATACGATTGATTGATTGATTGATTGGGGAGGGCAGTGGTCTGCCGGATGTGGAGGACGGGGAGGGTTCCCGTGGCCGCTTTCGTGAGCTTTTGGCCCAGGGGTTTAGCAGATCCCTTCACCCTGGTCTCTCAGAATTTGTCCAAGAGCACCGTCCGACAGCAGCCCGAGTTCCATTCTCCGGGAGCAGTCAAGCTGAGAAGCAAACAAAGATCTGGTGATGACCGGGCCTCCCCAGAGCACCAAACTTCGACGCTTAACCACGGGCCCGGATTCAGCCTGGGTAAGCATTAAGCCGGAATGGTCTGTTTCGACCGGATTCGATCCACCAATCGACAATATCGATGGAGAACTTACTGTGTGCAGAGCACTGTACTAAGTGCTTGGGGGAGTACAAGTTGGCAACATATAGAGACAGTCCCTACCCAACAGTGGGCTCACAGTCTAGAAGAACTTCCCCAACTTCCAAGCCCTTCACATCTCCTTTATCTGCCAATCGATGGTATTTATCCCTCCGGATTGGGAAACAGCGTGGCCTAGGGAAAAAGCCCGGGCCTTTGGGGTTCAAAGAGCTAGGAGAAACGATCCCCGTCCGCAGTGAGATTAAAATCGACTGTGAGTAAAACTCGGGATTGACAGATTGGAGAAGTGGCGTGGCTTAGTGGGTACAGCACGGGCCTAATTCCGGCTCTGCTGCATTTCTGCCGTGTCACCTTGGACAAGTCACTTTACTTCTCTGGGCCTCAGTTACCTCATCTGTAAAACGGGGATTGAGAATGTGAGCCCCATGTGGGACAGGGATTGCATCCAATCTGATTGATTTGTATCTAGCCCAGGGCTTAGAACAGTGCTTGGCACATAATAAGTGCTTATAACAATAAGTGCTTATAAGTTATAAGTGCTTATAACAATAATGATGGCATTTATTAAGTGCTTACTATGTGCCAAGCACTGTTCTAAGCGCTGGAGAGGTTACAAGGTGATCAGGTTGTCCCATGTGGGGCTCACAGTCTTGAGCCCCATTTTACAGATGAGGTAACTGAGGTACAGAGAAGTTGCGTGACTTTCCCAAAGTCACACAGCTGACAATTGGTGGAGCTGGGATTTGAACCCATGACCTCTGACTCCAAAGCCCGGGCTCTTTCCACTGAGCCACGCTGCTTAACTAGTACCATTATTAAGGTCTGGCAGAGCACAGTAGAGTTAGAGGAGCCTGGGGCCTGGGAATCAGAGGATCTGGGTTCTAATCCTGGTTCGGCCAATTTCTTGCTGTGGGATCTTGGGCAAGCCACTTCCCTTCTGTGTGCCTCAGTTCCCTCAATGGTGAAATGGGAGTTAAACTCCTGTTCTCTCTCCTCCTTAGATTGCGATCCCCAAGCAGGACAGGGAATGTGTCCAACCTAAATAACTTGTGGGTAGGCAATTAACTTGTACCTCCCCCAGCGTTTAGAACAGTGTTTGACCCATAATAAGCGCTTCATTCATTCAATTGTATTTATTGAGGGCTTTCTGAGTGCAGAGCACTGTACTAAGCGCTTGGGAGAGTACAATACAACATTAAACAGACACATTCCCTGCCCGTAATGAGATTACAGTCTAGAAGGGGATATAGACATTGATATAAAGAAATAAATGACAGATATGGACACAAGTGCTGTGGGGCTGGGACGGGGAAGAATGAAGAGAGCAAGTCAGAGCAACGCAGAGGGAGAAAAGAAAAGGGGGGCTTAGTCAGGGAAGACTTCCTGGAGGAGATGGGCCTTCATTAAGTCTTTGAAGGGGGAGAAAAGTAATTGTCTGACAGATTTGAGGAGGGAGGGCATTCCAGGCCAGAGGTAGGATGTGGGCGAGAGGTCAGCGGTGAGACAGATGCGATGACACCACAGTGAGAAAGTTAGCACTAGAAGAGCGAAATCTGCGGGCTGGGAAGTAGTAGCAAATTAACAAGTACCATTAAGAAAAAGTTAGTAGACACCCTTAAGGAATTCAGTCTACTGTGTGCACAGCGCTATATTAAGCACTTAGGAGAGTATTAAGAGTCTGAGCCCCATGTGGGACTGGGACTGTGTCCAACCTGATTAATTTGTATCTCCCCCAGTGCTTAGAACAGTGCTTGGCACATAGTATCACAATTATTATTATTACAACAGACGTCGTTCATTTAATCATATTTATTGAGCACGTAGTGTGCAGAGCACTCTACTAAGGGTTGGGAGAGTACAATAAAGAGACATATTCCCTGCCCATTCCTGGAACACCCTCCCTCCTCAAATTCGAAAGACAACGACTCCCCTTTTCCAAGCCTTATTGAAGGCCCGTCTCCTCCAAGAGGTCTTCCCTGACTACTCCCCCATTTTCCTTTTCTCCCATTCCCTTCTGCGTTGCCCTGACTTGCTCCTTTCATCCATCCCACCTCTTATCCCACAGCACTTATGTACACATCTGTCATTTATTTATTACTATTAATGTCTGAATCCCTCTCTAGACTGTAAGCCCATTGTGGGCAGGGAATGTGTTTATTGTTATATTATCCTCTCCCAAGTGCTTAGTACAGTGCTCTGCGCTCAATAGATATGACTGACTATCAATAATAAAAAATAATCTTGGCTCAGCCCAAGCGCTTAGAACTCAGTGCTTAGAACAGTGCGTGGCCCATTGTAAGCGCTTAATAAATACCATTATTATTATTATTATTGATTTGTCTGTGCCTTCCTCGTCTGTAAAATGGGGATTCATTCATTCATTCAATCAATCGTATTGAGCGCTTACTGTGTGCAGAGCACTGTACTAAGCGCTTGGGAAGTACAAGTTGGCAACGTATAGAGACGGTTCCTACCTAACAGCGGGCTCACAGTCTAGAAGGGGGAACTGCTTCAGTAACTGCTTGCCCTCTGCTCTGGGCTGTGAGCATTTTAGAACAGTGCCCAGCGCTTAGAACAGTGCCCAGCACTTAGAACAGTGCTTTGCACAAAGTAAGCACTTAATAAATGCCATCATTATTATTATTATTATTTTGTGGGGCAAAGCCTGGGTCCTGCCTGGCATCTCCCCCAGGGTACTCTAGACTGTGAGCTCACGGTGGGCGAGGAATGTGTTTGTTGTTTCTTGTACTCTCCCAAGCGCTTAGTACAGTGCTCTGCACACAGCAAGCGCTCAATAAATATGATTGAGTGAATGAAAGGATCACAGCCTGGGGCATTTCTGCAGCAGCGGTTTGTCTTGACCTCCCTCGGCCCCCCTTGGCTGAAGAATAGCCCCCCACACCAGCCTCGGGTTCCTGCTGACTGGATTCTGGCCGCATCCCCCTCGCCTCCTTCCCGTCCTGTCTCTATGGTTACCTCAAACCTCTCTCCACAACTCTGAACTCGCTCCGGCCTAGAATGCCCTCCCTCCTCATATCCGACAGACTATTACTCTCCCCCTCCTCAAAGCCACATCTCCTCCTCCAAGAGGTCTTCCCTGACTGAACCCCCCTTTCCTCTTCTCCCACTCCCTTCTGCGTCACCCTGACTTGCTCCTTTTATTCATGTCCCCTCCAAGCCCCACCACACTTATGTCCACAGCTGTCATTTATTTATATTATTGTCTGTCTCCCCACCGTCTAGAGTGTAAGCTCTTTGTGGGCAGGGAATGCGTCAGTTTATTGTTGAATTATACTCTCCCAAGCGCTTATTACAGTGCTCTGCACACAATAAGCACTCAATAAAAACGACTGAATGAAAGAATGAGCCTTCCACGGTTGCCAGTCCTTCCTCGTCTCAAGCGGAAACTTCTCACCTTCGACTTTAATGCAATCAGCTTTCCCCACCTACCCATCCTCACTTGGCATCCACTGTACCCCAGCCCACACGCTTTATTTTCCTAACACCAACCTACTTACTGTACCTCAATCTTCTCTCGCACCCCGTCGACCTCTGACACCAACCTTCCTGGCTGGAATTTACTCCTCATTCGCACACAACGGACCACCGCTCTCCCCATCTTCAAAGCCCTACAGAGATCACATCTCCTCCGGGAAGCCTTCCCTGACGAATCTCTCTCCACCCTATTCCCCACTTCCCGAGTCGCCTATGCACTGGGGAGGGGGGTGAAAACAAGCCAATCGGGCCAGACCTGGGGCTCACGGTCTTCATCCCCATTTTCCAGGGAAGTGAAGCCCAGAGAAGGGAAGGGACTGGTCCAAGGTCACACAGCAGAGAAGTGGCAGAGCTGGGATTAGAACCCAGGCCCTTCTGGTTCCCAGTGTCCACTCAGTGTCCACTAAGCCAGGCTGCTTCTAAGCGCTGGGGTCGATACAAATTTATCGTGTTGGACAATAGTCCTGGTTCCTCTAAATTGGAGGAAGAAGGATTTAATCCCTATTTTAATTCCCAGAGGAGTGGAATGACTTGCCCCAGATCACACAGCAAAGTGGGATTAGAACCCAGGCCTAGGCTCCATCTGCTACATCACGCTGCTTCTCGTAAGGGCCACCTCCCTGCTGGCCACCCCGCACCTCTCGAGCCATTCTGTATATATGTATATATGTTTGTACATATTTACTACTCTATTTATTTATTTTACTTGTACATATCTATTCTATTTATTTTGTTAGTATGTTTGGTTTTGTTCTCTGTCTCCCCCTTTTAGACTGTGAGCCCACTGTTGGGTAGGGACTGTCTCTATATGTTGCCAACTTGTACTTCCCAAGTGCTTAGTACAGTGCTCTGCACACAGTAAGCGCTCAATAAATACGATTGATGATGATGATTCTGGTCTGCCCGTGGGTTCCACGGGCCCTCCCACCCACCCTGCCCTCTGAAGTCGCATCGTTCTCATGTCGGCAGGTGCCCGGTCACCCCCGCCCGAGGTGTGCCAGGCTGAGAGGGCCCCGGTGGCCGGCAGACGGCCAGGATTCCCTCCCTCCCTGGCACCAGGCTCCAGCCAAGCAATTAGCGCCGGCGATGATTATGACGCATCGGCTAGCAAGGAGACTGATCCCGGGATTTGGATCGCCGCAGGATCCGAGGATGCGGCCAAGGAGGGCCGGCACAGGCCGCCTCGCTCTTTTCCCAGGAGCCGCAGGGGACCATCCCCGGTGAATGCCGGGGAGGCGATGTCTGAGATGAAGAGGCAAGACCTCAGTTTCCCCACTGCAGCCTGGTGGATTCATTCATCCAATTGTATTTACTGAGCGCTTATTGAGTGCAGAGCACTGTACTAAGTGCTTGGGAGAGTACAACAATAAACAGACACGTTCCCTGCCTACCACGAGCTTACAGTCTAGAGTTGGGGAGACAGACATTAATGTAAAAAAACATAATAAATTACAGATATGTACATAAGTGCCGTGGGGCTAGGAAATGTTTCCCTGAGGTGTTGTGAATACACCATGGGTCTGCTCTGTGCCCTTGGGTAAGTCACTTCACTTCTCTGTGCCTCAGTGACCTCACCCGGAAAATGGGGATTGAGACTGTGAGCCCCACAAGGGACAAGGAACTGTTTCCAGCCTGATTTGCTTGAATCCACCCTAGTGCTTAGTACAGTGCCTGGCATCTAGTAAGTGCTTAACAAATACCATAATCATAATGATGACTATTATTGTTATTATTAAAGAAACCCAGGGGTTGTGGACTTCGAGCTCCTTGTGGACAGGTCCTCATCATTCTTATATCAGTGGTATTTTTTGAGTGCTTACGTGTGTGCTGTACTAAGCACTTGGGAGAGCATGAGAAGCAGCGTGGCCTAGTGGAAAGAGCACAGGCCAGGGGCTCAGAGGACCTGGGTTCTAATCCCAGCTCTGCCACTTATCTGCTGTGGACCTTAGGCAAATCGCTTCACTTCTCTGGGCCTCAGTTCCCTCATCTGTAAAATAGGGGTGAAGACTATGAGCCCCATGTGGGACAGGGACTGCGTCTGACCTGATTAGCTCATATCTACCCCAGCGCTTAGGACCGTGCCCGGCTCATAGTCAGTGCTTAACAAGTACCAGATACCACAATACGATACAAAGCAGTTCAATTCCCACTCCCGGGCCCTGGTCCTTGTGGGATCAATAAATATCGCAGGGAGATAATGGGACCGCCACTCCAGCCCCCGCGTCCAGCTCCGGTCCCAGCCCCAGGCCCAGTCCTGGCCGTGGCCTCCAGCCCCAGTCACTAGCCCAGATCCCCTAGCCACAGAAGAGAAATAGCCAAACACGTTTCCTGCAACTGACCTGAGAAATTCCCCACAACTGCTCTTCTCAACACCAAAGACTCCCACTAAAAATGCCCCTCCCCTCTGAAGATTCTTCACACCATGCTCAAATAATGATAGCAATAATAGGTTTTTTTGTTAATCATATTTACTGATCGCTTTACTGTGCACAGACCACTTTAATAACAATAATGATGGCATTTATTCATTCATTCATTCATTCAATCGTATTTATTGAGCGCTTACTGTGTGCACAGCACTGTACTAAGCGCTTGGGACGTACAAGTTGGCAACATATAGAGACATTTGTTAAGGACTTACTAAGTGCCAAGCACCGGGGTAGGTACAAGTTTGTCCCACATGGGGCTCCCAGTCTTAATCCCCATTTTACAGATGAGGTAACTGAGGCACGGAGAAATTAAGTGACTTGCCCAAGGTTATACAACAGACAAGCGATTGGCAGAGCACAATCTAACAGAGTTGGCAGACGTGTTCCCCTCCGCCCCCACCCCCAACAATGTTACAGTCTAGGGGGAGGACGGACATTAATATAGATAAATAAATCACAGAGATGGACGTAAGTGCTGTGGGGCTGATGGAGGGGCAAATAAAGGGTGAAAATATAAGTGCAAAGGCGGCGGAGAAGGGAGCGGGAGTAGACGAAAGGAGGGCTTAGTCAGGGAAGGCCTCTTGGAGGAGATGGGCCTTTGATAAGGCTTTATCAAAGTGGGGGACAGTCATTGTCTGTCGGATTTGTAGAGGGAGGGAGTTGCAGGCCAGAGGCAGGATGTGGGCGAGAGGTCGGCGGTGAGATAGATGAAATCGAGGTACGATGAGTAAGTTGGCCTTAGAGGAGAGCAGTGCGTGGGCTGGGTTGTAATAGGAAAGCAGCGAGGTGAGGGAGGAGGGGGCGAGGTGACTGATTACTTTAAAGCTTTAAATGCTTACATTGTGCCAAACACTGGGGCAGAAACAATATAAGCATATTAGATAGGGGCCCTCTCCCATGTGGGACTTGCAGTCTAAGGGGCAGGGCAAGACAAGGCATCTTATTCCCATTTTTACAAATGCGGACTCTGTGACGGGCAGAAGCTAGGTGACTCGCCCAAGATCACACAGCAGGCAAGGGATGGAGTCAGGATTAAAATTAATCGACAGTATTTACTGAGCGCTAACTGTGTGCAGAGCACTGTACTAAGCACCTGGGAGAGGACAACCCAATGGAGTTGATAGCACTGATCCCTGCCCTCAAGGATTGTAGGCCTTTGGTTATTCCACTAGATCAGCCTGCTGATTTTTTTTTATTTATCAGTATTTGTTAAGCACTTACTAAGCGCTTAGAACAGCGCTTAAGCACCTAGTAAGCACTTGGCTCAGTGGAAAGAGCCCGGGCTTTGGAGTCAGGGGTCATGGGTTCGAATCCCGGCTCTGCCAATTGTCAGCTGTATGACTTTGGGCAAGTCACTTAACTTCTCTGTGCCTCAGTTCCCTCATCTGGAAAATGGGGATTAATACCGTGAACCCCCTGTGGGACAAGCTGATCCCCTTGTAACCTCCCCAGCACTTAGAACGGTGCTTTGCATGTAGTAAGCGCTTAATAAATGCCATTATTATTATTATTAGTAGTAGTAATAAATGCCATTATCATTATAAGTGGCAAACACTGTTCTAAGCACTGGGGTAGATACAAATTAATTAGGTAGGACAAAGTCCCTGTCCCACATGGGGCTCACCATCTAAGAGGGAGAACTGGAGAACTACGGCACAGAGAAGTTAAACCATTTGCGCAAGGTCACACAGCAAGCATGTGATAGAGCTGGGATTAGAACCTAGGTCTTCTGACTCTCAGGCCTGGGTTCTTTCCACTAAGCTACGCTGCTTTCATTCATTCACTCAATCGGATTTATAGAGCGCTCGCTGTGTGCCGAGCACTGTACTAAGCGCTTGGGGGAGTGTGATTCCCTCCCACTGCCCCCCTTTCTCCTGTAGATTACCCACCCCTGCCCAGTCCAATGCCAACGGTTCAAGCCCTGATGCCCTCCGGCCCCCTGAAGATCCCTTCCCTTCCCCTCCACCCCGTCTCCCACCCAAGGGGCTCTCCACCCACCTTCAGGTGTCCAACGTGATTAACTCGAAACTACCCCAGCGCTTAGAACAGTGCTCAACACATAATACGTGCTTAGTAAATGGCATCATTATACCTGTATATATGTATATATATACATATATATACCTGTACATATGTATATTTATATATGTATATGTATATATGTATATGTATATATGCATATATATGTATATATGTATATATATGTATATATACATACCTGTATATATGTATATATGTTTGTACATATTTATTACTCTATTTAACTTGTACATACCTATTCTATTTATTTTATTTTGTTAGTATGTTTGGTTTTGTTCTCTGTCTCCCCCTTTTAGACTGTGAGCCCACTGTTGGGCAGGGACTGTCTCTATATGTTGCCAACTTGTACTTCCCAAGCCCTTAGTACAGTGCTCTGCACACAGGAAGCCTCAATAAATACGATTGATGATGATGATGATGATCATTACTATTCTTATTAACCAAGGACTTTATGTTTGGAGTCAGAGGTCATGGGTTCAAACCCCGGCTCCGCCAGTTGTCAGCTGTGTGCCTTTGGGCAAGTCACGTGGCTTCTCTGTGCCTCAGTTACCTCATCTGTAAAATGGGGATTAAGACTGTGAGCCCTCCGTGGCACAACCTGATCACTTTGTAACCTCCCCAGCGCTTAGAACGGTGCTTTGCACATAGTAAGCGCTTAATAAATGCCATCATTATTATTATTATGTGACCTTCCCTTCCCCACACAGGCTGCCTCTAGGATTCTCGGTTGATTTCTCATTCGGGAACAGCGTGGCTTAGTGGATAGAGCCCAGGCCTAGGAGTGAGAAGGTCGCGGGTTCTAATTCTAGCTCCGCCACTTCTCTGCTGGGTGGCCTTGGGCAAGTCACTTCGCCGTACCTCAGTTACCTCAACTGTAAAATGGGGATGACGACCGTGTCCAACCCCATTGGCTCGTATCCACCCCAGCGCCTGGCACATAGTAAGCGCTTAACAAATACCCTAATTATTATTAAAACAGTGACTTAAGCGCCAAGGCCGGGCCCGGGGAGGAGTGGCGTTGCATTGGGAAGGAAGCTAGCTGAGTTTCAGAGGTGTGACGGGCTGATTGACACAGCTTTGAAAATCCAAGTGGAACTTAACCCGCTCGGGTGGTCGCCAAGCTCACCCTGTGCCATCTTCACTCAGCCCCACGTTCACCCAAAGCCACCTTCACTCAGCCCCAAGCGCACCTGGCATCAGGCTCACCCAGCCCCATTTCCCAGACATTTTTGATAAAGGAAGCACAGTCGTTATAAAAGGAGAAATCGAAGCTCAATTTCCTGAGCACACATCGGGCGCTAATCGCTGTCCTGAGCACTTGGGAGAGTACGGCAGAAATCCAACGCACAATCTCTCCCCTTAAGGAGCTTGGAGACCAGTACGATTATTTATAGGTAGTGAGGAGATGTAAAAGGAAACAGAACACACATATCAGGATAAAAAAGCTGAATAAAAGCATTGAATGGACAAATAAATACGTTCATAAATGCCGAGGAGAGGGGAGGTGGATTCTCATTTGGAAAGGATTTGGAAATCTGAGAAGCAACTTGGCCTAGCGGGAAGAGCACGGATCTGGGAATCAGGTGACCTGGGATCTGATCCCAGCTCTACTACTTGTCTGCTGTGTGCCCTTGGGCAAGTCCCTTCACCTCTCTGGGCCTCGGTCTCCTTTCTACTTAGACTGTGAGCCCCACGTGGGACACGAACTGTGTCCAACCTGATTAATCCGAATCTATCCCAGCAACTAGAACAGTGCTTGACACATAGTAAGTGCTTAATAAATGCCATCATTACTATTATTATTATTACTATTATCCAGGGACTTTATGTGTCCTTCACTTCACCACAGAGTCTGCCCCTAGCATACCCCGTTGGTTTCTCATTCAGACACACTGACATCATAATAATGGTATTTGTTAAGCGCTTACTATGTACCAAGGACTGTTCTAAGTGTGGCTCAGTGGAAAGAGCCTGGGCTTTGGAGTCAGAGGTCATGGGTTCAAATCCCAGCTCCGCCAATTGTCAGCTGTGTGACTTTGGGCAAGTCACTTCACTTCTCTGAGCCTCAGTTACCTCATCTGGAAAATGGGGATGAAGACTGTGAGCAACCGTGGGACAACCTGATCACCCTGTAACCTCCCTAGTGCTTAGAACAGTGCTGTGCTCATAGTAAGCGCTTAATAAATGCCATTATTATTATTATTATTATCATTTTCCCCGGCTCCCTCTCCCTTCTGCGTCATTTAGGCTCTTGGATCTGTGACCTTTGGCTTTTGATATCTGCCTCACCCTCAGCCCCAAAACACTTATGTACGTAACCATAATTTATTAATTTATATTGCTGTTTGTCTCTTCCTCTGGACTGTGTTTGTTGTGTGCTGGGAACATTTCAGCCAATTTCGTTGTATTATTCTTTCCCAAGTGCTTTCCCAGGGAGCAGTGTGGCTGAGTGGAAAGAGCCCAGGGCTGGGTGTCAGAGGAGCTGGGTTCTAATCCCGGCTCTGCCACATGCCTGCTGGGAGACCCTGAGCAAGTCACTTCACTTCTCTGTGCCTCAGTTACCTCATCTGGAAAATGGGGACTTAAAACTTGTTTTCCATCATACTTATGTGGGATAAGGACTGTGTCTGATCTGACGGCACTTACGTACATACGTATCTGTAATTTATTTATATTATTAATAATAATAATAATGGCATTTATTAAGCACTTACTATGTGCAAAGCACTGTTCTAAGCACTGGGGAGGTTACAAGGTGATCAGGTTGTCCCACCTGGGGCTCACAGTCTTCATCCCCATTTTCCAGATGAGGGAACTGAGGCACAGAGAAGTTGTGACATGCCCAAAGTCACACAGCTGACAATTGGCGGAGCTGAGATTTGAACCCATTACCTCTGACTCCCAAGCCCGTGCTCTTTCCACCGAGCCACGCTGCTTCTCTGTCTATTAATGTCTGTCTCCCCCGCATCTAGACTGCAAGCTTGCCGTGGGTGGGGAATGTGTCTGTTTATTGTCGTATCGTATTCCCCCAAGCGCTTACTACAGTGTTCTGCATACAGTAAGCACTCAATAAATACCACTGAATGATGATGATCTTGTATCTTTCCCAATGCTTAGAACAGTGTTTGATACATAGTAAGCGCTTAAATAACACGATTATTATTGATGTTAGGTACAGTGCTCAACCTGATAAAAGCCATCGATTCTCTCTTCACCCATCCTGTGCCTCGTCCCTCTCACTCAATCAATCAATCATATTTATTGAGCGCTTACTGTGTGCACAGCACTGTACTAAGCGCTTGGGAAGTACAAATTGGCAACATATAGAGACAGTCCCTCCCCCTCCAGCAGACCACCTCTTTCCCCATCTTTTAAACCCTTCTGAAAGCACCTCTCCTCCAGGAAGCCTTCCCCGATCAATCCCTCATCTTCCACCACGGCGTGACCTACGCGCTCGAGTCCGTTGGGAAAGGGACGGGGGTCCACGGGGGGACGGGGGAGTCCGTCTTGGGCTCCCCAGACGGGGTCGGAGGGCAGAGGGAGGTGACCATCAGGGAGTGGGGAGAGCGGTCGGCCTCCAGCCCCGTGCCAAATGCCGGCACCAGACTCCGGGCAGGGGCCTCTGCCAGGGTTGGCTTCTCTGACGTCTGTCGGCGGAATCCAGAACATTAGGCAAAGAGGAGACAGACTGTCTTTCCGGGGGCAGATAATGTCATCAAGCTGTTTGTCAGCGCGGATTTCTACAGCAGGCCCCAGGGATGTCCTGAAGCTCGGTCGGAGTTTGGAACAGGCCGGAAGGGAGAGGGGTGGAAAGGAAGGAAGGAAGGAAGGGCTAAAAAGTAACCGGGATTCATCATCCCAAACTTCGTTTTATTGTTCCCCGGGATCCTGTGACCCCCTCCTTTCTCACTGGCAGCTACAAGTCAGAGCTTTGGGTAATCCAAATGGGGTTGCCAAGACGGCAGATGCCAGGCGCAGAGCGAAGGGCAGTTGAAACATCTGTCTGGGCGTGGAGGAGGGCAGCCCTGCCGGGAGGCAGGGGGATGGAGTTGATCATAATAACGGTAATGTTGGTATTTGTTAAGCGCTTACTATGTGCCAAGCACTGTTTCTGGACCTCTGGGTGGTGACACTGGTCAGTCTGTGGCATTTACGGAGTGTTTACGGTATCTGTCGAGCTACTCGGTACTAGGAAGCCACTGGGAGAGCACCACGGCGACAACAGTAGACCCAATCGCTACCCCCAAGGAGCTCGCAGTCCAGGGAATTGTAGTTAGGAGGAAACAATAAAGTCTGCAAAATGTGCACAGAGTGCTTTGGGGGATTGTGAACACTTCACATCAAGGTGTCTCCCGGCCAGAGCTCAGTAAGAAAGCAAGCACACATAATAATAATAATAATTATAATTGTGGTACTTGTTAAGTACTTACTATGTGCCAAGCACTACTCTAAGCACTAGGCTAGATACAAATTAATCAGGTTGGACACAGTCCCTGTCCCACACTGAGCTCACACTCAATCCCCATTTTTACAGATGAGGGATGGGCTACCTCTTCCCCTACCCCTGTCTTCACCGTGGATAACAATAATTATGGTATTTGTTATGCGCTTACTATGTTCCAGGCACTGTACCGAACGCTTGGGCGGATACAAGCAAATTGGGTCGGACACGGTCCCAGTCCCATGTGGGGCTCACAGGCTCGATTCCCGTTTTACGGAGGAGGGAACGGAGGCCCAGAGAGGTGAAGCGACTCGCCCAAGGTCACGCAGCAGACAAGCGGCGGAGCCGGGATTAGAACCCACGACCTTCTGACTCTCGGGCCCGTGCTCTATCCACTAGTCCATGCTGCTTCTAAATGGGGCCCCTATTTTCACCCTGCCCCGGAAATTCTTCAGTCAGCCAGGGTGGCTTATCCCTTTTGGCCTCTTTTCCTACAGTCCTCCATCGCCCAGCCTACAATGGCCCAATTAGCTGCCACCGTTGTCTTGGCAACTGTACAGGAAAAGCTTGCTGCTTTCTAGACTTTGGCAATCTTCCCCCTCCCCTTTCCCATGACAGGCACAAAATGTTTCTCTTCCAGTAAGAAGCCAGGCTCCTGGGTCTTGCTGTTGCCCACCCTCCGGGCTGCAACGTCAGCCTCGGGGCTAGCGGTCGGCAGCGAGGGCGGCCGGAAAATGGATCCGGTCAAATGGCGGCAGGGTCCTTTCGGGTGGGACCCTCCCAACACCTCAGCCGGGAGAAAAATCTATCCAGAACGTCAGTCCGGTGATTTGGGGAACCCAGGTAAGGTTTCCAAACAGAGATGAAGGAGTGTGTCAAACACACACATACACACACACGTCCAGCCATTGGGTTTTTCCTGTAATTAGAAATCATTTTTCTCAATCCCCCCACATGCCCCAATTCAGCATTTCTGATTTTTGTTTTGCAATCCCAAAGTCAGGATCTGCTGGGTGGAATGTGGTTTGGAAAGCAAAACAGAGAACCTGGAGTCCCAGGTCTTGTTTGCACACATACACACAGGACATCCTCCTCTCCCGGTCACTTCCTCATCTCGTGGCTTGTTTTTCCCCCCGGGGGAGTTGGAGACAGGGGGGTGTAAAATGGATCCAAAGGCAGTCAAGCGCTTGGAAAATAAAATTCAGCAATAAAGAGAGGCAATCCCTGCCCACAGTGCCTTCAGGAAGGGGACAGTGAGGCATCCCGAAGCCCCATGATGGAGAGTCAACCCGGAGGCCTCCCCTCCGGGCCGGGGAAACTGAGTCACCCGTGAGGGTCCAGAGGTCCCGAATTTGTCCTCGTGAACGTGGAGTGTGACTCACAGTTGGTCGGCCTGGGAGACGAGTCTCTTCCTTTGCCCCTCTCCCGGGGAAATCGGGAATACGCTATTTACACACATATCCCGACTCCGCCATTTGTCAGCTGTGTGACTTTGGGCAAGTCACTTCATTTCTCGGTGCCTCAGTTCCCTCATCTGTCAAATGGGGATTAAGACTGTGAACCCCCCGTGGGACAACCTGATCATCTTGCATCCTCCCCAGCGCTTAGAACAGTGCTTTGCACATAGTAAGCGCTTAATAGATGCCATTATTATTATTATATACACATAAGTAGATTATAAGGCAAGATTATATGGGCAAGTCACTTCACTTGGCCTCAGTGACCTCATCTGTAAAATGGGGATGAAGACTATGAGCCCCACATAGGACAACCTGATTACCTTGTATCTCCCCCGGTGCTTAGAACGGTGCTTGGCACATAGTAAGCGCTTAACAAATACCATCATTATTATTACAGAGAGTGTGGCTTAGCGTATATAGTCGGGGCCTGGAAGACAAAGGTCACAGGTTCTAATCCCGTCTCCGCCACGCGTCTGCTGTGTGACGCTGGGTGAGTCGCTTCACTTCTCTGGGCCTCAGTTTCCTCATCTGGAAAATGGGGATTAACGGTGTGAGAGCCCCACATGGGCCAGGGACTGGGTCTGCCCTAATTCATTCATTCGTTCAATCGTATTTATTGAGCGCTTACTGTGTGCGGAGCACTGTACTAAGCTCTTGGGAAGTCCAAGTTGGAAACATATAGAGACGGTCCCTACCCAACAACGAGCTCACGGTCTAGAGGGGGAGACAGACATTAATACAAATAGATAAAACAATCAATTACAGATATATACAGATAGATACGTATGTGCTGTGGGGAGTCATTCATTCAATCCCTAATCTGTATCTAACCCCAGGGCTTGGCACACAGCACGCGCTTAACAAGTACGATGATTTGGAGAAGACGCCCGCCGGTTGTGAGGTCACCTGAGCCGGTGTGTTGGTCGAAAGGCCAACGTGGACCCGCAAAAAGGCCGTCGCTCGTTGTGGTGTTGTTGACACAGACTGTCACAGGCCCAGGCCCAGCCCGCGCAGGGGTGGGCAGAGGGTTTCCGGGCTGATGCCCCCCAAATTTTGGGGCCGGGGTCCCCCATCTCAACATCTCTGCCCTTCCCGAGCAGCTTCACCTCCAGGGCTGGGGTCCCTTGGAGCGTTTGGGGGTTGAGGGTTGCCATTCATTCATTCAATCATATTTATTGAGCGCTTACTGTGTGCCAAACACTGGACTAAGCTCTCAGAAACTACAATTCATTCATTCAACCGTACTTATTGAGCACTTACTGGGTGCAGCATGCTGACCTAGATGCTCGGAAACTACAATTCATTCATCCAACCATATTTATTGATCGCTTAAATGGATGCAGATTGCTGGCCTAAGTGCTCCGAAAGTACAATTCATTCATTCACTCATACATATTGAACGCTTACTGGGTGCAGAGAGCTGGCCTAAGCGCTCAGAAAGTACAATTCATTCATTCAACTGTATTTATTGAGCGGTTACTGGGTGCAGAGCGCTATACTAGGCGCTCAGAAAGTACAATTCATTCACTCATACATATTGAGCACTTAGTGGGTGCAGAGCGCTGGCCTAAGCGCTCAGAAAGTACAATTCATTCATTCAACCGTATTTACTGAGCGCTTACTGGGTGCAGAGCGATCTACTAAGCCCTTGGAAAGTACAATTCATTCATTCACTCCTACATAGTGAGCGCTTACTGGGTGCAGGGTGCTGGCCTAAGTGCTCAGAAAGTACAATTCATTCATTCAGCCGTATTTATTGAACACTTACTGGGCGAAGAGGTGCACTAAGCGCTCGGAAATTCCAATTCATTCATTCAACCGAATTTCTTGAGTGCTTACTGGGTGTAGAGAGCTGAACTACGCGCTCAGAAAGTACAATGCATTCATTCAACCATATGTATTGAGCGCTTACTGGGTGCAGAGCACTGCGCTAAGAGGTCGGAAAGTACAATTCATTCATTCAACCGCATGTATTGAGAGCTTATTGGGTGCAGAACACTGCACTAAGCGCTCGGAAATTCCAATTCATTCACTCAACCGAATTTATTGAGCGCTTACTGGGTGCAGAGCACTGAACTAAGCGCTGAGAGAGTGGAGTCATTCATTCAACCGTATGTACTGAGCGCTTACTGGGTGCAGAGCGCTGCTCTAAGCGCTCAGAAAGTACAATTCATTCATTCACTCAAACATATTGAGCGCTTACAGGGTGCAGAGTGCTGCCTTAAACGCTCGGAAAGCACAATTCAGCAGTAGAGAAGGACGATCCCCCGGCCCCCATGGACGGTATGGGTGTCGGGGGGTGGGGATGATGCCCCTTCCCATGGCTCCTCGCCCGGGGTGTCTCCCCCAGCCGAGCTGCACTCATTCACTCATTCAATCGTATTTACTGAGCGCTTACTGTGTGCAGAGCATTGTACTAAGTGCTGGGGAAGTACAAGTTGGCAACATCTAGAGACGGTCCCCAACAGCGGGCCACATTCATTCATTCATTCTATCGTATTTATTGAGCGCTTACTGTGTGCAGAGCACTGTACTAAGCGCTGGGGAAGAACAAGTTGGCAACATATAGAGACGTTTCCTACCCAACAGTGGGCCACATTCATTCATTCATTCAATCGTATTTATTGAGCGCTTACTGGGTGCAGAGCACTGTCCTAAGCACTTGGGAAGTCCAACTTGGCAACATATAGAGACGGCCCCCACATCCAACGCTTAGCACAGCGCTTGGCACGGAGTAAGCGCTTAACAAATTCATTCATTCATTCAATCGAATTTATTGAGCGCTTACTAGGGGCAGAGCACTGGACTAAGCGCTTGGGAAGTACAAGTTGGCAACATATAGAGACGGCCCCCACATCCAACGCTTAGCACAGCGCTTGGCACGGAGTAAGCGCTTAACAAATCCCCCCATTATCCTGATCATCATCGTTCCCCATCCCCCCACGCCCGGCCCGGCCCTGCTCATTCATTCATTCAATCGTATTTATTGAGCGCTTACCGGGTGCAGAGCACTGTACTAAGCGCTTGGGAAGTCCAAGTTGGCAACATCTAGAGACGGTCATCATCATCATCATCATCAATCGTATTTATTGAGCGCTTAGTATGTGCAGAGCACTGTACTAAGCGCTTGGGAAGTACAAATTGGCAACATAAAGAGACAGTCCCTACCCAACAGCAGGCTCACAGTCTCGGCCCCCCGGGGGAGGTGCTTAGGACAGTGCTTCATTCATCCATCCATTCATTCAATCGTATTTACTGAGCGCTTACCGGGTGCAGAGCACTGGACTAAGCGCTTGGGAAGTCATCACCATCATCACCAATCGTATTTACTGAGCGCTTACTGTGTGCAGAGCACTGAACTAAGCGCTTGGGAAGTCATCACCATCATCATCAATCGTATTTATTGAGCGCTTACTGTGTGCAGAGCACTGAACTAAGCGCTTGGGAAGTCATCACCATCAATCGTATTTATTGAGCGCTTAGTGTGTGCAGAGCACTGGACTAAGCGCTTGGGAAGTCCAAGTTGGCAACATCTAGAGACGGGCCCTACCCAACAGTGGGCTTACAGTCTAAAAGGGGGGGAGACAGAGAACAAAACCAAGCATACTGGCACATAGTAGGAAGTCATCACCATCATCATCAATCGTATTTACTGAGCGCTTACTGTGTGCACAGCACTGGACTAAGCGCTTGGGAAGTCCAAGTTGGCAACATCTAGAGACAGTCCCTACCCAACAGTGGGCTTACAGTCTAAAAGGGGGGGAGGCAGAGAACAAAACCAAGCATACTGGCACATAGTAGGAAGTCATCACCATCATCATCAATCGTATTTATTGAGCGCTTACTGTGTGCAGAGCACTGGACTAAGCGCTTGGGAAGTCCAAGTTGGCAACATATAGAGACAGGCCCTACCCAACAGTAGGCTTACAGTCTAGAGAAGCAGCGTGGCTCAGTGGAAAGAGCCCGGGCTTTGGAGTCAGAGGTCACGGGTTCGAATCCCGCCTCCACCACATGTCTGCTGTGCGCTCTTGGGCAAGTCACTTAACTTCTCTGGGCCTCGGTGACCTCATCTGTAAAATGGGGATTAAGACTGTGAGCCCCGCATGGGACAACCTGATCACCCCGTATCCTCCCCAGCGCTTAGAACGGTGCTTGGCACATAGTAAGCGCTTAACAAATGCCAATTATTATTAAAAGGGGGGGGGAGACAGAGAACAAAACCAAGCACATTGGCACATAGGAGGAGACTGTGAGCCCACTCTTTCAGACTGTGAGCCCACTGTTGGGTAGGGACTGTCTCTATGTGTTGCCAATTTGTACTTCCCAAGCGCTTAGTACAGTGCTCTGCACATAGTAAGCGCTCAATAAATACGATTGATTGATTGAGGAGGAGGAGGAGGAAGATTACCTGTGCGGGGGTTGCTGGCGTCGGCGGGGAGGACGAGGAGGAGGACGAAGAAGAGGAGGAGGAGGAGGAGGAGGAGGAAGAGGGTGGGCAGGCGCAGCATACTTCAAGGCCGCCGCGGGGACATGGCACCTGGGCACACACCGACTGCGATGCCAATGGAGGAGGGATGAAGGAGGGATGGAGGAGGGATGGAGAGAAGGAGGGATGAAGGAGGGATGGAGGAGGAAAGGAGGGAGGCAGCTATGTCTGCGTCAAGGTGCAGGAGGCGCAGACACCGCCGCCCCGGGGGTGGGGCTGCAGGGAGGAGGAGGAGGAGGAGGAGGAGGAGGGAGTGGGAGGAGCGGGAAGAACGGGAATCCGCCCCAATCCCCATCCCTCGACTCCAGGCCCCGCCCCTAGGCCCTGCCCACTCATTCCCCCCATCGTATTCATTAATGAGTTCATCAATAATGCCATTTCGACTGGGAGCCCACTGTTGGGTAGGGACTGTCTTTAGATGTTGCCAATTTGGACTTCCCAAGCGCTTAGTCCGGTGCTCTGCACACAGTAAGCGCTCCATAAATACGATTGATGATGGTGATGATTTGCTGAGCGCTTCCTATGTGCCAAGCGCTGCTCTAAGCGCTGGGGAGGTTCAGAGGTGGACGGGTGGGCCTACGGGGGGCTCACAGTCTTCCATGAGCAAGTCACTTCTGTAGGGAAGCAGCGTGGCTCAGTGGAAAAGAGCCCGGGCTTTGGAGTCTGAGGTCATCATCATCATCAATCGTATTTATTGAGCGCTTACTATGTGCACAGCACTGTACTAAGCGCTTGGGAAGTACAAATTGGCAACATATAGAGACAGTCCCTACCCAACAGTGGGCTCACAGTCTAAAAGGGGGAGACAGAGAACAAAACCAAACCTACTAACAAAATAGAATAAATAGAATAGATAGGTACAAATAAAATAAATAGAGCAATAAATATGTACAAACATATACATATATACAGGTGCTGTGGGGAAGGGAAGGAGGTAAGATGGAGTGGGGATGGAGAGGGGGACGAGGGGGAGAGGAAGGAAGGGGCTCAGTCTGGGAAGGGTCGAATCCCGGCTCTGCCACTTGTCAGCTGTGGGACCTTGGGCAAGCCACTTTAAACTTCTCTGGGCCTCAGTTACCTCACCTGTAAAACGGGATTAAGACTGTGAGCCCCAAGTGGGACAACCTGATCACCTTGTATCCCCCCAGCGCTTAGAACAGTGCTTTGCACAGAGTAAGCGCTTAATAAATGCCATTATTATTATTGTTGTTGTTGTTATTATTATTATTCTGTGAGCAAGTCACTTCACTTCTCCGGGCCTCGGTTCCCTCATCTGGAAAATGGGGATGAAGACTGTGAGCCCCCCCGGGGGACAACCTGATTGCCTTGTAACCTCCCCAGCGCTTAGAACAGTGCTTTGCACATAGTAAGCGCTTAATAAATGCCGTCATTATTATTATTATTATTATCCCGGCTCCTCCACTTGTCAGCTGTGTGACTTTGGGCGAGTCACTTCACTTCTCCGGGCCTCGTTTCCCTCATCTGGAAAATGGGGTTGAAGACTGGGAGCCCCTCGGGGGACAACCTGATCACCTTGTAACTTCTTCAGCGCTTAGAACAGTGCTTTGCACATAGTAAGTGCCTAATAAATGCCGTCATTATTATTATTATCCCGGCTCCGCCACTTGTCAGCTCTGTGACTTTGGGCGAGTCACTTCACTTCTCCAGGCCTCGGTTCCCTCATCTGGAAAATGGGGATGAAGGCTGGGAGCCCCCCCCGTGGGACAACCTGATCGCCTTGTTACCTCCCCAGCGCTTAGAACAGTGCTTTGCATATAGTAAGCGCTCAATAAATAATAATAATAATGGCATAATAATAATAACAAATTAATAAATTAATAAATTAATAAATGTCATTATTATTATTATTTATTGAGCGCTTACTGTGTACGGAGCACTGGACTAAGCACTTGGGAAGTCCAAGTCGGCAATCTCTAGAGACGGTCCCTACCCAACAGCAGGCTCACAGTCTAGAAGGGGGAGACAGACGACAAAACAAAGCATATTAACAAAATAAAATAAATAGAATAAATATGTACAAATAAAATAAATAAATAGAGTAATAAATACTTACAAACACACTCGACTACGAAGCCCCGCCCATTCGGCTCATCTGTAAAATGGGGATTAAGATTGTGAGCCCCATGTGGGACAGGGAATGACTTGGCACCTGTCCACATGTTTTGTTGCGTGGTCTGTCTCCCCCTTCTAGACTGTGAGCCCGTTGTTGGGTAGGGACCGGCTCTTTATGTTGCCGACTTGTACTTCCCAAGCGCTTAGTACAGTGCTCTGCACACAGTAAGCGTGCAATAAATACGGTTGAATGAATTGAATGAATGTTGCCAACTTGTACTTCCCAAGCGCTTAGTACAGTGCTCTGCACACAGTAAGCGCGCAATAAAGACGATTGAATGAATTGAATGAATGTTGCCAACTTGTACTTCCCAAGTGCTTAGTACAGTGCTCTGCACACAGTAAGCGCCCAATAAATACGACTGAATGAACTGAATGAATGCTGCCAACTTGTACTTCCCAAGCACTTGCTACAGTGCTCTGCACACAGTAAGCGCTCAATAAATACGATTGAATGAATGAATGAAGTGACTTGCCCAAAGTCACACAGCTGACAATTGGTGGAGCCAGGATTTGAACCCATGACCTCTGACTCCAAAGCCCGGGCTCTTTCCACTGAACCACGCTGCTATGGGTCGGACACGACTCGATGGCATAAAAAAAGACCTCCAACCATCCTGGGGATTAAATGGGGATTAAGACTGTGAGCCCCCCATGGGACAACCTGATCACCTTGTAACCTCCCCAGCGCTTAAAACAGTGCTCTGCACATAGTAAGCGCTTAATAAATGCCATCATCATTATTATTATTATTATCCTGGCCTTCGCTTGGACGCTCTCCACCTGAGTTAGAGACAATCATTCTGCCCACAGTTGACTTTCACCAGCTGGCTTTCCACAGGACTGACTGCCCGTGATTTTCTATCAGCCCTCTCCTCCTACTTCAATCAATCGTATTTATTGAGTGCTTAACTGTGTGCAGAGCACTGTACTAAGCGCTTGGGAAGTACAAGTTGGCAACCCATAGAGACAGTCCCTACCCAACAGCGGGCTCACAGTCTAGAAGGGGGAGACAGAGAACAAAACCAAATATATTAACAAAATAAAATAAATGGAATAGATATGTACAAGTAAAATAAATAAATAGAGTAATAAATATGTACAAACATATATACATATATACAGGTGCTGTGGGGAAGAGAAGGAGGTATGAGGGGGGGATGGAGAGCTTGGAGAGTTTAATGGGGATTAAGCGCTTAGTACAGTGCTCTGCACACAGTAAGCACTCAATAAATATGATTGATTGATTGAGAGGGGGACGAGGGGGAGAGGAAGGAGGGGGCTCAGCCTGGGAAGGCCTCCTACTTCTCACGCCTCTCCCATTCCACTCCAGCTGGCACACTTATTTTCGATAGCTCATCAATCCATCATCAGTGGAAAGAGCCCGGGCTTGGGAGTCAGAGGTCATGGGTTCAAATCCCCGCTCCGCCGCTTGTCAGCTGTGTGACTTTGGGCAAATCACTTCACTTCCCTGGGCCTCAGGGACCTCATCTGTAAAATGGGGATTAAGATTGTGAGCCCCACATGGGACAACTTGATCACCTTGTACCCCCCCAGCGCTTAGAACGGTGCTTTGCACATAGTAAGCGCTTAACAAATACCATTATTATTATCTTCAAAGCCCTTCCGCGATCACATCTCCTCCAGGAAGCCTTCCCTGATGATTGCTCAATCTTCTCACCCCATTTCACCCACTTGCTGCTAGTTTTGCATCCCCTCACTGTTGGGTACTCGCCTCTTCCTGCCCCCAAATCACCTCCCGGCCTCCCGTCTTATATTTGTTATTCATTCAATTGTATTTATTGAGCGCTTACTGCGTGCAGAGCACCGTACTAAGCGCTTGGGAAGTATAAGTTGGCAACATATAGAGACGGTCCCTACCCAACAACGGGCTCACTAAGCGCTGGGGTAGATAGAACATAATCCCGTCCCGCATGCGACTCACAGTCTTACACTTCTAGACTCCCACGTGGGACAACCTGATGACCTTGTATCGACCCCAGTGCTTAGAACAGTGCCTGGCACATAATAAATGCTTAACAAATACCCTTATTATTATTGTTATTATTATCATCATGTGACAATCTCCCCTTTGCTAGCTCTCTGTCCTGATGCCCAGGCCCAGGTCCTCCCAATTACACCGTGCTGCTTTCTGCAAACAGGCAAGGACAGCATGGCTCAGTGGAAAGAGCCCGGGCTTTGGAGTTACAGGGCACGGGTTCAAATCCCGGCTCCGTCAACTGTCAGCTGGGTGACTTTGGGCAAGTCACTTCACTTCTCTGTGCCTCAGTTACCTCATCTGTAAAATGGGGATTAAAACTGCGGAGCCCCGCGTGGGACAACCTGATCACCTTGTAACCTCCCCAGCGCTTAGAACAGCACTTTGCACACAGTAAACGCTTAACAAATACCATCATTATTATATCTAATTATTATTATTATATCTAATCCCCACCTCTGTATTCTCTCCTAGCATCTAGTACAGTTCTCTGCACACTTAATGAACACTATTTCTACTACAAACTCAGTCCTGAGCAATACAAGCAACCCACACTTTCAACAATTTTTACACGCTGTCTCCCTGCCGTAGATTGTAAACTATGCGAAGGACAGATTGCGTCCTTGTCACCACCAAGGACAACCAACTATTTAGAATGGTACATTCGGCCGGGAACCGGAGTTTTCATTCATTCAATCGTATTAATCGAGCTCTGTGTGCAGAGCACTGTACTAAGCGCTTGGAAAGTACAATTCGGCAAAAAGATAGAGACAATCCCTTACCCACCAATGGGCTCGCAGTCTAGAAGGGAGGAGAGAGACAACAAACCAAGTAGACAGGCATCAATAGCATCAAAATACATAAATAGAATTACAGATATATACACACATCATTAATAAAATAGAGTAATAAATCATCATCATCATCATCATCAATCGTATTTATTGAGTGCTTACTATGTGCAGAGCACTGTACTAAGCGCTTGGGAAGTACAAATTGGCAACATATAGAGGCAGTCCCTACACAACAGTGGGCTCACAGTCTAAAAGGGGGAGACAGAGAACAAAACCAAACATATTAACAAAATAAAATAAATAGAATAGCTATGTACAAGTAAAATAAATAAATAAATAAATAGAGTAATAGATATGTACAAACATATATACATATATACATATATAACAAATATGTACATATATACACAAGTACTGTGGGGCGGGGAGGGGGGTAGAGCAGAGGGTTTTCATTTTGTGCTTTGGCCAGAGTACTATACTTGATATTCACCCCACCCCCAATCCCACACCCCACATGTACGTATCTTTAATAATAATAATGATGGCATTTATTAAGCGCTTACTATGTGCAAAGCACTGTTCTAGGCGCTGGGGAGGTTACAAGGTGATCGGGTTGTCCCACGGGGGGCTCACAGTCTTAATCCCCATTTTACAGATGAGGTACATATTTACTATTCTATTTATTTTATTCAGTTAATGATGTGCCTCTAACTTTACTATTTACTTTACTATCTATTCTATTTATTTTATTTTGTTAGTATGTTTGGTTTTGTTCTCTGTCTTCCCCTTCCAGACTGTGAGCCCGCTGTTGGGTAGGGACTGTCTCTATGTGTTGCCGACTTGTACTTCCCAAGCGCTTAGTACAGTGCTCTGCACACAATAAGCGCTCAATAAATACGATTGATTGATTGATTTACTTCTATTTATTCTGATGACTGGACACCTGTTCACATGTTTTGTTTTGTTGTCTGTCTCCCCCTTCTAGTCTGTGAGCCCGTTGTTGGGTAGGGACCGCCTCTATATGTTGCCGACTTGTACTTCCCAAGCGCTTAGTACAGTGCTCTGCACACAGTAAGCGCTCAATAAATACGATTGGATGAATGGATGAATTCATAGAGCCCGTTGTTGGCCGGGCGATTGCACCCTACGGCCACCAGGGGGCGCGAGCGCCCCGCAGGCGGAGGGTGTGTGACATTCATTCATTCATTCATTCATTCATTCATTCATTCAATCGTATTTATTGAGCGCTTACTGTGTGCAGAGCACTGTACTAAGCGCTTGGGAAGTACAAGTTGGCAACATATAGAGACGGACCCTACCCAACAGCGGGCTCACAGTCTAGAAGCATTTGTGCGTGGCTCAGTGGAAAGAGCCCGGGCTTGGGAGCCAGAGGTTATGGGTTCTAATCCTGCCTCTGCCACTTGTCTGCTGTGTGACTTTGGGCAAGTCACTCAACTTCTCTGGGCCTCAGTTGCCTCACATGTAAAATGGGGATTAAAACTGTGAGCCCCACGAGGGACAACCTGATCACCTTGTGTCCCCCCAGCGCTTAGAACGGTTCACACATAGTAAGCGCTTAAAAATGCCATTATTATTATTATTATTATTATTATTAAGCGCTTACTATGTGCAAAGCCATGTTCTAAGCGCTGGGGAGGTTACAAGGTGATCAGGTTGTCCCACGGGGGGCTCACAGTCTTAATCCCCATTTTCCAGATGAGGTCTCTGAGGTCCAGAGAAGTTAGGTGACTTGCCCAAAGTCACACAGCAGACAACTGGCGGAGCCAGGATTAAATAATAATGGTATTTGTTAAGCGCTTACTATGTGCCAAGCACTGTTCCCAGACTGAGCCCCCTCCTTCCTCTCCCCCTCCCCGCCACCCTACCTCCTTCCCCTCCCCACAGCACCTGTATATATGTTTGTACAGATTTATTACTCTATTTATTTTACTTGTACATATTTACTATTCTATTTTATTTTGTTAATATATTTTGTTTTGTTGTCTGTCTCCCCTTTCTAGACTGTGAGCCCGTTGTTAGGTAGGGACCATGCCAATTTGTACCTTCCAAGCGCTTAGTACAGTGCTCTGCACACAGTAAGCGCTCAATAAATACAATTGAACGAATGAATGAATCAGGTTGTTCCACGTGGGGCTCACAGCCTTCATCCCCATTTTACAGATGAGGTCACTGAGGCTCAGAGAAGTTAAGTGACTTGCCCAAGTTCACACAGCAGACATGTGGGGGAGCCGGGATTAGACCTGTGACCTCTGACTCCAAAGCCCGTGTTCTTTTCCACTGAGCCATGCTGCTTCTAATAATAATAATAATAATAGTATTTGTTAAGCACTTATTATGTGCCGAGCACTGTTCTAAGCACTGGGGTAGCTACAAGGTGATCAGGTTGTCCCACTGGGGGCTCACAGTCTTCATCCCCATTTTACAGATGAGGGAACCGAGGCCCAGAGAAGTTAAGTGACTTGCCCAAGGTCATACAGCAGCCACTGAGCACTGAGCCACTTCATTCATTCATTCATATTTATTGAGCACCTATGTGTGCAAAGCACTGTATTAAGCGCTTGAAAAGTACCATTCGGCAACAGATAGAGATGGTCCCTACCCAACAACGGGCTCACAGTCTTGAAGGGGGAGACAGAAAACAAAACAAAACAAGTAGACAGGCATCAATAGCATCAAAATAGATAAATAGAATTATAGATTATATAATAGAATTATAGATATATAATAGATATATAGAGATACATATACTTGAAGGAGGCAGAATTCCAGGCTCTCCCCAACTGAACACTGCCAGTATCCCTGAGAAGCAGCTTGGCTTAGTGGAAAGATCCCGGGCTTGGGAGTCAGAGGTCACGGGTTCTAATCCCGCTCTGCCACTTGCCAGCTGTGTGACTTTGGATAAGTCGCTTCACTTCTCCGGGCCTCAGTTCCCTCATCTGTAAAATGGGGATGAAGACTGTGAGCCTCCCGCGGGACAACCTGATCACCTTGTAACCTCCCCAGCGCTTAGAACAGTGCTTTGCACATAGTAAGTGCTTAATAAATGCCACCATTATTATTATTATTTCCCAGGCAGAAGTGTTTCGTTCTGGGTTGCCGTCAGTGGTGGCGTCTGACCCCATTTAATACTGTTGTAAAATTTCCCGGATAGGTGGGCTGGGGAGAGAAGAGAGGGGGTTCTCTCCTCTCTGGGAATATCTTCCCAGGGTTCCCCTGGCAACTCCTAAAGGCATCTGGGAATCCCTTGGATTTTGCAAGATACAAGTCCTCGCCGGCCCAGGCAGTTGAACCTCCAAAGTGGCTCTGGGAAAACTGGCTCCTCACTCTCAGCTTCAAGGCTGTCCATCCATCTCCTCGCCCCCTCTTACCTCACCTCCCTTCTCTCCTTCTCCATCCCAGCCCGCACCCTCCGCTCCTCTGCCGCCGCTCACCTCCTCACCAGGCCTCGTTCTCGCCCATCCCGCCGTCGACCCCCGGCCCACGTCCTCCCCTGGGCCTGGAATGCCCCCAATCCCTCTGCCCATCCGCCAAGCTAGCTCTCTTCCTCCCTTCAAAGCCCTACTGAGAGCTCACCTCCTCCAGGAGGCCTTCCCACACTGAGCCCCCTTTTTCCCCATCCCCCCTGCCCTACCTCCTTCCCCTCCCCACAGCACCTGGACATATGTTTGTACAGATTTATTACTCTATTTTAGAGTAATAGGCACTTTACTATAATAGTAATATATAATATATATTATATAATATCTATAGTATATAGTAATAGGCACTTCTCTGTGCCTCAGTGACCTCATCTGTAAAACGGGGATTAAGACTGTGAGCCCCACATGGGACAATCTGATCACCTTGTATCCTCCCCAGCGCTTAGAACATCATCATCATCATCAATCGTAGTTATTGAGCGCTTCCTATGTGCAGAGCACTGTACTAAGCGCTTGGGAAGTACAAATCGGCAACATAGAGACAGTGCCAACAGTGGGCTCACAGTCTAAAAGGGGGTGACAGAGAACAAAACCAAACATACTAACAAAATAAAATAAATAGAATAGATATGTACAAGTAAAATAGAGTAATAAATATGTACAAACATACATACAACTTTGCACATAGTAAGCGCTTAACAAATGCCATCATTATTATTATTATTTACTTGTACACATTTCCTATTTATTTTGTTAATGATGTGCATCTAGCTTTTTGTCCTGACGACCCCTCCACATGTTTTGTTTCGTTGTCTGTCTCCCCCTTCTAGACTGTGAGCCCGTTGTTGGGTAGGGACCGTTTCTATATGTTGCCAACTTGTACTTCCCAAGCGCTTAGTCCAGTGCTCTGCACACAGTAAGCGCTCAATACGATTGAATGAATGAATGGATGGTTTCGCCCCCGATTCTGGGGCGAAAGGGCAGACAGGCTGGGGATTAAGGAAGGCTAATCCTGCAGTTGCAACTCGAGGTTTGAATCGCTCCAGCAAATGATGCCAGTTGGATCTGGCCCCATTCAGAAGTTTTCTTGTTTTCCCTTCCCTACTTTTTATGCAGGGGCAGTCGGGGAGTTTGGCGGTGCCAGCCACCACCCCTAAACCCAACTGTGCCTGGGCTCGCCCTGTTCAGAAGAGCAAAGTACGCTGGCAAGGAAGGTTGGAAATTCCCACAGGAACCAGCCCGAGGCCTCTCACAACGAGCAGCACGGTGAATACAGCCTGGGACCTGAGAGTCAGAAGGTCATGGGTTCTAATCCTAGTTCCACCACTTGTCTGCTGGGTGACCTTGGGTCAGTCATTTCACTTCTCTGGGGCTCAGTTCCCTCATCTGGAAAATGGGGATGTGAGCACCATGAGGGACAGGGGGTGTCCAACTTGTGTTGCTTGTATCCACCGCAGCACTTAGTAAGCGCTGACCAAATACCACAATTAGTATTGTTATGATTATTATTACAATAGGAGGTGGGGCCGCAGCTGGACCACGTGACCCAACCCTTCCTGTCCAGAGATCCAGCAATTAGACTGCGGGGATGAAAGGAAGTGAGGGTTTACACTGATATGTAGCGGGTTGGGTGAACTGGTTGTACTGTTATTATTATTATTATTACTGCATTAAGCGCTTATTTGCCAGACACCATACTAGGCACTGGGGTGAATACAAGCAAATCAAATTGGACACAGTCCCTGTCTCATACGTGGCTCAATCCCCGTTTTACAGATGAGGTAACCGAGGCTCAGTGAAGTGACTTGCCCAAGGTCACACAGAGCTGGGATTAGAACCCATGACCTTCTGATTCCCAGGTTCTGAGTCTATCCACTATGCCGTGCTGCTTCTCCTGCTTGTTTTAAGGCAAGTCACTTCATTTCTCTGGGCCTCCGTTCCCTTATATGTCAAATGGGGATTAGGACTGTGAGCACCATGTGGGACACGGACTGAGTCCCACTTGATTGGCTTCCCGACGCTTAGCACAGTGCCTGGCCCATAGTAAGCGCTTAATTACCATGAAAAAAAGTAAGGGCTCAAAAAATACTCTTGATGATGATAGTAAAGGAAATGTGTCTACCAATTCTGTTGCATTGTACTCTCCCAAAGCATTTAGTTCAGTGTTCTGCACACAGCCAGCACTCAGTAAATATCATTGATGATGAGAGTAAGCACTTAAATTCTACAGGTATTGTTCCTCTAAACTGTAAACTCTATTGGATTGTACCCTCCCACGCACTTTGCACAGTGCTCTGTACCTAAGCGCTCAATAAATACCACTGATTGGACATGCTGTGATAATGCTTATGGTATTTGTTAAGCACTTACTATGTGCCAGGCACTGTACTAAGCACTGGGGTGGATACAAGCAAATCGAGCTGGACACAGTCCCTGTCCCACATGGGGCTCACAGTCTCAGACCCCATTTGACGGATGAGGCAACTGAGGCACAGAGAAGTGAAGTGACTTGCCCAAGGCCACACAGCAGACAAGTGCTGGCGTAAAGATCATAAAGCTGTGTCACATTTGGAGTCCAAGCTGCAGTGCAATTCAACTCCTGCTTGGCTACTGATTTGGCTTGGCTACCTGGGGGAGTCTAATGGTCACCGCAATGTGGCACTTGGGCTATATATGATACAATCAGGGCAGACCCCATTCCTGCGCCTTATGGGATTCACAAGTTGAAGGGGAACTGATCGGAGGTGTTTCATCCCCATTTTGCAGATGAGGAAACTGAGGCCCAGAGAAGAATTGATAGATGACTTAGAACCACTCACTTATTCATTCAATCGTATTTATTGAGCGCTTACTGTATGCAGAGCACTGTACTAAATGTTTGCAAAGTATTGATTTTATAAGAAAAGGGTCAACTTACTAGTTATTTGTTTTTACTAAAGTCTGCTTCCCCCTCTGTAAGCTCGTCGGGGGCAGGGAACATACTCTTCCAAGCGCTTAGTACAGTGCTCTGCACCAAGTAAGCGCTCAATTGACCGACTGAGGCGACTTGTCCCAGGTCACACGCCAGGCCCGAGGCAGAGCCGGGATTAGAACGCAGGTCTCCTGAGTCCCGGCTCCGTGCTCTCGCTTAGCCACCCTGCTTCTGGAAAGTTTCCATCGAGCAGGGAAGAGGAGACGAAAGAAGAGAGCAAACAGCAGCAGGCTTTGAGGCCTGGCAGCAGAGTTAGGGTCGGGAAGTAAGGTGGTATCGTGTAGCCCATAGAGGGGGAAAAAAAAAAATCAGCCCTACCTCCTGATTTGTTCAGGAAAACTTTTATTACAAACATTTTTACTTGACATTTCATCTAATCCTTCTCCCCCTCCCCCTTAGCCGACAAAAAAGTTTCTTTCCCCCCTCACCCCAACCTATTCTGCGTCTCTTGAATGCCAACAGGCCCCTTCCTGCCCAGACTTGCCAGCATGCATTTGAAATGTAACATCGCTCCCGCCTTCTCCCTCCCTCCCCTCCAGCTCTCCGGAAAAGCGCCCCTTCTCCTGCCAGGAGTCGAGATACGTGCCCGTCTGGGAAGCAGAACCCAGAGTCTTGCCCCTCCCTGCCCCCTCCGCCCCCGGGGGTGGGCAAGTCCATAGTCAAGGGTGGCGCAAAGAGAGGGCCCAGTCTGCCACAAATCAGGCTGCCTGGGGAATGGCGGTCAGGGAGTGGGGCGGGCACCGGGACCCAGGCTGCGGGTGGCAAGTGGTTCTCCCCTTCTAGACCTGAACTTCGTCCTGGGCAGGGGGCACCTCTGCCAACTCTTTTGTATTGTCCTCTCCCCAGCCCTTAGTCCAGTGCCCTGCACACAGTAAGAGCTCAACAAAACCCTCAATTGGCAAGCTGAGGGTACAAGGAGGGCTGAAAGGGTGCGATTAGCAGCCTGGGAGGGGGGCTGGACGTGGGAATGACCTCTTCCCCATGCCCCCTTCCCCTTCAGGACACACACATGGACACGGACACACACAAAAACACCCCCCAACACACCTCCCAACTGGCCGCTGTTGATTCTTTACTGGCCCAAACCGCATGCGTCACAGAAACAGCCCTGTCAGCCAAGGGGGCCACGACTCCTGCCTCTGCCACCCAAATCTGGGCCCGGTTATTGCCCCTACGGGCACCTGCCGGCTGCCAGTTCCAGCCTTACATCCCTCCACCATCCCACATGGCAGTCACCCAGGTTGTGCCCCCTGGCTCTGCCACGGTGAGGGGTGGGCAGGGCTGGAAGCGGTTCAAACTCTCGGCGAGACCTGCTAGTTTCCCCTGATGGGCACCCCATTTTCTCCTTCCTCTGTCTCCTCCTTCCACGCTTACTTCAGGGATTCTGTCTCTGCTCAGAGAAGACGACGAGAGGTAGGAGGCTTCATCAGTTGCGAGTGTGAGGGGGAGATCAGACACACACGGACATACATGCACTCACACTCACTCTCTCAGAAATATCTCCTCTCGGCAGTGTTCTCTCCCAGTAATTCCGGGGATGGGAAGGGCCCCAACTCAGAGGAGCCAGGAGTTCGAGTCCCTGTCCTCCAGGGAAATAGAAATAGACATTTTCTTCTTGGGTCATTGGGTGAGTAGCTCAAGATTAGAGTATAATGCTACCTGCCAGCCGGCCTCCCTGCCTTTCTTCCCCCTCTCCTCTCAGCTCCTTCAGGCCCCAAATCTTCCAGCCAGTTGGACCCATTGGCCCTGGACTGCTCAGCTGTCCTCTCTGACCCATTTCCCACCCCAACCCACCCCCAGCTCATCACTCCAGACCAAGGGCAAGGGCCTTCAAACCCTCCAACAGCCCCCTGGACCCAGACGATGCTCTAGTAGAGACCAGTTGGCCCTGGACACCGCATGGACTGTTGCCCTCTTAGGACTAGGCGAGGGGAGGGGGAGGATGAGGAGGAGGGTTAGGAAGAGGAGGAGGAGGGGGGTAAGACGAGAAGGAATAGGAAGAGGGGTAAGAGGAGAAATGGTAGAAAGAGCAAAGGTAGGAAGCAGGGGACGAGGATGAGGAGAAGACTGTAAGCTCGTAAGCGCTTAATACAGTTCTCTGCACATAGTAAGCATTCAATACATACGATTGAATGAATGGGCAGGGAATGTGTTTACCAACTCTGTTGTATTTTACTCTCCCACGCACTTAGGCCAGTGCTGTGCACACCACAAGTGCTCAAAAAATACCTCAGGAGAGGAGTGAGCCCGTTGTTGGGTAGAGACCTTCTCTATATGTTGCCAATTGTACTTCCCAAGTGCTTAGTCCAGTGCTCTGCACACAGTAAGCGCTCAATATGATTGAATGAATGAATGAGAAAGAGGAGGAGGAGAGGGGTGGGGGAGAGGAAGGAGGGAGGAGGACCTCTAGCCTGGGGCTGGCTCGGTGAATTTAGGAGGCAGCGGGCGGGCCCGGAAGCAAGGCCCCGGTGGCGATGGGGCCTTGGAGGACGGTCCTCGGTCCCCGGAGCCAGAGTCCGGCCTGGTGTCTAGATGGCACTCTGCTCCTTGGAGGGCGGGAGCAGGCAGCACAGCATGAGCACCGCGGATAGGATGACCAGCACGAAGAGCAGGTTGAGGACCACCCAGGAGCTGTAGTCCGAGCCCTTGCGGAAGCCGCCCTGGTCAGCCGGGATCATGTTGGTCAGGTTGAGCATGTAGCCGAGAGCCCAGCCGATGGACGTTTCTCCGGCCTGCGGGGGTACAGAGCCGTCCGTCCCCCTCAGCCCGGCCCGTGCCACCCTGGGGACGGGGGGACGGAGGGTTCCCCAACCAAGCAGGGATGTTTCCAGCCAGCCCAGAGCCCCGCTGGTCAGGAGGATGGATGGGGACGGTCTTTTGGGGAGGTTTCTCTAGCCCCAGGGTGGCACGGAGGGCGGCTTGGAGCGCTCCAGGCGGGTGAGGGCTTGGAGAGGAAGGATGCCTTCTTCTTGGTTAACAATAATAATTAGGGTATTTGTTAAGTGCTTACTATGTGCCCCGCTGCTGGGTAAGGATCGTCTCTATATATGTTGCCAACTTGTACTTCCCAAGCGCTTAGTACAGTGCTCTGCACACAGTAAGCGCTCAATAATTACGATTGAATGAATGAATGTTGCCAACTTGTACTTCCCAAGCGCTCAGTACAGCGCTCTGCACACAGTAAGCGCTCAATAATTACGATTGAATGAATGAATGTTGCCAACTTGTACTTCCCAAGCGCTCAGTACAGCGCTCTGCACACAGTAGGCGCTCAATAAATACGATTGAATGATTGAATGAATGCCAAGCACTGTTCTAAGCTCTGAGGTAGATACGAGTTACCTGTCCCACATAAGGCTCACGCTCTTAATCCCCATTTTACAGATGAGGGAACTGAGGTCCAGAGAAGTGAAGAGACTTGTCCAGGGTCACACCGCAGACACGTGGTGGTCAGGATTAGAACCCAGGTCCTTCTGACACCCAGGCCTGTGCTCTGTGTCCACTAAGCCATGCTGCTTCTCAGAGCCCCCCAGTCAGCCCCATCTTCCCTGGAGCCTGGGGAGGGTATTTGCTCATAATAATAATAATAATATTGGTATTTGTTAAGCGCTTACTATGTGCCAAGTACTGTTCTAAGCGCTGGGGGGGCGGGGAAATACAAGGTAATCAAGGTTGTCCCACGTGGGGCTCATAGTCTTAATCCCCATTTTCCAGACGCAGAGAAGTGACTTGCCCAAAGTCACACAGCTGACAAGTGGTGGAGGCGGGATTAGAACCCATGACCTCTGACTCCGAAGCCCGGGTTCTTTCCACTGAGCCACGCTGCTCATTCCAGCCGCCCTCGGGTGCAACTCTACTGCCAACAAAACCCCTGCTCACACACCACAGCTGCTTACTCACCCCGTCATCCCACCCTCTACGGTAGCCCCCGGACGGTGGGATAATAATGATGGCATTTGTTAAGCGCTTACTATGTGCAAAGCACTGTTCTGAGTGCTGGGGGGGATACAAGGCGATCTGGTTGTCCCATGTGGGGCTCACAGTCGTCATCCCCATTTTCACAGATGAGGTCACTGAGGCTCCGAGAAGTTAAGTGACTTCACACAACAGGTACGTGGTGGATCCGGCATTCGAACCCATGACCTCTGACTCCAAAGCCCGGGCTCTTTCCGCTGAGCCACGCCGCTTCTGGGATGGCCAGAGCAGGCCTCCGGTGCCCCCGTCCTTGCCCCCAAAGGGCACCGAGGGTGCCAGGCCGCTCCACGCTCCGAGCCATTCCGGTCCAGTGGAGTGATCCACTCCTTCCCATGACCTTGATGGACCCCCCTACGGCCAGCCTTTATGGCGAGCATTTCAGGGACGTAAAAAGATCGGGGCACGGAGGGGTGGGAGTGGAGGGAGAAAGATCCGCCTGTGGGCGAGGGGTTGGGGAGGAAAGATGCCACCTTCTCGGGAGCTCCAAACACCCACCTTCTTCTGGAAGATGATGTTGGGAAACGTCTTCTGGTCAAACCTGTAGGCCTTGGTGATGAGCTGGTGGACAAACATGGCGCCCGCACAGTAATCTCGCAAACGCTTCTGCTCCCTTGGCGCCTTCTCCAGCAGCTGCGCGGGCCCGGGGGTGGGAGAAGGGGAGAATTCATCATTAAACTGTCAGCCTCATCCTGGATGGATGGATGGCATCCATCCCATCTACCAGTTCTACTGAGAAACAGCGTGGCCCGGCGGCTAGAACACGGCCCCGGGCGTCAGAAAGACCCGGGTTCTAATGCCGGCCCCGACACTTTTCTGCTGTTTGACCTGGGACAAGCGGCTCCACTTCTCTGGGCCTCGGTTTCCTCATCTGTAAAATGGGGATTAGGCCTGGGAGACCCATGAGGGACGGGGGCTGTGTCCGACCTGATTAACTTGGATGATGATGGCATTTATTAAGCGCTTACTATGTGCAAAGCACTGTTCTAAGCGCTGGGGGATTTACAAGGTGACCAGGTTGTCCCACGTGGGGCTCACAGTCTTAATCCCCATTTTACAGAGGAGGTAAGTGAGGCCCAGAGAAGTGAAGTGACTTGCCCAAAGTCACACAGCTGACAAGTGGCAGAGCCGGGATTTGAACCCGTGACCTCTGACTCCAAAGCCCGGGCTCTTTTCGCTACTTGGATCTATCCCAGCACTTAGAATAGCGACTTTATTTATTTACATTACTCTATTTATATTACTCTATTTATATTACTCTATTATTACTCTATTTATTTTCTGTGTACATATTTATCCTATTTGTTTTATTTTGTTAATTTGTTTTGTTCTCTGTCTCCCCCTTCTAGACTGTGAGCCCACTATTGGGTAGGGACCGTCTCTGTATGTTGCCAACTTGGACTTCCCAAGTGCTTAGTACAGTGCTCTGCACACAGTAAGCGCTCAATAAACATGACAATGAATAAGCGCTTAAGAAAATACCACAATTATCGTTATTAACAAATACTATTTTTAAAAAATTGTCCTCTCCCAAGTGCTTAGGACAGTATTCTGTCCATAGTAAGTGCTCAATAAATGCCACTGATTCATCAATTAACCAAGGGTGGGGCTGGCCTAGTGGAAATAAGATTGAACGAATGAATGAATGAATGAATGAGTTAGAGGACCTGGGTTCTAATCCCAGCTCTGCCACATAACTGCTGGGCAAGTCGCTTCACTTCCCCGTGCCTCAGTTTCCTCCTCCGTAAAATGGAGATTAAATCCCACTCCAACCTTTTGAGACCGTGAGCCCCACATGGGACCTCTGATTATCTTGTATCGGCCCCAGCGCTTAGTACGGCGTGGGGCCCAAAGTAAGCGCTTAGCAAGCACCTGAAAAAAACCACCCCAAATAGGCCCCAGCCCCGGCCCGGATGCCGTACCTCGTTCCAAGTCTGGTTGCAGACGGTGTTGGCCGCCGCCTCGAGTTCCTCCGGCGTCCTCACGGGAAGCTCCATCCCTGAACGCAGGAAGTCCACCGTGTAGTAAAAGGCGGAAAAGGCCTGGGAGCGGGGGAGACGGACAAGGTCACCGGGGTCCCTCGCCCACCCCGGCCCCCTCCCCCGGGATCCCGACGGGCCTTACGATGAAGCCTCCCGTCACGGCCGGCTGGAAGACGCCGTCGAAGGAGCAGCGGGAGTAGGGGCAGGCGGAGAAGTTGAAGAGGCTGGCCACCCGGACGCGGCACAGCCCGGGATTCCCGGCGCCTCTCAGCGTCACCGAGGCGTTGGCTTCGTAGCTCCTGGGCCGCTCCGGCGCCGTGCAGGGCGACTCGTAGGCTTCCCCCATGTTCACCGGGGCGCTGTAGCCTTTGGGCCAGCACGGGTGGACCCTCTCCGTCTGGGAGCGTGGGGACCCGGCATCGGTTCATCATCATCAATCGTATTTATTGAGCGCTTACTATGTGCAGAGCACTGTACTAAGCGCTTGGGAAGTACAAATTGGCAACATATAGAGACAGTCCCTACCCAACAGTGGGCTCACAGTCTAAAAGTTCAGGCACCCCTGCCCCGGCGAGGGGGATCCACCGCCCTCCCTGCGGACCCCCAGACAACTGACCGCCCCTAACCGTCGGGGCCTGGCTCCAACCCTCACACGCTGGCATCCGGTTCGAGTCCTCCCACCCCTCACTGGGGCCTGGTTTAGGGCACCCTCTACTCCCGCTGAGGCCTGGCTCATCTTCATCATCATCAATCGTATTTATTGAGCGCTTACTATGTGCAGAGCACTGTACTAAGCGCTTGGGAAGTACAAATTGGCAACATATAGAGACAGTCCCTACCCAAAGTCTAAAAGTCATCTTCCCCTGTCACCCCCAACTCCGGGTCCTCACCCTCACCTATCTACTCTATTTATTTTATTTTGTTAATATGTTTGGTTTTGTTCTCTGTCTCCCCCTTCTAGACTGTGAGCCCACTGTTGGGTAGGGACTGTCTCTATATGTTGCCAACTTGGACTTCCCAAGCGCTCTGCACACAGTAAGCGCTCAATAAATACGACTGATTGATGGATTGATTGATTCCCATAGGGCCCCTCTACCGCCACTGGGGCCTCGCTCATCCTTCCCTTGTGGACAAGGACGTGTCAGTTTTATTGTTCTCTCCTCAGTGCTTAGTAGAGTGCTCTGCCCACAGTAAACGCTCAATAAATATGACTGACTGACCGACTGCCCCAGGGCCTCAGGCCTCCCCACCCCTCCCCTGGCCTGGCTCAGCCCCCTCCGTGGACGGACACAGATGGTTGAGACGGCGGAGGAGGGAGATGGGGGAGCAGATAAATGGCTCCGCCACTCGTCTGCTGTGAGACCTTGGGCAAGTCACTTCACTTCTCCGTGCCTCAATTACCTCATCTGTAAAATGGGGATGAAGACAGTGAAACCTAGGTGGAGCAGGGACTGTGTCTAACCTGATTAGGCCTTCCCAGACTGAGCCCCTTCCTTCCTCTCCCCCTCGTCCCCCTCTCCGTCCCCCCCATCTTACCTCCTTCCCTTCCCCACAGCACCTGTATCTATGTATATGTTTGTACATATTTATTACTCTATTTATTTATTTATTTATTTTACTTGTACATATCTATTCTATTTATTTTACTTTGTTAGTATGTTTGGTTTTGTTCTCTGTCTCCCCCTTTTAGACTGTGAGCCCACTGTTGGGTAGGGACTGTCTCTATATGTTGCCAATTTGTACTTCCCAAGCGCTTAGTACAGTGCTCTGCACATAGTAAGTGCTCAATAAATACGATTGATTGATTGATTGATTGATTGATTAGCTTGTATCTACCCCGGTGCTCAGAACAGTGCTTGGCATACAGTTAAGCACTTAACAAGTATCATCATCATCATCATTATTATTATTATTATTATTATTATTATTATTAGAGAGGCTGGGATTGTTGAGGGCTTTGGATCAGGGCCTGAGCTCATCCCTAGGCACCCCAGCTCCACAATACTGCTGTCGGCGTCCTTATGCTTGGCTCTTTTTCTCCCCTCCATCATCTACTTCAACATCCGCCTCCCCCTGCAGACTCTAAGCTCCTTCGGGGCAGGGATGGCTTCCTACTCTATTATACTGTACATTCCCAAGCGCTTTAATACAGTGCTCTGTACACAGTAATAATAATAATAATAATAATAATAATAATAATAATAATAATAATAATAATGATGATGGCATTTGTTAAGCGCTTACTAATATGCAAACGCTTTAATACAGTGCTCTGTACACAGTAATAATAATAATAATAATGATGGCATTTGTTAAGCCCTTACTATGTGCAAAGCACTGTTCTAAGCGCTGGGGAGGCTACAAGATGATCAGGTTGTCCCACATGAGGCTCACAGTCTTAATCCCCATTTTACAGATGAGGGAAGTGAGGCCCAGAGAAGTCAAGTGATTTGCCCTAAATCACACAGCTGACAATTGGCGGGGCAGGGATTTGAACCCATGACCTCTGACTCCCAAGCCGGTGCTCTTTCCACTGAGCCACGCTGCTTCTCATTATTCTCAAGTGCTCAATAATAAGAATAGTAATAATAATGGCATTTATTAAGCACTTACTATGTGGAAAGCACTGTTCTCTGTCTCCCCCTTCTAGACTACGAGCCCACTGTTGGGTAGGGACCGTCTCTATATGTTGCCATCTTGGACTTCATCATCATCATCATCAATCGTATTTATTGAGTGCTTACTATGTGCAGAGCACTGTACTAAGCGCTTGGGAAGTACAAATTGGCAACATATAGAGACAGTCCCTACCCAACAGTGGGCTCACAGTCTAAAAGGGGGAGACAGAGAACAAAACCAAACTTACTAACAAAACAAAATAAAACAAACTAAGCACTTCCCAAGTGCTTAGTACAGTGCTCTGCACACAGTAAGCGCTCAATAAATACGACTGAATAAATAACTAGTACTGATTGACTGACAAGCAGCTGGGGGTCTGGCTGGCGGGGAGGATGAGGTGGGCTCCGACCGCGGTCGGTGGGTACCTGGAGGACTCTGGCCATCAGCCTCTTGAGCATCTGGTCCCGTCCATAGCAGAGGAAACTGTTGGTATAGACGGTGTAGGGGTGGCCGTAGAGCCTTAGCTTCACCTCGCGGGCCGGCTCTTCCAGGGGACCCTCCGTCTCGAACGTGATCTGCGTGGAAGCGCCGCCCAGGTCCATGGCGCCCACGGTCCCTCGCTTGGGACGGACCCACTGCCCGATCCAGCCGTACTGCCGGGAGGGAGAGATGGGTGGGGAAAGACAGAGAGAGAGAGAGAAAGAGAGAGACCCCCACCTCAGGGGAGGCTGGAGAGCCCAGCCGCCCGGGGCCCAGGCCCGACTCTTCCCGTTTGGACTCTTTCCTTTTCCCGGGCTCCCTAGTCAGTAGCAATGTGTCCGTTGGTTGTTGGAGTGGACTCTCCCAAATGCTTAGAACAATGCTTTGCACACAGTAAGCGCTCAATAAAGACGACAATGAATCGGGAGGCCCCCAAGGTAGCTCCCATCTGGGATCTCGAATGTGGTGGACGACCCCCGGCTCTGCTGCTCCTGGGAAGACCCCTGAGGCAGCCTTTTTCCAACCCCTGACTCTTCGGGGAACCGGCCCCCCAGCCCCCTGCTTCTGGGGAGACCCCTGAGGTGGCCCCCTCTCAGCTTTCAAGAGGGCCGGGCGCCTAGACCCTCTTTCTCTGGGGAGACCCCTGAGGCAGCCCCCTCTCAGCTCTCAAGGGGGTCCCTTGGCCCCCTTTCCCCGGAGAGACCCTTTAAAGCAGCCCCCAACCCTCCCCCGGGCCCGCTCTCCCAGGAAAGGAAGGAAGGAACCTTCCCACTGGGGTGCAGGGCTCCTCCGCCCCACCTTGATAAAGTTTTCTAGGAGGTAGTTGGCAGTGACCCAGCCAAACACTCCCTCATCCTCGCCGGACAGGATCTTGGCCCCCCGGAAGTCAAACGGGAAATCCCTCAAGGTCTGGGTCACCGAATCCAGGACGGCCTCCGACGCGGCGGGGTTGGACAGGCTAGAGGGGACAGTGAGAGACCTCTGAGAGCCAGGATGACGCTGGCCACGCGTGTGGGGATCACACCCCAGAACTCCGAGACTCATCCTGGGTGGCTGGTAGAGCCTACTCCGGGGAAGCGTGGGAATTCAATCCAGGGTTTTCTCTACCATCCTAGAGCGGGGTGAACTCTGTTCTATTGTACTCCCCCAAGGGCTTAGTACAGTGCTCAGCACCCAGAAGGTGCTCAATAAATACCACTGATGAGGATGGACGAGGAATTCCCTCCAATGGGAACCTCCAGCAGCCTGCAGGGCCCTGCTCCTGTTGAGCCAAGCCCTGCAGGGATCTATTTAACTTCTCTGAGCCTCGGTTTGCTCACCTGAACAATGGGGCTAAATGAGCTGTTCTCCCTCCCCCTTAAATTGGGACAGAGACGGAGTCCCACCTGATGATCTTGTATCTATGGCAGTGCTCAGTACAAATGACCCCAACTATTACCACAATTATTACTATTATTAGGAAAAGCAGCACGGCTTAATGGGTAGCCTTGGAGTCAGAAGGACTGACTTCTGATTTTCCCCCTTCTAGACTGTGAGCCCGCTGTTGGGTAGGGACCGTCTCTATATGTTGCCAACTTGTACTTCCCAAGCACTTAGTACAGTGCTCTACTCACAGTAAGTGCTCAATAAATACGACTGAATGAATGAATGACCTAGGTTCCAAACCCAGCTCCGCCACATGTCTGCTGTACATCCTTGGGCAAGTGGCTTCACTTCTCGGTGCCTCAGTTGCCTCATCAGTAAAATGAGGATAAAAACAGGATCCTCGCGTGGGACAGGGTCCGTGTCCACCCCGATTTGCTTGTAACCACCCCAGTGCTTAGAACGGTGCTAGGCACATAGCGCTTGACAAGTACCATCATTATTATCATCATGACTTAATTTTGGACTCTTCATTCAATGGACTCAGAACGGGCCTCTGGGTGGTAAGTTGATCTGCAGAAGCAGGAACGGAACAGAGGCGGGGAATGTCAGGGCTGCGGCTGGGCCGGCTCAGATGAGCACGGCGGGGAAGGTCAGGTCCACTCAGGCGACCACTGAACCCCAGTTTCCTAGCTATCAGCCTGGAGGGACGGAGACAAGCTCACTAGAGCAGATGCACGCCCGTCTCGGCAACAGACTCCCTAAAAAAGGCCCACCTTACTGCAGAGACAGGCTCACTACAACAGATGAATCCTCACTGCAGACACAGGAGCCACTGCCTGTATATAAATCATATAGTCCAAATTATTTATTTATACTAACGGCTGTCTCCCCTTCTAGACTGTGAGGTTGCTGGGGGCAGAGAACAGGTCTGCCAACCCTGCTTCGGTCTCCTCTCCCAAGTGCTCAGTGCGGCGCTCTGCATATAGTCAGAGCTCCATAAATACCGTTGAAGATGATCGCACCAGACGCCTTCCTGCCACAGAGACGGGCTCAATGCAACAGATGCCGGCCCGCCGCAGAGACAGGCTCTCGGCATCGTGACAGAGCCAGGGTCGCTGCATTTAGACTGTGAGCCCACTGTTGGGGAGGGACTGTCTCTATATGTTGCCAACTTGTGCTTTCCAAGCGCTTAGTACAGTGCTTTGCAAACAGTAAGCGCTCAATAAATACGATTGATTGATTGATTGATTGATCAGGCGCCTGCCCGCCATGGAGACAGACTTACTGCAGCAGGCGCATGCCTGCAGTGGCTCCCAGGTAGAGCGGGGTGACGGCGTGTCTGTCTTTGGGCACGTCTCTTATAGCCTGGTTGAGGCAATCCAGCAGGCTCCGGCCCGCCAGGAACGGGTGATGCTCGTAACTGGAGATCCCACCTCCTGCAGCGGGGAAGAGACAGATAATAATAATAATTACGGTATTAGTTAAGCGCTTACTACGTGCCAGGCACTATACTAAGCACTGGGGTAGATACAAACAAATTGGGTTGGACAGAGTCCCTGTCCCGCGTGGGGCTCCCGGTCTCCATCCCCATTTTACAGATGAGGTAACCCATGATGTCCCTCGCCCGGAAAGGCTCCTAGCCCCGAATGTGGCCCGTGACTAGGGATGGGGGGGGACAGTGGCGGGGAGAGGAGGGGGACCCACCCTAATCCAGGTGTGCTTGGGAGTGGCTGCCTTTCTCAGGGAAGCGGGGGACGCCCATCGGCTCCGTTCTGCCCACCTGGACCACAAAAGGGCTTTGTCTGAAGGACATTTATTTATTTATTTATTTATTTATTTATTTTACTTGTACATATCTATTCTATTTATTTTAGTTTGTTAGTATGTTTGGTTTTGTTCTCTGTCTCTCCCTTTTAGACTGTGAGCCCACTGTTGGGTAGGGACTGTCTCTATATGTTGCCAAATTGTACTTCCCAAGCGCTTAGTACAGCGCTCTGCACATAGTAAGCGCTCAATAAATACGATTGATGATGATGACATGAGATCCCGGGGCACCCTGTGACAACAAGAGGGGAGCCCGGCCTCTCCCAGAAATTCCGGGCCCCGAATGTCCTGTAGGATTGGGAAGCACATTCACTCATTCAATAATAATAATGGCATTCATTAAGCACTTACTATGTGCAAAGCACTGTTCTATGCGCTCGGGAGATTACAAGGTGATCAGGTTGTCCCACGGGGGGCTCACAGTTTTCATCCCCATTTTACAGATGAGAGAACTGAGGCACAGAGAAGTAACTTGCCCAAAGCCACACAGCTGATGGCAGAGCCAGAGTTTGAACCCATGACCTCTGACTCCAAAGCCCATGCTCTTTCCACTGAGCCACGCTGCTTCTCTTAATTATGATATTTAATCGTATTTACTGAGCGCTTACTGGGTGCAGAACACTGTACTAAGCACTTGGGAAAGGACAATCCAACAGTCCACAGGCACATTCCCTGCCCACCACGAGCTCACGATCAGGGAAGCAGCGAGCTTCGTGGATAGAGCCTGGAGTCAAAAGGACCTAGGTTCTAATCCTGGCTCTGCCACATTGTCTGCTGTGTTGGGTAGGGACTGTCTCTATAATAATAATAATAATAATAACGTTGGTATTTGTTAAGCGCTTACTATGTGCAAAGCACTGTTCTAAGCGCTGGGGTAGATACAAGGTAATCAGGTTGTCCCACGTGGGGCTTATAGTCTTCATCCCCATTTTACAGATGAGGGAACTGAGGCCCAGAGAAGTGAAGTGACTTGCCCAAAGTCACACAGCTGACAAGTGGCGGAGCCGGGATTTGGACCCACGACCTCTGACTCCAAAGCCCGTGCCCTTTTCCACTGAGCCACGCTGCTTCTCTTATTATTTATTATTATTATTATTTATGTGTTGCCGACTTGTACTTCCCAAGCGCTTAGTACAGTGCTCTGCACACAGTAAGCGCTCAATAAATACGACTGATTGATTGATTGATTCTCTGGGCCTCAATTCCCTCATCTGTAAAATGGGGAATAAGAGTGTGAGCCCCATGTGGGACAGGGACTGTGTCCAACCTGTTTAAATTGTAGCTACCCCGGCACTTAGAACAGTGCTCGGCACATAGTAAGCACGTAACAAGTACCATAATTACTATTATGATTGGGCTGGGTAATAACTTCTTGCCGCGAGCCAAAAATTGTCAGAGGTGATTTTGACACCTGTCTACATCTTTCATTTTGTTGTCAGTCTCCCCCTTCCAGACCGTGAGCCCGTTGTTGGGTAGGAACCGTCTCTATGTGTTGCCGACTTGTACTTCCCAAGCGCTTAGTCCAGTGCTCTGCACACAGTAAGCGCTCAATAAATACGATTGAATGAACTAATGAATGAATGTGCATCTAGCTTTAATTCGATTTGTTCTGGCGATTTTGACACCTGTCTACGTGTTTCGTTGTGTTGTCTGTCTCCCCCTTCTAGACCGTGAGCCCGTTGTTGGGTAGGAACCGTCTCTATATGTTGCCGACTTGTACTTCCCAAGCGCTTAGTACAGTGCTCTGCACACGTAAGTGCTCAAGAAATACGATTGAATGAATGAATGAATGAATAAAAAATGACAACTTCTGGCTTACTTTGCTAAGAAGTTGGCTTACTTTGCCTCCTCCAGGAGGCCTTCCCAGACTGAGCCCCTTCCTTCCTCTCCCCCTCGTCCCCCTCTCCATCCCCCCATCTTACCTCCTTCCCTTCCCCACAGCACCTGTATATACGTATATATGTTTGTACATATTTATTACTCTATTTATTTATTTATTTTACTTGTACATATCTATTCTATTTATTTTATTTTGTTAGTATGTTAGCCTGTTATTTTAGACTGTGAGCCCACTGTTGGGTAGGGACTGTCTCTGTATGTTGCCAATTTGTACTTCCCGAGCGCTTAGTACAGTGCTCTGCACATAGTAAGCGCTCAATAAATACGATTGATGATGATGATGATAAACGCAAATGGTAACACCAGCAAGAAACCTCCCTCACCTTGCTTCACTCAGGGACCTCAATCTTACAGACTGTAAGATCGTCGTGGGCAGGGAATATGTCTGTCGTATTGTACTCTCCCAGGCGCTTAGCACAGTGCTCTGCACACAATAAGCGCTCAGTACATATGATTGAGTGAGTTAGCTAACGAAGGTGGGCCCCTCCAGTACTTCCCCCAGCCACGTTCCTCCCTCTCGGGCCCAGAAATAACAGCGGTCATCCTCTCCTGCCCTGGACCCCCCATCATGGCCACAGCAGGGAATCGGCCATCACCTCCCCAGCCAGACCCCCGTCTGGGGGGCCGCCGGGTGGGCCCTGTTGGCAAATAAGCGCTTAGTACAGTGCTTTGCACACACTGAGAGCTCAATAAATGCGACTGAATGGAATCGAGCCCAGGGCCTGGTGGGGCTGGGGTGCGTTCACTCAATCGTATTTATTTTGAGCGCTTACCGTGTGCGGAGCGCTGTACTAAGCGCTTGGGAGAGGACAATACAACAATAAACAGACAAGTTCCCTGTCCACAGTGAGCTTTCGCCACCCCTCATTTGGAAAGTGGGGATTGAGACTGTGATTCCTACGTGGGACAGGGACTGTGTCCAACCCGATTACCTCGTATCTACCCCAGTGCTTAGAACAGCGCTTGGCACATAGTAAGCACTTAACAAGTACCATAATTAATAATGATAATTAATAATGCTCAGCACCCAGTGAGGACTTGAAAAAATACCCCAACGACAACGACAAGAGCTCTACCCACTAGCAGCCCGGAAGGCCCTTGCTCTCGGGGGACTGGGGGGCCAGGACTCCGGGGTCTCCGGGGATATGGGGGGGCCCGTCGCTGGCACGCACTCACCCTTCACATCGCAGGCGCTGTGCTGGCTGACGATGCCCGTGTCGTTCTCCTTGTCCGCGGGCCACTTGTAGACGAACATGGCGGTGTGTGAAGAGCCGGCGTCCAGGACGATGCCGTACTAATAATGATGATAATAACAACGGGCAGGGATTATCTCTGTTGCTGAACTGTTCTTCCCAAGCGCTCGGTACAGTGCTCTGCACACAGTAAGCGCTCAATAAATACGATCGAATGAATGAAATCGACCAGGACTGGGAGGATGGAAAGGCCGGGCGGGAGGCAGGGTCGGGGGTCGCGGGCCCGGAATGGAGCTGGGTTGCAGGGCGGCACCCTGGATTTGCAAGTCGTAATTTATGGGAGCTACTGCTTTCCCCGAGCCCCCCGGCCTCGAGTTCGAGGGGAGGCTAGGAAGGCTCTGGGGAGAGCGGGATACTTCTCAGTCTGGGGGAAGACTAGTGAGGCCAGTCACCCTCCAGCTGCTCAGAGGCCCAGCCCACATGCTCAAGACCCGTTCAGGCCATGCCCCAACTGAGCAGCTTTTCACTTAAATAATAATAATAATTATGGTATCTTGTTAAGCGCTTGCTAAGTGCCAGGCATTGTACTAAGCACTGGGGATACTAGCAAATTGGGTTGGGCGGTCCCTGTCCCACGTGGGGCTCACAGCCTCAATCCCCATTTTACAGTTGAGGTAACTGAGGCCCTGAGAAGTGAAGTGACCGGCCCAAGGTCACCCAGCAGAGCCGGGATTAGAACCCAGGACCTTCTGACTGCCAGGCTGCTCTCTCCACTACGCTATGCTGCTGCTCTCAAAGCACCCAACGGGTCACGTCCGGGGCTGAGCAACCCTCCCCTTCTCCGCCCTGAGCTGATCCCTCCGTGCCTGGGGTGGAACGGCATAAAAGTGTCAGCGGGATATTTGGTAAGCGCTTACTACACGCTAAACGTTAGGGTTGATGGCAGATTGGAACCCGGTCCCGGCCCACCTGGGGCTCCCGGGCTGAGGGGGGGGAGGAAGGAAGACAGTCTTAATATTTAGATAGCTGAGACCTCGGTAGTCATCCAGATCTAGACCAGACAATCCGGTTTTCATGTGTTCTCGGGAGAGAGGAGGGGGAAGGGAGAGACGGAGACAGAGAAATTGTGGATTTGGGGTGGGGCGGGGGCGTTGGGGAAAAGTAACTGGTACTTTCCTTGTAATCATTGATGACCACCCCCCAGCCAGTCAAGGGGGACTCGGGCCCTGGGACACATCAGTCAATCATCCATTCATTCCTATGTACTGAGCACTTACTGTGTGCAAAGCACTGTACTAAGCGCTTGGGAACAGACGATACAACAATAACACATTCTCGGTCTACAGTGAGCTTACAGTCAGAAGGGGAGACTGATATTAACATAAATAAATCAATCAATCTACCAATCAATCTGCGCATCAGGCAGAAACTCCTCACCCTGGGCTTCAAGGCTGTCCATCCATCACCTCGCCCCCTCCTACCTCACCTCCCTTCTCTCCTTCTACTGCCCAGCCCGCACCCTCCGCTCCTCCGCCGCTAATCTCCTCACCGTACCTCGTTCTCGCCCGTCCCGCCATCGACCCCCGGCCCACGTCATCCCCCGGGCCTGGAATGCCCCCAATCCCTCTGCCCATCCACCAAGCTAGCTCTCTTCCTCCCTTCAAGGCCCTGCTTAGAGCTCACCTCCTCCAGGAGGCCTTCCCAGACTGAGCCCCTTCCTTCCTCTCCCCCTCGTCCCCCTCTCCATCCCCCCAATCTTACCCCCTTCCCTTCCCCACAGCACCTGTATGTATGTATATGTGGTTGTACATATTTATTACTCTTTATTTATTTATTTATTTATTTTACTTGTACATATCTATCCTATTTATTTTATTTTGTTAGTATGTTTGGTTTTGTTCTCTGTCTCCCCCTTTTAGACTGTGAGCCCACTGTTGGGTAGGGACTGTCTCTAGATGTTGCCAATTTGTACTTCCCAAGTGCTTAGTACAGTGCTCTGCACATAGTAAGCGCTCAATAAATACGATTGATGATGATGATGATGATGAAATCAGTCCCGGGCAAGTGTGGAGAAGGAGCCAAATCCAACGGCCTCTATTCCATCCTAATCCTCCTCGACCTCTCAGATGCCTCCGACACTGTGGACCATCTGCTTCTCCCGGAAACGTTATCCAACTTCGGCTTCGCCGACCCCGTCCTCTCCGGGATCTCTTCCTATCAGCTCTCTGGCCTTTCGGTCTCTTTCGAGGGCCCCTCCTCTGCCTCCCACCCCCTCACTCCGGGGGTCCCTCAGGGTTCAGTTCTGGGGCCCCTTCCATTGTCCATCTACACCCACCCCCTTGGAGAACTCATTCGCTCCCACGGCTTCAACGACCACCACTATGAGTAAGCGCTCAATAAATACGATTGAATGAATTAATGAATATATGTATATATGTTTGTACGTATTTATCACTCTATTTTATTTGTACATATTTTTCCTATTTATTTTATTTTGTTAATCTATTTTCTTTTGTTGTCTGTCTCCCCCTTCTAGACTGCGAGCCCGCTGTTGGGTAGGGACCGTCTCTAGATGTTGCCAACTTGGACTTCCCAAGCGCTTAGTACAGTGCTCTGCACACAGTAAGCGCTCAATAAATACGATTGAATGAATGAATGATTCCCAAATCTCCATCTCCAGCCCTGATCTCTCTCCCCCTCTCGTAAGTCTCACATTTCCTCCTGCCTTCGAGACCTCTCTACTCGGACGTCCTCCCATCACCTCAAACTTAACATGTCCAAAGCCGATTTTATCTTCCCACCCCATCCCCGCCCTCCCCATCACTGTAGACGACCCCACCATCATTCCTGATCCCAGAAGCCCATAACCTTGGCGTTATCCTTGACTCTGCCCTCTCTCTCCTTCAACCCACATATTCAATCCATCACTGTGGGTTCAACCTTCACATCGCTAAAATTTGCCCTTTCTTCATTCGAACTGCTACCATGTTCTTCTTCTAAGTGCTTACCCTATCCCACCTTGATTAATGCATCCAGACTCCTTGCTGAACGCCCAGCGCTGTGTCATTGGCAGTGAGATAGACGAGAGATACAGTGAGAAGGCTGGCATTAGAGGAGCACAGTGTGTGGGCTGGATTGGAATAGGAGAGTAGCAAGGGGACTGACTGCTTTAAGCACATAGTAAACGCTTAACAAAGACCACAATTATCATTATTATTGGCTACCCCTATTCATCTTCAAGAAGCAGCGTAGCCTAGTGGAAAGATCCTGGGAGTCAGAGGACTCGAGTTCTAATTCCGGCTCCACCACTTACCTGCTGGGTGACCTTGGGCAAGTCACTTCCCTGGGCCTATGGTTCCTCAACTGCAAAATAAGGATTCAATCCCTGTTCTTGCTCCCATTTAGACAGTGAGTCCCGTGTGTATTCATTCATTCAATCGTATTTATTGAGCACTTACTGTGTGCAGAGCACTGTACTAAGCGCTTGGGAAGTACAAGTTGGCAACATATAGAGACGGTCCCTACCCAACAGTGGGCTCACAGTCCAGAAATCTATTCTGGAGATTAGCAAGTGCTTAACAAATACAATTATTATTATTAGTGTTTCAAAGATACACTTTTAGACTGTGAGCCCACTGTTGGGTAGGGACTGTCTTTATATGTTGCCAACTTGTACTTCCCAAGCGCTTAGTACAGAGCTCTGCACACAGTAAGTGCTCAATAAATACAATTGATTGATTGATTGAAAGATAGTCCAGCAATTACCCCTAACGTTTCCCCTCAATATTCTCAATTTCCCCTCTAGCTACAGAATCTAGCCCATGTATATTTACTCTTTTTCCCCTATCCATAATAATAATAGTAATGATTGTGATAATAATAATAATAATGGCATTTGTTAAGCGCTTACTATGTGCAAAGCACTGTTCTAAGTGCTGGGGAAGATACAAGGTGATCAGATTGTCCCACGTGGGGCTCACAGTCTTCATCCCCATTTTACAGATGAGGGAACTGAGGCACAGAGAAGTGAAGCGACTTGCCCAAAGTCACACAGCTGACAATTGGCGGAGCCGGGATTTGAACTCCTAAGCCCGTGCTCTTTCCACTGAGCCACACTGCTTCCATTTTAATGTCCGTCTCCTCCTAAAGACCATAAGCTCCTGCTATTGTAGCAGCGTGGCGTATTGGATGGAGCACGGGCCTGGGATTCAGAAAGTTATGGGTTTTAATCCCAGCTCCGCTACTGTCTTCTGGGTGGCCTTGGGCAAGTCATTTCACTTCTCTGGACCTCAGTTACCTCATCTGGAAAATGGGGATTGAGACCGTAAGCCCCACGTGAGACAGAGACTGTGTCCAACCCGATTTGCTTGTATCCACCCCAGGCCTTAGTACAGTGCCTGGCACACAGTAAGCGGTTAATACCATGATTATTATTAACTATTATTATTAATAGAAGCAGCATGGCTTAGTGGAAAGAGCCCGGGCTTGGGAGTCAGAGGTCATGGGTTCTAATCCCAGCTCCACCTGTGTGACCTTGGGCAAGTCACTTAACTTCTCTGTGCCTCAGTTCCCTCATCTATAAAATGGGGATGAAGTCTGAGAGCCCCACGTGGGACAGCCTAATTACCTTATATCTACCCCAGTGCTTGGAACAGTGCTTGGCACATAGTAAGTGCTTACCAAATACCAGCATTATTATTATTACTTTTGAGATCTAGTCTATCAACTCTGTCATACTCTACTTTCCCAAAGTCCAGAGTTCTACACACTGTCAGTACTCAATAAATACCATCAATTGATCCAAACCCCTCAAGTCCATGGAAACTTTCAGCCGGGACAGCTTCCTCAGGTAACGGAAATTGTGGGCTTTTAATCTACTTCCCTCTGAGGAGAGGAAGGGTCATATCAAGCGCTTAGTACAGTGCTTTGCACACATAAATACGACTGAATGAATCACCACGACCCCCGGCCCCTTCTTCCAGGGAGATTCAGGGAGCATCACTTATAGTTTAATCATGTTTTCTCTCAGCCTATACCCTTCCATCTGGAAATCCTCATTCTTTCAACCCATCAATGTTACCGACTTGTGCCTCCCAAGCGCTTAGTACGGTGCTCTGCACACAGTACGCGCTCAATACATACAATTGAATGAATGAATAAGTACCTAAGTGGAGTGGGGAGCGGGGAAGAACCAAGGGAGCAACTCGGGGAGATGCAGAAGGGAGTGGAAGAAGAGGAAAGGGGGTATTTAATCTGGGAAGGCCTCTTGGAGGAGACGGGCCTTCGATAAGGCTTTGAACGGAGGAGAGATAATAATAATAATAAGGGTATTTGTTAAGGGCTGTTAAGATCCCCAGTGGGGGCTGAGAAAGGGTCTGGCTGCTGGTCAGAGGGGGCTGGGGATGGACAGCTCCCAGCTTCGGCCTCTTCATTCATTTCAGCGGATTTCTTGAGCGCTTAGTGTGCGCAGAGCACTGTACTAAGTGCTTGGAAAGTCCAATTTGGCAATAAAAAGAGACAATCCCTACCCAACAACGGGCTCATGGGCCTCTTGCAGCCGGAGGCGCAGAGGAGGCCGTGGGGCGGTGGGCTCCTGGACCCAACCCCTGGGTTGCCGGTCCTCTCCAGAAGCAGCTGAGGGGGCAGGGGTCAGAGGTCAGGGGCTCACCTTGTAGGTGGGCGGCTCTTGGAGGTCCTTGGTGGGGATGCAGAGGAGCAGGATGCCCACCAGCCCGGCCAGGCAGAGCAGCAGGGGCAGCAGCACGGACAGGGGCCGGGGGGCCATGGGCCGGAGCGGGGAGCACCGGCGGCAGGAGGAGCACCGGCAGGAGGAGGGGGAGGAGCACTAGAAGGAGCGGCAGCAAGGAGGAGCAGCAGAAGAGGAGGAACACCAGGAGCACCAGAGAGCACCAGTGGAGGAGCAGCAGAGGAGGAGCACCAGCAGGAACAGCAGGAGCACCAGAGAGCACCAGTGGAGGAGCAGCAGAGGAGGAGCACCAGCAGGAACAGCAGGAGCACCAGTGGAGGAGAAGCAGCAGATGGAGCAGCAGCAGGAAAAACAGAAGAGGAGGAGCAGCAGGAGGAGCGCCAGAGGAGGAGCACCAAAAGGAGCAGCAAAGGAGGAGAAGCAGGAGGAGGAGCACCAGAGGAAGAGCACCAGGAGGAGCAGCAGAGGAGCAGCAGGAGGAGCACTAGAGGAGGAGCACTAGAGGAGGAGTAACAGAAGAGGAGCAGCAGAGGAGGAGCACCAGAAGGCGAAGCAAGAGGGGCAGCACCAGGAGGGGCACCAGTGGAGGAGTACCAGGAGGAGCAGCAGGAGGAGGAGCACCAGAGAAGGAGCACCAGGAGGAGCAGCAGAGGAGCAGCAGGAGGAGCACTAGAGGAGGAGCACCAGCAGGAGCACAAGAGGAGGAGCACTAGAAGGAGCAACAGAGGAGGAGCAGCAGAGGAGGAGCACCAGAAGGAGCAGCAGAAGGAAGGGCACCAGTGGAGGAGCACCAGCAGGAGCACAAGAGGAGCACTAGAAGGAGCAACAGAGGAGGAGCAGCAGAGGAGGAGCACCAGAAGGAGCAGCAGAAGGAAGGGCACCAGTGGAGGAGTACCAGGAGGAGCAGCAGAGGAGGAGCACCAGAAGGAGCAGCAGGAGGAGCACCAGCAGGAGCACGAGAGGAGGGGCACTAGAAGGAGCAACAGAGGAGGAGCGGCAGAGGAGGAGCAGCAGCACCAGGAGGGGCACCAGTGGAGGAGTACCAGCAGGAGGAGGAGGAGGAGGAGGAGGAGGAGGAGGAGGAGGAGGAGGAGGAGGAGGTGTCCGGAGGTACCCGCGCGTCGTCGCTCGGGCTCCAGGCTGGGCCGGGCGGGGGCCGCGCGCGGGCCAAAGTCTTAGGCTAATTAGGGGGCGGGGCCTCCGCCCCCGGCGCTTCTCATTGGAGGAGCCGGGCCCGCCGGAACCAGGAGGCCACGCCCCTAGGCCCGTAGCCACGCCCCTTGTGCCCCTGACCACGCCCCTCGCCCCTTGGCCCCGCCTCTGCGCAGCCTCCCCGGAATTACGGTAATTGTCAAGCGCACACCAGAGGCCAAGCCCTGTGCTAAACGCTGCGGGGGGGTGGGGGCAGCCACTCATCCAGTCGTATCGACTGGGCGCTTCCCGCGTGCAGAGCACTGGGCTAAGCGCTCGGAAAGCCCACTGCAGCAGCCAAGTGAACAGAGACACTCCTCTGCACGCGGTAAGCGCTCAATAGATAGGATGATGATGATGCTTGTGAAGCGCTTACTATGTGCCAAGCACTGTTCTGGGCGCTGGGGAGGTGAACAAGGTCACACAGCAGCCAAGTGACAGAGCTGGGATTAGAACCCAGGGCCTCTTACTCCCAGCCCCTGCTCTTCCCACCAAGCCACGCTGCTTCTGTAGAAGCATTCAGTCATCTGTTGAGTGCTGTGATTTTATTTTGTTAATATTTTGTTAATTTTTATTTTGTTAATATATTTTGTTTTGTTCTCTGTCTCCCCTTTCTAGACTGTGAGCCCACTGTTGGGTAGGGACCGTCTCTAGATGTTACCAACTTGGACTTCCCAAGCGCTTAGTCCAGTGCTCTGCACACAGTAAGCACTCAATAAATACGACTGAATGAATGATTGAATACTGTGTGCAGAGCACTGGACTAAGCGCTTGGGAGAGTCCAATACAGCAACAAACAGATACATTTCCTGCCCACAGTGAGTCCAAAGTCACTGGGGAGGGTGAGCGTTGCAGCAGCTGATTCCCCTCACCCATCTTTCCGGACCCCCACATCCCAAATCCTACCTTCTGGGGTGCTCTTAGACGGGACCCTTGTCCTTCAGGGAAAACCAGGGGGCAGAGGCAAGATCGAAATACCTGAGAATTTGAGGAATAATAATAATAATAATGGTATTTGTTAATACTTATAATAATCAGGGTGCTTTACTTTCCCAGGTGCTCTCCTCACAGTAAGCACTCAGTAAGTGAGATGAATGAATGAATTAAGCACTTACTATGTTCTAAGCGCTGGCATAGATACATGGCCTTGTCACAAGATCACAGGCCTGGGAGTCAGAAGGAACTGGGTTCTAATCCTGTCTCTGCCGTGTGACCTTGGGTAAGTCACTGCATTTCTCCGGGCCTCGGTTCCCTCATCTGTAAAATGGGGATTAAGAGTGTGAGGCCCTTATGGGACATCTGAGCCTCAGTTCCCTCATCTGTAAAAAATAGGGATTAAGAATGTGTGCCCCATATGGGACATCTGAGCCTCAGTTCCCTCATCTGTAAAAAAATGAGGATTAAAAGTGTGCTCCCCATATGGGACAGGGACTGTGTCCAACCTGATTCGCTGATATTTATCCCAGCGTTTAGTGCAGTGCCTGGAACATAGTAAGCTCTTGAATATCATGGTAATAAAACCAAAACTCTTTCCCTTCTCATTCAGCCACTCCAGAAGGCAGCAAAGTTCCAGAAATTTTCATTTCATAATAATTAGGGTGTTAAGCGCTTACTATGTGCCAAGCACATAAGTAAATGCGCAAATAAATAAATAATAAATAAAAGCAAAACAATGATTTATAATATATCATTTATAGATAGGTAATAAGTGCTATGGAACTGTGGGATGGAGCACATAGTCACTCATTCAGTCGATTGTATTTATTGAGCTCTTACTGTGTGCAGAGCACTGTAATAATAATAATAATCATGGTATTTATTAAGCGCTTACTATGTGCAAAGCACTGTTCTAAGCGCTGGGGAGGTTACAAGGTGATCAGGTTGTCCCAAACGGGGCTCACAGTCTTAATCCCCATTTTACAGATGAGGTAACTGGGGCCCAGAAAAGTGAAATGACTTGCCCAAAGTCACACAGCTGACAATTGGCAGAGTCGGGATTTGAACCCATGATCTCTGCCTCCAAAGCCCGGGCTTTTCCCACTGAGCCACGCAGCTTCTCACTGTACTAAGCACTCGGGAGAGTACAATACAATAGCGCTTAGTACAGTGCTCTGCACACAGTAAGCGCTCAATAAATACGATCGATGAATACAACAATATTACCAACACATTCCCTGCCCATCCCGAGTTTACAGTCTAGACAGGGAGACAGACATTAATAAAAATACATAGATTACGTCATCATCATCAATCGTATTTATTGAGCGCTTACTATGTGCAGAGCACTGTACTAAGCGCTTGGGAAGTACAAATTGGCAACATATAGAGACAGTCCCTACCCAACAGCGGGCTCACGGTCTAAAAGGGGGATACAGATAGACCAGCGTGGGCAGGGATTGTCTCTATTTGTTGCTGAATTGTACTTCCCAAGCGCTTACACTTAGTACCATGCTCTGCACACAGGAAGCGATCAATAAATACGACTGAATGGATATGGACATTCAGAGCACTGGACTGCTTGGGAAAGTGCAATATAGCAAATAATTATCGAATGGCCAAAGGTCCCGGCCGTTTCGAACGGCTTCCTTGGGTGGCTCGCCGCGGAGCCCGGGGTCGCCATCTCGGATGGCAAGCCTGAGGCCTAGTCACGACAAAAACTGGAAAGAGACGACCAGAAGCGTTGGTGGCGAGCAGGGAATGTGTCTTTGTCGATCTTTTGTCCTCTCCCTAGTGCTTTGCACAGAGTAAGTGCTCAATAAATACGATCAAATGATTGAATGTGAGGCGGAGTGGGGGTAGCTCATGTAAGGTACCAAGCGGGACTCGCCTCCTGTTCCCCCCCGGCTCTCTTCAGTCCGGATTTTGCCCGCGGAAACCAAGCCTCTTTGGACTGCGCGGGCGACTGATTTCATCGCTGTGAATCCCGGGGGCGGTCTCTGATCGCCCAGGCCTGCAGCCACCTAAGGGAGACAGAGAAAACCCAAAAAGGAGGTTCTGTTCTGAAGAAAGGACATGGCGGCTGGAGAGGCCTGCAGAACCACTACTACTATCATCGTCAATCGTATTTATTGAGCGCTTACTGTGTGCAGAGCGCTGTACTGAGCGCTTGGGAAGTCCAAGTTGGCAACATATAGAGACAGTCCCTACCCAGCAGCGGGCTCACAGTCTAAAAGGGGGAGACAGAGAACGAAACCAAACATACTAACAAAATAAAATAGAATAGATATGTACAAGTAAAATAAATAGAGTAACAAATATGTACTACTACTGCTATTACTACTAATAATAATGATAAGTGTGGTATTTGTTAAGTGCCTACTATGGTCACTCAGCAGACAAGCGGCAGAGCCGGGATTGGAACCCATGACTTTCCGACTCCAGGCCCGGGCTCTATCCACTAGGCCATGCTGCTTCATTTGCCCGTCCTGTGCCCAGCTGGATGATTCGGACAGGAGGGCAGCAGCTAAAGGAGGTCTAATAATAATGATGGTAATAATGATGGCATTTATTAAGCGCTTACTATGTGCAAAGCACTGTTCTAAGTGCTGGGGAGGTGATCAGGTTGTCCCACGGGGGGCTCACAGTCTTCATCCCCATATTACAGATGAGGTAGCTGAGGCACAGAGAAGTTAAGTGACTTCCGCAAAGTCACACAGCTGACAAGTGGCAGAGCCGGGATGTGAACCCATGACCTCTGACTCCCCTTTTAGGCTGTGAACCCACTGTTGGGTAGGGACTGTCTCTATATGTTGCCAATTTGTACTTCCCAAGCGCTTAGTACAGTGCTCTGCACATAGTAAGCGCTCAATAAGTACGATTAATGATGACTCCAAAGCCCATGCTCTTTTCCACTGAGCCATGCTCCTTCTCTGATGGTACCTATTAAACGCTTACTATGTGCCAAGCATTCATTCATTCTAGACTGTGAGCCCACTGTTGGGTAGGGACCGTCTCTATATGTTGCCAACGAGTACTTCCCAAGCGCTTAGTACAGTGCTCTGCACACAGTAAGCACTCAATAAATACAATTGAATGAATTCATTCAGTCGTATTTTAAGCACTGTTCTAAGTGCCGGGGTAGATACAAGGTAATCAGGTTGTCCCACGTGGGGCTCAAATGGGTCTTAATCCCCATTTGACAGATGAGGGAACTGAGGCACCGAGAAGTCACCAAAGTCACCCAGTTGACGAGCGGCGGAGGTGGGATTAGAACCCACAACAGCTGATTAGTACAGTGCTGTGCACACAGTAAGCGCTCAATAAATACGATTGAATGAATTCATTCAGTTGTATTTTAAGCACTGTTCTAAATGCCGGGGTAGATACAAGGTAATCAGGTTGTCCCACGTGGGGCTCACAGTCTTAATCCCCATTTGACAGATGAGGGAACTGAGGCACCGAGAAGTCACCAAAGTCACCCAGCTGACGACCGGCGGAGGTGGGATTAGAACCCACAGCAGCTGATTCCCGAGCCCGTGCTCTTTCCACTAAGCCACGAAGGGCAGATTTCTCCTTTCCAATCATATTTATTAAGCGCTTACTGTGTGCAGAGCACTGTACTAAGCGCTTGGGAAGTACAAGTCGGCAACATAAAGAGACGGTCCCTGCCCAATAACGGGCTCACAGGCTGGAAGGGGGTGACAGACAACAGAACAGAACATGTAGACGGGTGTCAAAATCATCAGAACAAATAGGATTAAATCAATCAATCAATCAATCGTATTTATTGAGCGCTTACTATGTGCAGAGCACTGTACTAAGCACTTGGGAAGTACAAATTGGCATCACATAGAGACAGTCCCTACCCAACAGTGGGCTCACAGTCTAAAAGGGGGAGACAGAGAACAGAACCAAACATACCAACAAAATAAAATAAGTAGGATAGAAATGTACAAGTAGAATAAATAAATAAATAAATAAATAAATAGAGTAATAAATATGTACAACCATATATACATATATACAGGTGCTGTGGGGAAGGGAAGGAGGTAAGACGGGGGGATGGAGAGGGGGACGAGGGGGAGAGGAAAGAAGGGGCTCAGTCTGGGAAGGCCTCCTGGAGGAGGTGAGCTCTCAGCAGGGCCTTGAAGGGAGGAAGAGAGCTAGCTTGGCGGATGGGCAGAGGGAGGGCATTCCAGCTACATGCACTTCATCAACAAAATAAATAGAATAGTAAATGTGTCCAAGTAATATAAATAGAGTACGGGCTTGGGAGTCGGAGGTCATGAGTTCGAATTCCGCTCTGCCACTTGTCTGCTGTGTGACTTCGGGCAAGTCACTTCACATCTCTGGAAAGACAGATCCCTACGTACTTCCGCAGCCGCCCCCGTCTCCCAGATCCGAACCCTTGGTGCCTCTGGGGACTGAGCGGCTGCCCCCCGCCTCCGCGTCCATCCCCGGGGCTCAGAGACGGAGCGGCCCGGTCCCGGGTGACCAATGAAGCGGGCCATCCCTGGGTGCGGCACCTCTTGTCCCTCTCTCATCCGCCTTCCCTCTCCCGGAATCTCAGGCTTCGGTGGTTTGCTAGGCGGGAAACGGCTGGGCGACGACGGCGGGTGAACCCTGGATGGAAGCCCAACTTCCTGTCGGCCTGGGAACACCTGGGAGAGAGATAGACACAATCAATCAATCAATAATCGTATCTATTGAGCGCTTACTGTGTGCAGAGCACTGTACTAAACACTTGGGAAGTCCAAGTTGGCAACATATAGAGACGGTCCCTACCCAACAGTCTAGAAAGACAGACAGACACAGACAGACACACACACACACACAGAGAATCAGTCAGTCGTATTTATTGAGCGCTTACCGCGCGCAAAGCGCCGGACTAAGCGCTCGGGAGACTAAATTGGAACAACAAACAGACGCATTCCCTGCCCGCAACGAGCTTCTGGTCTGGAGGGAGAGAAATCAACCTAAGGAGGATAACCTGGGGTACAGCTCAGGAGTGAACAGGGAAAGCAGGATGTGGGAAAGTTGCAAGCTGATAACAATAATGATAATAATTGTGGTATTTGTTAAGCGCTTACTATGTGCCAAGCCCTGTACTAAGTACCGGGGTAGGTGCCAGCCAATTGAGTTAGAAACAGTTCCAGGCCCACATGGGGCTGGCAGTCTTAATCCCCATTTTACAGATGAGGTAACTGAGGCACTGAGAAGTGAAGTGATTTGCCCAAGGTCACACAGCAGCCAAATGGAGGAGCTGGGATTAGAACCCAAGTCCTTCTGATCCTAACCAAGAGCTGCAATTCCCCCTTTTTCCTCTCCCCCCCCGACCTCCTTCCCTTCCCCACTGCACTTGTATATATTTGTACAGATTTATTACTCTATTTACTGTACATATTTATTATTCTATTTATTTTGTTAATGTTGTGCATAGAGCCATAATTCTATTTGTTCTGATTATTTTGACACCTGTCTACCTGTTTTGTTTTGTTGTCTGTCTCCCCCTTCAAGACTGTGAGCCCGTTGTTGGGTAGGGACCGTCTCTATATGTTGCCGACTTGTACTTCCCAAGCGCTTAGTACAGTGCTCTGCACACAGTAAGCGCTCAATAAATGCGATTGAATGAATAAATACGATTGAATGAATGAATGAATGAATTCCTGGAGAGACAGAGGAGGGGAGGGAGGAACGGGGAGGGGTGGGGGGAGAAGGTGGGGAGGAGGGAAGAGGTGGTGTGTGACCTTGGTCAAGTCACTTCACTTCTCTGGGCTTCAGTTACCTCATCGTAAAATGAGGATTGAGACTGTGAGCCCCACATGAGACAGGGACAGTGTCTGGCCCGATTTGCTTGCATCCACCCCAGCGCTTAGTACAGTGCCTGGCCCGTAGTAAACCCTTAACAAATACCACAGTTATTATTGTAGCTATTATTACTGTTAATCACAGTTCCCCTCCTTGACTACCCCATCAGCCAATCGATCAACCAATCGTATTTATTGAGGGATTTCTGCGTGCGGAGCGCTGCACTAAGCACTTGGGTGAGGTCAGTACAACAGAGTTGGCAGGTTCATTCCCTGACTATTCCGTCTAGGCGTGAAAGGGGAACTTGACCCCCAAAACAGGCAAATCCCGGCCTCCTGAGTGTCTCCTTTCCAGAAAGGCTGAGGAAAAACAGACCCGATAAATATATCCCAGCAGGAGAACAATTGGAAAGTATGAACGAGGACTCTATGTGTAACCCTGCCCATCATTCGTCCGGAGAGGAGAAAACAGAAACACATATGGAATTGAGCAATTGAACATGTAAACCAGATTGCTAAATTCCAAATTCCTAATTGGCCGGGATGGCGGGAGGCAAGAGCTCTTTGGGAGCAGGGAATGCCTCTGTTATGTTGTCATGTTGTCCTCTCCCGAGTGTCTGGTAATAATAATAATAATAATGGCATTTATTAAGTGCTTACTATGTGCAAAGCACTGTTCTAAGCGCTGGAGAGGTTACAAGGTGATCAGGTTGTCCCACGGGGGGCTCACAGTCTTCATCCCCATTTTACAGATGAGGTAACTGAGGCGCAGAGAAGTGAAGTGACTTGCCCAAAGTCACCCAGCTGACAAGTGGCGGAGCTGGGATTTGAACCCGTGACCTCTGACTCCAAAGCCCGGGCTCTTTCCACTGAGCCACACTGCAATAAATAACGATTGTTTGATTGGGATGAGAAGTGGAGGGGTCCGGCGTGGCCTGGTGGGTAGAACACGGGCCTGCGAATCAGAAGGTCCTGGGTTCTAATCCCTCCTCTGCCTCTTGCCTGCGGGAAGACCTTGGGAAAGTCACTTCAATTCTCTGGGCCTGAGTTTAAATACCACTGGGAAGCATCAGAGTTTTAAGGTCAGTACATAGGGTCTGTGCTGACCAGTCATTCAATTAATCATATTTATTAAGCACTTACTGTGTGCAGAACATTGCACTAAGTGCTTGGGGGGGTAATAATAATAATTGCGATATTTTTAAGGTGCTTACTGTAAATTGGGGATTCAATACTTAGCCTCCCTCCTACTTAGATGTGAGTCCTATCAATCAATCAGTGGTATTTATTGAGCGCTTACTATGTGCAGCGCACTGTACTGAGCACTTGGGAGAGGGCAAGACAGCAGAATTAGCAGACCCATGTGGGACAAAGAATCCTTTGACCCGATTATCTTGTATCTAACCCTGGGCTTGGCACACTGTAAACGCTTAACAAATACCATATTAATAAATTTCATTTTGAGTGGAGTCTTCTGTAAAGTCAAAGGGCAGCTATATATAAGGATAAATTCTCCCCTCTGTAATTTTCCTATTAATAAGCATTAGAAGCAGCTCGTCTGGAGTGGATGGAGACCAGGGCTGGGAGTCAGAAGGACCTGGGTTCTAATCCCGGCTCCGCCGCTTCTCTGCCGGGTGACCTTGGGCAAGTCATTTCACTTCTCTGGGCCTCAGTTCCCTCATCTGGAAAAAAGGGCTCAAGATTGTGAGCCCCATGTGGGGCAGGGACTGTGTCCAACCTGATTAGCTTCAATCTCCCTCAGCGCTTGGTACTTTCATCCATTCAATCATATTTATTCATTCAGTCAGTCGTATTTACTGAGCGCTTACGGTGTGCAGAGCAGTGTACTGAGTGCTGGGGAGAGTAAAATATGTCAGTAAACAGACAGTGCCTGGAACATAGCAAAGACTTAAATGATATAAACAAAGTAAGCCATTGTAGACCTCTCCTCTGCGAATGAATCCCAACTCCTCTTGAATTTGTTCTTTTTTCCGGCTGGCGGTCCGTGTTTCTCTGGGAAGCGAGCAGGTTACCATGGCTGCAGAGAGGCAGCTTGGGCTCTCGGAGGCTGGAGGATTGTTGTACAGTGGCCCGTCAGCTCCCAAGAAACCATGGCCAAACTCCCCTGGACAATGCTGCAAACATAGCAGGAGCCCAAGTTCTCTCCGCAGACTTTCCAAGGCTCCGGAGAGCAAATGAGCCGGAAAGGACAATTAACTGTTCCAGAAAGGATTTTCCCAGCTCCCCATTCACCCCCCTGACCTTCCTGGATTCCCATTCCGTTATTGTTATTATTGTTATACCTGTTCCCATCTCCCCTCAGACCGTGAGGCCCACGTCAGACAGGAATCATGCCCGATCTGATGATCTGGTAGCTACCCCGGGGCTCAGCACAGTGGTTGGCACATAGTAAGCACTTAAGGAGAAGCGGCGTGGCCTGGTGGATAGACCTCTGGCCTGGGAGGTAGGAGGACCTGGGTTCTAATCCTACCTCTGCCGCTCGTCGGCTGTTTGACCTCGGGCAAATCGCTTCACTTCTCTGGGCCTCAGTTACCTCGGCTGTAAAATGGGGATGGAGACTGTCAGCCCCCATAATAATAATAATAATGATGATGATGGCATTTATTAAGCGCTTGCTATGTGCAAAGCACTGTTCTAAGAGCTGGGGAGGTTACAAGGTGATAAGGTTGTCCCACGGGGGGCTCACAGTCTTAATCCCCATTCTACAGATGAGGGAACTGAGGCACAGAGAAGTTAAGTGACTTGCCCAAAGTCACCCAGCTGACAGTTGGCGGAGCCGGGATTTGAGCCCATGACTTCCGACTCCAAAGCCCGGGCTCTTTCCACTGAGCCACGCTGCTTCCCTGTCCCATGTGGGACAGGGACTGTGTCCAACCTGATTTGCTTGTATCCACCCCAGCACTCAGTACAGTGCCTGGCACATAGTAAGTGCTTATCGAATTAGCATGTTAATATAATCACTCATCCTATCCTGCCTGGATTGCTGCATCAGCCTCCTGGCTGACCTCCCAGCCTCCTGCCTCTCCCCACTTCAGTCCATACTTCACTCTACTTCCTGGATCGTTTTTCCAAAAGAATGTTCAGGATATGGTTCCCCATCATCAATCATATTTATTGAGCGTTTACTGTGTGCAGAGCACTGTACTAAGCGCTTACTCTCCCAAGGGCTTAGTACAGTGCTCTGCACACAGTAAGCGTTCAATAAATATCACTTATCAGCTGTGTAACTTTGGGCAAGTCACTTCTCAGTGCCTCAGCTGCCTCATCTGTAATGAGGTAATAATAACTGTGGTATTTTTAAAGCTCTTACTGCGTACCAGGCACTGACCTAAGTGTTGGGGTGAATACAATTTTATTTTATTTTGTTAGTATGTTTGGTTGTGTTCTCTGTCTCCCCCTTTTAGACTGTGAGCCCACTGTTGGGTTGGGAATGTCTCTATATGTTGCCAACTTGTACTTCCCAAGCGCTTAGTTCAGTGCTCTGCACACAGTAAGCGCTCAATAAATACGATTGATGATGATGATGATACAAGCAAATTGCGTTGGATACGGAATAATGGACCTTCTTAGAGGCCAGTGGGAAAGGCCCAGCCCTGGACATCAGGAGACAGAGGTCCTAGCCTTGGCTCGGCTTGGAAATGGAGTATCCCGAAACCTCCCTGTTACGCTGACCCTCCGCCCGAAGGAGGAAGTGACCTCTTGGCTCTCCCTGGGTGGGATGGTGGGAACTTGGAAAACGACGCTGCTTATGGACCCTGGAGTCCAGGACTCCACCCTACTCCTCCCCTCACTTCCCATCTGCTAGAGCAAGTCAGCGACAACTTTATATATATATATATATATAAATATATATATATATATATATATATATATATAATATATATATATATAAATATATATATATGATATTATAGCGACTACTATGTGCCCGGCACTTTACTAAGCTCTGGGGTAGACACGAGGTTAGATGCAGTCCATGTTCCAGGTGGGGCTCACGGTCTTCAGCCCCATTTTCCAGATGAAGTCACTGAGGCACAGAGCAGTGAAGTCACGCAGTAGACGAGTGGCAGAGCTGGCATTAGAAGCCAGATGGGTGGCTCAGTGGAAAGAGCCCGGGCTTTGGAGTCAGGGGTCATGGGTTCCAATCCCGACTCCGCCAACTGTCAGCTGTGTGACTTTGGGCAAGTCACTTCATTTCTCCGTGCCTCAGTTACCTCATCTGTAAAATGGGGATTAAGACCGTGAGCCCCGCGAGGGACAACCTGATCACCTTGTAACCTCCCCAGTGCTTTGCACGTAGTAAGTGCTTAATAAATGCCATCATCATTATTATTATTATTATTTTTTCCCATGGTATTAACACCTGTCTACTTGTTTTGTTTTGTTGTCTGTCTCCCCCTTCTAGACTGCAAGCCCGTTGTTGAGTAGGGACCGTCTTTATGTGTTGCCGATTTGTACTTCCCAAGCACTTAGTACAGTGCTCTACACACAGTAAGCGCTCAATAAATATGATTGAATGAATGAGTGAAAAGTTCTTGACTTCTAGGCCTGAGTTATTTCTACTAGGCCAGGCCGCTTCTCACCGTTACATGAATAGAACTGAATTAATGGTGAATAGAGCTGAATTTATTTTCTGGGTTTAGTATAAGCGCTTGGTGCAGTGCTGAGCGCTTAATACAGTTCTCAGCACATAATAAATACTCAATAAATACCATTGACTAATTGGATCTCCACAGATCCTTGTCCTCCATGCAGGACACCTCTCTCTGTAGAAAGACCCAGAACCCTATCATTATTATTATTATTATTATTATTGTACTTGTTAAGTGCTTACTATGTGCCAAGCACTGTTCTAAGCACTGAGGTTAGTTACAAGTTAATCAGGTTGAACACACTCTCTGTCCCACCTGGGCTTCAACTCTTACTCCCCATTTTCCAGATGAGGTCACTGAGGCCCAGAGAAGTGAAGTGACTTGCCTAAAGTCACACAGCACACAAGGGGCAGAGCCGGGATTAGAACTCATGTCCTTCTGACTCCGAGGCCTGTGTGCTATTCGTTCATTCATTCAATTGTATTTATTGAGCACTTACTGTGTGCAGAGCACTGTACTAAGCGCTTGGGAAGGCCATGCTGCTTCTCTGTGGGCATGGAACGCGTCTACCATAATGGAGTACTCTCTCGAGCAGCTAGTACAGTGCTCTGCACACAGTAAGCGCTCAGTAAGAACCACTGATGATAGATAATCCGAGAGACCTGGTGCCTGAGAGGCAGAGTTGGGCTATTTAGCAGACACCGAGCTCTCAAGGAGAAGAACCCCTCTCCATCCCCCACTGCCTCCAGGACCATTGGCCATCCGATTTCTTTATAATCAATCAATCAATCAATCAATCGTATTTATTGAGTGCTTACTGTGTGCAGAGCACTGTACTAAGCGCTTGGGAAGTACAAGTTGGCAACATATAGGGACAGTCCCTACCCAACAGTGGGCTCACAGTCTAAAAGGGGGAGACAGAGAACAACCAAACATACTAACAAAATAAAATAGAGTAAATATGTACAAGTAAAATAAATAAATAAATAGAGTAATAAATATGTACAAACATATATACATATATATACATGTACATACATATACATATATGCAGGTATGTACATGTATATACCATATATGTATACATGCATATATGTATGTGTATATATGTATATATGTGTATGCATGTATATATATACATGTATACATGTATACAGGTATATAATCTCCCCCAGAGTCGAAGCAGTCACCCCACCCCGGGGACCTTTTCCAAGATTTTATCTTCCATGAGAAGCAGCGTGTCTCAGTGGAAAGAGCCCGGGCTTGGGAATCAGAGGTCATGGGATCTAATCCCGGCTCGGCCACCTGTCAACTCTGTGACTTTGGGCAAGTCACTTCACTTCTCTGTGCCTCAGTTCCCTCCTCTGTAAAATGGGGATTAAGACTGTGAGCCCCACGTGAGACAACCTGATTACCTTGTATTCCCCCCGCCCCAGCACTTAGAACAGTGCTTGGCACATGGTAGGTGCTTAACAATTACCAACGTTATTATGAGAAGCAGCATGGCTCAGTGGAAAGACCCCGGGATTGGGAGTCAGAGGGCATGGGTTCTAATCCCGCCTGTGCCACTTGTCAGATGTGTGACCTTGGGCAAGTCACTTCACTTCTCTGTGCCTTAGTTCCCTCATCTGTAAAATGGGGATGAAGACTGTGAGCCCCAAGTGGGACAACCTGATTACCTTGTATTCCCCTCCACCCCAGTACTTAAAGCAGTGCTTGGCACATAGTAAGTGCTTAACAAATACCATCATCATCATTATTATTATATGGGCATCTCCGAGGTAGGAAAAAATCAGCCCTTTCGCCCCTTTCCACCCTTTGAGGCCTAACAGCCGTGTCTCATTCTAGAGCCCTAGGCAGTTCTGTTCCTTGAATCCCTCAATCTCATCTTTCTCTCCACTGATCTCTGGTCCACATCCCACCTCTGGCCTGGACACCCTCCCTCCTCAAATCCTACAGACAATGACTCTTCCTCCCTTCAAAGCCTTATTGAAGGCCCATCTCCTCCAAGAGGCCTTCCCTGACTTAGTCTTCATCCCTCTTCTCCCACTCCCTTCTACGTTGTCCTGCCCACCTCCTTTAAGCCATCCCCCCTCCCAGCCCCGCAGTACTTATATCCATTTCTGTAATTTTATTTATTTTTATTCATGTCTGTCACCTCAGCTAGACTGTAAGCTCATTGTGGATAGGGAATATGTGTGTTATATTGTGATCCTGTACTCTCCCACGTGCTTAGTACGGCGCTCAGCATGTAGTAAGGGCTCAATAAATATGATTGACTGACTGACCATCCCCATTCTATCGCTTCGGTCCCAAGCAGCCCACCATCTCTGGGAGATCCCAAAGCGGTGGCCGTCTTAGGAGCGATCCGAAGCGGTGGCCATCTCAGGAAGGATCCGATGTAGTGGCTATGTTTGTTGATCCTAAAGCGCTGGCCATTGTCCGAAGTCCCAAAGAGGTGGCCATCTTTGAGATGATCAGTGGGGCAGGCATTTTTGAGAGAAGACACGCAGGCCACGTTTTTGAAAAGAACAGCCGCGTCACCATCTTTGAATGGAATCACATGACCACCTTCACCGCAAGATGCCCGAAGGTGGTGGCTTACCTTGCTTATTGTTTGAAGCCACCCTGCTCTTGACTTCAAGCCAAACAGCTCCACAAAGAGAGGAAGGACAGCTGTCTACCCAGAGAGGATAGTGACATACAAATTAAAAAAAAAAAATTCTTTAAAACATTTAAAGTCTATTTACTAGTGTTCTTTGTTCTTTTGCTGCATTACCTGTCTCTCCATGTTTCCATTTTGATCAGCTTCTGATCATCCTGTTTTTTTAAACATCAAAGTTCGTACCCTGGGAAACAACAACGAGAAAAATAACCGGGAATGTTAACTTTCCCCGTGTCCTGTCTTCTTCCTTTTTCTGGCCTGGCCCCGGTCTTTCTCTCTCTCTCCTTCTCTCTCTTTCCATTTTTTTCTGAAGAATCAGGATCCCAAACTTTGTCTCCTCTGACCCTGCTTTAGAGACATTACGCTCCTCTCCCACGGTTTCATTTCTTCTCCCTTCCTCCAATCTCTCTCCACAGTTCCGCTCTGTGGAACCCTTTCCTGCCTCTGCTTTCGACACTCGACTAATCAATAGTATTTCTTGGGCACCTATTATGTGTGGAGCACTGAACTTAGCGCTTGGGAGAATAGGATATTGCATGATTCCTCCCTTCAAGGAGGTTACAATCCAGTAGATCATCCCCATTAATAATCTGTTTCAGTGACTTTCTTTCGACCACGCTTTCCGACATTCAACCAAAGAGTAGCATTTCTTGAGCACTGATGTGTGTAGAGCACTGAACTTAGCATTTGGGAGAAAAGGGTAGGGTATAGCGGCATTATTCCTCCCTTCAAGGAGTTACAATCCAGTAGATCATCCCCTTTAGAACAATCTGTTTATTTTTTCCCCACCCCAATCATTCTGCAGTTATTTTTATTGACTTTGGACTCCCTAATTGGTGCCTCTGAGTAATAGCTTTGGAAGTCACAGCTGGTGGATAGCATTTGCACAATGTGTTCTTCACAGGCTTTGATCACCTTCAATGCCATGTTTCTGCCTCCTCCTCAACAGGGCATTCTGCCAGCCCCCAGCCTCTGCAGATTTCTTCTCTACGGATGACAGCGGGCAGTGCCCGGGCTTCTTTACCCTCTTTCTCCCCTGCTTCTGTCTCCCTGGCCAACTTCTTGCTCCCTGGCATCCTGGTCATATGGAGAATAAAAAGTATTCTCCTTGCTATCAATAAATAAATCCTCCTCGCAATCAATAAATGCAATTGGTTGGTTATATTATTACCTAAATATGATAGCTACCTAAATTCATAGATTACCTAAATATAGATAAATCTATTACCTATTGTAGATTATAATATATAAGTAATCCAGTATAATTTATTATAGCTAGGTAACAATATAATCAAACAATTGTATTTACTGAATGCTTACTGTGTGCCAAGCACTGTGTTAAGCGCGTGGGAGAGTACCCTCCCCAGTGCTTAGAACAGTGCTTTGCACATAGTAAGCGCTTAACAAATGCCATTATTATTATTATTATTATTATTATTATTATTATTATTAAGGTTGAACAGAGTTGACAGGCACATAACCTGCCCACACGTGAGCCTGCTGTTGGGTAGGGCCCATCTCTATATGTTGCCAACTTGTACTTCCCTAGCACTTAGTACAGTGCTCTGCACACAGTAAGCGCTCAATAAATACGACTGAATGACAAGCCCACAGTCTAAGCATTTACTAAGTGCCTAGCAAATCTATTATAGTTATATAATAATTAATAATAATAATAATAATGGTATTTGTTAAGCGTTTACTATGTGCCAAGCACTGTTCTAAGCTCTGGGATAGATGCAAGGTAATCAGGTTGTCCCACATGGGGCTCACAGTCTCAATCCCTATTTTACAGATGAGGGAACTGAGGCCCAGAGAAGTGAAGTGACTTGCCCAAAGTCACACAGCTGATAAGTGGTGGAGCCAGGATTAGAACCCACAACCTCTGACTTCCAAGCCCTAGCTTTTTCCCTTTATTGAGCGCTTACCGTGTATAGACTCCTGGATTGAGCACTTGGGAAAATACATCACAGTCCAAGTATTTACTGAGTGCCTAGCACTAGATCGGACACAGTTCCTATCCTACATATGGCTGGGGGGAGGGACAACAGGTATGGAACCCCCATAGTACAGATGAGGAAACTGAGGCCCAGAGAAGTGAAGCGACTTGCCTAAGGTCACACAGCCGGCAAGCGGCCCAGCCGGGATTAGAACCCGATCAGTCAATCAGTGATATTTATTGAGCACTTACTATGCGCAGAGCACTGTACTAAGCGCTTACAACAGAGTTGATAGGCACTTTCCCTGCCCACAGGGAGCTTTTGGTCTAGAAGGGGAAACAGGCATGAAAATAAACGATAGATGTGGATATGTCAGTCGGTCAATCATATTTTTTGAGCGCTTACTGCCTGCAGAGCACTGTACTAAGCGCTTGGGAGAGTACAATATAATAGAGTATTACAGATATGGACATAAGTGCTGTGGGGATGAATAAAGGGAGCAAGTCAGGGTGATGGAGAAGAGAGTGGGAGAAGAGGAAAGACGGGCTTAATCAAGGAAGGCCTCGGAGCCTCAGTTTCCTTACCTGTAAAAGGGGATTCAATTCCTGTTCTCTCACTACCTTGGACTGTGACCCCCCAGGTGAGGCAGAGACTCTGTCCATCCTGATTGTATTCGTTCGTATTTATTGAGCGCTTACTGTGTGCAGAGCACTGTACTGGGCACTTGGGAGAGAACAATATAACAATAAACAGACACATTCCCTGCCCACAACGAGCTTACAGTCTAGAGCGGGGAGACAGACATTAATATAACTAAATTATCGTATCTAGCCCAGCGCTTAGCACGGTGCTTGGCATGTTGTCCCAATACCACAATTATTCTTGTTTTCTCTTTTCCATCCTGTTTCTCCAACAGCCTTGTTCCGAAGGCGATTCCCGGCCCCAGAAGTCGGAGCCCAGATGGGAGGGAAGCCCGCCGGGGAGGCAGATTTTGGGGAGATTTTGTTGCCAACTTGTACTTCCCAAGCGCTTAGTATAGTGCTCTGCACACAGTGAGTGCTCAATAAATACGATTGAATAATGAGAGGAGCAGAACGGTCAGCCAGAAACCGCTGCCAACTCCGTGTTTGTCCCCCGATCACCCTCCTCGCGCAGATGCATGTGTTTGTGAGTCAGCCAGAAGCTCCTAGTGATGTCTAAGCAGTGTGGCCTAGTGGCTAGAGCCCGGGTTTGAAGAAGCCCAAGTCCTTTGCTTTTCACCGAAAAACAGGGGTGAAAAGCACGGACCTGGGAATCAGGTTTCTATCCTGTTTCTGCCAATCCATCAATCAATCATATTTATTGAGCACTTACTCTGCAGAGCACTGTTCTAAGCGCTTGGGAGAATACCACGTAACAGACATGTTCCCTGCCCACCAAGAGCTTACAGTGTAGCGTACAGTTTCCTGCCACTTTCCTGCTGTGTGACCTTTGGCCAGTCACTCAACCTCTCTGTGCCTCCATCCCGCTACTGTAAAATGGGCTCCCTCCACCTAAGATGGTGGGCAAGGGATTGTTTCCAACCTGATCTTCCAATCTTAAATCTAGCCCGGCGTTTGATACAGAGGGAGCCTGTGACAATCCCTGTGTTTCTTAAGTGGCATGGCATAGTGGCTGTCCAGCCCGGGCCTGGGAGTTGGAAGGTCGTGGGTTCTAATCCCAACCCTGCCACTTGTCTACTGTGTGGCCACTTCTCTGTGCCTCAGTTTCCTCATCAATCAATCAATCAATCAATCAATCGTATTTAGTGAGCGCTTACTGTGTGCAGAGCACTGTACTAAGTGCTTGGGAAGTACAAGTTGCCAACATCTAGAGACAGTCCCTACCCAACAGTGGGCTCACAGTCTAAAAGGGGGAGACAGAGAACAAAACCAAACATACTAACACAATAAAATAAATAGAATAGATATGTACAAGTAAATAAATAAATAGAGTAATAAATATGTAAAACATATATACATATATACAGGTGCTGTGAGGAAGGGAAGGAGGTAAAATGGGGGGGATGGAGAGGGGGACGAGGGGGAGAGGAGGGAAGGGGCTCAGTCTGGGAAGGCCTCCTGGAGGAGGTGAGCTCTCAGTAGGGCCTTGAAGGGCCTCATCTGTAAAATGGGGATGAAGACCATGAGCCCTGTGCAGGCCAGGGACCGTGACCAACCTGGATTGCTTGTATCCACCCCAGTGCTTAGTACAGTGCCTGGCACATAGTAAGTGCTTAGCAAATACCATTATTATTAGTAGTAGTATTGATAATAAGCACTTACTATTTGCCGAGTTGGCTCTGCCCCGCAATACCACACATTTAAGAGATTCTGGGGCCTTAATCATGTCTGTTCCCCTGAGAGATGAGGGAAGCAGCTCTATCTTCGGGCCCCCGTGAGCCAATACTGAGGAATAAATTGCAAAATCATGGCCAGTGGCAGAGACGCTAGATATCGACCCGAGGCTCAGCGCTTTCCTGGCGGGGAAGCAGGCCGCAGCCCTGCCTAGGAGACCAGTTCCAGGAAAATCTGCCCTCCCTCGCTTCCTCGCTTCCTCCTCTCCCCTCCGAATTGGGTCGTCCCTGAATCAGCCTTCTGGGGAATTCTTGGCAGGATGAAAGGACCCAAGAGCTCCTGGATCATCATCATCATCCTCAATCGTATTTATTGAGCGCTTACTATGTGCAGAGCACTGTACTAAGCGCTTGGGAAGTACAAATTGGCAACATATAGAGACAGTCCCTACCCAACAGTGGGCTCACAGTCTAAAAGATCCCTAGCCTCCAGGTCAGGCCTGAGGACTGGGGGGACGCGGGGTCCGGCTGTGTGGATGTCCTGGACGAGGCTAGGAGTCACAGGACGTGGGTTCTAATCCAGACTCCGCCACTTGTCGGCTGTGTGACTTTGGGTACTTCTCTGTGCCTCAGTTACCTCAGAGAAGAGGTACAGAGAAGCAGCGTGGCTTAGTGGAAAGAACCCGGGCTGGGAGTCAGAAGGTCCTGGGTTCTAATCCCGGCTCTGCCACTTGTCTGCTGTGTGACCTTGGGCAAGTCACTTCTCTGTGCCTCAGTTACCTCATCTGTAAAATGGGGATTATAAGTGTGAGCCCCACATGGGACAACCCGATTACCCTGTATCTACCAGTGCTTGGCACATAGTATCTGCTCAGCAAATACCATCATCATTATTATTATTATTCTGTACTAAGCACTTGGGAAAGTACAATCCAACAATTAACAGTGACAGTCTCTGCCCTCATCCATCTTGCTCCGGTCCCTGGCACCCAAGGCAGCCGCAAAGCAAATATTCCCACTACCCTTTACGGCCCAAAGTAAGTACTAATTGACACCTCCATATCCATGTTTGAGCAAAGACGTGGGCCCCTCCTCTCAGGTAAGTGTCTTATTGACCGTATGCTCGTTGTGGGCAGGGAGTGTGTCTGCCCACTCTCCCAAGCGCTTAGTACAGTGCCCTGCACACAGCGAACGCTCTGTAAGTACGATTGACTGACTGACTGAATTGACCCCAAAGCTGGCCGAAGCGGAGGCATCCCTCCAGCTGTTTCCTGTCTTCTCCCTCCTGGGAGAAGCCTGACTGGAATTAGAGTCGGGAAGCTAGCAGGATTGTTGAAAGTCAGACCGGGTATTTGCCCAAATAGTGGTAATAATTGTTCCTCTAATGCCTCCTCACTATACCTCCGTCTCGTCTGTCTCGCTGCTGACTTTTCGCCTGCATCCTGCCTCTGGCCTGAAACACTCTCCTTCCTCATATTCATTCATTCATTCATTCATTCAATAGTATTTATTGAGCTCTTAATGTGTGCAGAGCACTGTACTAAGCGCTTGGGAAGTCCAAGTTGGCCACATCTAGAGACGGTCCCTACCCAACAGTGGGCTCACAGTCTAGAAGGGGGAGACAGACAACAAAATGTATCATATCAGACAGTTATTCTCCCGTCCTTCAAAGCCCTATTCAAAGCTCACCTTCCCCAAGAGGCCTCCCCTAACTAAGCCCTCTTGTCATTTTCTTCAACTCCCTTCTGCGTCGTCCTGACTTGCTCCCTTTACTCATCCTCCTTCCAACCCCACCCCACTTAAATCCATATCTGTAATTCATTTATTTATCACAAATCCGTCTCCCTTTCTGGACTCTAATCTTACTGTGGGGAAGGACTGCGTCTGTTATAATGTTCTGTTGTGCTCTCCCAAGCGCTTAGTACAATGCTCTGCAGATAGTAAGTGCTCTATAAAGATGATTGAATGAATGATTGACTGAATAATAATTGCGGTGCTCATTAAGCTCATAGTATTTACTACTTACTACTAAGCTCTTACTAGAGAAGCAGCATGGCTTAGTGGAAAGAGCCCGGTGTTGGAAATCAGAGGACGTGGGTTCTAATCCCGGTTCTGCTACTTGTCTGCTGTGTGACCTTGGCCAAGTCACTTCACTGCTCTGTCCCTCAGTTGCCTCATCTGTGAAATGGGGATTAAGACTGTGAGCCTCCTGTAGGACATGGACTGTGTCTTCCTTGTAGACCATAAGCTTGTTACGGGCACAGGACATAACTACCTATTCTGTTGTATTCTACTATCCTAAGTGCTTAGTACAGTGCTCTGCACAAATTAAGCACTCAAGAAATGCCACCGATTGCTTGATTGAAGATGATTCCAGCACCATTGCAGACAGACAAAAAATAAGTCAGTCGGTCACATTCAATTGAATAAATTGAATTAATTTATTTATATGGAAGCAGCATGGCTCAGTGGAAAGAGCACGGGCTTTGGAGTCGGAGGTCATGGGTTCAAATCCTTGCTCTGCCAATTGTCAGCTGGGTGGCTTTGGGCAAGTCACTTAACTTCTCCGTGCTTCAGTTACCTCATCTGTAAAATGGGGATTAAGACTGTGAGCCCCACGTGGGACAACCTGATCACCTTGTAACCTCCCCAGTGCTTAGAACAATGCTTTGCACATAGTAAGCACTTAATAAATGCCATTATTATTATTATTATTTCATGAGCACTTACTGTGTGAAGAGCACTGTACTAAGTGTTTGCGACAGTACAATATAACAGACACATTCCCTGTCCACAATGAGTTTACAGTCTAGAGGGGGAGATGGATATTATTATAAATAAATAAATTACAGATATGGACAAAAGTGCTGTGGGGCTGGGATGAATAAAGGGAACAAGTCAGGGGACCTGATTTGCTTGAATTCACCCCTGCGCGTAGTACAGTGCCTGGCACTTAGTAAGCGCTTAACAAATACCGTCGTTATTGTTATTATTATCCCAGCTAATCATGTTAGACACAGTCCCCGTCCCACCTGGGGCTCACAGTTTTAATCCCCATTTTACAGATGAGGTAACCGAGGCACAGAGAAGTGAAGTGACTTGCCCGGGATCACAGACCAGAAACGTGGCAGAGCTGGGATTAGAACTCAGGTCCTTCTGATGCCCAGGCCCATGCTCTATCCACTTGGCCATGCTGCTTCTGCTGATAAAGGATGTCATTGGGATCACAAGGTCCCAGAATCCCACTTAATAGGACAAAGCAGGATCAATCAGCGGTATTTATTGAGCGCTCGCTGTGTGCAGGGTGAAAAATGATCCGGGCACGCAGAGTGAAGTATGGATTGGAGTGGGGAAAGACAGGAGGCAGGAAGATCAGCAAGGAGGCTGATGGAGTAATCAAGGCGGGATAGGAGAAGTGCTGGGATTGATGAAGGAGCGATTTCGATGGAGAGGAAAGAAGCGATGTTGTGAAAGTTGAACTGGCAGGATTTGGTGGCAGACGGAATAGGTGGGTTGAATGAGAGAGATGTGTCAAAGATAACGCCAAAGTTCCGGTCTTATGAGACGCGGAGGAAAACGGTGCTGTCTACAGTGGCAGGAAAGTCACGGGGAGGACAGGGTTTGGGTGGAAAGATGAGTTCTGTTTTGGACCTGTTAAGTTTGAGGTGTCAGCGGGACGTCCTAGTAGAGATGTCCTGAGGGCAGGAGGAAATGTGAGACAGGAGAGAGATCAAGGCTGGAGATGTAGTTTTGGGAATCATCTGCATAGAGGTGGCAGTTGAAGCCTTGGGAATGAATGAATTCTCCAAGGGAGTGAGTGTAGATGGAGAATAGAAGGGGACCCAGAACTGAGCGATAATTATGGTTTTTGTTATTATAATAATAATAATGATGGCATTTATTAAGTGCTTACGATATGCAAAGCAATGTTCTGAGCACTGGGGAGGTTACAAGGTGATCAGGTTGTCCCACAGGGGGCTCACAGTCAATCCCCATTTTACAGATGAGGTAACTGAGGCACAGAGAATAACAATAATAATAATAATAATAATAATAATAATAATGGCATTTATTAAGCACTTACGAGATGCAAAGCACTGTTCTAAGCGCTGGGTAGGTTACAAGGTGACCACGTTGTCCCACGGGGGTCTCGCCGTCAATCCCCATTTTACATATGAGGTAACTGAAGTGTAGAGAAGTTAAGTGACTTGCCCAAAGTCACACAGCTGACAATTGGCGGAGCCAGTATTTGAACCCATCACCACTGCCTCCAAAGCCCGGGCTCTTTCCACTGAACCACGCTGCTTCTCTGTACTAGCTTAGAACAGTTCTTGGCACATAGTAAGTGCTTAACAAATGCCATCATTTTTTTTTTTTTACTATGCGCTGGGATAGATACAAGTTCATCAGATCCCACGTGGGGCTCACTGTCTAAGTAGGAAGGAGAACAGATAATTGAGTCTTCATTTTGCATATGTGGGAAATGAGGCACAGAGAAGTAAAGCGACTTGCCCAAGGTCACCCAGCAGGCAAGTAGCAGAACCAGGATTAGGACCGTGTCTTTCTGACTCCCAAGTCTGTGCTCTTTCCACTAGGCCAGCTTCTCAGGATCTTGGCAGTCCTTCTGGAATCATCCGACCACAGAGATCTGCCTCAAACATTTGTCGCCTTTATCATTCTGGCCTCAGGAAGTTTCTTACGATATGTGTTTTCCTGAGAAATCCACTAAGCGTCTATGCCTGCTTCTCCCAGAGTGGGAATTCCCTCTTCGGTCAATTCCCCATCGCCAAAAGGCGAGGCCGGGAAATAGGTCCGGCCTGGTTCAGTTTATTCAGGAATGTTTCTGTTCCTCTGACCAACTCAACTACAACTATGAAAAGTCCTACAGTCTTTTAAAAGTTACTGGACGATAACTGTGGCATTTGTTAAATGCTTACTACATGTCAATCAATCCATCAGTGATGTTTATTGGACACTTTCTGTGCGAACTTGGAAGAGGACAATCCAACAGAATCAGTGGACACGGTCCCTGCTCATTCATTCATTCATTCATTCATTCATTCATTCATTCATTCAATCGTATTTATTGAGCACTTACTGTGTGCAGATCACTGTACTAAGCGCTTGAGAAGTACAAGTTGGCAACATATAGAGATGGTCCCTACCCAACAGTGGGCTCACAGTCTAGAAGGCGGAGATAGAGAACAAAACAAAACATATTAACAAAATAAAATGAATGGAATAAATATGTACAAATAAAATAAATTAATAAATAGAGTAATAAATATGTACAAACATATGTACTAGAACATCGTGGCTCAGTGGAAAGAGCCCGGGCTTTGGAGTTAGAGTTCATGGGTTCAAATCCCGGCTCTGCCAATTGTCAGCTGTGTGACCTTGGGCAAATCACTTCACTTCTCTGGGCCTCAGTTACCTTATCTGTAAAATGGGGATTAAGATCGTGAGCCCCCCGTGGGACAACCTGATCACCTTGTAACCTCCCCAGCGCTTAGAACAGTGCTGCACATAGTAAGCGCTTAATAAATGCCATTATTATTATTATTATTTTTATTATTAACTGAGCTCCGAACTAAGAACCGGGGTAGACACAGAATAACTAAGATAGGCACAGCCTCTGCCCCACATGAGGCTAACAGCCTAAGGCGGAGGGAGAACGGGTGGTGAGGAAACTGAGGCACAGAGAAGCGAAGTGACTCCCCCAAGGTCACACAGCAGGCAAGTGGCAGAACCAGGAGTAGAACCCGGGCCCATGCTTTTTTCAAGAAACCACGCTGCTTCCCACTGCTCGGTGCTCTTCAATGAAGAAAGAAGCATCTTTTTGAACAGAAGCTTCAGCGCAGCGTAGCAGAGTGGAAAGAGCAAGTGCTTGGGAGTCAGAGGTCGTGGGTTCTAATCCTGGCTCCGCCACTGATCAACTGCACTTTGGGCAAGTCACTTCTCTGTACCTCGGTTACTTAATAGGGATTAAGACTGTGAGCCCCAAGTGGGACAACCTGATTATCCCAGTGCTAAGAACAGTGCTCGGCACATAGTAAGCGTTTAACAAATGTCATCATTATTTCTCTTCAAAGCCCTACTGAGAGCTCACCTCCTCCAGGAGGCCTTCCCAGACTGAGCCCCCTCCTTCCTCTTCTCCTCCTCCCACTCCCCATCTCCCTCGCCTTACCTCCTTCCCCTCCCCACAGCACCTGTCTATATGTATATATGTTTGTATGTATTTATTACTCTATTTTACTTGTACATATTTATTCTATTTATTTTATTTCGTTAATATGTTTTGTTTTGTTGTCTGTCTGCCCCCTTCTAGAATGTGAGCCCACTGTTGGGTAGGGACCGTGTCTGTATGTTGCCAACTTGTACTTCCCAAGCTCTTAGCACAGTGCTCTGCACACAGTAAGTGCTCAATAAATGCGATTGAATGAATCGTGACAGATAGACAAAAGCGAAAACAACACCAGGCACTTCAAATGAGAAACAGCACCGCCCGACAAAAGACAGTCTTTTTAAGTCTCCGGCGCGGTTGACTTTGTCTGGCCTTCAGAGGAAAGGAGTCAGTTGTTGTGTTCGTGTTCTGGGGGACTGGGGCAATTTGGGGAGAAAACTTCCTGGAGGAGGGCAGCCTGGAGGGGAAACTGAGGAACGGTTGGGGAGGGAGGGTGGAGGCCACAGGGAGGCCGGCGTTTCATGCCTAAAGGAACGACTGAGCAATTTATGTTGGCTTGTCTTCCTCCTTACGTCATCTGCTCTTTGACGGCAGGATTGGGAGGGGATGTGGTCTGGTGGAAAGGGCACGGAGCTGGGAATCAGGGGACCAGACTCCAAAGCTTGCCTGCTGTGTGACCTTGGCCGAGTTCCCTAACCTCTCTGGGCCGCAGTTGCCTCATCCGTGAAATGGAGGCTAAACCCCTCTTGTCCCTCAGATTTTGTGGGACAGAGATTGTGTCCGACCTGGTGATCTTGTCTCTATCCTAATAGTGCTTGGCACATAGTAAGCGCTCAACAAATCCCGTCACCCTCATCAGCATAAGACAAGACGAGACACGGATGAGGAAAACCCTGCCTGAAATCCTGGAAAGGGAGCCGGGGATGGAAGGTGATTTGGCTGAATTTAGGGATGGGAAAATGTCTCTCGAGACCCCCCCGGTTTGGTGAAACAGCATGGCATAGTGGATAGACCACGGGCCTGGGAATCAGAATCAGAGAAGCAGCGTGGCTCAGTGGAGAGAGCATGGGCTTTGGAGTCAGAGGTCATGGGTTCGACTCCCAGCTCTGTCAGCTGTGTGACTTTGGGCAAGTCACTTCACTTCTCTGGGCCTCAGTTCCCTCATCTGTAAAATGGGGATTAAGACTGTGAGCCCCCTGTGGGACAACCTGATCACCTTGTAACCTCCCCAGTGCTTAGAACAGTGCTTCGCACATAGTAAGCGCTTAATAAATGCCATCATTATTATAGTTGTGGGTTCTAATCCCAGCTCCGCCACTTGTCTGCTGGGTGATCTTGGGCAAGTCACTTCACATTTCTGTGCCTCAGTTACCTCAGGGGATTGAGGCTGTGAGTTCCACCTGGGACAGGGAATGTGTCCAATCTGCTTTCCTTGTATCCACCCCAGCGGTTAGTACAGTGCCTGTCACATACTAAGCACTTAACAAATACCATAGTTATTACTATTATTATCGGCGCTCTATGTGAGAATTGGCTGAGGCTGTGGATCAGAGAGGGGGTCCCCAAGCCCAAAAGCAGCACAGCATGGCAGAGAGGGAGCCGATATTCCTTCATTCATTCAATCGTATTTATTGAGTGCTTAATGTGTGCAGAGCACTGTACTGAGCGCTTGGGAAGTACAAGTCAGCAACATATAGAGACGGTCCCTACCCAACGATGGGCTCACAGTCTAGAAGGGGGAGACAGACAACAAAACAAAACACGTAGACAGGTGTCAAAATCGTCAGAATAAATAGAATTATAGCTATATGATGGCATTTATTAAGCACTGTTCTAAGCTCTGGGGAGGTTACAAGGTGATCAGGTTGTCCCACGGGGGGCTCCCAGTCTTAATCCCCATTTTCCAGATGAGGTAACTGAGGCCCAGAGAAGTTAAGTGACTTGCCCCAAATCACACAGCTGACAACTGGCAGAGCTGGGATTAGAACCCACGACCCCTGATTCCCAAGCCCATGCTCTTTCCACTGAGCCACGCTGCTTCTCTAGAGCTTGGGCTGGCTCAGAGATCGGAGTTGGTCCTCTCCCCGCGGACTGAAGTGGTTGGGGGGCCTCTTTAGGCAGGACTTGGCCAGGATTCAATGCAGAAGAATTTGACAGGGGACAGGGGGCTCTGTGTGTGCGTGTGACTGCCGGGGGTCAGGAGAAAGGGACCCTTTCTCTTGGGCCCTAACAGATCCTCTGTGCTTCCCAAGGTCTGAGACCAACAGAATCCGGACTTGAAAGGCCGGCTAACTGTGTTAGGCCGGCCTGGTGGCACTGAATCCTTCCTTAGAGGATTAGCTCGGGGTCTAGGGGCCTGCTCTCTGGGTCGGGCCAAGGAACAGGAAGACATTGTGTCAAAACCGCTCAGACCTCTCGGATTTCCAGGATCCTCCGGGGGCTCGGAATTCCGAAGTGACAGGGGGGCCTGGGTTCCCCGCCCACCCCTCCCCGTCATCTCCTCAGTGGATAGATTTCTTCCCCTGAACAAGACAGGACCTTCTAGAGGCCCCTGAGCCAAAGCTAAGACCAGATCATCATCATCAATCGTATTTATTGAGCGCTTACTGTGTGCAGAGCACTGTACTAAGCGCTTGGGAAGTACAAACTGGCAACATATAGAGACGGTCCCTACCCAACAGTGGGCTCACAGTCTAAAAGGGGGAGATCCTGATTGGGTTGAGTGGGTCTCTCTTTACTTGTTGGCCTTGACTTGAACAGGTTTTACTCTGACCTGTGCGGGCAGAGAGAAGTTAAGTGGCTTGCCCAAAGTCACCCCGCAGACAAGCTGGGATTAGAACTCAAGTCCTTCTGACTCCTAGGCCCGGGGCGGAGGTCTTGGAGAAGAAGAGGGGGGTGCCGAGACCCCCCCTCCGTCGCCAATGGCAAGAGCGACCCTCGAACTCCCGGGCCGGGTTCCTGCCGAGACCCGGCTCTCAATGCGGCCTCTGTTTGCCCCGTGGCGTGAGACGTCTGGGAGTTGGCACAAACGGGCCTTTGTGGAGAGTGGGATGGGCCGAGGGGTGGCAGCCCCCCAACTCCAAGACCCCGCGGTAGGGATCGGGAAGAGGCCGGTTTCAGGGGCGATGGGGAGCACCGCCTAGAGCTCTGCCACCCACCAGGGTTGGGATCCGTGCCAGACATTGAGTTGTTGCCCCTGGAGGGTGGGATGGCGGGAAGAACTGAGGGGCAGCAGGAGGCCCAGGCTGGCTGGCAGCTGAGACCAGACACGGACCCGGAGCGGGATTGAGGGCGGGGGTGACTGGCGGGCGCAGTCTGGCCGAAGCCGAGAGCAGGCGCAACCTAGGGCAGGATTGAGGGTGGCTGGTAACTGGCATTGCCCACCTGGTAGTTGAGAGCGGGCACAGCCTGAGTGCAAGATTAAGGGCGGTGGGTTATTGGCAGGAGCCCTCTGTCTCGTTTCTGAGAGCGGGCACAGCGCCAGAGAAGGATGGAGAGCTGTGGGTCACTGGTGGGCACAATCCAGCCAGAAACAGGTTGCCATAACTGACAGTATCTTTCATTCATTCAATCGTATTTATTGAGCGCTTACTGTGTGCAGAGCACTGTGCTAAGCGCACACCTGGCCCTCTTCCCTGCCTCACCCAGGGGCCCTCCAGTTTGAGCCAGAGGAGGGACTCAATCTAATAATAATAATAATAGTGGCATTTTTTAAGTGCTTACCATGTGCCAGGCACTGTACTAAACACTGGGGTGGATACAAGCAATCAAGTTGGACACAGTCCCTCTCCCACATGGGGCTCACACTCTCAATCCTCATTTTATAGATGAGGTAACGGAGGCACAGAGAAGTGAAGCGACTTGCCCAGGGCCACACAGCAGACAAGTGGCGGAGCCAGGATTAGAACCCATGACCTTCTAACTCCCAGACCTGTGTGCTGTAGCCACTACACCATGCTGCCGTCAATCTATTAATACTCTTGTATCAGTGCATACTCATCATCATCATCATCAATCGTATTTATTGAGCGCTTACTATGTGCAGAGCACTGTACTAAGCGCTTGGGAAGTACAAATTGGCAACATATAGAGACAGTCCCTATCTAACAGTGGGCTCACAGTCTAAAAGGGGGAGACAGAGAACAAAACCAAACATACTAACAAAATAAAATAAATAGAATAGATATGTACAAGTAAGATATGTACAAGTGTGTGTGTACTCAATGAGGAGCGCAGTATTGAACGCTTGGGAAAGCGCAATAAATTCAGTAACACAAGGAGCTCGGTTTACTGTGCGCCGATGCCTGTACTAAGTGTTTGAGAGAGTATTACGATCCCTTCCCTTCCCTGTGGGGTCCCTCAGTCAATCAATGGTATGTTTTGGGCACTTACTATGTGCAGAGCACTATGTTAATCATAATAATGGCATTTATTAAGCGCTTACTATGTGCAAAGCACTGTTCCAAGCACTGGTTGTGCTCTTGTCATGGAGTTTAGAGACACGTTCCCTGCCCACAGTGAGTTTACAATCTAGAGGGGGAGACAGGCATTAATATAAGTAGCATGGCGTAATGGATAGAGCCCGGCCTGGGGGGTCAGAAGGTCACAGGTTCTAATCCTGGCTCTGCCACGTGTCTGCTGTGTGACCCTGGGCAAGCCGCTTTACTTCTCTGTGCCTCAGCGACCTCATCTGTAAAGTGCGGATCGAGACTGTGAGTCCCACATGGGACGGGGACTGTATCTAACCGGATTAGCTTGTATCCACCTCAGCGCTCAGTACAGTGCCTGGCACATAGTAAGCGCATAACAAATACCATCTAATCCCGGCTCTCCCACTTGTCTGCTGTGTGACCTTGGGCAAGGCACTTTGCTTCTCTCTGCCTCAGTTACCTCATCTGTAAAATGGGGATTGAGACTGTGAGTCCCACATGGGACGGGGACTGTGTCCAACCGGATTAGCTTGTATCCACCTCAGTGCTCAGTACAGTGCCTGGCACATAGTAAGCGCATAACAAATACCGTCTAATCCCGGCTCTCCCACTTGTCTGCTGTGTGACCTTGGGCAAGGCACTTTGCTTCTCTCTGCCTCAGTTACCTCATCTGTAAAATGGGGATTGAGACTGTGAGTCCTACATGGGATGGGGACTGCTTCCAACCCGATTTGCTTGTATCCACCCCAGCGCTTAGTACAGTGCCTGGCACTTAGAAGTGCTTAACAAATACTATAATCAGAGGTCATTTATAATATATGATTTAAATATATGAACGTAAGGACTGTGGGGTGGTGGGAGGGATGAATACCGAATGTCCAAAGGTCACAGATCCAAATACATAGACGCAGAAAGGAGAGGGAGCCAGGGAAAAGAGGACTTAATCGGGGAAGGTGGAGGAGGTGTGATCTCAATAAGGCTCTGAAGGTGGGGAGTCTGGCGTATACAAAGGAGGAAAGAATTCCAGGCCAGAGGGAGAATGTGGAAAAGGGGTCGGCGGGGAGATTGATGAGATCGGAGCAGAGTGAATTAGCTGGAGTTAGACAACCATAAGTAACCTGCTGGGCTGTAGTAGGAGAGCAGAGAGGTGAGATTGACCGCTTTAAAGCCAATGGTAAGGAGTTTTGGTTTGATGCAGTGGTGGACGGGCAAACACAGGAGGTTAATGAGGAGTGGGGAGCTGTACGTTGAATGTTTTTGTAGAAAAATGATCCGGGCAGCAGAGTGAAGTATGGACTGGAGTGGAGAGAGACAGGAGGCTGGGAGGTCAGCAAGGAGGCTGATAAGGCAGTCAAGGGGGAATAGTGTACGTGCTTGGATCGACATAGTAGCAATTTGGATGGTGAAGAAAGGGCAGATTTTAGTGATGTTGTGAAGGTAATCGACCCATCGATCAATTGTATTTATTGAGTGCTTACTGTGGGCAAAGCACTGTACTAAGTGCTTGGGAGAGAACAGTTCAACAGAGTTGGTAGATACATTCCCTGCCCACATCGAGCTCACAGACTAGAGAAGGCGAGAGACACTGATATAAATAAATACACTACAGATAGGTGGTGAATAAAGGGAGCAAATCAGGGCGATGCAGAAGGGAGTGGGAAAAGGGGAAATGAGGACTTAATCAGGGAAGGCGTTTTGGAGGAAATGTGCCTTCTAGATGGCTTTGCAGGTGGGGAGTCATTGTGTCCAGTCATGGACTGGAGTGGGGAGAGACAGGAGGCTGGGAGGTCAGCGAGGAGGCTGATACAGTAATTAAGGCGAGGAGCGCTTGAATTAACTTGGTAGCAGTTTGAATGGAGAGGAAAGGACAGATTTCCACAATGTTGCGGCGGCTGACTCAACAGGATTTAGTGATAGATTGAATAATGTGGGCTGAATGAGAGATGAGTCAAGGATAACACCACGATTACAAACTTGCGAGACAGGGAGGATAGTGGTGCAGGAAAGTCCTGGGGAGGACAGGGTTTGGGTGGGAAAATAAAGAGTTCAGACAGGTGAGGTTTGAGGTGTCGGCGAGACATCCAAGTAGAGACGTCTTGAAGGCAGGAAGAAATGCGAGACTGCAGAGAGGGGGAGAGATCAGGGTTGGAGATGTAGGTTTGGGAATCATCTGCATAGAGGTGGTAGTTGAAGCCAGGGATGAGTTCTCTGAGAGAGTGGGTGTAGATGGAGAATAGAAGGGGACCCCCCTACAGTGAGGGGGTGGGAGACAGAGGAGACTGAGAACGAACAGCCAGAGAGATAGGAGGAGAACCAAAAGAGAACAGTATCAGCGATGCCGAGGTTGGATAACATTTCCGGGAGATGGGGTGGTCGACAGTATCAAAAGCAGCTGAGGATTAGGATGGAGGAGAGGCCGTTGGACTGGGCAAGAAGCAGATAAAACTGGTGAGCTCCGAGAGGGCAGCAAGGTGGGTATCTACTGCCCACCCATCACAGTGGACCTGCTCAGAGGCCGGAACTCAGGATGGAGCGGGACGGATAGAACCGGGGCGTCCTCTTTGGGAAGAGCCTTGGAGAGCCAGTCTCTCGCCCAAGGCCTGTGGGGAAGGGTCAGAGATCTCATCTGGAGACAGGAAATGAAGAGACGGCAGGCCAGAGTTGATTATTTATTGGAAAAATATGGAGGCAGAGAGACAGAGAATCAGAAAGGCTGTAAATACCGGGTCACTCTACCTGAATAAAAACCAGCAGCCCAAGGACCAAGGGAAATGCCCTTGGATTTTCCCAGAATACAATGTAAACCATCTCTGAGGGGCTGGAAGGGAAGGGAGAGGCTGAGGCACAGGGAGCCATGTTCGTTTCCCACCCTCAGTGTGGGGAGTTGGCTTGGGGGGCAAGGGAGGGTTCTAAAGTTGGTCCTTAGAAGGAGCAAGGAGCCCGCGGGGAAACCCCGAGGAATCCTTGAAGGGATGTGTGAGAGAGTTCCCCACTTCTCTCAGCCCCTAACTCAGCTGCGCTTTCCCTTGCCATGACCGCAGGGCCCCTGCTTTTGGAGTTGGCACGGGTCGTGTTCTCTGAGGACCAGCCGTGCCCCCTAGGTGAGACGAGGAGAGGGGCCCGTAGTCCCCGGGTACATCCCCTCACCCGGCTGCACGCTTCTGTGCAGGGCCACCTCTTATTGGGCATCAGGTGGTGCAGGTACAGAGTCGCTGGGGAGGAGACTGACGGGGGAGCGAGAGGGGAGTGCGGGTGGGAAAGGCCGAAGGGAAAGAAGAAAGGTGGGACTGAGGGGGAAAGCTGGCGGAGCAAAGTAGAGAGGCGGTTGGAAGTGAGGGAAGAATGGGATAGGCCGAGGGGAGAGTAGACGGTTTGGGCAAGGAGAAAATGGGTGGGCAGGGCAGTTCCGCTGCGGAAGCCCGAGGAGGGCTGGGGTATCAGCAGGAGGAAAGGCATCCCGGCCAATCCCCTGCCTACACAGCGGCCTTCCTAGCTCACAGTAGGCCCGAGCTTTCGGGACACTGAGGCCCGGACTCTTCCCACGTCCCAGCAAGGACTCAGGTGACCCACCCCAGGTCCGGGTGGGGATTGGCGTGATCTTCTGCCCCACGCTGCAGGCCCCCTGGAGCCTCCTGGACGGTGCCAACCAGGAACAGGAGTTGGGAGAGAGGTGGGATGAGAGCGGGATGGGGGCAGGGTGAGGGTAGGACAGGGTGGGACGGGTTGGCCTCCCTCCAGGGTCTTAACCTAAGCACGTTTTTCTGATCGGGGTAGCCCAGTCGGGAGCCCCCCGGTAAAGGTTGAAAGTTCAAAATGGAGGAGGCCCAGGAAAGGGCGCACGCTCCCCTCTGCCACTCTCCGTGCCCCTCTGTCACCCCAGCTGGTCCCCAGCTTCACCAGCTCGGAGTGGATGCCTGGTAGGGGACACAAAGGTGAGGAGCACCCTGACGCTAATCCCCAGACACCCACCGGAGTTTGGACCACCACGGCAGGTCCCAGAATCCGTTGCTCGGCCCCGGCTGAGACGGGCCCACGCCGCTCGGGGTGGCGCGGTGTTGGGTCGGGGGGCCGTGCCCACGTGGAGTCTCTTCCCCCAGCCCCGGAGCTCACATGAAAGTGGAGTCCAGCTGGCTGGTATCGTGATGGCTGCGGGCGCGAGCCTCAAAAAGCTGTTTGATGAGCGCCAACTTCTCCTGCTCCAGCTGAGTGATTCGCTCGCTCTTTTCCGTCACCTCCTTGGAGGGGCCAGTGGGGAGGGTCAGCGCGGCCCATCGCCAGCCCAACCTCTCGAAGCCCGGACCCTCCCGGGACTGGCCGCACCCCTGGGGGGCTGGGGGAGACGGGTGAAGGGAGCAGTCTCGGGCATTTGGGGGGACGGGCTGGGTTCTCCGGCCTCTAACGGTCATCGCCCTCGCCCCACCTTCTCTGGGACGGTCACCTCTCCCTGCCCTCCCCCAATCCTCTCCCATCTCTGAGCGGCCCCTCACCTTGGTTAGAAGCCGATTTTGCTCCTTAAGCATGTGGATGATATGGTGGTGATGGTTGTGGGGGTGATCAGGGGGGTTTCCTCCGGCGAGGCGAGCCACACTGAGCAGGGGGCCAGCCTGGACGCTCGATCCAGAGGAGGAGAAGGAGGCCCCCACATCCTGGCGGGGGAAGCGGGATTAATTAATCAATCATAACTGGGATTTATCGAGCCCTTATGGCATGCAGAGGTCTATTTTATTTTGACGACTTGACAGCCGTCCACACGTTTTGTTTTGTTGTCCGTCTCCCCCTTCTAGACTGTGAGCCCGTTGTTGGGTCGGGACCGTCTCTCTATGTTGCCGACTTGGACTTCCCAAGCGCTTAGTCCAGTGCTCTGCACACAGTAAGCGCTCAATAAATACGATTGAATGAATTATTAATAATAATAGAAAATACCACCATCATTTTTAACCCTAGGTTCTGGGGTCTAACAGGCCGAGGTTGGGCCTCACAAAGGGGCTTCTAGACTGATAGCCTGCTGTTGGGTAGGGACCGTCTCTATATGTGGCCAACTTGTACTTCCCAAGCGCTTAGTCCAGTGCTCTGCACGCAGTAAGCGCTCAATGAATACGATTGAGTGAATGAATGAATGTTTGTGCTGATTTGTTACTCTATTTATTTTACTTGTACATATTTACTAGTCTATTTATTTTGTCAATGAGGTGCACCTAGCTTTATTTCTATTTATTTTCATGACTTGACACCTGTCCACATGTTTTGTTTTGTTGTCCGTCTCCCCCTTCTAGACTGTGAGCCCGTTGTTGGGTCGGGACCGTCTCTGTATGTCACCAACTTGTACTTCCCAAGTGCTTAGTACAGTGCTCGGCACACAGTAAGCGCTCAATTAATACGATTGAGTGAGTGATTGTGCTAAGCACTTGGGAGAGTATCGTACAGCAGAATTGGTTCCTGTTTTGTTGCCTGTCCCCCCCCCTTCTAGACTGTGAGCCCGCTGTTGGGTAGGGACCGTCTGTATATGTTTCCAACTTGTACTTCCCAAGCGCTTAGTACAGTGCTCTGCACATAGTAAGCACTCAGTAAATACGATTGAATGAATGAATGAATGAATGGTAGACCCATCCCCTGCCCACAAGGGGCTGAGGCTGGGGTGAATATTTATTCATTCATTGATTCAATCGTATTTATTGAGCGCTTACTGTGTGCAAAGCACTGTACTAAGCGCTTGGGAGAGTTCAACATAACAACAAACAGACACATTCCTGCCCACGGTGAGCTGAACAATCCCTACCTTCAAGGAGCTTATAGTCTAGTGGGGAGAGGCAGACAATAAAATAAATCATAGGAAGGGAAGCCGCCAAAGTGGTGAATATGCACCTTATTCAATCCTATAATAATAATAATAATGGCATTTATTAAGCACTTACTATGTGCAAAGCACTGTTCTAAGCGCTGGGGAGGTTACAAGGTGATCAGGTTGTCCCACGGAGGGCTCACGGTCTTAACCCCCATTTTCCAGACGTGGTAACTGAGGCCCAGAGAAGTGAAGTGACTTGCCCAAAGTCTGACAATTGGTGGAGCCGAGATTTGAACCCATGACATCTTACTCCAAAGCCCGTGCTTTTCCACTAAGGCATGCTACTTCTATTTGAGTGCTTACTGTGCTGTGTTGTAACCTACCAAGCATTCATTCAATTTATTGAGTGCTTACTATGTGCAGAGCACTGTACTAAGCGCTTGGGAGAGCATAATACAACAATAAACAGACATATTCCCTGCTCACAATGAGCTGCTCTGCATATAGTAAGCGCTCAGTAAATGCCATTAATGATGAGGCCAAGTACTGGGCTAAGCACATAGCGGCTACAGCACAGGCCCGGGAGGCTCCGCCACTTGTCTGCTGTGCGGCCTCGGGCAAGCCGCTTCAATTCTCTGTGCCTCAGTTGCCTCACCTGTAAAATGCGGATGAAGACTGTGAGCCCCGTGTGGGACAGGGACTGTGCCCCACCCGATCTGCTTGTATCCACCCCAGCGCTTAGTAAAGTCCCTGGCACATAGTAAGTGTTTAACGAATACCATTATTATTATTATTATTAACTACCAGCCCCACTCCCCAGCCCCATTGTCACTGGACTCGAGTATGGAGGAAGTCAAAAGAATATCTGGAGGTGAATGAGGAAAGCTTTGCTTCATCACATAGTAAGTGCTTAACGAATACCATTATTATTATTATTATTATTATTATTATTATTATTAACTACCAGCCCCACTCCCCACCCCCGTTGTCACCAGACTCAAGTATGGAGGAAGTAAACAGAATATCTGGAGGTGAATGAGGAAAGCTTTGCTTCATACAATATCTCCCACTTAGATCTCTCCTGGGTCTCAAAGCCTAACTCTTCAGGTGAGCAGAGACTTAAAATTTTCAGATTTAAAAGGAAAAATCTGTTGGGGAGTTTGTATTTAAATCTCTCTTTTCCATGCCTCTTCAGTCTCCGTCCCTCCCCTCACAACTACTCTCCCGCAGATCCCCTCTTCCATCTGCAAAATGGGGATTACGACGGTGAGCCCCACGTGGGACGTGGACTGCATCCAACCTCGTTAGCTTGTATCTTCCCCAGTGCTTAGAATAGTACCTTGTACATAGCAAGCGCTTAACAAATACCTTTTTAAAAAAAAAAAATTAAAAAAGAAGGGGTAGAGAATGCTTTGCACCTCTGGCCTGAAGAGGATAATGGGAGATGCTGCTGCTAGGGGAGCCTTGGTGATGAGGGCCAATCTCCCAGCCTTCTCTGTGGAGGGGCCTGGATGGAGGACGATTCATTCATTCGTTCATTCAATTGTATTTATTGAGCGCTTACTGTGTGCAGAGCACTGTACTAAGCGCTTGGGAAGTACAAGTTGGCAACATTATAGAGACGGTCCCTACCCAACAGCGGGCTCACAGTCTAGAAGGGGGAGACAGACAACGAAACAAAACATATTAACAAAATAAAATAAATAGAATGAATATGTACAAATAAATAAATAAATAAATAAATAAATCACTGACCTTTCCTGAGCACGCGGCAGCCAGGAGTTCCCCCAGGCAGCGGATCACCTCCTGTAGCTTAGGCAGCAGCTGGCCCAGGGGACTGACGCTCCCCTCATCCACGGCGTCCTGAACAGAGGAGAAGAAGAAGGAAACTAGAGGTCTGAGGGCAGGACCACCACCGGCCCTGCCCCCCCCAGGGAAACCAGAGGTAGGGACTCGGACACCCTCGGGGACGTCCCAGCATCCTCTTTCATTCATTCAATCGTATTTATTGAGTGCTTACTGTGCGCAGAGCACTGGACTAAGCACTTGGGTAGTACAATATAATAGCAGACACATTCCCTGCCCGCAACGAGTTGGGGGAGACCGACATTAATCGAAATAAATAAATGACAGATGTGGACGTAAGCGGTGTGGGGCTGGGGTGGGGGGGATGAAGAAAGGGAGCCAGTCAGGGTGATGTGGAAGGAAGAGGGAGAAGAGGAAAGGTGGGCTTAGTCAGGGAAGGCCTCTTGGAGGAGATGCTCCTTTAGTAAAGCTTTGAAGGGTGAGGTGGTGGGTTCAGGCCCACCCTTGGGGGAGGAGTCGGGGAGCCCAGAAAAGAAGCGGGTTCTGGGTCGGGAGAATGTGGGGAGAGCCAGACTCACGTTACTGTTCTTGCTTTTTCCCAGTTGCCTCTGGCGCTCGTTAACAAACTGTATCTGCTGCTGGTACCACTGGTGGCTCTGCTCCATCATCTCCAGGCCCTGAAGCAGGACGGCTTTCTCGCGCTCCAACTCCCTCATCTGCTGCAGCTGCGACGACAGTGGTCAACCCCCCCCCTCAACCTCCATCCTTCAGCCTCCTCAGCCTCTGTCCCTCAACAGCCCGCCTCCGCTCAGCCTCTGCCCTTCAGCTTCTGTCCCTCTGATACCCCCCTCAGCCTCCTCAGCCACCCCCCACAACTACTCTCCCTCAGATACCCTCCTTCGGCCTCCCACCTCAGCCATCCCCTCTCGGCCTCTGTCGCTCAGCTCTCGTACCTCAACATCCCCCCGCCTCCATTTATCCCACCTCAGCCATTCCCTCTCAGCCTCTGTCGCTCAGCTCCCGTACCTCAATTTCCCCCCCACCTCCATTTATCGCCACTCAGCCTCCATCCCCCAGACACCCCCCTCGATTTCCAGCCCTCGGCTAAACCCCCCTCAGCTTCCATCGACCCACGTTTTCAATCTATCACTAAATTCCGTCGGTTCAACCTTCACAACATGGCTAAAATCCGCCCTTTCCTCCCCATCCTGCCACCATATTAATCCAAGCGCTTATTCTATCCCACCTCTCTTACTGTCACTTGTCAGCCGTGTGACTCGCGGCTTTGGGCAAGTCACTTAACTTCTCTGTGCCTGTAAAATGGGGATGAAGACTGTGAGCCCCATGTGGGATAACCTGATTACCTGGTAGCTACCCCAGCGCTTAGAACAAATACCATCATTATTATTATCATTATTACTGCATCAGCCTCCTTGCCGACCTCCCTGACTCCTGTCTCTCCCTACTCCATTCCATACTTCAGCCTGCTGCCCGGATCATTTTCCTGCAAAAATATTCAATCCATGTTTCTCCACATTCCCTGTCACATCTCCTCCAAGAGGCCTTCTCCAACTAAGCTCTCTTTTCCCCTATTCCCTCTCCCCTCTGCGTCGCCTATGCCCTTCGATCTGTATTCTTTGCATACTTTATATTCACCACCCGCCTCAGATCCAAACTTACAAACGTATCCGTAATCTATTTATTAATCTGTGTTTCTTCCCCGCTAGACTCTAAGCTCATCGAAGGCAGGGAACGTGTCCACCAGCTCAGTTTTATTTTCCTCTCCCAAACACAGTGCGCTGCACACAGTAAGTGCTCAGTAAATAACACTGATTGATTGATTAATCGACTGATAGAGTCAAAGGTGCAGTTGTGTGGGGGCGTAGATATAGAGAGCAGGAGGGAGAGTCTGCTTATGAGAATTAGCTGAACAAGAGGAAAGAGAGGGGAGGGATAGTGGACTGGTGAGGAGACAAGGGGGAGATTTTAGGAAGTTCAGGCCTGGTGGTGTCTACGTTACCAACAGAGTAATAAAGATAATAATAATTACGGTATTTCTTAAGTGCTTACTATGTCCCAAGCTCTTTAAGTGCTGGGGTAAATACTAGATAATCAGGTTGGACACAGTCCATGTCCCATGTGGGGCTAACAGTCTAGGTAGGAGGAAGAACAGACAATGAATCCTTATTTTACAGATGAGGGAACTGAGGCACGGAGAATTGAAGTGACTTGCTCACGGTCACACGGGGGCAAATGGCAGGGCTGGGATTAGAAGCCAGGTCGCCTGACCCCCGGGCCCGGGCTCCCATTAGGCCCCGACGTGGGGCAGGGACTGTGTCCAACCTAATTTGAAACGACCCCAGCGCTTAGAACAGTGCTTGGCACATAGTAAGCACTTAACAAGTACCATAACTATAATTGAATTATTATTAGGCTACATTGCTCTTCTAGTGGGCGAGGCCCTTGGGGGTTAGAAAGGGATGTGGTGGGGGCTTTTGTCTTATGCCGTCGAGTCATTTCCAACCCATAGCGACACCATGGTCACATCTCTCCCGGAATGCCCCGCTCTCCACCCGCAATCGTTCCAGTAGTGAATCCCTAGAGTTTTCCTGGTCAAAATCCAGAAGCGGGTTACCATCGCCTCCTTCCTCGCAGTCAACTTGAGTCTCCACCCTCAACTCTCTTCTGTGCTGCTGCTGCTCAGCACGGGGGAGTTTTGACTTGTAACAGATGGCCTGCCACTCGCTAGCCACTGCCCAAGCTAGGGATCATCATCATCATCAATCGTATTTATTGAGCGCTTACTGTGTGCAGAGCACTGGACTAAGCGCTTGGGAAGTACAGGTTGGCAACATATAGAGACAGTCCCTACCCAACAGTGGGGATGGGATGGGTAGGCCTCTGCTTGACTCTCCCTCCCTTAGTCGAGGCTGGTAGAGGCCTGGAAACTCTCTGAGAGGGAATCAGGGGACTCGGGAAGGGCTAAAGAAGGGGAAATGCAGTGTGGAGGTTTAGTCATTCATTCAATCGTATTTATTGAGCGCTAACTGTGTGCAGAGAGCGTGGGAGTCGAGGGGGCATGAACAGAAAAGTCGGCAGGTAAGGGAGAGGGACCGCTTGCCACCTTGGGCAGGTTCCTCACCCCGGGCTTCAAGGCTGTCCATCCCCTCGGCCCTTACTACCTCACCTCCCTTCTCTCCTTCTCCAGCCCAGCCCGCACCCTCCGCTCCTCCGCCACTAATCTCCTCACCGTACCTCGTTCTCGCCTGTCCCGCCATCGACCCCCGGCCCACGTCCTCCCCCGGGCCTGGAATGCCCCCAATCCCTCTGCCCATCCGCCAAGCTAGCTCTCTTCCTCCCTTCAAGGCCCTACTGAGAGCTCACCTCCTCCAGGAGGCCTTCCCACACTGAGCCCCTTCCTTCCTCTCCCCCTCATCCCCCTCTCCATCCCCCCATCTTACCTCCTTCCCTTCCCCACAGCACCTGTATATATGTTTGTACATATTTGTTACTCTATTTATTTATTTATTTATTTTACTTGTACATATCTATTCTATTTATTTTATCTTGTTAGTATGTTTGGTTTTGTTCTCTGTCTCCCCCTTTTAGACTATGAGCCCACTGTTGGGTAGGGACTGTCTCTATATGTTGCCAACTTGTACTTCCCAAGCGCTTAGTACAGTGCTCTGCACACAGTAAGCGCTCAATAAATATGATTGATGATGATGATGATGATGATGATGATGACCTTGGGGTGGCGGAGACAGACACGGGTGCCCCGTCCTTCCTCCGCGTGTCTGCCGGAGGGCCCGGGTGGGAAGTCCGGCCGCGCCTTACCATGCTGTAGTCCACGCCGTCGGTGATGGTGTGACGCCTCTGGTCCGTGCGGCCACGCTGGTGGGGACGGCCACAGCCTCCCGGGGCTGGGCCGGAGCCACCTGGGGATGCGGGGACAGTCGCTCAGCTCCGCACACGGGGGCTCGTCCTCAGAACCGCGGCCGAGGACTGGACGGCCCACCCTAGTCCAGTCCTCCTCTCCTCTTCTCCCTCTCCCTTCCATGTCATCCTGACTGGTTCCCTTTATTCATCCCCCCCATCCCAGCCCCACACCACTTGGGTCCACTATCTGTCATTTATTTCTTTCTATTAATGTCTATCTCCCCCTCTAGACTGTAAGCTCATCATGGGCAGGGAATGTGTCTGTTATCTTGTTATATTATACTCTCCCCAAGCGCTTAGGACAGTGCTGTGCACATGGTAAGCACTCAGCAAATTCATTCAATCACATTTATTGATCGCTTACTGTGTGCAGAGCACCTTACTAAGCACTTGGGAAAGTATAGTACAACAATAAACATATATAAATATATATATATATATATATAAAGGTGTGTATATATACATATATATGTGCATATACACACATATGTATATATATGTATATATCCACACATATGCATATATGTATATACACACACATATATGTATATGTGTGTGTATATATATACCTTTATATATATATATATATTTATATATGTTTATTGTTGTGCTATACTATATGTATATATATAGATACACACCATATATAATAATAATGCCCTAATAATAATAATAAATGCCAGCATTATTATATATACATATATATACATATAATAATAATGCCCTAATAATAATAATAAATGCCAGCATTATTATATATACATATATATATATATATACATATAGAGAAGCAGCGTGGCTCAGTGGAAAGAGCCCGGGCTTTGGAGTCAGTTCAGGGGTTCAAATCCCGGCTCTGCCAATTGTCAGCTGTGTGACTTCGGGCAAGTCGCTTGACTTCTCTGTGCCTCAGTTACCCCATCTGGAAAATGGCGATCAAAAGTGTGAGCCCCACGTGACACAACCTGATGACCCTGTATCTACCCCAGCGCGTAGTACTATGTGCTTGGCACATAGTAAGCCCTTAACATATACAATTATTATATGTTATAATACAATTATTCCCTGGGCCATCCCGCAAAAAACGGAGAAGCAGCGTGCCTCAGTTACCTCATCTGTAAAATGGGGATTAAGAGTGCGAGCCCCATGTGGGACAACCTGATCACCTTGAATCCCCCCGGCGCTTAGAACAGCGCTTGGCACATAGTAAGCGCTTAACAAATACCATCGTTATTAAAACGGAGACTATCCCCCGGGAATTCTAGGAACTAGCAATTGCAGGACGGTCTTCCATGGATACCGAGCCCTTCCCACGCTGAACACCGTTATCCGATCTCTTCTAGTTCCCACCTCGGCCCTGTCCTGCTCCGGGCCGGCCCTTGGCTCACAGAAGGAGGCTTTGAGCCCTTTGTGGCCCCATCGGAGCCTCGGGAAACCGAGACGCTCACGCGGCCTCCTGCACCCCTGGGAGCCGGGGACCATTTGAGATGAGAGGCTGAGGATGTTGCTTTAATAATAATAATAATAATAATAATAATAATAATAATAATAATAATAAAATACTTACTCTGTGCCATGAACTGTTCTAAGCGCCGAGGTAGATACGAGAAAATCGGGTTGGACACAGTCCCTGTCCCACATGGGGCTCACAGTCTCAATCTCCATTTTCCAGAGCAGAGAACTGAGGCCCAGAGAAGTGAAGTGACGTGCCCGAGGTCACACAGCAGACAAGGGGTGGAACTGGGATTAGAACCCACGACCTTCTGAGTCCCAGGCCCGGGCTAATTCCACTAGGCCATGCCGCTTCTCTCGAGTCAAAGCTTACTCATTCATTCAGTCGTATTTATGGAGCGCTTACTGTGTGCGGAGCACCGGACTAAGCGCTTGGGAAGTCCAAGTTGGCGACACATAGAGACGGCCCCTACCCAACAGTGGGCTCACAGTCTAGAAGGGGGAGACAGAGGACAATACAAAACATATTAACGAAATAAAATAAATGGAATAAATATGTACAAATAAAATAGAGTAATAAATCCGTACAAACATATATACATATATACAGGTGCTGTGGGGAGGGGATGGGGAGCGGGAGGAGGGGGAGAGTGTCAGTGTCCCTTCCCAATCCTCAACTTGTAATTATCATAAATGCCATCTGTTAAGTGTTTACCATGTGCCAGGCACTGTACTGAGCGCCGTTGAGCTCCTCCTCCCCCTACGTCATCATCATCATCATCATCATCAATCGTATTTATTGAGCGCTTACTATGTGCAGGGCACTGTACTAAGCACTTGGGAAGTACAAATTGGCAACATATAGAGACAGTCCCTACCCAACAGTGGGCTCACAGTCTAAAAGGGGGAGACAGAGAACAAAACCAAACATACTAACAAAATAAAATAAATAGAATAGATATGTACAAGTAAAATAAATAAATAAATAAATAGAGTAATAAATATGTACAAACATATATACATATATACCGGTGCTGTGGGGAAGGGAAGGAGGTAAGATATAGCTATAATTCTATTTATTCTGACGGCTTTGACACCTGTCTACATGTTTTGTTTTGTTGTCCGTCTCCCCCTTCTAGACTGTGAGCCCCGCTGTTGGGTAGGGACCGTCTCTATGTGTTGCCAACTTGTACTTCCCAAGCGCTCAGTACAGTGCTCTGCACACAGTAAGCGCTCAATAAATACTATTGATTGATGGATTGATTCCCAAGCGCTCAGTACAGTGCTCTGCATACAGTAAGCGCTCAATAAATACGACTGAATGTTGTAAAATCCCTCGCTGGACTGTAAACTTGATGAGGGCAGGGATCCTGTCTACTCACTCTACCGGACTCTCCCAAGCGCTTAGTCCGGTGCTTTGCACACAGTAAGCGTTCAGTAAGGCCCTTATTGAAGAGGCCCTCCTTCCTCTCCCCCTCCTCCCGGCCTTACCTCCTTCCCCTCCCCACAGCACCTGTATATATGTATATATGTTTATACATATTTATTACTCTATTTTATTTGTACATATTCATTCTATTTATTTTATTTTGTTAATATGTTTTGTCTGTCTCCCCCTTCTAGACTGTGAGCCCACTGTTGGGTAGGGACCGTCTCTAGATGTTCCCAACTTGTACTTCCCAAGCGCTTAGTACAGTGCTCTGCACACAGTAAGCGCTCAGTAAATACGACTGAATGAATGACATGAAAAAGGCCCGTTGGTTGATGGACGGATTGGAGAAGGTGTGAGTCAACGGAGTGAGAGAAAACAAATAAGGGGATGTTTTATAGAGAAGCAGCGTGGCTTAGGGGAAAGAGCCCAGGCTTGGGAGTCTGAGGTCGTGGGTTCTAATCCTGGCTCCGCCACATAGCTGTGTGACTTCGGGCAAGTCACATCACTTTTCTGGGCCTCAGTTCCCTCATCTGTTAAATGGGGGTGAAGACTGTGAGCCCCATGTGGGACAACGTGATTCATTCATTCATTCATTCATTCAATCGTATTTATTGAGCGCTTACTGTGTGCAGAGCACTGTTCTAAGCGCTTGGGAAGTACAAGTCGGCAACATATAGGGACGGTCCCTACCCAACAACTGGCTCACAGTCTAGAAGGGGGAGACAGACAACAAAACAAGACATGTTTAGAGAAGCAGTGTGGCTCAATGGGAAAGAGCCCGGGCTTTGGAGTCAGAGGTCATGGGTTCAAATCCCGGCTCTGCCAATTGTCAGCTGTGTGACTTTGGGCAAGTCACTTAACTTCTCTGTGCCTCTGTTACCTCATCTGTAAAATGGGGATGAAGACTGTGAGCCCACCGTGGGCCAACCTGATCACCTTGTAACCTCCCCAGCGCTTAGAACAGTGCTTTGCACATAGTAAGCATTTAATAAATGCCATCATTATTATTATGTAGACAGGTGTCAAAATAATCAGAGCAAAGATGATCTCTTACCCGCTCACCCAGTGCTTAGAACTTGGTAAGCGCTTAACAAACACCAACATTATTATGAGAAGCAGCATGACTCAGTGGAAAGAGCCCGGGCTTGAGAGTCAGAGGACGCGGGTTCTAATCCCGCCTCCGCCACTTGTCTGCTGTGTGACCTCGGGCAAGTCACTTCACTTCTCTGGGCCTCAATTCCTTCATCTGTGAAATGGGGATGAAGACTGTGAGCCCACCATGGAACAACCTGATGACCCTGTATCTGCCCCAGCGCTTAGAACCCGTGCATGGCACATAGTAAGCGCTTAACGAATACCATCATTATGACAAATGATGATGATGGCCGTCATCCTATTAGTGTTATATAGTAATAGAGAAGCAGCGTGGCTCAGTGAAAAGAGCCAGGGCTTTGGAGTCAGAGGTCATGGATTCAAATCCCAGCTCCGCCAATTCATTCATTCAGCTGTATTTATTGAGCGCTTACTGTGTGCAGAGCACTGCACTAAGCGCTTGGGAAGTACAAGTCGGCAACATATAGAGACGGTCCCTACCCGACAACGGGCTCACAGTCAATTGTCAGCTGTGTGACTTTGGGCAAGTCACTTCACTTCTCTGGGCCTCAGTTCCCTCCTCTGGAAAACGGGGATGAAGACCGTGAGCCCCCCGTGGGACAACCCGATCACCTTGTAACCTCCCCAAACAGCGCTTGGCACGTAGTAAGCACTTAGTAAATGCCATCACTATCATTAGAAGCAGCGTGGCTCAGTGGAAAGAGCCCAGGCTTGGGAGTCAGAGGTCATGGGTTCAAATCCCGGCTCTGCCGCTTAGTCAGCTGTGTGCCTTTGGGCAAGTCACTTCACTTCATCTGTAATCCCAGACTGAGCCCCCTTTTTCCTCTCCTCCTCTCCATCCCCTCCCCACAGCATCTATCTATCTATATATATATATATATATATATATGTACAGATTTATTACTCTATTATTTGTACATATTTACTATTTATTTTGTTGATGTGCATCTAGCTGTAATTCTATTTGTTCTGACGATTTTGACACCTGTCCATGTGTTTTGTTTTGTCGTCTGTCTCCCCCTTCTAGACTGTGAGCCCATTGTTGGGTAGGGACCGTCTCTATATGTTACCGACTTTACTTTCCAAGCGCTTAGTACAGTGCTCTGTGCTCAATAAATACGATTGAATGAATGAATGAATGAATAAAATGGGGGTGAAGATTGTGTGTCCCACGTGGGACAACGTGACTCATTCATTCATTCATTCAATCGTATTTATTGAGCGCTTACTGTGTGCAGAGCACTGTACTAAGCGCCTGATCACCTCGCATCCTCCCCAGCGGTTAGAACAGTGCTTGGCACATAGTACTGGGGAAGTAGCGTAGCTCAGTGGAAAGAGCCCGGGCTTTGGAGTCAGAGTTCATGGGTTCGAATCCCAGCTCCGCCAATTGTCAGCTGTGTGACTTGGGGCGAGTCACCGCACTGCTCTGGGCCTCAGTTACCTCATCTGGAAAATGGGGATTAAGATTGCGAACTCCCCGCGGGCCAACCTGATCACCTTGTAACCTCCCCAGGGCTCAGAACAGTGCTTGGCACATAGCACTGGGGAAGTACTGGGGAAGCAGCGTGGCTCAGTGGAAAGAGCCCGGGCTTTGGAGTCAGAGTTCATGGGTTCGAATCCCAGCTCCGCCAATTGTCAGGTGTGTGACATGGGGCGAGTCACCGCACTGCTCTGGGCCTCAGTTACCTCATCTGAAAAATGGGGATTAAGATTGCGAACTCCCCGCGGGCCAACCTGATCACCTTGTAACCTCCCCAGCGCTTAGAACAGTGCTTGGCACATAGCACTGGGGAAGTATTGGGGAAGCAGTTGACTCAGTGGAAAGAGCCCGGGCTTTGGAGTCAGAGTTCATGGGTTCAAATCCCTGCTCCGCCAATTGTCAGCTGTGTGACTTGAGTCACTGCACTACTCTGGGCCTGTTACCTCATCTGGAAAATGAGGATTAATCAATCAATCAATCGTATTTATTGAGCACTTACTGTGTGCAGAGCACTGTACTGAGCGCTTGGGAAGTCCAAGTTGGCAACATATAAAGACAGCAGTCCCTAACAGTGGGCTGTGAACCCCCCGTGGGCCATCCTGATCCCCTTGTAACCTCCCCGGCGCTTAGAACAGTGCTTTGCACATAGTAAGTGCTTAATAAATGCCATCATCATTATTGTTACTGTTCTAGTAAGCGGTTAGTACGTGCCATCATTGTCATCTTGCTTATTCTCCGTCGAGGGTGGGCCCCGGGGTGGTGTGTGTGGGGGGGGGTGCCTCACCTGGCTCCCGGGCCCGGGGGGGGGGGGGGGCCCCCGGTGTGGGGCCCCTGGTCGTGGCCGAGCAGGGAGGCCCTGAGCCCCGCCACCAGGCCGTCGAAGGTGAGCCGGCCTCCGGGCTGGGCCGCCCCGCGCAGGGCGTCCAGTACGCCCCCGGGCAGGTCCCTTGCCCCGGCCCCCCGCCAGCGGGACTCGATGTCCCGCAGCAGGACGTAGCCCCTCCGGCCCTCGTCCAGGATGTCGAACAGGGGCCGCAGGCTCCGCAGGAAGGCCCGGGGCGGGCCCGGGGGCCTGACCCCTGACCCCGAGGGGGACCCCCCGGACCCCCCCGGACCCCGGGGAGTCACGGCCATCCACCCCAAACCGCCTCCGACCCCCAGATCCCCCGGCCCCCGCTGCTGACCCCCAGACCCCCAAGCCCCCGCTGCTGACCCCCGGGCCCCCGCTGCTGACCCCCAGACCCCCGCTGAAGACCCCCAGACCCTCCCCTGGCTCCCGCTGCAGACCCCCAGCCCTTTTTCAGCCCCCGCTGCAGACCCCCAGATCCCCCAGCCCCCACTGCAGACCCCTAGACCCTCCCCTAGCTCCCGCTGCAGACCCCTAGACCCTCCCCTAGCTCCCGCTGCAGACCCCCAGGCCTCTCAGCCCCCGCTGAGGACCCCCAGCCCCTCCCCTCGCCTCCTCTGCAGACCCCCAGCCCCTGCCCCCCTGATCCCCCAGCTCCCGCAGCAACCCCCCAGCCCCCTCAGCCCCCGCTGCAGCCCCCCACCCCTGCCCCCCCCCCAAGATCCCCCAGCCCCCGCTGCAGACCCCTAGACCCTCCCCTAGCTCCCGCTGCAGCCCCCCAGCCCCTGTCCCCCCGATCCCCCGGCCCCCCCTGAGGCCCCCCAGCTCCCGCTGCAGACCCCAGCCCCTGCCCCCCACCAGACCCCCAGCCCCTCCCCTAGCTCCCGCTGCAGCCCCCCAGCCCCAGCCCCCCAGCCCCCTCAGCCCCCGCTGCAGACCCCCAGACAGACCCTCCCCTAGCTCCCCCTGCAGCCCCCAGCCCCTTCCCCCCAGATCCCCCGGCCCCCACTGAGGACCCCCAGCTCCCGCTGCAGACCCCAGCCCCTGCCCCCCAGGATCCCCCAGCCCCCGCTGCAGACCCCCCAGGCCTCCCCTAGCCCCTGCTGCAGACCCCCAGCCCCTGCCCCCCCCCCAAGATCCCCCAGACGCCGCTGCAGAGCCCCCAGACTTCCCCTAGCTCCCGCTGCAGACCCCCAGACTCCTCAGCCCCTGCTGCAGACCCCAGCCCCTGCCCCCCAAGATCCCCCAGACCCCGCTGCAGCCCCCCCAGACCTCCCCTAGCCCCCGCTGCAGACCCCAGCCCCTGCCCCCCAAGATCCCCCAGACCCCGCTGCAGCCCCCCCCAGACCTCCCCTAGCCCCCGCTGCAGACCCCCAGCCCCTGCCCCCCCAAGATCTCCGAGACCCCGCTGCAGCCCCCCCAGCCCCCAATGCAGCCCCCCTGAGCAGCCCCCTCCGGTGACCCCGCGGGACCCTCCGCCCCTGGCGCTCCCCGCGCCCACTTTTATCAATGGGGAGGGGAGGGGCGGGCACACACACACCCGCACGCACGCACACACACACACACACACACACACACCCTCCTCTGGCGTCATCCCTTCATTTGCATCCGCGGCTCCCATTGGCCGCCGGGGAGCCCAGCCCTGTTTCGATTGGCCGAGGCGGAGCTCGACCCCGTTTGATTTTTTCGGGCCGGGCCGGGCCGGGCCGCGGGGCGGCGCCCAACGTTGCCCGGCGGGAAGTTTGCCCGCTCCGCCCCCGAGCCCTGGGCTGGGCACCCGGGATGGATGGGCACCTGCTGCCCTCTCCCGGGACCCAGTCACCCGGGATGGGCCCCGGTGCCCCCTCCTGGGACCCAGTGCCCTCTCCCGGGACAGACTCACCCTTGCTGAGCCCCGGTGCCCTCTCCTGGCCCCCGCTGCCCTCTCCCGGGACAGAATCACCCGTGCTGGGCCCCAGTGCTCCCTCCTGGCACCCGGTGCCGGGCCCCAGTGCCCTCTCCCGTGACCCGGTCACCCGTGCTGGGCCCCAGTGCCCTCTCCCGGGACAGACTCCCCCTTGCTGAGCCCCAGTGCCCCCTTCTAGGATCCGATGCCCTCTCCCGGGACTCAGTCACCCTTACTGGGCCCCAGTGCCCCCTCCTGGGACCCGATGCCCTCTCCCTGGACCCAGTCACCCGTACTGGGCCCCAGTGCCCTCTCCTGGGACAGACCCACCCTTGCTGAGCCCCATTGCCCCCTCCTGGGCCCCGGTGCCCTCTCCCTGGACCCAGTCACCCTTACTGGGCGCCAGTGCTCCCTCCTGGCACCCGGTGCCGGGCCCCAGTGCCCTCTCCCGTGACCCGGTCACCCGTGCTGGGCCCCAGTGCCCTCTCCCGGGACAGATTCACCCTTGCTGAGCCCCAGTGCCCCCTTCTGGGACCCGATGCCCTCTCCCAGGACCCAGTCACCCTTACTGGGCCCCAGTGCCTCCTCCTGGGACCCGATGCCCTTTCCCTGGACCCAGTAACCCTTACTGGGCCCCAGTGCCCTCTCCCGGGACAGATCCACCCTTGCTGAGTCCCAGTGCCCCCTCCTGGGACCCGGTGCCCTCTCCTTGGACCCAGTCACCCTTACTGGGCCCCAGTGCCCCCTCCTGGGACCCGGTGCCCTCTCCCGGGACAGACTCCCCCTTGCTGAGCCCCGGTGCCCCCTCCTGAGGCCCGCTGCCCTCTCCCGGGACAGAATCACCCGTGCTGGGCCCTAGTGCCCCCTCCTGGGACCCGATGCCGTCTCCCGAGACCCAGCCACCCGTACTGGGCCCCAGTGCCCGTTCCTGGGACCCGGTGCCCTCTCCCGGGACCCAGTCACCCGTGCTGGGCCCCAGTGCCCTCTCCCAGGACAGACTCCCCCTTGCTGAGCCCCAGTGCCCCTTCCTGGGACCCGATGCCCTCTCCCGGGACCCAGTCACCCGTACTGGGCCCCAGTGCCCCCCCGTGGCACCCGGTGCCCTCTCCTGGGACCCAGTGCCCTCTCCCGGGACAGAGTCACTCGTGCTGGGCCTCAGTGCCCCCCGGTGAGACCCAGTGGCCTCTCCTTTCATTCATTCAATCGTATTTATTGAGCGCTTACTGTGTGCAGAGCACTGGCCTATGCGCTTGGGAAGTACAAATCAGCATCATATGGAGACGGTCCCTACCCAACAACGAGCTGGGACCCGGTGCCCCCTCCTGGCACCCGGTGCTCTCTCCCGGGACAGAGTCCCCCGTGCTGGGCCCCAGTGCCCCCTCCTGAGCCCCCCGTGCCCTCTCCTGAGACCTAGTGCTCCCTGTTTGGACCTAGTGCGCCCGGTGAGAGCCAGTGCCTCCTCCTGGGACCCGATGCCCACTTCTGAGACCCTGTGCCCTCTCCTGAGACAAAGTGACCCGTGCTGGGACCTAGTGCCTCCTGGTGAGACTCAGTGCCCCTTCTTGGGATCCGGTGCCCCCTCCTAAGACCCTGTGCCCTCTCCTGAGACTTAGTGCCCCATGCTGGGACCCTATGCGCTCTGGTGAAACCCAGTGCCTCCTCCTGGGACCCGATGCCTCCTGCTGAGACCCGGTGCCCCCTCCTGAGACCCTGTGTCCTCTCCTGAGACAAGAGTGCCCCGTGATGGTACCCGATGCCCCCTCTTGAGACTCAATGCCTCCTGTTGGGACCCAGTGCCCCCTCCTAATCATAACAGTAATGATAGTAGTTGTTAAGCACTTACTATGTGCCAGGCACTCTTAATAATAATAATAATAATAATAATAATGGCATTTATTAAGTGCTTACTATATGCAAAGCACTGTTCTAAGTGCTGGGGAGGTTACAAGGTGATCAAGTTGTCCCACGTGGGGCTCACAGTCTTCATCCCCCATTTTACAGATGAGGTAACAGGCCCAGAGAAGTGAAGTGACTTGCCCGAAGTCACACAGCTGACCAGTGGCGGAGCCTGGATTTGAACCCGTGACCTCTGCCTCCAAAGCCCGGGCTCTTTCCAGTGAGCCACGCTGCTTCTCACTCTCCCAATCCCCATTTCACAGGTGAGGTACCTGAAGCCCAGAGAAGTGAAGTGACTTTCCCCAGGTCGCCCAGCAGACAAGTGGCAGAGCTGGGATTAGAACCCATGACCTTCCGACTTCCAGGCCTGGGCTGTAGACACTACGCTGCTTCTCATCTGTCCATATCTGTCATTTATTTCTACCCTGCCATGCTGTTTTTCCCGCAAGCTAGTGCCCCTGACTGGAACTCGGTGCCCACTCCTGAGACTCAGTACCCTCTCATTCAGTCAGTCGTATTTATTGAGTGCTTATTGTGTGCACAGCACTATACTAAGCGCTTGGGAGAGTACAACAGGGCAACAAGCAGACACATAAAACTACCTCTGTAGGCTGAAAGTTTAAGTATTAAACCACTTGAGAGAGAACATGTCCATAGTTTAAAAGGATATAAGATTGCAGGTTTACCATTTATTAATAATAACAGTAACGATGACGGTATTTGTTAAGCGCTTACTGTGTGCCGAGCACTGTTCTAAGCGCTGGAGTAGATACAAGGTAAGCAGGTTGTCCCACGTGGGGTTCACACTCCTAATCCCCATTTTACAGATGAGGTAGCAGGCTCAGAGAAGTTAAGTGGCTTGCCCAAGGTCACACAGCGGACAAGCGGCGGAGCAGGGATTAGAACCCACGTCCTCTGACTCCCGACTCGCTGCTCTTTCTATTAAGCCATGCTGCTTCTGATAACTATAGTCCTGGTTAAGTATTTACTATAGTCCCAAATAATAATAATAATAAATAACAATGGCATTTATTAAGCGCTTACTATGTGCAAAGCACTGTTCTAAGTGCTGGGGTAGATACAAAGAAATCAAATTGTCCCACGTGGGGCTCACAGACTTAATCCCCATTTTCCAGATGAGGGAACTGAGGCCCAGAGAAGTGAAGTGACTTGCCCAAAGTCACACAGCTGACAAGTGGCGGAGCCGGGATTTGAACCCATGACCTCTGACTCTTGGTAGATACTTGGTAGAGACAAGCCAATAGGGTCAGACATAGCCCCTGTCCACACAGGGCTCATAGTCTAACGGGGAGGGAGAACAGGTATTGAATCCCCATTTTGCAGATGAGGAAACTGAGGCCCAGAGAAGTGAAGTGACTTCCCCAAAGTCACATAGCTGACAAGTGGCAGAGCTGGGATTTGAACCCGCGACCTCTGACTCTAAAGCCCGGGCTCTTTCCACTGAGCCACGCTGCAAACATGTAGACAGGTGTCAAAATCGTTAGAAGAAATAGAATTATAAGCTATATGTATCTACCCCCAGCGCTTAGTCCAGGGCCTGGCATGTAGTAAAATTCCTTACAGATACCATAAAAAAAGGGAAAGAAATCGTATCTTCCAGTTGGTTTGTGGCTGGATCTGTCTGAGATCAAAAAGGTGTTTTTTTTCCAAGCCCCGCAGGCTCCCAGACCAGAGCCACCTCGCCAACAATGAGCCGCATTGAGGCAAATGGAAACATTTTTGCAGCTGAGGAAAAGGTATCCGCGGGAAAGGAAAAGAGGTTTTCACCGATTCCAAGACAGGCTTCCTTGTGTGGAGCCCCCGGGGGAGAGGGAAAAAGGGAGATTTTGAGAAGGCAGGAGGCGGGGAAAGGGTAGAGGGCTCTTGGAAATCAGGTCAGTTCTTCCCAGGGCAGGAAATGATGCCTCTAGGAGGGAGGAAAGCTACGAATGTATTAACTATTCTATTTATTAAGTGCGCTTAGAACAGTGCTTTGCTCATAGTAAGCGCTTAACAAATGCCATTATTATTATTATTATTATTATTATTATTATTATTATTACTATGTGCTGGGCACTCGCCTAGGCGCTGAGGTAGATAGGAGATACGCAGTCCCCATCCCACATGGGGCTCACACTCTTAATCCCAATTTTCCAGATGAGGTAACTGAGGCCCAGTGAAGTGAAGTGACCTGTCACTTGCAGCTGACAATAGTAATAATAATAGTAGTAAGGATGGTATTTGTTAAGCGCTTACTAATAATAATCATAATAATGATGGTATTTGTTAAGCACTTACTCTGTGCAAAGCACTGTTCTAAGCGCTGGGGAGGTTACAGGGTGGTCAGGTTGTCCCACGGGGGGCTCACAGTTTTAATCCCCATTTTACAGATGGGGTAACTGAGGCACAGAGAAGTGAAGTGGCTTGCCCAAAGTCACAACTGGAAGAGCAGGGACTAGAATCCAGCTCATCTGACCCCCAGGCCCAAGCTCTAGCCACTAGGCCATGTTACTTCCCTTGTCTCTACCCCAGCGCTTAGAACAGTGCTTGGCACATAGGAAGCGCTTAACAAATACCATCATCCTCGTCATCATCATCATCATAATAATGTTGAAAAGGGAATGTATTCAACCTGATTGTATTCATTCATTCATTCAATCGTATTTATTGAGCACTTACTGTGTGCAGAGCACTGTACTAAGCACATGGGAAGTACAAGTCGGCAACAGATAGAGACGGTCCCTACCCGACAACGGGCTCACAGTCTAGAAGGGGGAGACGGACAACAAAACAAAACATGTGGACTGGTGTCGAGTCGTCAGAACAAATAGAATTAGAGCTAAATGCACATCATTAACAAAACAAATGGGATAGTAAATATGTACAAGTAAAATAAATAGAGTAGTAAATCTATTCAAAATAAATAGAATAGTAAATATGTGCAAATAAAATAGAGTAATAAATCTGTACAAACATATATACAGGTGTACCATCATCACTGTCATCATCATAATAATAATAACGTTGGACAGGGAATGTATTCAAAATAAATAGAATAGTAAATATGTGCAAGTAAAATAGAGTAATTAATCTGTACAAACATATATGCAGGTGTACCATCATCACTGTCATCATCATCATCATAATAACATTGGACAGGGAATGTATTCAAAATAAATAGAATAGTAAATATGTGCAAGTAAAATAGAGTAATAAATCTGTACAAACATATATACAGGTGTACCATCATCACTGTCATCATCATAATAATAAAATGTTGAACAGGGAATGTATTCAAACTGATTGTATTGCATCTATCCCAGACCTTGGCCCAAAGTAAAGACCATCAACAAATATTTATTCATTCATTCAATCGTGTTTATTGAGCGCTTACTGTGTGCAGAGCACTGGACTGAGCACTTGGGAAGTCCAAGTTGGCAACCTGTAGAGACGGTCCCTACCCAACAACGGGCTCGCAGTCTATCAGTTTTAATAATTCAGTCTTGCAGCACAGGCCGAATTCAAACTGGTATCTGTTGGTGGTGTTGACAAGAATTAAGCGACCATCAGGATCGCTGCCTCCGAAGCCGAAGAAACCGCGGCCCTGTTATCTCAAATTCACCAGTCAAACTCCCACCGAGGAAAAGTGGGGTCTGAATCCCACCTTTCTACTAACTAGGCAAACTCACCTCCCACTAAAACACCCCATTTGCCGGGGATTAGCTGGGCTTAAAAATCTAATCAATAATGAAGGAGGCTGTCTTGTTATCTCTCTTTCGTGCCCTTGTAATGACCTCCCAGACTATCTTGGAGGACTCCAGGTCATTATCCGGCACTCGTTAGGGAGAAAGGAACACTTCGGCCGAGTGGAAGGCGATAATCTGGAAAGTTATCGGCAAACTCAAAGACCTGTTGCATCCTCGTCCTGCCCAAAGCAAAAGAAGAGGATGGAGAATGTCTCCTGAAAATAGTCAGCTCTCTTTGGTAAAATGGCCATCATCGACGGTATTCATTGAGCGCTACTAGGTGCAGAGCACTGTGCTAAGGCTTTGGGGTATGAAACTAGGGTAACCCCACCCTCCCTGACATAATTGCTGGCTATTATTATTATTATGGTACTTGTTAAGCACTCACTATATGCCAAGCACTGTTCTAAGCGCTGGGGTAGATAGAAGGTGATCAGGTCGGACACAGTCCCTGTATTACATGGGGCTCACGCTCTTCATCCCCATTTTCCATATGAGGGAACTGAGGCCCAGAGAAGCGAAGTAACTTGCCCGAGGTCACACAGCAAACAAGTGATGGAGCCGGGATTAGACCCCAGGTCCTTCTGACTCCCAAGTCTGGGCTCTAGCCGTGAAGCCACACTGCTTCTGCAGCTCTCTGAACGAATATCGTTCTCTCCGGATCTCTGGCTGCTCCGGGGTTGGGGAGGGGTCCTTCGGGTGGGAAGAGTCAGGGGAGCTAGGACAAGGGGAAGGCGGAGGGAAGTTGGGGGCAGGGGAATCGGGGTGGCTCTGAGGACACGGGGATGATTAGCTCAATCACCTGTTCGTTCAGGAAGAAGGCATGATTCCCTCAAGAGAAAGGTCTCCTAATTGGCAATTAAAAGTACCAGACCCGCGAGCTCTGAATGTGTGCCCCCTCCCTGCCCCAGCAGAGAGTGGTGGAGGGAAGGCCCAAGGGGAAGGGGCTACCAAGACCCCCCTCGGCGGCGATTGGGTGAGGTGGGCCAAACTCCTCCTCACCCCCTAGGTCTCCAGGAGACCCGGAATCAGCCTCGGCTTCCAGTCCCCCGGGATTAATCGGCTCTCCGGGACCGAGGCCTAAGCGGAGCCCGGATTTGGCTTCGTTATCTCGGGGGGCGAGAAAGGCGGAGGGAAGAGAGATTGGGGGGGGGCGGATTATGTGGGGCCGGGGTCCCCGGGGAACGGGCCGGGACCCGGTATAAACCCCGCGGGCCCCGGAGGCCGGCCGACCCAGATAGGGCAGGTCCAGGAGGGTCCGTCCGCTCCCCGGACGTCAGCCTCGGCCGGCGGCGGAGGGACCCCCGTCCTTCGGCTCTCAGCCGCAAAGCGGGCCCAGCTGGGGCTCCGGCTCCGGGGAGGAGATGACCCTTCTGAAGGAGGCCAAGAAGGAGCAGGCCGGGGAAGAGGCCGCTGGGTCTTCCCTGCGGCACCTGGGGTGGGCCACCCTGCAGCACACGTCCGCCCACGGCCTTCCCAACATCTTCCGCTCGCAGCACTGGCTCCGCAAGGTACTCTGGTCCCTCTTCGCCTCCTTCGCCTTCTGCTGTGCCCTGTGGCAGTGCACAGAGATCATCCTCACCTACTACTCCTATCCCTCCCACGAGAAGATCATGCTCGTCTCCAACGCCAAGCTCAAGTTCCCCGCCGTGACCATCTGCAACCTCAACAGCGTCCGCCTCTCGGCCGTCAACAAGAGTTTCGCCACCTTCGCCTCGCTGCAGGTAGGCGGCCCGCCCACCCGGGTGGCACAGGAATCTCTGTCGGTTCTCTCTTCCCCAGCCCAGAGCTGCCGAGGGGCTGCCGCGTGAGTCCCCGTGAGGGCGAGGGTCCCGTGTGGCCCTGGAGAAGCGCAGGTAGGCACAGCCGGGTTCCCCCACGCCGGCCGGGGCGCCTCGCCCCTCCCGTACCCCTTTGCTCTCCTCCGCGGCCCGGCGAGCTCGACGCCCGCCCGGGGGTTGACCTCGGGCCCCGTTCTCCTGGCCACGACGGTTGAGTTTCCAGTCGAGGAGCGGCCCGCCCTGCCTCGCGCCCCTTGGTCTGGCAGCAGGTTCCGGGGAGAGGGGGATTCTGGTAGGGACCCGGAGTGGCGACGGGGCAGATCTCGGTCCTGAGTGCGGTGGGGCCGTAGTTTGAGAGGGGGGCGGTGGTTCCGGCCCAGACGTGGAGCCGGGGGAGCCTACGGTGCCGCCTCTGTCGCCCGGCGGAGGCCGAGGGGAGCCGGACGGTCAGGGAGACTGGCGACGGGTTCGAGCCCGGATTCAGGCCGGGGCGATCTGGACCGTCGTCGCCTTTTGCTCGGGCGAGGCCGGGCCTGGCGTGGGACGGTGGGAAAGGGGGTCTGGGTGGAGCGGACGGGGGTTCGCCCAACCACGACGGAAGCGCCGGGGCCCAGGCCCAGAGGCCCCGGGGACGAGAACTCAGGGGCGGGGGTGAGGTCGGCGAGTCTGTCCGAGGAGCGGCGTCGGACGGCCCATCCCGGCCTTCCCCCGCTCTCCTTTCGATGCCCGGCTCGGCCCCCGGGCCCGCGCTCGGGGCAAACGGAAAGCTGGGGGTCCCTGGGTGCGGGAGCCTCCCACCGAGTCAGAAGCGAACGGCAGAGCCACGAGGGCAGAGGTCACCGGCCCGGGCCGCCGCACAAGCTAGCGGAAGGAAGTCTGAGCCCGGCGGGCGGCCTGTGGGAGGCCGCGAGGCCGGACGGGGGGCGGGAGGAGGGGAAGGCGGAGGGAGGGATGGGGACCCAGTTCCTCCCAGACCAGTTGGTCAGAGGAGGTCCGGCCCGGCCTAGGACTCCGGCCTGGAGCTGGCCCACCGGCGGAACCGCTCTCCGTCCTGGGACACCTCTTCCCCCGACCTCCCCACCGAGCACGTGCAGTATGCCGGCGCCTTCCACAAATTCGCCTCCGAGTTCAACCAGCTGTCCGACGAGCAGAAGATCCAGATGGGCCACCAGCTGGAGGACATGCTCATCTTCTGTAACTTCCACGGGCAGAAATGCAACTCAAGGTAGCCGGCGGCGGCGGTTCGGGGGGCTGGGGGGCAGCCCGGGACCCCCGCGGAGCACAGACGTTGAGGCTCGTCAGGCGGACAGATATGCGGGGGCTCTGGGGAGGGGTCGCAGCCCCCGGAGTGTGGGGTCCTGGCCTACGGACAGGGCTGAGAGCAGGGGCTTTGAAATCTTTCGGCCGTACGATTCATTCGATCGTATTCGTTGAGCGCTTACTGTGTGCGGAGCACTGTAGCGAACACTCGGGAGAGTAAAATAGGACAATAAACAAACACATTCCCTGCCCACAACGAGCTTCCGGTTTTAGGGGACATTTGAGCAGTCTATTCCTCTCGATATTATTCCCTCCCACCTTATTCATTCGTTCAATCGTATTTATTGAGCGCCCACTGTGTGCAGAGCACTGTACTAAACGCTTGGAGAGTACAATTCGGCAACAAATAGAGACAATCCCTACCCAGCAACCCCTCAGGCTCCTCTCTATATCACTTGGGGAAGCAGCGTGGCTCAGTGGAAAGAGCCCGGGTTTTGGAGTCAGAGGTCAGGGGTTCAAATCCCGGCTCCGCCAATTATCAGCTGTGTGACTTTGGGCAAGTCGCTTCACTTCTCTGAGCCTCAGTTACCTCAGCTGTAAAATGGGGATGAAGACTGTGAGCCCCCTGTGGGACAACCTGATCACCTTGTAACCTCCCCAGTGCTTAGAACAGTGCTTTGCACATAGTAAGCGCTTAATAAATGTCATCATTATTATTATTATGATTGCTCAAGACCACACAGCAGACAAGTGGTGGAGCTGGGATTAGAACCCATCCAAACTAATCAGGTTGTATCCAGTCCCTGTCTTAATCCCCACTTTACAAATGAGGTAACTGAGGCACAGAGAAGCGAAGCGACTTGCCCAAGCTCTCACAACAGACAAGTGGCAGAGCCGGGATTAGAACCCAGGTCCTCCTGATTCCCAGTCACGGGCTCTAACCACTAGCCCATGCTGCTTCTCATGGTTGCCATTGAACCATCGGTCCAGTTGGCTATTGAGACATTAAGCCATTGAGTTATTGACCCACTGAGCCACTGAGCTATGGATCTATCCCAGCGCTTAGAACAGTGCTTGGCACATAGTAAGCGCTTAACAGATACCATCGTTATCATTATTATTATTATTATTATTGAGCCTTAGAAGGAGCATGGCATGGCATGGCATGGCACGGCATGGCAATTGTGGTACCCAGCTCTGCCAATTGTCAGCTGTGTGACTTTGGGCAAGTCACTTAACTTCTCTGTGCCTCAGTTACCTCATCTGTAAAATGGGGATGAAGACTGTGAGCCCCCCGTGGGACACCCTGATCACTTTGTAACCTCCCCAGCACTTAGAACAGTGCTTTGCACAAAGTAAGCGCTTAATAAATGCTATTATTATTATTATTATGGCATAGTGAATAGAGCAAGGGCCAGAGAATCAGAAGCTCATGTGTTCTAATCCCAGCTCCGTCACTAGTCTGTTGTGTGACCTTGGGTAAGTCACTTCACTCCTCTCTGCCTCCGTTCCCTCATCTGTAAAATGGGGATTGAGATTGGGAGCCCTACATGGGACAGGGACTGCGCCCAACCCTGATTTACTTGTATCCATCCCAGCGCTTAGTACAGTGCCTGGCACATAGTAAGTGCTTAACAAATACAATAATCATTTATTATTATTATCACTGGGCCATTCTACAGAGAGCAGGGAAGGAAGGTCAGGGCGTTTCACCCCAGGAAGTCCTAACGAGTTTCAGAGCCGTGGAAATTGGCTGTCAGAGAAGGGAGGGGAAAGAATGATGGAGAATCAACTGATCGATTTCTGTGTTCAAAGCGCTGTACTAAGCGCTTGGGAGAGTACAATACAACAGAGTGGGTAGACACACTCCTTGCCCACAATAGCTGACCGTCTAGAGGGGAAGATGGATCTTAATAGAAATAAATAAATTACGGGCCCTTGGAGAAGGGACGAGGGAACCACGGTGAAGACTCCCAGAGAAACAGCAGATTTGGGGAGCGGGCAGGAGACGAGCCTGCCTTAGGGGGTTTGAAGCTAAGACTCAATAAAAGACGACTGAATGAAAGACTCCCCCAACCTGGTTCCTCCAGGAAGTCCTCTTATAATAAATTGTGGTATTTGTTAAGCGCTTCCTATGTGCTGAGCACCGTACTAAGCGCCGCGGGGTGATACAAGCAAATCGGGTTGGACTCCGTCCCTGTCCCGCGTGGGGCTCACAGTCTGAATCCCCATATTGCAGATGAGGTAACCGAGGCCCAGAGAATAATAATAATAATAATAATAATAATAATGGCATTTGTTAAGCGCTTACTATGTGCAAAGCACTGTTCTAAGCGCTGGGGGGGATACAGTGTGATCAAGTTGTCCCACATGGGGTGCACAGTTTTAACCCCCATTTTTACAGGTGAGGTCACTGAGGCTCAGAGAAGTTAAGTGACTTGCCCAAGGTCACACAGCAGACTTGTGGTGGGGCCGGGATAAGAACCCATGACCCCCCCACTAGGCCACGCTGCCTCTTTGGTAACTCGTGAACCATTTCGGGCCGGGAGGAGGGCTCACGAATGAGTGACCCCGCAGGCGTGGGAGTCCTCTGTGCTTCCCGCCCACCCTCCGGCCTTCCCGTCCCCCTCCAGCTCCTTCTCCGGCTTCATCAACTACAAGTTCGGGAACTGTTACACTTTCAACTCCCAGAAGTCGGGGGACATCCGGGGGTCGCCCATCGCCCCGGAGGTTCTGAACGTCACCAAGGCCGGATTCATGTATGGTAGGGGGAGGCTGGGTGGAGCCCAGAGTGAGAGGGGCAGGCCTTGGGGGCGGCCGTCCTGCCCCGGCTCAGCGGGGTACCCCGGGGGTGCGGGGCGGGGGGCGGTCCACTCTCCATCCCGGGCATCCGGGCAATCCCACGGGCATCCCAGAACTCCCTGGTTCCCAGCTGGGTGGAGGCAGTGAGACTGGGACAAGAAAAGTGGAGAAGCAGTGTGGCTTCGTGCGTGGCTCAGTGGAAACAATCCAGTCTTGGGGGTCAGAGGTCGTGGGTTCTCATCCCAGCTCCGCCACTGATCGGCTGTGTGACTTTGGGCAAGTCACTTCACTTCTCTGGGCCTCAGTTACCTCATCTGTAAAATGGGGATTAAGATTGTGAGCCCCACGTGGGGCAGCCTGATCACCTTGTATCCCCCCAGCACTTGGAACAGTGCTTTGCACCATCATTATTATTATTATAGAGCTCCAGCCTAAGAGTCACAGGTTCTAATCCTGCCTCTGCCATATGTGACTGTGGGCCCACTGTTGGGTAGGGACTGTCTCTATATGTTGCCAATTTGTACTTCCCAAGCGCTTAGTCCAGTGCTCTGCACATAGTAAGCGCTCAATAAATACGATTGATGATGATGATATGTCTGCTGTGTAGCCCTGGGCAAGTCACTTTGCTTCTCTGGGCCTCCGTTACCTCATCTGTAAAAATGGGGGTGAAGAGTGTGAGCCCTACGTGGGACAGGGACTGTCTCCGACCTGACTGACTTGTATTTACCCCAGCACTTAGAACAGTGCTTGGCACATACTAAGCGCTTAACAAGCACCCTAATCGTTATTATTGGTAAACCGCTTCTGGATTTTTACCAAGAAAACTCTATGGATCCACAAGCAGGACAATTGGAGATGGAGGGGGGGCGTTCTGGGAGAAACGTGCCACGACGTCGCGATGGGTCAGCGACGACTCGAAGGCATAAGACGAGAATTATTATTATTAATAAAGGCCCCCACCTCAGACCAAGAAAGGACAAGCCCTCGGGGCGGAGCGGGATGGGAAAACCTCCCCGTGCCCCCTCCCTACCATCCGCCCCTGCTTCCTTCCCGTTGAGGTTTACCATTTCAAGCCCCCAGGCCTAGAGCTTTGGAACTGCCCCCTGCCTCAGTTTACCACCTAGGGTAAGCTCTTGGCATGGAGGGCCATCCAGTAGGGGAAGGGCGTGAAGAAGCCACTCTTGCTCGATAGACTCTTCTCCTCCCGGCCCGCTCCCCGGGCTGGGGCTGGAGGGGACGGGAGGCGGGGGTCTCCGGCCCGGTGCCCGCCTGGCCGGGCCGCTTGTCGTGCATGTGTGCGCGTGTGCGCGTGTGTGTGTGTGCCTCTGTGTCTCACAGGGCTGCACTTGGAGCTGTTTATCCAGCAGATCGAGTACGTGAGAGACATGACCCACGCGGCCGGGATCCGCCTCCTCATCCACGACCAGGCCCAGATGCCCTTCCCCGAGGACGAGGGCGTCAACATCCCCCCCGGGGCCGAGACCGACATTGGCATGATGAAGGTCGGAGCCCGCGGTCGGGGGGTGGGGGAGCACGGAGGGTCAGTGCCATCCCGCTGAACCCTCGGATGTGGGAGCGGGCACCGATCCGGATCCAGTGATTGAAAGAAGAAGAATGGTGGCATTTGTTGAGTGCCCGCTGTGTGCCAAGCGCTGCGCTAAGCCCCAGGGAAGACCCGATCCCTGACTGCCCCGGGGCTCACAGTCTCAGAGGGCGGGAGAAAGGTCGGCATTAGGAAATCGAGGCCACTCTCGGGATCGCACTGGAGAAGCATTACGGCCTAGTGGCTAGACCACGGGCCTGGGAATCAGAAGGACCCGAGTTCTAATCCAGCCTCTGCCACTTTGATTCATTCACTCAGTCGTATCTATTGAGTGCTTACTAATCACTGAACTAAGTGCTTGGAAAGTACAATTCGGCAATAGAGAGAGGCGATCCCTGCCCACACCGGGCACTTGTCTTCTGTGTGACCTTGGATAAGTCACTTCTCTTCTCTGGGCCTCGGTTACCTCATCCGTAAAATGGGGATTAAGACTGTGAGCCCCAAAGGGGACAGGGCCTGAGTCCAACCTGCTTAACTTGTATCTCCCAGAGCACTTAGAACAGGGCTTGGCACACAGTAAGTACTTGACGAATACCATCATTAGTATCATTAATGTTAATAATAATAAAAAGAAGAATAGTGGTCTTTGTTGAGGGCTTACTCTGTGCCAAGCACTGCCCTAAACACTGGGGTAGATACAATCCCTGCTCTTTACAACCCCCACACCCAGGGCTCACAGACTGAGAGAGGGCGAAGGGTCTCCCCCAGGAAATAATTATGATACTTCTTTAGCACTTTACTATGTGCCAAAAACCGTTCTAAGCCCTGGAATGGATACGAGCAAATCAGTTAGGATATAGTCCCTTTCCCACCCGGGGCCTCACCGGTTTAATCCCCATTTTACAGGTGAGGTAACCGAGGCACAGAGAAGTGAAGTAACTTACCCCGTTGTTGGGTAGGGACCGTCTCTATATGTTGCCAACTTGTACTTCCCAAGCGCTTAGTACAGTGCTCTGCACACAGTAAGCACTCAATAAATACAATTGAATGAATGAATGAGACAAGTAGCGGAGCCGGGATTAGAACCCGGGTCCTTAATAATAATAATAATAATAATAATAATAATAATAATAATGGCATTTATTAAGTGCTTACTATGTGCAAAGCACTTTTCTAAGCACTGGGGAGGTTACAAGGTGATCAAGTTGTCCCACGGGGGGCTCACAGTCTTCATCCCCATTTTACAGATAAGGTAACTGAGGCCCAGAGAAGTGAAGTGACTCGCCCAAAGTCACACAGCTGACAATTGGCAGAGATGGGATTTGAACCCATGACCTCTGACTCCAAAGCCCGGGCCTTTTCCTCTAAGCCCCACTGCGTTCCCTGGAAATGCTCTTCTGCAAGGAAATGGCCTTGCGTTAACCCAGTTTGCTGGGAAACCATCTTAATGGTTTGCTGGGGAGCGAGTCATGGCCTCCAGTTAGATCTGGCCCTCCTTCCAGTAATATTCATTCAATCGTATTTATTGAGCGCTTACTGTGTGCAGAGCGCTGTACTAAGCACTTGGAAAGTGCAATTCAGCCTAGTCACTGTGGGATTTGCCAAGAGCCAACTCCGCCAAGCGCTGCTGGTGGAAATTCAGATAACAGATTCACCTGTATATATGTATATATGTTTGTACATATTTATTACTCTATTTATTTATTTTACTTGTACATATCTATTCTATTTATTCTATTTTGTTAGTATGTTTTGTTTTGATCTCTGTCTCCCCCTTCTAGACTGTGAGCCCACTGTTGGGTAGGGACTGTCTCCAGATGTTGCCAACTTGTACTTCCCAAGCGCTTAGTACAGTGCTCTGCACACAGTAAGCGCTCAATAAATACGATTGATTGATTGATTGATTGATAACAGACCGACCTTGTTGATCTGACCTGATAAACTCGTGTCTTCCCCAGCGCTTAGAACAGGTGCGTTGTCCCGTGTCTCCGAATGCGGCCGCATCTCAGCTCCACCCCTGCCCCAACCCCAAGCATCATTCATTCTTTCATTCAATCGTATTCACTGAGCGCTTACCTTGTGCGGCGCCCTGTACTAAGCGCTTGGGAAAGTATAATACAACAATAAACAGACACATTTCCTACCCATAACGAGCTTACAGTCTAGGGGAAAGACAGACATTAATATAAAGTCTGCTCTACCTTGGGCTGGAAACCGCTGGTCTTCTCCTCACCCAGAAATCTGCCTCCCCACCCTTTAAAAAAATGGTATTTGTCAATCACTTACTATATGTACCAGGCCCTGTACTAAGCGCTGGAGTAGATACAAGACAGTTAGGTTGGACACGGTCCATTTTCTTTTTTTATTAAGGTATTTGTTAAGCACTTACTTTAATAATGATGATAATGATGGTATTTTTAAGTGCTTACTTTAATAATAATGATAATGATGGTATTTAAGTGCTTACTTTTATAATAATGATAATGATGATATTTGTTCATTCATTCATTCAGTCGTATTTATTGAGCGCTTACTATGTGCAGAACACTGTACTAAGCGCTTGGGAAAGTACAATACAACAATAAACAGACACATTTCCTACCCATAACGAGCTTACAGTCTAGAGGGAAGACAGACATTAATATAAAGTCTGTTCTACCTTGGGCTGGAAACCGCTGGTCTTCTCCTCGCCCAGAAATCTGCCCCCTCCCCTTTAAAAAAAAATGGTATTTGTCAATCGCTTACTATATGTCCCAGGCCCTGTACTAAGCGCTGGAGTAGATACAAGACAGTTAGTTTGGACACGGTCCATTTTCTTTTTCTTTTAAGGTATTTATTAAGCACTTTAATAATAATGATGATAATGATGGTATTTGTTAAGTGCTTACTTTTATAATAATGATAATGATATTTGTTAAGTGCTTACTTTAATAATAATGATAATGATGGTATTCGTTAAGTGCTTACTTTTATAATAATGATAATGATGGTATTTGTTCATTCATTCAATCAATCGTATTTATGGAGCTCTTACTGTGTGCAGAGCACTATACTAAGCACTTGGGAAGTACAAGTCGGCAACATATAGAGACGGTCCCTACCCAACTAAGTGCTTAATTTAATAATGATAATGATGGTATTTGTTAAGTGCTTACTTACTTAAGCACTGTTCTCAGCGCTTGAGTAGATACAAGGTAATCAGGTTGTCCCACGTGGGGCTCACAGTTTTAGTCCCCATTTTACGGACGAGGGAACTGAGGCACAGAGAAGTGAAGTGATTAAGGTCACACAGCAGATAAGTGGCGCAGTCAGGATTAGAACCCAGGGCCTCCTGACTCCAAGACTCGTGTTCTAGTCACTAGGCCACAGACAGGGACCTCGGATCTTTACTTTTAAGAACCTCCAAGTCCCTGTGGAACCCCCCGTCTTCCCAAGAACTAGCCCTCCAAGGGCAGAATCCCACTTCCAGCTCTCCCCCTGCCAACTTCCGATTTTCCGGGAGACGGCGAGAGGGTGGGAGAGGAAGCCGGCCAGGTTCCCCCACGCAGGGGGAGAACTCGGGGATCTGCCGGGCTCACAGTCTTAATCCCCATTTTACAGATGAGTACCTGAGGCAGAGAGAAGTGAAGTGACTTACCCAAGGTCACACAGCAGATAAGTAGTGGAGGTGGGATTAGAACCCAGGTCCTCCCAACTCCCTCCGGGTTCGGTCAGATGTGTTTCTACCCCTTCCCGGTGCACAGGTTCACATCAAGAGGCTGAAATCCCCATATGGGAACCACTGCACGGAGGGCGAAGACATCAAGAACTTTTACCGGGACGTCTACGGCGCGGGCTACACCCGGGAGGTAGGCTCGGCTCTGGCAGATTCCCGAGTTCTCCCTCTCCGTGGGGAAACCTGGCCGCCTCCCTCTCCCACCCTCTAGCCTTCTCCCAGAAACTCGGAGTTTGGGAGGGGGAGAGCGGGAAGTGGGATTCTGTCCGAGCGGGAAGTGGGATTCTGTCCTCAGAGGCCTAGTTCTTGGGAAGACACGGGGGGTTCAATAGGGATTCGGAGGTTCATTCATTCATTCATTCAATCGTATCTATTGAGCGCTTACTGTGTGCAGGGCACTGTACTAAGCGCTTGGGAAGTACAAGTTGGTAACATATAGAGACGGTCCCTACCCGACAGTGGGCTCAGCAAACACCTTAGGTCCCCGTCTGTGGAAGGGGGAAATCTGTCGATCAGTCAATCGATCACATTTATTCATGCATTCAATCGTATTTATTGACCACTTACTGTGGGCAGAGCACTGGACTAAGCGCTTGGAAAGTACAATTCGGCAACGGACACCGTCCCTACCCAACAACGGGCTCCCGTTTATTGAGCCCTTATGCTGTGCAGAGCACTGTTCTGCGTGCTTGGGGGAGGATAATAGACCAAGTCGACACGGTTCCTGTCATCATCATCATCATCATCAATCGCATTTATTGAGCACTTACTGTGTGCAGAGCACTGTACTAAGCGCTTGGGAAGTACAAGTTGGCAACACATTGGGTAGAGACAGTCCCTACCCAACAGTGGGCTCACAGTCTAAAAGGGGGAGACGGAGAACAAAACCAAACATATTAACAAAATAAAATAAATAGAATAGATATGTACAAGTAAATAACTGTCCTCAGCAAGCTGATGATCTAGAGAGGGAGACAACACCAAATAAATTAGAAGCTAGGGGAAGTCAGATATTTAAGAAAAGGGCCATTGAGGTTGTAGATATCTAAGGGGAAAGTGGAAATGCTGAAAGGAGGAAATAGGGCGGAGAGACGATTGATTAGTCAGAGAAGGCAGGCTTCGGGAAGGGATTTGAGGGGGGTCTCCGGCTTTTTCTCGTGTTTCTTCCACCCCACCGCAGGCCTGCAAGAGGACGTGTGCCCAGCAGAGCATTATGGAGAACTGTGACTGCAGCCACTGGGAATTTCCCTCGCCCAAGGAACTGGGATACCCCAAATGCAACCTCAGCATGGCGGGAGTCCGTGAGTGAAGCCGTGGGCCTCTGTCGTGCGGCCGACCGAGCCGAGGGTGGGGGGTCTGAGGGTCCTGCGGGGGGGTGGGGAACCCAGGCTGAGGGTCAGGGCGGCGGGGGGGGAGAGGGCCGGCGTCCTGGAGAGGATGCTGGAAAAGTCACCCCTCAGCGACTGAGAAAATTGCCCATTGCATCCCTGAATTTTGACAGCGGTGGCAGAGAGCATAATAATGATCATCATCATCATCATCAATCGTATTTATTGAGCGCTTACTATGTGCAGAGCACTGTACTAAGCGCTTGGGAAGTACAAGTTGGCAACGTCTAGAGACAGTCCCTACCCAACAGTGGGCTCACAGTCTAAAAGGGGGAGACAGAGAACAAAACCAAACATACTAACAAAATAAAATAAATAGAATAGATATGTACAAATAAAATAGAGTAATAAATATGTACAAACATATATACATATATACATGATTCTAATAACGGTATTTGTGAAGGGCTTCCTTCGTGCCAAGCATTGTTCTAAACTCTGGGATAGGTACAGAGTAATCAGGTTGTCCCTCGTGGGGCTCACAGTCTTCCTCCCCATTTTACACAGGAGGTAACTGAGGCGCAGAGAATAAATAAATAATAATGATAGCATTTATTAAGCGCTTACCATGTGCAAAGCACCGTTCTAAGCGCTGGGTGGGGATACAAGGTGATCAGGTTGTCCCACGGAGGGCTCACAGTCTTCATCCCCATTTTACAGATGAGGTAATTGTGGCTCAGAGAAGTTAAATGACTTGCCCAAGGTCACACAGCTGACAGATGGCGGAGCCGGGATTCAAACCCATGACCTCTGACTCCAAAGCCCGGGCTCTTTCCACTGAGCCACGCTGAAGGGACTTGCCCAAAGTCACACAGCTGACAAGTGGCGAAGCGGGGATTAGAACCCACGACCCCTGACTCCCAAGCCTGGGTTCTCGCCACTGAGCCACACTGCTTCTCGAGTCCAGGCTCCCCCCTCCTTCTTTTGATTTATTCGTTCATCCAATCGTATTTATTGAGCGCTTACTGTGTGCGGAGCACTGTACTAAGCGCTTGGGAAGTACAAATCGGCACCGGGGACCAATGCTCTACCTCCTCCTTGTATTTCCTTCCCAGCGCTCAGTGCGGTGCTTGATACATAGTAAATGCTTATTACTGATGTTATGTGTTAAGTGCGTACTCTGTGCCAAGCGCTAAACAGTGGAGTAGATAAAAGATAATCACGTTGGACACGGTCCCTGCCCCATGTGAGACTACCCATTTACGGGTGAGAAAACCGAGGCACAGAGAATTGAAGTGTCTTGTCCAAGGACACCCAGCAGGCAAGGGAGGTGGGGGGAAGTGGGATTAATAATAATAATAATAATAATAATAATGATAGCATTTATTAAATGCAAAACACTGTTCTAAGCGCTGGGGGGGATACAAGGTGATCAGGTTGTCCCACGGGGGGAAGTCCAAGTTGGCAACATATAGAGACGGTCCCTACCCAACAGTGGGCTCACAGTCTAGAAGGGGGAGACAGAGAACAAAACCAAATACATTAACAGAATAAAATAAATCGAATAGATATGTACAAGTAAAATAAATAAATAAATAAATAGAGTAATCAATCAATCAATCGTATTTATTGAGCGCTTACTGTGTGCAGAGCACTGTACTAAGCACTTGGGAAGTACAACTTGGCAACATATAGACAGTCCCTACCCAACAGTGGGCTCACAGTCTAGAAGGGGGGAGACAGAGAACAAAACCAAACACATTAACAAAATAAAATAAATCGAATAGATATGTACAAGTAAAATAAATAAATAAATAGAGTAATCAATCAATCAATCAATCGTATTTATTGAGCACTTACTGTGTGCAGAGCACTGTACTAAGCGCTTGGGAAGTACAATTTGGAAACATATCGAGACAGTCCCTACCCAACAGTGGGCTCACAGTCTAGAAGTGGGAGAAAGAGAACAAAACCAAACATATTAACAAAATAAAATAAATCGGATATGTACAAGTAGAATAAATAAATAAATAGAGTAATAAATCCGTACAAACATATATACGTATATACAGGTGCTGTGGGGAAGCGAAGGAGGTAAGATGGGGGGATGGAGAGGAGGATGAGGGGGAGAGGAAGGAGGGGGCTCAGTCTGGGAAGGCCTCCTGGAGGAGGTGGGCTCTCAGTAGGGCACTTCCAAACACACCATTGCCCTCCTCGCGACTCTGTTCCTCTGTTTGCCACCCTCCTTTGGGTCCTCCTCTTCCTCCTCCTCCAGCCTTCAATCAATCAATCAATCGTATTTATTGAGCGCTTACTGTGTGCAGAGCACTGTACTAAGCGCTCGGGAAGTACAAGTTGGCAAATATAGAGACAGTCCCTACCCAACAGTGGGCCTTGGAGTCCTGCTCTCCTGTTGTCCATCCGTCTCGGGGCTCCGCTCCTCTCCCCGCCGCCCACTTCGGGGTCCTCCTCTTCTGTCTCCCCAGGTGAATGTGTCAAGTTTTACGAGTTCAGGTTTGCCCACGACATGCTGAATTGCCAATGCCCCTTGCAGTGCAAGTAAGTGCCCCGTTTAAATCATAATAATGGCATTTATTAAGCGCTTGCTATGTGCAAAGCACTGTTCTAAGCGCTGGGGGGGATACAAAGTGATCAGGTTGTCCCATGTGGGGCTCACAGTCTTAATCACCATTTTACAGATGAGGTCACTGAGGCCCAGAGAAGTTAAGTGACTTGCTCAAAGTCACACAGCTGACGATAATAATAAGAATAACAATAATGGCATTTATTAAGCACTTACTATGTGCAAAGCACTGTTCTAAATGCTGGGGGGGACACAAGGTGATCAGGTTGTCCCATGTGGGGCTCACAGTCTTAATCACCATTTTACAGATGAGGTCACTGAGGCCCAGAGAGGTTAAATGACTTGCCCAAAGTCGCACAGCTGATGATAATAATAATAATAATAATAATGATGGCATTATTAAGCGCTTACTATGTGCAAAGCACTGTTCTAAGCTCGGGGGGGGATACAAGGTGATCAGGTTGTCCCATGTGGGGCTCACAGTCTTAATCACCATTTTACAGATGAGGTCACTGAGGCCCAGAGAGGTTAAATGACTTGCCCAAAGTCACACAGCTGATGATAATAATAATAATAATAATGATGATGGCATTATTAAGCGCTTACTATGTGCAAAGCACTGTTCTAAGCTCTGGGGGGGATACAAGGTGATCAGGTTGTCCCATGTGGGGCTCACAGTCTTAATCACCATTTTACAGATGAGGTCACTGAGGCCCAGAGAGGTTAAGTGACTTGCCCAAAGTCGCACAGCTGATGATAATAATAATAATAATAATAATAATAATAATAATAATGATGGCATTATTAAGCACTTACTATGTGCAAAGTACTGTTCTAAGCGCTGGGGGGGGATACAAGGTGATCAGGTTGTCCTACGGGGGGCTCACAGTCTTAATCCCCATTTTACAGATGAGGGAACTGAGGCCCAGAGAAGTGAAGTGACTTGCCCAAAGTCACACAGCTGACGATAATAATAATAATAATAATGGCATTATTAAGCACTTACTATGTGCAAAGCACTGTTCTAAGCGCTGGGGGGGATACAAGGTGATCAGGTTGTCCCACGGGGGGCTCACAGTCTTCATCCCCATTTTCCAGATGAGGTAACTGAGGCTCAAAGAAGTTAAGTGACTTGCCCAAGATCACACAGCAGACATGTGGCGGAGCTGGGATTCGAACCCATAACCTCTGACTCCAAAGCCCGGGCTCTTTCCACTGAGCCACACTGCTTCTCTCTTTCCACTCGGCCACGCTGCCCCTCAGCAGTTAATCAGGGTGGACGCAGCCCCCGCCCCACATGGGGGTCCCAGGTTAAGGGGGAGGGAGAACGGGTGTTGAACCCCCATTTTACAGATGGGGAAAATGACTGGCCATTTTGGGGGTCCCCCCATGGGTGGGGTGCTCTCTCTACCCTCTGCGGCCACTACTTTATTTCCGTTAATGTCCGTCTCCCCCTCTAATAATAATGGCATTTATTAAGCGCTTACTATGTGCAAAGCACCGTTCTAAGCGCTGGGGAGGTTACAAGGTGATCAGGTCGTTCCATGGGGTGCCCCACAATCTTAATCCCCATTTTACAGATGAGATAACTGAGGCCCAGAGAAGTGAAGTGACTCGCCCAAAGTCACCCAGCTGACAATTGGCGGAGCCGGGATTTGAACCCGTGACCTCTGACTCCAAAGCCCGGGCTCTTTTCCACTGAGTCACGCTGCTTCTCAAGGCTGTAGACTGTAAGCTCGCTGTGGGCAGGGAATGTGTCTGTTTATTGTTCTGTTGGTCTCTCCCAAGCGCTTAGTACCAGCGTGGCTCAGTGGAAAAGAGTGCGGGCTTTGGAGTCAAAGGTCATGGGTTCGAATCCTGATTCCACCAATTGTCCGCTGTGTGACTTTGGGCAAGTCACTTCACTTCTCTGGGCCTCAGTTCCCTCCTCTGTCAAATGGGGATGAAAACTGTGAGCCCCCCCCATGGGACAACCTGATCACCTTGTAACCTCCCCAGCGCTTAGAACAGCGCTTTGCACATAGTAAGCGCTTAATAAATGCCATTTTTATTATTATTATTATTATTATTATTATTACAGTGCCCCACACACAGTTGGCGCTCAGAAAATACAGGCCGGGACTTGGGCTGGGGGCCGGGCCGGGGTTGGGTCTGTTTCCTCCTGGGGGGCGGAGGATCAGTTTCCCTCAGGAGCCATGTCCCGCTTGCTTTGGAGGGAGGAACTGTACGAGCTGACCGTGTCTGGATCGCAGTGGCCTTCCACGGCCTTCATCGTGAGTACCGGCCCGCGGCCCCCGCCTCCACCTTCCTCTCCTTCCTCCCTAATTATACTACTAATAAAATGGTATTTGTTAAGGGCCTACTATGTGCCAAGCACTGTACTGAGCGCTGGGGTGGATACAAGCAAATCGGGTTGGACACAGTCCCTGTCCCCTGTGGGGCTCACAGTCTCAACCAGTATTTTACAGATGAGGTAACTGAGGCCCAGAAAATAATGATGATAATAATTTTGGTATTTATTAAGCACTTACTATGTGCCAAGCACTGTACTGAGCGCTGAGGTGGATACAAGCAAATCGGGCTGGACACAGTCCCTGTCCCCCGTGGGGCTCACAGTCTCAACCAGTATTTTACAGATGAGGTAACTGAGGCACAGAAAATAATGATGATAATAATTGTGGTATTTGTGAAGCGCTTACTATGGGGCTCACAGTCTCAACCAGTATTTTACAGATGAGGTAACTGAGGCACAGAAAATAATGATGATAATAATTGTGGTAGTTGTGAAGCACTTACTATGGGGCTCACAGTCTCAACCAGTATTTTACAGATGAGGTAACTGAGGGACAGAAAATAATAATAATAATTGTGGTATTTGTGAAGCGCTTACTATGTGCCAAGCACTGTACTGAGCGCTGGGGTGGATGCGAGCCAATGGGGTTGGACACAGTCCCTGTCCCCCGTGGGGCTCACAGTCTCAACCAGTATTTTACAGATGAGGTAACTGAGGCACAGAAAATAATGATGATAATAATTGTGGTATTTGTGAAGCGCTTACTATGGGGCTCACAGTCTCAACCAGTATTTTACAGATGAGGTAACTGAGGCACAGAAAATAATGATGATAATAATTGTGGTATTTGTGAAGCGCTTACTATGTGCCAAGCACTGTACTGAGCGCTGGGGTGGATGGGAGCCAATCGGGTTGGACACAGTCCCTGTCTCCCGTGGGGCTCACAGTCTCAACCAGTGTTTTACAGATGAGGTAACTGAGGCACAGAAAATAATGATGATAATAATTGTGGTATTTGTTAAGCGCTTACTATGTGCCAAGCACTGTACTGAGCGCTGGGGTGGATGCGAGCCAATCGGGTTGGACACAGTCCCTGTCCCCGTGGGGCTCACAGTCTCAACCAGTATTTTACAGATGAGGTAACTGAGGCCCAGAAAATAATGATGATAATAATTGTGGTATTTGTGAAGCGCTTACTATGGGGCTCACAGTCTCAACCAGTATTTTACAGATGAGGTAACTGAGGGACAGAAAATAATAATAATAATTGTGGTATTTGTGAAGCGCTTACTATGTGCCAAGCACTGTCCTGAGAGGTGGGGTGGATGCGAGCCAATGGGGTTGGACACAGTCCCTGTCCCCCGTGGGGCTCACAGTCTCAACCAGTATTTTACAGATGAGGTAACTGAGGCCCAGAAAATAATGATGATAATAATTGTGGTATTTGTGAAGCGCTTACTATGTGCCAAACACTGTACTGAGCGCTGGGGTGGATACGAGCAAATCGGGTTGGACACAGTCCCTGCCCTGCATGGGGCTCACAGTCTCAACCCCCATTTTCCAGATGAGGGAACCTAGGCCCAGAGAAGTGAAATGACTAGCCCAAGGTCACACAGCTGACATGGGGCAGAACCGGGATTAGAACCCGTGACCTCCCGACTGCCGGGCCTGCACTCAATCCACTGCGCCATGCTGCTCCCATTCATTCATTCATTCATTCATTCAATCATATTTATTGAGCGCTTACTGTGTGCAGAGCACTGTACTAAGCGCTTGGGAAGTCCAAGTTGGCAACATATAGAGACGGGCCCTACCCAAGAGTGCTGCCGGGAGGAGCGAGACCCCCCACAAAGCTTGGTTGGAGGGGCCGGGAATCGGCTGGGGGGAAGGCTGAGATCTCTCCCACATTCCTGAATTGAGGATTGGGAAAATTCAGGAGGCTCCACGTTCTTGGATTTCCCCCTTCAAGGCCTCCAGTCCGGCCCCTCCTGTGGCCCTAACTGGCCCCTTGGCTCCCCATTTCAATCAGTCAATCAATCAATCGTATTTATTGAGCGCTTACCGTGTGCAGAGCACTGGACTAAGCGCTTGGGAAGTCCACGTTGGCAACATCTAGAGACGGTCGCTGCCGAACAGTGGGCTCACAGTCTAAGCCGCCCATGCCTTCTTTCAGGAGAACTTTTCCAAGGATCTGAAGGAGATGGGGGGCCAGATGAGCATCATCGCCAACGATCCCGCCCTCATCAGGTATGGAAGGGATGCCCGGAAAAGCGGGATGGGCCCCCCAACTGCCGCCGTCTTCCCTGGGCCGGAACCGGGATGGAAGGGAGGGAGGAATGGAGACAGCTCTTCAGGAACTCGGATTCTTCCCCAGGATCAAAATCACTTAAAGCGGGGCCTCTGTCCCCGCCCCCAGTTTCATAATAATAATAATAATAATGGCATTTATTAAGCGCTTACTATGTGCGAAGCGCTGTTCTAAGCGCTGGGGAGGTTACGAGGTGATCAGGTTGTCCCTCAGGGGGCTCCCAGTCTTAATCCCCATTTTCCAGATCATCATCATCATCAATCGTATTTATTGAGCGCTTACTGTGTGCAGAAGCACTGGACTAAGCGCTTGGGAAGTACAAGTTGGCAGCAATGCCAGATCAACCTCCAGATGAGGTCACAGAGGCCCAGAGAAGTGAAGTGACTTGCCCAAAGTCACACAGCTGACAATTGAGCGCTTACCGTGTGCCGGCGCTGTACTAAGCGCTTGGGAAAGTACAATGCGGTGGAACTGGTAGGCATTCATTCATTCAGTTGTATTTATTGAGAGCTTACTGGTGCAGGACACTGTACTAAGTGCTTGGGAGAGTACAATGCAACGGAGTTGGTAGGCATCCCTTCAGTGGTATTTATCGGGCTCTTACTGTGTGCAGGCACTGTACTAAGCGCTTGGGAAAGTACAATGCGGTGGAATTGGTAGGCATTCATTCATTCAGTTGTATTTATTGAGTGCTTACTGTGCGCAGGGCACTGTACTAAGTGCTTGGGAGAGTACAATGAACAGAGTTGGTGGGCATCCCTTCAGTTGTATTTATGGAGCTCTTACCATGTGCAGGCACTGTACTAAGTGCTTGGGAAAGTATAATGCAGTGGAATTGGTAGGCATTCATTCATTCAGTTGTATTTATTGAGAGCTTACTGTGTGCAGGGCACTGTACTAAGCGCTTGGGAGAGTACAATGCAACAATAAACAGACACACTCCCTGCCCACAACGAGCTTACAGTCTAGAGGGGGAGAATGACGTTAAGAGAAAGAAAGAAATGACAGATTTGGACATAAGCGGTGTGGGGCTAGGTAAATTTAAAAAACTGTACATAAAAACAAAAGTACCGTATTTTTTTGCATTGTGTATGTAACGGTCTGTAGACGCTGCATGTAGATATAATTTATTATGTATTCTGTGTGATAAAAGCTGTACATTGATATAATAATAATAATAATAATAATAATAATAATAATAATAATAATAATGGCATTTGTTAAGTGCTTACTATGCGCTGGGGGGGATACAAGGTGATTAAGTTGTCCCACGGGGGCCTCACGGTCTTCATCCCCATTTTACAGATGAGGTAACTGAGGCTCAGAGAAGTTAAGTGACTTGCCCAAGGTCACACAAGAGACATGTGGTGGAGCTGGGATTCGAACCCATGACCTCTGACTCCAAAGCCCGGGCTCTTTCCACTGAGCCGTGCTGCTCAGTGAACTGTGAGCCCACTGTTGGGTAGGGACCGTCTCTAGATGTTACCAACTTGGACTTCCCAAGCGCTTAGTACGGTGCTCTGCACACAGTAAGCGCTCAATAAATACGATTGAATGAATGAATGAATGAGTGGGGGGGATGAAGAAGAAAGGGAGCAAGTTGGGGTGATGCAGAAGGGAGTGGGAGAAGAGGAAAGAGGGGGGCTTCTAGACTGTGAGTCCGTTGTTGGGTAGGGGCCATCTCTATATGTTGCCAACTTGTACTTCCCAAGCGCTTAGTACAGTGCTCTGCAAACAGTAAGTGCTCAATAAATATGATTGAATTAATGAATGAATGAGTGGTGGGGATGAAGAAGAAAGAGAGCAAGTCGGGGTGACGCAGAAGGGAGTGGGAGAAGAGGAATGAGGGGGGCTTCTAGACTGTGAGCCCGTTGTTGGGTAGGGACCGTCTGTATATATTGCCAACTTGTACTTCCCAAACGCTTAGTACAGTGCTCTGCACACAGTAAGCACTCAATAAATGCGATTGAATGAATGAATGAGTGGGGGGGATGAAGAAGAAAGAAAGTTGGGGTAACGCAGAAAGGAGTGGGAGAAGAGGAAAGAGGGGGGCTTCTAGACTGTGAACCCATTGTTGGGTAGGGGCCGTCTCTAAATGTTGCCAACTTGGACTTCCCAAACGCTTAGTCAGTGCTCTGCACACAGTAAGCGCTCAATAAATCCGACTGAATGAATGGGAAGCCCTCCTTTGGAGCCCCAGGGGTGTCAGCCAGGGTTTCGATGCCGGTTGCAGGGATAACTTTGTGAAGGTCGTGGTTTACTTCAAGCAACTGAATTACGAGCTGATCGAAGAGGAGCCGTCCATCACGGTAAGCGAGGGACGGACTCGCGGGGGGGGGGGTCCGGGGGGCTGTTTTCCGGGGGGTCCGCGGAGGCCTGGATTTGCCTCCGGCTGAGCCGGATTGGCGGCGGAGTGTGTGGAAGAGGGCGATGGCGTGAGGGGGAGGAAGAGGGAGGAGAAATGGGGAGACGAAGGCCTGAAACTGGACTTGGCATTCACATTATCGTATTTAGTGAGCGCTTACTGCGGGCAGAGCGCTGGACTAAGCTCTTGGGCGAGGACAGTAGAACAACGCAGAGACGTATGTTGCCGATCTGTACTTTCCAAGCGCTTAGTCCAGTGCTCTGCCCACAGTAAGCGCTCAATAAATACAATTGAGTGAATGAAATGCCCTGCCCACGACGAGCTCCTTGGGAGGCGTGAAACCCGCGCCAGTTCACCGGCAAATTTCCCACCCTCCAGCCTGAATTTCACCACCGTCCCCTGTCCTCTCCTCTATAGAAGCAAACTTGGCTTAAGAGTTTGGGGGCCTCATCAATCAATCAATCAATCAATCAATCAATCGTATTTATTGAGCGCTTACTGTGTGCAGAGCACTGTACTAAGTGCTTGGGAAGTACAAGTTGGCAGCATATAGAGACAGTCCCTACCCAACAGTGGGCTCACAGTCTAAAAGAGTGGGCTCACAGTCTGTACCCCACATGCACGGCCATTCAGTCGGTCCGTCGTATCTACTGAGCGCTTACTGTGTGCAGAGCACTGTATTAAGCGTTGGGGAGAGGACAGATTAACAATGTAACAGAAGCATTCCCTGCCCACGACGAGCATACGGTCTAGAGGGGGTGCAGGTTTACACATACACACACGCCAGTGGTGCTCAGCACTAAAAATCAATTTAATCAATCAATCAGTGGTATTTGCTGAGCACTTACCGTGTGCAGAGTACTGTACTAAGCGCCTGGGAGAGTAATAATGATAATAATGGCATTTATTAAGCGCTTTCTATGTGCAAAGCACCATTCTAAGTGCTACAGTAGAACAGAGCGGATAGAGGCGATCCCTGCACAGAGGAAGTTTACGAACTAGAGGGGGAGACGGAAGTTAATGGGAATAAATAAATTACGGACGGGTGGACGTGCACGTCCATTTAACATCATTATCATTGTTATCATCATAAATATTTAATAAGCACCTAGAAAGGGTGGAAACCCGAAGGGACTTGCTCTTAGAGTTCAGTCATCCCGGATGGACAATTACAATGATCCCGGAGCATGTTTCCTCTTTGAGAAAGTTATCTCTGAGCAGACTCAGCTTGGCCAAACCCAGGGGCCTGCTCACGCCCATCAATCATCATCAATCGTATTTATTGAGCGCTTACTGTGTGCAGAGCACTGTACTAAGCACTTGGGAGAGTACGACATAAAGATGGGCCTGTTCCCTGCCTAAGACGGGCTTACCGTCTGGAGGGCCCATCTGGGGGACAGGGACACTATCTGCTTCGTCACCAGTAGGCACTCAGCAAACACCACAGTTAGTATAAATGTATAATAATATACAATATAATAATTAATAATATAACTAATAATAATAATTATGGCATTTATTAAGCGCTTACTATGTGCAAAGCACCGTTCTAAGCGCCGGGGAGGTTACAAGGTGATCAGGTTGTCCCACGGGGGGCTCCCGGTCAAACCCCATTTTCCAGGTGTGGTAACCGAGGCCCTGAGAAGTGAAGTGACTCGCCCAAAGTCACACAGCTGGCAAGAGAAGCAGCGTGGCTCAGTGGAAAGAGAACGGGCTTTGGAGTCAGAGGTCAGGGGTTCAAATCCCGGCTCCGCCAATTGTCAGCTGGGTGACTCTGGGCAAGTCACTTCACTTTGTCATCATCAATCGTATTTATTGAGCGCTTACTGTGTGCAGAGCACTGTACTAAGCGCTTGGGAAGTACAAGTTGGCAACATATAGAGACAGTCCCTACCCAACCGTGGGCTTACAGTCTAAAAAACTGGGCCTCACTTCTCTGGGCCTCATCTGTAAAATAGCGATTAAAATGGTGAGCCCCCCGTGGGACAACCTGATCGCCTTGTACCCCCCCAGCGCTTAGAACGCTGCTTTGCACAGAGTAAGCGCTTAACAAATACCATCATTATTATTATTAAATGGCGGAGCCGGGATTTGAACCCTTGACCACTGCCTCCGAAGCCCGGGTTCTTTCCACTGAGCCACGCTGCTTCTCTGTTATTAATAATAATGATGATGGTATTTATTACGCGCTTACTATGTGCAAAGCACTGTTCTAAGCGCTGGGGAGGTTACAAGGTGATCGGGTTGTCCCACGGGGGGCTCACAGCCTTCATCCCCATATATTCCCACTTTCTCAGCTGGAGGCTGGGGGTCTGATCGGGGGACTCGCCGCCCCCCTCTTCCCGCCCCTCCCCTCCTTCCCTCCTGCTGTGTGACTTCGGGCAAGTCACTTCACTTCCCTGCGCCTCAGTTCCCTCATCTGTAAAATGGGGATGAAGACTGTGAGCTCCCCAGTGGGCCAACCTGATCACCTTGTAACCTCCCCAGCGCTTAGAACGGTGCTTTGCCCAGAGTAAGCGCTTAATAAATGCCATTATTATTCTTCTGCTTCCCCTCCCGACTCCACCACATGTCTGCTGTGTGATCTTGGGCAAGTCACTTAACTTCTCTGTGCCTCAGTTACCTCATCTGGAAAATGGGGATTAAGACTGTGAGCCCCACGTGGGACAACCTGATCACCCTGCATCCTCCCCAGCGCTTAGAACAGTGCTTTGCACATAGTAAGCGCTTAACAAATGCCAATTATTATTATTATTATTCAGGAAATCGACCTCATCTCCAACATGGGGGGCCTGGTGGGCCTGTGGGTGGGCTTCTCCGTCTGCACCCTGGCCGAGTTCTTCGAGCTGCTCGTCGACGTCCTGCTGTTCTCGCTCAGCCGCTGCCGGAAGATGCTGACCCAAAGGGCCTTGCGGGGGTCCTACCGGGACAAGCAGCCCCCCATCTACATCGGCTACGGGACCCCCGGCCTCTGAGGGCCCGGCCTCGGTTCTGGGGCCAAGGGGGAGAGAGGTTCCTCGCCCTCATTTCCTCCTCTCTGTGACCTCTGCTTCGCCTCCGGAATCTGGTCTCTGCCTCGACGGGAATGGGGGACGGGGGAGCTCCCGGGGCGGGAAATGGCCAATCCCCCTTGGAATAGGGCAACCTCCACCTCCCCGTTGCTGCAGTTGAGTCTTTTAGTCGCTTCTTGTGTTTGCAAGGCATCTCTCACCCCTTCGCTGGTTAGGAACCGCCCCACTCGGCGAACGGGGCTCTGGGCTCCGACTCCAGGCCTCCTCTCCGTCTCGGCCTCCTCCGCCCGGCCAGGAACGCGCCGAGGAGGGAAGAGCGTCGTCCTGGCTCCTTCCCGATCCAAACGTAAGGACGTCCGGAAGAAGGGGGAACCTAGCTGCTGAGAAGCCAACGCGGCCCGGGGGAATCGGAGGACTCGGGTTCCGATCCCGCCGTCTGTCCGCCGCGCGACCTTGGGCGGATGGCTTTACTTCTCCGGGCCTCAGTTCCCTCGTCCGTCAAATGGGGATTGAAACTGTGAGCCCTGTGTGGGACAGGGACTGTGTCCGGTCTGATTAACTTGTATCCGCCCCGGTGCTTAGTACGGTGTCTGGCACATAGTAAGCGCTTAACAAATACAAGGTCATGGGTTCTAATCCCAGCTCCTCCAGTTGTCTGCTGTGTGACCTCGGGAAAGTCACTTCACTTCCCTGGGCCTCAGTCCTCTCGTCTTTCAAACGGGGATGGAGACTGTGAGCCCCGTGTGGGACAGGGATTGCGTTCCTTTTTGATTAATTGTATCTACGCCAGTGCTTCGCCCTCTCGGGATGGCACCGGGAGAGTTTCCAGTCCTCTGCCAGTCTCGGCTACGGGAGGGAGAGTCAAGGGGAGGCCTGTCCAGTCCCTTCCGAGCTTAGGTAGCGGCTAGCGAGTGGCAACCACTGGCTACAAGTCAAAACTCCCCCGTGCTGGGCAGAACGTCGAGGGCGGACGTTCATCCGAGTTTCCCCCGCGGAAGGAGGCGATGGGCAACCGCTTCCAGATTTTGTCCAAGAAAATCCTAGGGATCCGCTACCGGAACGATTACAGATGGAGAGCGGGGCGGGGGTTCCGGGAGAGACGTGTCCGTGGCGTCTCTGAGGGTCGGAGACGACTCGACGGCATCAGGCAAGACAAGACACCGGTGTCGGGCACGAAGTAAGTGCTCAACAAATACAAGTTCGTGGGCTCTAATCCCGGCTCTGCCACTTGTCCGCTGGGCAAGCCGCTTTGATTTCCGGGCCTCAGTTCCCCCGTCTGTAAAATGGGATTGAGACTGTGCGCCCCACACGGGACAGGGACTGTGTCCAGCCCGATTGGCTTGTATCCACCCCAGCGCTTAGAACAGCACATAGTAAGTGCTTAAAAAATGCCGCGATTATCACCATCATTATTAAATACCGCAACTACCACAATTATCATTATTATAAATAATAATCCACCCCAGCGCTTAGAACGGCACATAGTAAGCGCTTAAAAAATACTGCGATTATCACCATCATTATTAAATACCGCAACTACCGCAATTATCATTATTATAAATACCACAGCTACCACGATTATTGACCCAACTGTGGAGGCCCATTCGGAGGCTGGGGATTAAGAGGGGGCCGGGAAGGGAGGGAGATGGAAGATCACATCGTCAGCGCTTAGTATAGTGTCCGGCACGAAGTAAGCGCTTGGCAAATACCATCGCGATTATTCAATCAATCAATCAATCAATCAATCGTGTTTATTGAGTGCTTACTGTGTGCAGAGCACTGTACTAAGCACTTGGGAAGTACAAGTTGGCAACATATAGAGACAGTCCCTACCCAACAGTGGGCTCACAGTCTAAAAGGGGGAGACAGAGAACAAAATCAAACATACTCACAAAATAAAATAAATAGAATAGATATGCACAAATCAATCAATCAATCAATCAATCGTATTTATTGAGCGCTTACTGTGTGCAGAGCACTGTACTAAGCACTTGGGAAGTCCAAGTTCACAACATATAGAGACAGTCCCTACCCACCAGTGGGCTCACAGTCTAAAAGGGGGAGACAGAGAACTGAACCAAACATACTCACAAAATAAAAGAAATAGAATAGATATGCACAAATAAAATAAATAAATTAATAAATAAATAGATTATTAAAAGGCTCCAGTGGAGATGGCTGTCAGTGGGAAGCGGTGAGGCGGGGAAGCCTCTATTTGCCCCTCCGGAGTAGTCATTCATTCATTCAATCGTATTTATTGAGCGCTTACTGCGTGCGGAGCACTGGACCAAGCGCTTGTAGGAGGAAGCTGATTTGGATCCAAAATCCCTCGCTTCCAAACAGTTTGAGCTAGCCAGAGTCCACAGAGAAGCAGCGTGGCTTAGTGGAAAGAACAGGGGCTTGGGAGTCAGAGGTCACGGGTTCTAATCCCGGCCCCGCCACTCATCAGCCGCGTGACTTTGGACAAGCCGTGTGACCCTGCGCCTCAGTTCCCTCATCTGGAAAATGGAGATTAAGAGTGCGAGCCCTGCTCGGGACAACCTGATTACCTGGTAGCTCCCCCAGCACTTAGAACAGTGCTTGGCACGTAGTAAGTGCTTAACAAATACCGTCATTATCATTATTATTATCCAACCGGCTCTCAGAGGGCGGACATCGGACGGCGACTGTGTTCCGCTCCCTTTTCTCCCTTCCCTCCGCCCACCAGCTTTCTGGATCCTCTTTCCGCCGGCAGGAATGGGAAGTGGGTGGGTTGGGGTACGGTTAGAAGAGGGACCAGGGGTGGGGGGGACATTTCATGGGAGGAAACGGGACAGAAGGAACCGCAGGATGATTTAAGGGACCCCTCGCCCGCATCCGGCCGACCCAGGCCGACCCGCCCTGGCAGCTGGAAAAACGGAGGGGAAAAGATCCTCGTGAGGGTCAGGAGAAACCGGCGGGATGAGACTGACTCAACCCCTGCTCCCTTGGACGTCCGGAGAGAGCTCGGGCCCCGAGATTTCCGGCGGGCAGGAGGAAAATGCTGAAGCGCGAGACTTTTCTGTTGACACAAGAAAAATGCCAATCGGCCTCTGCCTTCCTGTGTCCGGAGGCCCTAGCCGGGAGCACGTCGGCTTCAGCCTGGCTTCTCCTAATTCTCTTTTTCCTTCTCCTCTAGCCCCCGCTCTGAGTTGTAGCAAAGTGGGGCGAGCGGGTGTGTCGTTGTGGGAACTGTGGGCACATAGGAGCAGCGTGGCTTAGTGGAAAGGGCCCGGGCTTTGGAGTCAGAGGTCACGGGTTCAAATCCCCCCTCTGCCACTTGTCAGCTGTGTGACTTTGGGCAAAGTCACTTCACTTCTCTGGGCCTCAGTTCCCTCCTCTGTCGAATGGGGATGAAGACTGTTGCCAACTTGTACTTCCCAAGCGCTTAGTACAGTGCTCTGCATACAGTAAATATGATTGATTGATTGATTGATTGATTGACTGTGAGCCCCGCTGTGGGACAACCTCATCACCTTGTAACCTCCCCAGAGCTTAGAACAGTGCTTTGCACATAGGAAGCGCTTAATAAACGCCATCATTATTATTATTATTAAGTGTGAGCGTGTGGGTGGGCTGGGAAGAAATAAACATCGCTGTGACCGTCAGAACGCCATGTCGGCCTGCGGTGTGTTCTCCAAACCAGATTTGGTGGAAAAACCTCTTCAACTTCCTGCCCGGCTAGGGGAATCAGTTCATTCATCCATCCACTCAGTCGTATTTATTGAGCGCTGACCGTGTGCAAAGCACTGTACTAAATGCTTGGGAGGGTACAATATAACAATCAACTGAATCAATCAATCAATCGCATTTACTGAGCGCTTACTGTGTGCAGAGCACTGTACTAAGCGCTTGGGAAGTCCAGGTTGGCAACATATAGAGACGGTCCCTACCCAACAGTGGGCTCTACATGTTGCCAGCTTGTACTTTCCAAGCGCTTAGTCCAGTGCTCTGCACACAGTAAGCGCTCAATAAATACGATTGAATGAATGGAGGCGTAGGGGGCGTGGCCCCTGATCTTTGGGCGTGGTTATTGGGCGTTGGGGGCGTGGCGTAGTCATGGGGGCGTGGCTATTGGGCGCTGGGGGCGTGGCTTAGGCAGAGGGCGCGTGCCTATTGGGCGTCGGGGGCGTGACGCGGACCTAGTGGGCGTGGCTTTGGGGCTTTGGGGCGTGATGTAGGCGTAGGGGGCGTGGCCCCGGATGTTTGGACGTGGTTATTGGGCGTTGGGGGGCTTGGCATCGTCGTAGGGGGCGTGGCTATCGGGCTTTGGGGGCGTGACTTAGGCAGAGGGCTCGTGGCTATTGGGCGTTGGGGGGCGTGCCGCGGACCTAGTGGGCGTGGCTCCGGGGCTTTGGGGCGTGACTCTAGGGCGTGTCGTGGGCCTAGTGGGCGTGGCTTCGGGACTTTGGGGCGTGGCTCTACGGCGTTGGGGCGTGACGTAGGCAGATAGGGCGTGGCACAGCCACTGGGGGCGTGGCGTGAGCCTAGTGGGCGTGGCTTTGTGATTTGATGTAGGCGTAGGGGCGTGGCCCCCTGAGCTTTGGGCGAGGCTATTGGGCGTTGGGGCGGGGCTATCGGGCGTTGGGGGCGTGGCTTAGGCAGAGGACGCGTGGCTATTGGGCGTCGGGGGGCGTGACGCGGACTTAGTGGGCGTGGCTTCGGGGCTTTGGGGCGTGACTCTGGGGCGTGTCGTAGGCCTAGTGGGCGTGGTTTCGGGGCTTTGGGGCGTGGCTTCGGGGCTCGGCTATAGGGCGTTGGGGGCGTGACGTAGGCAGAGGGGGCGTGGCGTGAATCAATCAATCAATCAATCAATCGTATTTATTGAGCGCTTACTATGTGCAGAGCACTGTACTAAGCGCTTGGGAAGTACAAATTGGCATCACATAGAGACAGTCCCTACCCAACAGTGGGCTCCCAGTCTAAAAGGGGGAGACAGAGAACAGAACCAAACATACCAACAAAATAAAATAAGTAGGATAGAAATGTACAAGTAAAATAGATAAATAAATAAAAAAATAGAGTAATAAATATGTACAACCATATATACATATATATACAGGAACCCAGTGGGCGTGGCTTTGTGGTTTGGGGGGCGTGACGTAGGCGTGGGGGGGGCGTGGCCCCGGACGTATGGGCGTGGTTATTGGGCGCTGGGGGCGTGGTTGTTGGCCGTTGGGGGCGTGGCTTGGGCAGAGGACGCGTGGCTATTGGGCGTCGGGGGGCGTGACGCGAAGCTAGTGGGCGTGGCGTCCTCCCGGGTCCCGTGCACCGTCGGTGCTGCTGTCAGTGCGGCCGGGGATGGGGTCGGAGGCGGCGGCGGCGTTGCTCGGGGCGGTGCGGGCCTGCGGCCAGGACCAGCTGCTCCGCTTCTGGCCCCAGCTGGGCCCCGGCCAGCGCCGGGCCCTGCTCGCCGACCTGGCCACGCTGGGGCCCGCGGGCCTCGGGGAGCACTGCCACAGGGCCCTAAGGGCCTGGGGCCAACGGCGGCACCGGCGGGACCGGCGGCGCCTCCTCCGCGACGCCCTCCAGGACCCCCCGGACCCCGCGGACCGGCCGCTGTCGGCCCGCCTGCGGCCCCTGCCCCCCGACGCCCTGGGCGGCGCCCGCCGACACCCCCCGCACACCCTCCGGCGCTGGGAGCTCGAAGGTAACGCCACCGGTCCGTCGAAAATCCGCTCTAAATCCACAATTCAGCGCTTATCACCCAGTTTTTTTACTTGTACTCTACTTATTTTTTACTCTATTTATTTTATTTATTTATTTATTTATTCATTTGTTTGTTTATTTATTATTTATTTTTATTTATTTTTTAGTTATGTATTTATTTGTTGCTCTATTTTATTTATTTATTTTTTACTCTATTTATTATTTATTTTATTTATTATTTTTTTATTTATTTTCATTTATTTTTTATTTATTTATTTGTTGCTCTATTTTGTTTATTTATTTTTTACTCTATTTATTATTTATTTTATTTATTTATTTTATTTATTTATTTGTTGCTCTATTTTATTTATTTATTTTTTACTCTATTTATTATTTATTTTATTTATTTATTATTTATTTATTATTTATTTTCATTTATTTTGTATTTATTTATTCATTTGTTACTCTATTTTGTTTATTTATTTTTTACTCTATTATTTATTTTTATTTATTTTCATTTATTTTTTATTTATTTATTTGTTACTGTATTTTGTTTATTTATTTTTTACTCTATTATTTATTTTTATTTATTTTCATTTATTTTTTATTTATTTATTTGTTACTGTATTTTGTTTATTTATTTTTTACTCTATTTATTATTTATTTTATTTATTATTTATTTATTTATTTATTTGCTGCTCTATTTTATTTATTTATTTTTTACTCTATTTATTATTTATTTTATTTATTATTTATTTATTTATTTGTTACTGTATTTTGTTTATTTATTTTTTACTCTATTTATTATTTATTTTATTTATTATTTATTTATTTATTTAGTTGTTGCTCTATTTTATTTATTTATTTTTTACTCTATTTATTATTTATTTTATTTATTATTTATTTATTTATTTGTTACTGTATTTTGTTTATTTATTTTTTACTCTATTTATTATTTATTTCATTTATTATTTATTTATTTATTTATTTGTTGCTCTATTTTATTCATTTATTTTTTACTCTATTTATTATTTATTTTATTTATTTATTATTTATTTATTTATTTGTTGCTCTATTTTATTTATTTATTTTTTACTCTATATTTATTTTATTTATTTATTATTTATTTATTATTTATTTTTATTTATTTTGTATTTATTTATTTATTTGTTACTCTATTTTGTTTATTTGTTTTTTACTCTATTTATTATTTATTTTTATTTATTTATTATTTATTTATTTATTTGTTGCTCTATTTTATTTATTTATTTTTTACTCTATTGATTTTACTTGCACGTATTTATTCTATTTATTTTATATGTTGCCCGCCTGTACTTCCCGAGCGCTTAGTACAGTGCGCTGCACCCAGTAAGCGCTCAGTCAGTACGATTGATTGGTTGATTCTCCCCCTTTTAGACTGTGAGCCCGCTGTTGGGTGGGGACTGTCTCTAAATGTTGCCAGCTTGGACTTCCCAAGCGCTTAGTCCAGTGCGCTGCAATCGATCAATCAATCGTATTTATTGAGCGCTTAGTACAGTGCGCTGCAATCAATCAATCAATCGTATTTATTGAGCGCTTACTATGTGCAGAGCACTGGACTAAGCGCTTGGGAAGTACAGGTTGGCAACATATAGAATAAATATGTACAAGTAAAATAGAGTAATAAACAGTGTGATAAGCGCTGAATTGTCATCATCAATCGTATTTATTGAGCGCTTACTGTGTGCAGAGCAGTATAGCTCTCAGTCAGTGCGATTGATTGATTGATTCTCCCCCTTTTAGACTGTGAGCCCACTGTTGGGTAGGGACTGTCTCTATATGTTGCCAATTTGGACTTCCCAAGCGTTTAGTACAGTGCTCTGCACATAGTAAGCGCTCAATAAATACGATTGATGATGATGACGACTGTCTCTATATGTTGCCAATTTGTACTTCCCAAGCGCTTAGTACAGTGCACTGCACACAGTAAGCGCTCAATAAATGCGATTGATTGATTGCCCCGCACGCAGTAAGCAAGCGCTCAGTCAATACGACGAAAGAGCCCGGGCTTTGGAGTCAGAGGTCAGGGGTTCGAATCCCGGCCCCGCCACTTGTCAACTGGGCGACTTTGGGCGAGTCACTTCACTTCTCTGGGCCTCAGTTCCCTCATCTGGAAAATGGGGATGAAGACTGCGAGCCCCGCGTGGGACAACCTGATCACCCTGTATCCTCCCCAGCGCTTAGAACAGTGCTTGGTGCACAGCATACTATGTGCGAAACACTGGACTAAGCGTTTGGGAGAGGACAAATGATAGTAATAATAATAATGATGGCTTACCACAGTGCTCCACACACAGTAAGCACTCAGTCAATACGACAGAATGAATCCTAAAAATAATCTATATTCCATCGTATTGGATTGAGCACTTACTATATGTGCAGAGTGCTTACTATGTGCGGAGCACTGGACTAAGCGTTTGGGAGAGGACAAATGATAGTAATAATAATAATGGCTTACCACAGTGCTCCGCAAACAGTAAGCGCTCAATCAATACAATGGAATGAATCCTAATAAGAATAATCCATATTCCATCGTATTGGATTGAGCGCTTACTATATGTTCAGAGTGCTTACTATGTGCGGAGCACTGGACTAAGCGCTTGGGAGAGGACAGATGATAGTAATAATAATAATGGCTTACCGCAGTGCCCCGCACTCAGTAAGCGCTCAATCAATACAATGGAATGGATCATAATAAGAATAATCCCTATTCTGTCGTATTGGATTGAGCGATTACTATATGTGCAGAGTGCTTACTATGTGTGGAGCACTGCACTAAGCGCTTGGGAGAGGACAAATGATAATAATAATGATAATAATGATGGCTTACCACAGTGCTCGGCACAAGGCCCGTTCCCTTCCCCACAGCACCTGTATATATGTATATATTATTCATTATTATATATGTATAATATGTAATATGTATATGTATAATATATATAATGTATATATGTATATATTATTCAGAGTATTCATTACTCTGTTTTACTTATTTACATATTTATTCTATTTATTTTATTTTGTTAATATGTTTTGTTTTGTTCTCTGTCTCCCCCTTCTAGACTGTGAGCCCGCTGTTGGGTAGGGACCGTCTCTAGATGTTACCAACTTGGACTTCCCAAGCGCTTAGTACAGTGCTCCGCCCACAGTAAGCGCTCAATAAATACGATTGAATGACTGAAAAAGGTTGGCCCCCGTGGGGCTCACGGTCTTCATCCCCATTTTACAAATGAGGGAACTGAGGCCGAGAGGCGCGAAGTGGCTTGCCCAAAGTCCCCCAGCAGACAGGCGGCGGAGCTGGGATTAGAACCCACGACTCTGGACTCCCAAGCCCGGGCTCTTTCCACGGGATAATCAGGTCCCGCATCCAGCGCTTAGAACAGTGCTCTTTGCTCTTTTCCGTCTCTCTGTGGGTTGGTAAGATCCCCGAGGGCAGGGCTTACCTCTGCCATCATCATCATCATCATCAATCGTATTTATTGAGCGCTTACTATGTGCAGAGCACTGTACTAAGCGCTTGGGAAGTCCAAATTGGCAACATATAGAGACAGTCCCTACCCAACAGTGGGCTCACAGTCTAAAAGGGAGAGACAGAGAACAAAACCAAACATACTAACAAAAGAAAATAAATAGAATAGATATGTACAAATAAAATAAATAAATAAATAGAGTAATAAATATGTACAAACATATACATATATACGGTGCTGTGGGGAAGGGAAGGAGGTAGGATGGGGGGATGGAGGGGGGGACGAGGTGCTGTGGGGAAGGGAAGGAGGTAAGATGGGGGACGAGGGGGAGAGGAAGGAAGCGCTCAGTACGGTGTTCCGCACTCAGGAGGCGTCCAATAAATACCATGGATCGTCCTGGGTGGGAGCTCCCTGCCCACCAGCTTCCTCCCCAACTACCTGCACAGCGGAGGGACACAGGAGCTCATTCATGGGGAAGAGGTGGAGGCGGAAAGGGCAGGATGTAAATACTTGTTTTGGAAGATGACCCCCGTGGCGATGCCAAGCCTCTAAGACATAACAACTGCGCTATTTATTAAGCGCTTACGATGTTCCAGCCTCTAGGATAGATATAATACACGAGAAACAGTGCCCGGCACATCGTAAGCGCTTCACAAATGCCATAATTATTATTATTATTGCAAGCGGATTGTAACAGCCCGAGGGAAGGGCGAACGTGTGTTGAATCCCCGTTTTACAGCTGAGGAAACTGAGGCCCAGAGCGGTTAAGTGACTCGCCCAGTGTCACCTATTCTGGCTCCCAAGCCCTTCCCGCTCGGCCCCAGCCACGTGTCCGGTTCCATGCTGCGAGTTTTCCAAGCGTCTTTCCAAAGGAAGCGAGCGGGGGAATCCCGGTGGGCGAGAGGGTTCAAAGAGACCCACGAATCGGCTCCCGCCTGCCATGCATTCGTTTGTCCGGTCGGATTATTGAGCGCTCACTGTGTGCAAAGCACTGTACTAAGCGCTTGGGAGAGGACAACAGAAGACGGACACATTCCTGCCCGTGGTGAGCTTACAGTCTAGACGGTGTGAGGCCTGCCAGGCCCCGTGCCCACGGCTGGCCACCCGCTCTCCGTCTTTCTGAGCCGCGAGCCCCCCAGACTGTGAGCCCACTGTTGGGTAGGGACTGTCTCTATATGTTGCCAATTTGTACTTCCCAAGCGCTTGGTACAGTGCCCCGCACACAGTAAGCGCTCAATAAATACGATTGATGATGATGATGATGATGACCCCCAGGCTCGCCGGCGGGGAGGGGCTGCGAAAGAGGTCAGGTGACTCCCCACTCAGCTGACTGCGTCCCAAACACTGTCCTAAGCATTGGGTCGGACTCAGTCCCTGTCCCACGCAGGGCTCACCCACCCCAGTAGCAGGGAGAAGGGCTATCGAATCTCCATTTTAATAATAATAATAATGGTATTTGTTAAGCGCTTACTATGTGCAAAGCACTGTTCTAAGCGCAGGGGGGATACAAGGTGATCAGGCTGTCCCACGTGGGGCTCACAGTCTTCATCCCCATTTTACAGATGAGGGAACTGAGGCACAGAGAAGTGAAGTGACTTGCCCAAAGTCACACGGCTGACCATTTAATCCATCAGTCGTATTGGCTGAGCGCTTCCTGCGAGCAGGGTGCTGTACTCGTCGCCCCGGAGAGGACAGTAGAGCAAAGTTGGTAATAATAATGATGGCGTATGTTAAGTGCTTACTATGTGCGAAGCACTGTCCTAAGCGTGGGGGGGATACAAGGTGATCAGGTGGTCAATCAATCGATCAATCGTATTTATTGAGCGCTTACTGTGTGCAGAGCACTGTACTAAGCGCTTGGGAAGTACAAGTTGGCAACATATAGAGACGGTCCCTACCCAACAGCGGGCTCACAGTCTGGTCCCACGTGGGGCTCACGCTCTTCACCCCCATTTTCCAGATGAGTCACTGAGGCCCAGAGAAGTGAAGTGACTGGCCCAGAGTCACCCAGCTGACAAGTGGCCGAGCCGGGATTAGAACCCACGACCTCCAAGTCCCCAGCCTGGGCCCTTTCCACCGAGCCACACGTGACAGATGAGGGAACCGAGTCCGCATTTTTCCGATAAGGAACCGAGGCCCAGAGGAGTCATTACGTGTCCAGGGTCACGCAGCGGGAGTGGCAGAGCCGGGATTAGAGAAGCAGAGAAGCAGCGTGGCTCAGTGGAAAGAGCATGGGCTTTGGAGTCAGAGGTCGTGGGTTCGAATCCCAGCTCCGCCACATGCCTGCTGTGTGAGCTTGGGCAAGTCACTTCACTTCTCTGAGCCTCAGTTACCTCGTCTGTAAAATGGGGATTAAGACTGTGAGCCCCGCGTGGGACAACCTGATCACCTTGTATCTCCCCAGTGCTTAGAACAGTGCTTTGCACACAGTAAGCACTTAACAAATGCCATTATTATTATTATTATTAGAGCCCAAGTTCCCCCAGGCGTGGGGTCTTTCTACTAGGCCTCGCTGCTGATTATTCCAACCTTGGGACCCTCTGAAAGTTGTGTGGGTGGCAGGCGGGGGCTTCTTGGGGTGCACGGGGGGTGAGGGAGGAGAAACAGCGTAGGGACGGGGGCCTGCTCTTCCAGCTAAAAGCCCGGTGTGCCCCCATGCTAATTCCCGAGGGTCAAGGGTCACTGCTGCCTAGAGGTCCTAGCCATGGGAGGAACCAAAGTCCCAGCTGATAATCCGGGAATTGGTTGCCTTCCGGTTTGGAAATCGCCCCCTTGGCTCAGGTGGCTTGGTTGGGGCAGGCAGTGAAATGAGAAGGTTTCCAACGAGATTCAAGGAGAAGCAGCATGGCTTAGTGGGTAGAACACGGGCCTGGCAGAGGGACCTGGGTTCTAATCCCGGCTCTGCCACTTGTCGGCTGGGTGACCTTGGGCGAGTCACTTAACCTCTCTGCGTCTCAGTTCCCTCCTCTGTAAAATGGAGAGTAAGTCTGTGAGCCCCGTGTGGGATAGGGAATGTGTCCAACCTGATTGACTGGTATCTACCCCAGCTCTTAGTGCTTGGCACATATTAAGTGCTTAACAAGAACCATAATTATAATAATTGCTGGCTCCTTTGTTCTCCCCCTTCCTTGAGGAGCAGAAACTAGCCATCCTGAGGGTGAAAGCCCTGAAGAGACACTCACCGAGACCTGTTCCTAGCTAATAATTCACTCAGATAATCAGCCTGTTTTTGTCTTTGACTGAAATATTCCTTCCTAGGGCCTCTTTATTGCTGCTTGTTTCCCAGACTCTCCTTTCTGGGGGGCCCTGTGAGGGCAGAAGCCCTGCTTGGGTCAGCCTTGAGGGGCAGAAGCCCTGCCTGGGAGGCCCTGGGGGGGCACAGGCCCTGCCTGGGTAGGTCTTGAGGGGCAGAAGCCCTGCCTGGGTAGGTCCTGGGGGGCAGATGCCCTGCCTGGGTAGGTCCTTGGGGGCAGAAGCCCTGCCTGGGAGGCACTGGGGGTGCCCAGGCCCTGCCCGGATAGGCCCTGAGGGGCAGAAGCCCTGCCTGGGTAGGTCCTGGGGGGCAGAAGCCCTGCCTGGGAGGCCCTGGGGTGCCCAGGCCCTGCCTGGGTAGGCTCTGAGGGGCAGAAGCCTTGCCTGGGAGGCCCTGGGGCTGCCCAGGCCCTGCCTGGATAGGCCCTGAGGGGCAGAAGCCCTGCCTGGGTAGGTCCTGGGGGGCAGAAGCCCTGCCTGGGTAGGTCCTGGGGGGCAGAAGCCCTGCCTGGGTAGGTCCTGGGGGGCAGAAGCCCTGCCTGGGAGGCCCTGGGGGTGGCCATGCCATGCCTGGGAGGCCCTGGGGTGTCCATGCTCTGCCTGGGTAGGTCCTGGGGGGCAGAAGCCCTGCCTGGGAGGCCCTGGGGGTGCCCAGGCCCTGCCCGGATAGGCCCTGAGGGGCAGAAGCCCTGCCTGGGTAGGTCCTGGGGGGCAGAAGCCCTGCCTGGGTAGGTCCTCGGGGGCAGAAGCCCTGCCTGGGTAGGTCCTGGGGGGCAGAAGCCATGCCTGGGTAGGTCCTCGGGGGCAGAAGCCCTGCCTGGGTAGGTCCTGGGGAGCAGAAGCCCTGCCTGGGTAGGTCCTAGGGGGCAGAAGCCCTGCCTGGGTAGGTCCTAGGGGGCAGAAGCCCTGCCTGGGTAGGTCCTGGGGAGCAGAAGCCCTGCCTGGGTAGGTCCTGGGGGTGCCCAGGCCCCGCCCGGATAGGCCCTGAGGGGCAGAAGCCCTGCCTGGGTAGGTCCTGTGGGGTAGAAGCCCTGCCTGGGTAGGTCCTCGGGGGCAGAAGCCCTGCCTGGGTAGGTCCTGGGGGGCAGAAGCCCTGCCTGGGTAGGTCCTGGGGGTGCCCAGGCCCCGCCCGGATAGGCCCTGAGGGGCAGAAGCCCTGCCTGGGTAGGTCCTAGGGGGCAGAAGCCCTGCCTGGGTAGGTCCTGGGGGGCAGAAGCCCTGCCTGGGTAGGTCCTGGGGGTGCCCAGGCCCCGCCCAGATAGGCCCTGAGGGGCAGAAGCCCTGCCTGGGTAGGTCCTGTGGGGTAGAAGCCCTGCCTGGGTACGTCCTCGGGGGCAGAAGCCCTGCCTGGGTAGGTCCTAGGGGGCAGAAGCCCTGCCTGGGTAGGTCCTGGGGGGGCAGAAGCCCTGCCTGGGTAGGTCCTGGGGGGGCAGAAGCCCTGCCTGGGTAGGTCCTGGGGGCAGAAGCCCTGCCTGGGAGGCCCTGGGGGTGGCCAGGCCCTGCCTGGGAGGCCCTGGGGTGTCCATGCTCTGCCTGGGTAAGTCCTGGGGGGCAGAAGCCCTGCCTGGGAGGCCCTGGGGGTGACAGATAGGCCCTGAGGGGCAGAAGCCCTGCCTGGGTAGGTCCTGGGGTGCAGAAGCCCTGCCTGGGTAGGTCCTCGGGGGCAGAAGCCCTGCCTGGGTAGGTCCTGGGGGGCAGAATCCCTGCCTGGATAGATCCTAGAGGGCAGAAGCCCTGCCTGGGAGGCCCTGGGGGTGCCCAGGCCCCACCCAGATAGGCCCTAAGGGGCAGAAGCCCTGCCTGGGTAGGTCCTGGCGGGCAGAAGCCCTGCCTTGGTAGGTACTGGGGGGCAGAAGCCCTGTTTGGGCAGGCTCCGGGAGGCCGAAGCCCCGCCTGGGAGGCCCCGAGGGGCAGAAGTGCTTCCTGGGAGGGCCTGGCAGGGCAAAAGTGTTTAATGCAGTGCTTGACACATAGTGAGCAGCTTGATACCGCTCTTATAAATACCGTGCATTGATCGATCGTTGGTAATAATAATAATAATAATGATGGCATTTGTTAAGCGCTTACTATGTGCAAAGCACTGTTCTAAGTGCTAGGGGGGCTACAAGGTGATCGGGTTGTCCCACGTGGGGCTCACAGTCGTCATCTCCATTGTACAGATGAGGTGACAGGCTCAGAGAAGTGAAGCGACTTGCCCAAGGTCACACAACTGACAAGCGGCGGAGTCGGGATTAGAACCCACACCCTCTGACTCCCAAACCCGGGCTCTTTCCACCGAGCCCCACTGCCTCGCGTTGGTCTAAGTGAGCCAGCACTGGTGAAGGCCATGGCTGGACTGCTTTTCAGCTGGGATTTTCTCCTTCGTAAGCACATTAAACCACATTATAACCAACCAAATTGGGAAACACAATTTGTGCCATGGAATTCCTGCTTTAAACAACGGTTATTTTTGCTAGTTTCCTTGGGCAGACACTAAGGGGGCAGTGAGCAACAGGTTTGTAATTTTTTTTTTTTTATAATGGTATCCGTGGAGCGCTTACTATGAGTCAAGCACTGTTTTCAGTGCTGGGGTGGATATGACTCAGTCAGGTCCCTGTCCCACATGGGGCTCCCCGTCTTAATTCCCATTTTCCAGATGAGGTAATTGAGGTCCACAGAAGTGACTTGCCCCAGGTCACACAGCAGACAGGGATTAGAACCCTTGATCTTCTGACGCCCGGCCCCATTTTATTTATAATGATAATAATGATGGTGTTTCATTCATTCAGTCGTATTTATTGAGCGCTTACTGTGTGCAGAGCACTGGACTAAGCGCTTGGGAAGTCCAAGTTGGCAACATGTAGAGACGGTCCCTACCCAACAGCGGGCTCACAGTCTAGAAAGGGGAGACAGAGAACAAAACAAAACATGTGGACAGGTGCCAAGTCAGTGTTTGTTAAGCGCTTACTATGTGCCAGGCACTGTACTAAGCGCTGGGGTGGATATAAGCAAATCGGGTTGGACGCAGTCCCCGTCCCCCGTGGGGCTCACCGTCTCCATCCCCATTTTTCAGATGAGGGAACTGAGGCCCAGAAAAGTGAACTGACTTGCCCAAAGTCACCTAGCAGATAAGCGGCAGAGCTGGGATTAGAACCCAGATCCTCTGACTCCTAGGCCCGGGCTTGGAGTCAGAGGTCAGGGGTTCAAATCCCGGCTCCGCCAGTTGTCAGCTGTGTGACTTTGGGCAAGTCACTTCACTTCTCTGGGCCTCAGTTACCTCATCTGGAAAATGGGGATTAAGACTGAGCCCCCCGTGGGACAACCTGATCACCTTGTAATAATAGGAATAATAATAATGGCATTTATTAAGCGCTTACTATGTGCAAAGCACTGTTCTATCATCATCATCATCAATCGTATTTATTGAGCGCTTACTGTGGGCAGAGCACTGTACTAAGCACTTGGGAAGTACAAGTTGGCAACATATAGAGACAGTCCCTGCCCAACAGTGGGCTCACAGTCTAAAACGCTGGGGAGGTTACAAGGTGATCAGGTTGTCCCTTGGGGGGCTCACAGTCTTAATCCCCATTTGACAGAGGAGGTCACTGAGGCCCAGAGAAGTGAAGTGACTTGCCCAGAGTCACACAGCTGACAAGTGGCGGGGCCGGGATTTGAATCCATGACCTCTGACTCCCGAAGCCCGGGCCCTTTCCACTGAGCCACGCTGCGTCTCAGCGCGTAACCTCACGCCGTAACCTCCCCAGTGCTAATAAATGCCATCATTATTATTATTTACCCCCAAGGCCACGCTGCTTCTCACGTCCAAACGCTTAGTACAGTGCTTTGCACGGAGTCAGCGCTCAATAAATACGACTGAATGAGCGTTTCGCTTTTGCTCCCCGCAGGTTTCCACCAGATCGCCCAGAACAGAGTGGCCGTTCTGCTGCTGGCGGGGGGACAGGGGACCCGTCTTGGGGTGACGTACCCCAAGGGGATGTACAGCGTGGGGCTGCCCAGCGGGAAGACCCTCTACCAGCTTCAGGCCGAGAGGATTCGCCGGGTGGAGGAGCTGGCCGGCCAGAAATCTGGCAGCAGATGTACCGTGCCCTGGTGGGTTTCATTCAGTTGTACTTACTGAGCGTTTACTGTGTACAAAGCCCGGTTGCACCAAAGAATAATTCAGTCGGATGTATTGAGCGCTTACTCTATGCGAAGCCGTGTACTAAGCATTTGGGAGAGGATGCTACAAGCTAGAACACATTCCCTGCCAACAGTGAGCTCACGGGGGTGGGGGGAGGTGGACGTTAATATACATACATATCTATTCTATTTCATCATCATCAAAGCCCTGTTCATCGTCGTCATCATCATCATCATCAATCGTATTTATTGAGCGCCTACTGTGTGCAGAGCACTGGACTCAGCGCTTGGGAAGTACAATTTGGCAACATATAGAGACAGTCCCTACCCGACAGTGGTTCTCACAGTCTAAAAGGGGGAGACAGAGGACAAAACCAAACGTACTAACGAAATAAAATAAATAGAATAGATAGGTACAAGTAAAAGAAATAGATAAATAGAGTAATAAATATGTACAAACATATGTCCATATATACAGGTGCTGTGGGGAAGGGAAGGAGGTAGGATGGGGGGGATGGAGAGGGGGATGAGGGGGAGGGGAAGGAAGGGGCTCAGTCTGGGAAGGCCTCCTGGAGGAGGTGAGCTCTCAGTAGGGCCTTGAAGCCTTGCACCAAAGAATAATTCAGTCGGATTCATTGAGCGCTTACTCTGTGCGAAGCCGTGTACTAAGCGTTTGGGAGAGGATGCTACAAAACAGAACACATTCCCTGCCAACAGTGAGCTCACAGAGGGGGAGATGGACGTTAATATACATAAAATAATAAATAAATTAAAGATACACGCGTGCTGTGGGGACGGGAGGGAGGATGAATAAAGGTAGTGAGCCGGGACAACGCAGAATAATCATTAATGATAGCATTTACTAAGCGCTTACTATGTGCAAAGCACTGTTCTAAGCGCTGGGGAGGTTACAAGATGATCAGGTTGTCCCACGGGGGCGGTCACAGCCTTAATCCCCATTTTACAGAGGAGGGAACTGAGGCGCAGAGAAGTGAAGTGACTTGCCCAAAGTCACACAGCTGACAAGTGGCAGTGCCAGTATTTGAATCCATGACCTCCGACTCCAAAGCCCGGGCTCTTTCCATCGAGCCTCGCTGCTTCTCACAATCATTGCCGTGTTTAAGCTAATTCTGGTGAACCGTCCTCTTCCAAGTGCTTAGAACAGTGTTCTGCACGTAGTAAATGCTCAATAAATGCCATTGATTGATTGGAGTAAGCACTGCCCACGTGCCGTGCAGTGTACTGAGCACTAAAGTTGATTAATTAATTGTAATATTCGTTAAGTGCCAGGGGTGGATACAAGCAAATCAGGTCGGAGACAGTCCCTGTCCCACCTGAGACTCACAATCTCAATCCCCATTTTACGGGTGAGGTAACTGAGGCCCGGAGAAGTGAAGTGGCTTGCCCAAGGTCACCCAGCAGACAGGTGGGGGAGCCGGGATTAGAACCCGTGACCCTCTGATTCCCGGGCCCGGGGTTTAGCCACTACGCCAAGCACTTACTATGTGTCAAGCACTGTTTTAAGCGCCGGAGAAGATACAAGATCAACAGATTGGACACAGTCCCTGTCCCACGTGGGGCTCACGGTCCCAATCCCCATTTTCCAGCTAGTGTAGTGACTTATCCAAGGTCACACAGCCGACATGAGGCAGAGACAGGAGCAGAACCCAGGTCCTTCTGACTCCCAAGCCCGTGTTCTCCCCACCAAACCATGCTGCTTCGTAACCGTCACTGTCTTTATTAAGCTAATTCTGTTTTATAGTACTCTCCCAATCAACGTCGTATTTGGTGAGCGCTTAGCGCGTGCAGAGCACTGCACTAAGCACTTGGGAGAGAACAACACAACGAGATAATACACATTCCCTGCCCGCAGTGAGCTTAGATTCAGGAGGGGGAGTTGGACGTTACTATAAACCGATAAGTTGTGGAAATGGCCATAAGTGCCGGGAGGCTGGGCGATGCAGAATGGAGTGGGGAAGAAAGAAAATGAGGATTTAGTCAGGGAAGGCTGCCTGGAGGAGATGTGCCTTCCATACGGCTTTGAAGCGGGGGAGAGTCATCGGCTGTGGGATTTGGGAAGGGAGGGCATTCCAGGCCAGAAGCGGGACGTGAGCGAGAGGACGGAGGCAAGAGAGACGAGATGGAGGGAGAGTGAAAAGCTCGACATTGGAGGAGCAAAATGTGCGGGCTGGGTTGGAGTAAAAGAGTAGCGAGATCACTGAGACCCAGAGAATAAAAATAATAATAATAATAATAATAATGATGGTATCTGTTAAGCGCTTACTATGTGCTAAGCACTGTTCTAAGCACTGGGGTAGATACAAGGTAACCAGGTTGTCCCATGTGGGGCTCACAATCTTAATCCCCATTTTCCAGATGAGGTCACTGAGGCCCAGAGAAGTGAAGTGACTTCCCCAAAGTCACACAGCTGATAAAAGGCAGAGGCGGGATTAGAACCAACAACCCCTGCACTGGGGTAGATAGATAGGAAAAAAAAATAATGGCATTTATTAAGTGCTTACTATGTGTAAAGCACTGTTCTAAGCACTGGGGAGATTACAAGGTGATCAGGTTGTTGCACGGGGGCGCTCACAGTCTTAATCCCCATTTTACAGATGAGGTAACTGAGGCACAGAGAAGTTAAGTGACTTGCCCAAAGTCACACAGCTGACAAGTGGCGGAGCTGGGATTTGAACCCATGACCTCTGACTCCAAAGCCCAGGCTCTTTCCACTGAGCCACACTGCTTAATCAGGTTGTCCCACGTGGGGCTCACAGACTTAATCCCCATTTTACAGATGAGGGCACTGAGGCCCTGAGAAGAATAATAGTAATAATGATGGTATTTGTTAAGCGCTTACTATGTGTCAAGCGCTGTTCTAAGCGCTGGGGTAGATACAAGGTAATCAGGGTGTCCCATGTGGGGCTCACAGTCTTAATCCCCATTTTCCAGATGAGGTCACTGAGGCCCAGAGAAGTGAAGTGACTTTCCCAAAGTCACACAGCTGATAAAAGGCAGAGGCGGGATTAGAACCAACGACCCCTGTGCTGGGGTAGATAGAAGGTAATCAGGTTGTCCCACGTGGGGCTCACAGACTTAATCCCCATTTTCCAGATGAGGGCACTGAGGCCCTGAGAATAAAAATAATAATAGTAATAATGACGGTATTTGTTAAGCGCTTACTATGTGCCAAGCACTGTTTGAAGATAGAAGATAATCTAGATAGAAGATAATCAGGGTGTCCCACGTGGGGCTCACAGACTTAATCCCCGTTTTCCAGATGAGGGCACTGAGGCCCTGAGAATAAAAATAATAATAGTAATAATGACGGTATTTGTTAAGCGCTTACTATGTGCCAAGCACTGTTCGAAGATAGAAGATAATCTAGATAGAAGACAATCAGGTTGTCCCACATGGGGCTCACAGACTTAATCCCCGTTTTCCAGATGAGGGCACTGAGGCCCTGAGAATAAAAATAATAATAGTAATAATGACGGTATTTGTTAAGCGCTTACTATGTGCCAAGCACTGTTCGAAGATAGAAGATTAGATAGAAGATAATCAGGTTGTCCCACGTGGGGCTCACAGACTTAATCCCCGTTTTCCAGATGAGGGCACTGAGGCCCTGAGAATAAAAATAATAATACTAATAATGATGGTATTTGTTAAGCGCTTACTATGTGCCAAGCACTGTTCGAAGATAGAAGGTAATCTAGATAGAAGATAATCAGGTTGTCCCATGTGGGGCTCACAGACTTAACCCCCATTTTCCAGATGAGGGCACTGAGGCCCTGAGAATAAAAATAATAATAGTAATAATGACGGTATTTGTTAAGCGCTTACTATGTGCCAAGCACTGTTCGAAGATAGAAGATTAGATAGAAGATAATCAGGTTGTCCCACGTGGGGCTCACAGACTTAATCCCCGTTTTCCAGATGAGGGCACTGAGGCCCTGAGAATAAAAATAATAATAGTAATAATGACGGTATTTGTTAAGCGCTTACTATGTACCAAGCACTGTTCGAAGATAGAAGATTAGATAGAAGATAATCAGGTTGTCCCACTTGGGGCGCACAGATTTAACCCCCATTTTCCAGATGAGGGCACTGAGGCCCTGAGAATAAAAATAATAATAGTAATAATGACGGTATTTGTTAAGCGCTTACTATGTGCCAAGCAGTGTTCAAAGATAGAAGATTATCTAGATAGAAGATAATCAGGTTGTCCCATGTGGGGGTCACAGACTTAATCCCCGTTTTCCAGATGAGGGCACTGAGGCCCTGAGAATAAAAATAATAATAGTAATAATGACGGTATTTGTTAAGCGCTTACTATGTGCCAAGCACTGTTCGAAGATAGAAGATAATCAGGTTGTCCCACGTGGGGCTCACAGACTTAATCCCCATTTTCCAGATGAGGGCACTGAGGCCCTGAGAATAAAAATAATAATAGTAATAATGACGGTATTTGTTAAGCGCTTACTATGTGCCAAGCACTGTTCGAAGATAGAAGATAATCTAGATAGAAGATAATCAGGTTGCCCCACGTGGGGCTCACAGACTTAATCCCCGTTTTCCAGATGGGGGCACTGAGGCCCTGAGAATAAAAATAATAATAGTAATGATGACGGTATTTGTTAAGCGCTTACTATGTGCCAAGCACTGTTCGAAGATAGAAGATTAGATAGAAGATAATCAGGGCGCACTTGGGGCGCACAGATTTAACCCCCATTTTCCAGATGAGGGCACTGAGGCCCTGAGAATAAAAATAATAATAGGAATAATGATGGTATTTGTTAAGCGCTATGTGCCAAGCACTGTTTGAAGATAGAAGATAATCAGGTTGTCCCACGTGGGGCTCACAGACTTAATCCCCATTTTCCAGATGAGGGCACTGAGGCCCTGAGAATAAAAATAATAATAGTAATAATGATGGTATTTGTTAAGCACTTACTATGTGCCAAGCACTGTTCTAAGATAGAAGATAGAAGATAATCAGGTTGTCCCACGTGGGGCTCACAGACTTAACCCCCATTTTCCAGATGAGGTCACTGAGGCCCAGAGAATTAAGCGGCTTGCCCAGAGTCACCCTGCAGACAAGTAGTGGAGCAGAACTGAGAACCCGGGTTCCCTCCCTCCCAGGCCCAATCAGTCAATCGTATTTATTGAGCGCTTACTGCGTGCAGAGCGCTGTGCTAAGCGCTTGGGAAGCCCAAGTCGGCAACATCTGGAGCCCCAGCTCTTTCGGGAGGCCGCGCTGCTTTGGAGGGGGGCGGAGGGGGCGGTGGCCGCCCCTCGCCTCACGGCCCCGAGGGGTTTTGCCCCCCCAGGTACATCATGACGAGCGAGTTCACCCTGGGGCCCACGGCCCGGTTCTTCGAGGAGCACGGCTACTTCGGCCTGGACCCGTCCGACGTGGTGATGTTTGAGCAGAGGATGCTGCCCGCCGTCACCTTCGACGGCAAGGCCATCCTGGAGCGGAAGGACAAAATAGCCATGGCCCCAGGTATTCCGCCCGCGGACCACGATGGGGGGGGGAAAAAAACGGAGGCTGCGGCCTTCCTGCACCGCCCGCGGAGGGTCTTAGCCTGTGAGCCCACTGTTGGGTAGGGACTGCCTCTGTATGTTGCCAATTTGGACTTCCCAAGCGCTTAGTACAGTGCTCTGCACACAGTAAGCGCTCAATAAATACGATTGATGATGATGATGATGATGATGGGGGGGAGAAAAAGGAGGCTGCGGGGCCGGGAGGCCCGGCGGTCTGCGCCCTGGTGGGAGGGGAGCTCAATCTGATACCCTGGAAAGTGCCTAGGGAAGAAGAAGGGGAACCCCGGGCTATCGAGGCCCTCAGTTCCCTCCTCTGTGAAACGGGGATGAAGACTGTGAGCCCCCCCGAGGGACAACCTGATCACCTTGCAACCTCCCCAGCGCTTAGAACAGTGCTTTGCACATAGTAAGCGCTTAATAAATGCCAGTATTATTATTATTGTTATTATTTCGGGGTGGCCCCAGGCCTTGGAAGCCAGTTCAGGGCCCAGCCTTGCCCCTGGAGACTCCGAGGAGAAACCAATCAATCATCATCATCATCATCAATCGTATTTATTGAGCGCTTACTATGTGCAGAGCACTGTACTAAGCGCTTGGGAAGTACAAATTGGCAACATATAGAGACAGTCCTTACCCAACAGTGGGCTCACAGTCTAAAAGCATCAATCAATCGTATTTATTACTCTATTTTATTAATGATGTGCTTATAGCTCTAATTCTGTTCATTCTGATGGGATTGACACCTGTTGGTTTGTTTTGTTATCATCTCCCCCTTCTAGACCGTGAGCCCAATGTTGGGTAGGGACCGTCTCTATATAATAATAATAATAATAATAATAATGGCATTTGTTAAGCGCTTACTATGGACAAAGCACTGTTCTAAGCGCTGGGGGGGGGATACAGTGTGATCAAGTTGCCCCACGTGGGGCTCACAGTCTTCATCCCCATTTTTACAGATGAGGTCACTGAGGCTTAGAGAAGTTAAGTGACTTGCCCAAGGTCACACAGCAGACTTGTGGCTGAGCTGGGATTCGAACCCATGACCTCTGACTCCAAAGCCCAGGCTCTTTCCACTGAGCCACGCTGCTTCTCTATATGTTGCTGACTTGTACTTCCCAAGCGCTTAGTATAGTGCTCTGCACACAGTAAGCGCCCAGTAAATACGATTGAATTGTGGTGTTGTAGAGAAGCAGGGTGGCTCAGTGGGAAGAGTTCGGCATTTATTAAGCGCTTACGATGTGCAAGGCACTGTTCTAACTAGACTGTGAGCCCACTGTTGGGTAGGGACCGTCTCTATATGTTGCCAACTTGGATTTCCCAAGCGCTTAGTATAGTGCTCTGCACACAGTAAGCGCTCAATAAATATGATTGAATGAATGAATGAATTCAGTTGCCTTTCCAGACTGAGCCCCCTTTTTCCTCTGCTCCTCCTCCCCTCCCCATATGTTGCCGACTTGTACTTCCCAAGCGCTTAGTACAGCACTCTGCACACAGTAAGCGCTCAATAAATACAATTGAATGAATGAATGAATGGGCCTCTGTTCCCTCCTCTGGGAAAGGGGGATTGAACCTGTGAGCCCCACGTGAGCTCATGGTGGGCAGGGACTGTGTCTGCTGTTATATTGTCCTCTCCCAAGCGCTTAGTACAGTGCTTTGCACGCAGTAAGCGCTCAATAAATACAATTGAAGGAAGACAAGGGGCGAAGCCAGGATTAGAACCCAGTTCCTTCCCAGTTGATTGGGCAGGGATTGTGTCCAACCTAATTATCTTGATCTAGCCCGGCGTTTGACACAGAGTAGTAATAATAATAATAATAATGGCATTTATTAAGCCCTTCTATGTGCAAAGCACTGTTCTAAGCGCTGGGGAGGTTCCAAGGTGATCAGGTTGTCCCACGGGGGGCTCACAGTCTTAATCCCCATTTTACAGATGAGGTAACTGAGGCCCAGAGAAGTTAAGTGACTTGCCCAAAGTCACACAGCTGACAGGTGGCGGAGCCGGGATTTGAACCCATGACCTCTGACTCCAAAGCCCGGGCTCTTTCCACTGAGCTACACGGCTTCTCTGTAACCACTAAGTAACCACTCAACAATAACTGTACTTCTTAAGCAGCGTGGCACAGTGGATAGAGCATGGATGTGGGACTCAAAAGGTTATGGGTTCAAATCCCGGCTCTACCACTTTTCATTCATTCATTCCATCGTATTTATTGAGGGCTTACTGTGTGCAGAGCACTGTACTAAGCGCTTGGGAAGTACAAGTTGGCAACATATAGAGACGGTCCCGACCCAACAGTGGGCTCACAGTCTCACTTGTCTGCTGCGCGGCCTTGAGCAAGTCACTTCACTTCTCCGTGCCTCAGTTTCCTCATCTGGAAAATGCAGATTAGGCCTGCGGGACGGGGACCGTGTCCAGCCCGATTTGCTTGCATCCACCCCGGCGCTTAGCACAGCGCCTGGCACGTAGTACGCGCTTTAACAAATACCGCAATGATTACTGACAGTAAAGGGCAGGGGCTGCTTCTCTCGTGTCGTAGATGGCAACGGAGGTTTATATCGGGCCCTTGAGGACAACAGAATTCTGGAGGATATGGAGCAGCGGGGCATCCAGTACGTTCACGTTTACTGTGTGGACAACATCCTCGTCAAAATGGCCGACCCCGTCTTCATCGGCTTCTGCGTGCTGAGGGGGGCGGACTGCGGAGCCAAAGTGAGTGCCACCCCGCCGGCCTTCCTCTAATCAATCAATCAATCGTATTTATTGAGCGCTTACTGTGTGCAGAGCACTGTTCTAAGCGCTTGGGAAGTACAAGTCGGCTCATTTCCCCTACCCGCCCTCCCCTCTACGTCAACCCCGCGCTTGGCGTAGCGGTTAGCACCGGGGCCTGGGACTCGGGAGATCGTGGGTTCGAATCCCGGCCCCGCCGCTTGTCTGCCGGGCGACCTTAGGCAAGTCACTTCACGTCTCTGGGCCTCATCTGGAAAAGGGGGGTTCATTCATCCGTCCATCCATTCATTCAGTCAGTCGTATTTATTGAGCGCTTACTGTGTGCAGAGCACTGGGCTAAGCGCTTGGGAAGTCCAAGTTGGCAACATCTAGAGACGGTCCCTACCCAGCAGCGGGCTCACAGGCTAGAAGGGGGAGATAGACAACAAAACATATAAACCAAATAAAATAAATAGAATAAATATGTACAAGTAAAATAAATAGAGTAATAAATATGTACAAATGTATATACATATATGTATACACACACACATACACATATATATATGTGTATGTACATATATACAGGGACTGAACAAAAAACAAAAACAAAACATATTAACAAATTAATATTGTTAATATTATAACAATAATATTTAGACAACAAAACAAAACATATTAACCAAATAAAATAAATAGAATAAATATGTTCAAGTAAAATAAATAAATAAATAGAGTAATAAATATGTACAAACGTATATACATACACACACACACACACACACATACATGGATTGAAACCGTGAGCCCCACGTGAGCTCGTGGTGGGCGGGGACTGTGTCTGCTGTTATATTGTCCTCTCCCAAGCGCTTAGTACATTCATTCATCCATTCATTCGGTCGTATTTATTGAGCGCTTACTGTGTGCAGAGCACTGGACTAAGCGCTTGGGAAGTCCAAGTTGGCAACATATAGAGACGGTCCCTACCCAACAGCGGGCTCACATTCTAGACGGGGGAGACAGACAACAAAACAAAACATATTAACCAAATAAAATAAATAGAATAAATTTTGTACAAGTAAAATAGTCATAAACACGTACAAACGTATATACATATACATTCATTCAATCGTATTGAGCGCTTACTATGTGCAGAGCACTGTACTAAGCACCTGGGAAGTACAAGTTGGGAACATATAGAGACAGTCCCTACCCAACAGTGGGCTCACAGTCTAGAAGGGGGAGACAGAGAACAAAAGGGCTCACAGTCAAGGAGACAGACAACAAAACAATAAATACCATCAAAATAAATAGAATTACAGCTATATATACATCATTAAACAGTGACAGTCCCTGCCCACAACGAGCTACAGTCAAAGAGACAGGCAACAGAACAATAAATACCGTTAAAATAGATAAATAGAATTATAGATATATACACATCATTAAACAGTGACAATCCCTGTCCACAACGAGCTCCCAGTCAAGAAGGAGACAGACAACAAAACAATAAATACCATCAAAATAGATAAATAGAATTACAGCTATATATACATCATTAAACAGTGACAATCCCTGCCCACAACGAGCTACAGTCAGAGACAGACAACAAAACAATAAATACCATCAAAATAGATAAATATTATGGATATATACACATCATTAAACAATGACAATCCCTGCCCACAACGAGCTAACAGTCAAGACAGACAACAGAACAATAAATGCCATTAAAATAGATAAATAGAATTATAGATATATACGCATCATTAAACAGTGCCAATCCCTGCCCACAACAAGCTCACAGTAAGGAGACAGACAACAAAACAATAAATACCATCAAAATAGATAAACAGAATTACAGCTATATATACATCATTAAACAGTGACAATCCCTGCCCACAACGAGCTACAGTCAGAGACAGACAACAAAACAATAAATACCGTCAAAATAGATAAATATTATAGATATATACACATCATTAAACAGTGACAATCCCTGCCCACAACGAGCTACCAGTCAAGACAGACAACAGAACAATAAATGCCATTAAAATAGATAAATAGAATTATAGATATATACGCATCATTAAACAGTGCCAATCCCTGCCCACAGCAAGCTCACAGTAAGGAGACAGACAACAAAACAATAAATACCATCAAAATAGATAAATAGAATTATAGATATATACACATTAAACAGTGACAATCCCTGCCCACAACGAGCTGCAGAGACAGACAACAGAACAATAAATACCATCAAAATAGATAAATAGAATTATAGATATATACACATCATTAAACAGTGACAATCCCTGCCCACAGCGAGCTCACAGTCAAGAAGGAGACAGACAACAAAACAATAAATACCATCAAAATAGATAAATAGAATTACAGCTATATATACATCATTAAACAGTGACAATCCCTGCCCACAACGAGCTCACAGTCGAGACAGACAACAAAACAATAAATACCGTCAAAATAGATAAATAGAATTATAGATATATACACATCATTAAACAGTGACAATCCCTGCCCACAACGAGCTAAGTCGAGACAGACAACAAAACAATAAATACTGTCAAAATAGATAAATAGAATTATAGATATATACACGTTAAACAGTGACAATCCCTGCCCACAACGAGCTCACAGTCAAGAAGGAGACAGACAACAAAACAATAAATACCATCAGAATAGATAAATAGAATTACAGCTATATATACGTCATTAAACAGTGACAATCCCTGCCCACAACAAGCTCACAGTCGAGACAGACAACAAAACAATAAATACCGTCAAAATAGATAAATAGAATTATAGATATATACACATCATTAAACAGTGACAATCCCTGCCCACAACGAGCTAACAGTTGAGACAGACAACAAAACAATAAATACCGTCAAAATAGATAAATAGAATTATAGATATATACACGTTAAACAGTGACAATCCCTGCCCACAACGAGCTCACAGTCAAGGAGACAGAAAACAAAACAATAAATACCGTCAAAATAGATAAATAGAATTACAGATCTATACGCTCAATGGAAAGAGCACGGGCTTGGGAGTCGGAGGTCATGGGTTCTAATCCCTGCTCCCGCACATGTCTGCTGTGTGACCTTGGGTAAGTCACTTTCATTCATTCATTCAATCGTATTGAGCACTTACTGTGTGCAGAGCACTGTACTAAGCGCTTGGGAAGTACAAGTTGGCAACATATAGAGACCCAACAGCGGGCTCACAGTCTAGAAGGGGGAGAACAGTCTAGAAGGGGCTCGCTTCTCTGAGCCACAGTGAGCTCATCTGTAAAATGGGGATTAAGACTGTGAGCCCCAATCAATCAATCAATCGTATTTATTGAGCGCTTATTGTGTGCAGAGCACTGTACTAAGCGCTTGGGAAGTACAAGTTGGCAACATATAGAGACAGTCCCTACCCAACAGTGGGCTCACACATGTGGGACAACCTGATCACCTTGTATCTCCCCCAGCGTTTAGAACAGTGCTTTGCACATTGTAAGCGCTTAACAATCAATCAATCGTATTTATTTATTTATCAATCAATCGTATTTATTGAGCGCTTACTATGTGCAGAGCACTGTACTAAGCGCTTGGGAAGTACAAATTGGCAACACATAGAGACAGTCCCTACCCAACAGTGGGCTCACACACGTGGGACAACCTGATCGCCTTGTATCTCCCCCAGCGTTTAGAACAGTGCTTTGCACATAGTAAGCGCTTAACAAATGCCATGATCATTATTAATAAACAGTGACAGTCCCTGCCCACAGCGAGCTCCCAGTCCAGAGAGGGGGAGGCGGACAGCAGTACAAATAAATAAAATATAGATCCCGGTTCCCGGAGGAGGCCCGGAGAAGTGACATCAGCCCAAATAAATAAAATATAGATCCCGGTTTCCGGAGGAGGCCCGGAGAAGTGACTTCAGCAGACCCGTGGCGGAGCCGGGATTCGAACCCAGGCCCCCCGGTTCCCGGGCTCTTCCCGCCCGCCGCTTCCGTGACTGAGCGGCCTTTCCCGGTTTTCCCTCGGCTGCAGGTGGTGGAGAAGGCGTATCCCGCGGAGCCCGTGGGGGTGGTTTGCCAGGTGGACGGGGTCTTCCAGGTGGTGGAGTACAGCGAAATCGGGCCCGAGACCGTCCAGGCGCGCAACCCCGACGGAAGCCTGGTCTATAGCGCCGGCAACATCTGCAACCATTTCTTCACCCGCAGCTTTCTGGAGACCGTTACTCGGTAAGCGCCTCCGGCCGGACCCCGGAGAGCCCTTCGTTCATCCCATTCAATCAATCAATCAGTCAATCAATCATATTTAGTGAGCACTTACTGTGTGCGGAGCACTGGACGAAGCGCTTGGGAAGTCCAAGTTGGCAACATCTAGAGGCGGTCCCTACGCAACAGCGGGCTCACAGTCTAGAAGGAGGAAGACAGAGAATAAAACCAAACATATTAAAATAAATAGGATATCAATCAATCAATCAATCGTATTTATTGAGCGCTTACTGTGTGCAGAGCACTGGACTAAGCACTCGGGAAGTCCAAGTTGGCAATATAGAGAGACAGTCCCTACCCAACAGTGGGCTCACAGTCTAAAAGGGGGAGACAGAGAACAAAACCAAACATATTAACAAAATAAAATAAATAGGATATCAATCAATCAATCAATCAATCGTACTTATTGAGCGCTTACTGTGTGCAGAGCACTGGACGAAGCGCTTGGGAAGTCCAAGTTGGCAACACAGAGAGACAGTCCCTACCCAACAGTGGGCTCACAGTCTAAAAGGGGGAGACAGAGAACAAAACCAAACGTATTACCAAAGTAAAATTAATAGGATATCAATCAATCAATCAGTCGTATTTATTGAGCGCTTACTGTGTGCAGAGCACTGGACTAAGCGCTTGGGAAGTCCAAGTTGGCAACATAGAGAGACAGTCCCTACCCAACAGTGGGCTCACAGTCTAAAAGGGGGAGACAGAGAACAAAACCAAACATACTAACAAAATAAAATAAATAGGATATCAATCAATCAATCAATCGTATTTATTGAGCGCTTACTGTGTGCAGAGCACTGGACTAAGCGCTTGGGAAGTCCAAGTTGGCAACATATAGAGACAGTCCCTACCCAACAGTGGGCTCACAGTCTAAAAGGGGGAGACAGAGAACAAAACCAAACATATTAACAAAATAAAATAAATAGGATATCAATTAATCAATCAATCAATCGTATTTATTGAGCGCTTACTGTGTGCAGAGCACTGAACGAAGTGCTTGGGAAGTCCAAGTTGGCAACATATAGAGACAGTCCCTACCCAACAGTGGGCTCACAGTGTCGCCACATAGTAAGCGCTTAACAAATTCCCCAGTGATTATCATGATGATAATGATGATGATCGTTATCGTTGGAGCCGAAGCAACGTGGCTCAGTGGAAAGAGCCCAGGCTTGGGAGTCAGAGGTCATGGGTTCAAATCCCGGCTCCGCCAGCTGTCAGCTCTGTGACTTTGGGTAAGTCACTTCACTTCTCTGGGCCTCAGTGACCTCATCTGTAAAATGGGGATGGAGATTGTGAGCCCCACATGGGACAGCCTGATCTCCTTGTATCCTCCCCAGCGCTTAGAACAGTGCTTTGCACATAGTAAGCACTTAACAAATACCAAAATTATTATTGGAGAAGCAGCATGGCTAGTGAATAGAGCACCAGCCTGGGAGTCGGAAAGTACAAAGTCGGAAAGTCGGAAGGCGCTTGGGAAAGTACAACACAACAATAAACACTGACAATCCCTGCCCACAACGAGCTCACGGTCTAGAGAGCGGGGAGACAGACATCAATACAAATAAATAAAATAAAGACCCGCCTGAGGCTCACAGTCTTAATCCCCATTTTCCAGGTGAGGTAACCGAGGCCCAGAGAAGTGAATGAAATGAATGAATCGTATTTATTGAGTTATAATAATAATAATTGGCATTTGTTAAGCACTTACTATGTGCAAAGCACTGTTCTAAGCGCTGGGGAGGATACAGGGTGATCAGGTTGTCCCATGTGGGGCTCACAGTCTTAATCCCCATTTTACAGATGAGAGAACTGAGACCCAGAGAAGTTAAGTGACTTGCCCAAGATCACACAGCAGACATGTGGTGGAGTCGGGATTCGAACCCGTGACCTCTGACTCCAAAGCCTGGGCTCTTTCCACTGAGCCATGCTGCTTCTCTAATAATTATAATTATAATTCATTCATTCAGTTGTATTTACTGAGCGCTTACTGTGGGCACTGTACTAAGGTCACCTGCTGGGTGACCTTGGGCAAGTCGCTTCGGTGCCTCAGTTTCCTCATCTGTAAAATGGGGATTAAATCCTACTCCCTACCGAGAAGCAGCATGTACAAAGCGCTTGGGAGAGGACAATGTACCACCAAATGGACGCACTCCCTGCCCACAACGAGCTTGCAGTCTGTAAGATGACTGAGGGCAGGGATAGGGTCTGTTCATTCATTCATCAATCAATCAATCAATCGTATTTATTGAGCGCTTACTGTGTGCAGAGCACTGTACTAAGCGCTTGGGAAGTCCAAGTTGGCAACATATAGAGACGGTCCCTACCCAACAGTGGGCTCTCAGTCTAGAAGGGGGAGACAGAGAACGAAACCAAACAGACTAACAAACTAAAATAAATAGAATAGATATGTACAATCAATCAATCAATCAATCGTATTTATTGAGCGCTTACTGCGTGCAGAGCACTGTACTAAGTGCTTGGGAAGTACAAGTCGGCAACATATAGAGACGGTCCCTACCCAACAGCGGGCTCACAGTCTGTTGCCAGCCCCGCACTCTTTCAAACTGAGTCTAGAGGAGGAGACATTGACATGCATAAATATATGTATATATGTTTGTACATATTTATTACTCTATTTATTTATTTTACTTGTACAGATCTAGTCTATTTTATTTTGTTAGTATGTTTGGTTTTGTCCTCCGTCTCCCCCTTTTAGACTGTGAGCCCACTGTTGGGTAGGGACTGTCTCTATATGTTGCCAATTTGTACTTCCCAAGCGCTTAGTACGGTGCTCTGCACACAGTAAGCGCTCAATAAATATGATTGATTGATTGATTGATTAAATAAAGAAATGAGTAAATCAATAAAATAAATCAGTCGGCTTCCCTCCCCTCTCCCGCAGGGAATTTGAGTCCTTGCTGCAGCCGCACGTAGCCGTTAAGAAGGTCCCGTACGTGGATGAGGAGGGCAACCTGGTGACGCCAGACAAGCCCAACGGGATAAAGATGGAGAAATTTGTGTTCGACGTGTTCCAGTTCGCCAAGTTAGTGGCAGCGGTGACTCCCTCGCTCTCCCTTTTCCGTGTCCCTTTCCCTCCCCTGGGAGGGCGGGAGGGGGAAGGCGAGCCGTGGCCTTCCCAGACTGAGCCCCTTCCTTCCTCTCCCCCTCATCCCCCTCTCCATCCTCCCCATCTTACCTCCTTCCCTGAGCCCCTTCCTTCCTCTCCCCCTCGTCTCCCTCTCCATCCTCCCCATCTTACCTCCTTCCCTTCCCCACAGCACCTGGATATATGGATATATGTTTGTACAGATTTATTACTCTATTTATTTTGCTTGTACATATCTATTCTATTTATTTTATTTTGTTAGTATGTTTGGTTTTGTTCTCCGTCTCCCCCTTTTAGACTGTGAGCCCACTGTTGGGTAGGGACTGTCTCTAGATGTTGACAACTTGTACTTCCCAAGCGCTTAGTACAGTGCTCTGCACATGGTAAGCGCTCAATAAATACGATTGATGATGATGATGATGGTGGAAAGGGGGCTCAGCCCTGGAATCTTTGCCCCCAATGGGGTAAGGGAGCACAAAAAAAATAATAATAATAATAATGGTATTTATTAAGCGCTCACTATGTGCCAAGCACCGTTCTAAGCTCTGTGCCTTGGTTCCCTCATCTGTAAAATGGGGATGAAGACAGTGAGCCCCACGTGGGACAGCCTGATGACCTTGCATCTACCCCGGCGCTTAGGACAGTGCCTGGCCCGTAGTATGCGCTTTTCAAATACCATACAAAAAGGACAGAGGACCCAGGTTCTAATCCCGGCTCGGCCGCTTGCCTGCTGGGTGACCTTGGGCAAGCCGCTTCGCTTCTGTGCCTCAGTTCCCTCCTCTGTAAAATGGGGATTAAATCCCACTCCCTACTGAGAAGCAGCGTGGCTTAGTGGAGACAGCCTGGGCTTTGGAGTCCGAGGTCATGGGTTCAAATCCCGGCTCCGCCAATTGTCAGCTGTGTGACTTTGGGCAAGTCACTTCACTTCTCTGAGCCTCAGTGACCTCATCTGTAAAATGAGGATGAAGACTGTGAGCCCCCCGAGGGACAACCTGATCACCTTGCAACCTCCCCAGCGCTTAGAACAGTGCTTTGCACATAGTAAGCGCCTAATAAAGGCCATCATTATTATTATTACTTCCCTGTGCCTCAGTTCCCTCCTCTGTAGAATGAGGATGAAGACTGTGAGCCCCACGTGGGACAACCTGATTACCCCAGCGCTTAGAACAGTGCTTGGCACATAGTAAGCATTTTTAGACTGTGAGCCCACTGGTGGGTAGGGACTGTCTCTATATGTTGCCAATTTGTACTTCCCAGGCGCTTAGTACAGTGCTCTGCACACAGTAAGCGCTCAATAAATACGATCGATGATGATTTAACAAATTCCATAATCGTTAATTGTTATTATTACCACGTAAGACAGGGACTGAGTTCAACCCGAGTGGCTTTTATCTTCCTCAGCGCTCAGTATAGGGCTGTGTACATCACACAACGGGGATTAGAACCCAGGTCCTCTGACTCCCAGGCCGGACTGCAGAGGTTTTCCAGAGTCTGGGGGGTGAAAAAAATGGCTCGAACAATATCTTATGGAGTTATAAATAGGTTTCAAATAGAATATTTTATTTGTACATATCTATTCTATTTATTTTGTTAGTATGTTTGGTTTTGTTCTCTGTCTCCCCCTTTTAGACTGTGAGCCCACTGTTGGGTAGGGACTGTCTCTAGATGTTGCCAATTTGTACTTCCCAAGCGCTTAGTACAGTGCTCTGCACACAGTAAGCGCTCAATAAATACGATTGATGATGATGATGATGAAGAAAACACAGGTGTTCTTTACGCTCCTTCCCACCCCCATTCTGCATCTGGGCACTGAGGCCGATCACGGTTTCAAGACAGTCTTCAGAAATAGCTACTTTGGTCCTTTGACCTTTGTTGGGTTTTGGGGGGTATTTTTTTACGGCATTTATTAAGTGCTTACCGTGTGTCAAGCGCTGTTGTAAGCGCTGCGATAAATAGAAGTTAAATCAGGTTGGACACAGTCCCTGCCCCACATGAGGTTCGCAGTTTAAGTAAAAGTGCTCAATAAATACAACTGAGTGAATGAATGACATACCAAAATTATTATTATTTTGCAGCTGAGGGAACTGAGACTCCAAAGTGAAGTGGCTTGCCCAAGGTCCCATGGCGGAGTCACGATTAATAATAATAATAATGATGGCATTTACTAAGCGCTTACTATGTGCAAAAGCACTGTTCGAAGCGCTTGGGAGGTTGCAAGGTGATCAGGTTGTCCCACGTGGGGCTCCCAGTCTTCATCCCCATTTTGCAGATGAGGAAACTGAGGCACCGCGAAGCAAAGTGACTTGCCCAAGGCCACACAGCAGGGAGGTGGCGGAGCCGGGATCAGAACCCAGGTCCTTTGCTGGCAAGGAACGTGTCTACCGACTCTGTTGTACCATCCTCTCCTAAACGCTTAGTACAGTGTTCTGCACGTAGTAAGTGCTCAATAAATACCGTTGATGATGATGAGGTTCAGTTGAGAAGCGGCTTGGCCTTGTGGGAAGAGCCCGGACTTGGGAGTCGGAGGTCATGGGTTCAAATCCCGTCTCCTCCGCTTGTCAGCTGTGTGACTTTGGGCGAGTCACTTCACTTCTCTGGGCCTCAGTTACCTCATCTGTAAAATGGGGATTAAGAGTGTGAGCCCCTAATGGGACAACCCTATCACCTTGTAACCTCCCCAGCGCTTAGAACAGTGCTTTGCACATAGTAAGCGCTTAGTAAATGCCATCATCATTATTATTATTATTATTAATCGCGACTCCGCCATGTCTGCTCTGGTACCATGGGCAAGCCACTTCACTTCTGAGTCTCAGTTCCCTCAACGGCAAAATAATAATAATTTTAATAATAATAATAATAATCATGGCATTTGTTAAGTGCTTACTACGTGCAAAGCACTGTTCTAAGCGCTGGGGGGGATACAGTGTGATCAAGTTGTCCACGTAGGGCTCACAGTCTTAATCCCCATTTTTACAGATGGGGTAACTGAGGCTCAGAGAAGTTAAGTACCTCGTTCTCGCCCGTCCCGCCATCGACCCCCGGCCCACGTCCTCCCCCGGGCCTGGAATGCTCCCAGTCCCTCTGCCCATTTGCCAAGCTCGCTCTCTTCCTCCCTTCAAGGCCCTACTGAGAGCTCACCTCCTCCAGGAGGCCTTCCCACACTGAGCCCCTTCCTTCCTCTCCCCCTCGTCCCCTTCTCCATCCCCCCATCTCACCTCCTTCCCTTCCCCACAGCACCTGTATATATGGATATATGTTTGTACATATTTATTACTCTTTATTTATTTATTTTACTTGTACATATCTATCTATTTATTTTATTTTGTTAGTATGTTTGGTTTTGTTCTCTGTCTCCCCCTTTTAGACTGTGAGCCCACTGTTGGGTAGGGACTGTCTCTATATGTTGCCAATTTGGACTTCCCAAGCGCTTAGTCCAGTGCTCTGCACATAGTAAGCGCTCAATAAATACGATTGATGATGACGATTGATGATTTATTTTACTTGTACATATCTATTCTATTTATTTTATTTTGTTAGTATGTTTGGTTTTGTTCTCTGTCTCCCCCTTTGAGACTGTGAGCCCACTGTTGGGTAGGGACTGTCTCTATGTGTTGCCAATTTGGACTTCCCAAGCGCTTAGTCCAGTGCTCTGCACATAGTAAGCGCTCAATAAATACGATTGATGATGACGATTGATGATTTCTTTTACTTGTACATATCTATTCTATTTATTTTGTTAGTATGTTTGGTTTTGTTCTCTGTCTCCCCCTTTGAGACTGTGAGCCCACTGTTGGGTAGGGACTGTCTCTATATGTTGCCAATTTGGACTTCCCAAGCGCTTAGTCCAGTGCTCTGCACATAGTAAGTGCTCAATAAATATGATTGATGATGATGATGATGATGATGCTAAGCGCTTGGGAGAGGACAGCCCTATAAACAGACGCATTCCCTGCCCACAAGATTGGAGGACGAGCTGTGGGCTTCGTAGGCCCGATTTAAGGGGAAGCCACTCCGCCAACGGAGCCCAAGCGTCTCGGGACCCTGAGGGCAGACCCCGAAGGAGCCGCCTCACCTCTCCGTTCCTTCTCCCCTCAGGAACTTCGTGGCCTTCGAGGTCCTCCGGGAAGAGGAGTTCTCGCCCTTAAAAAACGCCGACACGGCCGACAAAGACAGCCCGACCACCGCCCGCCGGGCCCTGCTCTGGCAGCACTACCGCTGGGCCCTGGAAGCCGGAGGCCGCTTCCCTCGGGGGAGCCCTTCCGGGGTCTCACCGGACCAGGACCCGTGAGTTAATAATGATGGCATCTGTTAAGCGCTTACTATGTGCAAAGCACTGTCCTAAGCGCCGGGGGGGATACGAGGTGATCAGGTTGTCCCACGGGGGGCTCACAGTCTTCATTCCCATTTTACAGACGAGGTCACTGAGGCTCGGAGAAGTGAAGCGACTCGCCCAGAGTCACACAGCTGATAAGTGGCTGTGAGCCCACTGTTGGGTAGGGACTGTCTCTCTATGTTGCCAATTTGTACTTCCCAAGCGCTTAGTACAGTGCTCTGCACATGGTAAGCGCTCACTAAATACGATTGATGATGATGAAGTGGCGGAGCCGGGATTAGAACCCGTGGCCTCCGACTCCCAAGCCCGGGCTCTTTCCGCTGAGGCACGCTGCTTGTCCTCTCTTGCATTCATTCAGTCGTATTTAGTGAGCGCTTCCTGGGTGCAGAGCACACTTGGGCAGTCCAAGTTGGGAACATCTAGAGACGGTCCCTACCCAACAACGGGTTCACAGTCTAGAAGGCGGGGGGGACAGACAACAAAACATGAGGACGGGTGGCAAGTCGTCAGAACAGATAGAATTAAAGCTAAATCAATCAGTCGTATTTATTGAGCGCTTACTGTGTGCAGAGCACTGTCCTAAGCACTTGGGAAGTCCAAGTTGGCAACATCTAGAGACGGTCCCTACCCAACAGCGGGCTCACAGTCTAGAAGGGGGGTGGCCAGACAACAAAACATGAGGACGGGTGGCAAGTCGTCAGAACAGATAGAATTAAAGCTAAATCAATCAATCGTATTTATTGAGCGCTTACTGTGTGCAGAGCACTGTACTAAGCGCTTGGGAAGTACAAGTTGGCAACATCTAGAGGCGGTCCCTACCCAACAACAGGCTCACAGTCTAGAAGAGGGGGGGGGGACAAACAACAAAACATGAGGACGGGTGGCAAGTCGTCAGAACAGATAGAATTAAAGCTAAATCAATCAATCGTATTTATTGAGCGCTTATTGTGTGCAGAGCACTGTACTAAGCGCTTGGGAAGTACAAGTTGGCAACATATAGAGACAGTCCCTACCCAACAGTGGGCTCACGGTCTAAAAACGCACATCGTTAACAAAATAAATAGAATGGCAAATAGGTACAAGTAAAATAGAGTAATAAATCTGTGCAAACATATATACAGGGGCTGTGGGGAGGGGAAGAAGGTAGGGTTGGGGGGGAAGGGGAGGGGGAGAGGAAAAAGGGGGCTTATTTCTCTCCCAGCTCTCTTGTCTCTCTCGCCCCCGACCCCTGGCCCGCGTCCTGCCTCAGGCCTCCCCCATCTCCTTCCCTCCTCCTTTCCCTTCTCCTTCCCTTCTCCTTTCCTCCTCCTTTCCCATCTCTTTCCCATCTCCTTTAGACTGTGAGCCCACTGTTGGGTAGGGACCGTCTCTAGATGTTGCCAACTTGGACTTCCCAAGCGCTTAGTCCAGTGCTCTGCACACAGCGCTCAATAAATACGATTGATTGATTGGAACGCCCTTCCCGCCTCAAATCCCCCAGACAATTACACTCCCCCACCTTGTTGAAGGCCCATCTCCTCCAGGAGGCCTTCCCTGACTAAGCCCCCCTTTCCTCCTCTCCCACTCCCTTCTGCGTCGCCCTGACTCGCTACCTTTATTCATCCCCCGTCCCAGCCCCACACCGCTTAACGTCCCTTTCTGTCATTTATTTCTTTCTATCAATGCCTGTCTCCCCCGCCCCTAAACTGTAGGCTCGTGGGCGGGGAATGTGTCAGTACTGTCCTCTCCCAAGTGCTTAGTCCAGTGCTCCGCACACAGTAAGCGCTCAATAAATACGACCGAATGAATGAGAAACCAATGCTCTGTGACGCTACTAATTTATCTTCTCGCTTAGGATCCCGGGAGCCCAAGAACCACCCGCTATCTGTGAGATTTCGCCGCTGGTGTCTTATTTTGGAGAGGTGAGGGCTGCGGATCATTCTTTGGCCCGGCAGGCCGGCGGAGGTCGGGATCAGCGGCTGGTGACCCGGGGCGGGTGGGGGGTCTGGGGGCTTCACCTGCCAGAAACCCGCAGAACTGGTCTGATTTTTAGCCGAAAAACCAGAGTTAATCTGGGGCCCAGGCCATTTGATCAATCAATCGTATTTATTGAGCGCTTACTGTGTGCAGAGCACGCTTGGGAAGTCCAAGTTGGCAACATATAGAGACGGTCCCTACCCAACAGCAGGCTCACAGTCTAGGAGATAACTAGATCCGATAACTCGCCGGAAAGGCGGCTGATTCTCTGGAGTTCGGAGACCAGGAAACCAATTTGATCATTATTCTCGTCTTTATTTTTTTTTTCTGGCATGTGTTATGTGCCAGGAACTGTACCGAGCCCTAAGGTAGATACAAACTAATCAGGTCGGACACAGTCCGTGTCCCACGTGGGGCTCGTGGTCTTAATTCCCGTTTTACAGATGAGGGAGCTGAGGCACGGAGAACAGTAGTAATAATAAATAAGGGGTGGCGTTTGTTAGGCGCCGACTACGTGCTGAGCCCCGTTCTAAGCGCTGGGGTAGATACGAGGTAATCAGGTTGTCCCACGTGGGGATCCCAGTCTTCATCCCTATTTTCCAGATGACGGCACTGAGGCACAGAGAAGTGAAGTGACTTGCCCAGAGTCACACAGCTGATCAGTGGCGGAGGCGGGATTAGAACCCACAACCTCTGACTCCCAAGCCCGGGCACTTGCCACTAAGCCACGCTGCTTCTCAGGGGTCTTTTGCCCCCTTTGCTTATTCTTCCACCCTCACGCCCGCTTTCTCTTCTCCCCTCATGTCCTTCTTCTCTCCTCCCCATCCACTCCTCCCTTTCCCATCAACCAACACAATTACGTACCCCAGCGCTCAGTACAGTGCCTGGCACGTAGTAAGCCCTTAACAAACACCACAGCTATTAATTCATCAATCAGAGAAGCCGCATGGCCCAGCGGAAAGAACACAGGTCTGGGGGTCAGAGGCCCCGAGTTCTAATCCCGGCTCCACCACCTGTCCGCCGTGTGACTTCGGGTAAGTCACGTCACTTCTCTGTGCCACAGTTGCCTCATCTGAAAAATTGGGATTAAAACTGTGAGCCGTTCGTGGGGCGTGGACCGTGTCCAACCTGATCTTCTCAATCAATCAATCATATTTATTGAGCGCTTACTGTGTGCAGAGCACTGTAATAATAATAATAATAATAATGGTATTTATTAAGCGCTTACTATGTGCAAAGCACTGTTCTAAGCGCTGGGGGGATACAAGGTAATCAGGTTGTCCCACAGGGGGTCACAGTCTTACTCCCCATTTTACAGATGAGGGAACTGAGGCACAGAGAAGTTAAGTGACTTGCCCAAAGTCACACAGCTGACAATTGGCAGAGCCGGGATTCGAACCCCTGACCTCTGACTCCAAAGCCCGGGCTCTTTCCACTGAGCCACGCTGCTTCCCTCGCTTGGGAAGTACAAGTTGGCAACATATGGAGATGGTCCCAACAGTGGGCTCACAGTCTAGAAGTCACTTTCTCGTATCTACCCCACTACTTAGTACTGTGCCTGGCACATGGTAAGCGCTTAACAAATCGAATTCAAAACATAATCAGTGGTGTTTATTGAGTGCTCACTGTGTGCAGAACACTGGACACCCCCCGTCTCCTCTTCGTCCCTCCTCATTCTCCCCCTCCATCTTCTGAGCATTTCTCTGACTCAAAATTGGGCAAGGGAAGTGAGAGGTGAAACTAAACACTATAGATAGCCGAGCCCCCGCTTCGGGATGGCCCAAACACATTTTCAGTGGCCACACCTGCCTTTTCTAACGTCGCCTCCTCCTCCCCCAAAACCAATCTGAACTCCTTCGCTGGAAGAACACGGTCGGTGGTATTTATTGAGCCCTTGCTAGGGACAGAGCACCGTACTAAGCGCTTGGGAGAGTCCAGTACAACAACAGTTGGTAGACACAAATCCTGTCCGTTCACCCTCACTTCCCCACAGATAAAAGCTCAAAATTTGGCCTCGACAAGTCTTCTGGGGTCACCTCTCCTCCGAGAGGTCCTTTTCCTTGGCCGTTCTTCCTCACCTACGCCTTTGGGCATTTGATATTCAGCCCGCCCCCAGTCCCACAGCACTTAGGTACGTGTCTTTGAATGAAATATTACAAATTATTTCTAACAACGTCTATCATAATTCTATTATTCTATTATTTCTAGTAACGTGTCTACCAACTGTCGCATCGGACCCTCCCGAGCTCTTAACCCAGTGCTCTGCACGCAGTAAGCGCTCAATAAAAACCACCGATCGACTCCGGGGCTGTTTCTTGGTGAGAAACAGAGAGGGCGGCCCCGGATTGAGACCGCTTCCCAGAGCCATTCCCCGCCGAAAGCCAAGAAAGGCGCAAGTTATTTCCACCCCCTCTCCTACCCCGGACCCGAGAGCCGTTTGGAGACAGATCTTGGAAAAGCACTTGGGAAGCTGTCAAGTTTTTCCGTTGTTTTTCAGGGCTTGGCGACGTACCTGAAGGATAAAGAGCTCCAGTCGCCGTTCATACTCGACGAGCACGAGGCGAAGGTATTAGCCGCGGCTTGAAGGATTCGAAAGCCTCCTCCTGGAATTTGGTCGCTCATGCGCTTATGATTTGGCTAGAAAGAACTCAGCCGCGGGGCCTAATTCCAGAAGAGATCGTGTCTTTTGGATAAATCTGATCTCATGGGATGTTTTTGCAAAGGAAAGTCGACTCTGGGATGAAATTCCCGAGTTCCCCCGATAGTTACGGATCTTTTAGTGATTGGACCTCGGATTAATCTCATTAATTGGATTATCTGGGTGTTTCCGTTTTCCGTGCTGGCTCTGTCCTTTACCTCAGCCGATCAAGGAAGGTCATCAGCTTCTCCTCAGTGAGCTGCTAGGTGTAGAAACATAGCATCCGTTCCTTGACCTTCTAAGCAGTTCTTTTTTGAGGGACCTATTTTTAAGGAATGTGGGAAAGGGGAGTTTGGGTTTGGATTTTTTGTGGGGGGTAAAGGATTTCAAAGAGGGAAGAGAAATACCAATCCCATCTCTCTTTCGTGAACCCGTGATGGGGTTCTGGTAGTTTGGCAGCTCCTCATTTGCTCCCAAGCATCTCATCCAGTGTCCCCAGGGACCTCACCTGCTCCCAATCTTCTGTCCCCAGAAGATTTTGAAGATGATGTTAGTGGGTCCCGATCTCCCCTTGAAAGGCCAACAGATCCCCAACTTGCATTAATGTTAGGGAGTAGTTCTACCACCTCTGTTGTACGGTACTCTCCCAAGCGCTTAGTACAGTGTCCTGCACACAGTATGCGCTCCATAAAGACCCCTATTCATCGGTCAGTGGAGGCTTTTCACGCCCCTGGCCGTGGCCTCAGAGAAATCCCATTTTCACTCTCGGGAAAGATCCGGGGAACCGTTCCTTTGGCCAGCCGGACCAGAAGAAGGAAGTAGCCGTGCAAGATAAAGAGAATGAGAAAGGGCTATTTTTCTCCCCATTTTAGAGTCCTTTGTTCTCCACCCTGAAGCAGAGACCTCGGTGGACGGGGACGGTTTTAATCTCATACGGCCTATCTGTAGTTGAGTTGGCGGTCAAGAAATGAGACCGGTCCACTTAGAAGGGCAGGGACATTTGTACAGCCAGTATTGCCCTGTTGATGATGTGAATCTCTGACCTCTGGTCTCCATTCCGTAAAATGAAGGTTCCATGTACTTAGCCGTGAGCCCTATGTGGGACAGGGACTGAAACTAACCCGATTATCTCGTAGCTCTTCCGGCACTCAGTACCGTGCTTGGAGTATATCGGCGCTTACTGGCTATTGTTTTGTTTTGTTTTGCTGTCTATCTCCCCCTTCTAGATTGTGAGCCCGCTGTGGGGCAGGGATTGTCTCTGTCTGTTGCCGATTTGTACTTGCAAGCGCTTACTACAGTGCTCTGCACACAGTAAGCGCTCAGTAAATACGACTGAATGAGTGAACGAACGTATATCACAAAGATACCTGCCAAAGTGCCTCTGTTTACGTTTTTCTGTAATGTAGCCAGATGAACTCTTCTGTGCCTTGTCTTCCTCATCGGCAAAATGGGAATTAAAATCCTACTCCTTCCATAGACTGTGAGCCCCACGCGGGACCTGATGATTTTGTACTTAGGACAACGCTTAGCGTCGAATCAGCGCTTAACCAATACCACGATGATTCAAGCCAAATGGCTCCTGTTTACGTTTTTCTTTATCGCGTCTGTCTGAGGTGGTTTTTAATTCCCGGCTCTCCCGCTCATCTGCCGCGTGACCTTGGGCAGGGTCCCTTCTCTGGGCCTCAGTTTCCTCCTGTGTAAAATGGGAATTAAATCCCACTACCTCCTGCTTCCTTCCTCTCCCCCTCGTCCCCCTCTCCATCCCCCCCATCTTACCTCCTTCCCTTCCCCACAGCACCTGTATATATGTATATGTGTTTGTACATATCTATTACTCTATTTATTTATTTATTCTACTTGTACATATCTATTCTATTTATTTTATTTTGTTAGTATGTTGGGTTTTGTTCTCTGTCTCCCCCTTTTAGACTGTGAGCCCACTGTTGGGTAGGGACTGTCTCTATATGTTGCCAATTTGTACTTCCCAAGCGCTTAGTACAGTGCTCTGCACATAGTAAGCGCTCAATAAATACGATTGATGATGATGATGATGCTTAGACCGTGAGCCGCGCGACGGACCCGATGATCCTGTGTCGACTCCGGTGCTTGGCCCTTAGTAAGGCCTCGACAAATACCAGTTATTCTTGACGATGATAATTTAAAAAAAGAACCACCAGCGAAGAGCCGGGGCTCACAGGTGAGCGGTTGAAAGCAGTGGGTCTGTTAGGAATGAGTCACCCTGGGTCAGGGGGATAAACGTTGTGATGTGACCCGATGATGTCACGGGGGTGTAGTATATTGTGACATCACAATATGGCAACGTGGCTCAGTGGCGAGAGCCAGAGAACGTGGGTTCTCATGGCGACCCCTCCATTCGTCTGCTGTGTGACCTTGAGCAAGCCGCTTCTCCGAGCCTCAGTTTCCTCATCTGTAAAATGGGGGTGAAGGCTGTGAGCCCCACGGGGAATGATCTGGTTACCCTGGAACTCCCCCAGTGCTTGGCACATGAGCGTGGCTCAGTGGAAAGTGCCCGGGCTTTGGAGTCAGAGGTCACGGGTTCAAATCCCAGCTCCACCAGTTTTCAGTTGTGTGACTTGGGGCAAGTTGCTTCACTTCTCTGGGCCTCAGTTCCCTCATCTGGAAAATGGGGGTGAAGACTGTGAGCCCCCCGGGGGACAACCTGATCACCTTCATCATCATCATCAATCGTATTTATTGAGCGCTTACTGTGTGCAGAGCACTGTACTAAGCGCTTGGGAAGTACAAATTGGCAACATCTAGAGACAGTCCCTACCCAACCGTGGGCTCACAGTCTAAAAGGGGGAGACAGAGAACAAAACCAAACATACTAACAAAATAAAATAAATAGAATAGATATGTACAAGTAAAATAAATAGAGTAATAAATATGTACATACATATATACAGGTGCTGTGGGGAAGGGAAGGAGGTGAGATGGGGGGGACGAGGGGGAGAGGAAGGAAGGGGCTCAGTGTGGGAAGGCCTCCTGGAGGAGGTGAGCTCTCAGTAGGGCCGTGAAGGGAGGAAGAGAGCGAGCTTGGCGGATGGGCAGAGGGAGGGCATCTGGATCTCCCCCAGTACTTGGCACATGAGCGTGGCTCAGTGGAAAGTGCCCGGGCTTTGGAGTCAGAGGTCACGGGTTCAAATCCCAGCTCCGCCAATTTTCAGCTGTGTGACTTTGGGCAAGTTGCTTCACTTCCCTGGGCCTCAGTTCCCTCATCTGGAAAATGGGGATGAAGACTGTGAGCCCCACGTGGGGCAACCTGATCACCTTGTAACCTCCCCAGCGCTTAGAACAGTGCTTTGCACGTAGTAAGCGCTTAATAAATGCCATCATCATCACATAGTAAGCGCTTAATAAATACCATCATTATTATTATCGTCCCACCTGGCCCAGAGAGGCTAGGGGAGAGGCTTCAGAGAGCACAGCTAGTTGCTGTTAAGCTCTCTGGAGAGAGGGAGAGGGCCGAATTGGGCCGAGCTAGGACACCACCGGCAAGACGTGGGGGTCTGCCGGGGTCAGGGCAGGATGGCAGGGGCTCGGTGATGGGGGCAGAGAGTGCCAGCCTCGCCTTTGAGCCCAGGGTGCCCGGCCTGTCGGCCAGCTCGCAGTCCCTCACCGCCTCCCATCCAATCAGTCAATCAATCAATCGTATTTATTGAGCGCTTACCGTGTGCAGAGCACTGTACTAAGCGCTTGGCAAGTCCAAGTTGGCAACATCTAGAGACGGTCCCTACCCAACAGCGGGCTCACAGTCTAGAAGGGGGAGGCAGAGAACAAAACCAAACATATTAACAGAATAAAATAAATAGAATAGAGATGTACAAGTAAAATAGAGTGATAAATCCGTACAAACATATATATATACAGGTGATATGGGGAAGGGAAGGAGGTAAGGTGGGGGGGATGGAGAGGGGAAGGAGGGGGCTGAGTGTGGGAAGGCCTCCTGGAGGAGGTGAGCTCTCAGTAGGGCCTTGAAGGAAGAGAGCTAGCTGGGCGGATGTGCGGAGGGAGGCCATTCATTCATTCATTCATTCAATCGTATTTATTGAGCGCTTACTGTGTGCAGAGCACTGTACTAAGCACTTGGGAAGTACAGGTTGGCAACATATAAAGACGGTCCCTACCCAACAGTGGGCTCACAGTCTAGAAGGGGGGAGACAGAGAACAAAACAAAACATATTAACAAAATAGAATAAATAGAATAAATATGTACAAAAAAAATAAAAATTCCAGTCCACGGGGATGATGTGGGCCGGGGGTCGATGGCGGGACGGGTGAGAACGAGGCCCGGTGAGGAGGTTAGTGGTGGCAGAGGAGCGGAGGGTGCGGGCTGGGCTGGAGAAGGAGAGAAGGGAGGTGAGGTAGGAGGGGGCCGGGGGATGGACGGCCTTGAAGCCCAGGGTGAGTGCTCTGCACACAGTAAGCACTCAATAAGCGAACAGAAAAGCAGCGTGGCTCAGTGGAAAGAGCCCGGGCTTTGGAGTCAGAGGTCATGGGTTCAAATCCCGGCTCTGCCAATTGTCAGCTGGGTGACTTTGGGCAAGTCACTTCACTTCTCTGGGCCTCAGTTCCCTCATCTGGAAAATGGGGATGAAGACTGTGAGCCCCACGTGGGGCAACCTGATCACCTTGTAAATTCCCCAGCGCTTCGAACAGTGCTCTGCACACAGTAAGCGCTTAATAAATGCCATTAAAAAAAAAAAAAAAGCCGAGGGTGAGGAGTTTCTGCCTGATAAACACAGCCAACACAGCCTGCCCCGGATTTCCTGCGTCAGCCCCCTCCGGTCCCACCAAAACCAGTGTGGCCTGGTGGACAGAGCCATGGCCTGGGGGTTTGTGAGCCCACTGTTGGGTAGGGACCGTCTCTATATGTTGCAAATTTGTACTTCCCAAGCGCTTAGTACAGTGCTGTGCACACAGTAAGCACAACTGAATGAATGAATGAAATGAGTCAGAAGGACCTGGGTTCTAATCCTGGCTCCGCCCCTTGCCTGCTGGGTAACCTTGGGCGAGTCACTTCACTGGGCATCAGTTCCCTCATCTGTAAAATGGGGATTAAGACCACGAACCCCATGTGGGACGGGAACTGTGTCCAGCCCTATTTGCCCGTACCCACCCCACTGTTTACTAAGGTGCCTGGCACACAGTAAGTGCTTAACAAATACCACAATTACTGGGGTTCTAATCCCAGCTCCACCAATTGTCAGCTGTGTGACTTCGGGCAAGTCACTTCACTGCACTGTACTAAGCTCTTGGGAAGTCCAAGTTGGCAACATATAGAGACGGTCCCTACCCAGCAGTGGGCTCACAGTCTAGAAGGGGGAGAAAGAGAACAAAACCAAACATATTAACGAAATAAAATAAATAGAATAGATAGGTACAAGTAAAATAGAGTAATGAATATGTACAAACATATATACATATCTACAGGTGCTGTGGGGAAGGGAAGGAGGTAAGACGGTGGGGATGGAGAGGGGGACTTCACTTCTCTGCGCCTCAGTGACCTCACCTGTCAAATGGGGATGAAGACTGTGAGCCCCCCGGGGGACAACCTGATCACCTTGTAACCTCCCCAGCACTTAGAACAGTGCTTTGCACATAGTAAGCGCTTAATAAATGCCATTATTATTATCTGGAAAATGGGGGTGAAGACTGTGAGCCCCCCCGGGGGACAACCTGATCACTTTGTAACCTCCCCAGCGCTTAGAACAGTGCTTGGCACAGAGTAAGCGCTTAATAAATGCCATTATTATTATCTGGAAAATGGGGATGAACACTGTGAGCCCCCCGGGGGACACCCTGATCACCTTGTAACCTCCCCAGCTCTTAGAACAGTGCTTCGCACATAGTAAGCGCTTAATAAATGCCATTATTATTATCTGGAAAATGGGGGTGAAGACTGTGAGCCCCCCCGGGGGACAACCTGATCACCTTGTAACCTCCCCAGTGCTTGGAACAGTGCTTTGCACATAGTAAGCGCTTAATAAATGCCATTATTATTATCTGGAAAATGGGGATGAACACTGTGAGCCCCCCGGGGGACACCCTGATCACCTTGTAACCTCCCCAGCTCTTAGAACAGTGCTTCGCACATAGTAAGCGCTTAATAAATGCCATTATTATTATCTGGAAAATGGGGGTGAAGACTGTGAGCCCCCCCGGGGGACAACCTGATCACCTTGTAACCTCCCCAGCTCTTAGAACAGTGCTTCGCACATAGTAAGCGCTTAATAAATGCCATTATTATTATCTGGAAAATGGGGGTGAAGACTGTGAGCCCCCCCGGGGGACAACCTGATCACCTTGTAACCTCCCCAGCGCTTGGAACAGTGCTTTGCACATAGTAAGCACTTAATAAATGCCATTATTATTATCTGGAAAATGGGGATGAAGACTGTGAGCCCCCCGGGGGACAACCTGATCACCTTGTAACCTCCCCAGCCCTTAGAACAGTGCTTTGCACATAGTAAGCACTTAATAAATGCCATTATTATTATCTGGAAAATGGGGATGAAGACTGTGAGCCCCCCGGGGGACAACCTGATCACCTTGTAACCTCCCCAGCGCTTAGAACAGTGCTTGGCACAGAGTAAGCGCTTAATAAATGCCATTATTATTATCTGGAAAATGGGGGTGAAGACTGTGAGCCCCCCCGGGGGACAACCTGATCACCTTGTAACCTCCCCAGCTCTTAGAACAGTGCTTCGCACATAGTAAGCGCTTAATAAATGCCATTATTATTATCTGGAAAATGGGGGTGAAGACTGTGAGCCCCCCCGGGGGACAACCTGATCACCTTGTAACCTCCCCAGCGCTTGGAACAGTGCTTTGCACATAGTAAGCACTTAATAAATGCCATTATTATTATCTGGAAAATGGGGATGAAGACTGTGAGCCCCCCGGGGGACAACCTGATCACCTTGTAACCTCCCCAGCCCTTAGAACAGTGCTTTGCACATAGTAAGCACTTAATAAATGCCATTATTATTATCTGGAAAATGGGGATGAAGACTGTGAGCCCCCCGGGGGACAACCTGATCACCTTGTAACCTCCCCAGCGCTTAGAACAGTGCTTGGCACAGAGTAAGCGCTTAATAAATGCCATTATTATTAATGGAGGGGGACACCTGATCCCCCTCGTTCCCCTCTCCATCCCCCCCATCTTACCTCCTTCCCTTCCCCACAGCACCTGTATATATGTATATATGTTTGTACATATTCATTACTCTGTTTATTTATTTATTTTACTTGTACATATCTATTCTATTTATTTTATTTTGTTAGTATGTTTGGTTTTGTTCTCTCTCCCCCTTTTAGTCTGTGAGCCCACTGTTGGGTAGGGACTGTATATGTTGCCAATTTGTACTTCTCAAGCGCTTAGTACAGTGCTCTGCACATAGTAAGCGCTCAATAAATATGATTGATGATGAATTATTATCTGGAAAATGGGGACGAAGACTGTGAGCCCCCCGGGGGACAACCTGATCACCTTGTAACCTCCCCAGCGCTTAGAACAGTGCTTGGCACATAGTAAGCGCTTAATAAATGCCATTATTATTATCTGGAAAATGGGGATGAAGACTGTGAGCCCCCCGGGGAACAACCTGATCACCTTGTAACCTCCCCAGCGCTTAGAACAGTGCTTTGCACATAGTAAGCGCTTAATAAATGCCATTATTATTATCTGGAAAATGGGGGTGAAGACTGTGAGCCCCCCGGGGGACAACCTGATCACCTTGTAACCTCCCCAGCGCTTAGAACAGTGCTTTGCACATAGTAAGCGCTTAATAAATGCCATTATTATTATCTGGAAAATGGGGGTGAAGACTGTGAGCCCCCCGGGGGACAACCTGATCACCTTGTAACCTCCCCAGCGCTTAGAACAGTGCTTCGCACATAGTAAGCGCTTAATAAATGCCATTATTATTATCTGGAAAATGAGGATGAAGACTGTGAGCCCCCCGTGGGACAACCTGATCACCTTGTGACCTCCCCAGCGTTTAGAACAGTGCTTTGCACATAGTAAGCACTTAATAAATGCCATTATTATTATTATTATTATTATTCCACTGCCTGACAAGAGGAAGCTTTCAGTGCAGCTGGCTACCCTCGCCCTTCCCCATCTCCCCCCTCCCCACCACAGACTCTATTCATTTTATTACTCCATTTTATTACTCTATTTATTTATTTTACTTGTACATATCTATTCCATTTATTTTATTTTGTTAGTATGTTTGGTTTTGTTCTCTGTCTCCCCCTTTAGACTGTGAGCCCAATGTTGGGTAGGGGCTGTCTCTATATGTTGCCAATTTGTACTTTCCAAGCGCTCAGTACAGTGCTCTGCACATAGTAAGCGCTCAATAAATATGATTGATTGATTGATTGATTTTGATCCTGGGGCCCGTAGTTTGGCGTCGACAACAGCACCACCATTCCCTTCACCATCCACTTAACGACTTGTACTTCGCAAGCGCTTAGTACAGTGCTCTGCACACAGTAAGTGCTCAATAAATACGATTGATTGATTGATTGATTGATCCACACACACAATTCAACGACCCCCATCCAGGTACCTGAATAAAAATACTAAATGAGCCTCTTGTCGGACGTTTTTCACTTTGGGGGAGTGGGTGCGAGGAGGGAAGATGAGTGGAAAATGAAATTCGGCCACCTCGTGTACCCAGAGTCAGACAGGGCAATGGGGGCTTTGTTGGCCCCTCCACACACCACCTGTATATATTCAGTCCTATTTACTGAGCGCTTACTGTGTGCAGAGCGCTGTACTAAACGCTTGGGAAGTCCAAGTTGGCAACAACATATAGATGGTCCCTACCCAACAGTGGGCTCACAGCCTAGAAATGTTTGCCTAGATTTATTACTCTATTTTACTTGGACATATTTACTATTCTATTAATCTTGTTAATGATAATAATGATAGCATTTATTAAGCGCTTACTGTGTGCAAAGCACTGTTCTAAGCACTGGGGAAGTTAACAAGGTGATCAGGTTGTCCCACGGGAGGCTCCCAGTCTTCATCCCCATTTTCCAGATGAGGGAACTGAGGCCCAGAGAAGTGAAGTGACTTGCCCAAAGTCACCCAGCTGACAGTTGGCGGAGCTGGGATTCGAACCCACGACCTCTGACTCCAAAGCCCGGGCTCTTCCCACTGAGCCATGGTGCTTCTCTTCTCAAGGTGAACAGTGCTTGGCACATAGTAAGCGCTTAACAAATACCATCGTTATTATTATTATTATTATTATTAATGGATGTACGAATGAATGAATGAATGAGGCGTACCTCGCCCCCGGCCGCATCCAGTTGCTATGGCTACGACCACCGAGACGTCGAGTGCGGGCTAGAGGCACCCGGAAGCGGCCGACCCGGCTACGTGGGCGGGGGAGAGTCCGCCACGTCGGCGCAGGCGCAGTGTAGGGGGCGGGCGCTTTCGCCAACTCGGGGCATGCGCAGTGGTGGGGGCGAGCGCTGCGTATGCGCAGGCGCGGTGAAGGGGGCGAGCGCTTTCGCAAAGTGCGCGCAGGCGCAGTGTAGGGGGCGGGCGCTTTCGCCGAGTGTGCGCAGGCGCAGTTTAAGGGGCGGGCACTTTGGCCGAGTCGGCGCAGGCGCAGCTTAAGGGGCGGGTGCTTTCGCCGAGGCAGCGCATGCGCGGGGGGGGGGGGCGAGCGCTGCGTGTGCGCAGGCGCGGTGAAGGGGGTGAGGGCTTTCGCAGAGTGTGCGCAGGCGCATTGTAGGGGGTGTGCGCTTACGCCTAGTCAGCGCATGCGCAGCGGTGGGGGAGAGCGCTTTCGCAGCGTGTGCGCAGGCGCAGTGGAGGGGGCGGGCACTTTCGTCGACTGTGCGCAGGTGCAGTGTAGGGGGCGGGCACTTTCGCCGAGTGTGCGCAGGCGCAGTTTAAGGGGCGGGTGCTTTCGCCGAGGCGGCGCATGCGCAGTGGTGGGGAGGCGAGCGCTGCCTGTGCGCAGGCGCGGTGAAGGGGGCGAGCGCCTTCGCAGAGTGTGCGCAGGCGCGGTGGAGGGGGGGGCGAGCGCTTTCGCCCCGTGTGCGCAGGCCGGGGCGAGCGCTTCCGCCGAGTGTGCGCAGGCGCGGTGGAGGGGGCGGGCGGCATGGCGTCGTCGGGTCGGGGCCGGGCTTCGTGAGGCGGCCGGTGTCGCCGCCGCCGTCGTCGTCGTTTTGGCCGCCATGTTCCCGCCGGCGGCGGCGGCAGCGGGGGCGGAGCCGCTGAGGCGGGACTTCATCTCGGTGACGCTGCTGAGCCCGGGGGCCGACGGCGGGCGCTCCCGCGGCGGCAGCGGCAACGGCTGGAGGCGGCGGCGGCGGGCCTGCTGGAGGGTGAGCGCCCACACCGCTCAGTCGCTCATTCATTCATTCATTCATTCATTCAATTGTGTTTAGTAATAGTAATAATAATTATTAATAATTATTAATAATTATTAATAAATAAATATAATTATATATAATTATATATGATCTATGTTTTTATCACTCTATTGTGTTTTTATTAATAATTATTATTAATTATCAATAATTATTAATAAATAAATATGATTATATATAATTATAGATGATGTATGGTTTTATTACTCTATTCAATTGTGCTTATTAATAATAATAATTATTAATAATTGATCATTATTAATGAATAAATATGATTACATATGATATGTGTTTTTATTACTGTATTCAATTGTGTTTATTATTAATAATTATTATTAATTATTAATATTAAACGCTTGTGATAATATATAATTATATGTGATATGTGATCGATATTTTTATTACTCTATTTATTTTACTTGTACATATCTATCCTATTTATTTTACTTTGTTAGTATGTTTGGTTTTGTTCTCTGTCTCCCCCTTCTAGACTGTGAGCCCACTGTTGGGTAGGGACTATATATGTTGCCAACTTGTACTTCCCAAGCGCTTAGTATAGTGCTGTGCACATAGTAAGCGCTCAATAAATACGATTGATGGTGCTGATATGTTCTATATAATATATAATTATATATAATTATATGTAATATATAATAATTACTAATCAATTTATTAAATGATTAATGCTGATTAATTATTATTAATGATTATTATATATAGCATATAATCATATATTATATATGATAGATAATAATATATAATTATATATAATGCATAATAATTAATTAATTAAATGATTAATGCTGATTAATTATTAATCATTATTATCAATGATAATAGTAATGGCACTTATTAAGCACTTATTATGTGCAAAGCACTGTTGTAAGCGCCGGGTGGATACAAGGTGATCAATCAGTCGTATTTATTGAGCGCTTACTGTGCGCAGAGCACTGTACTAAGCTCTTGGGAAGGACAAGTTGGCCTTGTACTTGATCCCACGTGGGGCTCAAGGTCTTAATCCCCGTTTTACAGATGATTCAATCATTCAGTCGTATTTATTGAGCGCTTACTGTGTGCAGAGCACTGGACTAAGCGCTTGGGAAGCACTTTATTTATTTATTTTATTTTGTTAGTGTGTTTGGTTTTGTTGTCTGTCTCCCCCTTTTAGACTGTGAGCCCACTGTTGGGTAGGGACCGTCTCTATGTGTTGCCACCTGGGACTTCCCAAGCGCTTAGTACAGTGCTCTGCACACAGTAGGCGCTCAGTAAATACGATTGATTGATTGGGGAGGACAAGTGGAGAAGCAGCGTGGCGCAGTGGAAAGAGCCCGGGCTTTGGAGTCAGAGGTCATGGGTTCAAATCCCGGCCCCACCAATTGTCAGCCGGGTGACTTTGGGCAAGTCGCTTCACTTCTCTGGGCCTCAGTTACCACATCTGGGAAATGGGGATGAAGACTGTGAGCCCCCCGGGGGTCAAGCTGATCACCTTGTAACCGCCCCAGCGCTTAGAACAGTGCTTTGCACATAGTAAGCGCTTTATAAATGCCATCATTATTATTATTCGTCCCCATTTTGCAGATGAGGTCACTGAGGCCCAGAGAAGTGAATTGACTTGCCCAAAGTCACAACGCGCTTTCTATGTGCAAAGCACTGTTGTAAGCGCTGGGGAAGTTACAAGGTGATCAGGTTGACCCACGGGGGGACTCACAGTCTTCATCCCCATTTGACAGATGAGGTCACTGAGGTGCAGAGAAGTGAAGTCCCCCTCTCCATCCCCACCGTCTTACCTCCTCCCCTTCCCCACAGCACCTGTAGATATGTATATATGTTTGTACTTATTTATTACTCTATTTATTTATTTTACTTGTACATATCTATTCTATTTATTTTATTCTGTTAATATGGTTGGTTTTGTTCTCTGTCTCCCCCTTTTAGACTGTGAGCCCACTGTTGGGTAGGGACTGTCTCTATATGTTGCCAACTTGTACTTCCCAAGCGCTTAGTACAGTGCTTTGCACACAGTAAGCGCTCAATAAATACGAGTGATTGATTGATTGAAGTGACTTGCCCAAAGTCACCCAGCTGACAAGTGGCAGAGCCGGGATTAGAACCCATGACCTCTGACTCCAAAGCCCGGGCTCTTTCCACCGAGCCACGCTGCAAAGCACTGTACTAAGCGCTTGGGAAGTCCAAGTTGGCAACATCTAGAGACGGTCCCTACCCAACAGCGGGCTCACAGGCTAGAAGGGGGAGACAGACAACAAAACATATCAAGAAAATACAAATTCAGTCGTATTTATTGAGCGCTTACTGTGTGCAGAGCACTGGACTAAGCGCTTGGGAAGTACAGCGTGGCTCAGTGGAAAGAGCCCAGGCTTTGGATTCAGAGGTCATGGGTTCAAATCCTGGCTCCAACAATTGTCAGCTGTGTGACTTTGGGCAAGTCACTTCACTTCTCTGGGCCTCGGTTACCTCATCTGGAAAATGAGGATGAAGACTGGGAGCCCCCTGTGGGACAACCTGATCACCTTGTAACCTCCCCAGCGCTTAGAACAGTACTTTGCACATAGTAAGCGCTTAATAAATTCCGTCATTATTATTATTATTAACATTTAGAGGTGGTCCCTACCCAACAGTGGGCTCACAGTCTAGAAGGGGGAGACAGACAACAAAACAAAACATATTAACAAAATAAAATAAATAGAATAAATATGTACTAGTAAAATAAGTAGAGTAATAAATATGTACAAACACATATCCATATATACAGGTGCTGTGGGGAGGGGAAGGAGATAAGGCGGGGGAGGAGGAGGGAGAGAGGAAGGAGGGGGCTCAGTCTGGGAAGGCCTCATGGAGGAGGTGAGCTCTCAGTAGGGCTTTAAAGGGAGGAAGATCATCAGGTCAGAACCAGGGCTCCCAGCCTAAGGGAGATCAGTCATTTAACACCCATTTTACAGTCCGGAAAAGGGAGGCACGGGGATGGGAAACGACTTGCCCAAGGTCCCACAGCAGGCAAGTGGCGGAGCGAGGATTAGAACCCATCAATCAATCAGTCAATCAATTGTATTTATTGAGCGCTTACTGTGTGCAGAGCACTGTACTAAGCACTTGGGAAGTCCAATTTGGCAACATATAGAGACAGTCCCTACCCAACAGTGGGCTCACAGTCTAAAAGGGGGAGACAGACAACAAAACCAAACGTACTAACAAAATAAAATAAATAAAGTAATATTCTTACTACTTCTTGGAGGAGGTCGACAGGGCTTTGGGTTGATTGGAACAGCCTGGTGTAACAGATAGAGCCCGGGAGCCTGGAAATCAGAAGGACCCGGGTTCGAATCCCGGCTCTGCCACTTGTCTGCTGCGTGATCTTGGGCAAGTCATTTCACGTCTGAGTGCCTCAGTTCCCTCATCTTCGCTTCGTACTTGGCGGCGTAAGGGTAACCCATGACCTGACGCCCAGGCCCGGACTCCATCCCCCAGGCCACGCTGCTTTTCCCTGTGGCCCGGACGCTCGGACGGAGGCATCGGCTGACCAGGGCACGGCGACAGAAAGCCCCTCTCTGTTTTCCCCTTTGTCCCTTTCCAACATTTCCGTGTGCCCGGGCAGCAGGAAGCACTGTAACCCGCTCGTGGGCTGGGTGCCAACACTTTCCGCGACTGGTCCTCTCAGCTGAGCAGGAAATTAAGATGCAGAACTATTTCTCTTTGAATTTTAGCTTCCCAGAAATTGCCCCTGGCGGGTTTTGGTCAGTCAATCAGTCGGATTTATTGAGCAGTGTACTAAGCACCTGGGAGCAGGATAGGATCTCCCTTGGAGAGTACAGTACAACAGTATGTATATAAATCTGAAATTTATTTATCTATTTTTATTAATGTCTATCTCCCCCCTCTAAACTATGATAGGATCTCCCTGGGAGAGTACAATACAACAGGATGTATATATATCTGAAATTTATCTATTTTTATTAATGTTTATCTCCCCCCTCTAAACTATGAGAGGATCTCCCTGGGAGAGTACAGTACAACAGTATGTATATATATCTGAAATTTATCTATTTTTATTAATGTCTATCTTCCCCCTCTAAACTATGATAGAATCTCCCTTGGAGAGTACAATACAACAGTATGTATATAAATCTGAAATTTATTTACCTATTTTTATTAATGTCTATCTTCCCCATCTAAACTATGATAGGATCTCCCTGGGAGAGTACAATACAGCAGTATGTGTATATATATCTGAAATTTATTTATCTATTTTTATTAATGTCTATCTCCCCCCTTAAACCATGATAGGATCTCCCTGGGAGAGTACAATACAACAGGATGTATATATATCTGAAATTTATTTATCTATTTTTATTAATGTCTATCTCCCCCCTCTAAACCATGATAGGATCTCCCTGGGAGAGTACAGTACAATAGTATGTATATAAATCTGAAATTTATTTATCTATTTTTATTAATGTCTATCTCCCCCCTCTAAACCATGATAGGATCTCCCTGGGAGAGTACAACAGATGTATATATATCTGAAATTTATTTATCTATTTTTATTAATGTCTATCTCCCCCCTCTAAACTATGATAGGATCTCCCTGGGAGAGTACAATACAACAGTATGTATATAAATCTGAAATTCATTTACTTATTTTTATTAATGTCTATCTCCCCCCTCTAAACTATGATAGGATCTCCCTGGGAGAGTACAGTACAACAGTATGTATATATATATATCTGAAATTTATTTATCTACTTTTATTAATGTCTATCTCCCCCCTCTAAACTATGAGCTCCTTGTGGGCAGGAATGTGTCAGTCATTATAGTGTACTCTCCTAAGCACTTAGTATAGTTCTTTGCACACATCAAGCGCTCAGTAAATACGATTAAATGACTATAACAGACCCACTCCCTGCCCACAGTGAGCTCACAGTCTAGAGGGGGAGACAGACATTAATAGAAATAAATAAAATAACAGATATTTACCTGAGTGCTATAGCCCCATTCATTCAATCAAATATATTGAGCACTTACAGTGTACAGAGCACTGTACTAAGAGCTTGGGAAAGTGCAGTACTGCGATAAACATTCCCTGCTGACAGTCTAGAGGTGGGGAGACAGACATCAATATAAATTTAAAAATGACAGAGATGGATATAAATCGTGCGGGGGACGGGGGGAAGAGCAAAGGGAGAAAGAGCGTCGCAGAAGGGAGTGGGAGGTGAGGAGGAGGCGGGCCGCCTTCACACATTTCAGTTGCTCCGACTTTCCTCCTCGGTCCCGACTCCTGTTACGGAAATCTTGGGGGAACAAAGTCCAAACCGTTTTCGTGGTGGTTTTTTTTTTTTTTCCTCCCCCTTTTATTTTGCAGAAATGGAAGCAGCTGTCCCGATTGCAGCGAAGCGTCATCCTGTTCCTGTTTGCCTTCTTGGCGCTCTGTGGAGGCATCTCCTACACTAATATCGCAGGCCACTGGAGAGGTAGAGATAAATCAGCGGGGTATTTGCCTTTGCCCTGAGAGCGTATCTGGGGTGCGCGGCGGTGCAAAAACCTGGGAGAAACAAACCGGGCGGGGTTACCTAAAGGATAGGGGAGTTGGTGGAATCCTATCCCTCGTTCAGTGCTATTTATTGAGCGCCAGGAGGTTAGCGCATTCTGCCCGTGAACTGCAGATTGTGAAGGCAGAGGGAGGAGAAATGGGGAGACGAAGGCCTGAAACTGGACTTGGCATTCATTCACTCACTCACTCACTCACTCTATTTTTATTAATGTCTATCTCCCCCCTCTAGACTATGATAGGATCTCCCTGGGAGAGTACAATACAACAGGATATATATATCCTGCCCGCAGTAAGCGCTCACTAAATACGATAAAAATAAAAATAGATAAATTTAAGATATATATATATATAATTTATTATAAATAAATTATAAATTTATTTATCTATTTTTATTAATGTCTATCTCCCCCCCGTAAACTGTGATAGGATCTCCCTGGGAGAGTACAATACAGCAGTATGTATATATATCTGAAATTTATTTATCTATTTTTATTAATGTCTATCTCCCCCCTTTAAACTATGATAAGATCTCCCTGGGAGAGTACAATACAACAGTATGTATATATATCCAAATTTATCTATTTTTATTGATGTGTATCTCCCTCCTCTAAACTATGATAGGATCTCCCTGGTAGAGTACAATGCAGCAGTATGTATATATATCTGAAATTTATATATATATATATATATATATATATAATTTGTTTATTTTTATTTTTATCGTATTTAGTGAGCGCTTACTGCGGGCAGAGCACTGGACTAAGCGCTTGGGAGAGGACAGTAGAACAACACAGAGACGTATGTTGCCGATTTGTACTTTCCAAGCGCTTAGCCCAGTGCTCATCAATCAATCAACCAATCGTATTTATTGAGCGCTTACTTGGTGCAGAGCACTGTACTAAGCGCTTGGGAAGTACCAGTTGGCAACATATAGAGACGGTCCCTACCCAAGTACAATTGAGTGAATGACTCTCCTGGCTTTAATCAGCCTCTGGAGAGACCGGCAGATCCTTGGGATGACTTTCTTTCCCAGCGATTTTTTTTTTTTTTAGCCCCCCGCCAAAATTTTTGTCTGCAAACGGAGCATCCGCTAACGAGCGTTTTCCTCTTTAGCCCTGACGAGCCGATCACCAGAGGATCAGAAAACAGAGCCGGAAATCCGGGGACCGAAACCGGCGAATCCCGTGGTCTTGCCGGCCCCTCCGCGGAACGCCGACGCCGACCCGGGAGGCTTTGTGAGTGTTTTACCTCAGGTAGGGGAAAACCCCAGAATGGAAATTCGTTCATTCAGTCGTATTTATTGAGCGCTTACTGTGTGCAGAGCACTGTACTAAGCACCTGGGAAGTCCAAGTTGACAACATCTAGAGACGGTCCCTTCCCAGCAGCGGGCTCACAGTCTAGAAGGGGGAGACAGACAACAAAACAAAACACATTAACAAAATAAAATAAATAGAATAACTATGTACAAGTAAAATAAATAAATAAACAAAAAACATATAAACCGAACAGAATAAATAAGTGAAATAAATAAATAAAATAAATAAGGTCATTTAAACAAAACACACAAACCAAATAAAATAAATAGAATATGTACAAGTAAAATAAATAAATAAAATTAATAAATAAATTAATATAAGCAAAACATATAAACAAAATAAAATGAATAGGATAAATATTTACAAATAATTAATTAAATCAACAAAACATATAAACCACATAAAATAAATAGAATAAATATGCAGAATAAAAATAAATAAAATAAGTAAATATCAACAAAACATATAAACCAAATAAAATAGAGTAAATATGTACAAGTAAAATAATATCAACAAAACATATAAACCAAGTAAAATAGAATAAATCTCTACAAGTAAAATAAATAAATAGAAACAAAACATATAAACCAAAAAAATAAATAGAATATGTACAAGTAAAATAACTAATTAATATCAACAAACATATAAGCCAAATAAAATAAATAGAATAAATACGTAAAAGTAAAATAAATAAATAAATGCAAAACATATAAACCAAATACAATAAATAAAATATGTACAAGTAAAATAAATAAATAAAAAACAAAACATATAAGCCAAATAAAATAAGTGGAATAAATATGTACAAGTAAAATAAATAAAATAAATTAATTAATATCAACAAGCCATATAAACCAAATAAAATAAATAGTATAAATATGTACAAGTAAAATAAATAAATTTAATAAATAAATAGAAACAAAACATATAAACCAAATAAAATAAATAGAATATGTACAAGTAAAATAAATAAATAAAAAACAAAACATATAAGCCAAATAAAATAAATAGAATAAATATGTACAAGTAAAATAAATAAAATAAATAAATTAATATCAACAAAACATATAAACCAAATAAAATAAATAGTATAAATATGTACAAGTAAAATAAATAAATTAAATAAATAAATAAATAGAAATAAAACATGTAAACCAAGTAAAATAAATAGAATATGTACAAGTAAAATAAATAAATAAAAAACAAAACATATAAGCCAAATAAAATAAATAGAATAAATATGTACAAGTAAAATAAATACAATAAATAAATTAATATCAACAAAACATATAAACCAAATAAAATAAATAGGATAAGTATGTACAAGTAAAATAAACAAAATAAATATATTAATTAACAGTAATAAATATGTACAAGCATATATACAGGTGAATGAATGAATATGAAGATGGGAATGAATAGTGCAGGCCCCTCAGAGGCCTTGGAGAGATGCCCAGCCCCCCTCGGCTCTTGCAATCCCTGGGACCCCCCCCCCAAAAAAAGCCCCCCTCCCCCCCATGCCAGGGTCGGAGGAAATCCAAAAGGCCTTGTCGCTTGGTGTTACTCATTGAGCGCCAACTTGTACTTCCCAAGCGCTTAGTACAATGCTCTGCACACAGTAAGCGCTCAATAAATGCGATTGATGATGATGATTGATGATGCTTACCGGGCGCAGAGCACTATATTGAGTGCTGTAGACGTCAGGATGAATAAATAGACATCAGTACAAATAAATAATCCTGTTACGTACAGATCAGTAATCCTCTACGTTCCTTCCTCAGAAACCCCAAAAGCATCTCCGCCGGAGGCCTCCCAACCTGCAGGTCAGAGCCCCCCGCAAGGACCTGAGGGAGAAACCCCGAGACGACCCCAAGAAGGCCGAAGAGGGGAATAAGGAGGAGAGCGAGAAGACTGCTATTAGGTAGGTGAAATGTCGGAAGGGACAGGGGGAGAGAAAGAAAAAGAAAACACACAAGGAGGCTCATCCAAGAGACTCAATCAGTGGTATTTGTTAAGCGCTTACTATGTGCCAAGCACTTTTTTAAGCGCTGGGGCGGATATGAGGTGATCAGGTCGTCCCACATGGGGCTCACAGTTTTAATCCCCGTGTTACAGGTGAGGGAACTGAGGCCCAGAGAAGGTAAGCGACTTCCCCAAGATTATACAGCAGGCAGAGCCGGGATTAGAACCCAGGCCTTTCGAGTCCCAAGCCCAGGCTCTTGCCATCAGGCCACACTGCTTCTCAAGCCCACGGTCCGTGCTTAATAAACGCCATAGCAAACTGCAGTTATTTAGTGCGAGGGCCCAAGGCGAGCATCTAAAGCAGTTTGGATTAGGACTCATTCAAAATCTGTGGGTAGGTTAAATCCTCCCAGAAAAACCAATTGCAGCAAAGAAATACTTGAGATTTAACCCTGGCGGGTGTTTTGAAACCTTCTCGAGACTACTCGTTGCTTAAATGCAATTAGAGATTTTGTCACGGCGTTGCCGATAATTCCCATTTTTAGCAAATTAGCTTTTCACTGGAGAAGCAGCGTGGCTCAGTGTCCAGAGCCCAGGCTTGCTTGGGAGTCAGAGGTCGTGGGTTCTAATCCCGGCCCCGCCACTTGTCAGCTGTGTGACTTTGGGCAAGGCACTTGGCTTCTCTGGGCCTCAGTTGCCTCATCTGTAAAATGGGGATGAATAATAATAATAATAATAATGGCATTTGTTAAGCGCTTACTATGTGCAGAGCACTGCTCTAAGCGCTGGGGGGGGAATACAAGGCGATCAAGTTGTCCCAGGTGGGGCTCACAGTCTTAATCCCCATTTTCCAGATGAGGTAACTGAGGCTCAGAGAAGTGAAGTGACTTGCCCAAGGTCACACAGCAGACGTGGCGGAGCTGGGATTCGAACCCATGACCTCTGACTCCAAAGCCTGTGCGCTTTCCACTGAGCCACGCTGCTTCTCCAATGAAGACTGTGAGCCCCACATGGGACAACCTGATCACCTTCTATTTCCCCCAGTGCTTAGAACAGTGCTTGCCATATAGTAAGCGCTTAATAAATGCCATCATTATTATTACTATTATTTACTAAAATCATTCCTTGGCAAATAAGGGAAATGTGACAAAGGGAAGCAGCATTGCCTAATGGTTAGAGCACAGGCCTGAGAATCGAGACCTGGGTTCTAATCCCGGCTCCACTTTTTTTTTTAAATGGTATCTTTGAAGTGCTTACTTTGTGCCAGACACTATACTAAGCGCTGGGGTAGATACAAGCTAATCAAATTGGACACAATCCCTGCCCCACATTCATTCATTCAGTCGTATTTATTGAGCGCTCACTGTGTGCAGAGCACTGTACTAAGCGCTTGGGAAGTACAAGTCAGCAACATATGGGGAGGGGAGGAGGAGCAGAGCAAAAAGGGGGGCTCAGTCTGGGAAGGCTACTGAATTCATTCATTCATTCCTTATGGGGCTCACTTCCTTAATCCCCATTTTACAGGTGAGGGAACTGAGGCCCAGAGAAGTGAAATATAATAATAATTAATTATGGTACTTGTTAAGTGCTTACTATGTGCCAATCAATCAGTCATATTTATTGAGCGCTTACTGTGTGCAGAGCACTGTACTAAGCGCTTGGGAAGTACAAGTTGGCAACATATAGAGACAGTCCCTACCCAACAGTGGGCTCAGCATCAGGTTGGACACAGTCCCTGCCCCACATGGGGCTCACAGTCTTAATCCCCATTTTGCAGGTGAGGGAACTGAGGCCCAGAGGAGTGAAATGTAATAATAATAACAATTATGGTACTTGTTAAGTGCTCACTATGTGCTAAGCACTGGGGTAGATAGTGGGTAATCAGGTTGGATACAGTCCCTGTCCCTAATGGGGCTCACAGTCTTAATCCCCATTTTACAGATGAGGGAACTGAAGCCCAGAGAAGTGAAGTGACTTACCCAAGGTCACACAGCAGACAGGAGGCGAAGGCAGGATCAGGACCCGGGTCCTCTGATTCCCAGGCCTGGGCTCTGCCCACTAATCCACACCGCTTCTCTGAAAGTGGAAGGAAAGAGAAGAAAAGCAGTCAAGTGGCGCAGCCAAGTTCAGTACCCACTTGTCAGCCGTGTGACCTCGGACAAGTCGTTTCACTTCTCCGAGCCTCAGTTTCCTCCTCCGTAAAACGGGGATTCAACCCTACTCACCCCTCGCGAGGGCGAACCAGGGGTGACGGGGCAACCGGAGCCCAGGAGGGTCATCCGTCACGCGCTGCGCTCCCCCTGATCCTCTCCCGGTCTCGTCCTGCAGCTGGCGGGGTGCCGTCATCGAGCCCGACCGCAGCCCGGAGCCTCCCTCCAGGAAAACGCCGGAGGTGGGCAAGCCGCCGTCCGGGAAAACCGAAATCCGGAAAGAGCCAGGTAGCTCGCCTTTCCGCCGGCGCCAGGTTAGGTAGCTGTCACCCCAGGTCGTCCGAGGAGCTGCCCGGGGAAGGGAGGGGGCTCGGGTTAGATTGGACGCCCCCGGCCAAGACGCCGACCCCAAGTTAGCCGTAGGAGCCCTGGGCCAAACCAGGCGTCTCAAAGGAACGAGGGAGAGGCGAACTCAATCCGGAGTCGTTCAGCACATCCCCGGGCTCAGAGCCCTGCACTAAGCGCGTAGAAGAGGGCGATACAACAGAGGGGGACGACGCGTTCCTTCCCCCCCCAACGAGTTTACGGTCTAAAGCGGGGGTCTGGCCAGCACCCTAACAGCGCTGCCGCCTAATTACTTGGAGGAACTAAGAAACTCGAATCACTCATGTCTGCAACCGGCGGGGCGATGCGGGTGAAAACTTGGAACCGCAAACAAAGACGTCCCGCAGAAAATGTTAATATAGATCATGAGCCCCCCCGCCCCGGCCTCCTTTCCCATCGGTCACGGGCACCAAGGCCGTGGTTAAAAAAAAAGTCCTCAGTCTGTGGCGGGGAGAGGGAGAAAGAGGGAGAGAAAGAGCTTGGTTTGGCCCTTCTTGCTCCGGGGGGGAAAATACCAGCCCCTTTGCTTCCTGGGAATCGGAATTTCTCCTTTCCTTCTCCGCAGTTTCCTTGCCCACCGTCGGGAGATCTTTGGTCGGTTGGCTGGCACATCCGCACACACACCCCTCTCTCCCCTCAGACGGGCTGAAACGGAATATCGAGCCCATCTCATCCTCTTTGTGGCCACAGGTCAAAGGTCACACCTGCTTATGCCCATTCCGGTGGCCCCAGTGACAAATTATCTTTGACCGTCCGTCCCCCGGGGGGGTCAGCTCTGAGGCGGCCCGCTGGGACCCCCCCTGCCCCTCTCCGGGCATCTGTCATGGCCCCCTCCGCCATTTGGGTCCAAGAACGGGCTCCTTCTCCTGCGATGTCCCCCTCTCTCCAGGCTTGCCACATAATAATAATAATTACGATGGCATTTGTTAAGCGCCTACTATGTGCCAAGCACCGTTTTAAGCACTGGGGAGGGTACAAGGTGATCAGGTTGTCCCACGGGGGCTCACAGTCTACATCCCCATTTTCCGGATTTGACTGGCGACAGCACCACCCGCCCGTCTCCACACCGCCTCACTGTCCCACGAACCTTCTGCCACTGGCCAGACGTGGCAGAGAAGCAGCGTGGCTCAGTGGAAAGAGCCCGGGCTTGGGAGTCAGAGGTCGCGGGTTCTAATCCCGGCTCCGTCAATTGTCAGTTGTGTGACTTTGGGCAAGTCTCTTCACTTCTCTGAGCCTCAGTTACCTCATCTGTAAAATGGGGTTGAAGGCTGTGAGCCCCCCGTGGGATTTATTCTATGTATTTTATTTTGTTAATATGTTTTGTTTTGTTGTCTGTCTCCCCCTTCTAGACTGTGAGCCCACTGTTGGGTAGGGACCGTCTCTATATGTTGCCAAGTTGTACTTCCCAAGTGCGTAGTACAGTGCTCTGCACACAGTAAGCGCTCAATAAATACGCTTGAGTGAATGAACAACCTGATCACCAATCAATCATATTTATTGAGCGCCTACTGTGTGCAGAGCACTGTACTAAGCGCTTGGGAAGTCCAAGTTGGCAACATCTAGAGACGGTCCCTACCCAACAGCGGGCTCACAGTCTAGAAGGAGGAGACAGAGAACAAAACCAAACACATTAACAAAATAAAATAAATAGAATAGATATGTACAAGTAAAATAGAGTAATAAATATTTACAGCTATAATCACCAGCGCTTAGAACAGTGCTTTGCACATAGTAAGCACTTAATAAATGCCATTAAAAAAAAACACACGGAGATGGTCCCTACATAATAATGGGCTCAAAGTCGAGTGGTGGCCTCCTTTCTGTTTTGTTTTCTCGGGTGCGTCGTTACCCCGGGTTTATGCCCTTGGATTTGCGGCCGTTTGTGTGTCTGAAAGCGAGGGCCCCCAAACCACCAATTCGAGATCAGGATGAATCAACCGGCAGCACCGATCGAGCACTTACCCTGTGCAGAGCGCTGCGTTAGCGTGGCGGACGCAGCCCTCACCCGACGAGGAGCTGACGGTCCCGAGGAGGAGACGGGCGTGAAAACCAGTTTCAGTCCCGGATCGAAGTGCCGGGGTCGGGGAGTGAAATCCCGGGGCTTCCCGGGCCGCCAACGGAGCCCGCCTGCTCCTGTCTTTCCCAGGGCCGCTCAGTGAGAGGCAGCTGGCCGTGATCGAAGCTTTCCGCCACGCGTGGAAGGGCTACAGAGCCTTTGCCTGGGGCCACGACGAGCTCAAACCGCTGTCCAAGTCCTTCAGCGAATGGTTCGGCCTCGGCCTGACGCTCATCGACGCCCTGGACACCATGTGGATTCTGGGCTTAAAAGAAGGTGAGCGCCCTTTACCGTGGTCCGTCTTCATTCATTGCGGAGCACTGGACTAAACGCTTAGCTGGCGGGGTGCCGTCATCGAGCCCGACCGGAGCCCGGAGCCTCCCCCAGGGAAAACGCCGGAGGTGGGCAAGCCGCCGTCCGGGAAAACCGAAATCCGGAAAGAGCCGGGTAGCTTTCCGCCGGAGCCAGGTTAGGTAGCTGTCACCCCAGGTCGTCCGAGGAGCTGCCCGGGGAAGGGAGGGGGCTCGGGTTAGATTGAACCTGTATATATGTTTGTACATATTTATTTAGTTATTTTACTTGTACATATCTATTCAATTTATTTTATTTTGTTGGTATGTTTGGTTTTGTTCTCTGTCTCCCCCTTTTAGACTGTGAGCCCACTGTTGGGTAGGGACTGTCTCTATATGTCGCCAATTTGTACTTCCCAAGCGCTTAGTACAGTGCTCTGCACATAGGAAGCGCTCAGTAAATACGATTGATGATGATGATACAGTTTGGCAACGTATAGAGACGGTCATTCATTCATTCAATCGTATTTATTGAGCGCTTACTCCATGCAGAGCACTGTACTAAGCGCTTGGGAAGTACAAGCTTGCAACATACAGAGACGGTCCCTACCCAACAGCAGGCTAGAAGATGGGAGGGAGGATGAATAGAGCAGGCCCACGCTCTATCCACTAGATTACTCGCACTGAGCGCTTACTGTGTGCAAAGCACTATACGAAGTGTTTGGGAGCGTACGATATTACAGAGTTGGTAAACACAAGCGCCTACTGTGGGCAGAGCGCCGGACTAAGCGCTTGGAAAGTACAATTTGGCAACATTCATTCAATCATTCAATCGTATTTATTGAGCGCTTACTGTGTGCGGAGCACTGGACTAAGCGCTTGGGAAGTACAAGTTGGAAACATCTAGTGACGGTCCCTACCCAACAATGAGCTCACGGTCTAGAGGGGGAGACAGACATTAATACAAATAGATAAAACAACAAATTACAGATAGATACATATGTGCTGTGGGGAGTCATTCATTCAATCGTATTGAGAGCTTACTGTGTGCGGAGCACTGTACTAAGCGCTTGGGAAATACAAGTTGGAAACATCTAGAGACGGTCCCTACCCAACAACGAGCTCACGGTCTAGAGGGGGAGACAGACATTAATACAAATAGATAAAACAACAAATTAGATATATACAGATAGATACATATGTGCTGTGGAGAGTCATTCATTCAATCGTATTTATTGAGCGCTTACTGTGTGCGGAGCACTGTACTAAGCGCTTGGGAAGTAGAAGTTGGAAACATCTAGAGACGGTCCCTACCCAACAACGAGCTCACGGTCTAGCGGGGGAGACAGACATTAATACCAATAGATAAAACAACAAATTACAGATATATACAGATAGATACATATGTGCTGTGGGGAGTCATTCATTCAATCGTATCTATTGAGCATCTACTGTGTGTGGAGCACTGTACTAAGCGCTTGGGAAGTACAAGTTGGAAACATATAGAGACGGTCCCTACCCAACAAGAGGTCACGGTGTAGAGGGGGAGACAGACATTAATACAAATAGATAAAACAACAAATTACAGATAAATACAGATAGATACATATGTGCTATGGGGAGTCATTCATTCAATCGTATTTATTGAGCGCTTACTGTGTGCGGAGCACTGTACTAAGCACTTGGGAAGTACATGTTGGAAACATATAGAGACGGTCCCTACCCAACAACGAGCTCATGGTCTAGAGGGGGAGGCAGACATTAATACAAATAGATAAAACAATAAATTACAGATATATACAGATAAATACATATGTGCAGAGGGGAGTCATTCATTCAGTTGTATTTATTGAGCGCTTACTGTGTGCACAGCACTGTACTAAGCGCTTGGGAAGTACAATTTGGCAACGTATAGAGACGGTCATTCATTCAGTTGTATTTATTGAGCACTTACTGTGTGCACAGCACTGTACTAAGTGCTTGGGAAGTACGATTTGGCAACGTATGGAGGCGGTCATTCATTCAATCATATTTATTGAGCGCCTGCTGTGGGCAGAGTACTGTACTAAGCGCTTGGGAAGTACAGTTTGGCAACGTATAGAGACGGTCATTCATTCATTCAATCGTATTAAGCGCTTACTGTATGCAGGGCACTGTGCTAAGTGCTTGGGAAGTACAAGCTTGCAGCATATAGAGACGGTCCCTACCCAACAGCGGGCTCACAGTCTAGAAGATGGGAGGGAGGCTGAATAGAGCAGGCCCACGCTCTATCCACTAGATTACTCGCACTGAGCGCTTACTGTGTGCAAAGCACTATGCAAAGTGTTTGGGAGCGTACGATATCACTGAGTTGGTAAACATGAGGTCTCTGCCCATGGGTTTTTAGACTGTTTTTTAGACTGTGAGCCCACTGTTGGGTAGGGACCGTCTCTATATGTTGCCAATTTGTACTTCCCAAGCACTTAGTACAGTGCTCTGCACATAGTAAGCGCTCAATAAATACGATTGATGATGATGATGGGTTTCCATTCTAGAGGGCAAGACTGTAAGGTTCAAAGCTCAATCGTGGATCTCCTATTCTCCATCTAACCCTCAGTCCCTTGGGAAGTTCATCCACTCTTTTACCATAGGCGCTTAGTACAGTACCACCTGCACACAGAAAGACAAGCCGTGTGATCTAGCGGAGAGAGCCCGGGCTTGGGAGACAGAGGACGTGGGTTCTTATTCCGGCTCTGCCGTTCGTCCGTGCTGTGTGATGTCGGGCAGATGCAGTCCCTGCCCAACAAAAGGCTCACAGTCTAGAAGGGGGGAGACAGATCAATCAATCAGTCGTATTTATTGAGCGCTTACTGTGTGCAGAGCGCTGTAGTAAGCGCTTGGGAAGTACAAGCTGGCAACATATAGAGACGGTCCCTACCCAACAGCAGGCTTCTTCTCCCCATCCGCGATGACTGGGCCGTTTAAAAAGCAGGGGACGGAGACGATGCCTTTTTCCGTTTCCTTATTGCAGTGGGAGACACCGATAAGCAGCGTGGCTCAGTGGAAAGAGCCCGGGCTTTGGAGTCAGAGGTCATGGGTTCGAATCTCGGCTCCGCCACATGTCTACTGTGTGGCCTTGGGCCAGTCACTTCTCTGAGCCTCAGTTACCACATCTGTAAAATGGGGATTAAGACTATGAGCCCCACGTGGGACAACCTGATCACTTTGTATCCCCCCCAGCGCTTAGAACAGTGCTTTGCACATAGTAAGCGCTTAACAAATGCCAACATTATTGTTATTATTATTAACCTCTATTCTCTCTTTTCGGAGTCTGGATATCGGATGAGGAGCTGTACAAATCTAAACAGGAAGTGAAGAGGAAAGCAGAAAGCTCGTTCTAACGGCCCACTCAATTAGGCAATCCTAACTGACCTGTTTTAATTCCCATTTCACCCTCTCAAAGGTTTCTCTGAAGTCGATCTCCTCATTCTCCATTTTTTTATAAGTGGCGTTAAGCACTTACTATGTGCCAGGCACTGTATTAATCAATCGTATTTATTGAGCGCTTACTGTGTGCAGGGAACTGTACTAAGCGCTTGGGAAGTACAAGTTGGCAACATATAGAGACAGTCCCTGCCCAACAGTGGGCTCACAGTCTAAAAGGGGGAGACAGAGAACAAAACCAAACTTACTAACAAAATAAAATAAATAGAATAGATATGTACAAGTAAAATAAATAAATAAATAGAGTAATAAATATGTACAAACGTATACACATATTAACAGGTGCTGTGGGGAAGGGAGGTATTAAGCGCTGGGGTCGATCCAAGCTAATCCATTCATTCATTCAGTCGTATTAATTGAGCGCTTACCACGTGCAGAGCACTGTACTAAGCGCTTGGGAGGGGACATTAGTCCAATAAACAGACGCGTTCGCGGCCCACAGCGAGCTTACGGTCCAGAGGGCTGGACACAGCCCTCGTCCCACTTGGAGCTCACGGTCTTAATCCCCATTTTGCAGACGAGGCCCAGAGAGGTGAAGCGACACAGTGGACGAGCCGGGATTAGAACCCAGGTCCTTTGACCCCCAGGCCTGGGCTCTCCAGTAGGCACGTCTGTCAACCCAGCCTAAAGAGTCTGTGCAGATAGTCCCTTAGTACAGTGCTCTGCACACAGTAAGCGCTCAGTAAATACGATTGATGATGATAGTCTCAATAATAGTAATAATGTTGGTATTATCAACAAGCCCCTCTGTCTTTTTGTGTGTGTGTGTCTGTGTTTGTGACGTAGAGTTTGAAGAAGCCAGGAAGTGGGTGGCCACGGAATTGGTTTTTGAGAAGAACGTGGACGTGAATCTTTTCGAGAGCACCATCCGCATCCTCGGTGGGCTGCTCAGTACCTACCACTTATCCGGAGACGGCCTCTTCCTGGAAAAAGCGGTGAGTCCTCCGGAGTTGCTGATTTGAGCCTTTTTTTAGGGGGTCTCAACCTGATCGCCTTATATCTCCCCCCCCACAGTGCTTAGAACAGTGCTTGGCACATAGTAAGTGCTTAGCAAATGCCATTATTATTATGGCATTTTGTAATTGCGGTATTTGATAATAGTAATAATAATGATGGCATTTGTTAGGCGCTTACTATGTGCCAAGCACCGTTCTAAGCGCTGTGGGCGGGGGGATGCAGGGTCATCAGGTTGCCCCACGTGGGACTCACAGTCTTCATCCCCATTTTGCAGATGAGGGAACTGAGGCTCAGAGAAGTGAAGTGGCTTGCCCAAGGTCACGCAGCACACATGTAGCAGAGCCGGGATTAGAACCCACCACCTCTGACTGCCAAGCACGGGTTCTTTCCAGTGAACCACACCACTTCTCTATAGTAATGCTGATATTTGTTCTAGACCGTGAGCCCACTGTTGGGTAGGGACCGTCTCTAGATGTTGCCAACTTGGACTTCCCAAGCGCTTAGTACAGTGCTCTGCACACAGTCAGCGCTCAATAAATGCGATTGAATGAATGTTAAGCGCTTACTATGTGCCAAGCACTGGGGTAGATACAAGATAATCAGCTTGTCCCACATGGGACTTATAGTCATCATCCCCATTTTACCGATGAGGTGACCGAGGCACAGAGAAGTTAAGTGATCTGCCCACGGTCACACAGCAGACAAGCGGCAGAGCCGGGATTAGAACCCACGACCTCTGACTCCCAAGCGTGGGCTCTTTCCACTAAGCCACACCGCTTACCACACGCCGGGCACTGTACTAAGCGCTGGAGTGAATCCGAGCAAACGGGATTGGGCACAGTCCCTGTCCCACTTGGGGCTCACAGTCTCAATCCCCATTTGACGGGCGAGGGAACCGAGGCCCAGAGAAGTGAAGTGACTCGCCCGGGGTCACCCAGCAGGCAAGCGGCGGAGCCGGGATTAGAACCCAGGTCCTTCCCACTGAGCCGCGCCGCCTCTCACCTCCGGATACCTTTCTCAGAAAGATATCGGAAACCGCCTGATGCCGGCCTTCAACACCCCGTCCAAGATCCCGTTCTCGGACGTGAACATCGGGCGGGGCACGGCCCACCCGCCCCGCTGGACGGCGGACAGCACCGTGGCCGAGGTGACCAGCATCCAGCTGGAATTCCGGGAGCTCTCCCGCCTCACCGGCGACGACAGATTTCAGGTCCGGGGGGGGCCCCCCGGCGCCGTCCGAATCCCGGCCCCGGCCATCGCACTTCGTAAAAATCGGGGTGGTCGCGAAGGTTGGAGTGGGTGGAAGCCAGTCCAACCTGTGGGGCTCACGATCCCCATTTTCCGGATGAGGTGGCTGAGGCGGGGCGAGGTAAAAATGCCTTTCCCGCGGTCACCCGGACGACGTGTTTGGTTTTGTCATCATCATCAATCGTATTTATTGAGCGCTTACTATGTGCAGAGCACTGTACTAAGCGCTTGGGAAGTACAAATTGGTCGGCCGTCTCCCCCTTCTAGACTTAGAGCCCGTTGTTGGGGAGGGACCATCCCTCGATGTGGCCGACAAGCCGGGACGGTGCTTGACCCCTAGTAAGCACCGCACAAAGTTGTTGTCACGATTACTCGCCAATCAACGGTATTTATCCTAAAAACAATAATTGTAGTATTTGTTAATCCTGCGCTGTGTTGTCAGGAAACAAAAGTAGGGCATTGACCACTGCAGAAAATAAGGTAATAATAATAATGGTATTTGTTAAGTGCTATTTCTGGTAATAATAATAATAATGGCATTTGTTAAGCGCTTACTATGTGAGAAGCGCTAGCACTGTCCTAAGCGCTGTGAGCCCACTGTTGGGTAGGGATCGTCTCTATATGTTGCCAACTTGGACTTCCCAAGCGCTTAGTCCAGTGCTCTGCACACAGTAAGCGCTCAATAAATACGATTGAATCAATCAATCAATCAATCGTATTTATTGAGCGCTTACTGTGTGCAGAGCTACTAAGCGCTTGGGAAGTCCAAGTTGGCAACAGAGACAGCCCCTACCCAACAGTGGGCTTACAGTCTAGAAGGGGGAGACAGAGAACAAAACCAAACATATTAACCAAATAAAATAAATAGAATAGATATGTACAAGTAAAATAAATAATAGAGTAATAAATATGTACAAACATGTATACATGCACATATATATATATAGATATATATATACATTCATTGAATGAATGAATGAATGTGCCAGGCACTATACTAAGCTGTGTTCCCAAGTGCTTAGTCCAGTGCTCTGCACACAGTAAGCGCTCGATAAATACAATTGAATGAGTGGCAGAGCCAGAATTAGAACCCAGCTCCTGACTCCCAAGCCGAGGCTCTCTGCCCCCCGCACCACGCCGAATCCCCGTCGACCAAACGAGGAAACGGAGGCCCAGAGAAGTGAAGCCACTTCCCCGGAACAACCCCGCGGGAAGGAGGTCAGTCAGAAACCAGGCCCACTGGCTCCCGAATCTCCAGGCCCTTTCCGCTTCCAACGATCCCGCGCCGGAGGATTCCAGTCAGACGCAGGGGGGAAAGCGAGGCCGGGATCCCAGCCCGAGCCGGGGCCCGCCTCACCCCGGCGCCCCTTTCATCCCCTTCCCTCCTTTTTCCTCCCCCCGCCGTCCGTGGCCGGCTCCAGAAAGCGGTGAACGATGTGATGAGGCACGTCCGTGCCCTGTCGGGGAAGAAGGACGGGCTGGTGCCCATGTTTATCAACACCAACAGCGGCCTGTTCACCCACCTCGCCGTCTACACCCTGGGCGCCCGGGCGGACAGCTATTACGAGTATCTGCTGAAACAGTGGATCCAGGGCGGCAAGAGAGAAAATGAGTAAGGGCCCGCGGACGGGTCGTTGATGATAATAATAATAGCAATAACAACTGGGGGGGGTGCTAAGCGCTTACTATGTGTCGGGCACTGTAGTAAGCCCTGGGGTAGGTCCAGGCAAATCAGGTTGGAATCGGTCCCGATCCCACGTGGAACTCAAAAGCCCGATCCCCGTTTTCCAGGTGAGGAAACGGAGGCCTGAAGCATAATAATGATTATAATTGTGGTAATAATAATAATGCCAAGCACTGTTCTAAGCGCTGGGGAGGTTACAAAGTGTTCAGGCTGTCCCAAAGGGGGGCTCACAGTCTTCATCCCCATTTTACAGATGAGGTAACTGAGGCACGGGGAAGTGAAGTGACTTGCCCAAAGTCACCCAGCTGACAGTTGGCGGAGCTGGGATTTGAACCCATGACCTCTGACTCCAAAGCCCGGGCTCTTTTTAATAATGGCATTTGTTAAGCGCTTACTATGTGCAAAGCACTGTTCTAAGCTTTGCGGGGGGGGGGGGCATACAAGGCGATCAGGTTGTCCCACGTGGGGCTCACAGTCATCACCCCCATTTTACAGACGAGGTAACTGAGGCCCAGAGAAGTTAAGTGACTCGCCCAAGGCCACACAGCAGACACGTGGTGGAGCCGGGATTCGAACCCATGACCTCTGACTCCAAAGCCCGGGCTCTTTCCACTGAGCCACGCTGCTTCTCTTTCCACCGAGCCACGCTGTTAAGCACTTACTGGGTGCCAAGCAATGTAGTAAGCGCTGGAGTAGGTGGAAGCAAAGTGGGTTAAATACCATCCCTGTCTCACCTGGGGCTCACAGTCTTAATCCCCGTTTTACAGATGAGGTAACCGAGGCACAGAGAAGTCAAGTGACTTGCCCAAGGTCACCCAGCAGACATCATCAATCGTATTTATTGAGCGCTTGCTGTGTGCAGAGCACTGTACTAAGCGCTTAAGACGTGGCGGAGCCGGGATTAGAACCCATGACCTTCTGAGTCCCAGGCCTGGGCCCTGCCCACTACGCCATGATGTCGGAAAACAAAAGTAGGGCATTGACCACTGCACAAAATGAGATAATAATAATAATAGTATCTGTTAAGTGCTATGTGCCAGGCACTGTACTAAGCGCTGGGGTGGAAACAAGCAAATCAGGTTGGACACAGTCCCCGTCCCACATGGGGCTCACCGTCTTAATCCCCATTTCACGGATAAGGTAACTTGAGGCCCGGAGAAGTGAAGTGACTTGCCCAGGGTCACACGGCAGACAAGTGGCGGAGCCGGGAGTAGAACCCAGGTTCTTATGATTCCCTGGCCTTTATTCTGTCACAATCCCGCCCTGATCCTCCCCGCCGCGGGACTCGAAATCAGTCGATCGGTGGTATTTATTGAGCGCTTACTGTGTGCAGAGCGCCGGACTGAAACCCCCGGGAGAGTCCAGTCCGGCGCGTTCCCTGCCCACAGTGAAGCTCACCCACCCACAGCGTGTGAAAAGGTGTTGTCGGCTGGAATACATGGACGCGCTGAAAGAGCTTGTGACTCAATCTTGGAAAACGACTCCAATTCGCAGGTTGCGGGAAGACTACGTCCAGGCCATAGAGGGAGTCAAAAGGCACCTGCTCCGCAAGTCGGAACCCAGCAAACTGACGTTCGTCGGAGAGCTGGCTCACGGCCATTTCAGCGCCAAGATGGTGAGCGGGTCTGCCGTGCCCCGAAGGGCCCCCGAGCCCCTGGCCCGGCCCGGCCCTTTGGCTTTTCCACCGTGGAATTGGGCGACCGGTGGTGGTTCTCGGTTTCAGGGAGCAGTAATAGGAATTGGTCGATCAGTGGGTATTTACTGAGCGTTTATGGTGTACAGAGCACTAGACTAAGCGCTTGGGAGAGTCCTATATTACAGAGGTGGTGGACACTTTCTCTAAATAATAATTATAGTATTTGTTAAGCACTTACCCTTCCCTTCCTAGCCCTCTTCTTCCCTTCCTTTCCGTCTTTTCCCTTCCTTTCCCTTCCCTTTCTTTCCCTTCTCCTTTTTCCCTCCCTTCTCCCTTCCCTTCCCTTTTCCTTTTTCCCTCCCTTCTCCCTTCCCTTCCCTTTTCCCTTCCTTTCCCCTTCCCTTCCCTCTTTTCCCTTTTCCCTTCCTTTCCCTTTCCTTCCCCTCCCTTTCCTTTTTCCCTCCCTTCTCCCTTCCCTTCCCTTTTCCCTTCCTTTCCCCTTCCCTCTTTTCCCTTTTCCCTTCCTTTCCCTTTCCTTCCCCTCCCTTTCCTTTTTCCCTCCCTTCTCCCTTCCCTTCTCCCTTCCTTTCTCCTTCCCTCTTTTCCCTTTCCCCTTCCTTTCCCTTTCCTTCCCCTCCCTTTCCTTTTTCCCTCCCTTCTCCCTTCCCTTCCCTTTTCCCTTCCTTTGCCTTTTTCCCTTCCCTTTTCTCTTCCCTTCTTTTTCCTCTCTCCTCTCCTCTTGTATCTTGTACCTTGCATCTACCCCAGCGCTTGGCACGTAGTAAGCGCTTAACAAATGCCATCACTACCGTGATTTTTATAAATAAATTGCAGATATAGACTGCAATTGACTTATAGCTTTTAGACTGTGAGCCCACCGTTGGGTAGGGACTGTCTCTATATGTTGCCAATTTGTACTTCCCAAGGGCTTCGTCCAGCGCTCTGCACACAGTAAGCGCTCAATAAATACGATTGATGATGATGATCTAGAGCTACGGCTCCCGGGCCGAGTAGGAGGGGGAACCGGTAACGACCTCGTGGGCTGCCGGCGGGATTGAGAGTGGCTCCGTGGCGGCACCGGAAGGGCCCCCGGCGAAGGGAGCGGGTGTCTTCCCGTCAGGATCACCTGGTGTGCTTCCTGCCGGGGACCCTGGCCCTGGGCGCCCACCACGGGCTGGCCGCCGACCACATGGACCTGGCCAAGGCCCTGATGGAGACCTGCTACCAGATGTACCGCCAAGTGGAGACCGGCCTGAGCCCGGAGATCGTGCACTTCAACACCCACCCCCAGAACGGCCACAGGGACGTGGAGGTCAAGGTGAGGGCCGGGGGACTCTGGGATTCGGGCGCGGGGCTGCCCGGCCGCCCGGCCGGCCTCGGCCCCCCGAGACACCGGCCCCGCTCGCCTCCGCAGCCCGCCGACAGGCACAACCTGCTGCGGCCCGAGACGGTGGAGAGCCTCTTCTATCTGTACCGCCTCACCGGGGACAAGAAGTACCAGGACTGGGGCTGGGAGATCCTGCGCAGCTTCAACAAGTACACCAGGGTAAGAGCGGGCCGGGCCGGGGGGGCGTCGCAGGGGCGCGGAGAGAGGGGAGCCGGGCCGTCTCCACAGCCGGACACGGAGCGGCCAGCGATAATCAATCAGTCAATCGTATTTATTGAGCGCTTACTGTGTGCTAGAGCACTGTACTAAGCGCTTGGGACATACAAGTTGGCAACATATATCCCGGGCTCCATTTCGGAAAGCGGCGGTGTCGGCCCCGGAGCTCGCCTCGGCTCCCACCGCCTGGCCTGACGGAACCAACGCGGGCCTGGGAATCAGAGGACCTGGGTCCCAACCCCCGCTCAGCCCCCCCTTTTTTTTGTTAATAATAATAATGATGGTATTTATTAAGCGCTTACTATGGGCAAAGCACTGTTCTAAGCACTGGGGAGCTTGCAAGGTGATCAGGTTGTCCCACGGGGGGCTCACAGTTTTAATCCTCATTTTCCAGATGTGGGAACTGAGGCACAGAGAATTAAGCTCTTAGTACAGTGCTCTGCACACAGTAAGCGCTCAATAAATACGATTGATTGATTGATTGATTGCCCACAGTCACACAGCTGATTAAGTGGCGGAGCTGGGATTTGAACCCATGACCTCTGACTCCAAAGCCCATGCCCTTTCCACTGAGCCACGCTACTTAAGCACTTCCTATGTGCAGGGCACTGTACTAAGCACCGGGATAGATATATCCCAGACTGAGCCCCCTCCTTCCTCTACCCCCCTCCCCATCCCTCCCGCCTTACCTTCTTCCCCTCCCCACAGCACCTAGATATATGTATGGATGTTTGTACATATTTATTACTCTATTTATTTTACTTGTACATAGCTATTCTATTTATTTTATTTTGTTAATCTGTTTTGTTTTGTTGCCTTTCTCCCCCTTCTAGACTGTGAGCCCGCCGTTGGGTAGAGACTGTCTCTCTATGTTGCCAACTTGGACTTCCCAAGCGCTTAGTACAGTGCTCTGCACACAGTGAGCACTCAATAAATACGATTGAATGAATGAGTATATGCTAACCGGGTTGGACTCAGTCTCGTGAGGCTCCCGGTCTTAATCCCCATTTGACAGATGGGGTCACTGAGGCACGGGGGAAGCGAAACGGCTTGCCCAGGGTCGCCCAGCAGACGAGGGGCTGCAGCGTGACCTTGGGCAAGTCACTTTACTGGGTGACCTAAACCAGCACTAACAAATACTACAATCGACATTATTATTCTTGTGGATAAGAAGTCTTTTCCTATATGACCGTGATCTATCTGTTTCTCCCACACCCATTGGAGAGAGCATTCCGCTCCCAAAGAGCAGATATTCTCCGGATCTCAGCGGTCATTTCCGGAGCATTTCACCCGTGCCTGTCAGGGAGGAGGTCTTCTTTCAGGCCACTGAGCCCCTTCCCGTCTCCAAAAAATTCGCACAGAGGCGGGCCGCCCGCGATTATTATTTTTGTAAGGGTATTTCTGAAGCGCTTACTGTGTGCGCCAGGAACTCTACTTGGCGCTGAGGTAGAATCAGGATAATCAGGCTGGATTAAATCCATGACCCACGTGGGGCTCACAGTCTTCATCCCCATTCTCCAGATGAGGGATCCGAGGCCCAGAGAAGTGAAGCGACTCGCCCAGGGTCACACAGCAGCCAAGTGGCGGAGCCGGGATTAGAATCCAGGTTTTCTGACTCAGGCCCGGGCTCTGTCACCCCCCTCAGAAACCACGCTTCCACGGCACTTCTGTGTCTACTTTTCATTCATTTTTCATTCAGTCGTATTTATTGAGCGCTTACTGTGTGCAGAGCGCTGTACTAAGCGCTTGGGAAGTCCAAGTCGGCAACATCTAGAGACGGTCCCTACCCAACAGTGGGCTCACAGTCGAGAAGGGGGAGATGGAGAACAACATATTTGCACACAGTAAGCGCTCAATAAATGCGATTGATTCCTCTCCGCCTCGTCCCCCTCTCCATCCCCCCATCTTACCTCCTTCCCTTCCCCACAGCACCTGTATATATGTATATATGTTTGTACGTATTTATTACTCTATTTATCTTACTTGTGCCTATCTGTTCTATTTATTTTATTTTGTTAGTATGTTTGGTTTTGTTCTCTGTCTCCCCCTTTTAGACTGTGAGCCCACTGTTGGGTAGGGACTGTCTCTAGATGTTGCCAACTTGTACTTCCCAAGCGCTTAGTACAGTGCTCTGCACACAGTAAGCACTCAATAAATACGATTGATTGATTCCTCTCCCCCTCGTCCCCCTTTCCATCCCCCCATCTTACCTCCTTCCCTTCCCCCACAGCACCTGTATATATGTATATATGTTTGTACATATTTATTACTCTATTTCTTTATTTATCTTGTACATATCTATTCTATTTATTTTATTTTGTTAGTATGTTTTGTCTTGTTGTCTGTCTCCCCCTTTTAGACTGTGAGCCCGCTGTTGGGTAGGGACTGTCTCTATATGTTACCGACTTATACTTCCCAAGCGCTTAGTACAGTGCTCTGCACACAGTAAGCGCTCAATAAATACGATTGATTGATTGATTGATATTAACAAAATAAAATAAGTAGAATAAATATGTACAAGTAAAATAAATAAATCGAGTAATAAATATATACTTTTATGCCCTCTGCTCTCCCGCCCCCCACACTGGTAATTGATTGTAGTATCTGTCTCCCTGGGTGGATAGAAAGCTCCCTGAAGGTAGGAGTCATCTCCACTAGCTCCCCAACTGCCCAGCTCAGCCGTCTGCAGAGAGTAAGTGCTCAGTAATTGATTATTTACTCATAATTAGTGGATTGGAATGGGTTGGCTTAATAATAATAACAATAATGATGGTAGTTGTTAAGCGCTTACTATGTGCCAAGCACTGTTCTATGCGCTGGGTAATCAGGGTGTCCCACGTGGGGCTCACAGTGTCAATCCCCATTTTCCAGAAGAGGGAACTGGGGCCCAGAGAAATGAAGTGGCTCACCCAAGGTCACACAGCAGACAAGTGGATGCGGCGGGATTAGAACCCACGACCTCTGATCCCCAAGCCCGGGCTCTTCCCACTGAGCCACGCTGCTTCTCAAGCCGATAGTAATAATAATGATGATGACATTTATTAAGCGCTTACTATGTGCAAAGCATCATCATCATCATCATCAATCGTATTTATTGAGCGCTTACTATGTGCAGAGCACTGTACTAAGCGCTTGGGAAGTACAAATTGGCAACATAAGTACAAATTGGCAACATGTGCCAAGCACTGTTCTAAGCGCTGGGGAGGTTACAAGGTGATCAGGTTGTCCCACGGGGGGCTCACAGTCTTAATCCCCATTTTACAGATGAGGTAACCGAGGCCCAGAGTAGTTAAGTGACTTGCCCAAAGTCACACAGCTGACAAGTGGCAGAGCTGGGATTTGAACCCATGACCTCTGACTCCAAAGCCCGGGCTCATTTTCCCAGATGAGGGAACTGAGGCACAGAGAAGTAAAGTGACTTGCCCAAAGTCACCCAGCTGACAAGTGGCGGAGCTCGGATTTGAACCCATGACCTCTGACTCCAAAGCTAGTACATAGTAAGCGCTTAATAAATACCATTAAAAATTTTGGGGTCGGGGGGGGATGAAGGGGTGGGGGCAAAACCCTGCCCTAAGAGCTGGAATGGATAGATCACAGCCCTGGGAGTCAGAAGGTCCTGGGTTCTAATCCTGGCTCCGCCACATGTCTGCTGCCTGACCTTGGGCAAGTCACTTCACTTCTCTGGGCTCAGTTACTTCATCTGTAAAACGGGGATTGAGTGTGAGCCCCACGTGGGACAGGGACTGTGTCCAACCTGATTAACTTGTACCCACCCCAGTGCTTGGCACATAGTAAGCGCTTAACTAGTACTATAATTATTATTATTATCCAGATATGGAATTGAGTCATACAAAATGGTTTAGAGATTAAGCGTGGCTTAGTGGAAAGAGCCCGGGCTTGGGAATCCGAAGTTGTGGGTTCTAATTCCGGCTCTGCCACTTATCAGCCGGGTGGCTTTGGGCAAGTCACTTGACTTCTCTGGGCCTCAGTTACCTCATCGGTAAAATGGGGATGAAGACTGAACCCCACATGGGACAACCTGCTTACCTTGTATCTCCCCCAGCGCTTAGAACAGTGCTTGGCACCTAGTAAGCGCTTTACAAATACCATCGTAATTATTCTTCTTCCTTGGCATATTTCCGGGGCTGCTGGCCTGGGCATCCCCCAGGAGGGAGCATTTGGGAAAGAGGGCCCTGTTGGTGGTGAGCTTTGCCCATTGTTGGGTAGGGACTGTCTCTATATGTTGCCAACTTGTACTTCCCAAGCGCTTAGTACAGTGCTCTGCACACAGTAAGCGCTCAATAAATACGATTGAATGAATGAATATATATCTAGAACTAGTTCACCTAGTTCATTCCTACTGGCAGACAATGGGCATCAAAAAGAGCACAACAGAATTAGCCTAATCTTCTCGATTAAAATGCCTTTATTAGTAGTAGTACTATTAATAATCGGTATTATTTGGGGGCCGGGCCCTGATGCTCCCAAGGTGTCGTCGGGCGGATTCTCGTCCATCAACAACGTCCAGAATCCCAAGAGCCCCGAGCCCCGGGACAAGATGGAGAGCTTCTTCCTGGGAGAAACCCTGAAGTACATGTTCCTGCTCTTCTCCGACGACACGGACGTGCTCGACCTGGACCGGTTCGTGTTCAACACCGAAGCTCACCCCCTTCCCATCTGGACCCCCGCCTAGGACGAGGCCCGGGCGGAGGGGAGACGCGCCGGCTCCTTGTTCCCTTTTTTCTTTCCGGGCGGGACGGGGGGGGCCGAGTCGGAAGGAAGCCCCTCCGCCTCGGAGAAGGCGGCGTGAGGGGGGACCCCACCGGCTCGGGCCCCGCCGTTTCGGGTTTTACTTCTCTGTGACGGAAAAGGCGGCGGTGTTTGTTTGTGGATGGGGGGCCCGGGGATCCCGGCCTCTCGCCGCTTGTGAAGAGCCCCGTGGGCAACCTCGAAAGGAGCGGGGCCCCGGCGGGTCACGGGGGAAGCCCGGGGGGCGGGAAGAGGGCACCTTTTCTCTCCGCAGGACTCAGGGTGAAAGCCCGCTGAAAAAGCCGCGTTTACACGTCGGCTAGACTCAGGTACGCCCACCGAAAGCCGCCGGGTGGGGTTGAGGGGGCGAGACCCGGCCCCCTCCCGTCCATCCCGGCTTTTCCGTAGACCACCCCGCCCCCAGCGAAGCAGGAGATGCTTCCGACCTCCAATGTCTTACAGATGCGTTTTTGAAGTCTTAACAACCCGCGTTATTTTGGGGGGCTGCTCCCCCCTTGGGTTGCCACTTTTAGAGTTGTGTGAAACGGGCCGGGCCTCCCTGGGAAGTATCCAGGGGGTGAAACGTTGCTAACAGATGCACCTTAGGACTTGGAGTCTGAGAACCCTAGACGTGGAAAGGAGGTGCGACTCTGATGATCCGACCCTCTCGTATCCCAGATTGTTTAGGGGAGGGAGCGCTTCTTGGGGTCCCTCCTGAGCCCTGGAACAAGCGCCCTCCCACTCCAAGTCCCGCCCAGTACTTCCAGTGGGAGGCAGGGAGAAGCTGATGTTTTGGGCTCCCGGGGGCCGAATCTGATGCCCAAATTCGGGATCCGTGCAAAATGACGCTGGCGACCGCTTCCCGGTGCCAGTTTCTATCTGGTCCGGGAACAAGGCCGAGGAGCCGGCGGCGGCCGGAAGAGTTCTCCGGGGACAGCGTGGGCCTCGGGCCAAACGTCTCCGGAATCGCCGGATTTGGGCAGGCCAGAGTTAACGCCCAGACCGACACAGGATGGTCCCATTTCGGTTTCTCCTTCAGGCACGCGTAGCGTCGGGGGGAACCGTGCGGCCGCTATGTGGGCGAAAATGGTTTAAGTAAAAGTTTCTAAAGAGAAACACCCGCCAAAATCCCATCCTCCCATCCCGCCACACACCCAAGAGCCACCTTAGCCTAGAAGGAGAGCAGCACAGGAGCACTTTCCCATCTTTCCAAAGTGTTTTAATCACCTTAGGTCGGTAGCAGAGTTCACCCCACCCCCCCACCCCGCAAACACCCACCCCGGTTTTCCTTTTAGCTTTCCTTCGGAAAGGGAGAATTCGGTCTCCCGGGACCGTCAGAGCGCGTGCAGGGAGCAAAACCTGTAGAAAATGCAAAACGCCGCTCAAAGCGCGCACTCGTCTTAAGAGCCGTCCACGGTATTCATCAAGCGGGGTCGGGTCCGTCACGGTGTTAATTGCGTTGTCCGGAGAGTCGCTTGGGAACGGGAGCCCCCGACCCCCCAGAGTTGGGATACCGGGGCTCCCAATCAGGCGAGAGGCGGGACCTCAGCGGTCTCGAGGGAAAGTCGGGATGCGATACCTCGGTTTGGGCCTCTGGACTCACACGCACGCTTGAGAGTGGGCGTTGAGAATGTTTACCTCTTTCATTTGCTTTCTCTCCTTTTTGATTCATTTAATCGGTTTAGATTCGTGACTCAGCTCGGGGGAGATAAGTGAAAGCGAATGAATTGATTTTTTTGTTCCTTTTCCATTTCCCACCCCCGCTTCCCCCAGAAGGTGGGCGACGACCAGACCAAATTCTGAGATCTTTCCGTGGTATTTATCGAGCGCTTTCTGCGTGCCGAGCACTGTACTAAGCTCTCGGAAGGACAATGACTAGTTGACATTGTCCTTTCCTGGGTGAACAGAAGCTCCTCTTCGGGGCCAAAGTGAAGCACGGAGTGTTTATAGGACCCAAAATTGCTTCTCTTCACTAAATTGGGGGGTGACGATGGAGAAGTCCAAAGGGAGGCCACAGAAACGATCTTGGCGTAAAAGTTGAAGCGGGAGGGGTCCGGACCGAGCCCACCCCAGCCACCCCCGAGCACAAGCCTTCGCCCCCCGAGACGGTCCTCGTCGCTGAGGACTTTAAACGCCTCTGGGCCGTCACGGTCCCCCCGAGGACCCCTCCCCGGAGAATGTGAATTTCGGGCCGCCCGCAGCTCGGCAAAAGGTCTTTCCTCCGGATCTGAGCGGCTGGTCGGGGCTCCCGCTCCCTCCACCCCTTCAACGGCACACGGCAACTTTCCAGGCCTCCCCCGGTGCTCTTTCTCGCCTTCGATTTTTACAACGGAAAGGGCCGACATTCCTCTTCGTTCTTTCCGGTTGGATTATTGTGGCTGCTATCCTGAGTGTTTCGGTCTCTTAATTAAAGCCACCCTTTACCGCTGCCCTCTTTCCTCCCAGCTCCCGGGAAAGCCAGTAGCCTGGTGGGCTGGGAAAGGACCACTTCTGCCTCCGGAATCCGTAGGCGGCCCTTGATTCTTCTTGGTGTCTTTTCCTTCTGTTTATGATCCTACCTCTGAACCACCGGCTCTTTCATTCCCAAAGCGGGGAGAGCGGCGTAGCCAGCCCCGGAAAGGGTCACCCTTTGAGCTGGTGACCAGGCTGAGGAGAGGAGGAACCCTGCAAATCAATCCCCGCGGTGTTCATCGACTGCTTTGTGGGTGCGGAACGCTTAGGAGAGCACAATTCAACGGGGGCGGTTAGACTGGAGCTTACAGTCTAGAAGACGTAAGGGGAACTCCAGCGGGCAGCCTTGGCACGGACCCGGGGGCATGGGCAAGCCAAGACCGTAAGCTCCTTTTGGGCGGGGGACGCGTCTCATTGTGCCGTCCCCTCCAAACCGCTCAGTACAGTGCTCCGCACACAGTAAAGCACTCTAATAGATACCGCTGGTTGAGGGGCTGGGCACCATCGTGGACGGGCACGGCTCTGTCAGGGGCATCCGGTCGTAATTGGAAAAACTAAACGGCGCACGGGGCCAAATCTCGACTGAGATGTAATATTTTGGCAGCCGACGGGCATTTGCGGATAGAGAGAGGATACAGCCGCCTATGCCCCCCACCCCCTTCCCCGGTGGTTCGGAAACACCAAACAATGGCATCCTTCGTTACACATTTTATTAAACGTATAACTTATTTTAAGAAGTTGCGTGAAGCGTGTTTTCACTGGGCCGCCGATTCTGGCAACCGCTTTTAGGAGGAGTAAGGCTGGACGGAAGGTTCCAGAACCCGTGTCCGTGGGGGTTTTATTCCCGAAATCGTTCCCTTTCCCACACGGCTCGGCCTCTAGCGCTTCGATTCCCTTCCCGGGAAGAAGAAAGAGCAGCAGGCCGGAGGGCTGACTCAAGTTGCCGGCCTTGGAAAAGTAAATTTTGGAGTAGGCCCAAGGCCGGACCTGTTGGATGTTTGTTTTTCCAAGACCCGTTTCAGAACCGGTTCCTCCTAAGGGGTGCGTCTTTGAGGAGGGGCAGAGAGCCGGAGTGCCTGGAGAAAGGTGACCCCCTAAGCCCGTAAAGGGATGATGTTGGAGCCTCCGTGAGTGAAGAGGAGAACGAGAAGAGACGGAATAAGGATAACGGGAGCCAATTTGCCGCAGGAGCCGGGCGATTTCTGGAAAGCCTGCGTCCGCCGCCTCCTCTGGGGTCGCCTCGGGGACGCTTCCCCGTCATCCTGAGTCACCACGGGGACACGGCGCCTGTTACTTTCTTCGGGCTTCCACCCACCGGTGGATCAACGACGCCTCCAGTTTCCGCGCATCTCTGACGGACGGCGGGTCGGCCGGGTTGGAGCCCCTGCGGGAGGAGTCGGGGGGCGGGAGGGGCCCCCCAAACGCGGGCATGCAGTCATCCCGCGTGCCCGGCCACGCCAACGGGAAGCTCGGGGGGGCAGGGAAGCGGCATCCGGATACCCTACAGAGACGCTGCCCTCCACGGCCCCACGGGGCCAGACGAGCGTCTGAAACTACTCCAACCCTGGCTTCTGGGTCCTAGACGCTATCTTGGTCCCACTCCAGGATTTGCGGGAATACCCGTTACCGTGGGCAACCAGGAGCATCTCTGGCTCCGGCCGAAACAGCGGCTGGGACCCCAGGACCCCAGGCCGGGGACCTACCGGAGGTCCAGGTGATGGGCTCCTCCCTTGATGGTGATGGCCACGATGGAAGCGCTCAGGTTAGTCTGGATCTGTTTGGGCAGAAAAATGGCCCCCAACCCCAAATCCACGTCAGAGGGGAGCAGTGGGGCTGGAGCTAGGAGAAGGGAGACCCGATCCGCTGCTCTTTCCATGACATTTAAGCGCTTACTCCCTGTCCCACACTGTGCTGAGCGCCGAGGTAGATGCAAGTTAATAGTTCGGACACGGTCCTCATCCCCCGGGGAGCTCCCGGGAGGAGGGAGTAGAACTGAATCCCCATTTTGCCGCTGGGGAAACTGAGGCCCAGGGAAGTGAAGTGACCGGCCCCAGGTGGGGATTAGAATCTGGGTCTTCTGGCGCCCAGGCTTAAGCCAAGCCGCTTACCGGTTGGATCGCACGTGTCTAAGGGGGTTGAGGGAGATGGGAAAACTTGGAACCCCATCCCGAGCCGATCTTCCCTGCGGGATCTATTCCCAGATTCCCGTTCCGTGTCGGAGCGGCGGGGAAGCCAGGGCTAATTCGGGTCTCTCCAGGCTTTTACAAAATTGTGTGTTGTGGTTTTTCCGGTGCTACTTGCTAAGCATTCCCTAAGTGCCGGGCACCAGGTTAGACACAAGCTGAGCAGGTTGGACGCAGTCCAAGCCCGACACGGGGCTCACAGTCTTAATCCCTGAGGCACAGAGATGTCCAGTGACTTGCTCAAGGTCACACAGCAGACAAGTGGCGGAGCCAGGACTAGAACCCGGGTCCTCTTAACTCCCAGGCCTGAGCTCTATTCACTAGGCCACGCTGTCAATGAGAAACTGACCAAAAAAATCTCATCTCCAGGAAGCTTTCCCTGGCTAATCTCATAATAATAATGGCATTTATTAAGCGCTTACTATGTGCAAGGCACTGTTCTAAGCGCCGGGGAGGTTACACAGTGATCAGGTTGTCCCACGGGGGGCTCACAGTCTTCATCCCCATTTTACAGATGAGGTAGCTGAGGCACGGAGAAGTGAAGTGACTTGCCCAGAGTCACACAGCTGATAAGTGGTGGAGCCGGGATTTGAACCCGTGACCTCTGACTCCAAAGCCCGGGCTCTTTCCACTGAGCCTTGGAGTCAGAGGGTCACTATAAAGTTATAGGTTAAGGTTAAAGCTTAAGTTATAGGTTAACCTCTAGAAGGTTATAGCAACATTCATTCATTCAATCATATTTATTGAATGAATTTATTCATTTAATTATTTATTTATTCATTTACTTATTCATTAATACGTTTTGTTTTGTTGTCTGTACCCCCCTTCTAGACTGTGAGCCCACTGTTGGGTAGGGACCGTCTCTATATGTGGCCAACTTGTACTTCCCAAGCGCTTAGTACAGTGCTCTGCACACAGTAAGTGCTCAATAAATACGATTGAATGAATGAATGGGTTCTAATCCCTGCTCCGCCACTCTGCTGGGCGGCCTTGGGCAAGTCACTTTTCTTCTCTGTGCCTCAGTTACCGCCTCCGTAAAATGGGGATCGAGACTGGCAGCCCCCCGTGGGACAGGGACTGTGTCCAACCCCATTTGCTTGGATCCGCCTCAGCGCTTAGAACAGTGCCTGGCACATAGTAAGCGCTTAATACCACGATTATTATTACTACTGTTCAATTCGTTCAGTCGGATTTATGGAGCGCTTACTGGTTTTTGGGTTCTTTTTTAGCATTTATTAAGCACTTACTATCATCATCGTCATCATCAATTGTATTTATTGAGTGCTTACTATGTGCAGAGCACTAAGCGCTTGGGAAGTACAAATTGGCAACATATACAGTCCCTACCCAACAGTGGGCTCACAGTCTAAAAGGGGGAGACAGAGAACAAACCAAACATACTAACAAAATAAAATAAATAGAATAGATATGTACAAATATGTACAAATAAAATAAATAAATAAATGTGCAAAGCACTGTTCTAAGCGCTGGGGAGATTACAAGGTGATGAGGTTGTCCCACGGGGGGCTCACAGTCCTCATCCCCATTTTCCAGATGAGGTCACTGAGGCCCAGAGAAGTGAAGTGACTTGCCCAAAGTCACCCAGCTGACAATTGATGGAGCTAGGATTCGAACCCATGACCTCTGACTCCAAAGCCCGGGCTCTTTCCACTGAGCCACGCTGCTTCTCATACTGCGTGTAGACGGGGCCGTGCGTCCCCTCAGGACTCACCCCGCCGCCGGCCCAGGGGTCCAGGTCGCCGTTGGAGAAAATGATGTTGCTGGAAGCTTGGAGACCTGAAAAGAGACAATCAATCAATCAATCATTTATTGAGCGCTTACTGTGTGCAGAGCACTGTACTAAGCGCTTAGTACAGGCAAGTGGGGACGGCAGAAGGCACCGATGGACTTCCTGCGGGTGGAAGACCCGTCTGACCTCCCTGTCCGGGGCACGGGGGGGAAGACGGAGTGATCGGGTGCCTTGGTGGACTGTAAGCCCACTGGTGGGTAGGGACCGTCTCTAGATGTTGCCAACCTGTACTTCCCAAGTGCTTAGTACAGTGCTCCGCACACAGTAAGCGCTCAGTAAATACGATTGAATGAATGAAGGAATGAAAGGGGAATTAAGTTGTGTGTGTCTTCACTGTATATCTCCTGGAGCCAGTGCAAAGCACTGTTCTAAGCGCTGGGGAGGTTACAAGGTGATCAGGTTGTCCCACGGCGGGGGGCTCACAGTCTTCTGGAAAATCCTGGAAATTATACTACTGGAGGGGCTAGGAACGCACCCCCCAATCCCTCACCCCGCTCCCAACTCTCCCGGAGGATTTCCCGTTCAAATCCCGGCTCCGCCACTTGTCAGCTGGGTGACTTTGGGCGAGTCACTTCACTTCTCTGAAGTGTAGGCGTAAGCGCTTAGTAAGAGTAAGAGTGAGTAAGCGCTTAGTACAGTGCTCTGCACACAGTAAGCGCTCAATAAATACGATTGATTCTCTGGGCCTCAGTTCCCTCATCTGGAAAATGGGGGTGAAGGCTGGGAGCGCCCCGTGGGCCAACCTGATCACCTTGTAACCTCCCCAGCGCTTAGAGCAGTGCTTGGCACATAGTAAGCGCCCCCTCTCCATCCCCCCCATCTTACCTCCTTCCCTTCCCCACAGCACCTGTATATATGTATATATGTTGGTACATATTTTTTACTCTATTTATTTATTTTATTTGTACATATCTATTCTATTGATTTTATTTTGTTAGTATGTTTGGTTTTGTTCTCCGTCTCCCCCTTTTAGACTGTGAGCCCACTGCTGGGTAGGGACTGTCTCTAGATGTTGCCAATTTGGACTTCCCAAGCGCTTAGTACAGTGCTCTGCACATAGTAAGCGCTCAATAAATACGATTGATGATGATGATTTGGGGTTCCCCCCAGGGTGGGAGCCAGAAGCAACCCAGGTGTCCTGTCCCGATACGTGCGTTGAACCCTCGGCTCTCTGAGTCCGGGGCATCTCTCGAACCCAAGACCTGGGCCCCAGCCCCGTCCCCAACCCGGCCTTACCGCTCCCCCCGAAGTGCGTGAGCAGCCAGCTCTTCCGCGGCCGGACGCCCCACTTTTCCAGGCAGTACTGCTCCCGGAGCGCGTCCGTGAACGGGATGGCCGGGAACATGTCCGTCACGTTGGTGCTCTCGAAGGTCAGGTTGATCTCCGTGCAGGCCTAAGGACAGTCAATCAATCAATCAATCAATCAATCAATCGTATTTATTGAGCGCTTGTCCCCACCGGTTGGCCTGGGCCTCCATCTGGCCCCTTCGCATCCGCCGGACGATCGCTGTCCCCACCCTCTCAACCTTATTAAAAACCCACCTCCCCCTGGAATAATAATAATAATAATAATAATAATGTTGGTATTTGTTAAGCGCTTACTATGTGCAAAGCACTGTTCTAAGCGCTGGGGGCAACACAAGGAGATGAGGTTGTCCCATGTGGGGCTCACAGTCTTAATCCCCATTTTACAGATGAGGGAACTGAGGCCCAGAGAAGTGAAGTGACTTGCCCTCCCTGATCTTCCCAAGCGCTTAGTACAGTGCCCTGCACACAGTAAGTGCTCAATAAATACGATTGATTGATTGATCAAGTCCTCTTTTCTTTTCCGATCTCTTCTGTGTTGCAGAAACACTTGGATAGTAATCATTCATTCATTCAATCGTATTTATGGAGCGCTTACTGTGTGCAGAGTACTGCTGCTAAGCAGCGTGGCTCAGTGGAAAGAGCCCGGGCTTTGGTGTCAGAGGTCATGGGTTCAAGTCCCGGCTCTGCCAGTTGTCAGCTGTGTGACTTTGGGCAAGTCACTTCACTTCTCTGGGCCTCAGTTACCTCATCTGTAAAATGGGGATTATGATTGTGAGCCCCACGTGGGACAACCTGATCACCTTGTTCCTCCCCAGCGCTTAGAACAGTGCTCTGCACATAGTAAGCCCTTAATAAATGCCATTATTATTATTATTATTATTATTATTATTATTACTACAGCTGCTGCTATATTAGTAATAATGGCATTTATTAAGCACTTACCAGGTGCAAAGCACTGTTCTAAGCGCTGGGGATCAGGTTGTCCCACAGGGGGCTCACAGTCCTCATCCCCATTTTACAGATGAGGTCACTGAGTGAAGTGACTTGCCCAAAGTCACACAGCTGACAATTGGCAGAGCCTGGATTTGAACCCATGACCTCTGATTCCAAAGCCCGGGCTCTTTCCACTGTGCCACGCTGCTTCCACACTGTAGTAGTATTACTACTAGTACTACAACAACTACACAACTACCTCTACAACTACTACTACAACTATAACTACGTTTATATACGTATATATGTTTGTACGGATTTATTACTGTATTTATTAATTTTACTTGTACATATTTATTCTGTCTATTTTATTCTGTTAATATGTTTGGTTTTGTTGTCTGTCTCCCCCTTCTAGACTGTGAGCCCACTGTTGGGTAGGGACCGTCTCTAGATGTTGCCAACTTGGACTTCCCAAGCGCTTAGTACAGTGCTCTGCACACAGTGTGCACTCAATAAATATGATTGAATGAATGAATGTGCCAGGCACTGTACTAAGCTATGTTCCCAAGCTTCATAGTCCAGCGCTCTGCACACAGTAAGCGCTCAATAAATACAATTGAATGAATGAATGAATGCTTCTCTTGGATAATAATGATGGTATTTGTTAAGCGCTCACTATGTGCCAAGCACTGTTCTAAGCTCTGGGATCGATACAAGGTGATCAGGTTGTCCCACGTGGGGCTCCCAGACTTCACCCCCATTTTCCAGATGAGGGAACCGAGGCCCAGAGAAGTTGCGACTTGCCCCCAGTCACACGGCAGACAAGTGGCGGGGCCGGGATTTGAACCCGTGACCTCCGACTCCCAAGCCCGGGCTCTTTCCACTATGCCACGCTGCGTCTCTTGGATAATAATGACGGTGTTCGTTAAGCGCTTATTACGTGCCGAGCACCGTTCCAAGCACTGGCGATCAGGTCGTCCCACGTGGGGCTCCCAGCCTTCACCCCCATTTTCCAGATGAGGGAACCGAGGCCCGGAGCAGTTGCGACTTGCCCCCAGTCACCCGGCGGACGAGCGGCGGGGCCGGGATTCGAACCCGTGACCCCCGACTCCCAAGCCCGGGCTCTTCCCGCTGGAGCGAGCCGGGCGATAGAGCCCGCTCCGTTGGCGCCTCTCAATCAATTTATTGAGCGCTTACTGTGTGCAGAGGACTGTACTAAGCGCTTGGGAAGTCCAAGTTGGCAACGCGCGGCGGGCCACTCGGTTCCGGGGTTGGGATTTGACCCGCCGGCGTCGCTTGGTGAGGGAGGACTGGGGGAGGAAGCCACTTGGCTACCAAGTAGCCCCCCCGGCCAACCTGGTAGTCCCAGGCCTCCGCGTCCGGGCCGACGCCGCAGCCGGTGGGATCGGAGCACTTTCGGTAGAGCCGGTAGATGTCGAAGCACGGCGCCGACTCCGACGCGTTGTACAGCAGGCCTGCCGGGAGAAAGGCCGGCACGCGGTCGGGCCATCCCGACGACGGGCATCCCGCCTCCCGGCCCTCCACGTCCCCCGCCTCACCCTCTACTGAAGATGGCATTTGTTAAGCACTTACTATAATAATAATAATAATAATGGCATTTATTAAGCGCTTACTACGTGCAAAGCGCTGTTCTAAGCGCTGGGGCGGTTACAAGGTGATCAGGTTGTCCCACGGGGGGCTCACAGTCTTCATCCCCATTTTACAGATGAGGCAACTGAGGCCCAGAGAAGTGAAGTGACTTGCCCAAGGTCACACAGCAGACACGTGGCGGAGTCGGGATTCGAACCCCTGACCTCTGACTCCAGAGCCCAGGCTCTTTCCACCGAGCCACGCTGCTTCACTAATAATAATCTAATCATTCATTCATTCAGTCGTATTTATTGAGTGCTTACTGTGTGCAGAGCACTGTACTAAGCACTTGGGAAGTACAAGCTGGCAACATATAGAGACGGTCCCTACCCAACAGTGGGCTCTCAGTCTAGAAGGGGGTGACAGACAACAAAACAAAACATATTCTTCATCCCCATTTTACAGATAATAATAATAAAATAATCTAATAATAATAATCACATCATAACAACCTATGTTGCCAACTTGGACTTCCCAACCGCTTAGTACAGTGCTCTGCACACAGTAAGCGCTCAATACATACCATTGAATCAATGAATAATAATTCATCCGGTTGGGTTGGATGCCACTGAGGCCCATCTACTTGTTTTGTCGGCCATCTCCCCCTTCTTGGTGTCTATCCTTAGTGTCTTTGTTTTATTACTCTATTTATTTATTTATTTATTACTCTATTTATTTGTTACTCTATTTATTATTACTCTATTTTCTTGTACATATCTATTCTACTTATTTTATTTTGTTAGTATGTTTGGTTTTGTTCTCTATCTCCCCCTTTTAGACTGTGAGCCCACTGTTGGGTAGGGACCGTCTCTCTATGTTGCCAATTTGTACTTCCCAAGCGCTTAGTACAGTGCTCTGCATACAGTAAGTGCTCAATAAATACGATTGATTGATTGATTGATTGATTATCTGTCGCTGAATTGTACTTTCCAAGCGCTTAGTACAGTGCTCCACACCCAGTAAGGGCTCGATCAGTACGACTGACTGAATTTACTGAGCGTTTACCGTGTGCGGAGCACTGTAGTAGACACTCGGGAGAGTCCGATCTGCGCACGGTAAGGCTCGATAAATTTGACTGAATGAATGGATGAATTTACTGAGCGCTTACCGCATGCGGAGCACTGTAGTAGATGCTCGGGAGAGTACAAAATAGCCATTCTGCCCACGGTAAGCGCTCGGTAAATACGACTGACTGAATGAATTTACTGAGCGCCTACCGCGTGCGGAGCACTGTAGTAGACGCTCGGGAGAGTCCAAAATAACCATTCTGCACACAGTAAGCGCTCGATAAATACGACTGAATGAATGAATTTACTGAGCGCTTACTGCATGCAGAGCACTGTAATAGACACTCGGGAGAGTCCAAAATAACAATTCTGCACGTGGTAAGCGCTCGATAAATACGACAATGAATGAATGAATTTACTGAGCGCTTACCGCGTGTGGAGCACTGTAGTAGACGCTCGGGAGAGTCCAAAATACCCATTCTGATACTTGTTAAGTGCTTGCTGTGGGCTAAGCACTGGGGTAGATCCAATTTAATCAGGTTGGACACAGTCCCTGTCCCACACGGGGCTCAAACGCTCATCCCCCTTTTCCAGCTAATAAAAATAATAATAATGATGGTATTTGTTAAGCGCTTACTATGTGCAAAGCACTGTTCTAAGTGCCGGGGGGGGGATACAAGGTGATCAGGTTGTCCCACGTGGGGCTCACGGTCTTAATCCCCATTTTCCAGATGAGGGAACTGAGGCCCAGAGAAGTGAAGTGACTTGCCCAAAGTCCCCCAGCTACGGGGCGGAGCTGGGATTCGAACCCACGACCTCCGACTCCCAAGCCCGGGCTCTTTCCACTGGGCCACGCTGCCCAGAGAGGTGAAATGACCCACCCAAGGGCACACAGCGGGCAGGCGGCGGGGCCGGAAATAGGGCCCGGGCCACCTCCCTCAATCAATCAATCGTATTTATTGAGCGCTTACTGTGTGCAGAGCACTGTACTAAGCGCTTGGGAAGTACAAATTGGCAACATATAGAGACAGTCCCTACCCAACAGCGGGCTTACAGTCTAGAAGGGGGAGGCAGAGAACAAAACCAAACATACTAACAAAATAAAATAAATAGAATAGATATGTACAAGTAAAATAAATCAATAAATAGAGTAATAAATATGGACAAACATATATACAGGTGCTGTGGGGAAGAGGAGGAGGTAAGATGAGGGGGATGAGGGGGAGAGGAAGGAAGGGGCTCAGTCTGGGAAGGCCTCCTGGAGGCCTTCGTGGTGGGCAGGGGACGTGTCTGCTTATTGTCGTATTGTTCTTTCACAAACGCTCAGTACAGAGCTCCACACACAATAAGCGTCCAATAAATGCGGCCGAACGAACGGAAGAACTCACCGACCAGCGCCCTGAGTCCCTGGAGCCGGTCACCGCTCGCGAGGAGCCGCTCGCATCCGACCTAGACGGAGACGTGACTCAGTTTCTCCCTCAATAAAACCCAGGAGTAGTCCAGCACATAGGAAGCGCTCAATAAGTACGACTGAATGAATGAAGAGAGGCTTGGGACAAACTGGGTGGAAAAGAACTAACAGTAATAATAATAATAGACTGTGAGCCCGTTGTTGGGTAGGGACCGTCTCTATATGTTGCCAATTTGTACTTCCCAAGCGCTTAGTACAGTGCTCTGCACATAGTAAGCGCTCAATAAATATGATTGATGATGATGATGATGATGACCGTCTCTATATGTTGCTAACTTGTACTTCCCAAGCGTTTAGTACAGTGCTCTGCGCACAGTAAGCCCTCAATAAATACGATTGAATGAATGAATGATACTTGTCAAGCACTTACTATGTGCTAAGCACTGTACTGAGCACTTCTAGATGAGGTAAGTGTGGTGGGGACCCCCACCCCCACAACGAGCTGCCCTACTTGTGTGACGGTTGGTGATCTTTGCAGAGAAGCAGCGTGGCCCAATGGAAAGAGCCCGGGCTTGGGAACCAGAGGTCGTGGGTTCTAATCCTGGTGCCGCCACTCATCAGCTGGGTAACCCTGGGCAAGTCGCTTCACTTCTCTGGGCCTCAGTGGCCTCATATGGAAAATGGGGATTGAGCCCCACGGGGGATAACCTGATTACCTTTGTATCTACCCAGTGCTTAGAACAGTGCTTGGCACATAGTAAGTGCTTAACAAATACAGTAATTATTATTATTATTATTATTATTATTATTATTATTAAAGAAGAAGCCCTCAAAAGCAGCATGTGGGACAACCTAATTACTTTGTATCTACCCAGCACTTACAACAGTGCTTGGAACAGAGTAAGTGCTTAACAAATACCATAATTATTATTATTATTATTATTATTTAAAAAGCACTCGAAAGCAGCATGTGGGACAACCTAATTACTTTGTATCTACCCAGCACTTAGAACAGTGCTTGGAACAGAGTAAGTGCTTAACAAATACCATAATTATTATTATTATTATTATTATTTAAAAAGCACTCGAAAGCAGCATGTGGGACAACCTAATTACCTTGTATCTACCCAGTGCTTAGAACAGTGCCTGGCACAGGGTAAGTGTTTAACAAATATTATTATTATTATTATTATTATTATTAAAGAAGAAGCACTCGAAAGCGGCATGTGGGACAACCTTATTACCTTGTATCCACCCAGTGCTTAGAACAGTGCTTGGCACATAGTAAGTACTTAACAAATACTGTAATTATAATTATAATTATTATTATTATTATTATTATTAAAGAAGAAGCACTCAAAAGCAGCATGTGGGACAACCTGATTACCTTGTATCTACCCAGCGCTTAGAACAGTGCTTGGAACAGAGTAAGTGCTTAACAAATACCATAATAATAATAATGGTATTATTATTATTATTATTATTATTATTATTATTATTTAAAAAGCACTCGAAAGCAGCATGTGGGACAACCTAATTACCTTGTATCTACCCAGTGCTTAGAACAGTGCTTGGCACAGGGTAAGTGTTTAACAAATACCATTATTATTATTATTATTAAAGAAGAAGCACTCGAAAGCAGCATGTGGAACAACCTTATTACCTTGTATCCACCCCGTGCTTAGAACAGTGCTTGGCACATAGTAAGTGCTTAACAAATACTGTAATTATTATTATTATTATTATTATTAAAGAAGAAGCACTCAAAAGCAACATGTGGGACAACCTAATTACCTTGTATCTACCCAGCGCTTAGAACAGTGCTTGGCACCTAGTAAGTGCTTAACAAATACTGTAATTATTATTATTATTATTAAAGAAGCACTCGAAAGCAGCATGTGAGACAACCTAATTACCTTTTATCTAACCAGCACTTAGAACAGTGCTTGGCACAGAGTAAGTGCTTAACAAACACCGTAATTATTATTATTATTATTAAAGAAGAAGTACTCTAAAGAAGCACATGGGACAACCTCATTACTTTGTATCTACCCAGTGCTTAGAACAGTGCTTGGCACCTAGTAAGCGCTTAACAAATACCATTATTATTATAAATATTATTATTATTAAAGAAGCACTCGAAAGCAGCATGTGGGACAACCTTATTACCTTGTATCTACCCAGTGCTTAGAACAGTGCTTGGCACATAGTAAGTGCTTAACAAATACCGTAATTATTATTAAAGAAGAAGCACTCAAAAGCAGCATGTGGGACATCCTAATTACCTTGTACCTACCCAGTGCTTAGAACAGTGCTTGGCACCTAGTAAGTGCTTAACAAATACCATAATAATAATTATTATTATTATTGTTAAAGAAGAAGCACTCGAAAGCAGCTCATGGGACAACCTGATTACCTTGTATCTACCCAGTGCTTAGAACAGTGCTTGGCACCTAGTAAGTGCTTAACAAATACCAGAATAATAATTATTATTATTATTAAAGAAGAAGTACTCGAAAGCAACTCATGGGACAACCTGATTACCTTGTATCTACCCAGCGCTTAGAACAATGCTTGGCACTTAGTAAGTGCTTAACAAAAACCATAATTATTATTATTATTATTATTAAAGAAGAAGCACTCGAAAGCAGCATGTGGGACAATGTGATTATCTTGTATCTACCCAGTGCTTAGAACAGTGCTTGGAACAGAGTAAGTGCTTAATAAATACCGTAATTATTATTAAAGAAGAAGCACTCAAAAGCAGCATGTGGGACATCCTAATTACCTTGTACCTACCCAGTGCTTAGAACAGTGCTTGGCACCTAGTAAGTGCTTAACAAATACCATAATAATAATTATTATTATTATTAAAGAAGAAGTACTCGAAAGCAGCTCATGGGATTACTTTGTATCTACCCAGCGCTTAGAACAATGCTTGGCACTTAGTAAGTGCTTAACAAAAACCGTAATTATTATTATTATTATTATTATTATTATTAAAGAAGCACTCGAAAGCAGCACGTGGGACAACCTGATTATCTTGTATCTACCCCAGTGCTTAGAACAGTTCTTGGCACATAGTAAGCGCTTAACAAATACCACTATTATTATTACTGTTAGAGAAGCAGAGAGGGAAGCAGCGTTTGGAGGAAGCGGCGCACGGAGGAGGAAGCTCGTCTCCCAACCTTCCGTGTCGGGATGGGCAGGACGGGATCTTTTGGCCGGCAGGCTGGTACTGGACTGTTGGGAGAGCGGAGTGAGTGAGAGTGGGAATGTGTCACTCCCTTGCACGTTGGAAAAACTCACTCAAAAACTTTCCCCAGTAACCTTGGTGGTTGGCGATGCGGTTTGCGGATCACTACGGGTCCCCGGGACTGGGAAAATCCTGGTTGATACAGTCACTGAGGCACAGACTACAAGCTCCTCCTTTAGAGCGTAAGCTCGTCGTGGGCAGGGAATGTGTCTGTTTAATACTGTAATAATAATAACGATTATTGCACTGTTCTAAACGCTGGGGTAGATACAAGGTGATCAGGTTGTCCCCCGTGGGGCTCCTGGTCTTCATCCCCATTTTCCAGATGAGGGAACTGAGGCCCAGAGCAGTGAAGTGACTTGCCCAAAGTCACACAGCTGATAGTGAAGCAGCGTGGCTCAGTGGAAAGAGCGCGGGCTTGGGAGTCAGAGGTCATGGGTTCAAATCATCATCATCATCATCAATCGTATTTATTGAGTGCTTACTAAGTGCAGAGCACTGTACTAAGCGCTTGGGAAGTACAGTAAGCACTTGGGAAGTACAAATCCCGGCTCGGCCACTTAGATGGGTGCCCTTGGGCAAGCCACTTAACTTCCCTGGGCCTCAGTTCCCTCATCCGTCAAATGGGGATGAAGACTGGGAGCCCCAAGTGGGACAACCTGATCACCTTGTATCCCCCCCCAGCGCTTAGAAAAGTGCTTTGCACAGTGTAAGCGTTTAACAAATACCATCCAAAAAAAAAAAGTGGCAGAGCCGGGATTAGAACCCATGACCCCCGACGGACTCCCAAGCCCGGGCTCTTGTCCCTAAGCCACCCTGCTTCTCAACGCTCTAAAAATACGACCGGAGGAAGAGGAGCGACTCGCCGAAGGCGACACAGCAGACAGTTGGCGAAGGTGGGATTAGAACCCAGGTCCTCTCTACGCCATGAAGGTAGGCCTGGTTTCGGGGGGCGAATATTTGCCACCCCGCAAGACTCCCAGGTTTGAGGAGGCAGTTCGGGGCCCTGGGCGACGTCGTTTCAGAGCGGGAGAGGATGGACGGGCCTTTGTGGGATCGGGGCCGTGTCCCGGCCAGGAGCGTCCGGCCCCCGAAGCCCCCGTACCGCAACGGGATGAGCCGGGAAGTGGCCCATGAAGTCGGTGGGATAGGGGTAATCCATCATGGCGATCATGGCGAAGGCGTTGCGGGAAAACTCCAGCAGCTGATGGACGTCGGCCCCGTCGGAGATGCGGTCGCAGGTGGCCATGCCTCGGCTGATGACGTCGTACGCTGCGGGCGGGAAATGGCGGGGAGAGGACGGAGAGGGGGATCACCTTGTAACCTCCCCAGTGCTTAGAACAGTGCTTTGCACATAGTAAGCGCTTAATAAATGCTATTATTATGATGATGATGATGATGATGATGATGAGGGAAGGGGCCTCCTCACCTCAGCAGCGCGGGCTCGACTAGGCCCAGGCGCGACGCGTGGCGCGCCACCAGCTCGCCCTCCATGCCCCCCTTCTTACCTCCTTCCCTTCCCCACAGCACCTGTATATATGGGTATATGTTTGTACATATTTATCACTCTATTTTACTTGTACATAGCTATTCTATTTATTTTATTTTGTGAGTATGTTTGGTTTTGTTCTCTGTCTCCCCCTTTTAGACTGTGAGCCCACTGCTGGGTAGGGACCGTCTCTAGATGTTGCCAATTTGTACTTCCCAAGCGCTTAGTACGGTGCTCTGCACATAGTAAGTGCTCGATAAATACGATTGATGATGATGATGATGATGAAGAGGAGGGAGAGTCCCGGCTTGGGGGCCCGCGGTCGCTCGGTGTCTCCATCCGAGGGGCGATTCTTGGTGGGGGGGTCTGTTGAGGCGCCCCTGCCCCCGAGGGTTGTTGAGGATTTGGGGGGGGTCCCAGGGCAGGACGGGGTGTCTACCTTGCTCCCGAGCCAGGTCGCTGATCAGCCGGAAGGCCTCCCGCACCGCTCCGGAACACTTGGGGCTGAAATTCTCAAAATCCTGCATAATAATTGTGGTTTCTGTTAGTACAGAGCGCTTAGTCCAGTGCTCTGCACACAGTAAGTGCTCAATAAATACGATTGATCATCATCATCAATCATCAATCGTATTTATTGAGCGCTTACTATGTGCAGAGCACTGGACTAAGCGCTTGGGAAGTACAAATTGGCAACATATAGAGACAGTCCCTACCCAACAGTGGGCTCACAGTCTAAAAGGGGGAGACAGAGAACAAAACCAAACATACTAACAAAATAAAATAAATAGAATAGATAGGTACAAGTAAAATAAATAAATAAATAAATAGAGTAAAAAAAATATGTACAAACATATATCGATCGGTTGATCGATCTGTTAAGTGCTTACTGCGTGCCAGGCACTGTACTGAGCGCTGTGGGGGGGGGATACGAGCAAATGGAGTTAGGCACAGTCCCTGCTCCGCGTGGGGCTCACGGTCTCAATCCCCATTTGACGGGATTGAGCTTAGTACTAAGCGCTTAGTCCAGTGCTCTGCACACAGTAAGCGCTCAGTTGAATGAACGATTGAACGAAAGGGGAGGTGACTGAGGCCCAGAGAATCAATCAGTCAATCAATCAATCGTATTTATTGAGCGCTTACTGTGTGCAGAGCACTGGACTAAGTGCTTGGGAAGTACAAGTTGGCAACATATAGCGTGGCTCAGTGGAAAGAGCCCGGGCTTTGGAGTCAGAGATCATGGGTTCAAATCCCGGCTCTGCCAACTGTCAGCTGTGTGACTTTGGGCAAGTCACTTCACTTCTCTGTGCCTCAGTTACCTCATCTGTGAAATGGGGATTAAAACTGTAAGCCCCCCGTGGGACAACTCGATCACCTTGTAACCTCCCCCAGCGCTTAGAACAGTGCTTTGCACATAGTAAGCGCTTAACAAATGCCATCATCATCATATAGAGACGGTCCACAGTCCAGAGAAGTGACTTGCCCAAGGTCACCCAGCGGAAAAGTGGCAGAGAGGTAGTCCCTCAGTCCCTCCCTCCCAACCTGTGGGGTTCTGGGAGGGGGTCGGGGGCATGGACAGGCCGGCGGATTGTGGGGGCCACTTTTCTGCTGGGCGACCTTGGGTAAGTCACTTCACTTCTCTGGGCCTCACTTACCTCATCTGCAAAACGGGGATTGAGACGGCGCGCCTCACGTGGGACGGCAACCCGATTGGCTTGCATCCCCCCGCCCGGCGCTTAGCACACTGCCTGGCACGTAGTAAGGGCTTAACGAATACTATGATTATTAGAAAAGTGGCGGAGCCGGGACTAGAATCATTAAGCGCTTACTCTGGGCCAGGCACTGCACATTTATTATTATCAGGTGGGCAAGGGCGATGGGCCGGAGGGAGTCAGAACCTGTTTATTCGCGCGGTCGTATTTATAGAGCGCTCATCGCGGTCAGGGCCCCGTACTAAGCGCCTGGGAGAGCACACTATAACAGACACATTCCCTGCCCGCAACGAGCTTACCATCTAGAGGGGAAGACCGACATTAATATGAATAAATCTCCATCCCCCCCATCTTACCTCCTTCCCTTCCCCACAGCACCTGTATGTATGTATATATGTTTGTACATATTTATTACTCTATTTATTTTATTTGTACATATCTATTCTATTTATTTTATTTTGTTAGTATGTTTGGTTTTGTTCTCCGTCTCCCCCCTTTAGACCGTGAGCCCACTGTTGGGTAGGGACTGTCTCTATATGTTGCCAATTTGTACTTCCCAAGCGCTTAGTACAGTGCTCTGCACATAGTAAGCGCTCAGTAAATACGATTGATGATGATCATGATCAAGTGCCCTCGAGGCGTTTCTGATTCATAGCGACTCCATGGATATATTTTCTGCAGAAAGTCCTGGCCTCTGCCATCATCCTTCTAGACTGTAAGCCCGCTGTTGGGTAGGGACCATCTCTATATGTTGCCGACCTGTACTTCCCAAGCGCTTAGTACAGTGCTCTGCACACAGTAAGCGCTCAATAAATACGATTGAATGAGTGAATGAATGAATCTAGCTTTACTTCTCTTTATTCTGATGACACCTGTCCCCATGTTTTGTTTTGTTGTCTGTCTCCCCCTTCTAGACCGTGAGCCCGCTGTTGGGTAGGGACTGGCTCTATATGTTGCCGACTTGCACTTCCCAAACGCTTAGTACAGTGCTCTGCACACGGTAAGCGCTCAATAAATACGATTGAATGAATGAATCTAGCTTTACTTCTCTTTATTCTGATGACTTGACACCTGTCCCCATGTTTTGTTTTGTTGTCTGTCTCCCCCTTCTAGACCGGGAGCCCGCTGTCGGGTAGGGACCGGCTCTATATGTTGCCGACTTGTACTTCCCAAGCGCTTAGTACAGTGCTATGCACACAGTAAGCGCTCAATAAATATGACTGAATGAATGAATGAATGACTAGAACCCAGATCCTTCTGACGCTAGGCCGTGCTGCTTCTCCACTCCGCCGCGAGGTGGGCCGGGGGGCCGGACCGCCACCTCCCTGGGGTTGGGTCAATCAATCAATCAATCAATCGTATTTATTGAGCGCTTACTGTGTGCAGAGCACTGTACTAAGCGCTTGGGAAGTCCAAGGTGGCAACATATAGAGACGGTCCCTACCCAACAGTGGGCTCACAGTCTAGAAGGGGGAGACAGAGAACAAAACCAAACATACTAACAAAATAAAATAAATAGAATAGATAGGTACAAGTAAAATAAATAAATATGTACAAACATCTATACATATATACAGGTGCTGTGGGGAAGGGAAGGAGGTAAGATGGGGGGATGGAGAGGAAGGAAGGGGCTCAGTCTGGGAAGGCCTCCTGGAGGATCCAACTCTTTGAAGTTTCTCGTGTCTTCTGTAATTTATTTTCAGAACATAATTCTATTTATAAATGAAAATCCTGTTAATTTAAACTGGGTTGAAGGATGACAGAGTTTAGTCAGACTGACAGGAAGTACCGAAGGAATGACAGTTGGGCCCGGAGTGGTCATAAAGCTCCTGCAGCTTGAACATTTGTCTGTGATCTCCCTCGAAAACGTTTCCCTAAAGCCAAACTGTATGATTTTGCTCTTAGTGGTTCTCAGACAAAAAGTTACAAGACTTCCATCCTTTAGTCGGGTCCCCCCCCAGTGACCGGCGGGGCCCTCGGCCCGGGGGTCTACTCACCGCCGTGACGTCGCGGAAGAACTGCCTCGGGTCGCCCAGTCCAGCCACGGAGAGGACGGGGGCACTGGCGGCCAGGGCGCCCGTCACCAGGTGGGGGTACTTCAGTCTCATGTAGGCGCTCAGCATCCCCCCGTAACTAGGGGAGAGAAAGGAGGAACCCCCCGCTGTCTGACGGACCCATCTATCGGTCCCAAATACCAGTATTATTATTATTATTATCATTATTATTATTAGGATTTTGAGAATCAACCCCCCGAGACATCTCTCTCTGCGAGGATGGAAGGCCGGGCCTGGGATTCGGGAGGCCTCGGTCCTCATCCCATCCCTGCCCGCTCGTCCTCCGTGTGACCCCGCGCCCCGCGGCGCTTCCGTTCGATCCTATCTACTGAGCGCTTACGGCGCGGAGAACTCTGCTGGGCACCTGGGGGAGTCCAATACATCAATAAACAGATACACTTAGAGAACACTTAGAGAAGCAGCGTGGCTCAGTGGAAAGAGCCCGGGCTTTGGAGTCAGAGGTCACGAGTTCAAACCCCGGCTCCGCCAATTGTCAGCTGGGTGACTTTGGGCCAGTCACTTCACTTCTCTGGGCCTCAGTGACCTCATCTGGAAAATGGGGATGAAGACTGTGAGCCCCCAGTGGGACAACCCAATCACCTTGTAACCTCCCAAGCGTTTAGAACAGTGCTTGGCACAGAGTAAGCGCTTAATAAATGTCATCATTAAATTAACCCAGGTCATCATCATCATCATCATCAATCGTATTTATTGAGCGCTTACTGTGTGCAGGGCACTGTACTAAGCGCTTGGGAAGTACAAATTGGCAACATATAGAGACAGTCCCTACCCAACAGTGGGCTCACAGTCCTTCTGACGACTTCCGGGCCCGGGTTCAAGGGCAACCTACTGGTTCTCCCTCCCCGGGGACGAGGGCGGGTGTGGTTTGCGGGGTCCCCCCGGCCCACCGGGCAACTCACCTCCCACCGAACGTGATGAGCGGAAGGCCCGTGGCCCCGAGCTGCCGTTGCAGGGCGTCGATGAGGACGGCGAAGTCGGCCAGGGCCTGCTCCACGGTGAGCAGCCCCGTGTTCCCCCTCCGGACGGACCCCGGCCCCAGCGGCAGGGACTTGCCGTAGTACCTCTGGAGCGGGACGGGAGGTGACCCCCGATGCTGACCGACGCCTCGGCCAAGAAGGGACCCCGGGGTGCGGGGGGGGAGCGGGGCGGGCCCTGTGGGTGGGCCCCAAGAGGAGACCAGGGCGGGCACCATGGGGAGACCGGGATGGGCGGTGGGGGAACAGAGGTGGACACCGTGGGGAGACCAGGATGGGCACCATGGGGGGAGCAAGGTGGGCAACGTTGGACCGGGGTGGGCACCATGGGGACACTGGGATGGGCACTGTCAGGGGAGCAAGGCAGGCAGCATGGGGGGACTGGGGTGGGCACCGTGGGGGAACAGGGGTGAGCACCGTGGGGAGACCAGGATGGTCACCGTGGGGGGAGCAAGGCGGGCAATGTAGGACCGGGGTGGGCACCATGGGGACACTGGTATGGGCACCGTGGGGAGACCCAGGTGGGCACTGTCGGGGGAGCAAGGCAGGCACCATGGGGGGACTGGGGCAGGCACTGTGGGGAGACCAGGGTGGGCACTGTGGGGGAATGGGGGTGAGCACCGTGGGGAGACCAGGATGGGCACCGTGGGGGGAGCAAGGTGGGCAACGTAGGACCAGAGTGGGCACCATGGGGACACTGGGATGGGCACCGTGGGGAGACCCAGGTGGGCACTGTCAGGGGAGCAAGGCAGGCACCATGGGGGGACTGGAGCAGGCACTGTGGGGAGACCAGGGTGGGCACCGTGGGGGAACAGGGGTGGGCACCATGGGGAGAGCAATGTGGGCAATGTGGGACCGGGGCGGGCACCGTGGGGAGACTGGGATGGGCACCATAGGAGAAGCAAGGCAGGCACCATGGGGGGACTGGGGTGGGCACCGTGGGGAGACCAGGATGGGCACCATGGGGAGACAAGGATGGGCACCATGGGGAGACAAGGATGGCCACTGTGGGGGGACAAGAGTGGGCATATGGGGTGACCAGGGCAGGCAGTCTGCAGGGAGCAGGGTGGACACTATGGGGGGACTGCGGTGGGCACTTTGGGGGAACAAGGGTGGGCATCATGAGGGGGGCAGGGCGGGCACCGTGGCCGCACAGGGCGGGGGGCTCCCGGACTCACGTGCTCCGCAAAGATAACCAAGGCCGACTCCACGGCCGCCAGCTCCAGGATGAAATCCGAGTTCTTCGCGAAGGTCCAGATGTCGCCTTCGTTCCCCGTGTAAAAGAACAGCGGCCCCGACCCCTTCTGCCAGAACTTCTCTGCGGGAGGAGGCAGAACAATCATGATGAGGATGACATTTGCTAAGCGCCAAGCACCGTACTAAGCGCCGGAGTGGTTACAAGGTAAGCAGGTTGTCCCCCGTGGGGCTCACGGTCTTCATCCCCATTTTCCAGAAGAGGGAACTGAGGCCTAGCGAAGCGACTGGCCCAAGGCCGCGCAACAGACGGGCGGCGGAGTCAGGATTAGAACCCATGACCTCTGACTCCCAAGCCAGTGCTCTCGCCGTGCTGTTTCTCAGTCAGGCATCCTCAATCCCCACCCCCCGAGCGGTGGGAGTGGGGGGCTCACTATGCGCCAAGCACTGTGCTGAGCAACGGGGTCCCTACAGAGATCATCAGGCGAGTCAGAGACCGGGTCCCACGTGGGGCTGCTTCATTAATCAGTCAATCAATCGTATTTATTGAGCGCTTACTGTGTGCAGAGCACTGTACTAAGCGCTCGGGAAGTCCAAGTTGGCAACATCTAGAGACGGTCCCTACCCAACAGCGGGCTCACAATCTAGAAGGGGGAGACAGACAACAAAACCAAACATATTAACAAAATAAAATAAATAGAATAGATATGTACAAGTAAAATAGAGTAATAACTAATTACTAATTAGTATTACTATTAGTAATTACTAATTTCTAATAACTAATTCATTGGATCGTATTTATTGAGCACTTAATAGGCGTACAAAGCGCCGGAGTGGTTACAAGGTAAGCGGGTTGTCCCCCGTGGGGCTCACGGTCTTCATCCCCATTTTCCAGAAGAGGGAACTGAGGCCTGGAGAAGCGACTGGCCCAAGGTTGCTCAACAGACGGGTGGCGGAGTCGGGATTAGAACCCATGACCTCTGACTCCCAAGCCAGTGCTCTCACCGTGCTGTTTCTCAGTCAGGCACCCTCAATCCCCACCCCCCGAGCGGTGGGAGTGGGGGGCTCACTATGCGCCAAGCACTGTGCTGAGCAACAGGGTCCATACAGAGATCATCAGGCGAGTCAGAGACCGGGTCCCACGTGGGGCTGCTTCATTAATCAGTCAATCAATCCTATTTATTGAGCGCTTACTGTGTGCAGAGCACTGTACTAAGCGCTCGGGAAGTCCAAGTTGGCAACATCTAGAGACGGTCCCTACCCAACAGCGGGCTCACAGTCTAGAAGGGGGAAAATCAGAAGTCAGTCCTTCTGACTCCAAGGCTGCTAGTCTAATAATAGTAATAATTGTGGTAATAGTTGGGATCATAAATACAATTGATTGATTGATTGATTGATTGAATAAAAGGTTTAATTGCAGGAGGCCTCTTGGAAGAAATGTTGGGTAGGGACCGTCTCTATCTGTTGCCAGATCGTAATAATAATAATAATAATGATGATCAATCAATCCATCGTATTTATTGAGCGCTTACTGTGTGCAGAGCACTGGACTAAGCTCTTGGGAAGTCCAAGTTGGCAACATCGAGAGACGGTCCCTACCCAACAGTGGGCTCACAATCTAGAAGGGGGAGACAGACAACAAAACCAAACACATTAACAAAATAAAATAAGTAGAATAGATATGTACAAGTAAAATAAATAGAGTAATAACTAATTACTAATTAGTATTAGTATTACTATTAGTAATTACTAATTTCTAATAATAATTCTAATTATTTATTTATTTTACCTGTACATATCTATTCTATTTGTTTTATTTTGTTAGTAAATAGAATAGATATGTACAAGTAAAATAAATAGAGTAATAACTAATTACTAATTAGTATTAGTATTACTATTAGTAATTACTAATTTCTAATAATAATTCTAATTATTTATTCATTTTACCCGTACATATCTATTCTATTTATTTTATTTTGTTAGTAAATAGAATAGATATGTACAAGTAAAATAAATAGAGTAATAACTAATTACTAATTAGTATTAGTATTACTATTAGTAATAACTAATTTCTAATAATAATTCTAATTATTTATTTATTTTACCTGTACATATCTATTCTATTTATTTTATTTTGTTAGTATGTTTGGTTTTGTTCTCTGTCTCCCCCTTTCAGACTGTGAGCCCACTGTTGGGTAGGGACCGTCTCTAGACGTTGCCAACTTGGACTTCCCAAGCGCTTAGTCCAGTGCTCTGCACACAGTAAGCGCTCAGTAAATACAATTGATTGATTGATTGATTAACAACTAATTCTTCGATCGTATTTATTGAGCACTTACTGGGCGTGCTAAGCGCTCACCGTCTAGAAGGGGGCGAATGTCGTCGTACGGCCCTCTCCCAAGCGCTGAGCCCAGCGCTCTGCACACCGTAGGCGCGATGGAGTGATTTACCTGTGATCAGGTACCTCTGGAGGTAAGTCTGGTTTCCGTAGCTCTCGAAATTAAAATGGTCCAACATCTGCTCAAAGTAGCGCTCCCGGAAGCCGGCGTCCAGCACATCCGCAGCTGTGGGGCCTGCAGGGGCGAGATTCCAGACCCCTCGACTCACCACGTCTCCAGAGCGGGGACAATTCCAACCCCATTGCCAACTTGTGCTTCCCAAGCGCTTAGTACAGTGCTCTGCACACAGGAAGCGCTCAATAAATACGATTGAATGAATGAACCCCATTGGAGTTGGGTACTGTATTGTCATCATCATCATCATCAATCGTATTTATTGAGCGCTTACTATGTGCAGAGCACTGGACTAAGCGCTTGGGAAGTACAAATCGGCAACATCTAGAGACAGTCCCTACCCAACAGTGGGCTCACAGTCTAAAAGGGGGAGACAGAGAACAAAACCAAACATACTAACAAAATAAAATAAATAGAATAGATATGTCCCGTGCGCTTAGTACAGTGCTCTGCACCCTGTCACGGGGGCAGCGAAGCTCGGAAGTCACCTCCAGGGTGGGGACAGGCCGTCCTCCCAAGGGGACACCGGGGGCAGGGGGATGGTTTTGGTTGCCCATAATAATAATAATAAATAATAATGATGATATTTGTTAAGCGCTTACTATGTCCAAAGCACTGGGGAGGTTACAAGGTGATCAGGTTGTCCCTCGGGGGGCTCACAGTCTTAATCCCCATTTTCCAGATGAGGTCACTGAGGCCCAGAGAAGTGAAGTGACTTGCCCAAAGTCACCCAGCTGACAGTTGGCAGAGCTGGGATTCGAACCCATGACCTTTGACTCCAAAGCCCGGACTCTTTCCACCGAGCCACGCTGCTTTGTAGACTACACGAAGACTATACTAGACTATAAGTTCGTTGTGGGCCGGGAAAGTCTCTGTTCATTGTTGTGTTGTCCCCTCCAGTGCGCTTAGTCCAGTGCTCTGCACACAGTAAGCGCTCAATAAATAGGATTAAACGAATAAATGTTGGGGGGCTGATGGGCCGAGTTTCCTGGAGAGGTTGAGGAAGCCGGGAATGGTTGGACCAAAAATTCCGGAGACAAAGACGGAATTATGGCGGGGGCAGGAGCCTGGAGGAAGCTGAGAGAGTATTCATTTATTCGATCATATTTATTGAGCGCTTACTGTGTGCAGAGCACTGTACTAAGCGCTTGGGAGAGGACAACACAACGATATACAGTGACATTCCCTGCCCACAGCGAGCTTCCAGTCTAGAGGGGGAGACAGACATGAATAGGAGAAGCAGAGTGGCTCAGTGGAAAGAGCCCAAGCTTTGTATTCGATTCTATTCTATATTTATTTTATTCTGTTAATATGTTTTGTTTTGTTGTCTGTCTCCCCCTTCGAGACTGTGAGCCCACTGTTGGGGAGGGACCGACTCTATATGTTGCCAACTTGGACTTCCCAAGCGCTTAGTACAGTCCTCTGCACACAGTAAGCACTCAATAAATACGATTGAATGAATGAATGAATGGAGTCAAAGGTCATGGGTTTGAATCCCGGCTCCGCCAATTGTCATCTGTGTGACTTTGGGCAAGTCACATCACTTCTCTGGGCCTCCGTACCTCGTCTGGAAAATGGGGATGAAGACTGTGAGCCCCCCGTGGGCCAACCTCATCACCTTGTAATCTCCCCAGCGCTTAGAACAGTGTTTTGCATATAGTAAGCGCTTAATAAATGCCATCATCATCATCATCATCATTATTATTATTATTATTATTATTATTATTATTATTATATCCCAGCCTCCCCTTCCCCTCAGCCGCCCCGCACCCCCAAATCCCTCCTCCCGTCTCACCTCCCCTTTCCCCCCAGCCTTTCTCCCACAGATCCCAGCCTCCCCTTCCCCCTAGCAGCCCCCACCCCAAATCCCACCTCCCCTCTCATCTCCCCTTCCCCCCCAGCCTTTCCCCCCAGATCCCAGCCTCCCCTTCCCCCCAGCCTCCTCCCCCCCCCCCCCCCCCCCAAATCCCTCCTTCCCTCTCACCTTCCCTTTTCCCGCAGCTTTTTCCCCGGCCAGATCCCAGCCTCCCCTTCCCCAGCCTCCTCCCACCCCCAAATCGGGCCTCCCCTCTCATCTCCCCCTTCCCCCAGCCGCCCCCACCCCCAAATCCCTCCTCCCCTCTCACCTCCCCTTTCCCCCCAGCCTTTCCCCCCCAGATCCCAGCCTTCCCTTCCCCCTAGCAGCCCCCACCCCAAATCCCTCCTCCCCTCTCATCTCCCCCTTCCCCCCCAGCCTTTCCCCCCCAGATCCCAGCCTCCCCTTCCCCCCAGCCTCCTCCCACCCCCCAAATCCGGCCTCCCCTTTCATCTCCCCTTTCCCCCAGCCTTCTCCTCCAGATCCCAGCCTCCCCTTCCCCCCAGCCTCCTCCCACCCCCTAAATCCCTCCTCCCCTTTCACCTCCCCTTTCCCCCAGCCTTCTCCCCCAGATCCCAGCCTCCCCTTCCCCCCAGCTTCCTCCCACCCCCCCAAATCCGGTCTCCCCTCTCATCTCCCCTTTCCCCCAGCCTTCTCCTCCAGATCCCAGCCTCCTCTTCCCCCCAGCCTCCTCCCACCCCCCAAATCCGGCCTCCCCTTTCACCTCCCCTTTCCCCCCAGCCTTTCCCCCCCAGATCCCAGCCTCCCCTTCCCCCCAGCCTCCTCCCACCCCCCAAATCCGGTCTCCCCTCTCATCTCCCCTTTCCCCCAGCCTTCTCCTCCAGATCCCAGCCTCCCCTTCCCCCCAGCCTCCTCCCACCCCCAATCTCTCCTCCCTTCCCCCCAGATCCCAGCCTCCACTTCCCCCCAGCCTCCTCCCACCCCCCAAATCCCTCCTCCCCTTTCATCTCCCCCTTCCCCCCAACCTTTCCCCCCCAGATCCCAGCCTGTCCCCCTAGCAGCCCCCCAAATCCGATCCATCCCCTCTTGCCACCCCTTTTACCCAGCAACAGGAGGGCAAGGAGGATTCGGGGGGCCATGGTGGCCCAGGCCGGGAGCCCGTCACGAGGCCCGGGGGGGGACCCCCCCACCAACCCCCACCACCACCACATGTGACACCCCGTCACGAGCCTGCCCGGCTCCGCCTGCCACCTCCTCCAATCATCAGCATCGCAATAATGATAATAATAATCATCATAATAATGACATTTGTTAAGCCTTCACTATGTGCCAAAGAATAATAATAACACTAATAATAATGACGGCATTTGTTCAGCCTTTACTCTGTGCCAAGCCCTGTTCTAAGCGCTGGGCCAGAGCCAAGGCGATCAGGCTGTCCCCCGGGGGGCTCCCAGTCTCCATCCCCATTTTCCAGATGAGGGAACTGAGGCCCGGGGGAGTGGAGTGACTCGCCCAAGGTCACACAGCCGATAAGCGGCTGTGAGCGCGGTGTGGGCAGGAATGGTCTGAAGGTGCTGCTGAATTGTACTTTCCAAGCGCTTAGTACAGTGCTCTGCACACAGGAAGCGCTCAATAAATACGATTGAATGAATGAATGAATTGCTCTATTTTTTTACTTGTACATATTTAGTCTATTTATTTTATTTTGTTAATATGTTTTGTTTCGTTGTCTGTCTCCCCCTTCTAGACTGTGAGCCCACTGTTGGGTAGGGACCGACTCTAGATGTTGCCAACTTGGAGTTCCCAAGCGCTTAGTACAGTGCTCTGCACACAGTAAGCGCTCAATAAATACGATTGAATGAATGAATGAATGAATGTCCCCCCCTCCCCCCAGACTTTGAGGCCGTTGCGCGCAGGGATCGTCTCTATTTGTTGCTGAATTGTACTTCCCCAGCGCTTAGTACAGTGCTCTGCACACAGTGAGCGCTCAATAAATAAGATTGATTGTGTATCTCCCCCCACCGCCAGACTGTGAGCCCGGTGTGAGAAGGGATTGTCTCTGTTGCTGAATTGTACTTCCCCAGCGCTTAGTACAGTGCTCTGCACATAGTGAGGGGTAGGGACCGTCTCTATATGTTGCCAACTTGTGCTTCTCAAGCGCTTAGTCCAGTGCTTTGCACACAGTAAGCGCTCAATAAATACGATTGAATGAATGAATAAATGAATAAATAAGATTGATTGTCTATCTCTCCCCACGCCAGACTGCGAGCCCGTGTGGGCAGAGATTGTCTCTATTGGTTGCTGAATTGTACTTCCCCAGTGCTTAGTACAGTGCTCTGCACACAGTGAGCGCTCAATAAATAGGATTGATTGTCTATCTGCCCCCCGCCAGACTGCGAGCCCGTGTGGGCAGGGATTGTCTCTATTGGTTGCTGAATTGTACTTCCCCAGCGCTTAGTACAGTGCTCTGCACACAGTGAGCGCTCAATAAATAGCATTGATTGTCTATCTACCCCCCCAACCAGACTGTGAGCTGGGTGTGGGCAGAGATTGTCTCTATTGGTTGCTGAATTGTACTTCCCCAGCGCTTAGTACAGTGCTCTGCACACAGTAAGCGCTCAATAAATACAATTGAAACAATGAATTCAACCTCTGACTCTTTCCACTGAGCCCCGCTGCTTCTATACCCCCAGAACTCCCATCCCCAGCCTCACATTACCCCACACGGGGCCTCCACCCCAGCTCCCCTGCGGCTAGATCGGGGCTGGGATCTTGGGCCTCAGTTTCCCCATCTCAATAATAATTTGGGTATTTGTTAAGTGTTTACTATGTGCCAGGCACCGTACTAAGCGCTGGAGCGGATACGAGCAAATCGGGTTGGACACTGTCCCTGCCCTGGGCTCACTGTCTCTATCCTCATTTGACAGATGAGGGAACTGAGGCCCAGAGAAATAATAATAATAACAATAATGGTATTTGTCAAGTGCTTACTATAGGCCAAACACTGTTCTAAGCGCTGGGGTAGATACAAGGTGATCAGGTTGTCCCACGGGGGGCTCACAGTCTTCATCCCCATTTTCCAGGTGAGGTAAATGAGGCTCAGAGAAGTAAAGTGACTTACCCCAGGGCACATAGCAGACAGGTGGAGGAGCCGGGATTAGAACCCATGGCCCTCTGACTCTCAGGCCCGGGCTCAAGCCCCTATGCTAAAAGCTGCTAGAAGCAGCGTGACTCAGTGGAAAGAGCCCGGGCTTGGGAGCCAGAGGTCATGGGTTCTGATTCCGACTCCGCCACCTGTCTGCTGTGTGACTTTGGGCGAATCACTTCACTTCTCTGGGCTTCAGTTCCCTCATCTGGAAAATGGGGATGAAGACTGTGAGGCCCACGTGGGACAACCTCATTACCTTGTACCTACCCCAGGGCTTAGAACGGTGCTCGGCACATAGTAAGTGCTTAACAAATACCACTATTATTATTATTATTATTATTATTATTATTATTATTATTATTATTATTATTAAAAGTAGTTAGAATAATCTCCCCACTTCCCCTAATAATAATAATAATGGCATTTATTAAGCGCTTACTATGTGCAAAGCACTGTTCTAAGCACTGGGGAGGTTACAAGGTGATCAGGTTGTTCCTCGGGGGGCTCACAGTCTTAATCACCATTTTACAGATCATCATCATCACCATCAATCGTATTTATTGAGCGCTTACTGTGTGCAGAGCACTGTACTAAGCGCTTGGGAAGTCCAAGTTGGCAACAGTGAGATAACTGAGGCCCAGAGAAGCGAAGTGACTCGCCCAAAGTCACGCAGCTGACAATTGGCGGAGCTGGGGTTTGAACCCATGACCTCTCCGACTACCCTCCGGCCTGAGATGCCGGGAAGTGTCGGTCTTTGGAAGCGTGAAGGGATCAGATGCGTCCAGGGCCCAAGCCCGGCTGGTACACAGTGAAATCTCGTCGCGAACCTCTGGCCCACGTCCCGCCTCGGGCCTGGAACGCCCTCCTTCCTCAAATCCCAAATCCCTGCCCCTTCAAAGCCTCACTGAAGTCCCATCTCCTCCTCCAAGAGGCCTTCCCTGACTAAGCCCCCCGTTTCCTCTTCTCCCACTCCCTTCTGCCTCATCCTGACTCGCTCCCTTTCTTCATCCTCCCCCCCAACCAACCCCACAGCACTCAAGTCCCTCTCCGTCATTTATTTCTTTCTATTAATGTCCGTCTCCCCCTCTGGACCGTAAGCTCGTTGTGGGCAGGGAATATCTCTGTTTATTATACCGTCCCCTCCCAAGCGCTCAGTCCAGTGTTCGGCACGCAGTGAGCGCTCGATAAATCCGACTGAACGGACGACTCCGGTCTTCCACGGTCCTGCCGTTCAGCACTGCCAGCGTTTTTATTTGCCCTTTAGCCGCTCGATGGTTTTCCCAGTTCCCAGCAGCCCCTGTCTGGAATGTGACCGGATTGTTCAGAGCGGCAGAAGGGGAGCTGCCCTTTGTCTCCGTTCCGGGAATTCCCAAAAGAAAGTCGAGATGGAGAGCGTTCGGTGAGCTGGCCAGAATCTATGGGTGGGCCGAAGTGGGGCTGGGGTGGAGGGGGGATGCCTCGCTTCCCAAACTGCCGTGACGGTCAGTAGAGGAAGACGACTGGATGGCAAGATTCATTCATCCAGTCGTATTTATTGAGCGCTTACTGTGCGCAGAGCACCGGACTAAGCGCTTGGAAAATACAATTCGGCGACAGATAGGGATGGTCCCTACCCAACAACAGGTTCACAGTCTAAAAGGCGGGTGGGGGGGAGACAGACAACGAAACAAAACGAAGCAAGCAGAAGGCATTGATAGCATCAATGGAAATCAATAGAACTATAGATACACATCATTAATAAAATAAATAGAATAAGATGAGAAAGTCTCCTCCGACTGCAACCAGTGGGCCTGAGGGCACTGGGGCCTGCCGGCCCGTGGGCTAAATTTTCATTTTGAGGTCAGAGGTGAATTTAGTAGGAGAACCCGAGGCTTACGGCATTGAGGGGAGGAAGCTAAAAATGTTCCGGGGGACCCTGGAGACCTTTTGGTGGGGAGGGCTGGTTTGAGGGTGGAGGTAAATAAACAGAGCCCTGTCAGACTGCATTGGGAAACTAATCTTGGACTGATGGATCATATTTATCCTGTGCGCAGGGTACTGTACTAAGAGCTTGGGAGAGTAGCTTGGGAGAGCTCTGGAGCTCGGAAGAAGCAGCGTGACGTAATTTGGAGAGATCCCGGGCCTAAGAGTCAGAAGATCCAGCTCCACCACTTGTCTGCTGTGTGACCCGGGACAAGTCACTTCCCTTCTCTGGGCCTCAGTCACCTCATCCGTAAAATGGGGATGGAGAACGGGAGCCCCACGTGGGACGGGGACTGTGTCCAACCCGATTTGCCGGCGCTTAATACAGTGCCTGGAACATTGTAAGCGCTTAGCAGATACTGAAATCATCATTATTAATGTTACCACGCAACGATATCACAGACACACTCCCTGCCCACTTATAATCTTCTGATATTGTATTATATAATATGATATAAGCTTATACTCTCGTGGGAGAGACACTTTGTATATAAAATAAATTAGGGATAAGAGTTAGGAGCTCTGGGGCCGGGGATGGAGGTGGTGAATTAAGGGAGCAAATCAGGGCGACGCAGAAGCGAGTGGGAGAAGGGGAAAGGAGGGCTTAGTCAGGGAAGGCTTCTCGGAGGAGATGGGCCTTCAGTAAGGCTTTGAAAGAGGGGAGAGTCATCGTCTGTCGGAGGCAGGATGTGGTGAGAGGTCGGCGGCGAGATAGGGGAGATGGAGGCCCAGGGAAAAGGTTGGCGATAGAGCAGTGAAGTGTGTGGGCCGGGTTCGAGGAGGAGAAGTAGGAGGGGATGAGGTGATTGAGTTTCTTTTTGATGCGGAGGTGGATGGACTGGAGGTTCTTGAGGAATGGGGAAATGCGGGCTGAACATTTCGGTGGAAAAATGATCCGGGCAACCGAGTGAAGTATGAACTGGAGAGGGGAGAGAGAGGAGGCCGATAGCGTAATCTAAGGGGGATAAGTTTGGCAGCAGTTTGGGTAGCGAGAAAGGACAGATTTTAGCAATGTTCTGAAGGCTGATCTGACAGGATTTAGTGATAGACCGAACGTGTGGGTTGCATGAGAGAGAGGAGTCAAAGATAAAAACCAAAGTTAAGGGCTTGTGAGACAGGAAGGATGGAGGTGCCGTCTACAGTGGTGGGAAAGCCACGGGGAGGAGGACAGGGTTTGGGTGGGAAGATAAGGAGCTCTGGTTTGGAGATGTTGGCATCAGGACAGCCAAGTAGCGATGTCTTGAAGGCAGGAGGAAATGTGAGGCTGCAGAGAGGGAGAGAGATCAGGGCTGGAGATGGAGATTTGGGAATCATCCTCGTAGAGGTGGGAGTTGAAGCCATGGGAGTGAATAATAATAATAATAATGTTGGCATTTATGAAGCGCTTACTATGTGCAAAGCACTGTTCTAAGCGCAGGGGAGGTTACAAGGTGATCAGCTTGCCCCACGGGGGGCTCACAGTCTTCCTGCAGGTGAGTTCTCCAAGGCAGTGGATGTAGGCGGAGAAGAGAAGGGGGTCCAGAACTGAAGCCTGAGGGACCACCACAGCGAGGGGGTGGGAGGCAGAGGAGGAGCCCGCGAAAGAGACTGAGAGGTCAGAGAGCTAGGAGGAGAACCCGGAGAGGACGGTGTCGGCGGAGCCGAGGTTGGATAACGTTTCCAGGAGAAGGGGGAGGTCCATCGTGTCGGAGGCAGCCGAGAGGTCGAGGAGGATTAGGATGGAGTAGAGGCCGTAGAGGCCGTTGCTGTGGGTTTGGTAGAGGCCAAAAGAGGGGCTCCACAAGGGACTAAAGCTAAAACATTGGCTCCACTGCCCTCCGTCTGACTCCAATGGGCGGAGTTGACCAGCTCTGCCCGTGCCAACTTGTACTTCCCAAGCGCTTAGTACAGTGCTCTGCACACAGTAAGCGCTCAACAAATACGATTGATTGATTGATTGATTGATTGATTGATTGATATAGCTTTAATTCTATTTGTTCTGATGACTTTTACACCTGTCCGCATGTTTTTTTTTTGTTGTCCGTCTCCCCCTTCTAGACTGTGAGCCCGTTGTTGGGTAGGGACCGCCTCTATATGTCACCGACTTGTACTTGCCAAGCGCTTAGTACAGTGCTCTGCACACAGTAAGTGCTCAATAAATATGATTGATTGATTGATAAACCCCAAATTCCAAAAGCCCCAATAAAGCACCAGAAGCAGCGAGGCCTTCCCAGACTGAGCCCCCTCCTTCCTCTCCCCCTCCTCCTCCTCCCCCCCCAACCTTACCTCCTTCCCTTCCCCACAGCACCTGTATATATGTATATATGTTTGTACGCATTTATTACTCTATTTATTTTACTTGTACATATTCTATTTATTTTATTTTGTTAATATGTTTTGTTTTGTTCTCTGTCTCCCCCTTCTAGACTGTGAGCCCGCTGTTGGGGAGGGGCCGTCTCTAGATGTTGCCAACTTGGACTTCCCAAGCGCTTAGTCCAGTGCTCTGCACACAGTAAGCGCTCAATAAATACGATTGATTGAACGAATGAATGAACACTGGGTAGAGCACGGGCCTGAGTGTCAGAAGGACCTGGGTTCTAATTCCGACTCTGCCACAAATCTGCTGTGTGTGGCCTTGGACAAGGCACTTCTCTGTGTCTCAGTTCCCTCACCTGCAAGACGGTAGCCCCTACGTGGGACATGGACTGCGTCCAAAATGATTAGCTTGTATTTACCCCAGCGCTTAGTGCGGTGCCTGGCACGTAGTAAGCGCTTAACAATTACCATAAAATAATATTCCCCGGGACAACAGCTTCTTTCACGCCTCTCTACTTCCCAAGCGCTTAGTACAGTGCTCTGCACACAGTAAGCGCTCAATAAATACGATTGAATGAATGAATGAACTCGAATCAACATTGAGGAGGGGGTTTCCATGAGCTTTTTTGGTCACAATTGAATACGGCCAAGGAGAAGGCATTGGCGTTTTTAAAAATACTTTTTTTTAACCAAACATTTCTTTCACTTCACTTTTCTGGACCTCAGTTCTCTCATCTGCAAATGGGGATTAAAAGACTGTGACTCCCACGTAGGACATGGCCTGGATCCAAGCTTGGCTCAGGGGAAAGAGCACGGGTTTAGGAGTCAGAGGTCATGGGTTCGAATGCCTGCTCCACCACTTGTCAGCTAGGTGACCTCGGGCAAGCCACTTCACTTCCCTGGGCCTCAGTTCCCTCATCTGTAAAATGGGGTTAAGACTGTGAGCCCCACGTGGGACAACCTGATTACTTTGTATCCCCCAAGCGCTTAGAACAGTGCTTTGCACATTGTAAGCGCTTAACAAGTACCATCATCATTATTATTATTATCCACCCGCAGCACTCAGTACAGTGCCTGGCACATAGTAAGCACTTAACAAATACCATGCAAAAAGCCCCCACCCTGTGCCCCCCACCACTGGGATTAGATACATAAAGGGGAGATGGACAACAAAACCAAACCGGTAGATGGGTGTCAAACCGTCAGAATGAATAGAATTCTAGCTAGGTGCATATCATTAGTAAAATAAATAGTATAATAATAATAATGGTGGTATTTGTTAAGCGCTTACTATGTGCAAAGCACTGAACAAAGGTGATCAGGTTGTCCCACGGGGGTCTCACAGTCTTAATCCTCATTTTACAGATGAGGGAACTGAGGACCAGAGAAGTGACGTGATCCGCCCAAAGTCCCACAGCTGGCAATTGGCGGAGCCGGGACTTGAACCCATGACCTCTGACTCCAAAGCCCGGGCTCTTTCCACGGAGCCACGAATGTCCCGTGAGGATGGGAAGATGAAGACGGGGAGCAAGAAATAAATAGAATTCTAGCTAGATGCACACCATTAGTCAAATAGAGTGGTAAATATGTCCAAGTAAATTAATAATAATAGTAATAGAGTAATGAATACAGATCTGTAGGAATGTCCTGTGAGGATGGGAAGATGAAGACAGGGAGCAAGGGATAAATAGAATTCTAGCTAGATGCGCACCGTTAGTAAAATAGAGTGGTAAATATGTCCAAGTAAATTAATAATGATAGTAATAGAGTAATGAATACAGATCTGTAGGAATGTCCCGTGAGGATGGGAAGATGAAGACGGGGAGTAAGGAATAAATAGAATTCTAGCTAGATGCGCACCGTTAGTAAAATAGAGTGGTCAATATGTCCAAGTAAATTAATAATGATGGTAATAGAGTAATGAATACAGATCTGTAGGAATGTCCTGTGAGGATGGGAAGATGAAGACGGGGAGCAAGGAATAAATAGAATTCTAGCTAGATGCGCACCGTTAGTAAAGTAGAGTGGTCGGTATGTCCAAGTAAATTAATAATAATAGCAATAGATAACGAATACAGATCTATAGGAATGTCCTGTGAGAATGGGAAGATGAAGACGGGGAGCAAGGAATAAATGGAATTCTAGCTAGATGCGCACCGTCAGTAAAGTAGAGTGGTCGGTATGTCCAAGTAAATTAATAATAATAGTAATAGATAATGAATACAGATCTATAGGAATGTCCTGTGAGAATGGGAAGATGAAGATGGGGAGCAAGGAATAAATGGAACTCTAGCTAGATGCGCACCATTAGTCAAACAGAGTGGTCAATATGTCCAAGTAAATTAATAATAATAGTAATAGAGTAATGAATACAGATCTATAGGAATGTCCTGTGAGAATGGGAAGATGAAGACGGGGAGCAAGGAATAAATGGAACTCTAGCTAGATGCGCACCATTAGTCAAACAGAGTGGTCAATATGTCCAAGTAAATTAATAATAATAGTAATAGAGTAATGAATACAGATCTATAGGAATGTCCCGTGAGGATGGGAAGATGAAGACAGGGAGTAAGGAATAAATAGAATTCTAGCTAGATGCGCACCGTTAGTAAAATAGAGTGGTCAATATGTCCAAATAAATTAACAATAATAGTAATAGAGTAATGAATACAGATCTGTAGGAATGTCCCGTGAGAATGGGAAGATGAAGACAGGGAGCAAGGAATAAATGGAATTCTAGTTAGATGCGCACCGTTAGTAAAATAGAGTGGTCGATATGTCCAAGTAAATTAATAATAATAATAGTAATAGAGTAGTGAATACAGATCTATAGGAATGTCCTGTGAGAATGGGAAGATGAAGACAGGGAGCAGGGAATAAATGGAATTCTAGCTAGATGCGCACCGTTAGTAAAATAGAGTAGTCGATATGTCAAGGTAAAATAGAGTAATAGATCTAGGAGTGTCCTGTGCAAATCAGGGAAGGGAGTGGGAGGAGAGGAGAGGGAGAGGAGAGGGGAGGAGAGGAGGGTGCAGTCGGGGAAGGCTTCCCGGAGGAGAAGGGCGTTGGCTAAGGTTGGGAGGTTTGGGGAGGCCGAGCCGGCTCCGTGCAGCGCTCGGTGGGTGGGGGCCGGGGGCCGGGGGGGCCGGGGGGCCGGGGGGCCGGGGGACCGGGGGGCCGGGGGAGCCGGGGGACCGGGGGGCCGGGGGGCCGGGGGCCGGGGGGCGGGCCCGGGGGCGGAGCGCCGCGCTGGGGGCCGGCTCGGGCCGGCAGCGGAGCCCGCGGAGCCCGGCCGCAGGTGAGCGGGCCGGGGGGCACGGCCGGGGGGCACGGCCGGGGGGCACGGCCGGGGGGGGAGGGGGGCAGCAGCCTCCGGGAGCCTCCCCTTCCTCCCTCCCTTCTCCCCCTCCCCACTTTTTCTTCCCCCCCTCCCCACTTTTCCCCTTCTCCCTCTCCCCTCCTTTTCTCCTCCCCTCTTCTCCCCCTCCCCACTTTTTCTCCTCCCCCCTTGTCCCCCTCCCCAATTTATCCCTTCCCCCTCCCCACTTTTCCCCTCCTCCTTCTTCTCCTCCCCTTCCCTCTTTTCCCCCCTCCTCTTCTCTCCCTCTCACTTCTTCTTTCTTTCTCTCTTTCTCTCTTTCTCTCTTTCTTTTTCTTTCTTCTTTCCTTCCTTTCTTTCTTTCCTACCTTTTTTCCTTTCCTTCTTTCCATCCTTTCCTTCTTTCCTTCCTTTCTTCCTTTCCTTCTTTCCTTCCTTCCTTTCTTTCCTTCTTCCCGCCTCCTTCCCTCCTTCCCTTCCCTCCCTTCCTTCCTTCCCTTCCCATCCTTCCCTTCCTTCCTTTCTTCCTTTCTTTCTTTCCTTCCTTTCTTCCTTCCTTTCCTTCTTTCCTTTCCTCCCCTCCTCCCTCCCTCCCTACCTCCGTCCCTCCCTCCCTTCCTCCGTCCCTCCCTCCCTTCCTTCCTCCCTTCCTCCCTTCCTTCCTCCCTTCCTTCCTTCTTTCCTTCTTTCCTTCCTTCCTTTTTATTGAGCACTTACTGTGTGCAGAGCACTGTACTAAGTGCTTCCTTCCTTCCTTCCATCGTATTTATTGAGCGCTTACTGTGTGGAGAACACTGTACTAAGTGCTTTCTTCCCCGTCCCCCCATCTCCCTCCCCCATCCCCCCATCTCCCCCCCGCCCCACATCCCTGCGGGCCCATGGGTCGCAGCGCTCCTCTAATGAGAACAGTGGGGTGTGCTAAGCTCCTACTAATAATTATCATAATCACTAGGGTACTTATTAAGCCCTTACTATGCGCCAAGCACCGTTCTAAGCGCCGCCGGGTTAGACAGAAGATAATCAGATTGGACACAGTCCCTGTCCCAGGTGGGGCTCACGGTCTTCGTCCCCGTTTTACAGGCGAGGTCACCGAGGCCCAGAGAAGTGAAGTGACTCGCCCAAGGTCATGCAGCAGACACGTAGCGGAGCCAGGATTAGAACCCAGGCCCTTCTCACTCCCAGGCCTGGGCTCGTACTCTGTGCCACACACTGAGATAAGCCCTGGGATAGATAGACCGATGCCTGCTGACTTGTTTTGATGTCTGTCCCCCCCCTTTCTAGACTGTGAGCTCGTTGTGGGTGGGGATTGTCTCTATTTATTGCCGAATTGTACTTTCCAAGCGCTCAGTCCAGTGCTCTGCACACAGTAAGCGCTCAATAAATACGATTGAATGAATGAATGAATGCACTATCCTCTCAGACACGGGCCCTGTCCCATTTGGGGTTGCCAGTCTGTTGGGAAGGGAGGGCAGGTGTGGAATCCCTACTTAACGGAGGAGGAAACTGAGGCCCAGAGTCACCTAGTGACTTGCCCAAGGTCTCTCAGCAGGTAAATGACCAAACCCCAGTCTCCCGACTCCTAGTCCAGTGGCTTCTAGAAGCCACTACCGAGCCCGCTGTTGGGCAGGGACCGTCTCTATATGTTGCCAACTTGTGCTTCTCAAGCGCTTAGTCCAGTGCTCTGCACACAGTAAGCGCTCAATAAATACGATTGAATGAATAAATGAATGAAAAGTCCAAGCTAGCTCTTCTCTTCCCCACTCCAATCCCCCTGGGCCCTGACGACTGGGACATTTTGACCCCAAGAGGCAACAGGACAGAAGAGGTGATATTGTGAGTAGCATCCTCTGCCCGGACTTTGGCCGATGCAGTTGGTCCAGCGCTTAGAACAGTGCTTGGCACGTAGTAAGCGCTTAACAAATACCATCCTTATTATTAGCGCTATGACTTTGGCAGGCATCGAACTGCCCAGGGCCACTGTTTCCGCTTCTCCGCACCCCGGAGTTAGATGCCCTGCCGTGGCCCGAGCTTTTGTGGAGAAACATCATCATCATCATCAATCGTGTTTATTGAGCACTTACTGTGTGCAGAACACTGGACTAAGCGCTTGGGAAGTACAAGTTGGCAACATATAGAGACAGTCCCTATCCAACAGCGGGCTCACAGTCTAAAAGAAACATCGGCTTTCAAGTCTCCTTTGTCGGCCGCCGCAGCCCCCCACCCCAGAGATCCATCAATCGGTGGTATTTATTGAGCACTGGACTAAATGTTTGGGAGAGGACGGTATGGCAGAGGTGGTAGACGCCTTCCCCTGCCCACAACGAGCTCACGGTCTAGAGGGCGAGACAGACATTCATAGAAATAAATAAATTACGGATATGGACTTAAGGGCCGGGGGATGAGAGATAATAATAATAATAATAATAATAATAATAATAATAATAATAATGATAATAATAGTAATAATGGCATTTGTTAAGCGCTTACTATGTGTAAAGCACTGTTCTAAGCACTGGGGAGGATACAAGGTGATCAGGTTTTTTCCACTTGGGACTCACAGTCTTCATCCCCGTTTTCCAGAGGAGGGAACTGAGGCCCAGAGAAGTGAAGTGACTTGCCCAAAGTCACACAGCTGACCAGTGGCGGAGCCAGGATTTGAACCCACGACCTCTGCCTCCCAAGCCCGGGCTCTTTCCAGTGAGTCACGCTGCTTCTCTATGAGAGGAGATCCTGGGACTTCCCTCAGAGAAGCAGAGGAATTACCTCTTTGGGGTGCCAGATTTGTGTGTGTGTGTGGTATTGTCTCTATCTGGGCCCAACTGTACTTTCCCAGCGCTTAGTACAGTGCTCTGCACACAGTAAGCGCTCAATAAATACGATTGAATGATTTAAGTGGTTATTATATGTCAGGCATCGTACTAAGCCCTAGGGTAGAGACGAGTTAATCAGGTTGGACGCAGTCCCTGTCCCACCCTGGGCTCACAGCCTTCCATCCCCATTTTCCAGATAAAGGAACCGAGGCCCAGAGAAGTGAAGCGACTTGCCCAAGGCCACACAGCGGCCGAGTGGCGGAACTGGGATTCGAACCCAGGTCCTCCTGACTCCCAGGCCCGGCCTCTATCCGCTAGGCCGTGCTGCTTCTCCGACGTGCGGAGGAGGCATTGTAACACCGCTTGTCTGCTGCGGGACCTTGGGCGAGTCACTTCACTTCTCTGGGCCTCAGTTGCCTCATCAGGAAAATGGGGGTGAAGACTGTGAGCCCCACGTGGGACAGGGGCTGTGTCCAATCGGATTGCCTCGTATCTACTCCGGCGCTTTAGAGCAGTGTTGGCACATAGTAAGCGCTCAACAAGTACCTTAAGAATTATTAGACTGTGAATTTTTAGACTGTGAGCTCACTGTTGGGTAGGGACTGTCTCTATATGTTGCCAATTTGTACTTCCCAAGCGCTTAGTACAGTGCTCTGCACATAGCGCTCAGTAAATACGATTGATTGATTAAGAATTATTATACATATACATATGTATAATATAATACATATACATATAATGCATAATATACATATAATATGTAATATACATATAATAATATATATATTATCACAACTCTGTGGTAGGGGGGTAGGGGAACTCTCATCCTCCCTCCTCCTGCGTCTCCAACAAGACCGCAGGGCTTCCAGAGAGAGGTGTTCCCAAGGTGGGAAGTACGGTAAGGAACGTTCCCAAGGTGGGAAGTACGGTAAGGAACGTTCTCAAGGTGGGAAGTACGGTAAGGAACCCCTCTGGCCGCCGCAGAGGGGCCCATCGCAAAAATGGGGGGCTCCCGGGACCTCACCAAGATGGCGCCCACCTAGACCTCACCAAGATGGTGCCCGCCCTCCCCTCCTCATTCATTCATTCATTCATTCAGTCGTATTTATTGAGCGCTTACTGTGTGCAGAGCACTGGACTAAGCGCTTGGGAAGTCCAAGTTGCACCCACCTCCAAGATGGTGGGCGCACGGCTCCTCACAGAGACGGCGTGGAAGTCAGGATCTCGGGTCTTGGGCGGTCATGGGCACCACGGAGAGACTAAAGAAACGCCAAAGGACCGATTTCTTGCCCTCGCCTCTGAAACGGGCCGCCATCCCACCCCTCCCCTGAGGGAAAGTTGGCCTCTGGGCCCAGGCGGCCCCGGCGATCGTTGGTTTTGTGGATTTCCCGGGGGGCGTGAGATACAGGCCGCGGCATAGACGGGCCGGCCCTCGCGAGCGTGGGGCGCGTTCAAATCCTGCCCCGTTAGCAGGGCTCTTTGCGGCCGGTCACGCTCCCTGGAGGCCCGCCGGGCCTCCCTTTGACCCGGCTCAATGCTGGACATATCTATTCTATCTATTTTATTTTGTTAGTATGTTTGGTTTTGTTCTCTGTCTCCCCCTTTTAGACTGTGAGCCCACTGTTGGGTAGGGACTGTCTCTAGATGTTGCCAATTTGTACTTCCCAAACGCTTAGTACAGTGCTCTGCACATAGTAAGCACTCAATAAATACGATTGATGATGATGATGATGGACGCCTTCACCTGGGGCAGGAGGCCGGGGTGTGGCCATCAGGTTTCCGTACCGGCCGACCGAGGCCTCTGTGGCCGAAGGAATTCTATTAATTTTATTTTGTTAGTATGTTTGGTTTTGTTCTCTGTCTCCCCCTTTTAGACTGTGAGCCCACTGTTGGGTAGGGACTGTCTCTAGATGTTGCCAATTTGTACTTCCCAAGCGCTTAGTCCAGTGCTCTGCACATAGTAAGCGCTCAATAAATACGATTGATGATGATGATGATGGACGCCTTCACCTGGGGCAGGAGGCCGGGGTGTGGCCATCAGGTTTCCGTACGGGCCGACCGAGGCCTCTGTGGCCGAAGGAATTCTATTTATTTTATTTTGTTAGTATGTTTGGTTTTGTTCTCCGTCTCCCCCTTTTAGACTGTGAGCCCACTGTTGGGTAGGGACTGTCTCTATATGTTGCCAATTGGTGCTTCCCAAGCGCTTAGTCCAGTGCTCTGCACATAGTAAGCGCTCAATAAATACGATTGATCGATTGATTGATTGAGGGGCGGTCGCCACCCGATCCTCTCCATCGCCATGGCCACAGCCAAGCCCGGCCAGACGCCGGGAATGTGCCGTGGGTCGGACTTCTCCCCGCAGGGCAGCCACCCGCCATGTCCTCCCCCCCGACATTCCTCTGTAGAAAACTCCCCCGCCGTCGGCAGTGTGTGGCGTTTTCCAAGTCGCCGGTGCCAGAGCTTCGCCGGAAAGACCAGGCCGGGCTCTTCTGGGGTCCCCTCAGGGGGGCAACTCAGTCTGCGTTGCCCCCTTTCTCTAATCATCATCATTAATCGTATTTATTGAGCGCTTACTGTGTGCAGAGCACTGTACTGAGCGCTCGGGAAGCACAAGTTGGCAACATATAGAGGTGGTCCCTGCCCAACAGTGGGATCACAGTCTAGAAGGGGGCTCACGTCCCCTGGAAAAGATGGGAAGGGACAGGCTCGGCCGACTCCCCCCACCAGGCCGGACGGGCCCACGGGTGGTCTGGGGGCGGCCTATACATCGGCCAACTTGGAAGGATCATTCATTCATTCAGTCATATTTATTGAGCGTTTACTGTGTGTAGAGCACTGTACTAAGCGCGATTCGGCAACGGATTCCCGAGGTCCCGAGCCGCTCTCTGCTCCCGACCACTGCGCGCCCCTTCCCCGCCTCTGCCGGGGGTCGCTCCCTCCGGCTCGCCTCGGTCCGGGGGCCGGGTTCGGCCGGCCCGCGGTGCCGAGTTCGAGACTGGAAGCCAGGTGGCCTCTTCTAGGCCCAAGGGGCCGGGGCTACAGGATGGGCAAGAGTGATAATGACTGCCGCAGTCGGTAAGCTCACTGTGGGCAGGGAAAGCGTCTGTTATATTGTTGTATTGTCAATCGATCAATCAATCAATCGTATTTATTGAGCGCTTACTGTGTGCAGAGCACTGTACTAAGCGCTTGGGAAGTACAAGTCGGCAACACATAGAGACAGTCCTTACCCAACAGTGGGCTCACAGTCTAGAAGGGGGAGACAGAGAACAAAACCAAACGTACTAACAAAATAAAATAAATAGAATAGATATGTACAAGTAAGATAATCGGCGGAGCCGGGATTCGAACCCATGACCTCTGACTCCAAAGCCCGGGCTCTTTTTCACTGAGCCGCGCTGCTTCTCTGTGCAATGGCACAGAGACAGTGAGACAGCTTGTCCTCTCCCAAGCGCTTAGTACAGTGCCCTGCACACGGTAGGTGCCCAATAAATAATAATAATGATATTTGGTAAGCGCTTACTAGGTGTCAAGCACCGTTCTAAGCGCTGGGGTAGAAACAAAGTTGCATAGAGTCCCTGTCCCACGTGGGGCTCACGGTCTCAATCCCCATTTTACAGATGAGGGAACTGAGGCACGGAGAAGTGGAGCGACTCGTCCGAGGTCACAGAGCAGACAAGTGGCAAAGCCGGGATGAAAGCCGAGGTCCTTCTGGTTCCCAGGCCGGGCCTCTATCCACTAGGCCATGCTGTTTCTGGTGATTGATTAAACACTTTCTGGATGCCAAGCACTGTACTAAGCGCCGGGGCATGCAAAGTCAGATCAGACACAGTCCCTGTCCCCTGCGGGTTTCATCGTCTAAGAGAGAAGAGCAGGGATTTCGTCTTTATTTAGTCCCTGTCCCACGTGGGGCTCACGGACTTAATCCCCATTTTACAGATGAGGAAACTGAGGCACGGAGAAGCGAAGGGACTCGTCCAAGGTCACAGAGCAGACAAGCGGCAGAGCCGGGATGAGAACCCAAGTCCTTCGGATTCCCAGGCCCGGGCTCTACCCACTGGGCCATACTGCTTCTACTCTGTGCCTATAGCACTGTTCTAAGCGCTGGGGTGATCGGGTGGGACCAAGGCCCTGGCCCACATGGGGGGGTCTCAGTCTTCATCCCCATTTTACAGCTGAGGTAACTAAGGCACAGAGAAGTTCAGTGACTCGCCCAAGGCCACCCAGCACGCAAGTGGCGGAGCCGGGATTAGAACCCACGTCCTCTGACTGCCAAGCCCGGGCTCTATCCGCTGAGCCACGCTGCTTCTCGACAGAGAAGATAGAAAAAGGAGGGTCCAGTTTAGTCCTCCTGTTGGATCGAGCCCGGGCCTGGGCGTCCAAAGGACCTGGGTTCTAATCCCGGCTCCGCCGCTTGTCTGCCGTGTGACCTTGGGCGAGTCGCTTCGCTTCTCTGGGCCTCAGTTCCCTCATCTGGAAAATGGGGGTGGAGACTGGGAGCCTCACGTGGGACAGGGACTGTGCCCGACCCGATTTGCCTGTGTCCACCCCAGCGCTTAGTATAGCTCCTGGCACATAGTAAGCGCCAACTGTCGGCTGTGTGACTTTGGGCAAGTCACTTCTCCGTGCCTCAGTTACCTCATCTGTAAAATTGGGATTAAAACCGTGAGCCCCCCGTGGGGCAACCCGATCACCTTGTAACCTCCCTGGCGCTTAGAACAGTGCTTTGCACATAGTGAGCGCTTAATAAATGCCATCATTATTATTATTATTATTATCAAGAGCTTCAGAAACGCCGCAGCTGTTACGAAGGAGCTTAAGCGTGGCAAATATTTGGCTACCAACGGGTACTTCTAGACTGTGAGCCCACTGTTGGGTAGGGACCGTCTCTATATGTTGCCAGCTTGTACTTCCCAAGCACTCAGTACAGTGCTCTGCACACAGTAAGCGCTCAATAAATACGAGTGATTGATTGATTACTGTATTGGCCGCCTCAGCAGGTACAGTGGCGGGGACTTTGAAGGTGGTTGGCAACCCGAAGTCAGTCCGGGAGAGACTCCGTTGGATTCTGTCGGGGGGGTCAATCCCAGAGTTGGGAATAAACTACCGCAAAGCCGGGGCTATAAATACGGTCGGGTGCAGCGCTTAGAACAGTGCTTGGCACATAGTAAGCGCTTAACAAATACCAACATTAAAACCCAGAGCTGCCCGCCACCGCTGTAAATCCTCCAGCCAGGTGTCGTCAAGAGGCTAAGCTGGGCGGGTTCAGAGGTCAACGTGGCCAAAGACGGGGAAAAAAAAACACTACCGGTCTCTTTTTTAAAAAAAAATATTGTATGTGTTAAGCGCTTACTATGCTCCAGTCCTAAGCGCTGGAGTGGATGCATGCTAATCGGGTTGGACACAGTCCATGGCGTAGCGGACAGAACGCAGTCCTGGAGGTCAGAAGGGCGTGGGTTCTAATCCCAGCCCCGCCACGTGTCTGCTGGGTGGCCTTGGGCAGGTCGCTTCTCTTCCCTGTGCCTCGGTTACCTCACCTGGAAAATGGGGATGGAGATCATGAGCCCCGGGTGGGACGGGGACTGAGTCCAACCCGATTTGCTGGTATCCACCCCAGCGCTTAATACAGCGCCTGGCACGTGGTAAGCGCTTAAGAGATACCATAATTATTATCGTGATTCCCCTTGGGGCGCACAGTCTTAATCCCCATTTCGCAGATGAGGGCACTGGGGTCCAGAGAAGTGGAGTGACTTGCCCAGGGTCACACAGCAGACAACTGGCGGAGCCGGGATTAGAACCCAGGTCCTTCTGACTTCCAGGGCCGGGCTCTAGCCACAAGGCCACGCTGCTTGTCACGTTACCCCGTCAATCGATCAAATTTATTGAGCACATCATCATCATCATCAATCGTATTTATTGAGCGCTTACTGTGTGCAGAGCACTGTACTGAGCGCTTGGGAAGTACAAGTTGGCAACATATAGAGACAGTCCATACCCAACAGTGGGAGCACATACTGTGTGCAGAGCACTGTACTGAGCCCTGGGAGAGGACAACACAACAACAAACAGACTCATTCCCTGCCCACAGCGAGCTTCTAGACTGTGAGCCCACTGTCGGGTAGGGACCATCTCTTTATGTTGCCAACGTGTACTTCCCAAGCGCTTAGTACAGTGCTCTGCCCACAGTAAGCGCTCAATAAATACGATTGAATGAATGAATGAATGAAAGGATGGTCTTTGGCAAGCGCTCGCTCTCTGCCGAGCACTGTTCCAAGTATGGGGTTAGATAGAAGGTCATCCCCATCGCGCTCTTCATCCCCATTTTACGGCCAATGTAACTGCGGCCTGGAGAATAATAATAACAATGATGGCATTTATTAAGTGCTTACTATGTGCAAGCACTGGGGACTAAGCGCTTAGAATAGTGCCTAAAAGCGTTCTAAGCGCTTTTAGACTGTGAGCCCACTGTTGGGTAGGGACTGTCTCTATATGTTGTCAACTTGTACTTCCCAAGAGCTTAGTACAGTGCTCTGCACACAGTAAGCGCTCAATAAATACGATTGATGATGATGATGATGACGGGGAGGTTCCAAGGTGACCAGGTGGTCCCACGGGTGGCTCACAGTCTTCATCCCCATGTTACAGATGAGGGAACTGAGGCCCAGAGAAGCGAAGTGACTTGCCCAAAGTCACGCGGCTGACAATTGGCGGAGCCGGGATTTGAACCCGTGACTGCTGACTCCAAAGCCCGAGCTCTTTCCACTGAGCCACTCTGCTTCTAATAATAATAATAATAATAATTATGGCATTTATTAAGCGCTTACTATGTGCAAAGCACTGTTCTAAGCGCTGGGGAGGATACAAGGTGATCAGGTTGTCCCACGGGGGGCTCACAGTCTTCATCCCCATTTTACAGATGAGGGAACTGAGGCCCAGAGAAGCGAAGTGACTTGCCCAAAGTCACGCAGCTGACAATTGGCGGAGCCAGGATTTGAACCCGTGACCGCTGACTCCAAAGCCCGGGCTCTTTCCATTGAGCCACGCTGCTTCTCCAAGTGAAGCGACTCGCCCGAGGTCGCGCTGCGGGAAAGCAGCCGAGCGGGATTAGAACCCAGGTCCTTCTGACCTGGCTTTCTTCGCTACCCCACGCTGCTTCTCTAAAGTCCAAGGGTGCCCCTCTACTGGGAAACCCCGGGAGATCCTTGAGGACAGGGACCTCGTCATCATCATCATCATCATCAATCGCATTTATTGAGCGCTTACTGTGTGCAGAGCACTGTACTAAGCGCTTGGGAAGTCCAAGTTGGCAACATATAGAGACAGTCCCTACCCAACAGTGGGCTCACAGTCTAAAAGGGGGAGACAGAGTCTCTCGACTCTACTGTATTGTCCTCTCCCAAGCGCTTAGTACAGTGCCCCGCACTCCGTAAACTCCTCGAGGGCCGGGATTACGTCCGCCAACTCTTCGTTGGTTCGTTCAGTCGGATTGATTGAGCGCTTACTGTGTGAGGAGCACTGTACTAAGCGCTCGGGAAGTACAGTTCGGCCACCGATGGAGACATTCCCTACCCGACAATGGGCTCAAAATGCGTCCCGGCCCGTGGGTCGCCTTCAGACCAGGGACAAGCAACTACAGTGGGAGAGTTTGGAGGGGAGGCGGGGGGGGAATGGAATGGATGTTCCGGGAATCCGGGCCGGAGGGAACAAAGGGGATGATTGAACCGGAGGCTGGATGGGGTGGCAGTGGTGCGTGGGAATGGCGGCACGGCGGGGAGGATCTGAAACCAGCCGAGATTCCCAACTCCCTCCTTCCTTAATAATGACGGTGTTTGTTAAGCGCTTACTACATGTCCAGCACTGTTCTAAGTGCCGAACAATGCTCCCTTCTCTCCCTCCTTCCCTCGGGAGCTATGTGGGACTGCCTGACGTACTTATTTATTATCAATGACTTATTTATTCACATAAATGTCTGTCTCCCCACTCTAGACTGTTGCGAGGCGGGCACCATTTGTGAAAGCCGTGTGGGCGATGGCGGCAGAAAGGGAGGCGGCTTAAATCTTGACGATAATCATAATAATAACAGTAATGATTGTGGTATCTAAGTGTTTATTATGTGGCAGGCACTGTGCTAAGCACTGGGGTGGATACAAGCCAATCAGGTCACTGTTGGGTAGGACGGAGAACAAATATCGACGACTCATTTTACAGATGAGGGCACTGAGGCCCAGAGAAGTGGAGTGACTTGTCCAAGGTCACACAGCAAGCAAGCGGCGGAGCCGGGATTAGAACCCAAGTCCTCCGGCTCCCGGGCCCGGGCTCTTTCCACTAGGCCAGGCTGCTTGCCGAGAGAACAAAACCAGTGGAGAGAATGCCTTGTTTCCTGACCACCAGAGACTCGAGGGATTTAATCATTAAACTAATCTTGATGTTTGAGCCACACATTCATTCATTCATTCAATCGTATTTATTGAGCGCTTACTGTGTGCAGAGCACTGAACTAAGCGCTTGGGAAGTACAAGGTGGCAACATATACAGTCCCTACCCAACAGCAGGCTCACAGTCTAGAAGGGGGAGACAGACAACAAAGCTCAACATATTAACAAAATAAAATAAATCGAATAAATATGTACAAATAAACTAGAGTAATAAATACGTACAAACATATATACAGGTGCTGTGGGGAGGGGAAGGAGGAAAGCTGGGAGGGATGGAGAGGGGGACGAGGGGGAGAGGAAAGGGGGGCTCAGTCTTGGAAGGCCTCCTGGAGGAGGTGAGCTCTCGGTAGGGCTTTGAAGGGAGAAAGAGAGCTAGCTTGGCGGATGTGCGGAGGAGGGCATTCCAGGCCGGGGGAGGACGTGGGCAGGGGGTAGATGGCGGGACAGGCGAGAACGATTATTAAAATTATTATGTTAATAATCAGAACAATATTCCAGAAATCCTTCTAGAAACTGGGCCCCACAGCCCTCTTGGCTACGGTCCCGTCTCCCTCCTCCCACTCCCGGGCAAACTCCTTTAACGGCTTATTTACACCTCTCCTCCAACTCCCTTCTTGACCCGATATGAAAAGCTTCCTCTCCTTTCTTCATCCCGATAACACTCTCCCCAAAGTCACCGGGGACTGCCTTCTTGCCAAATTCAATGACCTCTACTCCATCCTAATCCTCGACCTCTAGGCTGGCTTTTTTTTTTTCCATGGTGTCTTTCAAGCGCTTACTATGTGCCGGGCATCGTACTAAACGCTGGGGGAGATCCCTATCCCACATGGGGCCCACGAGCTCTCCGGGAGAACAGGTATCGAATCCCCCTCCGCCCCGTCTCGCAAGCCCGTCATCTTGGCGTTATCCTCGATTCGTTTCTCTCTTTCTACCCACGTGTGTAATTCAATTAATTCATCAGTCACGGTTCTACCTTCACGACATCGGGAAAAATCCACCCTTTCCTCTATATCCGCGCTGCCATTACACCGGTCCAAGCCCCCATCCTAGCCCATCTGGACAATCGCATCGGTCTCCTCGCAGACCTCCCGGCCTCCTGTCTCTTCCCATTCCTGTCCATACTTCACTCGGCTGCCCGGATCATTTTCCTACAATTTTCCAGTTCTGGTCCATGTTTCCCCACTCCTCAAGAACCTCCATCAGACAGAGACTCCTTACCGTCAACTTTAAAGCACTCAAATCACCTCGCCCCCTCCTCTCCTGCATTGCCGATATCCTACTATCACCCAGCCCGCACGCTTCACTCCTCCGATAATAATAATAATAATAATAGCAATGGCGTTTAAGTGCTTACTATCAATCAATCATATTTATTGAGCGCTTACTGTGTGCGGAGCACTGGACTAAGTGCTTGGAAAGTCCAAGTTGGCAACATATAGAGACGGTCCCTACCCAACAGTGGGCTCACGGTCTAGAAGGGGGAGACAGAGAACAAAACCAAACATATTAACAAAATAAAATAGGTAGAATAAATATGTACAAGTAAAATAAATAGAGTAATAAATACGTGCAAATAAGCACTGTTCTAAGCGCTGGGGTAGATACGAGGTGATCAGGCTGTCCCACGTGGGACTCACAGTCTTCATCCCCATTTTACAGATGAGGCAACTGAGGCCCAGAGAAGTCAAGTGACCAACTTACTCACTGTACCTCAATAACAATAATAATAATAATGGCATTTATTAAGCGCTTACTACGTTTTCTAAGCACTGGGGGAGATACAAGGTGATCAGCTTGTCCCACGGGGGTCATCCCACCCTCAGCCCCCCAAAACCTCCCAAGATCAGCGTGGCCTAGTGAATACAGCCCGGGTTTGGGAGTTGGAAGGATCTGAGTTCTAATCCCAGCTCCGCCACTTGTCTGCTGTGTGACCTTGGGCAGGTCTATTCTCTTCTCTGTGCCTCAGTTCCCTCTTCTGCAAAATGGGGTTTGATGGTGAGCCCCATCTGGGTCCTACTTAATTAGCTTGTATCGAATTCTCTGTGGTCAGGGACTGTGTCTGTTTATTGTTGTATTGTCCTCTCCCGAGCGCTTAGTTCAGTGCTTTGCACCCAGTAGGCGCTCAGTAAACACAATTGAATGTGATTGAATGGTGGCACAGAATAAGCGCTTAGCAAATACCACTGGAAAAAAAATGTCCACATTCATCGTTTATTCATTTATCATCATCAATCGTATTTATTGAGCGCTTGCTCTGTGCAGAGCACTGTACTAAGCGCTTCATTTATATTAATGTCTGTCTCCCCTGCTAGGCTGTAAGGGCCTAATTAGGCAGGGAACACAGCTAACCGAGTCTCCCACGCGCTTAGCACACAGTACTCTGCGCATAGTAAGGTCACTGTGGACGGGGAATGTGTCTCGCCTAAGCGTTTAGTACAGTGCTTTAATAATAATAACGATGACATTTGTTAAGTGCTTACTATGTGCCAGGCACTGTACTAAGCACTGGGGTGGATACAAGATGATCAGGTTGGACACAGTCAATGTCCCACGGGGGGCTCTCAGTCTTTATCCCCATTTTACGGAGGAGGGAACTGAGGTCCAGAGAAGTGAAGTGCCTTGCCCAAGGTCACACAGCAGACGAGCGGTAGAGTGGGGACATGGTAAGCGCTCAATAAATACGATCGAATGAACGGTAAACTCTCAATCAGCGCCATCGACGATGACGACGAATCCCCGTTTTACAGATGAGGAGACGGAGGCCCAGAGGAGAGAAGCGACGGGCCGGGATTCGAACGCGGGTCCCAGGGCAGGATGTGTGAGACAGACCTGCTCCCCGCGGAGCGGCCCGGCCCGGCTCGGCCCTCGGACGAGTCCTCGGACACGTGCCTCCAGCCGGACCGCTGGCACAGGCTCCGCGCCACCGTCCGCAAGCTGGAATTTTGGGAGAGCTTCGAGGCCGAGCTCATCGGCCGCGGCTTCTTCTCCGAGGTGTACAAGGTACGGGGGGATTGGGGGGCATCAATCAATCAATCAATCGTATTTATTGAGCGCTTCCTGTGTGCAGAGCACTGTACTGAGCGCTTGGGAAGTACAAGTCGGCAACACATAAGCTCCCAACCATCTCCTCATTTCCCTCCTACCTTAAGCTCGTTGTAGGTAAGGAACGAGCCAGTGTATTATTCTGCTGGACTCGCCCCAACGCTTGGCACACGGTAAGCGCTCGATAGAGACGATTGAACGAATGAACGGAAGCAGCGTGGCTCAGTGGAAAGAGCCCGGGCTTTGGAGTCCGAGGTCCTGGGTTCAAATCCCGGCTCCGCCGATTGTCAGCTGGGTGACTTTGGGCGAGTCACTTCACTTCTCTGGGCCTCAGTCACCTCATTTGGAAAATGGGGATGAAGACTGTGAGTCCCAAGCGGGACAACCTGATCACCGTGTATCCTCCCCAGCGCTTAGTACAGGGCTTTGCACATAGTAAGCGCTTAACAAATGCCATTATTATTAGAGAAGCAGCGTGGCTCAGAGAAGCAGCGTGGCTCAGTGGAAAGAGCCCGGGATTTGGAGTCAGAGGTCAAGGGTTCGAATCCTGGCTCCGCCACATGTCTGCTGTGTGACCTTGGGCAAGTCACTTAACTTCTCTGAGCTTCAGGTCCCTCATCTGTAAAATGGGAATGAAGACTGTGAGCCCCACGTGGGACAACTTGATCACCCTGTATCCTCCCCAGCGCTTAGAACAGTGCTCTGCACATAGTAAGTGCTTAACAAATACTATTATTATTATTATTATTATTATTATCATTATTATTATTATTATCTGGCCCACATCCCACCTCTGGCCTGGAATTCCCTCCCTCCTCCAATCCCACACGCAATTCCTCTCCCCTCCCTTCAAAGCCTTATCGAAGGCCCATCTCCTCCAGGAGGCCTTCCTACACTAAAGCCCCCTTTTCCTTCCTTCATTCATTGTCATATTTATTGAACGCTTACTGTGTGCAGAGCACTGTACTAAGTGCTTGGAAAGTACAATTCAGCCACAAAGAGAGACGACCCCTGCCCACAGCGGGCTTCCAGTCTGTGCTTTATTATAGAGCCTTGCCTGCTTGCTAGACTAAAAACTCATAATAATAATAATGGTATTTGTTAGGCACTCAGTGGTTAGGATCGTGTCTAATGATGGCATTTATTAAGTGCTTACTATGTGCAAAGCACTGTTCTAAGCGTGTCTGCCAACTCTATTGGACTCTCCCAAATGCTTAGTAGAGTTAATGCTTATTTAGACTGTGAGCCCACTGTTGGGTAGGGACTGTCTCTATGTGTTGCCAATTTGTACTTCCCAAGCGCTTAGTACAGTGCTCTGCACATAGTAAGCGCTCAATAAATACGATTGATTGATTGATTGATTGATTATTTATTAATAAATAAATGAATAAATAATACTCCCAAGCACACAGTAGACTGTAAGCTCCTCGATGGCAAGGATCATGGCTGCCAACTCTATTGGCAGTGTGGCTTCCCCGCCTTCTTAGAGAAGCAGCGTGGCTCAGTGGAAAGAGCCCGGGCTTTGGAGTCGGAGGTCATGGGTTCAAATCCCGGCTCCGCCACTTGTCAGCCGGGTGACTTTGGGCGAGTCACTTCACTTCTCTGGGCCTCAGTGACCTCATCTGGAAAATGGGGATTAAAACTGTGAGCCCCCCATGGGACAACCTGATCACCTTGTATCCCCCCAGGGCTTAGAAAAGTGCTTTGCACATAGTAAGCGCTTAATAAATGCCATCATTATTGGACTCTCCCAGGTGCTTAGCACAGTGCTCTGCACACAGGAGGCGCTCAATAAATACCACTGTTTGATTGGCCTTTCTGTCTTTGACTCCCTCCCGCTCATGCCGTTCCTTGACCTAGAAACCTGTCCCTTCTCCAGATTCACCAGATCCCAGCCCTCCCCGCTTTCAGCGCTTCCCCCAGGAGCCCCTCCGTGATTAATTCCCCAAACTCCACGGCGCGTCAGCCTAATAGCCATTCCGGACACTGATGTATTTATACGTGACTCGGCATTTATGTGTAGCTATCTATTCGGTTGCGTGTTTAATTATTTAATCCGATATCCCATCCCGGTACTCTCTTTCCATTCCCTATCTGATCGTCATTCGTCCTAATTGTACGTATTTTTACGCGTCCCCCCAAGCCGAGAGATCGTTAGCCCTTCTGGGAAGGAAATGTGAGGTTTGGGTCTGTGGTAATTTTCCAAGATGTGCTCAGTAATGATAATAATATTTGTTAAGTGCTTACTCTGTGCCAAGCGCTGTTCTAAGCACTGGGGGGGATACAAGGTGATGAGGTTGGCCCACGTGGGGCTCACAGTCTTCGTCCCCAGTTGACAGATGAGGTCACTGAGGCCCAGACAAGCCAAGTGACTTGCCCAAAGTCACACAGCTGACCGGTGGCGGGGTCGGGATTAGAACCCAGTACCTCTGACTCCCAAGCCCGGGCTCTTTCCACTGAGCCACGCTGCTTCTCAGCGTGTGTGTGTGTGGGTGTTGACAGTATTTTCCTTCTCTGAAGCTCCCGTGATCAGATTTCTCTCCAGTTTACCCAAGTTCATTCATTCATCCATTCAGTCAGCCAATCAAAATTTACTGAGCACTTACTGAGCGCAGAGCACTGTACTAAGCGCGTAGAAAAGTAGAATACAATACATTCCCTGCCCACAAGGAGCCTAGAGGCGGCGAAGACGGACATGAGTAGAAATAAATAAATGACAAATAAAAAAAGAAGCAGCGTGGCTCAGTGGAAAGAGCCCGGGCTTTGGAGTCCGAGGTCGTGGGTTCAAATCCCAGCTCCGCCACTTGTCAGCTGGGTGACTTTGGGCAAGTCACTTCACTTCTCTGGGCCTCAGTTCCCTCATCTGTAAAATGGGGATTAAGACTGTGAGCCCCCCGTGGGACCACCTGATCACCTTGTAACCTCCCCAGCGCTTAGAACAGTGCTTTGCACATAGTAAGCGCTTAATAAATGCCATTATTATTATTATAAGTGCTTACCAGGTGCCAGGCACTGTACTAAGTGCCAAGGTAGAGACCAGATCACTAGGACCCACATGGGACTCCCAGTCCCAAGGAGGAGGGAGACCAGGTATTGCCTCCCCATTTTGCAGGTGAGGGAACTGAGGCCCAGACAAGAGAAGTCACTTCTCTGACCCTCAGTTGTCTCATCTGTAAAATGGGGAGGAAGACCGGAGGCCCCGTGGGAGGCAGGGACTGGGTCCAACTTGATGAGCTTGTATTTACCCCAGCACCTAGTTCAATGACTGGCACATATATGTTTGTTCATATTTATTACTCTATTTATTTTACTTGTGCATACCTATTCTATTTATTTTATTTTGCTAATATGTCTTGTTTTGTTCTCTGCCTCCGCCCTTCTAGACTGTGAGCCCACTGTTGGGTAGGGACCGTCTCTATGTGTTGCCAACTTGTACTTCCCAAGCGCTTAGTACAGTGCTCTGCACACAGTAAGCGCTCAATAAATACGATTGATTGATTGATTGATAAGTGGTGTGGGGCGGGGAAGGGGGAAGAGCAAAGGGAGCAAGTCGGCCGACGCAGAAGGGAGTGGGAGATGAGGAAAGCCGGAGATTAGTCTGGGAAGGCTTCTTGGAAGAGATGGGCCAGCGCTGGTCAGCCCTGCAGAAGACCCCAGCTGGCCCCCCGAGACCCTCTCCCAGCCCCCAGGATTTGAGACCCTCATTCATTCAGTCGTATTTATTGAGCGCTTACTGTGTGCAGAGCACTGTACTAAGCGCTTGGGAAGTACAAGTCAACAACAGAGACGGTCCCTACCCGACAACGGGCTCACGGTCTAGAAGGGGGAGACAGACAAAACAAAACAGGTGGACGGGTGTCAAGTCGTCAGAACAAATGGAATTAAAGCTAGATGCACATCATTAACAAAATAAATAGAGTAGTAAATATGGACAAGTAAAATAAATCGAGTAATAAATCTGTACAGACATAATAATAATAATGATGGCATTTATTAAGCGCTTACTATGTGCAAAGCACTGTTCTAAGCGCTGGGAGGATACACGGTGATGAGGTTGTCCCACGTGGGGCTCACAGTCTTCATCCCCATTTTACAGATGAGGGAACTGAGGCCCAGAGAAGTGAAGTGACTTGCCCAAAGTCACACAGCTGACGAGTGGTGGAGCCGGGATTTGAACCCGTGACCTCTGACTCCAAAGCCCGGGCTCTTTCCCACCGAGCCACGCTGCTTCTCTAACATAGTTTCCTCTGACATCGTTTTCAGCCAGCAGGCTCTGCGACCGCAGCCTGGCCTAGTGGATAGAGCCCGGGCCTGGGAGCCGGGTTCTAATCCACTTGTCGGCTGGGTGACCTTGGGCAGGTCATTTCACTTCTGTGGGCTTCGGTAAAAGGGGGGCTATAAGACTGTGAGCCTCATGTGGGACAGGGGTGGCTGAGAGCGCTAACTTTGAGGGCTCAGACCGACGCCCTCCCCTCAATCAATCAATCGTATTTATTGAGCGCTTACTGTGGGCAGAGCACTGTACTAAGCGCTTGGGAAGTACAAGTTGGCAACATCTAGAGACGGTCCCTACCCAACGGTGGGCTCCCAGCCGAAGCGGTGGGGGCTGAGTGTGCTGTTGTCAGCGTGCACCCCCACAGTCACCCCCTCTCGCTCCTTTCCCGGCAACCTTTGCTTTCTCCCATCCGCCCACGCCCACCCACACCAGATGCCAGCTGCTCTCACTCTGCCCCTCGCCCGCAGCCCCGTCTCCATGGTAACCGCCGCTGCTCGTGTCCCCCACCACGGTGGTGTCGGGGGGAGTCCCAGAAAACCTGGGCTCTGAGCTGGAAAAGAGATGGAGCGTGGATAGAGAAGCAGCCTGGCTCATCATCATCATCAATCGTATTTATTGAGCGCTTACTATGTGCAGAGCACTCTACGAAGCACTTGGGAAGTACAAATTGGCAACATATAGAGACAGTCCCTACCCAACAGTGAGCTCACAGTCTAAAAGGAGTCCCAGGTTGTGGGTTCCAATCCCGGCTCCGCCAACTGGCAGCTGTGTGACTTTGGACGAGTCATCATCATCATCAATCGTATTTATTGAGCACTTCCTATGTGCAGAGCACTGTACTAAGCGCTTGGGAAGTACAAATTGGCAATTGAGGCCCGGAGTCACTTCTCCGGGCCTCAGTTCCCTCATCTGTAAAACGGGGGTTAAGACTGGGAGCCTCCCGTGGGACCACCTGATCGCCTTGTAACCTCCCCAGCGCTCTGAACGGTGCTTTGCACATAGTAAGAGAAGCAGCGTGGCTCAGTGGAAAGAGCCCGGGCTTTGGAGTCAGAGGTCATGGGTTCGAGTCCCGGCTCCACCAGTTGTCAGCTGGGTGACTCTGGGCAAGTCACTTCACTTCTCTGGGCCTCAGTTACCTCATCTGGAAAATGGGGATGAAGACTGGGAGCCCCACGTGGGACAACCTGATCACCTTGTAACCTCCCCAGCGCTTAGAACAGTGCTTTGCACATAGTAAATGCTTAATAAATGCCATTATTATTATAAGCGCTTAGTACAGTGCTCTGCACACAGTAAGCGCTCAATAAATACGATTGATGATAAATGCCGTTATTATTATTATTATGGAGGTGGGGAAGCCAGCCCCCGCCTGGATGTTTGGCTGGGAATTGGGAATGGTGAGAGGGGAGAGGGATCCTCCTCCAGCCTGGGACCACCCGGATCTCTGCTTCGGCTGCCCCCGGCTGGGTTGGGACTAGGGGGGTCCTCAGTGACCCCCTATCCTGACCCCTCTCCTGGCCAGAGAAGGGAAGGTGGCTCTGGAAACCGCATTACCTCGAAATGATCCCCGCGCTTGGCGTCTTTCCTTGGCTTCCACAGCTTGACAAATACCATTTTAATAACAATATTAATAAAAATAAAAATAGTAGTAATAGTGCTTGGTAAGCGCTTACTCTAATTCCAGCTTGTCTGCTGTATGACCTTGGGCAAGTCATGCCACATCTCTGGGCCTCGGTTCCCTCATCCGTAAAATGGAGATTAAGACTGTAAGCCCCACGTGGGACGACCCGATTACCTCGTATCTACCCCAGCGCTTAGAACAGTGCTCGGCACGTAATACTACTAATAATGGTGGTATTTGTTAAGCACTTACTACATAATGCTTGTTATTAACATTATGTGCCGAGCACTGTTCTGCACTTATCCTATCCCACTTTGATTATTATATAATAATAATAATGATAATAATAATTATGGTATTTGTTAAGCATTTACTACGTGCCAGGCACTGTACTAAGCATTGGGGTGGATACAAGCAAATCAGGTTGGATGGACTCAGTCCCTGTCCCACGTGGGGCTCACAATCTCAATTCCCATTTTACAGATGAGGTAACTCAGTCACAGAGAAGTGAAGTGACTTGCCCAAGGTCACACAGGAGATAAGTGGCAGAGCCAGGATTAGAACACGAGGCCTTCCCTGACTAAGCCCTCTTTTCTTTTCCTTCAACTTCCTTTATTTATCCCCCCTCCCAGCCCCACAGCACTTATGTATCTATCTGTAATTTATTTACATTAATGTCTGTCTCCCCCTCTTTACTGTAAGTTCATTGTGGACAGGGAATCTATCTGTTCTATTGTTATACTGTATTGAGCGCTTACTCTGTGCAAAGCCCTAGACTGAGCGCTTGGGAGGGGACAGGAGAACAATAGAACGATGAAGGCTGCAGAGCTGGGGGAGAGGATTGCAATCTGTGGCTGATGGTAATGATGGGGGCATTTACTAAGCGCTTACTATGTGCTAAACACCGGAGATACAGGTTTTGAGAAGGTTGGCATTAAAGGACCAAAGTGGGCGAGTTGGATTGGGGTAGAAGAAGAGGGAGGTGAGGTAGGAGGGGGCGAGGGGATGGACTGCCTTAAAACCGACGGTAAGGACTTCCTGTTCTGGCAGAGGCGGATGGACAACCACCGGAGGTTCTTGAAGAGTGGGAAAACACGCCCCGGACGTTTCTGTAGAAAAACAATCCGGGCAGCAGAGTGAAATATCATCATCATCATCATCAATCGTATTTATTAAGCGCTTACTATGTGCAGAGCACTGTACTAAGCGCTTGGGAAGTACAAATTGGCAACATATAGAGACAGTCCCTACCCAACAGTGGGCTCGCAGTCTAAAAGGGGGAGACAGAGAACAAAACCAAACATACTAACAAAATAAAATAAATAGAATAGATAGGTACAAATAAAATAAATAAATAAATAGAGTAAAAAATATGTACAAACATATATACAAATATGGACTGCAGTGGGGAGAGACGGGAGGCGAGGAGATCAGCAAGTGGACGGGGGGCTGGACTGAACTGGGCGGACTGGGCTGGGCCGGATTTGGGGGTTCTGGGCTGGGCGGGACCGGGCCGGGCCGTACCAGTGAGATTTTTCCACCTGGGAGGGTTCCAGACTGGCAGCATTCCATGTGAGGAAAGGCCTCGATTTCCTGGAAATTCGGGCGTGGGCCTTGGAACAACAAGTCACCCTGAGTCTTCGAGAAAGCTTCGGGGACTCGGTGTATTCCAGGACTTGTCTCTGGAATGTCAATTAGGAAAGCCCGGGGGCCGGACCGGAGAGGCACAGGAAGCCAGGGCGGGGGCCGCTAACCCCCCTAGGTCTTCCCTCGGTCCTGCATCCCGGAGCTAATAGTAATATTAATAATAATAATGTTTGGTTTTGTTCTCTGTCTCCCCCTTTTAGACTGTGAGCCCACTGTCAGGTAGGGACTGTCTCTATATGTTGCCAATTTGTACTTCCCAAGCGCTTAGTACAGTGCTCTGCACATAGTAAGCGCTCAATAAATACGATTGATGATGATGATGATGATAATAACTGTGGTATTTGGTAAGCACTTACCCTGTGCCAGGCACTGTACTAAGCGCAGGGACGGATACAGGCCAATTTAGATTCCGAATCAAGGAGATTCGGCCGTCTAGCCTAAAGCCTGGAGGATGAAATGAGAGAGAGAGGGGCCTTCTTTGGCTAAGCCCTCTTTTCCGCTACCGTCTCTCCTTTTTCCGTCGCCCTCCCACTTGGATCTGACCCGTTCCTCTCCCCCACCGGGCCGTTTCTCAAGAGGGGCACATGAAGGGGGTGGTCAGAGGAGGCTGACAGGCCAACCCCTAGACGGTAAACTCGTTTGGGCAGGGAACATGGCTCCCAACTCCCTTTAAAGCAGTTTGATCCCCTCGCCCCCCTCCTACCTCACCACACTGCTCTCCTCCTCCGTCCCAGCCCGCACGCTTCACTCTAATGCCAACCTTCTCCCTGTCCCTCCATCTCCTCTCTCTCGCCGCCGACCTCTCGCCCTCATCCTGCCTCTTGCCTGGATCGCCCTCCCTCTTCGTTAGGACAATTCCTCTCCCCTCCTTCCAAGCCTTATCGAAGGCCCATCTCCTCCAAGACGCCTTCCCAGACCGCGCCCTCCTTTCCTCTTCTCCCACTCTCTTCCACGGAGCCCCGACTCACTCCGTTTATTCATCTCCCCCTCCCAGCCCCACACCACTTAGGTCCACATCCATCATTTATTTCTTTCTATTAATGTCCGTCTCCTCCTGTAGACTGTCAGCTCGATGTGGGCAGGGAATGTGTCTCTTATATTGTTCTGTCGTCCTCTCCCAAGCACTTAGTACAGTGCCGTGCACAGAGTAAGCACTCAATAAATACGATTGACTCACTGATTGACTACCAACTGTCAATTTGTACTCGCCCAAGCACTTAGTTCAGTGCTCTGCGCCCAATTAGGGCTCGATTTATTGATTGATTGATTGATTGACCGGAGCTGGGGAAGAAAAGAGAAGCTGGGAATGGGTGGGCCCGGGCCTGGACGGGCCTGGGAATTCAGGGGTGACTCCCCAGGACAGTGGGGGATTGCTGAGTTCCTGCTGACACAGGCTGGGGAGGGAATGATAGAATGGAAGCCTCCCGAGGGCAGGAATCCTGTCTACCCACTCTATTATATTCTGCCGAGCATTTTTTTAATGGTTTCTTACTAAGCACTGTACTAAGCGCAGGAGTGGATACAAGATAATCAGATTGAGTACAGTCCCTGTCCCACGTGGGGCTCACGGTCTTAGCAACAGGAAATGCTTGAAAACTACCGTAAGTAACTGTCTCCCCTCAGTGCTTGGCACAGGGTGGGAGCTTGAGAACCACCGTCAATAACCGTCTGCCCCCGCCTTCCCTTGGCCCCAGGTGACCCACAGCGGGACTCGTAAAGTGATGGTAGTCAAGATCTACAAGAACGATGTGGATCAGGAGGTCATCGTGCGGGAGATCACCCTGTTACAGAAGCTGTCTCACCCCAACGTCGTCAGGTGAGTCCGGGCCCGAGACCCCGTGGGGGCCAGCCGGAAACAGCCCTCAAAACCGGGGGACGTTCCCAAGCCTCCATAAAGCAGGCCGAATTCCCCATGAGGGATACCTCTCTCCCTGTCCCCGGGGATTCTCCTCCCCGAGCTTCTCCCTGGTGGCGTGTCATTCCTTCTGGAAGACCCCAGAGAGCAGAGCCGGAAATAGGGCCGGGGGTCTTCCCCCCTCACCCGCCAGACTCAGACTGCGTCCTCCTCCCAGGCGATCCCCCCTGACAGATCTGCCCCAGGGCTCACACCACCCTCCTGCCCTGGGATCCCCTCCCCACCTCGGCTTGGCTAAATCGCATCTCTTCTTTCCTCCTTAAAAGCCCTCCTAAGACGACCCCCTCCTCCAGGAAGGCTTCCCCGATTCTTCTCCACTCCTTCCCAGTCACATTTCCCATCGGTATTTATTTATTTTCTTGAGTCTCTCTCTGTTTCCCTCTCCCTTTGTCCTCTCTCCTTCTCCTCCCTCTCTCCCTTTTTCTCCTCTTCCTTCTCCTCCCCCTCCCTTTTTCTCCTCTCATCTCCTCTCTCCTCTCATCTTTCTCCTCTCCCTTTCTCTCTTTCCTCTCTTTTTCTCTCTCGCCCTCTCTCTCCCTTTTTCCCCTTTCTCCCCACTCTCCTCCATCACTCTTATTGCCTCTTTTCTCTCTTTCTCTTCCTCTCTTCCTTTTCTCCCTCTTCTCCTCTCCTCTGTCCCTCTCTCTCCCTCTCCCTTTTTCTCCCTTTCTCCCCTCTCCACCATCACTCTTCTCTCTCTCTCCTCTGTTTTCTTTCTCTCTCCCTTTTCTCCTCTCCTCTCTCCCTCTCTCTTTTTCTCCCCCTCTCCTCTCTCCATCTCTCCCTATCTCTTCCTCTCTCTCCCTCCTTCTCCTCTCCTCTATCTCTCCCTTCTCTCTTTTCCTCTCTCTCTCTATCTCTCCCTTCCTCTCCCCTTTTCCTCCCTCCCTCTCTCTCTCCCCCTCCTCTCCTCTCTCCCAGCCCCCTCTCAACTCTGCTAACCTTGCAGCCTCCCCCATTAGACCGCGAGCTTGCAGAAGGCAGGGTCTCACCTCTGCCTTGGCTGGTCCATTAATGATCCTGATGATTCCCCGCTGACCGGTTTGGATTTCGAACACCCCGACGGGGCCTTGTCCTGTTCCCGGAGGCCGTGGTGGGCTTGGAAGTTTGCTTCTCCCTTTCTGGAAGAGCTGGTGGACTATTTGATCGCCCAGTGAGCTCGCCTCTGACCAGCTCCTCCGGCTACAAGCCCCCTGGACTGAAGCCCGGGGAGAACCGCGGTGGCCGGAGAGAGCTGAGGGTCTCCTGTGTCTCTCTCTTCCAGGTACCTGGGCATCTGTGTGCAAGGAGAAAAACTCTACCCCATCCTGGAGGTGAGGCCTGAGAAGCATTCCCCCTCCTGGCCTTCCTCCCCGCCCTCATGATGACGAAGATGATGATCATAGTAATAATAATAGTACTCGTTAAGCGCTTACTATGTTCCAAGCACTGGGGGAGATACAAACTAAGCAGGCTGGACACAGTCCCTGTCCCAAATGGGGCTCACACTCCTAATCTCCATTTTCCAAATGAGGGAACTGAGGCCCAGAGAAGTGAAGTGACTCACCCAAGGTCACACAGCGGACTCGTGGGGAGCCGGGATTAGGACCCATGTCCTTCTAACTCCCAGGCCCGGGCTCTGTCCACTAAGCCATGCTGATTTTTCAGTAAGCGCTTACTACGTGCTAAGCACTATGGGGATAGAGAAGCAGCGTGGCTCAGTGGAAAGAGCCCGGGCTTGGGAGCCAGAGGTCGTGGGTTCTAATCCTGGCTCCACCACTTGTCAGCTGTGTGACTTTGGGCAAGTCACTTCGCTGCTCTGGGCCTCAGTATCCTCATCTGTAAAATGGGGATCAAGAGACTGTGAGCCCCACATGGGACAACCTGACCACCTTGTATCCCCCCCAGTGCTAAGAACAGTGCTTCGCACATAGTAAGTACTTAACAAATGCCATTATTATTATTGTTATTATTATTATTATTATTCGACATGGCCTGGAAGAAGGAGCACCAGTCTGGGAGTCGGGAGATCTGGGTTCTAATTCCGCCCCCGCCACTTGCCTGCTGGGACACCTTGGACGAGTCACTTAACTGCTTGATGCCTCAGTTTCTCCCTCTGTAAAATGGGGATTAGACACCTGTTTTCCCCCTTATTTAGACTGTGAGCCCTGCGTGGGACAGGGACTGTGTCCAACCAGATTAATAATAATAATAACAATACCGATGATGATGGTATTTGTTAAGCACTTACTATGTAGCTTGTATCTGCCCCAGAGCTTAGCACAACAGTCACTTCTCCCCCTTTTAGACTGTGAGCCCACTGTTGGGTAGGGACCATCTCTATATGTTGCCAACTTGGACTTCCCAAGCGCTTAGTACAGTGCTCTGCGCATAGTAAGCGCTCAATAAATATGATTGATGATGATGACTGTCTCTATATGTTGCCAACTTGTACTTCCCAGGCGCTTAGTACAGTGCTCTGCGCACAGTAAGTGCTCAATGAATACGATCGATTGATTGATTCTCTGGGCTTCAGTTCCCTCATCTGTAAAATGGGGATTAAGACTGTGAGCCCCACATGGGACAACCTGATCACCTTGTGTCCTCCCCAGCGCTTAGAACAGTGCTTTGCACATAGTAAGCGCTTAACAAATACCAAAACTATTGCTATTACTATCCACCCACAGTGCCTGGCACACAGTATGCGCTTAACAAATACCACAGTTATTATTATTACAGTGGCCGGCACATAGTGAGCGCTGGACGAGTACCATAAAAAAAAAAAGAGCAAGCCACGGTTGTAGCGGTGGGGGGTGAGGGACAAGAGGGGACCCCAATGAGACGGCTAGAGGGCTGGGTTGGCCTCCCTCTTGGGCCGGGCCTGACGCCGAATCCATCTCGGGGTGGTCCCGGGGCGGTCGGTGTCCGCAGTACGTCGACGGCGGCTGTCTGGAGGAGCTGTTGGCCTGCAGGGAGGTCCCTCTGACCTGGAAGGAGAAGCTGAGCCTGGCCTGTGACATCACCAGGGGCATGGTATACCTGCATTCCAAGAATATCTACCACCGGGACCTCAACTCCAAGGTAATAACAATAATAATGGCATTTATTATTAATAATAATATTAATAATATTAATAAGTCTCAAGTCTTAACCCCCATTTTACAAGAAGGTTCTGCCCAGCTAGATGATGATGATAATCATCTCCCCCTCGTCCCCCTCTCCATCCCCCTCATCTTACCTCCTTCCCTGCCCCACAGCACCTGTATATATGTTTGTACATATTTATTACTCTATTTTTTTTATTTCTTTTACTTGTACATATCTATTCTATTTATTTTATTTTGTTAGTATGTTTGGTTTGGTTCTCTGTCTCCCCCTTTTAGACGGTGAGCCCACTGTTGGGTAGGGACTGTCTCTATATGTTGCCAATTTGTACTTCCCAAGCGCTTAGTACAGTGCTCTGCACATAGTAAGCGCTCAATAAATACGATTGATGATGATGATGATGATGATCTATTCTATTTATTTTATTTTGTTAGTATGTTTGGTTTGGTTCTCTGTCTCCCCCTTTTAGACGGTGAGCCCACCATTGGGTAGGGACTGTCTCAATATGTTGCCAACTTGGACTTCCCAAGCGCTTAGTACAGTGCTCTGCACATAGTAAGCGCTCAATAAATACGATTGATGATGATGATGATGATCTATTCTATTTATTTTATTTTGTTAGTATGTTTGGTTTGGTTCTCTGTCTCCCCCTTTTAGACTGTGAGCCCACCGTTGGGTAGGGGCTGTCTCTATGTGTTGCCAACTTGGACTTCCCAAGCGCTTAGTACAGTGCTCTGCACACAGTAAGTGCTCAATAAATACGATTGATGGTGATGATGATGATGATAATAATGTTAGTATTTGTTAAGCGCTTATTATGTGCCGAGCACTGTTCTAAGCTCTGGGGTAGATACAGAGTAATCAGGTTGTCCCACGTGGGGCTCAGTCTTCATCCTGTATATATGTTTGTACGTATTTATTACTCTATTAATTTACTTGTACATATTTATTCTATTTGATTTTGTTAATATGTTTTGTTTCGTTGTCTGTCTCCTCCTTCTAGACTGTGAGCCCGCTGTTTAGTAGGGACGGTCTCTATATCATCAATCGTATTTATTGAGCGCTTACTGTGTGCAGAGCACTGTACTAAGCGCTTACTAAGCGCTTATAGCGCTCTATATGTTGCCAATTTGTACTTCCCAAGTGCTTAGTACAGTGCTCTGCACACAGTGAGCACTCAATAAATACAATTGAATGAATTTGTTAAGCGCTTACTATGTGCCAAGCACTGTTCTAAGCGCTGGGGAGGTTACAGGGTGATCAGGTTGTCCCACAGGGGGCTCACAGTCTTAATCCCCATTTTACAGATGAGGGAACTGAGGCACAGAGAAGTGAAGGGACCTGCCCAAGGTGGCACAGCAGATAAGTGGCGGAGCCGGGATTAGGACCCATGACCTTTCGACTCCCGGGCTGTAGCCACTAAGCCACACTGCTTCACAACGTCCGGGGCCTGGGCTCTGGAGTTGATACAAGATAATCCGGTTCCATTCGGGGCTCATAATCAAGTAGGAGGGAAACGAGTATTAAATCTCCATTTTAGAGATGAGGAAATAGAGCACGGTGAAATTACGTGACTCGTCCAAGGTTACACAACAGACAGGAGGCCGAGCCAGGGCTTTCTGGGTTTGCGATCTTTTCCCTAGGCCACACTTCTCCCCTTAGTAATAATCATAATTTACGGTATTTGTTAAGTGATTGCTGTGTGCCAGACACTGTACTAAGCGGCGGGTACTACGGGCCTGAGCTGAGCACTGGGAAAGAAATATACAGGTGAGCTCTAGATGCGTTTCCTGGTTCCTCAGGGGATCACAATCCCTTTATTACGAGGAGAGGGGAGGGGGTTGGCGACAGGCACTTAAGGAAGGACGCAAGCAAAATATACGATATATTTATGTATATATGTTTGTACATATTTATTACTCTATTTATTCTACTTGTACATATCTATTCTATTTATTTTATTTTGTTAGTATGTTTGGTTTTGTTCTCTGTCTCCCCGTTTTAGACTGTGAGCCCACTGTTGGGTAGGGACTGTATATGTTGCCAATTTGTACTTCCCAAGTGCTTAGTACAGTGCTCTGCACATAGTAAGCGCTCAATAAATATGATTGATGATGATAAGGGCGACCGTCCCTAGAGCCTGGGCTTAGGAGTCAGAAGGTCACAGGTTCTAATCCCGGCTCTGCCACTTGTCTGCTGTGTGGCCTCAGGCAAGCCACTTCACTTCTCTGGGCCTCAGTGACCTCACCTGGACAATGAGACCGTGAGCCCCACTTGGGGACAGAGCCTGTGTCCAACCCGATTCGCTTGGCTCGGGCCTTAATTCAGTGCCTGGCACGTAGTAAGCGTTTAGCAAATACCCTAATCATCATTACAGTGTTTGGCACAGAGTAGGCGCTTAATGCATGCCAAAATCATTATTAAACTTCTCTGTACCTCTGTTGCCTCATCTGCAAAATGGGGATTCAATCCCTGCTCTTCCTCCTGCAGACTGAGGTACCTGATGATCTTGTATCTACCGTAGTGCTTAGTACAGTGCTCAGCACATAGTGAACGCTTAACAAATACCACAGTGACCATCAGGGGTGAAATCCTTCAGGAAACGTCACTCCCCCGCGAGAGCCAGCATCTTCCAAGAGATGGGTTCCATTAGAACCCATGACCTCTGACTCTGACCAGAGACCTTTTGTTCTCTGTCTCCCTCTTCTAGACTGTGAGCCCACTGTTGGGTAGGGACTGTCTCTATATGTTGCCAGCTTGTACTTCCCAAGCGCTTAGTACAGTGCTCTGCACGCAGTAAGCGCTCAATAAATATGATTGATTGATTGACTCCAAAGCCCAGGCTCTTTCCACTGAGCCACGCTGCTTCTCTAATGCCTGTTTTGCTGTCTGTCTCCCCCTTTCTAGACTGTGAGCCCGTTGTGGGCAGGGAAGGTCTCGCTTTGTTGCTGAATTGTCCTTCCCAAGCGCTTAGTATGGTGCTCTGCACACAGTAAGCACTCAATAAATACAATAGAATGAATGAATGATGCCTGTTACATGTTTTCCTGTCTGTCTCTCCCCTTCTAGACTGTGAGCCCGTTGTGGGCAGGGAGGGTCTCTCTTTGTTGCTGAATTGTCCTTCCCAAGCGCCTAGTACGGTGCTCTGCACACAGTAAGCGCTCAATAAATACGATAGAATGAATGAATGATGCCTGTTACATGTTTTCCTGTCTGTCTCTCCCCTTCTAGACTGTGAGCCCGCTGTGGGCAGGGAGGGTGTCTCTTTGTTGCTGAATTGTCCTTCCCAAGCGCTTAGTACGGTGCTCGGCACACAGTAAGTGCTCAATAAATACGATAGAATTTATTATATATATTTATAAATATATAAGCACTCAATAAATATGACTGAATGTATAAACATTCAGGGAGCTCCAGCCCTGAGGAAGGATTTATATAGATTATATAAGGATATATATATAAGGATTATATTATATATAGATTATATATATAAGGATTTATATAGATTATAAATATTTATAATCTATAAATATAGATTATATTACCTATATTTTTATATAGAATGACGGTGGCAGGACTTGAGAGGAGAAAGGGCAGAGGGAGGGTTTCCAGTGGACGTGGAAATGAGGGACTTTGGGGGCAAGTGGAATGAGTTTCCTCCCGACCCTGCCCGTCCAAAGGGCGAGCGCGAGCCCGGTCCCCAGAGACGGCCACCCCGAGCAGGCGGACAGCGGTGTGACCTCTGACCCAGGCCTGGCCGCGGCCCCGGTTTCGGGCCGGCCTAGGGTTCGATGGAGCCCCGTCCCATCAGCCATGTGTCCTTGGCAGGAAATCCTGGCCGAGGACCCTCCCAGGCCAACTTGGCCGCACTTAGGAGACGCCCAAGGCCCAGGGCTTGGCCGGCAACCAGGCAGAAAGCCAGCCCACCAGTCGGGCTCCCGTCAGCTGGGGAAAGCCCCGGCCTCGGGCTCCTATTCACTGTACCTCCATCTCATCTCTCTCTCCCATCCATTCATTCCTTCAATCGTATTTATTGAGCACTTACTGTGTGCAGAACACTGGACTAAGCGCTTGGGAAGAACAAGTTGGCAACATATAGACGGTCCCTACCCAACAGCGGGCTCACGGTCTAGAAGGGGGAGACAGATGACAGAACAAAACATATTAACAAAATAAAATAAATAGATAAATAACACGTACAAGTAAAATAAATGGAGTAATAAATGATGGCGGCGGTTGTTCGGGGTGGGTGTCCTTCCTCAGGGCTGGAGCTCCCTGAATGCTCATATGTTCAGTCGTATTTATTGAGCGCTTACTGTGTGCCCGTGTCCTTCCTCAGGGCTGGAGCTCCCTGAATGTTCATACGTTCAGTCGTATTTATTGAGCGGTTACCATGTGCCTGCGTCCTTCCTCAGGGCTGGAGCTCCCTGAATGCTCATACATTGTCGTATTTATTGAGCGCTTACCGTGTGCCTGTGTCCTTCCTCAGGGCTGAAGCTCCCTGAATGTTCATACATTCATTCATATTTATTGAGCGCTTACCGTGTGCCTGCGTCCTTCCTCGGGGCTGAAGCTCCCTGAATGTTCATACATTCAGTCGTATTTATTGAGCGCTTACCGTGTGCCTGTGTCCTTCCTCAGGTCTGGAGCTCCCTGAATGTTCATACATTGTCATATTTATTGAGCGCTTACTGTGTGCCTGCGTCCTTCCTCGGGGCTGGAGCTCCCTGAATGTTCATACATTCAGTCGTATTTATTGAGCGCTTACTGTATGTGCCTGTGTCCTTCCTCAGGGCTGGAGCTCCCTGAATGTTCATACATTCAGTCGTATTTATTGAGCGCTTACTGTGTGCAAGGCACTGAACTAAGTGCTTGGGAGAGGACAATACAACAATAAACAGACACATTCCCCGCCCACAACGAGCTTACAGTCTAGAAGGGGAGACGGACATGGATAGAAAGAAATAAATGACATGGATAGAAAGAAATAAATGACGGATAGGGACATAAATACTTTGGGGCTGGGAAGGGGGAAGGACAAAGGGAGCGAGTCAGGGTGATGCAGAAGGGAGAGGGAGAAGAGGAAAGGGGAAGGGGGCTTAGTCTGGGAAGGCCTCTTGGAAGAGACGTGCCTTCAATAAGGCTTTGAAGGCAGGGAGTGTGATTATCCTATAAACCACCGCTCTCCCCACCTTCAAAATTCTCCTAAAATCCCATCTCCTCCAAGAGGCCTTCCCAGACTAAGCCCTTTATTTTTCCTCTCCTACCTCCCCTCCACACTTACTCTGCCCTTTCCTGTGAACCCCTTTAAAAACTCTGATCCTTCTCCCAGCCCCCATATATTCTTACACTCTACTATTTCCTTTATTTGTATTTGATTTCACTGTCTGCCCCCCACTTTATAGTCTTAGTACAGTGCTAAGCGCTTAGTACAGTGCTCTGCACACAGTAAGTGCTCAATAAATACGATTGATGATGAAACCTCCTTGTGGGGAAATTTTGCGTCTATTCTCCCATGTGCTTAGTGCAGTTCCCTGCAAACAGAAAGCTATCAGTAAATGCCACGGATGGATGGGTGGGTGAGTAGGTGGATGGAGTAAGAAGGACCTGAGTTCTAATCCCTGCTCCGCCACATGTCTGCCGTGTGACCTTGGTCAAGTCACTTAACTTGTCTGTACCTCAGCTCATCTGTAAAGCGGGGACTAAGCCCCACTTTTCCTCATCTCCCCCTCCCTTCTGTGTCTCCCCGACTTGCTCCCTCTGCTCTTCCCCCGTCTCCCGGCCCCACGGCACTTATGTATAGATCCTTATAGATCCTTATAGATCCTTATAGATACTTATGTATGGATTTTATTTATTTGTATTTATTTGTATTGCTGTCCGTCTCCCCCGGCCCCGCAGACTGTGAGCTCGCTGTGGGCAGGGATTGTCACTCTTTACTGTTGTATCGTACCTTCCCAAGCGCTTACTTGCACACAGTAAGCGTTCAATAAATACGATTAAATGAGCAAATGAATGAACGTGGGCCAGGGACTGATTAACTTGTATCTACCCCAGCGCTTAGAGCTGTGCTTGGCACTTAACAAGTGCCGTAGCTACTATTATTATTATCGTTTTTGAGGGAGGGTGGGTGGGTGGGCAGGTGAGTGGGATGGATGGATGGATGGACAGGCGGATGGACAGACGGCTCCTTCTGTTTCAGAACTGCCTGATCCGCCTGACGGCACGCGGCCGAGAGGCCGTGGTGACGGATTTCGGGCTGGCCCGCGAAGTGGCCGAGCTCCCCGCCCGGGACCCCGAGAGGAAGCTGTCCCTGGTGGGCTCGGCCTTCTGGATGGCCCCGGAGATGCTGCGCGGGGAGCCCTACGACTGCAAGGTGAGCCCGCTGTTGGGTAGGGACCGTCTCTCTATCATCATCGATCGTATTTATTGAGCGCTTACTGTGTGCAGAGCGCTGTACTGAGCGCATGGGAAATACAAGTTGGCAACACATAGAGACAGTCCCTACCCAACAGTGGGCTCGCGGTCTAAAAGTCTCTACATGTTGCCAACGTGGACATCCCAAGCGCTTAGTCCAGTGCTCTGCACACAGTAAGCGCTCAGTAAATACAATTGAATGAATGAATGATTGAAAAGGTGCAGCCCGGACCCCCGGGGACCCCCCACCAATGCCTCCCGGCCTCTGGGCCGAGGAGGCCGAGACTCCACACGAGGAGGGCGGAATTAGGGCCGGGGAGGACCCGAATCCCTCCCTCGCTGCCCTGGTCCAGGGCCCGGCTCACGCCGAGCAGGTTTAGGGTCGATATAGCATTAAATAGTTTTAGCATTAGTATTAATATTAATAATCAAACAATTAATTATATTATTGTATTGTATTAATTATATTAGTTATATACCAATATATTGATTATTAATCATCAATTATTATAATTAATAATGATTAATGAATGAATGATTAATAGTATCGATAAACTAATTGCATTATTAGTATTAATAAATATTTTAGTATTTATTAATACTAATTAATACTAGTTTATTGATGCTAATAAATACTAATTAATGAATGAATGATTAATAGTATCGATAAACTAATTGCATTATTAGTATTAATAAATATTTTAGTATTTATTAATACTAATTAATACTAGTTTATTGATGCTAATAAATACTAATTAATATTAATTAGTATTATTTTAGTATAGTATTAGTATAGTATTAGTAAGATTAATAGCTATTAATTAATTGCTAACTATAAATGCTGATATTAATACTAATTAGTAGTCTTGATGCTTTATGGTATATAAAATATTTATATTTATTGTTTTAAATATATTTTATAAATGTAAAATATTTAATAAAGTGTAAACATATATTTTTAAAATAGAGATATATTTTTAGAAATGTTCATCTATATGACTTCATATGTAAATTTTGTGATTTAAATGAATTTATGTTTATATAAATTTCTATTTGCATATGGAGGCATATTAATGAATATATATTATTTATTAGGTAGTAGTAGTAGTAATGCTTTATAGTATTAGCAGTACTATTAATACTTTATTGTATATGAAATATTCATATATGGATTATATACTGATATATAATTAATTATATTATATATTGATTTAATATATAATTAATGTGTATTAAATGTATAAGCATTTTCTATTTTTTTATTTATGTATGATTGTCTATATAAATTGTATTAGTAATTAGTAGTATTAGTAGTCTTAATGCTACTAGTTAGTAGTATCAGTATTAATACTACTAATTAGTAGTATTAGCATTAATACTTCATAGTATATAAAATATTTGTACTTATATAAATATTTTATATTTATCTTTATTTATATATAATTATATATATTATAATTAATACAAATTTATATATGTTTCTATTTATATATGCATGCGTGTTAATAAATATATATTTATGTAGATAAATATGTATATAAATAAATATAGTATATAGTATATTTAGTATAAAAAATCCCCCTGCCCCCCAGAAACTCCCAGAGTAGGGGCCGGGCCAGTGGGTAATTGGGTGGGGGTGGGCTACCCTTTAGGGACTTGGAGTACCTTGGGAATGGATTGCGGGCCCACTGCAGCGTGGCTTAGTGGAAAGAGCCTGGGCTTTGAGTCAGAGGTCATGGGTTCAAATCCTGACTCCCTCAATTGTCAGCTGTGTGACTCTGGGCAAGTCACTTGACTTCTCTGGGCCTCATCTGGAAAATGGGGATGAAGGCTGTGAGCCCCCACGAGGGACAACCTGATCACCTTGTAACCTCCCCAGCGCTTAGAACAGTGCTTGGCACATAGTAAGCGCTTAATACCATTATTATTATTATCTAGGGACTAGGAGAGACGGGAAGGAGAGGGGTTGGCCTAGGGGGGCAGAGAGTGTCAGGCTGAGGGAGACAGAATCAATCAATCAATCAATCAATCGTATTTATTGAGCGCTTACTGTGTGCAGAGTCCTGTACTAAGTGCTTGGGAAGTCCAAGTTGGCAACATCTAGAGACGGTCCCTACCCAACGGCAGGCTCACAGTCTAAAAGTGGGAGACAGAGAACAAAACCAAACATACTAACAAAATAAAATAAGTAGAATAGATATGCACAAATAAAATAAATAAATAAATAGAGTAATAAATATGTACAAACATATATGCATATATCCAGGTGCTGTGGGGAAGGGAAGGAGGTAAGACGGGGAGGATGGAGAGGGGGAAGAGGGGGAGAGGAAGGAAGGGGCTGAGTGTGGGAAGGCCTCCTGGAGGAGGTGAGCTCTCAGTAATAATAATAATAATAATAATAATGGCATTTATTAAGCGCTTACTATGTGCAAAGCACTGTTCTAAGCGCTGGGGAGGTTACAAGGTGTTCAGGTTGTCCCACGTGCTCACAGTCTTCATCCCCATTTTGCAGATGAGGTAACTGAGGCCCAGAGAAGTGAAGTGACTTGCCCAAGGTCACACAGCTGACAATTGGCAGAGCCGGAATTCGAACCCATGACCCCTGACTCCAAAGCCCGGGCTCTTTCCACTGAGCCACGCAGAGACAGAAGAGAGGACAGAAGAGAGGGACAGACTCAAAGAGACCAAAGAGAAGGTCAGGCCGAGGGAGAAAAGCTGAGGAAAACAGGGGAGAAAGGGGGAGGAAAACAGAGGAGAAAAAGGGGGACCAGCTGAGGGAGACAGAGGAGGAGGCGGAAGAGGAGAATCAATCAATCAATCAATCGTATTTATTGAGCGCTTACTGTGTGCAGAGCTCTGTACTAAGCGCTTGGGATGTCCAAGCTGGCAACATCTAGAGACAGTCCCTACCCAACAGTGGGCTTGCAGTCTAGAAGGGGGAGACAGAGAACAAAACCAAGCGTACTAACAAAATAAAATAAAGAGAATAGATAGGTACAAGTAAGATAAATAAATAAATAAATAAATAAATAAATAAATAAATAAATAAATAAATAAATAAATATAAATTAATGAATGAATGAATAAATAAATAATAAATAAATGAATGAATGAATGAATGAATGAATAAATAAATAGATTAATAAATCTGTACAAAACAATTTTCCCTGTCGGAGTCTCCCAAGGCCCAGACCCCCAGGGCCCCCATCCTCCCCTCACGGCTGACTGTCTCTGCCCTGCACAGGTCGACGTGTTCTCCTTCGGCATCGTCCTCTGTGAGATCCTGGGAAGGATTCCTGCCGACCCCGAGGTCCTGCCCCGCACCCAGGTGACAATATGTATATATGTTTGTACATATTTTTTGACTCTATTTATTTATTTATTTAATTTATTTGTACATATCTATTCTATTTATTTTATTTTGTTAGTATGTTTGGTCTCTGTCTCCCCCTTTTAGACTGTGAGCCCACTGTTGGGTAGGGACTGTCTCTAGATGTTGCCAATTTGTACTTCCCAAGCTCTGTACATAGTAAGCGCTCAATAAATACGATTGATGATGATGATGATGATGACACTGGGGTCCCTGCCCTCTCTCCAAACCCCTGCAGGGCCCACCCTAATAATGATGACGGCATTTGTTAAGCGCTTACTATGTGCCAAGCACTGTCCTAAGCGCCGGGGAGGTTCCAAGGTGATCAGGTTGTCCCACGGGATGCTCACAGTCTTAATCCCCATTTTACAGATGAGGCCCTGAGAAGTGAAGTGACTTTATTAAGCGCTTACTACGTGCAAGGTACTGTTCTAAGCGCTGGGGAGGTTGTCGTCCCTCGTGGGGCTCACAGTCGTCATCCCCATTTTCCAGATGAGGGAACTGAGGCCCAGAGAAGTGAAGTGACTTGCCCAAAGTCACCCAGCTGACGAGTAGCGGAGCCGGGATTAGAACCCATGACCTGTGACTCCAAAGCCCGGGCTCTTTCTTTCTTTTAGACTGTAAGCCCACTGTTGGGTAGGGACTGTATATGTTGCCAACTTGTACTTCCCTAGCGCTTAGTACAGTGCTCTGCACACAGTAAGCGCTCAATAAATACGATTGATTGATTGATTGATTCCTACTGAGCCACGCTGCTTCTCACCCGGGGGTCTCAGCCCTTATTTATTTATTTTGCTTGCACATACCTATTCTATTTATTTTATTTTGTTAGTATGTTTGGTTTTGTTCTCTGTCTCCCCCTTTTAGACTGTTGGGTAGGGACTGCCTCTGTATGTTGCCAATTTGTACTTCCCAAGCGCTTAGTACAGTGCTCTGCACATAGTAAGCGCTCAGTAAATATGATTGATGATGTATGTATATGTTTGTATGTATTTATTACTCTATTTTATTTGTACATATGTATTCTATTTATTTTATATGTTGCCAACTTGTACTTCCCAAGCGCTCGGTACAGTGCTCCGCACACAGTAAGCGCTCAATAAATGTGATTGATTGATTGATCGATTGCCCATCACTGAATCCGGGCCTCGTTTTCCCTCAGGATTACGGGCTGGACATCACTGCGTTCCAGAATATGATCAGCGAGTGTCCCCAACATATCGTCCAGTTGGCTGCCCATTGCTGCCGGGTAAGTCCTCCATCCCTTCCTCTTCCCGGTGTGGAGCAGGCGGGGATTGGGCGGGAAACGGGTTTGGGGTCGGAAGATGAGGGGCTCTGTTTTGGACGACTTCAAGTCCGAACAGAGAAGGCGGGAGGAAATACGGGACGGCGGAGGAGAGCGATCGGGGCTGGAGCTGTAGCAGCGTGGCTCGGTGTAAAGAGCATGAGGTCATGGGTTCAAATCCCAGCTCCACCACTTGTCAGCTGGGTGACTTTGGACAAGTCACTTCACTTCTCTGGGCCTCAGTTACCTCATCTGGAAAATGGGGATGAAGACTGTGAGCCCCCCAGGGGACAACCTGATCACCTTCATCATCATCATCCATCGTATTTATTGAGCGCTTACTATGTGCAGAGCACTGGACTAAGCGCTTGGGAAGTACAAATTGGCAACATATAGAGACAGTCCCTACCCAACAGTGGGCTCACAGTCTAAAAGGGGGAGACAGAGAACAAAACCAACCATACTAACAAAATAAAATAAATAGAAATGTACAAATAAATAAAATAAATAAATAAATAGAGTAAAAAAAAATATGTACAAACATATATACATATATACAGGTGCTGTGGGGAAGGGAGGGAGGTAAGATGGGGGGATGGAGAGGGGGATGAGGGGGAGAGGGGGAGGACGAGGGGCTTAGAACAGCACTTAGAACAGTGCTTTGCACGTAGTAAGCGCTTAACAAATACCAACATTAGTATTATTATTATCCGCGTAGTCGAAGCCATGGGAGCCAATCATCATCAATCGTATTTGATCGTATTTATTGAGCGCTTACTATGTGCAGAGCACTGTACTAAGTGCTCAATGAGTTCTCCAAGGGAGAGGGTGGAGAGGGAGGCAGAAGTGAACCCCGTCAGTTAGGGGGTGGGAGGCAGAGGAGGAGGCCGCCAAAAGAGATGGAGAATGAGCGGCCACAGAGATGGGAGGAGAACCAGGAGAGGAGAATCAATCAATCAATCGTATTTATTGAGCGCTTACTGTGTGCAGAGCACTGTACTAAGCGCTTGGGAAGTCCAAGTTGGCAACGTATAGAGACAGTCCCTACCCAACAGTGGGCTCACAGTCTAAAAGGGAGTCTAAAAGGCGGGGGGGATACGTGGATCTACGGGAGGAGGATGGAGGCCGGGAGCAAATGACTGTGGGAGCTGCGGAGGCCCACGTGGATCTCGGGAAGGAGGATGGAGGCTGGGAGCCGGGCGGGAAGTGGGCCGGGGTTCAATCTCATTGGAAATCTCTCTCCCAGTTGGAAGCTCTGAAGCGGCCTTCCTTCCCGGAGCTGTTGGAGGAACTGGAAGAGGCCGTGGAGAGCCTGGAGTCCCGGGCGGCCAGTCAGCTTTCCGGATAATCTCCGACCTCATCCCTGCCCGTCCGCCCCCCGTCCCCTGCCTCGCTTTCCACCCCGACAGGGAACCCGGGCTGGACCGGAGCCGGCCAGAGCGGCTGGACCTTGGGATGGGAGCGTTGCCGGCCGTGAAGGCCACGGCAGCCTGCGCTGTTTGTTACTAATGGCCTCCTCGGCTCTCGCTTCTCGGACGGGAGATGGTGGTGAAAAGGTGGCGTTTAGACGAGTATTTTTTTCTAGCAGATTTTCTAACAGAAATAACTCAGATTGTGGGACCATTTTGTGTGCTTTCTCCCCCACCGCCCCTTGTTCTTTTTTTTTTTTAATTAAGTAAAAAAAAAATTGACTTGTGGATAGTCGTTCGTATTTATTGAGCGCTGAATGTGCGCAGAGCACTGCACTAAGCGCTTGGGAGAGGATGACCTAACAATAAACAGACACTCCCTGCCCACAACGAGCTTCTGGTTTAGACGGGGAGACAGACATGAATAGAAAGAAATAAACTTCCAGAACGCGAAGGAGCCCAGGGCCCGATGGACGGACAGGCAGGCCGGTAAACTGAGGTGAGGACAGACCCGAAATCTTCACCCGAGAGAAGCAGTCTAGTGGGTAGAGCATGACCCTGGGAGTCAGCGGGTCCCGGGTTCTGGTCTTGTCTGCTGTGTGACCTTGGGCAAGTCATTTAACTTCTCTGGGCCTCGGTTCCCTCATCTGTAAAACGGGGATTAAGACTGAGAGCCCCACGTGGGACGTGGACTGTGCCCAAACTGATTAGCCTGAATCATCATCATCAATGGTATTTATTGAGCGCTTACTGTGTGCAGAGCACTGTACTAAGCGCTTGGGAAGTACAAATTGGCAACATCTAGAGACAGTCCCTACCCAACAGTGGGCTCACAGTCTAAAAGGGGGAGACAGAGAACAAAACCAAACATACTAACAAAATAAAATAAATAGAATAGATATGTACAAGTAAAATAAATAAATAAATGAATAGAGTAATAAATATGTACAAACATATATACATATATACAGCCTGAATCTGTCCCAGCGCTTAGAACAGTGCCTGGCACATAGTAAGCAATTAACAAAAACCACAATTATTATTATTAGTTGGACCGGCCAATTGGCAGGCCTCCCTGTTTTTGTTTTAATGGTAGTTGTTAAGCGCTTACTATGTGTGAAAGCACTGTTCTAAGCGTTGAAGTTGATCCAAGCTAATCAGGTTGGGTAGTTAATCAGCCCTTAGCCTGAGAGTCTAGGATTGGTACTGAGACAATATCGATCAATCGATCAATCAGTGGTATTGGTGAGTGCTTACTATGTGCAGAGCACTGTACTAAGCACTTGAGAGATCCAATACAACAGAGTTGGTGGACATATTCCCTGCCTGCAGTGAGCTAACAGTCCAGAGGGCAAGATGGCCATTGATATAGATAATTTATAAGATATAATTTAAAGATATGTAGATAAGTGCTATGGGGTATAGGGTGGGCCGGATGTTAAATGCATAAAGTCACTTGACTTCTCTGTGCCTCAGTTTCCTCATCTGTAAAATGGGAATAAGACTGTGAGCCCCCTGTGGGACAACCTGATCACCTTGTAACTTCCCCAGTGCTTAGAACAGTGCTTTGCACATAGTAAGCTCTTAATAAATGCCATTATTATTATCAAGGCCATAGATCCAAATGCATAGATAATGAAAAAGGGAGAGGGAACCAGCGAAAAGAGGGTTTCATTTGGGAAGGCCTCTTGGGAGATTGAGTCATTCATTCAACTGTATTTATTGAGCGCTTACTGTGTGCAGAGCACTGTACTAAGCTCTTGGGAAGTATAATTTGGCAACCTGTAGAGACAATCCCTATCCAACAACGGGCTCACAGTCTTGGGCTTGTGAGATGGGAAGGCTCGTGGTGCTGTCTACAGTGACGGGAAAGTCAGAGGCAGGATAGGGTTTGGGTGGGAAGATAAGGAGCTCTGTTTTGGACACTAAAGTTTGAGGTGATGGGAAGACATTCAAGTAAAGAGGTCTCAAAAGCAGTTGGAAATGCAAGACTGGAGAGAGGGAGAGAGATCAGGGCTGGAGATGGAGATTTGGGAATCGTCCTTATAGTGGTGGTCATCGAAGCCATGGGAGGGAATGAGTTTTCCAAAGGAGTGGGTGTAGATGGACAATAGAAAGGGATCCAGAACTGAACCCTGAGGGACCCCCACAGTAAGGGGATGGGAGGCAGAGGAGAAGCCCACGAAAGAGACGGAGAGGCCGGAGAGATGCTAGGAGGAGAACCCAGAGAGGATGGTGTCGGCGAAGCTGAGGATGGATAATGCTTCCAGGAGAAGGGGGAGGTCCACAGTGTCGGAGGCAGCTGAGAGGTCGAGCGGGATGAGGATGGAGTAGAGGCCGTTGGCCTGGGCAAGAAGGAGATCATCGGTGACCTTTGAGAGGCCAGTTTCTGTGGCGTGACGGGGGCGGAAGCCAGATAGGAGTGGGCTCAGGAGAGAATTGGAGGAGAGGAATTTGAGACGGAGGGTGTGGACGACTCGCTCAGAGAATTTGGAGAGGTAGGAGGGAGATGGGGCCATAACTGGAGGGAGCCACGGGGTCAAGGCCGGATTTTTTAGGGGAAGGGAGACAAGGACGTGTTTGAAAGCAGTGGGGAAGAAACCACTGCTCTCCCTTAAGTCCAGCGCAGCGCTCTGCTCACAGGAAAAGCTCGGTAAGTACTGTTGATTGGTTTATTGATTATTGTGGGTTATTATCATTATTGGTTATTAATTGATTGGCTATTGATTGATTGGGAAGCATCCTCCCCTCCCATCCCGCCCCCTTCCACGGGGGGGCGTAGCGGGACCTTGACGGAGCAAGAGCGACACCTAGCGGCTGCGCGGGAGAACGCTGGGGGGAGACTTGAAACCGGCAGTTGGTCCCCCATTAATAATTCTGGTGTTTGTGAAGCGCTTACTACGTGCCGGGCACTGTACTAAGCGCTGGGGTGGATGCAAGCACATCAAGTTGGACACAGTCCCTGTCCCACAGGGGGCTCACAGTCTCCATCCCCATTTTCCAGATGAGGGGACTGAGGCCCAGAGGAGTGAAATGACCCGCCCAAGGCCACACAGCAGACAAGGGGAGGAGCTGGATTAGAACCCAGGACCTTCTGACGTGGCTCAGTGGAAAGATCCCGGGCTTGGGAGTCACAGGTCGTGGGTTCCAATCCCGGCTCCACCACTTGTCAGCTGGGTGACTTCAGGCAAGTCACTTCACTTCTCTGGGCCTCAGTTCCCACATCTGTAAAATGGGGGTGAAGACTGTGAGCCCCACGTGGGGCAACCTGATCGCCTTGTGTCCCTCCCAGCGCTTAGAACAGTGCTTTGAACATAGTAAGCGCTTAACAAATACCACCATTATTATTATTATTCTCTGGGCCTCAGTGACCTCATCTGTAAAATGGGGATGAAGACTGTGAGCCCCACGTGGGACAACCCGATCACCTTGTAGCCCCCCCCAGCACTTAGAACAGTGCTTTGCGCATAGTAAGTGCTTGATAAATGCCATTATTATTATTATTATTATTATTAAAATGGGGATGAAGCCTGTGTGCCCCACATTGGACAACCTGATCACCTCGTAACCTCCCCAGCGCTTAGAACAGTGCTTTGTGCACAGTAAGCACTTGATAAATGCCATTATTATTATTATTATTATTATTAAAATGGGGATGAAGCCTGTGTGCCCCACAATGGACAACCTGATCACCTTGTAACCTCCCCAGCGCTTAGAACAGTGCTTTGCGCATAGTAAGCACTTGATAAATGCCATTATTATTATTATTATTAAAATGGGGATGAAGCCTGTGTGCCCCACATTGGACAACCTGATCACCTTGTAACCTCCCCAGCGCTTAGAACAGTGCTTTGCACATAGTAAGCGCTTAATAAATGCCATTATTATTATTATTATTATCAACAAATACCACCATTATTGTATCTCCCCCAGCACTTAGAACAGCACTTTGCACATCGCAAACACTTAACAAATACCACCATTATTATTATTATTATTATTATTATTATTCACTGGGCCTCAGTGACCTCATCTGGAAAATGGGGATGAAGACTGTGAGCCCCACGTGGCACAACCTGCTCACCCTGTACCTCCCCCAGAGTTTAGAACAGTGCTTGGCACATAGAAAGTGCTTAACAAATACCATCATCATCATCATCTATCTACTATGCCGTGCTGCTTCTCACCCCAGTGTTTAGCACAATGCCTGGCACATAGTAAGCGTTTAACAAATGCCATATTATAGAAATACATAATGGCATGGATGCATTATTATATAAATATATGTAACATATATATATGTTTGTGTGCAAATATAGTACAGAGAAACAGCGTAGCTCAGTGGAAAAAGCCCGGGCTTTGGAGTCAGAGGTCATGGGTTCGAATCCCGGCTCCACCACATGTCTGCTGTGTGACCTTGGGCAAGTCACTTAACTTCTCTGAGCCTCAGTGACCTCATCTGGAAAATGGGGATGAAGGCTGTGAGCCCCACGTGGGACGACCTGATCACCTTGTATCCCCCCCCAGCGCTTAGAACAGTGCTTTGCACATAGTAAGCGCTTAACAAATGCCATTATTATTATTATTATTTATTACAGTGCTCTGCATGCAGTGGACTGTAAGCTCCCCGAGAGAAGACACAATATCTACAAATTGGTTGTGCTCTCCCAAGTGTTTAGTACAGTGTATCTACCCTAATGCTTAGAGCACAAAGTAAGCCCTTATCAAATACTGTTAGTAGTAGTAGTAGTAGCATTCATTCAGTCATTCAATCGTATTTGTTATTTATGGAGCGCTTTCTTGGTGCAGAGCACTGTACTGAGCGGTTGGGAGAGGACAATACAACAGTAAACTGATGCATTCCCTGCCCACAACGAGCTTCCAGTCCAGAGGACTCCAGATTCCAGGATAACAATGATCACTAATAATTAGGGTACTTGTTGAGCGCTTACTCTGTGCCAAGCACTGTTCTAAGCGCTGCGATTCGGTGGGAGCCCCGGATGGGAGAAAGAGGATCCTCAGAGCGAGGCGGGGAGAAGGCGGTGACCCACTGAGGAAGGGAAAACGGAGGTTGGAGGATGGGGGATGAGGGAGGCCAGGAGGAAGTGGGAGCGGGAAGGGAAGGCGCTGCGGTGAGAGGCCCAGCGGCGGAGGAGACTGGAGGGCGACCGCCTCCGTCCCGCAGCCGGGAACCCGAAGGCCGCAGGAACCGGCTCCCCTGCGCCCAATGGACGTCAAAGCGGGGCCTAGCGGGCACAGCACAGGCCTGGGAGCCAGAGGACATGGGTTCTAATCCCGCCTTCGCCACGTGTCTCCTTCTCCAACCCGGCCCGCACACCCCGCTCCTCTGGGGCCGCTCACCTTCTCCCTGGGCCTTCATCTCTCCTGTCTCGCCGCCGACCCCTGGCCCACGTCCTGCCTCACAGCACCTGTATATGTTTGTACATATCTATTACTCTATCGATTTATTTATTTATTTTACTTGGACATATCTATTTATTTCATTTTGTTAGTATCTTTGGTTTTGTTCTCTGTCTCCCCCTTTTAGACTGTGAGCCCACTGTTGGGTAGGGACTGTCTCTAGATGTTGCCAATTTGTACTTCCCAAGCGCTTAGTACAGTGCTCTGCACATAGTAAGCGCTCAATAAATACGATTGATGATGATGATGATGATGGAAGGCCCTCCCTCCTCAAATCCCACAAATCTCAAATCTCCCCTCCCGTTATCGAAGGCCCGTCTCCTCCAAGAGGCCTTCCCAGACTAAGCCCCCCCTTTCCTCATCTCCCACTCCCTTCTGCCTCACCCTAACCTGTCCCCTTTGCTCTCTCCCCCCTCCCAGACCCACACCACTTATGTCCATATCTGTCATTTATTTCTTTATATTTATGTCAAGTCCCCCCTCTAGACTGTCAGCTCATCGTGGGCAGGGAATGTGCCTGTTTATTGTTATGATGATGGTATTTGTTAAGCGCTTACTATGTGCAAAGCACTGTTCTAAGCGCTGGGGAGGTTACAAGGTGATCAGCTTGTCCCACTGGGGGCTCACAGTCTTCATCCTCATTTTCCAGATGAGGCCCAGAGAAGTGAAGTGACTTGCCCAAAGTCACACAGCTGACAAGTGGCGGAGCCGGGATTTGAACCCAGGACCTCTGACTCCAAAGCCCGGGCTCTTTCCACTGAGCCACGCTGCTTCTCCAGCATTATATTGTCCTCTCCCGAGCTCTTAGTACAGTGCTCTGTACACAGTAAGCGCTCAGTAAATATGAATGAATGTGACCTTGGGTAAGTACCTTCATCATCAATCGTATTTATTGAGCGCTTACTATGTGGAGAGCACTGTACTAAGCGCTTGGGAAGTACAAATTGGCAACATATAGAGACAGTCCCTACCCAACAGTGGGCTCACAAGTACCTCAGTTACCTTTAGTGGCAAGAGCCCGGGCTTGGGAGCCAGAGGTCGTGGGTTCTAATCCTGGCTCCACCGCTTGTCAGCTGGGTGACTTTGGGCAAGTCACTTCACTTCTCCGGGCCTCAGTTCCCTCATCTGGAAAGTGGGGATGAAGACTGTGAGCCCCACGTGGGACAACCTGATCACCTTGTATCCGTGCTTAGAACAGTGCTTGGAACATAGTAAGCGCTTAACAAATACCACCTGGAAAATGGGGATGAAGACTGTGAGCCCCACGTAGGACATGGACCGCGTCCAGTCGGATTATCTTGTTTCTAACCCCGGCACTGAATACAGTGCCTGGCACGTTATAAAGCGCTTAACAAATACCATAAAAAAAGAAAAATGCCCATCTCACTCCGGTTTAGCACAATGGCAGAAGGTAACACAATCCCCCAAAACACAGATGGGTGGGTTCCCCTTTCTATTGGAAAGAAGAAAAAGAACTTATTGTACTTAGCTAAAGAAAGGTTGTCATTACAGTAGGAAGGTAAGATCTTAAAATAGCCAACAGAACCCGAGTTTAAGGAAACAAACTTGCGGCAGAACAAGGTTAAATGGATATAAAACAAACCCTCGTATAAAATGCAGAACTTTCCTTAAGTCCTTTACTTTTCTCTTAAATTAGGATCCAGGTTTCCCTTCCCGTCCCCGGATATTTTCTTCATCTGATCAGTCCACCCAGGTTCTGGACTGACCACTTCATCACTCGAGTTGCAGATATTTTTATGTCTTGTCTCCCCCTGCATTAGAGGGGCAGCTCTTTTTAGGCGGGGAATGTGTCGCCTTGTTATTCCCTAGGGTAAATGCATTGCACCAAGTGGGTGTTCAATAAATAGTAATTAATAATTACGGTACTTGCTAAACGCTTACTACGTGCCAAGCACTTTGCTAAGTGTGGGGCAGATACGAGATAATAAATGACATCGAGACTAAGTAGGAGGGAGAAGAGGTATTGAATCCCCATTTTAGAGATGAGGAAATTGAGGCACAGAGAAGCACAGAGGCAAATAGACTTGACTGCTATTACTATTATTATCAAGTGCCGTCGAGTCATTTCCGATTCTTAGCGACTCTCTGGATGTGTTTTCTCCAGATCGTCCTGTCCTCTGCCGTGATCCGTAACCTCGCTTACGTTCGTCCGTTATCAATGTTATGGTTTCTCTCCGTCAATCTGCCGGCCTGCCTCTTCCTCGTTTTCCCTGGAAATTCTCTGAATTTCCTGATGATGTGTCCAAAATTTGCTAATCTAAATCGAGTCATTTGGCCTTCCAGAGATCCTTAGTTTGCTCCAAAACCCATCTGTTTGCTTTGGGGGCAGTCCGTGCCTTTCGCCAAAGTCTTCTCCGACACCACATTTCAAAAGAATCGATGCCCTTTCTATGTTGTTTTTTTCCCCGTCCAGCTTTCGGATCCATACGTTGTCACTGGGCATCATAGAATTGACGTTTTGTGGAAACTGTTACGTCGGCGCATTTCATGACTTTTTCCGGGCACTTCACAGCAAATCTCCCTAACGTCAGTCTTCGGCGTATTTCTTGATTACTAGTTCCTTTATTATTGATTATCGATCCCAGGAGAGAGAAATTGGCAACTATTTCCATCTTCTCTCCATCCGCTATAAATGTGTTAAAACTTCCAGTCGTCACAATCTTTGTTTTCTTGACATTCAAGTGTAAGCCCATCTTTTCGCTCTGCTCCTTAACTTTTATTCATTCATTCAATCGTATTTATAGAGCGCTTACTGTGTGCAGAGCACTGTACTAAGTGCTTGGAAGGTACAATTCAGCAACAAATAGAGACAATCCCTAACCAGTCTATAGGGTTTAATAAGTCTAGAGTCTAGAGGGCTTCAGATCTTCTTCTCTTTCAACTATAGGTTAGTGTCATCAGCATAACGAAGGTTGTTTGTAGTCCTTTCCCCAGTCTTGATTCCCCATTTGTCTTCATCCAATCCGGCTTTTCTTATCATGCATTCGGTGTAAATCAATCGTATTCATTGAGCGCTTACTATGTGCAGAGCACTGTACTAAGCGCTTGGGAAGTACAAATTGGCAACACATAGAGACAGTCCCTACCCAACAGTGGGCTCACAGTCTAAAAGATGTAAAGGATGAACAGATAAGCTGACAAGATTCACCCTTGTCCTACACGCTTACTAATGGGAAATTGATCGGTTTTTCCAAATTCTGTTCTTATTGTAGCCTCGTGTCCGGGAAACAGGTTCCATATGAATGCAATTACGTGTATTTTCCTTAATATGCTTTAGGGCTTCTCGTGATCCATGCAGTCAAAGGCCTTACCAAAATCACTAAAGCACATGCTGACTTCCTTTTAATATTCTCCCGTCCTTTCAATTATCCGACCGTCCTCAGCAATAATAATAATGATGGTATTTGTTAAGCGCTTACTATGTGCAAGGCACTGTTCTAAGCAATACCATCTCGCATCCATACCTTGCTGGCACGTGAGATCGAGGAAATTGTACAATCGTGGTCACTTTTAGTTGTATCTCCTTTCTTAGGTATTGGCACGTGAACTGATTTCTTCTAATCAGATGGTCATTGAGTGGTTAGCTATATCTGTAAACTAGTTTGGCAAGGACTTTTACCGATTCCTCTCCACCTGCCTGAAACACTGCCTATCTAAACCTTATTTTTGACAAGCCAGTGCCAAACCGATCTAACTTTCCATGATGAGTGGCTCTGATTCATAAGGAACTTCTTCAGATATTTCCTGTATATCGCTATACTTGTGGTATATTACCTGTGGTTAGTCCTTCCATCTCTGATTCCACTGGCATAATTTATCACCAGTCCACATCTGCTTCTGACAGAGCCAATCCGAGGATGAAATGTTCCCTTAATTTCCTTAAATCTTCTGAAATAGCTGTCTTGTCCGTCCACAATTGTTTCGACTTCCATCCCTTTCCACATGCTGTCCTAATATTCCTGTTTGTCCTTCTCAGCTCAGTTCTTTAACAGGGTCCTTTTATCCTCTGACATTTGCTTCCTTTTCAGCGCTTAGAACAGTACTTGGCCCATACTAAGCACTTAAATGCCATCGCTATTATTTTCCTGGTTACTTGCCGAGTTGTGTTCAACATCCATTTCGGCTTCTTCTGCTCCCTGATCTCTGCAATACCGTGTCTCTTTCTTCCTTGAGGACATTTTTAATCTCCATCCACATTTTCTCCGGGTCCTTGTCTGTGAGATTAAGCACCTCAAGTCGATTTTTTTACCTGATCCTCAAATGCAGGGCCGGGGGTAATATCCACCGAGTCATATTTGGGCAGCTGCAAGGCAGTCATGCAATCCTATTTATTGAGCACCTACCATGTGCACGATTGGTCTGTCTCAGTTTTAGCCTGAGTTTACTCCGACTCTTCTAATTTCTCATCCTACTGTGATTACTTTTGATTGCTAAGCTCAACCCAGAACACGGGGGAGGGTGAAGAGATCCTCAAGCAGATATGTCTGAGTTGAGCGTGAAGATCAACAGGAAGAGGTGGAAGGGATCCTCCATCATCTCTTGGTTTTCCTTCCACCCAAGTCAACCTTCTCCCCCTCCTCCCCATCCCCCCTAACAACCATAGCATGAGTTCTCCCTGGAAGACCACCTGCAAAATCTGCCAACCTATTCCTCCTCCCACCATCCAATTCCTCAGCAAAACCAGGATGTCTACAGCATGCAGAGCTGGAAACTAAACATTTTGGCCAGCGTGGCCTAGTGGGTAGATCCCAAGCCTAGGAGTCACAAGGTCACGGGTTCTAATCCACGCTCGGCCGCTTGTCTGCTGTGTGACCTTGGGCCAGTCGCTTCAGCGCTCTGGGCCTCGGTGGCCTCATAATAATAATAATGGCATTTATTAAGCGCTTACTATGTGCAAAGCACTGTTCTAAGTGCTGGGGGGATACAAGGGATGAGGTTGTCCCACGTGGGGCTCACAGTCTTCATCCCCATTTTACAGATGAGGTCACTGAGGCCCAGAGAAGCGAAGTGACTTGCCCAAAGTCACATAGCTAAGTGGCAGAGCTGGGATTTGAACCCACGACCTCTGACTCCAAAGCCCGGGCTCTTTCCCACTGAGCCACGCTGCTTCCCCATCTTCCAGATGATTTCCTCATCTGGAAAATGAGGATTGATTTTTATTTTATTTTGTTAGTATGTTTGGTTTTGTTCTCTGTCTCCCCCTTTTAGACTGTGAGCCCACTGTTGGGTAGGGACTGTCTCTATCTGTTGCCAATTTGTACTTCCCAAGCGTTTAGTACAGTGCTCTGCACATAGTAAGCGCTCAATAGATACGATTGATGATGATGATGATGATTGAGACCGCGAGTCCCACTTGGGACAGGGACCGCTCCCAGGCCGATTTGCTTGTATCCACCCCAGCGCTTAGTACAGTGCCTGGCACCTAGTAACAGCCTCCCCCTCCACATCCCCCCCACCTTACCTCCTTCCCCTCCCCACAGCACCTGTATATATGTTTGTACAGCTTTATTACTCTATTTTACTTGTACATATTTACTATTCTATTTATTTTATTTTGTTAATATGTTTTGTTTTGTTGTCTGTCTCCCCCTTCTAGACTGTGAGCCCGCTGTTGGGTAGGGACCGTCTCTATATGTTGCCAACTTGTACTTCCCAAGCGCTTAGTACAGTGCTCTGCACACAGTAAGCGCTCAATAAATATGATTGAATGAATGAATGAACAAATACCACAAGTCTTATTACAGGATGCCGGTCCTGCTCCCTTGAGCCATTTACAGTCCATCGGAGAAATGAGTCAGTCAATTGTATTTCTTGAGCACTTACTGTGTGCAGAGCACTGTACTAAGTGCTTGGGGAGTCCAGTATACCAATATAATAATAATGGTATTTGTTAAGCGCTTACTACGTGCCAAGCACTGTTCTAAACACTGGAGTAGATACAAGGTCATCAGATTGTCCCATGTGGGGCTCACAGCCTTAATCCCCATTTTACAGATGAAGTAACTGAGGCACAGAGAACTTAAGTGGCTTGCCCAAGGCCACTCAGCTAAACAAATGGCAGAGCTGGGATTAGAACCCGTGACCTTCTGACTCCCAAGCCTGGGCTGTATCCACTATCCAGCACTTAGAACAGTGCTTGGCACATAGTAAGCGCTTAGCAAATACCATTACTATTATTATTATTATTACACCGTGCTGCTTCTTTACTCTCCTGGAAACGCTAATGGAAAAACCTGGGAGAATCTGGAGACCTGGATTCTAATCTCTGGCCTGCTGGGAGACCCGGGATAAGTCATTTAACCTCTCAGGGCCTGTTTTCTCATCTGTAAAATGGGGAGAAGTTCCCCTCTGCTCTCCCTCTTTTAACGGCACTCGTTGAGCGTTATCTCTTTACCAGAAACTGTACTATGTTCCGGGGTAGATCCAAGATAAGATACAAGATATTTAAGTGGGGCTCAGAGCCTAAGCAGGCGGGCCTAGAATTAGAAACCTATTTTCCAGATGAGAAAACTGGGGCCCAAACTGGGGCTTGCCCAAGGTCACACAGCAGACCCAGGATTGGAACACAGATCCTTTGATTTCCAGGCGCTTTTAGACTGTAAAACACATGGACTGCAGGGATTATCTCCATTTGATTTTCCTACATTTCCAGCTGAGAGCACAGGCAGAGTTGGCCCAGGCTTAGAAGTCAGAAGGCCCTGGGTTCTAATCCCAACTCCACCACAGGTCTGCTGTGTGACCTTGGGCAAGTCACTTAATTTCTCTGGGCCACAGGAACCTCTTCCGTAAAATCAGGTTTCAAGACTGTGAGCCCCACGTGGGACAACCTGATGACCTTGTATCTCCCCCAGCGCTTAGAACAGTGCTTGGCACATATTTATTACTCTATTTTACTTGTACATATTTACTATTCTATTTTATTTTGTTACTATGTTTTGTTCTGTTCTCTGTCTCCCCCTTCTAGATTGTGAGCCTGCTGTTGGGTAGGGACCGTCTCTATATGTTACCAACTTGTACTTCCCAAGCGCTTAGTACAGTGCTCTGCACACAGAAAGCGCTCAATAAATACGTTTGAATGAATGAATCTATAAAATGGGGGATTAAGAGGGTGAGCCCCACGTGGGACAACCTGATTACCTTGTATCTCCCCTAGCGCTTTGAACAGTGCTTGGAACATAGTAAGCGCTTGACAAATACCATCATAATTATTATTATTCATTTTTCTGGGCCTCAGTTCCCCCATCTATAAAATGGGGGATTAAGAGTGTGAGCCCCACGTGGGACAGGGACTGCGTCCAACCCGATGACCTTGGATCTACCCCAGTGCTTAGAACAGTGCTTGGCACATAGTAAGCGCTTCACAAGTACCACAATCGTTATTATTATGTGGAACGTGGACGGTGCACAGCCTGATTAGCTTGCAAATACCTCAGCGCTCAGTCCAGTGGCCGGCACATAGTAAGCGCTTAACAAATGCCGTTTAAAAAAAGATGGAGGAAGATAAAGTCGGCCCTCCTTTCAGTGGCTCGCAGCTCTGCTCTGGCAGGATTTTTCCCCTTCCACCGGGACGCCCTAGATCTGAACTTGGCTGGGATGTGGGGAGGAGGATTGGGGTGAAAACTTGTGGGGTTGGAAGATGGGAGGACGGCAGGAGGAAGAGGTCCCAGCCTCACAGCACCCTTCTATATATCTGTATATACCTGCAATTTATATATATATATATATATGTATATATATATATATATTTATATTAATATCCTTCTTCCCCTCTAAACTGTGAGCTCGCTGCGGACAGGAATGTGTCTGCTGCTTCTTATATTGTCCTTTCCCAACTGCTTCGTACAGTGCTTTGCATACAGTGGGCGCTTAATAAATACGATTGAATGAATTAATAGTAAGCGATTGGGAGAGTACAATATAACAGACACGTTCCCTGCCCACCATGAACTTACAGTCTAGAGGGGGAGGCAGATATGAGTAGAAAGAAATAAATGACAGATGTGGACCTAAGTGGTGTGGGGCTGGGAGGGGGGATAATAATGATAATAATAATGATGGCATTTATTAAGCGCTTACTATGTGCAAAGCACTGTTCTAAGTGCTGAGGAGGTTACAAGGTGATCAGGTTGTCCCACGGGGGGCTCACAGTCTTAATCCCCATTTTCCAGATGAGGGAACTGAGGCCCAGAGAAGTGAAGTGACTTGCCCAAAGTCACCCAGCTGACAATTGGCAGAGCCGGGATTTGAACCCACGACCTCTGACTCCAAAGCCCGGGCTCTTTTCCACTGAGCCACGCTGCTTCTCTGAAGAAAAGAGAAGATGAAGAAAAGATGAAGAAAGGGAGCGAGTCAGGGCGACGCAGAAGGGAGTGGGAGAAGGGGAAAGGAGGGCGCAGTCAGGGAAGGCCTCTTGGAGGAGACAGGCCTTCAATAAGGTGGGGAGAGAGGGATTGTCTGTGGGATTTGAGGAGGGAGGGCATATATATGTTTGCACATATTTATTACTCCATTTATTTTATTTGTACATATCTATTCTATTTTATTTTGTTAGTATGTTTGGTTTTGTTCTCTGTCTCCCCCTTTTAGACTGTGAGCCCACTGTTGGGTAGGGACTGTCTCTATATGTTGCCAACTTGTACTTCCCAAGTGCTTAGTCCAGTGCTCTGCACACAGTAAGCGCTCAATAAATACGATTGATTGATTGATTGATTGATTCCAGGCCCGACGCAGGCCCTGAGCCCTGACATCCGTGGAGAAAAAGACGCGAGTTCCCTGCAGAGGAGCCTTATAAATTCATTCAGTCGTATTCATTGAGTGCTTACTGTGTGCAGAGCACTGTACTAAGCGCTTGGGAAAGTACAACACAACAATAAAGTACCCCACAAGGAGCTCACGGTTTTACAGATGACTCCCAGTTTCCCTAGCTCCACCCCTGACTGCAGTGGGGAGGAAGGATGTGGGGTTCTTGGGTGGCCAAACTCACTGAAACTCAGCCACCTTGGGTTTCTCGAGAGCAGCCCTGGTCCGCTGAAGCCCCCGCAATCCACAGGCTGAGGGAAGTTTAGCAATCCATCAATCAATCAATCAATCAGTCGTATTTATTGAGCGCTTACTGTGTGCAGAGCACTGTACTAAGCGCTTGGGAAGTACAAGCTGGCAACATACAGAGACGGTCCCTACCCAACAGTGGGCTCACGGTCTAGAAGGGGGAGACAGAGAACAAAACCAAACATGCTAACAAAATAAAATAAATAGAATAGATAGGTACAAGTAAAATAAATAGAGTAATAAATATGTACAAACATATATCCAGGTGCTGTGGGGAAGGGAAGGAGGTAAGATGGGGGGGGATGGAGAGGGGGACGAGGGGGAGAGGAAGGAAGGGGCTCAGTTTGGGAAGGCCTCCTGGAGGAGGTGAGCTTGGGAAAGCACTTCCCAAGCACAATCGGTCGTATCGATAGGGAATACGATCGATACGGCAACCCAGCCAAGTGGATGGAACACGGACTTGGGAGTCTGAAGGTCATGGGTTCTGATCCCGGCTCCGCCACTTGTCTGCTGTGTGACCTGGGGCAAGTCACTTCACTTCTCTGGGCCTCATTTCCCTCATCTGGAAAATGGGGATTAAGATTGGGAGCCCCGCGTGGGACAGGGACTGTGTCCAATCTGATTAGCTTGCATCTACCTCAGTGCTTAGCGCAGTGCCTGGCACGTAGTAAGCGCTTAACAAAGACCACAGTTATTATCATTATTATTGGGAAGCAACGTGGTTCGGTGGAAAGAGCCCGGGCCTGGGAGTTGGAAGGACCTGAGTTCTAATCCCGGCTCGGCCACTTGTCTGCTGTGTGATCTTGGGCAAGTCGCTTCACTTCTCTGGGCCTCAGCTCCCTCATCTGTAAAATGGGGATTCAGACTGGGAGCCCAGCATGGGAAGGGAACCTGATTACCTTCTACCGACTCAGTACAGTGCCTGGCACGTAGTAAGCGCTCAACAAATGCGACCGTTATCGCTATTAATTATTATTATTGTTAAAGAGGAAGGGAGAGCAGATCCCCATTACGCAGAGGAGGAAACTGAGGCACAGAGAGGTGAAATGACCGGCTAAAGGCCTCGGAGCAGGCCGTGGCGGAGCCGGCCCTGGGACCCAGGTCTCCGACTACGGGCCCGTGCCCTATCCCTGAGACCAGCCCCGCCGACTCCGGGAAGCTGGAAAACCAGTCCAAAGTCCACCCACCCCGGGCCGCAAAACCAGACAAGCCCTTTTCTGCGCCTGCCCTCCGCCCCCTTCCTTTCCTCAACTTTAGCCCACCCCGCCGCGCTTTCCGGCGAGGCCTTATCCCTTCCTGACAGCCGAAGGGACTGAGGAGCCGGAGGAGGGCCCCATTCCGGGGGCAGGGAGAGGAGGGATACAGGAGAGAGAGATAAATAATGTCAGTAATAATGATGATGATGATAATAATAATAATATGATAATGATGATGATAATAATGATGATGGCATCTGTTAAGCGCTCACTCTGTGCCGAGCACTGTTCTAAGCCCTAGGATGGACACCAGCTAATCAGGCTGTCCCATGTGGGACTCACGGTCTTAATCCCTGTTTACGGATGGGGGAACTGAGGCCCAGAGAAGTGAAGCGGCTTGCCCAGAGTCACACAGCTGACAAGTGGCATAGCTGGGAGTAGAACCCATGACCTCTGACCCCCAAGCCCGGGGTCCTGATCACCTTGAGCCCCCGGCTACTGGCAAGAACTGTCCCATCCCTTTCTGTCTCTCACTGTCCCCCCACATGTGACCCGGATTTCTTCATCATCCCAATCCCCGGCTCCACCCCCATCCTCAACTGACTCACTTCCTTTCCGTTAAATGCGGAAACCTGCTCTGGCCTCTGTCCCTGCTGCTCCCCAGCACCCTGGAGGAGGGGGACCCAGGCATCCCGGCTGGCTGGACTCGCATACGGAGCAGGTACCGGACACTGGGATGAGGGGGATGCCAGGGTCTCCTTGCCGCCCACTCAGAGCCCTAAGCACTGAGCTAAGAGCAAGGAGCACTGCAGCCCAAGGTGATGGGGCGGGGAGCACCGCGGCCCTGGACTCTGGGGGAGCGAGCGTGTTGGGTTTGGACGTTACTGAAGTCAGGCAGAACCATTTCCACCATTTTTTAAATAATAATAATAATGATGGCATTTATTAAGCACTTACTATGTGCAAAGCACTGTTCTAAGCGCTGTTTACAAGGCAAGGCTCACAGTCTTAATCCCTATTTTCCAGATGAGGTAACTGAGGCCCAGTGAAGTGACTTGCCCAAAGTCACACAGCTGGCAACGGGCAGAGCCGGGATTTGAACCCATGACCTCTGACAGCTCCCCCCCGAGAGTTTAGTACAGTGCCTGGCACATAGTAAGTGCTTAACAAATACTACAATTGCTATTATTAGGGACACCCCCTTTCCACACACCCCCACCCTTCCTCCAGGTTAAAGCACAGCTGCGGGAGTCAGAGGACCTGGGTTCTAATCCTGGCACCTCCACTTGTCTGCTGTGTGACCTTGGGCAAGTCCCCTAACTTCCCCATGCCTCGGTTACCTCGACTGTAAAATTGGGATTAAGCTAATGAGCTCCATGTGGGATGGGGACTGCATGCACCTGATGGTCTTGTATCTATCCCAGTGCTTAATACAGAGCCTGACACATAGTACGTGCTTAACAAATATCATCATCATCACCATCAATCGTATTTATTGAGCGCTTACTATGTGCAGAGCACTGTACTAAGCACTTGGGAAGTACAAATTGGCAACAAATAGAGACAGTCCCTACCCGACAGTGGGCTCACAGTCTAAAAGGGGGAGACAGAGAACAAAACCAAACATACTAACAAAATAAAATAAATAGAATAGATATGTACAAGTAAAATAAATTAATTAATTGAGTAAAAAAATATCATAATAAAGGCTTTGTCCTCAGGCCCGCTGGCTCACGTCAGCCCCGAATTCCCTAAATCACCCTGACACTTGGGCAGTTGCGATGGCTATTATTTTTCATTCCCACTGGGAAGTTTAATTCCCGAGGAGAGGCAGTAATGCCACACCCACAGGACTCTCCAAAGAGGAGGAGGAGGAAGAAGAAAAGGAGGAGAAGGAAGAGGAGGAGGTAGAGAAGATTTATTAAGCGCCTAATGGGTGCAGAGAACCCTACTAAGTGCTGGGAAAGAATATACGGGTGGGGGAGAAGCAGCGTGGGCTAGTGGAAAAAGCCATCAATCAATCAGTGGCATTTACTGAGCGCTCACTACGTGCAGAGCACTGTATTTGGTGCCTGGGAAAAATACAATACAACTCAGGCGGGCCTGGGTGCTAATTCCGGCTCCACAAGTCAATAATAATAATGATGACGGTATTTGTTAAGCGCTTACTATGTGCCGAGCACCGTCCTAAGCACTGGAGAGGATACAGGGTGATCAGGTTGTCCCACGTGGGGCTCACAGTCTTAACCCCCCCATTTTCCAGATGAGGGAACTGAGGCCCAGAGAAGTCCAGTGACTTGCCCAAAGTCACACAGCCGATCAGTGGTGGAGCCGGGATTAGAACCCACGACTTCTGAGAAGCAGCGTGGCTCAGTGGAAAGAGCCCGGGCTTTGGAGTCAGATGTCATGGGTTCGAGTCCCGGCTCCGCCATATGTCTGCTGTGTGACCTTGGGCAAGTCACTTCACTTCTCGGAGCCTCAGTTCCCTCATCTGCGAAATGGGGATGATGACTGTAAGCCCCATGGGGGACAACCTGAGCACCTTGTATCCCCCCCAGCGCTTAGAACAGTGCTTTGCACATAGTAAGCGCTTAACAAATGCCATCATTATTATTATTATTATTCTGACTCCCAAGCCCGGGCTCTTTCCACTGAGCCACGCTGCTTCCCAACCTCTCGGGGCCTCCGTTTACTCATCTGTAAAAGGGGGATCCGCTACCTGTCCTCCCTCCTGTTTAGGGTGTGAACCCCATGGGGGACGGGGACTGTGCCTGACCCGATGAACTCGTATTTACCCCACTGCTTAGGATAGTTAAGCACATAGTAAGCGCTTAACAAATGCCCTAATTACCATCATTATTAATTAGGCCTTCCGGGGCTCACAATCTGGAGTAATCTATCACACTCTAACCTGACACAGGTGATTTCCCAATGTACTTTTGGGAATGAACCGGAGTGAGAGGGCAAACCCAGGGATGGGACGGGACGGGATGGGGTGGGGAGAGAGCGGGGAATGAGGAAAGGAGAAGGTTGCCTCTTCTTGACCTGGCTGAGCCCCAATCAATCAATCAATCAATCGGTGGCATTCGTTGAGCGCTTACTATGAATGGAGAAGCAGCGTGGCTCAGTCGAAAGAGCCCGGGCTTTGGAGTCAGAGGTCCGGGGTTCAAATCCCGGCTCCGCCAATTTTTAATAATGGCATTTATTAAGCGCTTACTATGTGCAGAGCACTGTTCTAAGCGCTGGGGAATTTACAAGGTGATCAGGTTGTCCCACGTGGGGCTCACAGTCTTCATCCCCATTTTACAGATGAGGGAACTGAGGCCCAGAGAAGTTAAGTGACTTGCCCAAAGTCACACAGTTGACAAGTGGTGGAGCCGGGATTTGAACCCATGACCTCTGACTTCAAAGCCCGTGCTTTTTCCACTGAGCCACGCTGCTTCTCTAATTCTCTAACACGCTGCCAGTTGTTAACTGGGTGACTTTGGGCCAGTCACTTCACTTCTCTGGGCCTCAGTGACCTCACCTGTAAAATGGGGGTGAAGACTGTGAGCCCCCCGTGGGACAACCTAATCTCCTCCCCAGTGCTTAGAACAGTGCTTTGTACATAGTAAGTGCTTAATAAATGCCATTATTATTATTATTATTATTATTATTATTATTATTAACAGGACATTGTACTAAGCACTTGGGAGGGTGGGACGAGGGGATGATAATAATTAGTATGGTATTTGTTAAGCGCTTACTATGTGCCAGGCACTGTACTAAGCGCTGGGGTGGATACAAGCAAATCGGGTTGGACACAGTCCCTGTCCCATGTGGGGCTCACAGTCTCCATCCCCATTTTCCAGATGAGGGAACTGAGGCCCAGGGAAGTGAAGTGACTTGCCTACGGTCACACAGCAGACAAGCAGCAGAGCCGGCATTAGAACCCAGGACCTTCAGATTCCCAGGCCTGTGCTTTGAACGCTACGCCATGATCCGTGTGGGACAGGGGCTGTGTCTGATCTGATTACCCAGCGCTTAGAACAGTGCTCTGCACATAGTAAGTGCTTAACAAATGCCATTATTATTATTATTATTATTATTATTATTATTATTATTATTACCCTGTTTCTTCCCAGTGCTTAGCACAATGGTGAACCCAGTAAGTGCCTAACAAATACTTGGCTTAGTGGATAGAGCCCGGGCCTGGGGGGGTGGTCAGAAGGACCTGGGTTCTAATCCTGCCTCCGCCAAGTCTGCTGTGTGACCTTGGACAAATCACTTCACTTCTCTGGGCCTCAATTACCTCATCTGTAAATGGGGCTTAAGACCGTGAGCCCCCCGTGGGACGGGGATTGTGTCCAACCCGATTTGCTTGCATCCACCCTAGTGCTCAGAACAGTGCTTGGCACATAAAAATAATAATGATATTTGTTAAGCACTTACTATGTGCCAAGCACTGTTCTAAGCACTGGGGGAAATACAAGGAAAGCAGGTTGTCCCACGTGGGGCTCACAGTCTTAACCCCCATCTTGTATCCTCCCCAGCACTTAGAACAGTTGTTGCCAAATTGTACTTCCCAAGCGCTTAGTACAGTGCTCTGCACACAGTAAGCGCTCAATAAATACGATTGAATGAATGAACAGTGCTTTGCAGATAGTAAGCACTTAACAAATGCCATTATTATTATTATTATTATTGTTATTATTATTAATCCCCATTTTCCAGATGAGGTAACTGAGGCACAGAGAAGCTGAGTGACTTGCCCAAAGTCACCCAGCTGACAAGTGGCGGAGCCGGGATTAGAACCCACGACCATAGTAGATAGTCAGCGCTCAACAAGTACCATTATAATAGTAGTAGTAATTATGAGTCTTCTTATGTTTTTAATAATGATGGCATTTATTAAGCACTTACTGTGTGCAAAGCACTGTTCTCAGCGCCGGGGAGGTTACAAGGTGATCAGGTTGTCCCACGGGGGGCTTATAGTCTTCATCCCCATTTTACAGATCAATCAATCGTATTTATTGAGCACTTACTGTGTGCAGAGCACCGTACTAAGCGCTTGGGAAGTCCAAGCTGGCAACGTATAGAGACGGTCCCTACCCAACAGTGGGCTCCCAGTCTAAAAGCTGAGGTGACTGAGGCCCAGAGAAGTGAAGTGACTTGCCCAGAGTCAGTTGGCGGAGACGGGACTTGAGCCCATGACCTCTCTTTCCACTGAGCCACGCTGCCTTTCTGCCGGTGCCGCTCTTCCGACGGGGCGTCTGAGACCCGGATGAAGTTTATCCTCTGTTTCCCAGGAACGGCATTCTGAATGGTGTGTGAAAGAGCAAGATGGAAGGAAACCACCTCCTCCCGTGGCCCAGCCCCGGGCCCAGCCCGGGCCCCCAGCCCCCCGCGGCCCCCCAGAAGCGCGCCCTCGCCTCCTCCATGAGGGCCGTGATCCGGCTGCACCGGAGACTCCGGGCCCTGCGGAAGGGCCGCCCGCGCCTGCCGGCCGCCTCCGCGGGCCCGGACGCCCCGCCGGGCCTCAGCCAGGCCCTGCGCCTCAAACGCCAGCTCTCGGGGGAGCGAGGATGGGCGGGCGGCATAGGCGGCGGCGGCGGTCTCCTCTACCCCCCGCCCCAGTTCTTCACCTTCGACCCCCCGACGGAGCAGGCCGGCCGACGGCGGAAGAAGCGGCGTAGGTCCCGGGTGGTCCTGTACCCCGAGAACGCCAAGCGGCGCCTCCCGGCCGAGCAGAAGAGCAAGGCCAAGCGCTGCCTGCTCCTGCTCCTGACCATCGTCTGCTTCCAGATCCTGAACGCCATCGAGAACCTGGACGACAACCTCCAGAAGTACGACGTGGACGGGCTGGAGAAGACCCTGAGGCGGGGGGTCTTCGGCCAGGCGGCGGCCGTGGACGCCCTGGTGGAGCTGCTGAGGGACTATTTGGCCACCCACGTCCACAGCCGGCCCCTGGTCCTCTCCCTCCACGGCCCCAGCGGGGTGGGCAAGAGCCACGTGGGCCGGCTGCTGGCCAGGCACTTCCGGGCCGTCATGGACCCCGACTTCGTCACCCACTATTACGTCTTGCACCGCTGCCCGGAGCGGGGGGCCCTGCCGGCCTGCCGGCGGGAGCTGGCCGCCCGCGTCGCCGACGTGGTCGTCCGGGCCGAGGCGGAAGAGAGGGTCCCCCTCTTCATCCTGGACGAGGTGGAGTTCATGCCCCCGGACCTGCTGGACGCCCTCTACGCCTACCTCCGGCCGGGCCTCTCCAACGAGTTCCTCAACGCCGTCTACGTCCTGATCGGCAGCGTCGGGGGCAGCGAGATCACCCGCTTCGTCCTCCAGAACGGGACCGGGCCCCCTCCGGCCCTGATCCGGGCCCTCCTGGCGGGCGCCCACCCGCTCTGGGAGGCCGCCCACTTCGTCCCCTTCACCCTGCTGCAGAAGCGGGACGTCGTCGGCTGCTTCGTGGAAGAGATGGCCGGGGAGGGCTTCTACCCAGACCAGGCCCACGTGGAGAGCTTGGCCGCCCAGCTCAGCTACTACACCCGGGGCGACGCTCAGTACTCCGTCAGCGGCTGCAAGCAGGTGGTCGCCAAGGTCAACCTTCTGTAGCTGGCCCGGTTCGGCGGGGCCGGGGGTCGCCGGACGCCCCGGCGGAGTCTCGCTCCCGGGGGGCCGACGGAGGGGTGGCGGCGGTCGTCTCGGGGCCGGTTTGCCCCGACTCTCCTCCCCCGGATCCCGGGGGGCAGATCGAGTCGGCCGGGAAACGGGTGGATCGCGCGGGGTGGGAGAGGCGCTCAGCCCATCCCCTGAACTCTCTCCCTAACGGTTCCGCCGGTCGTATTTATGGAGCGATTTACTGCGTGCGGAGCGCTGTGCTGAGCACTCGGGAGAGTAGGGTATGACGATAAACGGACACCACGAGGAGCTCACCGGACACACCGCGGCCCAGTGAGAAGCAGTGGCGGGAAGAGCGGGGGGCGTTGGAACGAATTCCCTGGGCCAAGTCTGAGATCTGGGCTGTCTGCTTGGTGGATTTCCCGGGATTTTCCTCCCTAAAATCCCAGTGGGAAGATCTAGGAAACCGGGAAATGTGGGTTTTTTTGCAGGGGGGATGAGTTGCTTATTTCATCCCCGGAACGCTCCCCTTGACCAGACACACCACGGCCCAGGGAGAAGCAATGCGTCCTAGTGGAAAGAGCTCAGGTCTGGGGGTCGGAGGACATGGGTTCTAATCCCTCCCCCGCCACTCATCTGCTGTGTGACCTTGGGCAAGTCACTGCACTTCTGTTCGCCTCAGTTACCTCATCTGTAAAATGGGGTTGAAGACTGTGAGCCCCCCCGTGGGACATAAACTTGGTTCAAGATGATTAACTTGTCTCTACCCCAGAGCTCAGTCCGGTGACTGGCATATAGTAAGCGCTTAACAAATACCATTTAAAAAAGAAACGACATAACATGTCCGTGTGAGATGAGCGCAGGCCTTGGGGTCCGAGGTCTTGGGATCTAATCCCACCTCCGCCGCTTGTCCGCTGTGTGACCTTGGGCAAGTCACTGCACTTCAGCGCTTAGAGCAGTTGTTGGCACATAGTGAGCGCTTAACAAATTCCTTAATTATTATTATTATTATTATTATTGTTCTCCGGGCCCTGCTTCCCTCATCTATAAAATGGGGATTAAGACAACGAACCCCATATGGGACAGTGTCCGACCTGATTATAATGTTTCCTCCCTGCGCTTAGTACAGTGTCCGGTATATAGTAAGCGCTTAACCAACGCCATTGAGGAAAAACAACAACCGAGGACTAAAGCGCTCCTCCATCCAAACCGAGGAGATGCCGCCCATCTTGTGGGTGGCATCAGCTGGGCGAGGCGGCGGAATCGGGGGGCTGCTGTGCCAGTGACCGCGGACACTGATGCACGGGAGAGAAAAGACCAACGTGAGGCTGTCCGGGGTGAGCGTCTGGTTCCCCCCAGGGCCCTGCACCATGTTTAGACCCACTATAATAATAATTATGGTATATATTAAATGCTTACTTTGTGCCAGACATTATACTAAGCCCTCTAGCCCCGGGAGCACGCCTATGAACCAACGCCTTACCACGGCTGGAGAGTTTGCGTACGCTGAAGAAACTTAGAGCTAAGTCATTGATCAGATATTCTCTCATCTGAGTCACCCATAAAGGAAAGGCCTAGGCCGAAGCACCGGGCAAAGTCATCATCAATCGTATTTATTGATGATGTCGATTCGCCTGGGCCGGGCGGCAGGGAAAGAGTCAGAAGACGGCCAATGGCAGTGGCTCAAATTTTTCCCGCGCTGAAGACGGCGATGGTCGACCCCTTCCTAATTTTTCCCCAGAAAACTCTACGGATATTGGTACCGGAACAACTTCGTGACAGAAGATGAGACGTTCTGGAGACGACGCGTCCGTGGAGTCGACGGCATTTGACAGTGACAAGCCCCGGGAGGGGAACGTCCTGCTAGTAGGAGACTCCCCGGGGCTCCCTCGCTTTCTCTTTCCCTCAGGATCGCCGCTAAGAATTTTCCAGTCATCCATAAATGGCCTAAACCTACTGGGAAAATACAGTCTGAGGAAAAAAAAATCCACCTTCCAACCCAGGGCCACTAGGGGTTGGAATGTGCCAGGGAATTTTAGAGATTCCCAAATCTACCTCTCTAACCCTGATCCCTCTCCCTCTCCGCGGTCTCTCATTTCCTCCCCGCTTCAGGACATCTCTACTCGGACGTCCCGCCCTCTCCTCAAACTTACCGTATCCAAAACAGAACTCCTCCTCGACTCTGTCCTCCCCCGACTGCGTAGACGACGTCCCCGTCCCTCAAGCCCGAAACCTTGACATCTCTCTCACTCAAACCAGTTGTTTCACCGGTCACCGAATCCTGTCGCTTCTTCCTTCATAATGTCTCTAAAATCCGGCCGTTCCCCTCCGTCCAAACCTTCTACCGTGCTGTTGCAAGCAACTATCCTCTCCCGCCTTGACTATCGCGTCGGCCTCCTCGCTGACCTCCCGGCCTCCTGTCTCTCCCCACTCCGGGCCTTACTTCACTCCGCTGCCTGAGTCATTTTTCTAAAACAAAATGGTCTTGCAAACGTCTCCCCACTCCTCCAGGACCTCCGACGGTTGCCCATCCACTCCCGCGTCAAACGGAAACTATTTTCCAACGACTGTGAGGCCGTCTATCAGCTCGCCTCCTCCTTCCTTCCCTCCCTGATTTCCTGCACCCAGCCTGCATACTTTGCTCCTCTCACGCCAACTTACTCCCTGTACCTCGATCTCTCCTGCTTCACCATCATCAATCGTATTTATTGAGCGCTTACTATGTGCAGAGCACTGTACTAAGCGCTTGATATCACCACAGATATTCTACAGATATTCACCACATATTCTACAGCCCACCGCTTTCTAAAGTCACGCCACCTCCAAGAGGCCTTCCCTGACTAACCCCCTCATCTCCCCACCCAATCCACCCTCTCTTCCGAGTCACCTCTACGCTCGGTTCCCTTACAAGCAGCGGAAGCAGTATGGCCTCATGGCTAGAGCCCGGCCTTGGGGTCCGCTGTGTGACCTTGGGCAAGTCGCTTCACTTCTCTGGGCCCCAGTTCCCTCATCTGTAAAATGGGGATGGACACTGTGAGCCCCACGCGGGACAGCGACTGCGTCCAACCCGATTTGCTTGTATCCACCCCAGTGCTTAGTACAGTGCCTAGCGCATAGTAAGTGCTTAACAGATATAATATTATTATAATTATTATTATTATACTCACCCCATTCCCAACCCCATAGGACTTAGGTACAAATCCTTCTCCTCTAGTGCTTCCCCTATTTGTAATTTATTTTAATAACCGTCTCCCCCCCGTTGATTGTAAGATATTTAAGGGCAGGATTGTCTTTACCGACTCTGTTGTATTGTTTCCTTCCAAGCGCTTAGTACAGTGCTGTGCGTTCGATAAGCCCTCAATAAATTCCATTGATTGATTGATTGATCGATTGGTTTGTCGCCCGACTGCCCCAGCCGACCCTCTCATCTGTCTTCCTCCGAATTCTCCGAGGCGCTGCTGTTCTATAGTAATAATGATGGCGTTTATTAAGCACTTACTATGTGCAAAGCACTGTTCTAAGCACTGGGGAGGTAACAAGGTGATCAGGTTGTCCCACGGGGGGCTCACAGTCTTCATCCCCATTTTCCAGATGAGGGAACTGAGGCCCAGAGAAGTGAAGTGACTCGCCCAAAGTCACCCAGCTGACAATGGCGGAGCCTGGATTTGAACCCATGACCTCTGACTTCAAAGCCCGGGCTCTTTCCACTGAGCCACGCTGCTTCCCATTATACCTCTAAGCAGTGTGGCTCAGTGGAAAGAGCCCGGGCTTGGGAGTCAGAGGATGTGGGTTCAAATCCCGGCTCCTCCACTTGTCAGCTGGGTGACTTTGGGCGAGTCGCTTCACTTCTCTGGGCCTCAGTGACTCATCTGTAAAACAATAATAATAATAATGGCATTTATTAAGCGCTTACTATGTGCAGAGCACTGTTCTAAGCGCTGGGGAATTTACAAGGTGATCAGGTTGTCCCACGGGGGGCTCACAGTCTTCATCCCCATTTTACAGATGAGGGAACTGAGGCCCAGAGACGTGAAGTGACTTCATTCATTCATTCAATTGTATTTATTTTTTAATGGCATTTGTTAAGCGCTTACTATGTGCAAAGCACTGTTCTAAGAGCTGGGGGCATACAAGGTGATCAGGTTGTCCCACGTGGGGCTCACAGTCTTCATCCCCATTTTACAGATGAGGGAACTGAGGCCCAGAGAAGTTAAGATGGGGATGGAGACTGTGAACCCCACGGGGGACAATCTGATTACCTTTTATCCCCCGCCCCAGTGCTTAGAACACATAGTAAGCGCTTAACAAATACCATTATTATTATTGTTTTTTATGCCTTAGTTACCTCATCTGGAAAGTAGGGAGCCCCACATTGGACTGTGTCCAGCCCGATTTGCTCATAACCACCCCAGCGCTTAGTACAGTGCCTGACACGTAGTAAGCGTTTAATAAATACCATCATTATTATTGTCAATTATTATTAGTCGAAACGACCGCGTTGGGAGGCCCAGGCTCCAGCCTCACTCCGAATCCCATTCCAGGCCCGGTCCAGGGGGATTCCGGATTCTGGGGACGTGAAGTTTGGGGCGATATTTCAGCCGTCTGTGGAGGTCAGGCGGCGGGGGTCCGGCCTGGGCCTGCTGAGGTTTGGGGGGGTTCGCGGTGGGCCCTCCCCTCCCGCCTTCCCTGCTTGTCTCCCTGGAATTGGGGAGCCGCCCTGGGAATGACAGGAGTGGAAAAGTCTGGAAAAACGCTCTGCCGGTCCTGGTGATGTGAGAGTAAGCGGGCGTTTCAGGCAAGTTTTTATTTGTGGAATAATGATAATAATGATGGGATTTGTTAGCATTCCTTCCTCTCCCCCTCGTCCCCCTCTCCATCCCCCCCATCTTACCTCCTTCCCTTCCCCACAGCACCTGTATATATGTATATATGGTTGTACATATTTATTACTCTATTTATTTATTTATTTATCTTACTTGTACATTTCTATCCTATTTATTTTATTTTGTTGGTATGTTTGGTTCTGTTCTCTGTCTCCCCCTTTTAGACTGTGAGCCCACTGTTGGGTAGGGACTGTCTCTATGTGTTGCCAATTTGTACTTCCCAAGCGCTTAGTACAGTGCTCTGCACATAGTAAGCGCTCAATAAATACGATTGATTAAGCACTTACTATGTGCCCGGCACTGTTCTGAGCGCTGGGGTGGATACAAGCAAATCGGGTTGGACACGGTCCCTGTCCCACGTGGGGCCCGCCGTCTCGTTTCCCATTTTACAGGCGAGGTCACTGAGGCCCAGAGGAGTCGAGGGACTTGCCCGAGCTCACCCAGCAGACAAGCGGCGGGGCCGGGATTAGAACCCATGACCTTCTGACTCCTAGGCCCGGGCTTCTCAGGGGAAGTTCAGGGCCGGGTGTTGTCAATCAATCAATCAATCAATCAATCGTATTTATTGAGCGCTTACTGGGTGCAGAGCACTGTACTAAGCGCTTGGGAAGTCCAAGTTGGCAACATATAGAGACAGTCCCTACCCAACAGTGGGCTCACGGTCTAAAAGGGGTTGGGAGGAGGGTGAAGAAAAGGAGCAAATCGGTGCGGGAAGGGAATATGTAGGAGAAGCAGCATGGCTCAGTGGAAAGAGCCCGGGCTTTGGAGTCAGAGGTTATGGGTTCAAATCCTGGCTCCGCCACTTGTCAGCTGTGTGACTTTGGGCAAGTCACTTCACTTCTCTGGGCCTCACTTACCTCATCTGTTAAATGGGGATGAAGACTGTGAGCCCCCCATGGGACAATTGTATCCTCCCCAGCGCTTAGAACATTGCTTTGCACATAGTAAGCGCTTAATAAATGCCATTATTGTGTCTTCTATTGTATTCTCCTGAGCGCTTAGTACAGTGCTCTGCACACAGTTAAGTGCTCATTGAGTAACCAATCTGCCCCTCCAGACTGTAAGCTCGTTGTAGGCAGGGAACGTGGCTACCAACTCTAGCTGTGTGACTTTGGGCAAGTCACTTAACTTCTCTGGGCCTCAGTGACCTCATCTGTAAAATGGGGATTAAAACTGTGAGCCCCCCCCGGGACCACCTCATCACCTTGTAACCTCCCCAGCGCTTAGAACAGTGCTTTGCACATAGTAAGCGCTTAATAAATGCCATTATTATTATTATTCTCTGGGCCTCAGTTCCCTCATCTGTAAAATGGGGATTAAAACTGTGAGCCTCCACGGGGACAACCTGATCACCTTGTAACCTCCCCAGCGCTTAGAACAGTGCTTTGTACATAGTAAGCACTTAATAAATGCCATTATTATTAGTATTATTGTTCTCTGGGCCTCAGTTCCCTTATCTGTAAAATGGGGATTAAGACTGTGAGCCCCCCTTGGGACAACCTGATCACCTTGTAACCTCCCCAGCACTTAGAGCAGTGCTTTGCACATAGTAAGCGCTTAATAAATGCCATTATTATTATTATTATTATTATTCTCTGTGCCCCAGTTACCTCATCTGAAAAATGGGGATTAAGACTGTGAGCCCCCTTGGGCCAACCTGATCACCTTGTAACCTCCCCAGCGCTTAGAACAGTGCTTTGCACATAGTAAGCGCTTAATAAATGCCATTATTATTATTATTATTATTATTATTCTCTGTGCCTCAGTTACCTCATCTGAAAAATGGGGATTAAGACTGTGAGCCCCCCGTGGGACAACCTGATCACCTTGTAACCTCCCCAGCGCTTAGAACAGTGCTTTGCACATAGTAAGTGCTTAATAAATGCCATTATTATTATTATTATTATTATTATTATTATTATTATTATTATTATTATTATTATTATTATTCTCTGTGCCTCAGTTACCTCATCTGTAAAATGGGGATTAAGACTGTGAGCCCCCTTGGGCCAACCTGATCACCTTGTAACCTCCCCAGCGCTTAGAACAGTGCTTTGCACATAGTAAGCGCTTAATAAATGCCATCATTATTATTATTATTATTATTCTCTGTGCCTCAGTTACCTCATCTGGAAAATGGGGATGAAGACTGTGAGCGCCCTTGGGCCAACCTGATTACCCTGTAACCTCCCCAGCGCTTAGAACAGTGCTTTGCACATAGTAAGCGCTTAACAAATACCATTATTATTATTATAATTGTAATGTCCTCTCCCCAGCGCTTATTCCAGTGCTCTGCACAGCGTAAGCGCTCAGTAAATAGGATTGATTGACAGGTTGGGTAACCAGGCAACGGAGGCTGCAGTGCCGCTCCTTTTCCACCAGGGGGAGAGAGGCTCTCATGACTTCACTGCGAGGACGCGTTTCATTCATTCATTCATTCATTCATTCATTCATTCATTCATTCATTCCATCGTATTTATTGAGCGCTTACTGTGTGCAGAGCACTGTACTAAGCGCTTGGGAAGGACAATTCAGCAACAGCTCACAGTCTAAAAGGGGGGAGGCAGACATCAAAACTAGACAGGCATCAGTGGCATCATTATAAATAAATTATTATTATTATTATAAATAGAATTAAAGATATATATAGATATATAGATAAACAGAGAACAAAACATATTAACAAAATAAAATAAATAGAATAAATATGCACAAGTAAAATAGAGTAATAAATACGCACAAACAGTGGGCTTCCAGTCTAGAGGGGGGAGACAGACAACAAAACAAAACATATTAACAACATAAGATAAATAGAATAAGTATGTACAAGTAAAATGAGTAATAAATATGCGCAAACATATATACAGGTGGTGTGGGGAGGGGAAGGAGGGAGGAAGGAGGGACCAGATTCCCTGCAGGAAACGTCAGTTCTGATTGGAGACGTTGCTGGGCTTTCTAAACAAAAATTGTGAAGGAGTGCTAAGCTTCGCTGGTAAGCGCTCAAAAAATACTACTAATACTAATGATGGCGTTTGTTAAGCGCTTACTATGTGCGAAGCACTGTTCTAAGCGCTGGGGGGGATACAAGGTGATCAGGTTGTCCCACAAGGGACTCACAGTCTTAATCCTCGTTTTGCAGATGGGGTAACTGAGGCCCAGAGAAGTTAAGTGACTTGCCCAAAGTCAATCAATCAATCAATCAATTGTATTTATTGAGTGCTTACTGTGTGCAGAGCACTGTACTAAGCGCTTGGTAAGTACACCTTGGCAACATATAGAGACGGTCCTTACCCAACAGTGGGCTCACAGTCTAGAAGGGGGAGACAGAGAACAAAAAACAAACATATTAACAAAATAAAATATATAGAATAAATACGTACAAATAAAATAAATAAAGTCACACATCCATGATAGATAGACAGTGAGCCCGCTGTTGGGCAGGGACCGTCTCTATATGTTGCCAACTTGGACTTCCCAAGCGCTTAGTCCAGTGCTCTGCACACAGTAAGCGCTCAATAAATACGATTGAATGAATGAATGTATTGTTTAATTGATCTCCCTCCCCACGACTGAGAACTGTATTTAGCTCCTTTGTTTTACAGAAGTTTGTTATTCTGGATGGGAATTTATGGCTTTGTTTTTCACTATTATTATTCCATTCCTGTATTTAAACTGGGCACCCCCATAGGGGGAGGAGACAGATACTTGCCTAACCTGTTTATCTGGAACCTGCTTCTATTCTGCAGAGAAGCAGCGTGGCCTATCAATCAATCAATCAGTCAATCAATCCTATTTATTGAGCGCTTACTATGTGCAGAGCACTGTACTAAGCGCTTGGGAAGTCCAAGTTGGCAACATCTAGAGACGGTCCCTACCCAACAGTGGGCTCACAGTCTAAAAGGGGGAGACAGAGAACAAAACCAAACATACTGAACAAAATAAAATAAATAGAATGGGCCTGGGAGTTAGAAGGATCTGGGTTCTGATCCTGACTCGGCCACGTGTGTACTGTGAGACCTTGGGTAAGTCACTTCACTTCTCTGGGCCTCAGTGGCCTTCTCTGTAAAATGGGGATTAAGATTGTGAGCCCCATATGGGACAGGGACTGTGTCCAAAATGACCTGATCGCCTTGTATCCTCCCCAGCGCTTAGAAAAGTGCTTTGCACATAGTAAGCGCTTAACAAATGCCATTATTATTATTATTATTTGCTTATATCCACCCCAGTGCTGAAACTGTGTGCTTAAACTATGCTTAAACTATGCTTTAGTGCTTAAACTATGTGCCAGAACAGTGTCTGGCACACAGTAAGTGCCTACAAATATCACAGTTATTATTATTATTATTATTATTATTATTAGCCCAGGACTTGGCCAATAGGAGACACTGAAGGGAAGACTACTTTATACGTAGTAATAATAAGCGATTAGTACAGTGCTATACATACATTAAGCACACAATAAATACGGTTGAATGAATAAAATGATTGAATGGATGAACAATAATAATAAAAATGGTATTTTTTAAGTGTTTACGGGTAGGAATTGTCTCTGTTGCTGAGTTGTACTTCCCAAGCGCTTAGTACAGTGCTCTGCACACAGTAGATGCTCAATAAATACGATGGAATGAGTGAATGAATATGCCAAGCAATGTCCTAAGTGTTGAGCACTGTACTATGACACTACGTCACGTCACAGGAGCTTAGCATGCTGAGATTGATGGGAGGATGCTGAGAGTCTGGGCATTCTCACAATAATAATAATACTAATAATAATGGCATTTATTAAGCGCTTACTATGTGCAAAGCACTGTTCTAAGCACTGGGGAGGTTACAAGGTGATCAGGTTGTCCCTCGTGGGGCTCACAGAGTTAATCCCCATTTTCCAGATGAGGTCACTGAGGCCCAGAGAAATGAAGTGACTTGCCCAAAGTCACCCAGCTGACAATTGGCGGAGCCGGGATTTGAACCCGTGACCTCTGACTCCAAAGCCCGGGCTCTTTCCTACTGAGCCACAATGAAACAACATCAATGTATATATGTTTGTACATATTTTTTACTCTATTTATTTTATTTGTACATATCTATTCTATTTATTTTATTTTGTTAGTATGTTTGGTTTTGTTCTCTGTCTCCCCCTTTTAGACTGTGAGCCCACTGTTGGGTAGGGACTGTCTCTATTTGTTGCCAATTTGTACTTCCCAAGCGCTTAGTACAGTGCTCTGCACATAGTAAGCGCTCAATAAATACGATTGACGATGATGATGATGATGATCAAAAGACACTGCTAGGCCGCAGCCAAAATCCCTCCAGCCTCCTATTTTGTCTCTGATAATTCGTTTTGTGGTATTTCCGGAGCATTTCCACGGTGCTAAGTGCTGGATAGACACAAGACAATCGGGTCGCATGGGGTTTATAGGTGAGGGAGAACGGGTGTTTTATCCCATTTTACAGATAAGAAACTGAGGCGCAGAGAAGTGAAGCGACTTGCCCAAGGTCACACGGCAAGTACACTCATTCAATTAATCGTATTTATTACTGTACTAAGCGCTTGCACAGCGTGGCTGGGATCAGAACTCAGATCCTCGGACTCCCAGCTCCTGCTCTTTCCCCTAGGCCACGCTGTAATTCTGCCCAATCTCTTTCCTGATCGAAATCTTTATCGAAGATGTTAATAAACAAAATTACGTCACGCAATTCCCTGTTTCTATTTCTCCACCTTGAAAATCCATCCTTGTTGTCTCCCTTTTGTTTCCCATACCCTCCGGACCGTCGCTTTCAAACCTCAGCATTACTCAAGCGCTCAGCGCAGTGCTCCGCTCAGAGTAGGTGCCCAGGAAATCCGATTGATTTCTCTTTTTGAAAAAGCCTTTGGTGTGGGACCCCATCCAAGTCCTTTCGAAGATATAAATAAATAATATCTGCCCATTCCCTTTTAATCGCATGCTTCCCGGTCTCTTCCGAGAACTCCGGCAGATTATCGAGGCTTTGATTTTTCCCTTGCAGAAGTCACGCGGCTTTTCCATTGGCAGGTTTCGTTTCTCGAAGTACCCACAGATTCCTAATTATCCCTGATATTAGTTTACCGGGTTTTGAAAGGAGGCTATCACACTGCAAAATCCAATTAAAATCCATGTCCTTCCGACTCCCGGACCTGGGCTGTATCCACTAGGTCACGCCGCTTCCCTTTTTCTCTGTTTCTCCGGGCCTCAGTTTCCTCCTCTGTAAAATGGGGGATAAGAGACCTGTTCCCCCTCTCCCTTAGGCTGTGAGCACCGTAGTGGACAGGGACTGGGTCCCAACTGCTTATTCATTCAATCATCTTTATTGAGCGCTTACTGTGTGCAGAGCACTGTACTAAGCGCTTGGGAAGTACAAGTTGGCAGCATATATCGTATTTACCACGCACCCTCTGAGAAGCAGCGGGGCCTAGAGGAAAGAGCGGAGGCCTGAGACTCAGGGGACCTGAGTTTTAATCCTGGCCTTCGCACTTAATAATAATAATAATCATAATAATGGCATTTATTAAGCGCTTACTATGTGCAGAGCACTGTTCTAAGCGCTGGGGAGGTTACAAGGTGATCAAGTTGTCCCACCGGTCTTCATCCCCATTTTCCGGATGAGGGAACTGAAGCCCAGAGAATAATAATAATAATAAAATGGCATTTATTTTTTGACTGTGAACCCACTGTTGGGTAGGGACTGTCTCTATATGTTGCCAATTTGTACTTCCCGAGCGCTTAGTACAGTGCTCTGCACATAGTAAGCGCTCAATAAATACGATTGATGATGATGATGATTTATTAAGTGCTTACTATGTGCAGAGCACTGTTCTAAGCGCTGGAGCACTTGCTTACTTTGTGACCTTAGGCAAGTCGCTTAACTTTTCCGTGCCTCAGTTCCCTCCAAATGGGGATTCAACACCCCTCCTACTGAAATTCCACGTAGAGCCTCCCTCAAAATGGGGATTTAACACACGTTCTCCCTCCTACTTAGAGCCTGATTATCTCCTCTAGACCGTAACCCTATTGCGGGCAGGGAACGTGTCTGCCAGCTCTAATTGGACTCTCCTAGACGCTCAGTACAGTGTTCTGCTCAGAGAAAGTGCTCGATTAATACCATTGTTGGATTGACCGATCGATTTATTGCATCCATGCCAGTTCTCGGTGTGTGGTAAGTACCTGACAAATATAACAATTATGAATATTAGGTCAGCCATTTAGCTGATTTGGAGCTGTTGAATCTTCAGACATTACAACAGAAACGATGTCTTTCCCCTCTGTCCTCCCGTCTCCCCCCTCACCAGTTAAGGGACGTCTCTCCCGGATCCAATTTGCCGTGTCCGTGAAATAAGGATAAATCAATCAATCAATCAATCGTATTTATTGAGCGCTTACTGCGTGCAGAGCACTGTACTAAGCGCTTGGGAAGTACAAATTGGCAACATATAGAGACAGTCCCTACCCAACAGCGGGCTCACAGTCTAAAAGAACCAACGGGAAGCGAACGTAAAATCCGGGGAAATTCCAGAGAGGCATCCGGAAACCCCAGTCCCATCCCACGGCCAAGATGCGTCTTTTTTATAAATTCACCGGTCATAAATGGCTAGAAGGTCCAGAGGCAGGTATTTTTCTTCTTTACTCCCACATTTAAACTGTCGGAAGGAAAATTCATTTCCAATTAATTCTAGGTTGAGGTGCTTGGCCGGATTCGGTTACTCATTCCAGCCGGGAAGTCCCAGCTCGGACCCAGGTGTCCGGAGAGGGAGGAGGCCTTGTACACGTTGCCAACTTCGCTTAGTACAGTGCTCTGCGCACAGTCAGCGCTCAATAAATACGATTGATTGATTGAGGCCTTGATCCCTGGAAGATGTTGGCTCTGTTTTCCTCCTCCCTCTTGCCTACCTGAAGACTTTCTAGGCCAAGGCGGTTATCTGGAAGCGGGGTTTTCTAAAGCTCAGCTTCATGCAGCGGCATGGTGTAGTGGATAGAGCCTGGGCCTGGAGGCAGAAGGTTGTGGGTTCTAATCCCGGTTCCTCCACTTGTCTGCCGTGTGACCTTGGGCAAGTCCCTTCACTTCTCTGTGCCCTAACTCCCTCATCCGTAAAACGGGGATTGAGGCCGTGAGCCCCGCGTGGGACGGGGATTGGGTCCGATCTGATTACTTCGTGTCTACCCCACTGCTTGGCATGTAGTAAGGGCTTAACAAATACTATTATTATTATTATTTATAAGATGGGGTGGGCGGGGGTTCTGAGATGCAGGCCAGAGGGCGCGGGGAGGATGGGGGGACCCCAAAATTCCCCCGTTTCCAGGTTGCTGTGGACAGCTGGCTTGTTTCTGCCGCTGTTTCTCTCGCTCTTCAATTTGGCCATCCCCACGGTCTCCTCTGACCGCCCCCAAAATGCTTGGAGGCGTCCAGAAAGGGGAAGAGAGGCGGGGAGGCGGCTGTGCAGTTGGGGTCCGCAGCAGCCCCCCGGAAACTCTCCGAGTCCCGGGAGGGAGGACGGAAGGGCATCCCCCGGCCCCTCCCAGGATGACTTCACTCCGAAACCAGGTATTTATAGGCCCCGGAGCCGGGGAGGGGAGTCACACGGGCGCTGCTCTGGACGAGGCACGGCTCACGGGGCGGGCACCGCCCGCTGCCCGGGCCCCGGGGACCGCTCCGAGGCCCCCGAGGTGACAGCGGCCGAGGCCCGGGACGGCCAGGCCCACGGTCATCCCTCCACCCTCCAGTGACCAGGCCCTCGGTCAGCTCTGGGCCCTCCGGGATGGGCGCAGCTCGGCCCGCGCCCTTCCCGCACCCACAGACGGGACCGGGGGAGCGTCCGGGGAGACCCCCTTGCCCCCCGGCCCGGAGGAGCAGGAGGACCAAGCCCGTCCTCTACCCGCCGCGCGTGAAGAAGCGTCTGCCCCGCTCTCGGCCCGACCCCGTCACCAAGTGGCTCCTCTTCCTAGGAGGTGTCGTCCTCCTGCAGATCGCCGTCGAAGACCCGGGGCCGGAGAGGGATGACTGGAGGCCCCGCGGCCTCCCCTCAGAGGGCAGCCCCGAGGTAGAGTGCCGGCCTCTGGGTGCCAATGACGGGACGGTCCCCGCGGCCCCCGTCGGGGTGTTCCTTGGCCCGGCCAACTCCAGTAGCCGGACCCGGGCCGCTCCGAGGCCCGGGGAGACTCGATCTCGCTCCTCAGAGGCTGTGGGCCTCACCTCTGCTCCCTACCATTGAACGCGCCACATCCTGAGGGGAGAAAGCGGGGCCCGGCTGCTACCACCCTGGACCTGGGATCCTGACGCGACCAGAGGGGTTGGAAATCGAGGGACGGGATGGCCGGCGCGGGTCCCCGGGACCGCTCTCCTCGTGCCATCCTCTCCCTCGGTGCCCCGCCGGGGACCGAGCGATTCCGGGCAACGCGTTTCCGTCCGCCGTGCCGATTTTTCGAATAAAAGACGACGCTCCTCTCGCAGAAGTTTCCGCGTCGAGTGTGATTAAGTCGGCTTTTCCAGACGGAACTCCTCCGGGGAAAGGGCGGGGAAGCGCTGGGGTAGATACGAGGTATTTGGGCCCAAAACAGTCCCTGTCCCCAGCGTGGGAAGCAGCGTGGCTCAGTGGAAAGAGCGCAGGCTTGGGAGTCAGAGGTCATGGGTTCAAATCCTGGCCCCACCACTTAGCTGTATGACCTTGGGCAAACAACTTCACTTCCCTGTGCCTCAGTTACCTCCTCCGTAAAATGGGGATTAAGATGGTGAGCCCCAAGTGGGGCACTCTGATCACCTTCTATCCCCCCAGCACTTAGAAGAGCGTTTTTTTATCATCAGTCATCAATCGTATTTATTGAGCGCTTACTATGTGCAGAGCACTGTACTATGAGAAGAGCACTGTTTTTTTAGACTGTGAGCCCAATGTTGGGTAGGGACTGTCTCTATATGTTGCCAATTTGTACTTCCCAAGCGCTTAGTACAGTGCTCTGTACATAGTAGGCGCTCAGTAAATATGATTGATTGATTGGGGACCATAGTCTAAGTATGAAGGAGAGATCGGGTATCGAGATCAGACGAGGCAAGCGGGGCAGAGAGGAGTGAAATGACTTGCCCAGGGTCGACAAACAAGACGGGGTCCCTTCGTGGCCGCCGAAAGCTGTTGTCGACGAACAGGGTTAACATACGGGTTCGTTTGGTCGATGAAGAGACGGGTGACTCCGAGAGAGCGAGTCACAGATGACGATGATGATGATGACGGCATCCGTTAAGCGCTTACTATGTGCCAGGCACTGTTCTAAGCGCTGAGCCCACTGTTGGGTAGGGACTGTCTCTATATGTTGCCAATTTGTACTCCCCAAGCGCTTAGTACAGTGCTCTGCACACAGTAAGCGCTCAATAAATACGATTGATGATGGATAGATCAGGGCAGTGGGAAAGCGGCGAGCAGCCCGTTCTCCCGATGGCGCACGAGTGACTGCAACGCCCGAATATCGGTGTAAATGGGCGGCAGGGTTTGAGAACCCAAGGTGGTGACGCGGATAGGAAAAATTATTCGGAGATGTGAGTTCGAATAGAGCAGTAAAGGAGGAAGGTGGTTACCTGCCCGTTCACCTCCCGAGAGAAGTACGAGTGACAAGCAGCCCCGATCCCATTCTCACTGTTTCTTTAATTGAGTTACAGCAGCATGGGAGCGGAGCGATCGGGAATTTCAGGACTCCAATTAGGACCGACAGGATGTTATAAATTCCCTTTAATCTCTGTTTTCACTGCCTTGTGCAGGATGTTGTTATCCGCCCTATGGCCTCGCACAGATAGGTGTTACTGGCCTTGAAGACACCTGTTGCTGAGCCTTGCGTAAAATATTAAAAAAAAAGAGTTGTTCTCTCGGCCTGCGCGAAATGGAGGGTCACTGTCAGCGTGCACAAAATGGAGTCAGTCATGTCCAGTCCGCTAGTGGACAACACCGGGAGGCAAATGGCAGAGCCGGGATTAAATAATCAATCAATCAATCAATTGTATTTATTGAGAGCTTACTGTGTGCAGAGCACTGTAGTAAGCGCTTGGGAAGTACAAGCTGGCAACATATAGAGACGGTCCCTACCCAACAGTGGGCTCACCGTCTAGAAGGGGGAGACGGAGAACAAAACCAAACGTACTAACAAAATAAAATAAATAAAATAATGATGGCATTTATTAAGCGCTTACCGTTCTAAGCGCCGGGGAGTTTACAAGGTCTTAGAAACCGACTCCGGGAATACAGCCAGTGGAGGTCAGTGGAAAGAGCACGGGCTTCGGAGTCAGAGATCATAGGTTCGAATCCCGGCTCCGCCACGTCTGCTGTGTGACCTTGGGTAAGTCACTTAACTTCTCTGAGCCTTAGTTACTTCATCTGTAAAATGGGGATTAAGGCTGTGAGCCCCCCGTGGGACAACCTCGTTACCTTGTTTCCCCTCCCCAGCGCTTAGAACAGTGCTTAGCACATAGTAAGCGCTTAACAAATGCCATCATCATCATCATCATATATGCAGTGGGATGCAGGAAGTGGAGGTCACTGGAATGTCCCCCGTTCTCTGCAGCTGTATATATGTATATTTGTTTGTACGTATTTATTACTTGATTTATTTATTTACTTTACTTGTACATATTTACTATTCTATTTATTTTATTTTGTTAATATGTTTTGTTTTGTTCTCTGTCTCCCCCTTCTAGACTGTGAGCCCGCTGTTTGGGTAGGGACTGTCTCTGTATGTTGCCAACTTGTAATAATAATAATAATAATAATAATGGCATTTATTAAGCACTTACTATGTGCAAAGCACTGTTCTAAGCGCCGGGGAGGTTACAAGGTGATCAGGTGGTCCCACGGGGGGCTCACTGTCTTCATCCCCATTTTACGGATGAGGTAACTGAGGCCCAGAGAAGTGAAGTGACTTGCCCAAAGTCACCCAGCTGACAAGTGGCGGAGCCAGGATTTGAACCCCTGACCTCTGACTCCAAAGCCCGGGCTCTTTCCACTGAGCCACGGTACTTCCCAAGCGCTTAGTACAGTGCTCTGCACACGGTAAGTGCTCAATAAATATGATTGAATGAATGAATGAATGTAGACGGTGGAGAGGCTAGGATCAATCATATTTATTGAGCGCTTACTGTATGCAGAGCACTGTACTAAGCGCTTGAAGAGTAACACATAGGATGTATCATTATTATTATTATTATTATTATGGTATTTCTTAAGCGCTTACTATGAACCAGGCACTGTACTAAGCTCTGGGGTGGATACAATTAAATCGGTTCGGACACAGGCCCTGTCCCACACGGGGCTCACCGTCTCAATCCCCGTTTTCCAGATGAGGGAACCGAGGCCCAGAGAAGCAAAGTGACTTGCCCAGGGTCACACAGCGGATGAGGTGGCGGGGGCGCGATTAGAACCCATGACCTTCTTTCTCCCAGGCCCGGGCCCTAGCCACTTGGCCATGCTGCCTCTTTTAGGCTACAGGCTTGGGAATCCAGGATGAGAAGCAGCGTGGCTCAGTGGAAAAGAGCCCGGCCTTTGGAGTCATGGGTTCAAATCCCGGCTCCGCCAACTGTCAGCTGTGTGACTTTGAGCGAGTCACTTCACTTCTCTGGGCCTCAGTGACCTCACCTGTAAAATGGGGATTAAGACTGTGAGTCCCCTGTGGGACAACCTTTCATTCATTCATTCATTCATTCATTCAATCGTATTTATTGAGCGCTTACTATGTGCAGAGCACTGTACTAAGCGCTATGGAAGTCCAAGTTGGCAACATATAGAGACGGTCCCTATCCAACAGTGGGCTCACAGTCTAGAAGGGGGAGATAACCTGATCACCTTGTAACCTCCCCAGCGATTAGAACAGTGCATTGCACATAGTAAGCGCTTAACCAACACCAAAATTATTATTAAAATGAGGATAAAGACTGTGAGCCCCCCGTGGGACAACCTGATCACCTTGTAACCTCCCCAGCGCTTAGAACAGTGCTTGGCACATGGGAAGCGCTTAATAAATGTCATTATTATTATTATATGTCTACACAGTGAGCCCCCCGTGGGCCAACCTGATCACCTTGTAACCTCCCCAGTGCTCAGAACAGTGCTTGGCACATGGGAAGCGCTTAATAAATGTCATTATTATTATTATATGTCTATACTGTGAGCCCCCCGTGGGCCAACCTGATCACCTTGTAACCTCCCTGGCGCTTAGAACAGTGCTTGGCACATGGTAAGAGCTTAATAAATGTCATTATTATTATTATATGTCTATACTGGGAGCCCCCCGTGGGCCAACCTGATCACCTTGTAACCTCCCCAGCGCTTAGAACAGTGCTTGGCATGTGGTAAGCGCTTAATAAATGTCATTATTATTATTATATGTCTATACTGGGAGCCCCCTGTGGGACAACCTGATCACCTTGTAACCTCCCCAGCGCTTAGAACAGTGCTTGGCACATGGTAAGTGCTTAATAAATGTCATTATTATATTATTATATGTCTATACTGGGAGCCCCCCGTGGGCCAACCTGATCACCTTTTAACCTCCCCAGCGCTTAGAACAGTGCTTGGCACATAGTAAGCGCTTAATAAATGCCATCATTAGTATAGTGGCGGTAGAGGTCACTGGGAACCATGTTTGGTTTTGTTCTCTGTCTCCCCCTTCTAGACTGTAAGCCCACTGTTGGGTAGGGACTGTCTCTAGATGTTGCCAACTTGGACTTCCCAAGTGCTTAGTCCAGTGCTCTGCACACAGTAAGCGCTCAATAAATACGATTGATTGATTGATTGATTGATTGGACAGGGCAGGGCAGGGGGGGAGCCAGTCCATGGAACAGACTCGCTCCCCTGCGGGTACTGGAATCGGGCAGGAGCCAGACAGGTTTCCACAGGGCCACACAGGCCCGGCCCCACCCGGGAAAAGGAATTCCTTCCCATCCAGCCCGCCGTGTTTGCTTAGGAATGGGGGAGCCCCGGCCAACGTGCCACCACACTGCCAGGGCTGGCCCGGAATCCTCTGGGGTGCCATCGTTCGCCCCAGGAATCGCCTATTCCATTCCCATGCGCCTTCACGGACAGAGGAATTCATCCATTCCCTCCATCGTATTTATTGAGCGCTTACTGTGTGCAGAGCACTGGACTAAGCGCTTGGGAAGTACAAGTTGGCAACATAGTAAGCGCTCAATAAATATGATTGATTGATTGATTGATTGAGCCCCGGCCCACGTCCTCTCCCTGGCCCGGAATGGCCTCCCTCCTCACATAATAATAATAATGTTGGCATTTGTTGAGCGCTTACTATGTGCAAAGCACTGTTCTAAGCGCTGGGGGGGATACAAGGTGATCAGGTTGTCCCACGTGGGGCTCACAGTCTTAATCCCCATTTTACAGATGAGGCAACTGAGGCTCAGAGAAGTGAAGTGACTGGCCCAAGGTCACACAGCAGACATGTGGTGGAGCGGAGATTCGAACCCATGACCTCTGACTCCAAAGCCCGGGCTCTTTCCACTGAGCCACGCTGCTTATCGGTGTCTCCCACTTCTTTTAAGCCGCCAATCTCGCTCTCTTCTTCCCTTCAAGGCCCTACTGAGCGCTCACCTCCTCCAGGAGGCCTTCCCACACTCAGCCCCCTCCTCCCCCTCCCCATCCCCCCGATTTACCCCCTTCCCTTCCCCACAGCACCTGTATATATGTATATATGTTTGTACGCATTTATTACTCTATTTATTTATTTTATTTGTACATATGTATTCATTTATCTAATTTGTACATATTTATTCTATTTATTTTATTTTGTTAATATGTTTTGTCTTGTTGTCTGTCTCCCCCTTCTAGACTGTGAGCCCACTGTTGGGTAGGGACTGTCTCTAGATGTTGCCGACTTGTACTTCCCAAGCGCTTAGTACAGTGCTCTGCACACAGTAAGCGCTCAATAAATATGAATGAATGAATATTTATTCTATTTACCTTATTTTGTTAATATGTTTTGTTTTGTTGTCTGCCTCCCCCTTCTGGACTGTGAGCCCGCTGTTTGCACATATTTATTGCTCTATTTATTTATTTTATTAGTACATATTTATTCCATTTATTTTATTTTGTTAACATGTTTTGTTTTGTGGTCTGTCTCCCCCTTCTAGACTGTGAGCCCACTGTTTGTACGTATTTATTACCCTATTTTATTTGTCCATATTTATTCAATTTACTTTATTTTGTTAACATGTTTTGTTTTGTTGTCTGTCTCCCCCTTCTAGACAGTGAGCCCACTGTTTGTATGTATTTATTACTCTATTTCATTTGTACATATTTATTCAATTTACTTCATTTTGTTAACATGTTTTGTTTTGTTATCTGTCTCCCCCTTCTAGACTGTGAGCCCGCTGTTTGTAGGTATTTATTACTCTATTTATTTATTTTATTTGTACATATTTATTCTATTTACTTTATTTTGTTAATATGTTTTGTTTTGTTGTCTGTCTCCCCCTTCTAGACTGTGAGCCCACTGTTTGTACGTATTCATTACTCTATTATTTAATTTGTACATATTTATTCCATTTATTTTATTTTGTTAATGTTTTGTTCTCTCCCCCTTCTAGGCTGTGAGCCCACTGTTTGTACGTATTTATTACTCTATTTCATGTGTACATATTTATTCAATTTACTTTATTTTGTTAACATGTTTTGTTTTATCTGTCTCTCCCTTCTAGCCTGTGAGCCCACTGTCTGTACGTATTTATTACTCTATTTATTCATTTTATTTGTCCATATTTATTCTATATATTTTATTTTGTTAATATTTTTGTTTTGTTGTCTGTCTCCCCTTCTAGACTGTGAGCCCACTGTTTGTACGTATTCCTCTATTTATTATTTAATTTGTACATATTTATTCTATTTTATTTTGTTAATATGTTTTGTTCTCTGTCTCCCCCTTCTAGACTGTGAGCCCACTGTCTGTACGTATTTATTACTCTATTTATTTATTTTATTTGTACATATTTATTCAATTTATTTTATTTTGTCAGTATGTTTTGTTTTGTTGTCTGTTTCCCCCTTCTAGACTGTGAGCCCTCTGTCTGTACGTATTTATTACTCTATTTAATTATTTTATTTGTACATATTGATTCTATTAATTTTATTTTGTTAATATGTTTTGTCTTGTTGTCTGTCTCCCCCCTTCTAGACTGTGAACCCGCTGTTGGGTAGGGACCGTCTCTATCTGTTGCCAACTTGGACTTCCCAAGCGCTTAGTACAGTGCTCTGCACACAGTAAGCGCTCAATTAATACGACTGAATGAATGAATGAATGAATGACTGAATGAATGAATGAATGAGGGGGGGAGAATGTCTCACTCCCATTGAGTCCCGGCGCCCCCTGGTGGCCAGTCTGAACCCCAGCCTGGGGAGGGTTGGGGGAGGACCGGCTTCTGCCCCTCGCCCCAGACCACGCCCCTTCCTCAGGCCCCGCCCCTTTCTGGCGGCCCCGTCCTATCAGAGGCGGCCATCTCGTTGCCCCTCCCCTTTTCCGCCGCCCGCCCAATCAGACGAGCCGCTGGAGGCCCCGCCCCTTTCTGGAGGTACCGCCCCATCAGAGGCGGCCTGCTCGAGTCCCCGCCCCTTTTCCGCGGCCCGCCCAATCAGACGAGCCGCTGGGGGCCCCGCCCCTTTCCCAGGCCCCGCCCCCTTCGGAGGCAGCGTGGCTCAGTGGGAAGAGCCCGGGCTTTGGAGTCGGAGGTCAGAGGTTCGAATCCCGGTTCCCCCCCTGGTCAGCTGGGTGAGTTTGGGCCAGTCACTTCACTTCTCTGGGCCTCAGTCCCCTCATCTTTAAAATGGGGATGAAGACTGTGAGCCCCCACGTAGCACAACCTGATCACCTTGTAATCTCCCCAGCGCTTAGATCATAGTAAGCGCTCAATAAATGCCATTATTATTATTATTATTATTATTATTATTATTATTATTAACTCCCGAGGCCACGCCCCCTGTTCAGGACACGCCCTTTCTGGGGCCCCTCTCATTTCCCGAGGCTCCGCCCCTATCGGACGAGCCGTCGGAGGCCCCGCCCCTTTCCCGGGGCCCCGCCCCCTTCTAAGGTCACGCCCCCCTTTCCGATGCCCCAAATTACCAGGCCCCGCCCCCTCATGGGGGACGGCCCCTTTCTCGGGCCCCGCCCAATCGGACGTGTCGATAGAGGCCCCGCCCTTTTCCCATGCCCCGCCCCCTTTCCCGAGGCCCCGCCCAATCTGACGTGTCGTTAGAGGCCCCGCCCCTTTCCCGAGGCCCCGCCCCTATCAGACGGGCCGTTGGGGGCTCCCCTTCTGAGGCCTCCTCCCCTTTCCCGGGCCCTGCCCCCTTCCGCGGCCCTGTCCACCTCCCGAGGCCACGACCCCTTCTGAAAACCAGCCCCTTTCACAGGCCACGCCCATGACTGACGCCCCGCCCATCTCCCGGGGCCCCTCCCTATCGCAGGCCCCCGCCCCTTCTGAGGACCTGTCCGTCTCCCGCGGCCCCGCCCACTGTCCGGGCCCCGCCCCCTTCCGAGGCCCCTCCCCTTTCGCATGCCACGCCCACTTCCGGCGCCCTGCCCCTATCAGGCGAGTCGCTGGGCCCCGCCCCTTTCCCGGGCCCCGCCCCCTTCCACTGCCCTGTCTACCTCCCGAGGCCACGACCCCTTCTGAAACCCCTCCCCTTTCACAGGCCCCGCCCACGGCTGGCGCCCCGCCCTATCGGACGAGCCGTTGGCGGCCCCTCCCCTTTCTGAGGCCCCCGCCCCTTCTGAGGGGCCTGTCCGTCTCCCGCGGCCACGCCCACTGTCCGGGCCCCGCCCCCTTCTGAGGCCCCGCCCCTTCCCCAGGCCATGCCCACTTCCGGCGCCCTGCCCTATCGGACGCGTCGTTGGGTCCCGCTCCCTTCTGAAACCCCGCCCCTTCCCAGGCCACGCCCTCTTTCCGACGCCCCGCCCCCTTCTTAAAGCCCCGCCCCCTCCATCTACTCATTCATTCAATCCGTCCTCCAATCCTATTTCTTGAGCACTGATGCTAAGCCCGCTCCCTCCCCGCGTCCCTCAGCTCTTTGCGGGCAGGGGCTGGGTCTCCCCGAGCGCTTAGTACAGCGCTGCGCACGTAGGAAGCGCCCAGTTGTAGCAATGAATGAATAATGGGGGGCAAAGCAGTGGGTGCAGACCACTCCCCCCGGGCCCGCCCCCCCACCCCAGCTGGAGGCCCTTGGGTGGAGATGTAGAGGACGCCCATTCTGGGAGAAGGGTGGGACCCTTGGCTGGAGGAGTGGGAGCCGCCTGCCTGGTACCCAGGGGTGAAGGGGGTCCCTGGGCCTGGGATAGTAACAGTAAGAATAATGGCATTCATTAAGCCCTTACTATGATGATGATGATGGCATTTGTTAAGACTGTGAGCCCACTGTTGGGTAGGGACCGTCTCTATATGTTGCCAACTTGTACTTCCCAAGCGCTTAGTCCAGTGCTCTGCACACAGTAAGCGCTCAATAAGTACGATTGATTGATTGATTGATGAGGGAACTGAGGCCCAGAGAAGCGAAGCGACTTGCCCAAGGTCACCCAGCCGACGTGTGGCGGCGCCGGGATTAGAACCCACGACCTCTGACTCCCAAGCCCGGGCTCTTTCCGCCGAGCCCCGCTGCTTCCCTGACGGAGGGAGAGTTGGGGGCCTCCCTCCGCGTGCCCGTGGAGCCCAAAGGCCGGAAGGAGAGCGGGACAAATTGGTATTCTCCCGGTTGGGGTGGGGAAGGGGAGATGGGGGTCCCAAAAGGCTCCCCGTTACAGAGTGCAGAAGGGTCCGGTGTCGTGTCTCTTGTGTCGGCGGACTCCTTGGATGAGGATGCCCGGCGCCCAGGCGAAGCGGGAGGACCTGCGCGTCTCCCTCAGTGTGTAAGCCCCAGGGCCGGGGGTCAAGCCTGCGGGATGGGTATTTGGGGGGTCAGACCCTCCACGCTGCCCACAAACAGCCGCCCCCCGGGCTGGAAGTCACCTCACCTGAGTTGGCCCAGGCCTGGGAGTGGAGGCTCATGGAGGAGGTCCACGGGTGGGCATGCAGGGACCGGTAGCCGGGGTCCACGTTATACGCGTTGGGGCCTGGCACGGACTCTGCCGGGGAAGGGGCAGGGGTGGGGGGCCCAAAGGCGGGGTGCTGGGGCCGCGGTCAGGGCCGCTGGGGGCTGGGAGGAGGAGAGGGCGGGTGGGGTGGGGTGCGGGGGCAGAGTCGGGGAGGAAAGATGAGGAGGGGGTGGCAGGGAGCCCCGCGGCCCTCACCGGGAGGGATGGGGGGCAGTCGCCGGCCGAAGCTGTGGCCCACGGGGTGGGCTTGGGTAGGCCGCTGGGAGGCCCGGCCGGGCACCTGGGCCGGCTGAAACGCGGGCGGCTGCTGTGGACAGAAGAAAAAGGATCTCAGGCTCCAGTTGGGGCCTACCTGCCGGGGAAGATGGCATTTGTTAATAATAATAATAATAATGATGACATTTATTAAGCGCTTACTATGTGCAAAGCACTGTTCTAATTGCTGGGGGGAATACAGGATGATCAGGTTGTCCCACGTGGGGCTCACAGTCTTCATCCCCATTTTCCAGATGAGGGAACTGAGGCCCAGAGAAGTGACTTGCCCAAAGTCACACAGCTGACAAGCGGCGGAGCAGGGACTTGAACCCGTGGCCTCTGACTCCAAAGCCCGGGCTCTTTCCCACTGAGCCACGCTGCTTCTCTAAGCACCTACTAATAATAATGATGGTATTTGTTAAGCGCTTACTATGTGCAAAGCACTGTTCTAAGCGCTGGGGGGTGATACAAGGTGATCAGATTGTCCCACGGGGGGCTCACAGTCTTCATCCCCATTTTACAGATGAGGGAACTGAGGCCCAGAGAAGTGAAGTGACTTGCCCAAAGTCACCCAGCTGACAAGCGGCGGAGCCGGGACTTGAACCCATGACCTCTGACTCCAAAGCCCGGGCTCTTTCCCACTGAGCCACGCTGCTTCTCTAAGCACCTACTAATAACAATGATGGTATTTGTTAAGCGCTTACTATGCGCAAAGCGCTGTTCTAAGCGCTGGGGAGCGATACAAGGTGATGAGGTTGTCCCATGGGGGACTCACAGTCCATTTTACAGATGAGGGAACTGAGGCTCAGAGAAGTGAAGTGACTTGCCCCTCCAGTTGGGGCCTACCTGCCGGGGAAGATGGCGTTTGTTAAGCACCTACTAATAATAATGATGGTATTTGTTAAGCGCTTACTATGTGCAAAGCGCTGTTCTAAGCGCTTGGGGGGCGATACAAGGTGATGAGGTTGTTCCATGGGGGACTCACAGTCCATTTTACAGATGAGGGAACTGAGGCTCAGAGAAGTGAAGTGACTTGCCCCTCCAGTTGGGGCCTACCTGCCGGGGAAGATGGCGTTTGTTCAGCACCTACTAATAATAAAGATGGTATTTGTTAAGCGCTTACTATGAGCAAAGCACTGTTCTAAGTGCTGGGGGGGTGATACAAGGTGATGAGGTTGTCCCATGGGGGACTCACAGTCTTCATCCCCATTTTACAGATGAGGGAACTGAGGCTCAGAGAAGTGAAGTGACTTGCCCCTCCAGTTGGGGCCTACCTGCCGGGGAAGATGGCGTTTGTTAAGCACCTACTAATAATAATGATGGTATTTGTTAAGCGCTTACTATGCACAAAGCACTGTTCTAAGCGCTGGGGGAGTGATACAAGGTGATGAGGTTGTCCCATGGGGGACTCACAGTCTTCATCCCCATTTTACAGATGAGGTCACTGAGGCTCAGACAGGTGAAGTGACTTGCCCCTCCAGTTGGGGCCTACCTGCTGGGGAAGATGGCATTTGTTAAGCACCTACTAATAATAATGATGGTATTTGTTAAGCGCTTACTATGTGCAAAGCGCTGTTCTAAGCGCTGGGGGGGCGATACAAGGTGATGAGGGACTCACAGTCCATTTTACAGATGAGGGAACTGAGGCTCAGAGAAGTGAACTGACTTGCCCAAGGTCTCACAGCAGACATGTGGCGGAGCCGGGATTCGAACCCATGACCTCTGACTCCAAAGCCCGGGCTCTTTCCACTGAGCCACGCTGCTTCCCTACTATGTGCCGAGCGCCGTTCTAAGCGCTGGGGAGGTTACAAGGTGATCAGGTTGGCCCACGGGAGGCTCACAGTCTTCATCCCCCTTTGAACCGAGGCTCAGAGAAGTCACCCAGCTGACAGTTGGCGGAGCCGGGATTTGAACTCAGGACCTCTGACCCCAAAGCCCGGGCTCTTTCCACTGAGCCACGCTGCTTCTCCTGCTGCAGAGGGGCAGCCCCCCCAAACAGTCTCGCGCACAAGCGGCGTAGAGCCTGGGAGCCAGAAGGGACCCAGTTTCCGTGAGCCCGCCGTTGGGTAGGGACTGTCTCTAGATGTTGCCAACTTGGACTTCCCAAGCGCTCAGTCCGGTGCTCTGCACACTGTAAGCGCTCAATAAATACGATTGATTGATTGATTGATCTGCTGTGTGACCGTGGGCCGGTCACTTCACTTCTCTGGGCCTCATTGCCGCAGTTGGAAAGTGGAGGCGAAGACTGGGAGCCGGATGAGGTGGGTCCAACTGTGTCCCCCAGCGCTTAGGTCAGCGCCGGGCACATAGCGAGCGCTTCGTGTTATGGAAAACACCACGGGCACACACGCCAGCCTGAGGACCAATCAATCAATCAATCAATCGTATTTATTGAGCGCTTACTGTGTGCAGAGCACTGGACTAAGCGCTTGACGGAGGGCAGAGTCGACGGGATGGACAAGGAAGCCGAGCAGCGAGCCCCACTTTCCGGACCCCGCTGGCCCTCCTGGGCCACCTGGGTCTGGGGGAGATCAGCGGGTAGCCACCCCCGGGATCGCGGGGGGCATCATCATCATCATCATCAATCGTATTTATTGAGCGCTTACTATGTGCAGAGCACTGGACTAAGCGCTTGGGAAGTACAAATTGGCAACATATAGAGACAGTCCCTACGCAACAGTGGGCTCACAGTCTAAAAGGGGGAAGACAGAGAACAAAACCAAACTACTAACACAATAAAATAAATAGGATAGATATGTACAAGTAAAATAAATAAATAAATAGAGTAATAAATCTGTACAAACATATATCCATATATACAGGTGCTGTGGGGAAGGGAAGGAGGTAAGATGGGGGGGATGGAGAGGGGGATGAGGGGGAGAGGAAGGAAGGGGCTCAGTCTGGGAAGGCCTCCTGGAGGAGGTGAGCTCTCAGCAGGGCCTTGAAGGGAGGAAGAGAGCGAGATTGGCAGAGCCGACGCGGCTTACCTGGTTCTTGGCGATCAAGTTCACCTTGCGAGTGAACGGATTCTTGTTTTGGCACCCAAAGCAGTGCCCGCCGCCATCTGAGGGAGCAGAGCGGGGGCCGGACTGGAGTCGGAGAATCCGAGGCCCAACTGGGACTACCCCGGCCTGGACCCACTTGGGGGGCATTGAGGACACACACCCCCCCGCCCCGGGCAGATTTCCCCCCCACTTCTGCTCCCGCTCCGAATCCCGTCCCCTGACACCTCCACATCCTTTTAGACTGTGAGCCCACTGTTGGGTAGGGACCGTCTCTATATGTTGCTAATTTGGACTTCCCAAGCGCTTAGTCCAGTGCTCTGCACACAGTAAGCGCTCCATAAATACGATTGATCGATTCTAGACTGTGAGCCCACTGTTGGGTAGGGACCGTCTCTAGATGTTGCCAACTTGGACTTCCCAAGCGCTTAGTCCAGTGCTCTAAACACAGTAAGCGCTCAATAAATACGATTGATTGATTGATTGATTCTAGACTGTGAGCCCACTGTTGAGTAGGGACCATCTCTAGATGTTGCCAACTTGGACTTCCCAAGCGCTTAGTGCAGTGCTCTGCACACAGTAAGCGCTCAATAAATACGATTAATTGATTGATTGATTGATTCTAGACTGTGAGCCCACTGTTGGGTAGGGACTGTCTCTAGATGTTGCCAACTTGGACTTCCCAAGCGCTTAGTCCAGTGCTCTGCACACAGTAAGCGCTTAATAAATATGATTGATTGATTGGTAGGTACTTCCCCTGGCACGAGATGCCCCCGTCCAGGGGCAGCCCCCTCCCCGCCTCGGGTGAGGAAACCCCCAATCATCATCAATCATATTTATTGAGCGCTTACTATGTGCAGAGCACTGTACTAAGCACTTGGGAAGTACAGATTGGCAGCATATAGAGACAGTCCCTACCCAACAGTGGGCTCACAATCCGGCCGAGAGTCAGGGGGCGGCCCAGGATGCTCGGCCCAGAGCTGGAGGTCATCATCATCATCATCAATCGTATTTATTGAGCGCTTACTATGTGCAGAGCACTGGACTAAGCGCTTGGGAAGTACAAACTGGCAACATATAGAGACAGTCCCTGCCCAACATTGGGCTCACAGTCTAAAAGGGGGAGACAGAGAACAAAACCAAACATACTAACAAAATAAAATAAATAGAATAGATATGTACAAGTAAAATAAATAGAGTAATAAATATGTACAAACATCTATCCATATATCCAGGTGCTGTGGGGAAGGGAAGGAGGTAAGATGGGGGGATGGAGAGGGGGATGAGGGGGAGAGGAAGGAAGGGGCTCAGTCTGGGAAGGCCTCCTGGAGGAGGTGAGCTCTCAGCAGGACGGGATGGCAAGGATGCGGGTACCTCTGCGGGGCATCCGGGCCCTGGGAGCGCGATGCTTTTGGAGCCCCCAATTCCCGGCCAGAGCCGGGTAGTGAGCCGGGCCTGGGGCTTCGGGATCCGTGAGCCGTGGTGGGCGGCATTCCAAGGCTTCCCGGAAGGCTGAGGGACGGCAGAATCATAATAAGAAAAATTGGGCTATTTTTATTATTATTAATAATAATAATAATGGCATTTATTAAGCGCTTACTACATGCAAAGCACTGTTCTAAGCACCGGGGAAGTTACAAGGCGATCAGGTTGTCCCCACAGAGGGGCTCACAGTCTTAATCTCCATTTTACAGACGAGGGAACTGAGGCCCAGAGAAGTGAAGTGACTTGCCCAAAGTCACACAGCAGATAGGTGGCAGAGCCGGGATTTGAACCCATGACCTCTGACTCCAAAGCCCGGGCTCTTTCCACTGAGCCACGCTGCTTCTCTATTAAGCGCTTACTATGTGCCAGAGTGGGGGAGCTGATAGAAGGTCCGTCGGGTGGGCCACGGCCCCCGTCCCACATGGGGCTCACAGTCTTCATCATCATCATCATCATCAATCGTATTTATCGAGCGCTTACTGTGTGCAGAGCACTGTACTAAGCGCTTGGGAAGTACAAGTTGGCAACATATAGAGACAGTCCCTACCCAACAGTGGGCTCACAGTCTAAAAATGGAGAAGCTGCTGTGGCTCGGTGGAAAGGGCCTGGGCTTTGGAGTCAGAAGTCAGAGGTTCAAATCCCGGCTCTGCCAACTGTCGGCTGGGTGACTTTGGGCAAGTCACTTCACTTCTCTGGGCCTCAGTTCCCTCATCTGGAAAATGGGGATTAAAAGTGTGAGCCCCCCATGGGACGAACTGATAACCCTGATCCTGTACCCTGTATGTAGAGAAGCAGCGTGGCTCAGTGGAAAGAGCCCGGGCTTTGGAGTCAGAGGTCGTGGGTTCAAACCCCGGCTCTGCCAATTGTCAGCTGTGTGACTTTGGGCAAGTCACTTCACTTCTCTGGGCCTCAGTGACCTCATCTGTAAAATGGGGATGAAGACTGTGAGCCCCCCATGGGACAACCTGATCACCTTGTAACCTCCCCAGTGCTTAGAACAGTGCTTGGCACATAGTAAGCGCTTAATAAATGCCATCGTTATCATTATTACAGTCTAGAGGAGGAGATTGGGCGGCCTGAGGGCAAGTCACCTCACTTCTCTGCGCCTCAGTTCCCTCATCTGTAAAATGGGGATGAAGACTGTGAGCCCCCCGTGGGACAGCTTGATCACCTTGTAACCTCCCCAGCGCTTAGAACAGTGCTTGGCACATAGTAAGCGCTTAATAAATGCCATCGTTATCATTATTACAGTCTAGAGGAGGAGATTGGGCGGCCTGAGGGCAAGTCACCTCACTTCTCTGCGCCTCAGTTCCCTCCTCTGTAAAATGGGGATGAAGACTGTGAGCCCCCCGTGGGACAGCTTGATCACCTTGTAACCTCCCCAGCGCTTAGAACAGTGCTTGGCACATAGTAAGCGCTTAATAAATGCCATCGTTATCATTATTACAGTCTAGAGGAGGAGATTGGGCGGCCTGAGGGCAAGTCACCTCACTTTTCTGCGCCTCAGTTCCCTCATCTGTAAAATGGGGATGAAGACTGTGAGCCCCCCGTGGGACAGCTTGATCACCTTGTAACCTCCCCAGCGCTTAGAACAGTGCTTGGCACATAGTAAGCGCTTAATAAATGCCATCATTACCATTATTACAGTCTAGAGGAGGGGATTGGGCGGCCTGAGGGCAAGTCACCTCACTTCTCTGTGCCTCAATGACCTCATCTGTAAAATGGGGATGAAGACTGTGAGCCCCCCGTGGGACAGCCTGATCACCTTGTAACCTCCCCAGCGCTTAGAACAGTGCTTGGCACATAGTAAGTGCTTAATAAATGCCATCATTATCATTATTACAGTCTAGAGGAGGAGATTGGGCAGCCTGAGGGCAAGTCACCTCACTTCTCTGTGCCTCAGTGACCTCATCTGTAAAATGGGGATGAAGACTGTGAGCCCCCCGTGGGACAGCTTGATCACCTTGTAACCTCCCCAGCGCTTAGAACAGTGCTTGGCACATAGTAAGCGCTTAATAAATGCCATCATTACCATTATTACAGTCTAGAGGAGGAGATTGGGCGGCCTGAGGGCAAGTCGCCTCAGTTCCCTCATCTGTAAAATGGGGATAAAGACTGTGAGCCCCCGTGGGACAGCCTGATCACCTCGTAACCTGAACAGCGTTTTCATTCATTCATTCATTCATTGTCGTATTTATTGAGCACTTACTGTGTGCAGAGCACTGTACTAAGCGCTTGGGAAGTCCAAGTTGGCAACATAGTAAGTTTTGCAGTTTTGCACATGGTCCAAGTTTTGCGCATAGTAAGCGCTTAAGAAATGCCATTGTTATTTATTGTTCTTATTATCTACCCCAGTGCTTGGTACAAAGCAAGTGCTTAACAAATGCTATTATTATTTATTGTTATTATTATCTACCCCAGTGCTTGGCACAAAGGAAGCGCTTAACAAATACTATTATTATTATCATTATTATTATTATTATTATTATTATTAATTATTACTCACTGAGTTGTTGCCTGGTCTGGGCCTTGAGGGAATTCCACTTCTGGCAGTAGTCAAGCACTGGACACTTGGAGCCCACGCTCAGGCTCGGGGCCGGCAGAGCCAAAGGGCTATCAGCACATCCCAGCTGGGGCCTGGGAGGGTGTGGGAGACGGGGAGAGATAGCCATGAGGAGGAGGAGGAGGAGCAGCGTGACTCAGTGGAAAGAGCCCGGGCTTTGGAGTCACAGGTCGTGGGTTCAAATCCCGACTCAGCTGGGTGACTCTGGACAAGTCACTTCACTCCTCTGGGCCTCAGTTCCCTCATCTGGAAAATGGGGATGAAGACTGTGAGCCTCACCTGATCACCTTGTAACCTCCCCAGCGCTTAGAACAGTGCTTGGCACATAGTAAGCACTTAATTCATGCCATTATTGTTATTATTATTATCATTATTATTTATCATTATTATGACGATTGCCCGGAGACATGGCGGCACCCTCTGGACCATTCAGTTAACCAACCTGCTGTGTGACCTTGGGTGAGTCGCTTCACTTCTCTGGGCCTTGGTTCCCTCATCTGAAAAATGGGGATTGAGATGGAGAGCCCCATGTGGGACAGGGCAATCATTCAGTTATATGTTGTATGTTGCCAACTTGTACTTCCCAAGCGCTTAGTACAGTGCTCTGCACACAGTAAGCGCTCAATAAATACGATTGATTGATTGAGTTAACCAACCTGCTGTGCGACCTTGGGTGAGTCACTTCACTTCTCTGGGCCTCGGTTCCCTCATCTGAAAAATGGGGATTGAGACGGAGAGCCCCGTGTGGGACAGGGACTGTATCCAACCCTGTTTACTTGTGTAGTAATAATAATGATGGCATTTATTAAGCGCTTACTATGTGCAAAGCACTGTTCTAAACGCTGGGGAGGTTACAAGGTGATCAGGTTGTCCCACGGGGGGCTCACAGTATAGACATATATCAATAATATATTAATATATATTATATAAATAACATGATAATAATATAATTATAATATATAATAATATATTAACATATATTATTATTAATAATAATGACATTTATTAAGCACTTACTATGTGCAAAGCACTGTTCTAAGCACGGGGGAGGTTACAAGGTGATCAGGTTGTCCCACGGGGGGCTCACAGTATAGACATATAATAATAATAATAATAACATTTATTAAGTGCTTCCCATGTGCCAAGCACTGTTCTAAGCACCGGGGAGGTTACAAGGTGATCAGGTTGTCCCACGGGGGGCTCACAGTATAGACATATAATAATAATAATAATAATAATAATAATAATAATAATAATGACATTTATTAAGCACTTCCCATGTACCAAGCACTGTTCTAAGCACCGGGGAGGTTACAAGGTGATCAGGTTGGCCCACGGGGGGCTCACAGTATAGACATATAATAATAATAATGACATTTATTAAGCGCTTCCCATGTGCCAAGCACTGTTCTAAGCGCCAGGGAGGTTACAAGGTGATCAGGTTGGCCCACGGGGGGCTCACAGTATAGACATATAATAATAATAATAATAATGACATTTATTAAGCGCTTCCCATGTGCCAAGCACTGTTCTAAGCGCTGGGGAGCTTACAAGGAGATCACGTTGTCCCACGGGGGGCTCCCAGTATAGACATATAATAATAATAATGACATTTATTAAGCGCTTCCCATGTGCCAAGCCCTGTTGTAAGCACTGAGGGGGATACAATGTGATCAAGTTGTCCCACGTGGGGCTCACAGTCTTCATCCCCATTTTTACAGATGAGGGAACTGAGGCTCAGAGAAGTGAAGCGACTTGCCCAGGGTCACACAGCAGACTGGTGGTGGGGCCGGGATTCGAACCCACGACCTCTGACTCCAAAGGCCGGGCTCTTTCCACCGAGCCACGCTGCTTCTCTCGCCCCCAGCCCGGAGTCACGGAAGAGGCCCTCACCCGCAGGGTCGAAACGGGGGCTGCCGCCCATATTTCCAGTGCTGTCCTCCATTGATGTAATAATTTGCCAAAAACTTGACAACTTTTTGGTCGAAATTCATCGGGCGTGGAATGACGAGGCCCCCCCAGGTGGGCCGGCCGCCTTCGTGTTCTTCTCTTGGTGACTTCCAAGTGACATCACAAGCAGCCCCCGGCCTGTCAGGCAACCAATCCTGTTTCCCGAGCGCTTACTGTGTGCGGAACACTGTACTAAGCGCTTGGGAGAGCACAACACAACAACGGACACGTGCCCTGCCCACGACGGGCTTACAGTCCGGAGGGAGAGGCAGGCAGGAATAGAAACAAAATACCAAGTGGTGTGGGGCTGGGATGGGGGGGATGATCAATCAATCAATCAATCAATCGTATTTATTGAGCGCTTACTGTGTGCACAGCACTGTACTAAGCGCTCGGGAAGTACAAGTCGGCAACACATAGAGGCGGTCCCGACCCAACAGCGGGCTCACAGTCTAGGGATGGTGATGATTAGAGAAGCAGCGTGGCTCAGTGGAAAGAGCCCGGGCTTTGGAGTCAGAGGTCATGGGTTCAAATCCCGGCCCCACCAACTGTCAGCTGGGTGGCTTTGGGCAAGTCACTTCGCTTCTCTGGGCCTCAGTGACCTCATCTGCCAAAGGGTAATAAAGATTGTGAGCCCCTCATGGGACAACCTGATCACCTTGTAACCTCCCCGGCGCTTAGAACAGTGCTTTGCACATAGTAAGCGCTTAATAAATGTCATCATCATCATCATCATCATAATGATGGTATTTGTTAAGCGCTTACTATGTGCAAAGCACTGTTCTAAGCACAGGGGAGGTTAACAAGGTGATCAGGTTGTCCCACGGTGGGCTCACAGTCTTAATCCCCATTTTCCAGGTGAGGTCACTGAGGCCCAGAGAAGTGAAGTGACTTGCCCAAAGTCACACAGCTGACAAGTGGCGGAGCCGGGATTTGAACCCACGACCTCTGACTCCAAAGCCCGGGTTGTTTCCACTGAGCCTGTGAGCCCCCCGTGGGACAACCTGATCACCTTGTAACCTCCCCAGCGCTTAGAACAGTGCTTTGCACATAGTAAGCGCTTAATAAATGCCACCATCATCATCATCATAATAATAATGATGGTATTTGTTAAGCACTTACTATGTGCAAAGCACTGTTCTAAGCGCTGGGGAGGTTAACAAGGTGATCAGGTTGTCCCACAGTGGGCTCACAGTCTTCATCCCCATTTTCCAGATGAGGTCACTGAGGCCCAGAGAAGTGAAGTGACTTGCCCAAAGTCACACAGCTGACAAGTGGCGGAGCCGGGATTTGAACCCACGCCCTCTGACTCCAAAGCCCGGGTTGTTTCCACTGAGCCTGTGAGCCCCCCGTGGGACAACCTGATCACCTTGTAACCTCCCCAGCGCTTAGAACAGTGCTTGGCACATAGTAAGCGCTTAATAAATGGCATCATTATTATTATTGAGTGCTTACCATATTCGGATCACTGTAATAAGCGCTTGGGAGAGTCCAATACTACAAAATGAGTTGCCACGTTCCCTGCCTGTAACCAGCTTACATAGAGTAAGCGCTTAATGAATAGGATTATTGATAATGAAATGGAGATTTGTCATGCCATGTATATACGTTTGTACGTATTTATTAATCTATTTATTTTACTTGTACATATTTATTCTCTTTATTTTATTTTGTTAATATGTTTTGTTTTGTTGTTTCGTTGTCTGCCTCCCCCTTCTAGACTGTGAGCCCGCTGCTAGGTGGGGACCGTCTCTCTATGTTGCCAACTTGGACTTCCCAAGCGCTCAGTCCAGTGCTCCGCACACAGTAAGCGCTCAATAAATACGATTGATTGAATGAATGAATGAATGCCTCCCACATGGGACAAGAATTGGGTCCAGTCTCCCCCAGCTCTTAGCATTATGCCTGGCCCAAAGTGAGAGCTGAACAAATATCGCCGTGGCTCGGTGGAAGGAGCCCGGGCTTTGGAGTCAGAGGTCGTGGGTTCAAATCCCGACTCCACCAATTGTCAGCTGGGTGACTTTGGGCAAGTCACTTCACTTCTCTGGGCCTCAGTTCCCTCATCTGTCAAATGGGGATGAAGACTGTGAGCCCCACGAGGGACAACCTGATCACCTTGTAGCCTCCCCAGCGCTTAGAACAGTGCTTTGCACATAGTAAGCGCTTAATAAATGCCATTATTATTATTATTATTGCTATTAGGCTGAATGAGTGTGGGCTGGGACATGGACACGGCTATCCTCCTCCTCCTTCTTTCATTCATTCATTCAGTCCTTTATTGAGCGCTTACTGTGTGCAAAGCACTGTACTAAGCGCTCAGGGGCTTCCAAGGGCTGGGGTGAGCGAATCAGAGTGATCACGGCTGAATGGTTCGTGGGGCTAATTGGGGACGGACCCCCGCCTCGAGTTGGGGGCAGGACTCCTGACAGGGGCCGAAGAGGGGTCCGCCGGTCCAGGGAAAGGGCAGCTCCGGTCCCCCAGCCCCCTTTCACAATGGTTGTCATGGAGATGGGCCTCCTGGCTGGGCAGGGGGCCACCAGGAGGCTTGGGGAGGGGGCCGGGAGGGGCTGACGGGGGCCGGGGCGCAGCCGGGCCCGGCACAGAAGGCCTCAGGACCACCATGACAACACCACAGATTGACCATCTCCTCAACCCGGAGCCTCACTACATCCCGGGGTGAGAGGGACCCTGGAGAAGGGAGGCAGGGGGGAGGTTGAGGCCCGGGGGGTGAGAAGGACCCTGGAGAAGGGAGGCAGGGGGAGGTTGAGGCCCGGGGGGTGAGAGGGACCCTGGAGAAGGGAGGCAGGGGGAAAGGTGAGGCCCTGGGGGTGAGAAGAACCCTGGAGAAGGGAGGCAGGGGGATGTTGAGGCCCAGGGGGTGAGAAGGACCCTGGAGAAGGAAGGAAGGGAGGAAGTTGAGGCCCGGGGGGTGAGAAGGACCTTGGAGAAGGGAGGCAGGGGGGAAGTTGAGGCCCTGGGGGTGAGAAGGACCCTGGAGAAGGGAGGCAGGGGGGAAGTTGAGGCCCAGGGGGTGAGAAGGACCCTGGAGAAGGGAGGCAGGGGGAAGTTGAGGCCCTGGGGGTGAGAAGGACCCTGGAGAAGGGAGGTAGGGGGAAGTTGAGGCCCAGGGGGTGAGAAGGACCCTGGAGAAGGGAGGCGGGAGGAAGTTGAGGCCCAGGGGGTGAGAAGGACCCTGGAGAAGGGAGGCAGGGGGGACGCTGAGGCCCAGGGGGTGAGAAGGACCCTGGAGAAGGGAGGCAAGGGGCATGCTGAGGCCCGAGGGGTGAGAAGGACCCTGGAGAAGGGAGGCAGGGGGGACGTTGAGGCCCGGGGATGAGAAGGACCCTGGTGAAGGGAGGCAGGGGGGACGTTGAGGCCCTAGGGGTGAGAAGGACCCTGGAGAAGGGAGGCATGGTGAAGTTGAGGCCCCGGGGGGTGAGAAGGACCCTGGAGAAGGGAGGGAGGGGGGAAGTTGAGGCCCGAAGGGTGAGAAGGACCCTGGAGAAGGGAGGCCAGGGGGACGTTGAGGCCCGAGGGGTGAGAAAGGACCCTGGAGAAGGGAGGCAGGGGGAGGTTGAAGCCCTAGGGGGTGAGAAGGACCCTGGAGAAGGGAGGCAGGGGGGACATTGAGGCCCGAGGGGTGAGAAGGACCCTGGAGAAGGGAGGCAGGGGGGAAGTTGAGGCGCAGAGGTAAGAAGAACCCTGGAGAAGGGAGGCAGGGGCTATTGAGGACCCTGGAGAAGGGAGGCAGGGGGAGGTTGAGATGGAGAGCGGGGCATTCTGGGAGAGATAATAATAATAATGATAATGGCATTTATTACTATTACTATGTGCAAGGCACTGTTCTAAGCACTAGAGAGGTTATAAGGTGATCAGGTTGTCCCATGGGGGGCTCACAGTCTTCATCCCCATTTTCCAGATGAGGTAACTGAGGCCCAGAGAAGTGAAGTGGCTTGCCCAAAGTCACACAGCTGACAAGTGGCAGAGCCGGGATTTGAAGAATAATAATAATAATAATAATGGCATTTATTAAGCGCTTACTATGTGCAAGGCACTGTTCTAAGCACTGGGGAGGTTACAAGGTAATCAAGTTGTCCCACGGAGGGCTCACAGTCTTCAGCCCCATTTTATAGATGAGGTAACTGAGGCCCAGAGAAGTGAAGTGACTGGCCCAAAGTCACCCAGCTGACAAGTGGCAGAGCCGGGATTTGAACCCGTGACCTCTGACTCCAAAGCCCGGGCTCTTTCCACTGAGCCACGCTGCTTCTCCAGAGAGATGTGTCTGAGCAGTCGCTCTGGGTGGGAGACGACGCGACGGCAAAAGACGAGACCCCGGCGCTTAGAACGTAGTAAGCGCTTAACGAGTACCCTGATTATTGAGAAGCAGCGTGGCTCAGTGGAAAGAGCCCGGGCTTGGGAGGCAGAGGTCATGGGTTCTAATCCCCGCTCTGCCACTTATCAGCTGTGCGACTTTGGGCCAGTCACTTCACTTCTCTGGGCCTCAGTGACCTCATCTGGAAAATGGGGATGAAGGCTGTGAGCCCCACGTGGGACAACCTGAATTCTTGTATCCCCCAGTGCTTAGAACAGTGCTTGGCTCATAGTAAGCGCCTAACAAATGCCATCGTTATTAATATGAAGCAGCGTGGCTCAGTGGAAAGAGCCCGGGTTTGGGAGTCAGAAGTCGTGGGTTCTAATCCCGGCTCTGCCGCTTGTCAGCTGGGTGACTGTGGGCAAGTCGCTTCACTTCTCTGGGCCTCGGTTCCCTCATCTGTAAAATGGGGATGAAGACTGTGAGCCCCATGGGGGACAACCTGATCACCTTGTATCCTCCCCAGTGCTTAGAACAGTGCTTGGCACGTATTAAGCGCTTAATAAATGCCATCATTATTATTATTCTCTGGGCCTCGGTGACCTCATCTGTAAAATGGGGATGAAGACTGTGAGCCCCATGGGGGACAACCTGATCACCTTGTATCCTCCCCAGCGCTTAGAACAGTGCTTGGCACGTAGTAAGCGCTTAACAAATGCCATCATGATTATTATTATTATTATTATCTAATTATTATTAGAGTCTGTGTGCCTCCCTCCTGCCCCTCCCCATCCTGACATGCCCCCTCTCTCTCTCCTCGCCCCCCGACAGCTACACTGGCTTCTACCCTCAGCTTCACTACCAGCTGGGGCAGACATACGGGAAGACCACAGCCCGGCTGCTGGCCGATCCGACGGGATCGAAGAAATCCCGCAGCCTGCTCTCTCCGCTCGCCAAACCCAAATTCCCCGAGGGCCTGAGCCAGGAGAAGCCCCCGGACCCTGGGGATATGGATCTGCACCAGGCCTACGTCCCCCATTACACCGGTGAGGACCGCGGAGAAGGGAGGCGGGGGGAAACTGAGGCCTTAGGGGTGAGAAGGACCCTGGAGAAGGGAGGCGGGGGGAAACCGAGGCCTTAGGGGTGAGAGGGACCCTGGAGAAGGGAGGCAGGGGGAGGTTGAGGCCTGGAGGGGGAGAAGGAGCCCGGAGAAGGGAGGCAGGGGGAAACTGAGGCCTTAGGGGTGAGAAGGACCCTGGAGAAGGGAGGCAGGGGGAGGTTGAGGCCCGGAGGGGGAGAAGGAGCCCGGAGAAGGGAGGCAGGGGGAAACTGAGGCCTTAGGGGTGAGAAGGACCCTGGAGAAGGGAGGCAGGGGGAGGTTGAGGCCCGGAGGGGGAGAAGGACCCCAGAGAAGGGAGGCAGGGGGAAACTGAGGCCTTAGGGGTGAGAAGGACCCTGGAGAAGGGAGGCAGGGGAAGGTTGAGGCCCGGAGGGGGAGAAGGACCCTGGAGAAGGGAGGCAGGGGGAAACTGAGGCCTTAGGGGTGAGAAGGACCCTGGAGAAGGGAGGCAGGGGGAGGTTGAGGCCCGGAGGGGGAGAAGGAGCCCGGAGAAGGGAGGCGGGGGAAACTGAGGCCTTAGGGGTGAGAAGGACCCTGGAGAAGGGAGGCAGGGGGAAACTGAGGCCTTAGGGGTGAGAGGGACCCTGGAGAAGGGAGGCAGGGGGAGGTTGAGGCCCGGAGGGGGAGAAGGACCCTGGAGAAGGGAGGCAGGGGGAAACTGAGGCCTTAGGGGTGAGAAGGACCCTGGAGAAGGGAGGCAGGGGGAGGTTGAGGCCCGGAGGGGGAGAAGGAGCCCGGAGAAGGGAGGCAGGGGAAACTGAGGCCTTAGGGGTGAGAAGGACCCTGGAGAAGGGAGGCAGGAGGGGAATTGACCCGCTGCCACTAATAATAATAAAAATAATAATGTTATTTAATAATAATAATAATAAGGATGATGATGGCATTTGTTAAGCGCTTACTATGTGCCGAGCAGTGTTCTAAGCGCCGGGGAGGTTACAAGGTGATCAGGGTGTCCCACGGGGGGCTCACAGTCTTAATCCCCATTTTACAGATGAGGTAACTGAGGCACAGAGAATCAATCAATCGTATTTATTGAGCGCTTACTGTGTGCAGAGCGCTGTACTAAGCGCTTGGAAGTCCAAGTTGGCAACATATAGAGACAGCCCCTACCCAGCGGTGGGCTCACAGTCTAAAAGGGGGAGACAGAGAACAAAACCAAACATACTAACAAAATAAAATAAATAGAATAGATATGTACAAGTAAAATAAATAAATAGAGTAATAAATATGTACAAACATATATCCATATATCCAGGTGCTGTGGGGAAGGGAAGGAGGTAAGATGGGGACGAGGGGGAGAGGAAGGAAGGGGCTCAGTCTGGGAAGGCCTCCTGGAGGAGGTGAGCTCTCAGTAGGGCCTAATGATGGACATAGAGCTATATAGAGCTATTTGGAGGCCCGTCTCCATGTTTTGTTGCCCGTCTCCCCCTTCTAGACCGTGAGTCCGTCGTCGGGTCGACGTCGCCGACCCGGACTTCCCAAGCGCTTAGTCCAGCGCTCTGCTTCCGATATCACGGGAGTCACGCTGGACCCCCGGGAGAGGTGCATTGTCGGAAGAGAATTCCCTAATCCCGCTTGTCATAGTCACTCCAAAACGTGAGGTGGAAACATGCAGTATTAGGAGAAACGACCGTAGTCTCCCCCTTCTAGCCTGCGAGCCCGCTGTTGGGTAGGGACCGTCTCTAGATGTTGCCAACTTGGACTTCCCAAGCGCTTAGTCCGGCGCTCTGCTTTCGATATCACGGGAGTCACGCTGGACCCCCGGGAGATGTGCATTGTCGGAAGAGAATTCCCTAATCCCGCTTGTCATAAGTCACTCCAAAACGTGAGGTGGAAACATGCAGTATTAGGAGAAACGACCGTAGTCTCCCCCTTCTAGCCTGCGAGCCCGCTGTTGGGTAGGGACCGTCTCTAGATGTTGCCAACTTGGACTTCCCAAGCGCTTAGTCCGGCGCTCTGCTTTCGATATCACGGGAGTCACGCTGGACCCCCGGGAGATGTGCATTGTCGGAAGAGAATTCCCTAATCCCGCTTGTCATAAGTCACTCCAAAACATGAGGTGGAAACATGCAGTATTAGAAGAAATGACCGTAGTCTCCCCCTTCTAGACCGTGAGCCCGCTGTTGGGTAGGGACCGTCTCTGGATGTTGCCAACTTGGACTTCCCAAGCGCTTAGTCCAGCGCTCTGCACACAGGAATCACTCGATAAATCCGATTGATTGATTGATTGCCCAGAGTAAGCGCTCCATCGTCATCATCAATCGTATTTATTGAGCGCTTCCTGTGTGCAGAGCGCTGGACTAAGCGCTTGGGAAGTCCAAGTTGGCAACATCTAGAGCCGGTCCCATAAATCCGACGGATGGAAGGCGTGACCTCGCTGTGTCTCCGTGCGTTTGTGTGTCTCTCCAGGGTTCAAGCCTCACAGGGACTTCCGAGTGGCAGGGCGCTACTGCCCGCCGGGCACGGCGCCGCACCGCGGGACGGGGGCCACCTGGGACCTGCCGTCGACGGGCATCATGCCGTACCCGCCCTACCCACCGTGCCCCCCGGCCCGTCCGGGAGACCCCCGTGCCCTCGGCCACCCGGGCTTCAGGCTGGCCTGGGGGGAAGCAGCTTGGCAGCAGGCCGCCCTCCCTCCCGCAGTCCCTGGCCCGCCTCAGGTAGGGCCGGGCCGTGACCTCTGACCCCCGAACCTTGACCCGTCTCCTCCGAGAGGCCTTCCCTGACGGCGCCCTCCTTTCCCCCCGGCTCCCTTCCGCGTCGCCCCGGCCCCACACCGCTCAGGTCCGGACCTGTTCTCTCTATTAATAATAATAATGGTATTTGTTAAGCGCTTACTATGTGCCGGGGACTGTCCCGCGTGGGGCTCCGTCTTCATTCCCATTTTCCGGATGAGGGAACTGAAGCCCAGAGAAGCCAAGTGACTTGCCCAAGGTCATCTCTATTAATAATAATGGTATTTGTTAAGCGCTTACTATGTGCCGGGGAGGATCAGATTGTCCCGCGTGGGGCTCCATCTTCATTCCCATTTTCCAGATGAGGGAACTGAAGCCCAGAGAAGCCAAGTGACTTGCCCAAGGTCATCTCTATTAATAATAATGGTATTTGTTAAGCGCTTACTATGTGCTGGGGAGGATCAGGCTGTCCCGCGTGGGGCTCCGTCTTCATTCCCATTTTCCGGATGAGGGAACTGAAGCCCAGAGAAGCCAAGTGACTTGCCCAAGGTCATCTCTATTAATAATAATGACATTCGTTAAGTGCTTACTATAATAATAATGATGGCATTTATTAAGCGCTTACTATGTGCAAAGCACTGTTCTAAGCGCTGAATGTGCTGGGGAGGATCAGATGGTCCCGCGTGGGGCTCCATCTTCATTCCCATTTTCCGGATGAGGGAACTGAAGCCCAGAGAAGCCAAGTGACTTGCCCAAGGTCATCTCTATTCATAATAATGGTATTTGTTAAGCGCTTACTATGTGGACTTCCCAATTGCTTAGTAAAGTGCTCTGCACACAGTAAGCACTCAATAAATATGATTGAATGAATGAATGAATGCTGGGGAAGATCAGATTGTCCCGCGTGGGGCTCCGTCTTCATTCCCATTTTCCGGATGAGGGAACTGAAGCCCAGAGAAGCCAAGTGACTTGCCCAAGGTCATCTCTATTCATAATAATGGTATTTGTTAAACTCTTACTATGTGCTGGGGAGGATCAGACTGTTCCGCGTGGGGCTCCGTCTTCATTCCCATTTTCCAGATGAGGGAACTGAAGCCCAGAGAAGCCAAGTGACTTGCCCAAGGTCATCTCTATTAATAGTAATGGTATTTGTTAAGCGCTTACTATGTGCTGGGGAGGATCAGATTGTCCCACGTGGGGCTCCGTCTTCATTCCCATTTTATGGATGAGGGAACTGAAGCCCAGAGAAGCCAAGTGACTTGCCCAAGGTCATCTCTATTCATAATAATGGTATTTGTTAAGCGCTTACTATGTGGACTTCCCAATTGCTTAGTAAAGTGCTCTGCACACAGTAAGCACTCAATAAATATGATTGAATGAATGAATGAATGCTGGGGAAGATCAGATTGTCCCGCGTGGGGCTCCATCTTCATTCCCATTTTCCAGATGAGGGAACTGAAGCCCAGAGAAGCCAAGTGACTTGCCCAAGGTCATCTCTATTAATAATAATGGTATTTGTTAAGCGCTTACTATGTGCTGGGGAGGATCAGATTGTCCCGCGTGGGGCTCCGTCTTCATTCCCATTTTCCAGATGAGGGAACCGAAGCCCAGAGAGGCCAAGTGAACTTGCCCAAGGTCATCTCTATTCATAATAATGGTATTTGTTAAACACTTACTATGTGCTGGGGAGGATCAGACTGTCCCGCGTGGGGCTCCGTCTTCATTCCCATTTTCCGGATGAGGGAACTGAAGCCCAGAGAAGCCAAGTGACTTGCCCAAGGTCATCTCTATTAATAATAATGGTATTTGTTAAGCGCTTACTATGTGCCGGGGAGGATCAGACTGTCCCGCGTGGGGCTCAGTCTTCATTCCCATTTTCCAGATGAGGGAACTGAAGCACAGAGAAGCCAAGTAACTTGCCCAAGGTCACACAGCTAAGTGGTGGAGATGGGATTTGAACCCGTGACCTCTGACTCCCAAGCCCGGGCTCTTTCCACTGAGCCACACTGCTTCTCCAGTGCAGTGCCCGTGTCCCCCTCCGATAATCATTCATTCAGTCGTATTGATTGAGCGCTTACTGTGTGCAGAGCACTGTAAGCCCAAGCCCGGGCTCTAACAATAATAATAATAATAATAATGATGGCATTTATTAAGCGCTTACTATGTGCAGAGCACTGTTCTAAGCGCTGGGGAGGTTACAAGGTGATCAAGTTGCCCCACGTGGGGCTCACAGCCTTCATCCCCATTTTCCAGATGAGGTCACTGAGGCGCGGAGAAGTGAAGCGACTTGCCCAAGGTCACACAGCAGACGGGGGCAGAGCCGGGATTTGAACCCACGACCTCTGACTCCAAAGCCTGGGCTCTTTCCACTGAGCCACGCTGCTTCTCTAGCCAGTAGGCCGTGCCGCTTCCCGAAGGATGGTCCCGGAGGATGTTGGGAAAGCCGCTTGCCCTTCCCGCCGCCATCGTCTTCTCCTCCCCTGCCCGTCAATCAATCAATCGTATTTATTGAGCGCTTACTGTGTGCAGAGCACTGTACTAAGCGCTTGGGAAGTCCAAGTTGGCAACATATAGAGACGGTCCCTACCCAACAGTGGGCTCAACTCTACCTCTGAATCAGTTTTTCCCGGCCTTCCCGCCTCGGCGGACTCTCCCCTCTCCCCTTTCCGCCCCATTCCCGTCGTGGGGGACCCACTTCCCACCCGCCTTGCCTCCCGGCCTCTAGTTCCAGCACTTCCGGAGGGACGAATATCCCGTCCGGAGCCCTCGGACGGAGCCCCTGGACATCGGCAAGTTCCAAAGGCTTCCCAAACTGGACGGGCCCAACCTGATCCAGCGCAAGGCCATCTCAGGTGGGTGAGAACCACCGCTAATGATAATAATTATCCTTAGGGTTATCATTAAGGTACGTGCTAAGCGCTCACCTTGTGCCAAACGCTGTTCTGAGCGCTTAGGCTGGACGCTCAGCCCCTCAGGGGGCTCCCAGTCTCCATTTTTAAGTCACTGAGGCGCAGAGAAGTTAAACGACTCGCCCAAGGTCACGCAGGAGACGAGAAGGGGGAGCCGGGAATAGACCCCAGATCGATCGATCAATCAATCGGATTTATTGAGCGCTTACTGTGTGCAGAGCACAGGACTAAGCGCTTGGGAAGTACAATAAGCGCTTACGATGTGCAAAGCATTCATTCATTCGTTCAATCGGATTTATTGAGCGCTTACTGTGTGCAGAGCACTGGACTAAGCGCTTGGGAAGTACAGTAAGCGCTCACGATGTGCAAAGCATTCATTCATTCATTCAGTCGGATTTATTGAGCGCTTACAGTGTGCAGAGCACCGGACTAAGCGCTTGGGAAGTACAATAAGCGCTTACGATGTGCAAAGCATTCATTCAATCGTATTTATTGTGCGCTTACAGTGTGCAGAGCACTGGACTAAGCGCTTGGGAAGTACAGTAAGCGCTTACAATGTGCAAAGCATTCATTCATTCATTCAGTCATATTTATTGAGCACTTACTGTGTGCACAGCACTGGACTAAGCGCTTGGGAAGTACAATAAGCGCTTACCATGTGCAAAGCATTCATTCGTTCATTCAATTGTATTTATTAAGTGCTTACTGTGTGCAGAGCACTGGACTAAGTGCTTGGGAAGTACAATAAGCACTTATGATGTGCAAAGCATTCATTCATTCGTTCAATCGGATTTATTGAGCGCTTACTGTGTGCAGAGCACTGGACTAAGCACTTGGGAAGTACAGTAAGCGCTCACGATGTGCAAAGCATTCATTCATTCATTCAGTCGGATTTATTGAGCGCTTACAGTGTGCAGAGCACTGGACTAAGCGCTTGGGAAGTGCAATAAGCGCTTACGATGTGCAAAGCATTCATTCAATCGTATTTATTGTGCGCTTACAGTGTGCAGAGCACTGGACTAAGCGCTTGGGAAGTACAGTAAGCGCTTACAATGTGCAAAGCATTCATTCATTCAGTCAGTCATATTTATTGAGCACTTACTGTGTGCACAGCACTGGACTAAGCGCTTGGGAAGTACAATAAGCGCTTACCATGTGCAAAGCATTCATTCGTTCATTCAATTGTATTTATTAAGTGCTTACCGTGTGCAGAGCACTGGACTAAGCGCTTGGGAAGTACAATAAGCGCTTATGATGTGCAAAGCATTTGTTCATTCGTTCCATCGGATTTATTGAGCGCTTACTGTGTGCAGAGCACTGTACTAAGCGCTTGGGAAGTCCAAGTTGGCAACTGATAGAGATGGTCCCTACCCAACAGTGGGCTCACAGGCTATTGGGGGAGACTCCTCCATCTCCTGTCCCCTGCATGACTTTGGGCCAGCTAAAGGGAAGGCCTCACCGTCC